>NC_090926.1:426859781-428173114 GCF_040938575.1 Ambystoma mexicanum
CTAGGGCCACAGAGTACATCTATTGCAATTGCAAGCACTGGCATTCCATCAACGTGAAGTTTGTATGTGATGCCAAGGGAATCATTACCTCTGTATATGCCAACTATCCAGAGTCCACCCATTATAGTTCCATATTCAGTATGTCACCCCTACACCAGGACGTGGAAGCTGGGAGGCATGACAACACATGGCTCATTGGTGAGTACACATGGCCATGCACATGCATGCATGTTAGACACAGACAAATAGACAAAGCCAACTAATGACAACCATTCTCACCTCCTAAGGGGACAGTGCCTACCCACTGAGCACCTACATGATGACACCAATACGGAACCCCACCACACCACCCCAGGTAAGATACAACACAGCCCATATTGCAACTAGGGCCATAGTGGAGTGCACATTCAGAGTGCTAAAGTCACGCTTCTGCTCCCTTGGCCACTCCAACCACTCAGCTACTATATGCACCACCAGTAGTGTGCAGGATCATTGTGGCAGCATGTGTCCTGCACAACGTTGCAACACAGCGTGGCGTACCGATGGACATGGTGGTGCCCCCACATCCCCAACCACATTCACGCCCGCTGCGCATGGGAAGGGAAAGTCACGTGGAGAGGCAGCCCGAACCCAGCTTGTGGTGCAATTTCTCACCTAAAATCCAACCCCTGCGGAGTGCACACAGGCCTGGCACATTCCAGGTGACTATCGATGATGACAAATGGACAATCAACTATCCCAACCTTACCACCCTGAGAATGGGTCCTTGGAAGTGCTACAATGTGTACATCCCTAACTACTTAAACTAACCCAATCCCGTGTGAACAAAAGGCACATATTGAAGAAGCAGTATGCCACTAACCCCATGCAAAAGTACACATCTAAATGCTGGTATGTCACCTAAACCCTCCCAAACTTCATGTCACCTGGTTGCCACACCATGCTATGGCATGCAATGACAAAAGTGACAAATAAATGTCCAACACATAACACTACTGTCACAAAGTGCACTCCGATAAACGGAATTAGGTCCGAAATAACTCACTCTCCCACATCAAAATAAAATTGTACACAGGAACATCCATTGTCCAGCATAACATATAATAAAAACAGGACCCAACATTGACAATGTCAGACAGTGACCAATCACAATGTGACTAAACTACCACATGGACCCCTTCTATCTTGAGTGTGCCTCTGCTAACTAAAGGGGGCAGGGAAACACATACAGCAGGAAGGCCAACAATAATGGAGACAGGCAAGGTAATACATGAAGATGTAACATGAAAAGGACATTTATCAACGTCCAGACAAAAAGGTATGCAAACCATGCCCTGGACAAACAATCATGAATCCCCACTAGGGGTGTATACACAGGTTGGACTTCAGACTGGACACATAAATAATGGGAGCCCAATGCTTCTGTGTAAGTTACTTTAACACGCTGCCCTCCATGCAAACCCATGGAAAGGGGAAGCAGGAGTGGCATATGTCTCTGGACCCTAAGGCACAAACAAGGAGTATACCAACACGAGACAAGCCTGTATGGGCCCAGCCGGAACACACAGTGGATGCCTTCGGATGCCACACAAAGCAACACACTGTCACATGAATGCACAATAGACACACAAAAAAAAGAATTTAAAATATGAAATTGCCAATGGTGAACCACAGGGGTGGGGAGGCACCCAGGATGGAGGAGGTGCAGAGTGCACCTCAACCCCCACATGCTTGGATGCTGAGAATAAAAAAAAACCTCCATGGGTTCATGGCCTGCATGGCTAGCATAGAGTGGGAGAGGTGTCGATGCTGTTGTCACCCTCTGGTGTAGCATTAGGAGGTGTGCGTGGTAAGAGAGGCTGACCATGTATAGCCCTGGTCTTCTCCTCAATGGCAGTGAGCATGCAGGCCTGATAGGTCCGCATGCACCACCTCACGGGATGCACAGAGTTACGCTTGCAAGACCTCACAGGAAGCATAGATCTCGGCTTGCAAGACCTTGCACATAGTTTGACAAAGATGTTGTGCATCAACTGCGCCATCTGCTGTTCTGCCCGCCTACTGCGAGATAACTCGAGTGCACCCAGAGTAGATCTGAGCCGAGGTATTCTCTTCCATCAGGGCAGCCCTGTGGGCCTCAGCCTCTGCAGCTGTGGCTGTGCGCAGAGCCCCCAGTTCAGCCCATCGGTTCCTGTTGCTGGCCAAAGTGTCCAGCCTGTGTGAGTGGCATGTGGACTGAAATGCCTGCTGCTGGAGCTCCATCTGTCTTTCGGGGGGAGAATGGAATTGGGCACCCTATCCATGCCCTGAGCCAACATCTCACATGATGCCCCCTATTGTTGTGCAACAGCATACATGGATTGCTCCCACATAGTATTCCTGGGTGGCACACCTCCACCGCGTTGCCGGACCCCATACCTGCCGGACCCAAGGATACCTGCCCCTTGCTGCACTGGCAGTGCCTGTGGCTGCAGGACTGCAATCCTCCCTTGATAAGCTTCCCCAGGAACAGGAGCCGATACTGTGGAGCGTGACCCTGAAGCCGTAACCACCACAGATGGACATTCCAACACTGACTGGTCTGTGAGGGGTCTACCCCCCTGCAGGTGTTTGGGATAGAGCAGCACCCACAGTAGTATCACTCACCTGCGACAGCAATGAGGGTTACATGTCCAATTCAGCAACAGAGGCATAGGCTTCCTTAGAGCTGTACTCAGACACACCCCTGGCCATTTGGTCTGTAGCACCAATGGATTGTCATAGGCTACCACACTACGTCTTCCACTGGTGCCTGGTTGTGGCGCAGAATAAATTTCCTCCTTCACCATCTCCTCCTTCTCCGCGTCCTCCTCCACTGCATCCAGTGTCTCATCACCTGCACAAAATCAAAAAAAGACATGAATACACATATAAATAGCATAGGCCACACACATAGGTATCACAATGTTGTCAGCCAACACATAAACCTGCCTTGAAACACATGGCACAAACTCAGGCACGCACGTGTCAATGAAAGTGAAGGGTAGCACGAAAGCAGACATGGATGCACCTGCTTCACACACAAGCATCTAACTGGCAGTACAGTGAAGGCAGGCACAATGATTCCATAATGCTAGGTCACATTGACATCACGCAAGTGAATAGGCATGCAAAGGCATGTTGAAGGGGAGAACCGGGTTTTGAAGTGTTAGGGTGCAGTGCAGTACATGGGAACGGCCTCAACTATGAATAAAAACATGTAACCAGTAATGTCAATGTTGTGACCTGATGGCAGTGTAAGGGTAAGTGCAGTCATCATGCATAAAAGTGTTGGTAGTGGGTTGCAGGGATATAGTAACCCCACCCCCCAAGTGCAGGGGATGGCTGGGAGGCAGTGCACAGGTTAAAATGGTGGCTCAGAGGACTATGTTGTAGCTCACATTGTGGGCAAGTGACAAGTGCATTCTTTCAGTCATCCGGGACTACAGCAAGGGAGAGGAGGACAGAAAGCACAACAGATGAGTAAGCATCAGAAGTGCCTCCAGACCCGGAGAAGCTACACCTCCAGTTACATAGAGGCAGGGAGGCTGTACCAGAGGGAGGCCCAGCTCAACACGGATGATAACCACAAAGTAATTGCCATGAGGAGCAACTAACCCTGAGGGAGTAGGAAAGGGATGATCAAAGACCATGAAAAGTAAGTAAATACTGGAGATGGAGTTGAAGGATTTGCTTGTCCAGGACCCATAGGGCCTTGCTGCGAATGCACAGGGTTCAAGAATGAACACTCATAGCCACTGTGAGCCTGTGCCATCATCACAGTCCTAGGGAGATACCTGGCACCAATCCTAAAGGACTATTCACACAGTCCAGGTCTGGCTGAGTTGCAGAGGGAAGATTGTAGAATCACAGAAATCCCGGTAAAGCCTGTTTCGGTAGTCCACCATAGGAATTACCAGTCCTCTGGTGACAGAGAGCTGCTGGGGGAAGGAGAGGAAAGGAAGAATGTCTCTGAGGTGGTGCAGCTGGCAGGGCGACCTCTCAGAGACGTCAGACATGTGACGATAGAAAGCGAGTGTTGAGTGGAAGATCATCACAGGCTATCCGCCGCCACAGGTAGGAGCAGGAATAGGGCCAAGAGAGGCTGGACAGAGAGTGTCATGGAAGGAGGGAGCAGGTGTGGTGATGAGGATTGTCTCTGTGTGCAACACATAGTTTCTATGCAGTCTGCATGACAACAAGCGCGTTTCAGTCAAACATTACATGGTTCACAAATGGCAGTCGTGTCAATGTAGTCTGAACTGGTAGACAATCATAACACATCTCCCAAGCAACATACACATGGCCTGGACACACACGCATCACCACTCACCGGACATTGCCTCATACATTGGCAGGTCTCCCACACCTTGGATCTGCTCCACTGCAATGAAATCACTAGTGATCCTTCATGTCCAGTGAGTTCATCGTCCTCTGGTGGTGACCCACTACCAGTCACCAGAGTAGAGGCGAACTTGGCAGCCAGTTTATCTTTTGCTCAGCGTCGGAGGTCATTCCAATGCTTCAAAACATCACCAGCTGTTTGCCTCTCATAGCCCAAGGCACTAATACGGTCCGCGAGGCACTGCCAGTGGTCCATACGCTGAGCAGGTGTTTGTGTGCTCCCGGCCTGCATCAGCATGTCACAGTCGTGTTCCAACACATTGTCCACGAGCATGTCCAGTTGATGATCACAGAAACTCCTCTTTCTCGATGTGTGGGACTCCTGTGCCTTGTCTGGGGTCTGAGCCTGTACCGCTACAGCACGCTTTTGCTTCTTGCGAGGTAGAACAGACCCTGGGTGGCTTGTACTGCTCAGGTCAGTAGGGGCTGGAGTACTGGTGGACTGGCCTATGGTATCAGCCACTAATGTTACGACAGAAGATCGGCTTGCAGGTATCGGTACCTGGGTGCTTTTTGCCAGGACCCTGCGCCGCACGTGTCTTGCCCTTAGTGACAAGGGAATTGGCCCCTGAGTCACTCTGGTCCTGGGCCGGGACCAATACAGTCCTGGCTGGGTGACCCTGAGGCTGGGTGGCGGTTGCTACAGCTGCCCCTGCAGCTTCCTGACCCTGGCTGGTGTGTACAGCAGATGACACTGCTGCTCCGGATCCCTGTGTGCCGGTGCTAGGACCTTGCACCACACGTGTCTTGGCCTTTGGGACATGGAAATTGGCCATTGCGTCACTCTGGCACTGGGCCAGGACCACTACAGTCTGGGCTGGGTGACCCTGAGCTTGGGTGGTGGTAGCCCCATCTGCCCCGCAGCTTCCGCAGATGACACTGTTGGTGTGTGACCCCGGCTGCTCGGGACGTGAGCATCAGCTGCATCTCCCCGACCCTTTTGGGTGGGGGGCATAGCTCTCCCTGCATGGGCCTGAAAACCTCAGACATCTTTCCCACATTTTCCACCTCGGCCACCTTGGCCACCTCGGCCACCTCTGCCTGGTCGTCCACCTTTGCCTCGCTTTGCATTTATTGCCCTCCCAGTCATGTCACTGATGGACTAGTGCAATGGGAGGTGCAGCAAACAATTGTCCTGTGTAATTGGAGTGAGGGGCATGGTATGTGATGGAAAACGTACCACTATGCTCCAGCAAGGCTCTATGTAAACCCTGGTGAAAAGGTTGTGTAACGCTCAGGCACTCCAAAAACAAAAATTAACGTGTATGTGACCCTCGGTAGGCCACGTGTGAAGAGAAAATGTCCCGCAGTACGCTGTGGCACCCAGCAACACAAGAAATGGGTACGCGAGGAACATGTAGGGTACTAAGACCTCAAAAATGGTATACGCGACAAACAGGGGCAACCACAGTATGAAAAATGCACGTGCGACTCACCGTCGGCCCTGTAGAAAGAAAAGAAAAAAAAAATACACACGCGTGAGCATGTAGGCAACTCCCCTGCCAAAAGAAGAAGTACGCTCTCGAACAAGAGTGAACAATTCACGTGGGACCCCTGGTGAAAATAAAACAGGTCGGGTAACGCTCAGGCACCCCAAAAACAAAAATGAACCTATATGTGACCCTCGGTAGCCCATGTGTGAAGAAAAAATGTCCTACAGTACGCTGTGGCACCCAGCAACACAATAAATGCATACGCGAGGAACATGTAGGGTACTATGACCTCAAAAATTGGTATATGCAACACATGGGGGCAACCATAGTATGAAAAATGCGTGTGCGACTGACCGTCTGCCTTGTTGAAAGAAAAAAAATAACGCACGCGTGTGCACATAGGCAACTCCCCTGCCAAAAGAAGAAGTATGCACTCGAAGAGTAGTGAACAATTCACGTGGGACCCCAAAATACTCTGAAGTCCACGCATCCGTCCGCCACGAAATGCACGTACATTGTAATGCTGTGCTACGCACATCTTTATCCCGATCCTGAACGCCAACGCCCAACGTTCAGTGCGTGTCACTTAACATACGCGCTTAGGGCCTTTCCTCTATTCCATGCTAACACGATGTTTCCGCACATGCGGAGTCACTCTGTTTCTGGATGGCCACGCGAGTAACACGGAAGACCCACGCTCCTGCCTACCAGCCAATTTACCTGCCTCCAACTGCCCCAAACTGCCTCCTACGAGCTATCTGCTGCTGCCAGCCCACTCTGTGTGCCTGCTGCCCACGTGCCCTGCATTTTGGTGCCTGCTCTGAAGCCATGCCAGTGATAGATACTGTCATTGTGACCACCTCTGCTGATTCTGAAGACTCCTGACTGCCATACCACTGCTCCACAGCCCAGCCCCAGGACCACCTTGCCTACCCACACCTGCCTCGGGGGTTGCCATGTGTGACACAACACCATCAGAGGCAAGTGGCAACCCCTGGCAGAGAGGCAGAGGGCTGTCAGCTTCTCATCGAGGGAAGTTGGCATCCTGGTGGAGCAAGTCCTGGGGCATCATGATGCCTTCTTCAATGTCCCATCGCAAGTTGGCAATGAAGGATGGAAGAAGATCTGGGTGGACATCGTGGGTGCCATCAACGCAGAGGGGGTGCCACCCCGTGACTACCATCATGTCTATAAGCGCTGGGAAGACTTAAAGTCCAGGACCCACAACAAGGCCGGTGCCTCCACAATGCTGGTGATGATCGAGTGAGGTGCCATGGGTGGTTGACCACAGACGTGATGAGGGTCCTGGAGCCCTTCTACACAGCACTATACAGCCAGGTCTTGGAGTTGGTGCTCCATCTGGAGTGGACTGGTAAGTGTTCATGTGTTTTTTTTCCACCATAGTGCATGTGCATGTTGACGTGTGGCTGGAGTGTGCACCTTGGCCTTATGTCTGGCATGCCTCCTGTACAGATGTCTGTGTTCATGTCCCCGACAGTGCTGTATGTGAGTCCATTCAAGCGTGTCCCACATCAATGGTGTCTGTGTTGCAATGCATGATGCGCACCGACCTGTAATGATTCACACATGTTTGCATACCTGTGTCTGGACTGGGGCATGCAAGAGGTGTGACACATGGGTGCTTATGTCACCATCATGGACATGCATGGTGTACATGTGCGTGTGTCTGAGTATTGAGTGTGTGACTGGCTAACACTCCGGGATGTATGTTACTTGAGTTTTTGATTTGTGATTGCCTCACGCTGCCAATTTGCCCTCAAGTGCACTGTGACGTGATAGCTCCATGGCTCCATGGCTTGCCTCATGACTGTCAGGTGTTGTCCCTTGATGTGTGTGAGCTGAATGCACAATTATGATCTTGTATCAGTGCCTTGTCCAAAGATGTGAATGTCTGTTGTAAATGACAGGCATGTTTGTGAATGTGTGTGAATGGCTCTTCCCTGATTGTAGTGGAGGGTGATGATGGTTGTGACCTTTGACAGTGCCACTGATGTACATTTGCATTGTGACAAACACACATACACACATATGTTCAGTAGCCAGATGATTGTATTCTATGTTTCCCTATACACAGGGACGATGGAAGAAGAGGGCGGAGAAGGCGCTGTGGAGCACAGCAGCAGGTATGCCTCCACCAGGCACAGACGCAGGGCCCAGTCATCCTCCCAGGTACCGTCATCTTCTGGGAGCGAGAACACTGGTGCCACATCCACGACAATGGCCACAGCTGCTGAGGGGAGGCCCAAGAGAGTAAAGTTGGTTGCGGGCTCATCGACAGGTGAGCCCACACAGCAGCAATCCGATGCGGAAGACAGTGGGGAGGCATCCAGGTTGGTGGAGGAGGCCACATCAGCCCAGCACATGGGGCCCGGCGGGGGTGATGAGGTAGGTGTGACTGGTGCAGTTCAGGGTCAGTGTCCGGAAGGCAGTGCAGATCACCGTGGAGGGGCATATGCACCATTCATGATGATGTGCAGGCTTCCAATCGGGGGGTTGCACATCATCACATTGAGGTCTGTCGCTTCATGAACTGGCTACCTCAGTTCCTGGTCACAAATGTGGTAATGTGTGCTGGCCACTGCTGCAACCCCCTCCTCCTCTTCCTCCTCTGTGCGCCAGTTGTCCTCCCTGCTGTCTTCTGGCCCAGATACCACCAGGGCCCCCTGTGTACCTGTCCCAACCCCGGCGGCCAGTCTGGGGAGATCACATCCCTGCCACAGTCGTGAGTTGAAGGAGGATCAGCAGAGGTGGTCACTGCAGCAACAGGAGCTATGGCAATGGAGGAAGTGCAGGCACCAAGCAGCAGGGCACGTTCATGACGGCCCAGGGTCTTGTCATCATCCCGGAGGCTGTCCTTGTGGCGCAGGCACCAGGCATTTTTGCAGCAGCAGGCTCTGGGTAGGAGGCAACAGGACTCAGGGCGTTCATCATCAGAGGGGCAGGTGTCGGCCATCAGGCAGGAGGCAAACGTGGACCTTACAACAAGGATGTCTTCTGTGTTGGAGCCTTTGGGCCAGCAAATTGGGGCAGAGCAGCAGCGGGGACAGGAGGTGCTACTCACCATGGCCAGTGTGGAGAATTCACTGCATCGGGCAGAGAGGCGGGCAGAGGTCCTCGAGGAGACTTGCAGGGAGTTCGAGAGGAGCATGGAGGAGTCCCTGCAAGCCCTCGAGGGGGAAGCGAGACCCACCTAGTGGACTGGCAGGGACTATGAGAGAGCATGGTGAGGAGATGGACTAGCCCGCTGCCTTTGTATATAGTTCTTTAGGAGGTTTCATTCGTTTTTTTCATTTTCTTTGGAGTTCCTGGACTTTGCTCCGCATCTTGTATATCATTATTTTTGGATTGTATTTTTAGGATGTTTCTACATGTTTTGGTACCATGGAACCTGGACCTTTGTAAATATTTGTATTTTAATTTGAACAGTTTTTTTCACCATGAAGGAATGGTTTTCTTATGATATGTGATTTCATTTGTACATACGTTAATGGACATGGACCACATTTTTGAGTCTTTCATTATTTACATCACATTGATTTTGGTTTTCACTTTCTTTTGGTTTTTGATTTGGTTCATGCAGGTTTAATTTGATGTTTTTATTTTGTGTGACTTAGATATATGTTTTTCAATATATTTTTTGACATTGAAATCTAAGTGGTGTCTGGTCTCAATGGTTTAGTGCATGTTTCACTCCTCCATGACTCATTTGCGTGTCCCTGCTCTTCACCAATGTTGTTCATGTGTGTGCACACATGCATGCATGTATGATATTAGGATTCACATGCCATAGGGCATGTACTATGGAGCATGACCAATGGATGGGTGTTGAGGCACACCAGGGGGGTGCAGTATGTGGTGGCATATTAGTTGGCATGTGCTGCATGATTGTATGTTTGTATGTTGGTCCAGTGTGTTTTGGGGTGGGGGTGGGGACATGAGGCGGGGCCTGCCTGCAGGATGCATCACAGGTGGGTTGTGGGGACATGTGGTGGGGCCAACCTGCAGGTTGCTGTCACAGGTGGGGGGTGGGGATATGAGGCGCGACCTGCCTGCAGGTTGCCGTCACAGGTGGGGGTGGGACATGTGGCGGGGCCTGCCTGCAGGTTGCCATCTCAGGTGGGAGGGTGGGGACATGAGGCGGGACCTGCCTGTGGGGTGTGATACAGGTGATGGGGTGGCCATGTGGTTTGCGCTGCCTCAGGCGTATGTTCACAGGTGATGGTGTGGGTACCATGTGGTGTGGGTTGCCATCATGGGTGATGGGCGGCCATGTGGTGTGGGCTGCCTGCGGAGTATGGTCACGTGTGATGGGGAGCCATGTGGTGTGGGATGCCTGCAAGGTATGGTTACGGTTGATGGGGGGGGCATGTGGTGTGGGCTGCCTGCGGGGTATGTTCACAGGTGATGGGAGGGCCATGTGGTGTGGGCTGCCTGCGGGGTATGTTCACAGGTGATTGTGTGGGTCCCATGTGATGTGCACTGCCTGCAGGGTATTTCACGGGTGATGGAGGGGCATGTGGTGTGGGCTGCCTGCAAGGTATGGTCACAGTTGATGGGGGACCATGTGGTGTGGGCTGCCTGTGGGGTATGTTCACAGGTGATGATGTGGGTCCCATGTGGTGTGGGCAGCCTGTGGGGTATGGTCACAGGTGATGGGGGGCCATGTTGTGTGGGCTGCCTGCAGGGTATGGTCACGGTTGATGGGGACCATGTGGTGTGGGCTGCCTGCGGGGTATGTTCACAGGTGATGGTGTGGGTCCCATGTGGTGTGGGCTTCCTGTGGGGTATGGTCACGGGTGATGGGGGGCCATTTGGTGTGGGCTGTTTGCGGGGTATGTTCAGAGGTGATGGGGCCATGTGGTGTGGGCTGCCTGCGGGGTATGTTCACAGGTGATGGTGTTGGTCCCATGTGGTGTGGGCTGCCTGCAGGCTATGGTCATGGTTGATGGGGGGGCCATGTGGTGTGGGCTGCCTGCAGGGTATGTTCACAGGTGATGGTGGGGGTCTCATGTGGTGTGTGCTGCCTGCGGGGTATGGTCATGGTTGATGGGGGGCATGTGGTGTGGGCTGCCAGCAGGGTATGTTCACAGGTGATGGTGTGGGTCCCATGTGGTGTGGGCTGCCTGTGGGGTATGTTCAGAGGTGATGGTGGGGGTCCCGTGTGCTGTGGGCTGCCTGTGGGTATGGTCCATTGCTGGGGCCTGGCTGTCCCATAAGGAGGCATCTGCTTCCAGGGGAGATGTGGGTGTATTGCAGGGTACATGCGGTCCTTTCCACGCGATTTGGCTGGTGCGAGCGGGGGAAGGCGATTATGCTTGGGTGCGGATGGGGTATTCGCGGGCCATCCCACGCGATTTGGCTGGTGCGGGCGGGGTACGCAATTATTTTGGGGTGTAGACGGGGTACGCACGGTCCTTTCCACGCGATTTGGCTGGTGCGACCCGGTTAAGCTATTTTGCTTGGGTGCGGATGGGGTACGCGCAGGCCTTCCCATGAGATTTGGCTGGTGAGATAGGGGTATGCGATTACGCTGGGGTGCGGACGTGGTACACGCGGGTCTTCCCTCACGATTTGGCTGGGGCTACTGGGGTACAGTATTTCGCTGGGGTGCAGACAGGGTACGCTCTTCCCTTTCCACGCGATTTGGCTGGTGCGACCGGGGTACGCGATTTCTCTGGGGTGTGGACAGGGGTATGTGTGGGCCTTCCCACATGATTTGGCTGGTGCGAGTGGGGTACGCGATTATGCGGGGGTGTGGACAGGGTACGCGTGGGCCTTCCCACGTGATTTGGTTGGTGTGAGCGGGGTACGCGATTATGCTCGGGTGCAGACGGGGTATGCGCAGGCCTTCCTACGTGATTTAGCTGGTGCGAGCGAAGTACGCGATTATGATGAGATGTGTACGGGGTATGCGTGGGTCTTCCCATGCGAATTGGCTGATGTGAGTGGGGTACGCGATTATGCTGGGGTGCGGACGGGGTATGCACTGCCCTTTCCATGCGATTTGGCTGGTGCGACGTGGCAAAGCTTTGATTTTTCATGCAATTACAATGGGGGACTGTGTGCTGTCCCACAGATGGCGCGGGACCTTGCTTCGTAGTAGGCATTTCACTGGCTTTGTCCTGTGCACGGGGCATGTTGAGGGCATTACTGCAATGCTTTATGTTCATTGCACCACGGCTACTGATGCCTCGGAGCATCCATGAATACGTGTGCCACGCAATTGAGCGTGTAGATCCTGTTACTGCAGCCAACATTTTAGACCAGTATACAATTCACCCACTACACTCTAAAAACACTATAAAAGATGCATTAGAAACTTATCAAATGCGTCAAGCCAAAAGCTCCCCAATGAACATATGGTAGAAAAGTGTAGAAGCATGTTATTTTCCTTTACTCTTTCCTACAGGAAAAGGAGGAAGATATGATGAAAGATCCACACAAATTAGTGCATCAGAATATCACTCTTTACAAATGAGAGCAATACCTGCACACACAAGCCGTGCAGCTGTGGCTCAAAGTAATCACTGATGTCGATCAAGCCAAATGGCTTCAATCTATCAACTATTGACCAATGTTAAAACAAATATAGATATGTCCTCTGGGAGTCACATGGGAGGCCACCACATGGGGTATATCCCCTCGGGGGTGCCCAACACGGGGAACATGCCCCATCACAAATTTAGACTCCTGTCCTTCAACATTGGCCTAGGCATGCATTGCCTAATAAATAATACCCAGCACACTGCACCTAGGTGAATATCTGTTGAATTTTTTCATTAGTTCGGATCTGGATGCCCCTTCCTGTTTCATGGATGCTGTGACCGATCGCACCTTTGCAAATACTGGTCCTGAAGAAGATGAGCGCACTGATGTGTCATCGAAACCGGTGGACCCTGTTTTTGTACGATATCCCTAAATGGTTCTAAATGGATCTTGGGGTACGGTATATGTGAACTAACTATCAATTTTGTCATATTGAAAGTAGACTGGAGCCTAAGTTATGAGCAGCCAGTGAAGCAGCTAATCTATCTCATTAATTTAAATTCTGATGATAAAAATATTTTTAACTTATTGAGTTACACTATGTCCCTTTCCTGGCACTCTGTGCATACACTTCATTAGGGGTGAATAAAGAAATGGCTCATAGCCAAAAAGGAAATAGTCCTCTGTGAAATGTCCGGACTGTGATTAGGTTGGGATTAGATTTTACTCTTTTTAAATGCTCTATGATAGACATATTGTTGAAATAGGGACAGTTTCCCTCTTGTCTTTTCTATTAAATAGGTAGCGCACCAGCTTTAACCTACGGACAGCATTGCCATACAGGGATAGGGTGTGCTTCTGACTAGGGATAGTGCTAGTGGAGTCATTTATTGTCTTTTTTTGATGCATGCTCTATACCTGTTAGTGTGATATGATATCCTGAATACTTAACAGTAGGGCGTATACTCTTTGAAGGTGTATTTAACAAAAAGAAATTCCCTGATTGTTTTTTGTGCACACACATTACAAACAGGCTCTAATTTTTCAAACATATCCGCTACCCAAATGCTTTATAAGATGAAAGACAAAGGTGAAGTGTTTTGCAGTCAAGTATCACAAATCTCTTGGCAAACATGCGTGGTACAAAAGAATACTGGTTCCGACGTCATGCTGTTGTATGCTGTATGCTAAGGAACCTAACCCACCCACATGCTTTGTTACTTTAATTTGTGCAGAATATGCATGTGATGACTTGCATGACCCCTTTCACACTGCAAACCAAAATAAAGAGGGAATAGATATAAAACACTAGGAGATTTCTGTTTACTTGACCCTGTTTATATATTAAGGTATTTTCACCATTGCAGCATTGCCATGAAAAATACCCCTCAATTTGGAGAAGTGGAACACTTCTTTTGGGGAAAAGAATATCAATAGAGAGGAGCACCACACATCCACCTGCTCTTGTGGATAAAAGATGTTCTCACATTTGGCCATGAAACTGTTTTACAATGTATTCAAAAGTACATTGCCTGTGACATCCCTTCAGAAACCACACATAGTGACCTATGTACACAAATCACTTGTTTCCAAAAACATAAGTGTGGTAAATACTGCCAACGTTGATATAAAAACAAAGACTACTACTATACCAAATGTCGCCTTTTCTTCCCTAGACCAGTTTTCATAAAAGGACAAGTAAATAGCTTGATGTCTCCTGTTAGACACAGTGTACAATAGAAATCCCCTAGAAACACATACAACATTAAAAGGGACGACAAATCCAAGTATATCAATCATTGCCCTCTTGTAGAATGCAAATATAGACAAACAATACATTGCAGACAATTCCAATGTAGTAGCAAGATATGTCACAGCTTATCTCACTTACACTGCGAAAACAGAGCTAAATGATCTCTGGGATGACATATCAGCTGAAAAAAGACTGTCACAAACATTGTACTGCTTTGCTATAAAAATGCTCTCTTTCATAGAGAATGCAGATGTTACAAAGCTGCACACCGTTTAACAGGTGTACCCTTATATGGGAAAGCTGAAAACACTGTCTGGCTAGACCTCAGTCCAGCTTCATCACGTAAAAGAGTGTTAAAATCCTACCAAGAGATAGAAACAATAGCCACCAATGATCTCAGCAGCCAGGCCATTAAAGAAAAAACATTTAATTGACACCTACTACTCAAATAGAAGTAAAACATATGCCTGTACAACATATCCCAAAACTACTCCTACAAAAACAATGTCACACCAGATGATACTACTGGCAAATATTCAGTCTGAACTTGTGAAGGAAGCCCAGTGAAAATTAACAAGCCCAGTCTATTTAATCATATAGAGTTATTGTTTAAATCTCCACAACATAGAGAACTTTACTGCATGGCCCTAATGCAACTTTTTAAACCTTGGAGAAAAGAAGGAGAATTATTAGGTGACCATGACTCATTTGAAGCTGCATTTAATGCAAATGGAAGCAGTATAACAAATGGTAATTTTAAACAATACAAGCAAATGTTGGACAATGAATGCCAACAAGAGACCAAAATTGGAGCTCCAATAAATAAAGACACTCCTGAAGGCAGTCACCCTTCTCTTACAGGAAGCCAAGAACCACTTGGAGAACCACTCATTCTAAAAGAAGCAGAAATAACAATGACTGAGGTAGAACATACCATGTATCAATGTAAACAATCTAAAGAAGACTTGTAAATGCTCAAATCACAGCTAAATGATGAACAACTCACCATTTATCTAGACGTCACTGAAGAAATTGAACATGGTTTTAAACATGAAACAAAAACTTGTAGCCATAAAAATTATAAACCTCTGCTCCTCTGTGTAAGTGGTGAAGCTGTTTCTGACAAAACCTTCACAATTAGAATAATCACATTTCTATAAGACTTAACAAACATCAACATTTCACCTGTTGAAACAGCCCCCACAGGTTTAGCTGCCTACAACATAGTAGGTGTAACTTTAGAGTAGAACACCAAAACAGATTAGAAAACTACAAATTATCAGCAGAAGCTGCTACTGAAGTACTCAGTATGCTGAATCAAATTAAAGTGCTCCTCATAGATGAAGTAAGCATGATTCCCAACCTCATGTTGGCTTTAATTCATGGGAGATTGCAAGAAGTCTTAAAAACCGACTACGAAGAACTGTTTGGAGGAAAACAATGTTATTGTTATTGAAGACCTCCTACAGTTAACATTAGGACACGAACAATGCAGTAAAACATTCAGCAGCATTGGAAATCTAAATCGCAGGCAACATTTTTGTTACAGATAACTACTCAAAAAACGAATCAGTCTGCAGATCTCACCTATGCTAAAAATATAAAAATACATTTAGAACTAGTTGGCTTACTAAACATGCAAAATCCATCTTAAAAACTAGACTAATTCATTAGCTATATGGGCAAAACACATCTGCCCCTGATGTCATGGAAACATGAACTCAACAAAATATAAAATGCATGTCCTTAATGCCAACCCTTTCAAGCTGTACTCAATTCAATGATACAATGTTGAAAAAATAAATGCAACCCATTGTGCATTTCAGCTCCACAGACAAACTAGAAGTACACAGCATGACACTTTCTTTGTGTCAACAAGTAACAGCACGAATAAATAGCAGAGAAAAATGTACCTCCAACACAGCTGGATTAGAAAACATATTAACTCGGTGTCTAAACTGCAGATTAATCCTAAAAAGTAACCTTGACCTAGATCAAGGTTTAGTCAATGGAGCAATTGGTACAGTTGTTGGCTTCAAAACATATCCACATGACAACAACATTCAGTTTGTCAACGTCTACTTTGACAAACTTTCAGAAGTTAAAGAAATATGCCTTAAAATAGCAACTTTCCTTCTTTTCAAAGACATGTACGTGCACAGAGAACAATTCTCTCTATCTCTTTCATATTCTGTCACTATTCACAAATCGCAAGGTCTGACCCTAGATCATGCATTGATTGACATTGGCAGCATAGTCTTCAAAGAAGCTATGAGTAATGTAGCATTATCAGGTCTCCGTACACTCAATAATCTCTTCCTAGTTACTTTGATGCAAACAAAGTCAATGCTGACAATCGTTGCATCCTAGAATACAACAGGCTACATGTACTGTACACCTTCATCTAGATATGTACCCTGTACCTCACAAAGAGAACATAAAAAGAAAAATAATACAAACACAACCTATAGCAGATCTCCTAGCAATACCGGCAAAAAAACAAAAACAAAGAACAACTGCTACTCCATCAAATAATGCACCCACCAAACTCTCTAGTCCAAAAACAACTGCACATGCATCAGAAGACAGAGAGACAAATGGCTCTTATAAAAAAACTGCTGCAGGCCCATCAAAGCATGCAGAGGCACAACTGTCGGGTCCATTTATATTCAGCAACACAACTGGAGTAAATTGCTGTGCAAATGTAGCAATCAATATTCTCTTCCAAATACTATCAATTGTTCACAGCATTTACTTAAGCGGCTCAGAGGAGTTGTGTTTGCAAATGCTTGTCCTTCCTAGAAATGCCACAAATAATCCTGACAGCACTTACAGTGTCTCAGGTATAAGGCAAGAATTGGAATACTGTACAGGAATGGTACAATTCACAATAAACATACAGGGAGATCCACAAGAATGTCTAGTGTACTTACTACAAGTACTTGGAAACAAAAACATCCCTATTAATTAAATCTTCCAGATTTCATACATGTGCACTCTCTGCAACCATGTTTCAGAAGTGCACATCCCTAAAGAATGATTTGTGTATGTATCCATACCAAATTGTGAATGCATTCAATTTCAACAGCTTGTGCAGAATGCAAATCATAGCATATTATGCCCTTTTTGCAATTCAGACCATTGTTAATGCATACAAATAAACTCACATAGCCAATAGGTGATATTAATCCTTCTAAGGTACAATGCAGATGGTACCATGAATTACTGTAAGCTCACTAGCTTTACACACAGGCAAGTATCTATTGGCAAGAAAACCTTCACAACAGCAGGCATAATACTGCACTGGTGCCACAACCACTTTAGGCCACTATACTGCGTATATCAAGAAAATAGGTGGTTAGTTTGAATGTAACAACACTTCCGTTACTCCAAAACATAGGTTACCAGCAAATCTAAGAATTGCCTACTTAATATTCCTTCAACCCAAATGTACTCACTAACGTATAGTACAATACAAAATTAGAATATGCCAACGTGTATCAAACTACATCCATAGTACTACAATAGTCATTTTAAAATCCAAGACAGTAAGAAGACACCAATGGGTATCTAACTACATCCACAATACTACAATAATAATTTTAAAATCCAAGACAGTTAGAATATGCCAACGGGCATCTAACTACATCCATAATACTACAATAGTAATTTTAAAATCCAAGACAGTTAGAATATACCAATGGGCATCTAACTACATCAATAATACCTTTCATTATAATATACTTCAAATATGCCATCACAGTTATTGTTACTACACAACTTCTTCTTAACTCCAATATAGTTAGAATACATCAATTGGTATCCAACTACTTTAACCATACCCTTGATTACAACTCACTTCAAACAAGCATCCTATAACAATTACACTCAAATAATATATCCATGCTACCACACACAAGTATTCTGTAACATGTACATTCTTTAAAACTATATAAATGCAAAAAACTGTATATATTTACACTAGGCTTTTTTAAATCCACTATGGATTTATATTCCCAATGACTGAATGATTATTTCACGTCAATACAACAACAGTGTATCAGCCATTAACATTGTAACAAACACAGTATATAGAATGCACTACTTTTGAGGGTCAAAAAGTAAATCTATATGTACAATTGTAAACAATTAAAGGTTTTCAACTATCTTGTTTAACAAATTGTACTGTATTATTTTCATAGAAAAAGAACCACAGATTCCAGCTTTATTACCATATGCAACTTAATAACCATACACACTATTATCCTATTTTGTTCTTCACAAAGAAACAATTACAGATTCTATAACCACTATCCTCAAATGTGCTATGATCATAAACACAATATATACTTCATTATATCAGTCTATCACACTACAAATACTATACACTCCCCCTAAAGTACCTATAATTACTGTACACATATAACTATAGCTGTGGCCAGTGCCCAGATTCTTGGGCGCATTGCCTATGGCCATGCCCCCAAGAATCTGGCACTGGCCACAACCACCACAATAGCACCAAGCCATATAACAAGTATGTACAATACACCTACAGATAACAACATTCACCCTGAACCTCCAATGACGTCCATGGACAGTAAAAATTAACACAGATTTGGCAGCACCTACACTCCTTTTTTCACCTATAAAAACAGCTCCCTGTAACTTTTTACCACTTCCCCACAATTTCCAGGTCACCTTTTGCCAGAAAAAACTCCAAATGCATTTTCCCAATTTTTTTCTCACTCCACTGTTCGCGGTCAGCGGTGATGTCTGTGGATCCAACACAGCAACCGTTTCAAAAATTCTGATGTACCTCAAATTTTTCAACACATTTTTCAACATCCAATCAGCGTGCATTTTTGGTGTCTGCATACATTTTTACTACTGGAGAGATTTACACTAAATTTACAAAACCACGCTTTCGGGATCATGCCACCACTCCTGGTGCAAGTTTGGTGAAAATCCATCCAGCTGTTTAGTCTGTATGCGTGAGCAAAATTTATTTTTCATTGTGTCTATGAGGATTTTAAAAAGTTTGGGATCCCCCTATAACTTTACTCCCCCCTTGAAAAAACTGCACAAAACCTACCAGCACCATTACGAGGGGGGCATATATTTGTTTTGCAAAGCTTGGTGAGGATTCCTCGAGGGTGGCAAAGTTATAAACTGCACAAACAGTGCTCTTTCTATGATTTGAGCAACTTAACCATAACTACAGGGCTGCTACCGCACATAGACTTCTGTGAAACTGGGATTTTTTCTTCTTTTAAACTTTCCATGATGAAAAATTCAACCTTGGCAAGTTTTTGGCTGTTTTTCAACAGAATGCTTTTTTGTAAAATCCACGAACTGGGAGTGCTGCTTACCAAAACAGCTTGGAGCTGGTTGCAAGTAAAACCGAAAACCCCCTGAAATTCGCCAGTTATGGTAAGCTATGCAACCATAACTCGCGATGCCACCATGTATTGCTAAGACTAACACCCAGGACATCAAAGATGACATCACAAATTTCATTGATGACATCACTGATGGCATCACATGTCTAACTCGCTGTTATTTCTTTCAGTGATATATCTTAGACAGTAATAGTTAGGAACAAATAAATCAAAAAGTACTATATTTGTAGACTTATATTTCAAATGTTTCCTTACAATAATTCACTTAGGGTCCACTCACAACATGTGAAATATATATATAAGAAAAATACACACTTAAAAGATAGCAATGTTTTCTGTGTATGAAGATAATCAGTAAGGTTATCAACACTTTCTTATTGTTCTGTTGTTTTTTATTACTGTACTTTCTCTGGGTGTGTTCATATTCATATTTGTACTACTTTTTTAGGGTGCAGTCACATCATGTGATATTTGTACATAGGGAAGTACTAGGTTTGAAGCAGAGCAATCTTTTCTGTGCATAAAGATAATCAGTTAGGTTGTGAACACTTTCTGCTTCGACTGCTGCTTTTTTCCGCACTTTACTTTCTCTATACATATTTGTATTTGTATGTGTTGTTGTGTCATTCTGTTTTGGATGTAGTAATGAAATTATGTAGTCAGGGGTTTTATTAGCTACTTATTACATGTTGCACAGTACAGAAAACTCTAATAAGAAAGCATTTATTATTTCACTATTCAACACGGGAACATTATGAATATTGCACTTCCATCATGTATGCTGCACACAATCCTCATATTTATACATGAGTAGCTTAGTATATTCTTAAGAACTTCATAATAGAATCCTATTTATATCAATGCATTGTCTAATGCACTACATAGCTCAAGATGTCTATTTCAATGATCGTTAACACTTTTTCTGTCAACATTATAATAAAAATCCCTTGTACAGAGTTTTTATAAAAAGTAAATATACATGTGATGTCATCAGTGATGTCCTGGCTGTTAGTCTTAGCAATAGACGGTGGCGCGAGTTATGGGTACATAGCTTACCATAGCTGGCGAATTTCAGGGGTTTTTCTGTTTGATTTGGAATCATAACATCCCTTTAACAAAGTTCTTTTACTGAATTTCATAGGTTTTTAGTAGCGCAACTTGACCATAAAGTCCTTTTAACAACGTGTTTTTACAGAATTTCATAGGTTTTTAGTAACGCAACTTAACCATAACGTCCCTTTATCAAAGTTTTTTTTTCCTGAATACACATATACATAGTGTGAATTTGATAGATGTTTACTAGGATTCCCTTACTTTATATACATATAACATGCTGAACCCCCTGCTAGTGATTTTGATGTCCGCGGACTGTGCGAATGTCCACGGACGGACGCGAACAACATCAACACTACCCAAAAACTCAGGGGTATCTTAGATTGTTCTATCATGCTATATAAACACTGAACAAGTTCAAAAAGCAGCACATAAACACATTATATGTAATAATAAATAAGAAATGTAACCTATATATGTAGCACATCAACCATCCATTTCAATACCATATGTACTAAAATGGAATATACCACAACAAAAAAGATATGCCTCCAACATTTACGTGACAGAAACTGCACAGCTAAGAGCAACAGCAGACCTACACAACAGTAAGAACACAACTTCCCAGAAACTAGTAAGTAAACTTCATTGTTCTTATATATTTCTAAACTTTCTGTATTTGGTACAGTAAAAGTATTATATTTTTTTTTTACACAGAAATGTCGAGTACTTTAGAATGGTTGAGGAAAATTTCCCACGTGAGGAAATGTCTGAAGACAGTGATAATAATGGTTTACACTTCTCTCTTCTCTATGTAAGCAAATTAATAACCATTATTTTATGTGTACTTAACATATATATATATATATATATATATATATATATATATATATATATATATATATATATATTTTGTTTAACAGACCATACAAACATTGAAAATAATACACCAAAAGAGACATTAGAAAATACTTTGCAGCACATGGAACAAAAAATGGACATGCTTATGGAAAATTTCAATCATATATATATATATTTTGTTTAACAGACCATACAAACATTGAAAATAATACACCAAAAGAGACATTAGAAAATACTTTGCAGCACATGGAACAAAAAATGGACATGCTTCTGGAAAATTTCAATCTTTTGAAACATTTTGTAGAGGACCAAATAAAAGAAAAAAATGAAATATCATTGTCCCACATGCACCTGTTCCCTCTCTCCATGTCCCAGTCAACTATCCCCAAACCCTCAACACCAAGAAAAACATTTTGATGAGACATCCATTCCTTCATCCCCTCCCATCCATCCTCTCCAAACCCCTAATTCCCCTGTGTTTGTGTCAGTTTCTGCTTCCCCATCTCTTTCATAAATTTTATATCTGTATATAATAAAAAAAATAATATGTGTGTTTTAATTTAGTCCTTTGTGTCTTATTTTTTTAAAAAAAGGCAGTTGGGGTGTCCGCGGTCAGCTCGGGTGTCCGGAATGTCCATAATTAACCAAAATGGGGGTGTCCTGAGGACACTATACGTGTCCGTACTGTCCGCAGGCAAGATTAAACATTTCTTCGAACACACTAGATGTTCGGAATGTCCGCAATTAACCAAAATGGAGGTGTCCTAAGGACACTATACCTGTCCGTACTGTCCGTAAGAAAGATGGAACTGTTCTTAGAACACACTAGGTGTTCGGAATGTCCGCAATTAACCAAAACGGGGGTCCCCTGAGGACACTATACATGTCCGTACTGTCCGCAGGCAAGATTAAACTGTTCTTAGAACACACTAGATGTTCAGAATGTCCGCAATTAACCAAAATGGAGGTGTCCTAAGGACACTATACCTGTCCGCACCGTTCGCAAGCAAGATAGAACTGTGCTTAGAACACTTTTGGTGTCCGGAATGTCTGTAATTAACCAAAATGGAGGTGTCCTAAGGACAGTATACCTGTCCGTACGGTCCGCAAGCAATATGGAACTCTTCTTAGAACACAATCGGTGTCCGGAGGGTCCGTAATTAACCAAAATGGAGGTGTCCTAAGGACACTATATCTGGCCGTACAGTCCGCAAGCAACATGGAACTGTTCTTAGAACACATTGGGTGTCCGAAATGTTCGTAATGAACCCAAAATGGAGGTGTCCTAAGGACACTACCTGTCTGTACTGTCTGTAGAACATCTACGCACATGTGCACCACACCCATAAGTCCTACGAACATCGCGCCTGTCCGTAACTGTCTGTATTACTCATGCTGTACTTTTAATTAGTTTGAGGACCCGAACACTGTCAGTAGAACATCCGCGCGCATGCGCACGACCGTTCATGAGCATTTGGTGTCCTGTGGACACCGGTTCCCTTTGCGGTTGTGTTTGCAATGTCATCATGTGACCGCACTCCCGCTGAGCGTGTGTCATGAATTGCGGACACTGTTCTGAACCGCAAACATTTTAAAAGTACTTTTTTTAGCAATCCAAAGTATTTTACAGTAAATATTCATCATTGCACATGTCCCAGACAATGACCCTGACTTTCTACATACTTTTTGGAACTTTTTAAGCCTTTTTGGGGTGTTCGATCTGTCCGCAGACAGCACGGCTGTCCGCGGAGCGCGCACCTGCACCCCTATAAAAGGCCACACCCCATAGCTCATCGTCATTGTGCTTCTGGCTATCTGACAGAACATTGTCTACTTTGGCTGGTAATGTTCCAGATTTTGCTGCTCTTGCTGCTTTCCATCAGACCTGATGGCATCTATGCTTGCTGCTCCAGCTGGTGCTACATCTGCCTCAGCACCACCCCCACCCTCTCCACCACCTCCCCAAGGGCCTGAAGAGTGGAACAGGCGTGAGGATGTAGAGGAGGATGAAGAGGATGAAGATAATGAGGTAGTGGAACTCCCTACTACCAGCACTCGCCGTGAGTCTTGGGTGTGGCTGTTGTTTACCATTCAGGGTGGAGTGCCAAAAGCACGCGCGAACAAGGTCACCTGCAATCAGTGCCACAGGGTGCTGAGTCATGGGAGGCCTGGTTCGTACAGCTTTGGTACAACATCTATGAAGCGACACCTTAAGTCGTTCCACGGTGGGGCCGTTCGCAAGGTTGTACCTTGTGATCAACGTAGTAGGTTGAGTTCCTCTACCACATCCTCCGTTTCCGCTCCTGTCACCACAAGAGACACTCCTGTGGGACAGTGTATTCTTCCAGCTGCCTCACAGGCCATTCAGGATGCTGTTGACTCTTACCTTCGAGGGTCACAATATTGTGTATGTACTGCGACGCAGTACTCTGCTGGGGGAAGAGTCTTCGGAGTGCTTTCAAAACTACTGTCAAGGAGCATGAGAAGGTCTGCCCACTACCTAAATAAGGCCCACCCTACATCTTCCTCTCTCCACCTGCCCTTTCTCATCCCTGTGGTTGGTGTCCCTTCCTTACCCTCCTTTCCCCTCCTCTCCTAGTGTGTCGTGTGTAGAAAAGCAAAACAAATATAAAACAAAAAAATCCCCCCCTAAAAAAGGCTCTTTTCAGAGCCGCCTTTCACAGTCCAAAAATAGAAGTGACAAATAAATAGTTCAGGGCCCTGTGTATTTTTAGAAATCCGCGGACAGTTCGTGGACATCTAAAATTTGGGGTGCTGCTTTATCATAACCATTGCACTTTTCTCTGGGAGGAAGTGGTGGCTCTGAAAATAGCCGTTTGGTGGTGTTTGTTTGTGTTTGAAAAAACTTCAAATGGTCAACACCTACTGCAAAATGGATGGCTGTAATTCCGAAAAAGGTTGTAATGCATTTTGTTCATTTCTTAGAAAAATCTGATTGTCAGCATAATTAAGATGAACTCCATCTCTGCGAAAAATGTATGTGCTACGAAACATAATATTTTCATTGTGAAAAGAGGACATGCCAACATCTCTTAGAAAGGCACAAACACCCTTATTTACATTGCGCTTCGCTTTCTCCATTTGTGGACCAAATGAAGAAGAACGCAGCCACATTTGTCTCTGCGCAATACAAGAAAGAATTACTTGGGAATTTGGAAACATGTCCATAACCTTCCCAAGTCCTTCTTTCATTGCAAATTGCAAAGAAATTCCAGACACATATCCTAAACTGTTCCCTCCACAATGAATTATAATTATGTCTGGAAGATGCTCTGTCTCCATACTAGCACAGAGGGCTACCAAGTCCAGCCACTTCATTCCATGCACACCATGCCAGTGCACTTCCACATGAGAGAATCCAAGATCCGAAGCTACTCCACAGCGTTCTGCATGCACCTCCAACCAATGTATCCATGAGTCTCCCAAAATCCACATAATCTGTTTTCTGAAACACACAGCCATAGCTATCTCTCCTTACACAACACACCCAGTAAGCTTTACTGACCAATCCCTTGCTTTTCTCATTCTCATTTGCATGCCTATCCACCCCAAAATCCATGTATGTAATATGCGATGTCCGCGGACTACCGCCATGTCCGCGCACATCTCGAAAAATCTGATTGTGGTGTATTTAAATTTAAATGGTGTGCCCCATTTCCCCTTTGAGTTTGGCTCTGAAAAGAGCCTTTTTTGGGTTTATTTTTGCTGATGTTTGACAGATGTTATTTTTTCTTTTTTTCTCTTTTTTTTCTTACTTTACTCTTAAAATCTTCACATTACCTTCTCCAAAGCAACCCTTACATTCCAGAACAGCATGACATTTCCCATTAAAGATAAAGAAATGCCATCTTCTTTAAAATAAGCAGCATTACTGGAATCAATATTATCATTATCACAGAACGACATACTAGCTCTAAGCATGAAAGCACACATGCCTTGGTTGATTGCACACCTAGAAATGTTTTGCTGAGGACAAAAACAGAACTATTGTCCCATATTGCCCTAGGCACTAATCCTGAAAAAATAAGTTTGGCATTTGGAAGGATGTTCATTACTGCTTGAACCAAGTGTTCCAAATCTGCCAACAAAGTAGGGGCACTGACATAGCCCAAATGGAAAGCACCATAGTGCAAAACTACCACATGGGGACTGTTCATCCTGCCCATATCTTCACAAACTTGTACAATTCCCTGTACATTGCAATCAGGAACAGTGCTCCCAAGACCTCCACTCGTTTAACATCAAAATTGTTTTCCACATGCCTACATTGAACATAATGCTGTAAACCATGCACAAACATATCCCCAAGCACCAACACCCTGACTTTCTCCACCTCTGCCATCTTCACTACATACAGTCTCTTTCAACACAAATCCACAACCTCAACGTCTGATTGGCTGATCCCTACAATCCCCTTTCCATGCTGGATTTGCAGGAAAACCCCAGATGTGGCACACCCTGTCCACGGACAGCCGCGGTGTCTGCGGACCACGTAACTCTTGGTCAGCCCTTCTACCCTTTCCACTTCACTCTCTGTGCCATTCCCTCATTCGATACAGCTAAGCAGTCACACAACCATCCACCAATCACATCCAAGACCTCTACATCTAACTCCATCATCAGAGTTCAGCACTTCAAATGTACTGTTGATCACTCTGAGTACAAGTCTCATATCATTGGAAGGCACCTACTACAAAAACTACTGTACAAGTCTCCAAGATTTCTACTTGCAGCTACAGACATAATCACATGCAAGAATACCATCTACAGGTATGCATATTTTCTGCACAGTACATGAACAACTCTTATGAATGCATATAAACAGAGTGACTAACACTTAACCTGTATAACCTATAAAAAAACGTACTGTAATTTTTCCCATCTGCTATAATCAACTCTCACTTCCAAACCTGTCTGCTATCAATTTTATTGTTTACACACACAGCTATCTAAAACATTATAATATTAAAAGATGGGAGAAATAACAGTATAATTATAGAAAAACACTTAGTAGTGTATTATAAAATTACACACAGTCAGGATAAGATTATGCATCTTCATACACTCACACAGATAGACAGTATCATTGAAAAGCTCCCAGCTGAAATAACACCACTGCCTATAAATCAAATTGTTCTACTTTATTACCCATACCTGCACAAATGCATACATTCGATGCATCGCTATACAATTTATGCCATTTACCTTATATAAATTGCAAAATAAGTATATCATTATTTCTTCTATCCTAACATTCAATAACACAGCCTTAAAAAACCAAGTGAGTTTCATACACTTAATATTCTACTCATTTGCAAAGCATATTGAACTAACGTATTGTAATTAAACTATAAAGCCTGCACATAGTCAAAGAAAACTGCATTCACACACTATGTTCTCTTATCAAACAAGAATACTACTACAAAAACATACAAATAAACGTCTAAATTAACATCAATGCTATAAACACACAAAATTACAAACTTCTTCATTTTACAATTGCAGTGAAGACCAACAACTCAGAAGAAACCTGCTCATTCCAAACAAAAAAAGTAAGTACAATACTACCATAATATTCTTACTGTTACTCAAACTCACTGTGCAGTTGATTCATTGAATTTCTACGCCAAAAAACATAGATTTATACACCATTCTACCCACAAATCCCCATTTGTTAAACTGGGATTAACAGGCAGAATAGCACACAAATCCCTGTTTTTTGATACACAAATAACATAACTCAGCCCCTAGAATGTTAATATTACAGAACCAAGAACTGTTTTAATTCTATACCATTAGATTTAGTATTAGTATTCTGCTCACCACTAGCTACTTTGTACTGTCATCTGAACCAAAGTATAGTAACACACAAGTACAAGAATAGCCTTCCCAACTAGTTGTAGCTGCCCGATGCACAATCACACACCACCACATACATCCTTACCATCATACTCACACACTCATGCACACAGCACACATACATTGCAGAACAGCCCAACCGATACCTTCTTTTTTTTTCAACAGACCTCAAAGAATGCCTACCAAGAACCAAATCCATAGAAAGCAATGCAGAAGTAGAGCAAATGAAAATAAAAGTGTCCAAAATAAGCATCCATCTCTAGCAGAATTTGTACAAAAAGTTAAAACAAAAGATCTAATAGAGTCATTAAGTGAAACAAAACAAGCTTGCAGTACAAACACTTTCCCTCCTATTTCAAAATGTAAAACAAAACAAAAAGTGATTTACAACAATTCAGCTAGCACTACTGCTAACACTGCTCCTATAAATCTTGATGTTGTGGCAAGTAATCATAGCAAAAAAGTATATTAGAAACAATGTTCTGCCACAGAGCCCTTCACAATCCTATAAAGACAGGACAGAAATCATGCACAACCCTTAAAACCTACTGTAGAAAATTAATTTTAGAAGCTTTGATAGACAGTGCAATCCTTCTCAAAAGGAAGTTATTTATTGTAGTATTAAACAGAATGAAACCACAAACAAAACTAACTACTAAATTAAAAAAAGACTTCTAAATAAACGGAATGTCAACAAAAATAACTTCTTAAATATCTGTGGAGGTGAATGGAGTCACACCACCAGCACAGAACCATATTTCAATGAAGAAGCATAAAAACAAAAGCAAACAAACATAATTGCCATGCCTAGCAGTGGAAGAGGCTAAGAAAAACTTAATAATACCATTATGGAACAAGAAATACTGCTTACAAAAATGTCCCCAGAATTTCAGTATCACCTCTCCATTCAACTGAACCAGAACGTCCAGTTATCAAATGGCCGTGCACGTCAATGTGTAACATTGCCAAAAAATCTTTCAAATGTGTACACCAGTTCCTCAATCAGTATGTGAAAGGCAAAGACAAAATCAAAATGAAACTACTACAAAATATGGATACCTGTCCAGTGCGCAAACACACAGGACTACAAGAACATTTATTAGCCTGCATTTCAGGACCTATTTTCAAAAGCACCTTCCATCATATCAAAATGATATCAACACATCATTCAACTATAAGAAATCTAGTCTATAAAAGTCCTCCTTTAGCACTAGCCAATTTAAATAACAATCTTCTACATGGTACAGCCAAAGACCTACTCGAAGAAATCGACCATATCCAGAAAAAATATTTTGTAACTGAAAGCCACTTACAAAATGCAATAGCTTTTCAACAGACTAGCAACAATTGTACAGATGGCAACCTTATACAACACACATACAAAAAAGAAATACCAAAATGTAAAAGTACATCCGCTGAAATACCAAACCATGTGTTTGTGTGTTGCTGCAGAACTGTAGATATAACATACAAAATAGAAGACAATGAAGAGTACAAATGGTTTGAATTAGCTCTGTACCTTATAGCAGAAAACAAATATGAGATAAATGACCCCTCAATACTTTGCACTTACTGCACTACAAAAATTGACAACAACCAAACTCCTTCATGTGCTATCACAATTAACCTGGAATTATTCCCACTACCAAAACCCCTGCAACAACTCGATTTATATGAGAGCATTATAATTTAAACAGTGGACCCATCTCAAGCAATAATATGCCTTCAACCAAAAACAGCAAAATTACCTCCCTCTGAATTAGTGAAAGGCATTTGTGGCAAAGTTGTTTATTTACCATTAGATCTGAAAGAAAATGTGAACACTCTGGAACTACAACGTCCAATAGAACAATCTTTAATTGTCTTAGTAAATGGTGTACCTACAAAAGACAAAATAATTTGGCAACAACTCGTAGACTTACATAAAGTTAGACAAGCCTTGCAATATCTGAAAGACAATAATGAATACTACACAGAAAGGAATATTGAAGAAAACTTGAAGGAAACCTCTAAAAATATTTCAAGAGTCACCAGAAAGTGGTCAATTTGAACTTCTAGATCCTGCTACACTATCCAATATTTTAGATCATTATACAATTCATCCATTACACTCTAGTGACACCATAGATGATGCACTAGAATTGTACCAAATGCGACAAGCCAAAGGATCACCAATCAGCATATGGGAAGAAAGTATAGAAGCACATGCTTTTCCTCTACTCTTTCCTACTGGAAAAGGAGGAAGGTATGATGATAGACCCATTCAGATAACAGCATCAGAATACCGCTCGTTTTGAATGTATTCCAAAGATCCCAGATTTAGACAAAATGTGGAATACATATTCCACCTACTCTTTGAAAGTGAACTAGCAACCCTATGCTACGGAGTTGCAGACACATTAAAATCTGGTACCCAATTTCAAAATATGTCAGCTACGCAATTACTACAAAAAGTACAAGAAAAAGGTGAGGTTCTACAATCAAGCATAACAAATCTGTAAGCAAACATGTGTGGTACTAAAGAGTACTGGTTCAGACATCACGGAGCTGTATGTTGTATGATAAGAAACATTGGCCCTCCCACTTGGTTTGTTACATTAAGTTGTGCAGAATATGCATGGGAAGATTTACATAATTTCCTATGCATAGCAAACAAAAACAAAACAAACATAGATGTACTAACACCTGGAGAACTTTGCTCTCTGGATCCTGTTAATGTTTCAAGATATTTCCATCATCACTTCATTGCTATACTACAATTTATTTGTAATAAAACTGTTCCTCCTCTGGGAGAAGTGCAACACTTCTTTTGGAGAAAAGAATACCAAGCCAGAGGAACACAACATATCCACATGCTTTTATGGATTAAAGATGCTCCTAAATTTGGTCAAGACATTGATTCCACTGTTTTACAGTTTATCGAAAAATATGTCACTTGTGAAATTCCATCAGAAGCAAAGAATAGTGATCTTCATGCACAAATTGTACAATTTCAAAGTCACAAATGTGGGAAATATTGTCGTCGCAAATACAAAAACAAAGGTAAATACTACACCAAATGATGCTTTGGTTTCCCTAGACCAGTTACAGAAACAGGAAACAGGTGAAGTGAACAACTCCATGTCTTCAGTTAGAGATAGTGTCAAAGGTAAATCACCTAAGAACACATATTACATAAAAAGAACAGAAGAAGCAAAATATGTCAATGATTACAATGCAATAATTGCCCTCTTATGGAATGCAAACATAGATGTGCAGTACATTGCAGACAATTCCACTGCAGTTGCACGGTATATCACAGCCTACTTAACCAAAGCAGAAAGAACAGAGCTGCAAGACCTCTGGAATGGCTTATCATTGGACAAACACAGCTTAGGCATAAAAATGCTCTCCTATAGAGAATGTGGCTGCTATGAAGCTGCAGACCATTTAACCGGTACTGCTTTATATGGAAAATCTGAACATATAGTATGGCTAAGTCTTGGTCCTGCTAAATCTAGAAAAAGGAAAAAGAGTTCTCAAATCATACGACGACATAGAAACAATAGCCAAAAATGATCCCAACAGCTAAGACATTTTGAAAATTTACTGGACACATACTACCCAAACAGAAGTACCACTTTGGAAACCATGTGTCCATACCACATAGGCCAAAACTTCACATACAAAAATAATATAAAACCCAATGAAAACAAAGGTAGATACAGAGTGACAAATTGTGAAGGCAGCTTAATGAAACTTACTAAAAGAAACTTAATTAATCCTATAAAATTGTCATTAAAAACTCCTCCACATAAAGAACTATATCACATGTCCCTGCTACACCTTTTTAAACCATGGATAGAAGAAGAAGAGATGCTAGGTATCTATGACTCTTATGAAGACGCTTTCAAAGCAAATGACAGCACTATAACCGATGTAAACTTTACACAGTACAAAACAATGTTGCACAATGAACAGCAACACGAAGAAGAACTCCATGCTCAACTATATAAAGACACTCCCGACAGTAGTCAACCTTCTGAAACAGGAAGCCAAGAACCACTGGGACAGCCACTAATAGTCAGTCAAAAAAGGTTTATTTGGATGCAAAGATCCATTAAACATACAAATACAAATACAATAGAACGACATCACAGTTTCCCAATATTCAATTTCATATTTTAAAAGATTCGCCTTAAAAAAACATGTACAAAAATCCATAAAAATACAATGATGTATCTATTTATAATAAAAACATGACATTAATAAAAACCACTGTTCCAATACTCCCTTCCCTAATAGGAAATATAACAATTATTTGGTCGCTGAGGAAGCACATCCCATTTTATTCCATCATTAAGAGCTTCCATCTCCCTGGAGCCTCATCAGCCACTTTCTAAAGTACATTGCTCTTTTCAAAAAGGAGAGCAATGCCCACGCAGTGTAAATGGTATCTGCACTCAAAAGAAAGATGAGTGCTGCCTTATAATTGCGGATCTCTGTCTTCTTTAGGACCGGTAACAATGTGGCTCTATGTATCCCAGCATAACCAATACAAAACAATAATACATGTGCCAGATCTTCACGCTGGTGTCCACACACCGGGCAACTAGCAGAGTCTGGGAACCCTTTCCATTTTACTGTATTTCTTTGCAGAAGGAGGGAGTCAAACCTTGCCCTTGTGATCAACCACCAGTCTTTTTTACGATAACCCCAGATTAGATATGGTTGGATCACTAATAGCAAATGAGGCAGAGTTAGCTATGGCAGAAGTAGGAAGCACCATGTGTCACTATGAAGAAGATACAGAAGGCTTAACTGTACTACAATCAAAACTAAACAAAGAGCAGCATGCCATTTTTCAAGAAGTAACAAAAGAAATTGCACATGGTGTACAACATGAAAATAAAGAATGAACCTGCCAAAATTACAAAACTATACTACTATATGTCAATGGTGAAGCTGGTTCAGGCAAAACATTCTTAATCAAAATCATCTGCAAATTCCTTCAACAATTGACAAACAACAAACTGTCAGCTGTTGTAACTGCCTCCACAAGTTTAGCTGATTACAACATAGGCGGTGTCACTTTACACCAATTACTACTCCTTCCAGTAGAACACCAAAACAAATTAGAATATTATAAGCTGTAAGGGAATTACACACAGTGTTAAAACAAATGAAAATGCTGCTAATAGATGAGGTGAGCATGGTCTCCAATCTAAAGTTGGCTTTGATTCACCTCAGATTGCAAGAAGTACTCAAAACAAATTATGAAGAGCTCTTTGGAGGAAAAAACATTATTGTTTTCGGAAATCTTCAATTGACACCAGTGAAAGCTGAACCTATTTTTAAAACCTTATGACACAAACTCTGCCTTAAAACTGTTGGCAGCATAGGAAATGTTAACCTTTGGCAACATTCTCAATACAGAGAATTAACAGAAAACATGCGACAGTCTGCAGACCTCACCTACGCCAACATTTTAAAAAGTATTAGAGTTGGTGTACTATCTCAAGAACCATAAGCAATATTAAAAACCTGGAACATCCATGCACTTTATGGCCATAAGTCATGTGCTACTGATGTCATGGAACAATTAGCACACAATAATATCACTTGTATGTCCTTGATGCCAACTCTTGCAAGCTGTTGCAAGTTCAATGAAACAATGTTTAAAAAAGAAATGCAACCAATAATTGAAATTTGCTCCACAGACAAACTGGACATACATGGTATGACACTACTCATGTGTCAACAAGCCAGAGCAAGATTAAATGTATTAGAAAACTCTATCTCCAACACAGCTGGTTTGGAGAACATATTAAAAAATTATCTTTAAACTGTAGAGAAATGTTTAAACGTAACCTTGACGTGGAGCAAGGACTAGTTAATGGAGCACTTGGTACAGTTGTTGGCTTTCAAACATACCCAAGTGACAACAACATTCCGTTTGTCAATATTCTCTTTGACAAACTATCAGAAGTAAAAAGAATAGGACGCTCAACAGCTCGATTCCTTCTTTTCAAAGACATGTATGTACACAGAGAGCAATTTTCTCTAACTCTAGCATATGCAGTCAGCATTCACAAATCACAAGGTCTTACCCTAGATAAAGCATTGATAGATATTGGGAACACAGTCTTTAAAGAATGCATGGGCTACATAGCACTATCACACTTACGTACACTTGGCAGTCTATTTCTAATCAACGTTGATGCAAGTAAAGTAAACACTGATATTCCTTGCATTTTAGAATACACATCCTCCAAAGAGAGTAAAAGAACCTAATACTTCAGCAATTACTACAACCAAAGAAGAATGTACTACTCAAAGTAACTCAGATACTTCTTCAAAGAAGTAACACACACTCCGAACAAATGACTTGGACACAGAACTATCTGGTCCATTCACATTTTCAAATGCAACTGGTTTAAATTGCTATGCAAATGTAGCAATGAATATTCTATTTCAATTGCCACCAATTATTAAGAACATTTACTTACACAATACTGTTTGCAAAGGTTAGTCCTTCATAGAAATTCAACCAACAATACTGACAACACTTACAGTGTTCATGGAATAAGACAAGAATTGGACTACTGTGATGGATGGTGAAATTCACTATAAACTCACAAGAAGATCCACACAAATTTCTAATGTATTTACTACAAGTACTGGAAATCAAAAATGTACCTATAAATGAAATCTTCCAGAATTCATACATGTGGAAACATACATGCACTCTCTGCGACAATGTGGCACAGAAACAAATCCCTAATGAACGCTTCGTGTATGTATCAATACCTAACTGTGAATCCATTCCATTTCAGCAACTTGTACAAAATGCAAACCTTGGCAGTTTATGTAATACCTGCAATTCAGATAATCGCTCCACCTTACAAATACAAACACATAGTAAATTCTTAATACTAATGCTTCTACGTTACAATGCAGATGATACAAAAACAACTGCATGCTGACTTGATTCACACATGGTCAAGTATCACTTGGTAAGAAAACCTTCACAACAGTAGGTATAATCTACCATGCAGGAGCCACAACCAATGCAGGTCACTACACTGCATATATAAAAAAAGAATTCTGGATGGTTTGAATGTAATGATAATACCATTACTCTAAAGCAAAGATTACCAGCAACTCTTATAAACGCTTATTTAATATTTTTAAAACCAACATTTAATAACTAATATGTGCATAAACATTAATAAAACTTCAATTAGAAAACTATAAACAGTTACAATACGCCAACAGGAATCTAACTGTCTCAAAATTCTGCAACAACCAAACAGATAAATCAACACCACTAAATTATAAAAAGACATACACTGTTAGAATATGCCAACAGGTATCTAACTGCCCCATAATTTTGCAACACACGAACAGATAAATCAATACCACTTAAATATTACAAAAAATAAACAGTTAGAATATGCCAACAGGTATCTAACTGCCCCAAGACTTTACAACATCCAAAAAAATAAATCAACACCACTAAACTATAACAAAAAAATAAACATTTAGAATGCGCCAACAGGTATCTAACTGCCACCAAAATTCTGCAACCACCAAACAGATAAATCAACACCACTAAATTATAAGAAGAAATAAACATTTAGAATACGCCAACAGGTATCTAACTGACCCAAGAATCTGCAATAATCCAACAGTTATATTTGCAAAGTTAATAATATAAATAAAAAACTATAATCAGTTACAATCTGAGATCACGTATCTAACAATCTGCAACAACGAACAGATAGAACATTAGCCAGAAACAACAAGTAAACACTAAAAACAAACAAACAAAAAAGCATACCATAACAAGAAAAGTTTTTTTTTAATCCAACATGGATTTTTATTTCCCAAAGATCCAATGATTTAAGCAACAAACACAGAAACTGAGCAATTTCACAGAAATTGAAAAAGAATATCTGCTCCAATTACCTACATCAAGAAAAAAATATATCCAATCACAAAAAATCAAACAGTAAGTATATTATAATAAATACAACTCATAAATACTGCTCCATAACACAACCATTGAAGAAAACATCTAACCATACAGCACAATACAAAATGTTTACTTCCATATATATGTTATACTGCAGTGCTTGTTACCAAACTCTACAATCTTAATGACAGGACGTAGCCAAAACATCACATACACACTATACAAATCAAACACAACAAAAACTGTATATTTGCAAATATTTGATAGATGTTTGATTCTATGTGTCTGATCTATGGATGTGATATGCTGCTGTGGTTGTGGCCAGTGCCTAGAGTCTTGGATGCATGGCCTATGGCATATGGCCTTAGGCCATGCACCAAGACTCTAGGCACTGGCCACAACCACCGCAGCATATCACACCCATAGATCACACCCATAGAATCAAACATTGTAACTCTGCTAAATGGGCTACTTACATAGAATGAAACATTTTAACTGAGCTATATGGGCTACTTATACAGGATATTAATTACAATCAACACTGTACTAACAACCCAAAACCAATATCATAGTAAAGTAAAATAGCCAGAAGCACATTTCTTTATGTCCGTGGACAGTAGCGGTGTCCGCGGACATGGCAAACACACCAGGGGTGCCTGCCACCTAAACAAATACAAAATTTCACCCATCTCTTACTCCCCCTCCGTCCCCAAGCACTCCTGTTCACCAACACACTTGCCAAAGCTTTATTTCTTCCCAGTTCGTCACTGCGCTGTCCACGGATGTCCGTGGATCCAAGCTGGTGGACGCATCAAAACAATACGACGCACCTCATGCTTCATTCCAGCCAATCAGCGAACACGTTGCATGTCTGCGGACATGATGCAAGCCGATTAGCCAATCGGTGTCCTGTCCGCGGAGCAAACAGGGAAATGTGTCCGTAGAGCGGACATAGATATCACAAATTTTTGGTACCTACTTTTTGGTCTTTTAAAAAAAAACTACTGGACGGATTTTTACCTTTGGGACCAAGCCGCTGCTCCTGCCACAAATTTGGTGAAAATCCGTTCAGCAATTTGGGCTGTAGGCGTGAGCAAAGTTTTTTCCCCATTAGGTCTATGGAAAAAAAAGAAATTTTGAGACCTCCCTTATAACTTTGCCCCCCTTGGACCAAACCTCACCACACTTTGGAAAAGACTTCAGAGTGGGCCATATAGTTTTTTGCAAAGTTTGGTGAGGATTCGTCCAGGGGGAGCGAAGTTATTGGCCGCCCAAAAAGTGCTCTTCCTATGGGATTAGCAATTTAACCATAACTACATATATATTCAAGAAACCCCTTGAGATTCTGCTAAAGCCACCTTAAATTTGCGCCTGCTGAAATTTAAAGGAGAAAGAAAGTATTACATTATTTCCTTTTTATTAATTTGCTTGAAGTAGCATTTTTCTTAGTGAATGAAGTGAAATAAAATATTCTAAGAAAGAATAGTGTTTATTTCAAATAATGATAAAATGATCAGCTAGTAGTAAGCAAATTGTTAAATACTGTCTGTTAAAACTACAGGTGGATTATATAAATAACCTGTTAGAAAAACTTAGTAAGAACCATATTTGTCAAACAGAAAAAGTGCTCTGTTCTGTCTTGTGAGCGCCCTGGGGCATTCTGGTGAGCGGCGCTATATAAAAACTCTTTAGATATATAGATAGATAGAAAAAGTTCCAACAAGAAATTATCAACAAAGCATACAATCACAGTGCATATACAAATACATATACAACATTACATTTAATAAATCAAAAAATCTATTATTAATTCATATTTAAAAATTAGTTTTAAAAATGAGTAGCCTAACAGAATTAATGCAGGCTAATATTAGCCCAATATCTTTCTTTCCTTTGGTTTTGTTCACATAGGTTTTATGAAATTCTTCATGGGAATTTTCAGTGGCTGTTTTTCTGGTTTTATGGTAGGAGTGCTTGACTAAGTAGTGTCAATGATTCCTTTTCAAAGTTAATGGTCACCTATTGGTTTAATTAATAGTCGAAATAGGTGGGGAAGAATATACATTTCTTATTTTCTCTTTTTGATTGGTTTCATTCAAGTTGTTAATTAAAATAGTTTATATTTTCTGGGTTCTTGTCATTGATTGGTTCTCGAGGAACTAGAGATGTGGGTAACAGCTGCTTGCCGTACACACACAGAAATGTGTTTGTGGAAATGTCCACCTAGTGAGAGTGTAGTCCCTTTTGGCTCGTTTCCTACAAATATCCAACTTAGTGCATTGCTGTAAAGCTGGTTTCTCTGAGAGGTACAGAGTTCTGGACTAGGGTTGTCCTTTCCTGCAATTAAGCGTAACACTGCAGAGCTGTGTATGTTACCAGATATCACAAATTGCATCACTGGTGACAACACTAATAACATTGTATATAAATGATTACATTAATAAAGGCATTAGAGATAACATCATATATAAGTTATCTCATGAAAACTTTGATTAGCTTAATAACAATTTAGGCTGTGGACCTGGCCACAATGAGGGCTGTGGTCACTGGCCATCACCAAAGGCAGTAGCTAGTGGTCAGTTAGTGTTCCAAAATACCAATGTGCATTGTTAAAAGCCATGCCTAGTAGCCCATCACTGTTTTAAAACATACAGTGGACATGGTTGAAAGCTGTAGCCAGTGACCATGGCTAAAGGCCATAACTAGTTCTGATTAATATGTTAGAATATACAGTTGGCACAGCCAAAGGCGTGACCACTGGCTATTATTGTGTTGAAGACCATGGCTAGTGGCAGGTTATTGTATGTAAAATACAGTGGGCACGACCGAAGGTCATAGCATGTTAGTATTTTAAAATATACAGTGCACATGGCCAAACGATGTACAAACTGCTCGTGGGCAAATGTCATGGCTAGTGGCCCATTTATATGTTAGAATATATAGTGGGCACAGCCAAGGGTTGTGGCACTAGCCAGTATTGAGTGAATGTCCATGGCTAGTGGCTGATTGGGATATATAATATACAGTGGACATGGTTGAAAGCTGTAGCCACTGGTGAAGGCCAAAGTCTATGGTTGATGGCCTGTTAGTTTTTTAAAAATATACTTTGCACATGGCTGATGCTCGTGCTCACTGCCAATAAGTGAAAGCCATGATTAGCACCCATTCATCCATTCATGTGTTAAAATATATTTGGCCATGCTCGCTGACCATGGCTGAAAGCCATGCTTAATGCCGCTTTATGTTTTAATGTAATTAGTGATGTCATCAGTGATGTGATCTGTAATGCCATCATTGAGGTCATAGGCTGCGCAACAGGGGGTGTGAAATTAAGGTGGTTTTGGTGCATTAAGTTCTCACCTTAACATCACTGCAACTAAAGTTTTTTCCTTGGATTTCAAGATTGTTTTAACAATGTATTACTCACCTTAACACCCCTGCAACTAATATTTTCCTTGAATTTCAAGGGTTTTGTGATTCCATAGATGTTTAACTGTCACACTAGCCATACTATTTAGCCATGGCCAATAATCACAACATTCATCCATCTCCACTATATTATTTTAGAACATGTCCACTATACAATAATCCAATACATAAACAAATATATACATATTTAATGTCTTACCTAGTATCTTCTTTGCATGTGTCATCTTCTGTGTTGAAGTTCTGCAACATTTCTGAAATAGAATGAAATGCATTTTATAGGAGAAATGAAAAGAATAATGTTGATTTTCTTTTCAAACTGGTACTTTGTAAATATTGAATATATCCCTAGTACTCAACCAATTAAGGTTGTATGTATTAATCATTTTTTTTAAAGGAAAACAACATCTCATTGGAGAGAACAAACACAGATATAAAGGTAAAGACAATATTATGTAAACTACTGTAAAAAACATTTTTAAAGGTCCACAGAGTAGTGACAGAACACATTCCAGGACCTTTGTGAAAACGTCCACACTTGAAATAGAAGAACGTTACAGATCAAACCAGCTAATACTTAAACTAAATGTACCTGTGATGGGATTTTATCGAGTTGAGCTAACTACCAAATATTTCTCTCAAAGGTAACTAAATTGTAAATTTGCTTGGATGGAACATGCACAGATGCTTTTTACCGACCTCAGCCCAAGGTCGACCTATAAAACAAACGAATACCAAGGAACTATTTGCCATCCTCCGGGAAATGGAATCCCCTATCCAACCAACCAAGATATGGTGCACTAATATACAGAATGCCCTATCTAACAAAATCTCCACCCTCCAACTTAAAATAATGAATAAAAAAGACACCCTCTCTCCTACTGATCAACAAGTGCCTCCAGTAACTGAACCTATCACTATCCCCCCTTTCAGCTTTAAACCCATCTCCATCATTGACACTGAAAAGGTTATCCTCTCACTGAAGCCCTCTAACTGTAAGGGCGACAGCTGCCCAGCTCAAATAATAAAGGACGCTGCCAGAGACCTAGCCCCTTTCATTTCGAAGCTTATCAACTCATCCTTCACATCCAACACAGTGCCTGCCAATTTATAAGAATCCTGGGTCCTCCCCCTTCTCAAAAAACAAACCCTCGATCCATCTATCCCGACCAACTATAGGCCCATTACCACGGTACCCTTCCTACTAAAAATTATCGACAGAGTAGCCTATCTCCAAATTCAAGAGTACCTAGAAGCCAATCATCTTCTAGGCTCGCGCCAATCGGGCTTCCGCCCCCTCCATGGCACAGAAACAGCCCTGCTAGATCTCAAAACCAAAATGGAGGAATTTAAGGATAATGGGAAAACAGCGTTGCTACTCCTACTGGACTTGTCAGCAGCTTTTGATCTGGTTGGACCGTGCAGTCTTATGCAACCACCTCAAGTTGGCTGCCAACTTCACAGGAGACGCTATAGCATGGGTCCAATCCTTTCTAGCTAACCGGACTATGAGAGTGTTCTCCTCTTCCACATGGGCTGACTATATCCAAATCACATGTGGAGTCCCACAGGGCTCCTGTGTCTCACCCACTATGTACAATATCTTCACCAAGCCATTGTTCGACAAGTTGGACAGACTGGGCGTCACCTACACTAATTACGCAGATGACACCCAGATCCTTATACCCCTTTCGGGCAACTATGAAGTGGACTTGGCTCTGGTGAATAAAATTTACATCCTCATTCAAGCATGGATGGCCACACATGGCCTCTGCCTGAACGACGATAAAACTGAAATCCTGCTCCTTGGTTCAGACCACAAATTATCCAAACTCACCCCGGACTATACCTCATTTAACATTGATAACAACACTATCAAGGTTATGCGCAAGGTCAAAACCCTGGGTTTTTACCTCGACTCAGCTCTCACCCTCAAAAAGCAAGTGAACTCCCTTGCCTCCTCAACCACCTACACGTGTAAACTCATCCGGGCCGCTAGACCCTTCCTGTCCAGTGCCAGCTGCCTCACCTTGGCCAATGCCCTTGTCATGTCCAGACTGGACTACTGTAACGCCTTATACTCAGGTGGAGCATTGGGGGCTGCCTCTATTTGATACTTTGTGAATTTCCAGCAAGATAGCCTCCCAGCAGGCTCTATTCTGGGAGGTAGGAATCAAAGGGCACACCCTTGACAAAACAACTAGCCTCACTCCAGGGTGTAACATGCCAAAAGGCCGTTGATACTGTGGGCAAGGGAAGGGGTGGGGTTAGTGTAGAAAGAGGGAGCTCAACATAGTTTTAGGAGGGTTTCACCATCTGTACCATGTTCAAATGCATTCAAACCAACAGAACCTGTGGTGCTGCCTTTGGCACGTCTTTAAATTCTTTGCACCACTGTTGCTGGGTCCCCACACCAGTACACTACCACACCATGCCAGGTGACCATGTCGTTACCTCAGCTAGATCCCGAAGCTCACTGCCATGAAACCACTGCATCGCATCCAAGCTCCTCGAGACCCCAGCATCTTCATCTTCAATAGTAATCGAACAGGGTGCTGACGCTGGTGGCCCCATCGACCCACTTCATTAGAAAGCTGCATCGAACTGCCATGAGCTACACTTCAAACCGACTCAATGCCTCCTCTCTCGATTATCATGACTTGCTGCATTCAAACCACAGTGGCAAGAAGCCTGGTTCAACTCTGTTTATCCACCAAGAACATTTTAAGGATATTGTTCACTAGTAACTGCCCACCTGGTCCATCCATGTGGGCTTAGAGACAGGTTAGGTCACACTTAATCCCTTTTCTTGCACAAGAGCATATCCTTCTATGAATATTGTGGTTTTTGATTGTCTTTCACCCCTGTGTCATTACCCAGAGGTCTTCATCTTTCTATCTTTTAGTATTCTCTGTTCTTTCCACAGGGGTGAGTGTTTACAGTTTTGTTTCTTTTTAGTTATTATTACTTATGGTTTGTTTAATTAAAGCATATATGATTTTATGGAACCTTGATTGGACATTCCAATATTTTGGACTGTTGTTCTTTTCTGTTTGGGTTGCAACTGTTTCACATCCACACTCCTCTTAAGAGTATAGCTTGGACAAAAGGCAAAGGCACTCTTGTTTTGAAGAGGTGTGAGAGCTGTGCTTGCCGTTTAGCCACTACCCTTTCCTGTACTCCTGCAGGGTTGGAGTCATTTTGTCACACCTGCATACATGAAAAAAAGATATCCCATATAGGGATATAAAATAAAATGAACAGACACATCAGAGAAAAGAGGGGCAGTTCCCAGTATCTTGACTCTAAGCACAATAATACTTCAGTGTACAAGGATCAGGGAACAGCTTCAGGCCTGGAAGAATAAACAACTGTGCCAGACGCACACCACATACGAGGTAGGCCAAGTTTGCTAACTTCAACACCTGTGACAGAGCGTGATGCATGAGGTCTGTCACAACAAATCAACTCACAAAAGTGCCAGTTATCCCCATAACGCAGGCAGACCTACAGGATCCTAAAAATACCAATCTAAGTAAATGAATACTCCTGCAAGGGCTAACAAAGAAGTGCAGGGGCACTTAAATCTCAAAAGAATGTGAGTAGCTTCTCGCTGCCAGGAGATGGGTTTGTTCAAGGGAGAGAGTAAAGGTTTTAGCCCCCTAGTCCCTGCAAGGGGACTCAGTAAAATACTCTGGTTTTCCATTTGTTTAAAATAAAGAAATTGAAGCAAGACTTTGGCTTCAGTATTCCTGTTGAGCCCCTGATGTGACACTACTTTGACTGGTTCTGGGACCTTTAGCCCTGTTCCAGGAAATCATGGCCACCCAATTTGCCCACTGATCATGCCCAGTGAATATCTTTCCCGGAGGAGTGGACTTCACCTCTACCCCTGATACATTCAACTACCCAATGAGCCCACTTGTCAGGACCTGAGGCCATTCCCAGTGGTCCAATTGTTTGTGTCAAGGCACTTTTCCATCCCCGGGGACTTCTCAAGCTACCTGTAGTGGGCACTGCCCATGGCCTTTGTCAGTACTTCTGGAAAAGCCCACTAGGTATATGGCAATGCCCAGTGGCTACTCTGACTGTGGCAGAGGTAATCAACCCTAACCAGGAAAAGACAAGCCCACTCAATAACACTGGCCATGAGTGGCCAATTTTACTGAGAGAGGGTTTTGAACATTCCCCGGGAACCCTAGGGTCACTCAATGTGCCCCCTGGTCTTTGACTCTGGCATGCCTGGTGATTACTTTGATTGGGGCATTCAATTCAACCATGGCCCTGGAACCTTACAGAGTCCAAAAAACCCAGAACAGGGCAGGCTGTCCAGTCTGCTACAGGAACCTGTAAGTGATTTCAATCCGGCACACACCGAAGTCAACGCCTAGCATGTAATGCACAACTGAAATCCTTATTTATTTTTGTCTAAAAGTTCATTATTCTGAATGATATACCACTCATATCATACCCTTCTCCTGGAACACCTCCCGGGTCACTCTGAACCAGGAATCAGGCTGGTTTGCAAAGGTAAATATTTATTTATGTATTTAAAATGTAAACACAATGGCCCTCATTACGAGTTCGGCGGTAACCATGCCGCCGAAATCGCGTCGGGGTCTGGGTCCTCGGAATGAGGACTTACCGGGCCATTCCAAGTTCGGAAGGCCCGGTAATTCCTCCCTCCAAGGACCCGGACACGGTCCTTCCCCATTCCCATTTCAGCCCCCATAGGGCTGAATGGGAATTGGAGAGGGATCAAACAACGGGCCATTATGAGATGGCCCGTTATTTGCTCCCTCTTCCCCTCACGGGACCCGGTAAGCATGCCTGGTTTTCCCAGGCGTGCTTACCGTGTCCCGCGAGGGGAACTCGTAATACGGCGGTACGGACTGAACGGCACCAGCACCTTTTACGGGGCTGTTCACGCTGTACCACCGGGGTCGTAATGAGGCCCAATATGTTTTAATAGGAACACAACAATCACCAATGGGGTGATGTAACACTGAATAATCTCTTTAACACATGAGGAGTAAGTATTGAGCAAAACAATTCAGCACAGAAAATAATACTTTTGTGTTGGATCAGATAGCACTGTGGTTAGAGGTTCCCCCTGCAACAGCCACCAATCCCCAATAGGCAATGTAGAGAGATAGGAGGGGAGAGCAGGTATTCAGGAATGGCAGAAATCAAATAGCGTATCAATCCCACTTTCCCCCTTTCAAACACAAGAGAAAACGGAATTGACTGTCAAGCTGTCAAAATGGCTTTTAAAGTTATCTTTAGAATGGACTAGTCAAAAACACAAAATATAGTCAAAATTGCTGAAATTGTTCTAAATTCTTATGGGAGCCACTTTGGATATTTGCACACAAATACAAGCAATGATTTCATCCAAAGAAAACATTTGAAATCTTAAAATTCAAGTTGGAAGCAATTAAAAACTGTTTTACACATGTAGAAATTTCCCAAAACGAAAATTTGCGGCAAACTTTTCACTGCGCGATATTCGCAATAACGGGAGAATCACGTTGATTTGGGTGCGATGGATAGATATGGATGTTAGCTACAAGCAGGAATTGAAATGTTGTTTGTAGCCCAAAAACGGAGGGAGTTACAGACTTTTTAGTGAAGGTCGTTTTTGGAGATAGGCGCGAGAATGGAAAACAGGAATGCACTTTTAAAATTGACAAATGGGTTTCTTACACTAGAGGATGACTATGAACAAAATGAATACTACACAGGAACACAGTCACTTGATCAGGGTGACTGCCTGCTAAGAAAACTTGCCTTCTTCAGATGAGAAAAGGAACAGCGCAAAGATAGTTTTAACAATACTAATTCTGGAGGGAAGATAGGATGGTTTGGAGAGAGGTTTCAGACAATGCAAAGATACTCCTAACACTACAGGTTCTCAATGCAAGATAGGATGGGACTTCGAAAGGGATAAGTACATATGCTAGTGACATAATTCTTCCTATTTATATGCACTGGATAAGTTTTTAAATGGGACCGTCAGGATTCTGGTCAGGGTATTGGATCTGGTTTAGGAAAGACAGCTGGACACATCGGACTGGATCGGATCTGCAAGGTGCTCTGGTCACAGCAAGGCACAGGACTGGACAGGGTCAGCAAGGCATTGTGGTCACAGCACGGCACAGGACTGGACTTAATCTGCCATTCTTGGTTCTGAGGATATTTCAATTCCGCAGGCAAGCAGTAACAGCACAGCCCGGATGTATTATGATGCTTCCCCTTAGGCTTGTGGGGTTCTGTTCTGTAACTTGAGGCCTCGCTGAGAATGGTTCAGCTATGCAATAGGCCTTTTTCTTTGCCAAGTTTCTGGGGTCTGGAACAAGGAAATGTAGAGTTCAGCAGCAGGGTACTCTGCCAGCATCAGGAGAGTGAGTGAATCTGACGGTCCTCATGAGTGGTGAGCTGTCTCTATTTATGCTATGAACTGACATCATAAAGGCTGTGTGTGGGCTGGTTTAGCCTAAGCTTGCCGCTTTGAAAGGTGATTGGGTCAGAGTCTACTCTCTGCCTTGATAGGAGGAGAGAAACAGAGTGTCATCTTTATGGTGCAATTTAATGAGGCTGAGAATCCACCCCTAGCCCCTGGAACACAAAGTTTACTTTTGGCACAATGCATATTTACACATGTGCAACCGCTATAAAAATCACATATACAGATTACATATTTTACTAGCAGCTATTCCTCAAAACCCCGTAGCTGTGGGACCTTGTCTCTTCTTTTCACAGAATTTTGCACTTTTCACTATAAACGCAATATCCAATTTCTAAGCAAATTTCTACAAGTGTGCGTGTTTAACATGGGAATGAGGGTATAAAGTTTCACAATTCTAGCAGAAATACATTTTGTGTAAAATCACATTTCTTGCCATTGCTGTCCAGAACATGTCACACAGTTCTGGCGCCTCTTCACCCGTGCAGCCAGAAATTAAATTAACAACTCTGTTATTTTTATATTTTTCACAATTTTAGATAACAAGTTATCAGTCTTCTAAAAATGTGTTCTTTGTCCTTCTTAAGCAACACATGGCCACTTGGCTCCACCCCTTGGTCTCTCCCTGGAAGCCCAGGAGCCATCCCCCCATGTTTGTTCCTTGCAGAGGCCATTTACGACTGTCTTCACACTTCGAATTTCCTGAGCTGCAGCTTTTCATTGTTTGTTTTCCCACTGTAGACCAGGTTCTTTCCTACCCTGTAATTAACGCCTCTCTGTGATTTCCTGCTGGTGGACAGATCTTCCTTCTGTGAGCAAAACCTGTTATTAATGTTTGGCAGCTTCAGCCAGGTTTAATTTAATTGTTAACTCTGTTGACTTTTCCTTAGCACAAAACAAACTTGTTGTATCAAATAACAGCTAGAATTCTCATTCAAGATTTTAAACCCATGGGATCAAAACAATTACAATATGGGTTACTATAAGTAACAGGCCTCTTAGATTGCAAACATTTGATTTTCAGTTTATACATGTTAAAGTTTAATCAGGCAGGCCCCTGACAGCTGTCATCACAGCAGCCCTCTGCCGCACAGAGATTGTTTTGACAGATCCACAGACAGGCCGCTTTTGCTGTGGGAATCTCTTTATGCTCTCAGTTTCTCAGGACCTTGTAAGTTCACAATGATTTCTTTGACTAAGTGAATTGCAGCACCCAGAGAGAATTTTGAATATTTGAAGGTGTTTTGTACCGGCGTTCTGGAGTTTCAGCATCAAAGAAAACGTGATTTAAAGCAAGATCTGGAATTTCCATTAGCCGAACACTGCTTTTTCACTTTCAATTGTTGTGGAGTCCAGTGACACATTTCAGTAGTGAGAGCTCAGTTCCACCACTGACAACATGGATGGCAGATTGGGCAGCCATCTTTTTGTGCGTTAAAAAGCGCGATTTTCAGGGGTTTTGGCACGCACAAGGGTCTTGCGGCCATTTTGCTATTTCTGGCACCATCATAACAGAGTGATGCAGCATAGCAGAGCAAAAGTGGGTCAACACATCTCACAAATCCCAAACTATCAGAGGCCCATGGTGCATTCTATATGGCCATTCTTTGTGGCAACCTTGGCTGAGTTAGGGCCTTCAGGCTTGCCCCGAGCCTCCCCAAGTCAGCCATAATGGACGCTGGTCACATCCTGTGGCCATATCTAATATTCACTTTGTCTGGGAGCTGGCCTTAGCTTCCTCGCTTGTCCCTCCCAAGTCACTGGAAGAGTTTGCTACTATTACCAGTGAGCCTTCACCCCTCTAGAATCGGCCACTGGCCATGTCCTGCATATATGCTCAGAGGAAACTTTGGCTTTCCACTATGCCCAAACCCCTACAAAGTCCCATAGTGGAACCAAGCCCGCCATAGGGTGTTTATTCAATTGGCAAGTGGTCATGAACTGTAGGCATAGCCACTTACCTCTGTGCTTGGGGCATGGCTTTCAGCCTGGCCTAGTGACAGCATTGAACATATGTGTGTCTTATGGGCCACCAACAAGATATGCGGGTTCCATCCCATGGGCTAAGAGATTTGTTTTTTAAAAACCTCTGCAAGAAATTGAAATAGTAGACTGCATCTTTTATAATAATCTTATTATTAATTAATGTGTTCAAATGTGTTAGTCTCTGCATGTATTTAACAAAGTAAATTACTTTGTGGTAATTCATTTTATCAGAATTGCTTCAAATATATTTTCATTTTATTTTATTGGGGATTCCCCCATACTGTACCACCCCTCTCACCACCACACCTGATCCCCACCCAATAATCCCTGCCAAGCCCTTTAACCCTTAAAAACATCTATATTTTGACTTCCCCACAAAGTAATTCTGAAAAAGGAAATTGCCTCGAAGTAATTTATTTCATTGACACCACAGTATACGTGGCATTGTATCTCAAGGTAAGGAAAGGAAGGACCAGTGTGGCCCTCTTGATGAAAGCTGAGTTTAGGGGGTAACTAACGGAAAAGACATTGCAGATATCGTTGCAAACTTCTATGCTAAAATTTATATGCCCGAACCACAAGTGCAACCCACAGATATTGCCACGTTTTTGAGGGCAGTCAATCATATAAGGCGGGATGGGGTATATTTAAGCCCATTAGAAAGTTCCATTAGCTTGACCCCATCACTGGTTGGTATCTATCAATGTTTCTCATATACTTTGGCGCCCAATCGTTTGTCCAAGTATGTGCCTTGTTGAAGATGGTTTCTGTGTCTGTTTCCTGTTGAGAAGTGATACTTAATTACTTGCCTGACCATGGAAACGGTTGTAACACTGCAGAAACGACCAGCCTATTTCATTTATAAATGGCAAATAGTGGATTGATGAACATTTTTTGGGGTCCGACTTGATTCTTTTATGCTACTGCAGATTCTTCCAGAGAACAGGGGCTTTGTAAAGGGCAGAGTTGCCTCTACCAACATAGGAATGGTATGCAATGCTCTGTCGAAGGCGCCTCGTCAGCATCAGGGACCTTAGCTCTTCTGGTCTGGATGCTGAGAAACCCTTCAACAGGGCCAGATGGCCCTTCCTCATGCAGGCACTGTAGTGGGCGGGTCTGATGCCAGTGTTTAAATTATTAATGAATGCACTGCATATCTCACTCAAGGCTGGTCTCTGACACTTGCTCATTTCCTCAGTGTTTCCAAAATAATATGAAGAACTGCAAGTCAAACCAGGATCTGTCTATGAAGGTGTGGTAGAATATCGTGTGCCAGGATCTGTCTATGAAGGTGTGGTAGAATATCGTGTACCAGGATCTGTCTATGAAGGTGTGGTAGAATATCGTGTGCCAGGATCTGTCTATGAAGGTGTGGTAGAATATCGTGTACCAGGATCTGTCTATGAAGGTGTGGTAGAATATCGTGTGCCAGGATCTGTCTATGAAGGTGTGGTGGAATATCGTGTACCAGGATCTGTCTATGAAGGCGTGGTAGAATATCGTGTACCAGGATCTGTCTATGAAGGTGTGGTGGAATATCGTGTGCCAGGATCTGTCTATGAAGGTGTGGTAGAATATCGTGTACCAGGATCTGTCTATGAAGGTGTGGTAGAATATCGTGTGCCAGGATCTGTCTATGAAGGTGTGGTAGAATATCGTGTACCAGGATCTGTCTATGAAGGTGTGGTGTGCACCACGCACAGACTTGGGGTGACGGCTGTTATCGAGCTGAAGGAATTTAAAATTAAGCACCAAATAGATGCCCCTGTAAGAATTACAGCAAGGAAGACCTGTGAAGTTAGGAAGCCACCATGATACATGATATTATGAGCATCGGAGTGATGTTTTAACATTATCGCACGTTTTGAGTCCACGTCCCCATGAGTTAACTATTTAGTGATGTACGTTTTACTGTTCACATTTCCAGTCGTGAATTTTTAAAGCATTGTCTACATGTTCTTCAAAGTTACTAACTCATGCCCCGATCTACGCTCCCTCCCGTCCCTCTTTTTTTTCTCTTGACTTCTTTTGTCATTCTTCAATATATGGTTGCATACTCGATTTTGTTGAATTTGAACCAATATATCCACCTCCAATTGTTTTCATCTTTTCTCTCTTACTTCAAGTTGATAAATAGTTTTGAGCACCTTGATTTGAATATTGTTGTTTGGGTCTGAATGAGGTGGTAGTTTGTCCATATTTACTACTGAATTGTCCTTGAGTTGAAATGTGTGTGGTGTTATTATGGTTCCAGCAAAATGTCATATTTTTAAATAGTATCTTTTATTTAAAATAAAAGATACAATTTAAAATTATGACATTTTGCTTAAGATTCCATTAAAAAGATAAGACATTTCGATAAAAAATGTTGTTAATGGGATGAAGGTTTTCAACATAAAACAACACAATTCCATATGTTGCTCAGTTATCTTTTCTAAAACAATCCTAACTCGACCATTGTCCACTGCTTCTTCACTCTTTCTAAAAACGTGTAATTTTACTCTGGTTTCCTCTTATTTTAAATTGGTATGTTTCATTTTGATTGCAAACCATACATCTGCATACGTGGAGCGCAATGCATTTGTCATTGAAGCAAGTCAACGCAGCGCAGCACGGGTTTGAATCCCGATCCCGCGCTATAACCCACTTGCTGGTATTAAGAGCGTTATAAATAAACAATACATAAAATAAGCATAATGTGCGTATTGGATGTGTGTGTTAGGAAGTGTTATCGATACATTCCAAATTGTTGTCCAAAGTATTCTGCATACATGGTAAGAGCCACCGTTTATTCTGTGCAGGTTATTGTGGTGGTGTCTGCTTATGTTGGCATACCTCATCTGAAACTTGCTTGTTGGCGTCTCTCGACCTACCATGAATGATCCAATGAGTAGTTTTAGTAATCCATAAGACACCATGTTGGTGACTGCGGACTTCTTGCTCATGTTCCACTGTCTTGATAAATTTTCTTTTTATCTAAACAAGTTAATTTCTTGATCATCTGTCGTGTGTGGGTTCGGGTCTTCATTCTTTTTATTATTATAATTTTGTTGTATTTTGTATTTGTAGGCATTTAAAAAAAAAACAAGTCATCCAGCACCTGGGTGTAAGGCGCTATAAAAATAACAAATACGAAATACGAAAATCCAGAATCACGATACATTAGTGTCAAAATCCCTTCACGATTACATACAATCACAGGTCCAGTTTGACAAATCTATTCCAAGTTCTTTCATACAGGTGAAACTTTTTCTGCTTAGAAAACAGTACTTTTTTCAATCAGAGACAAGTTGTAAAGCTTGTAAAGACAAACTCTCGTTGAAGGACGTCTGTGAGACTTCAAACCTTTTTTTTGTTGCCGCCATGGCGGCTCCGAACAGCCATTTCGTTTCCATACCAGATAATTCATCTATGAGAGAGTCATCACCCAGTATCATGCACTCAAAATCATATGATATGTCTAATCTCAACACTCTAGTAATCGATGTGCATATCTCATCCCAGAACATTCTCACCCTGGCACAGTCCCACATCATGTGTTCTAGTGTTCCCGCTTTATGTTTACACCCAGACACACACTTTCTATTCAAACATCCTAACAGCTGTTCAGCATGTTCTATTCAAAAACGTGATCTGTCTCAAACATTCCCCGCCATTTAGGGACACAAGAGGCATGTTTCTACAAATCATCTCCACTGCATCCATACCAGATGTGAGGTTTTGAGACCATTTCTCAATTAACACAGACTTCCCTTTCCTAGCCCCTAATAAGAGATTATACACCATAGAGGCCAGATGCTCTTGTTTAGCAAGTTGTATAATGGTGTCCCCTAGGTCATCTTCCCCAATAGCATTCACGTTTTTTTTCGTATTCCCTTCTAGGTTGAGCTTTAAATTTAACTTTGCCAAAGGGATCCAAGGACCATCCTCCACTAAGCCACCAAGCCATTTCACACCGCCCAAGAACCACACTGGCCAGAAATGTGACTTCCCATTGAGTTTCACCTTTGGATGCAGCCAGATTGAAGCTTTCCTGGACCGTCACGCATCTATACCCAGTATCTGAGACAGGTCTATGCAACAGAGTCTCAGAAAGTCTGTCAGAGGGTATGCATCCATTCTCTGGTCAGATTTAATAGTCAGTAAAGCCCTTTGCTCTAGTGAGCATACCAGATAAGTGTCAGCCTTAGTCCAGTCATCCGGTGTGTGTCCTAAAAAGAGGGAAAATATGGTGCGCTGTAAAAGCCAAATGGAATGCCGCAAATTGTGGTATTATTCATGCCACCCTTGTTCATTGGCAACTGAAGTTTCCACAGTGTTTTCATTAATGTACACTTGCATAATGTTGTCTGTGTTATTCCGTGCAGAGGTTGGGGCATACGCTGGTTCCACGTGGGCTTTTGTAGAGCTTGGTGTCACTACTGTGCATCCACAAATATATTGGAAAAGACATGGTTTCTTAACAAGTGAATAACTAAGTTTGTCTGACACAATTTTTGAAACATATGTTACATGCACGTGTGCAAGGTAAGGATTAGGCACAAGGATTACTTTGGCAACAATATTCAGAAGTGGGCGTATGAGTTGCCTGCCAAATTTGGAGATCTTTCAAGTATGAGAACAACTTCTGCAGAGGAAAACGATTTCTCATTTTCCTATGCTGAGTGTAATGTAACATGTGCAAATCCATTACAAGCGTTTTCCAACTCGCTCTAAAGTGTCCAAAAACCAATCAGTGATATATGTGTTTTCCCGGTGCAATCTCATTGGCTACCTGGGTCTGGAGGTCCTTTTCCAGCTGGTTTTGCACTTGGGACAGTGGACTCAGCAAGTGGCAGCCAGATTGCATCCTGAAAGAAAGCCATTCTCATAGGTTTGCAGGTGTGGAAAGTATTGCGCAGACCCCATTGTCGCTCTGAGATATTTCACAGGGATAGCCAGTCCCCACACTGCTGCCATGTTTAGTTTTGCCCTGACCACAAACAGGGCAAGGGCTCCCAGATCAGTACAATATGCCCCCACATACTTATTTAAATAAATGACTGCACAGCCATGGTAGTGAACTGGTCACTGGTAGATCACATACTACTGCTTGATTCACAGGTAACATCTGACGTTGAGCCCTGGGACAGAACCAGCAGATCAGGTTGGTGGCCTGAGGGCAACAAGGCACCAGCTGGCCGGCCTGGGGGCCTGGCATGCCTCAGCGATAGTCTTAACTGACCACCGGCGAATACAATTGGAAATTTGGAGGGCCGGGAGCATGGCTCAAGGTCAAGCCTTTACCAAAGTGACTGTTAACTATGGTCACAGGCAAGGGCGAGTGACGTGCGTAAGTAGCTTGTTTGTTCCTGGGACTGGAACAAAGGCACTGCTCAGGTTATAGTATTCCAATAGGTGGCAGATCAGCTCTGGTCAAAGAAGAGTGCCCGACACAGGTCCTAACATTAGCCAATGGGCTTGACTGCAGGGCATGCCATCCTGCACTTGTCAAAGTAGCCATTTTTCTATGGCCACAGGCAATAGTGGGCACATTGGGCACATGTGTATAATTTCTAGGAGTTTGCCTGGAAGGGTGGAAATGGTCCCACAGTTCTTCTGTTCTTTTAGTCTGGAGATCTGTGCCCTACATACAGATGGCAGGGACGTCATTTTGCCATTGGTTTGTTTCAGCGACAGAGTGCATAGCTGAACAATTGCCTGTTTCTTATTTTCTTTCCTCTTGCAGTTCTCTTTCCAGTATGGCGATATAGCTTCTGGTAGTGCATTGGCCTACAGAAATGGTGAATTGTATATCCAGAACGTGTGATGTTGTAGTTGTAATTACTTTGCAGGTGATACCGTTTGTCTTTAACATAATATGTACTTGAAGGGGTAACCAATGCAGCTCCTTGGGGATTGGGGAAATGTGGTCACATTTGATTAGGCCTCTCATGTGGCATGCTGCTGCATGCTGGGCAGGGCTTATAAATCTCCTTTGAAACTTGGGTGGGAAGAAAAGCTTGATTTTGCAGAGAAGCAGGAAACATGCTGTTCAGGTATTTCTGACACTGTGTGATTTGAATTGCAGGGCACAGTAGATGGGAAAAACAAGGGAGTTTTCACGGGTGGAGAGTTGAGGAATGAATCAATCAAGCGTTTTGCCGGTCATCCATTTCTGGAATTGAGCATGCTTGGTGTGGGAGTGGGTGGGTCACTGGAGAATTAATTTGGTCGCTTCTGTGTTGAGCGTCATGTAGGAACTTGACTTCTAGGCTTTGATGAGGGATAGACAATGCTTGAGTCTATGTAAGTGTTCTTTAGTTACATCTGTGTGTCATTGTGTTTTGATGCTTCCCCATGGTTTTATGTAGGGGTTTAGGATGACAGGGGAAAGCATTGAGACATGCTGAACTCTGTAGGTTACTGTGGATTGGTGGAATCTGTTGGGACCGTCAAGATGAATTGGTCCCTTTTGAAGTTTTAAGAGGCAAACGGCTCCATGACCTCTCCGCGAAAGCCCAGGCAAGTGGTGGAAATGTGCTGGATTGCAGTGAGTGATCCTTTCAAACAACTGGATGGTGATGGTCTTCTAAATTACTTTGCAGAGATACATGGAAGTAGTTGGCCTGGTATTCCAGGTTGAGTGTGAGTTACTTCAGATGAACGGATTTGCCCCATTTTCATTTAATCTGGGAAAGATGCATGGTTGACTTTGAAAAGTGATATGAGTGCTTCACATTTGATGGCCTTCAGAAGGAAGGATGAATGGGAGGTATGTCATCTTTGTGGAGGGTGGGTTTGTGGACTGTAAGAGTGTTGATCAAGTCTTCTGGATTTGGAATTCTGTCCATCTCAATATGTTGTGGGCTGCTATGGGTGGGAGGTCAGTGATGTATCTGTCAATATGTTGCATTATCTTATCCGATCTGTCTGTGTTGGATGATGGCATTGCATTTGCCAGTGGATTTCAGTGTTCTAACATCAATTTGCACTTACCATACAATATTATGTGGCAAGTGTAAATGCTTTGGTTGCCATTGGCATGGCTTTGTAGCTAAGGCTTAAAGTGGTCTGGGGTCTTCCAGTTCCACAGCCCAACAGGGTTTGCATGTGCCTAGTATTTTGTAACCATGGTAGTGAGAGAGTTCCCACTGATCTAACTAAATTAACAAGAGCCATGCTGTATTTTGCAAATGTACTAGAGCTCCAGATCTTAAGCAATTATAAGAATGCCTTGATCAAAGCTTCTTGTCTATAGTCCAGAAACAGAATGGCAGGTGCAACAGAGCATTTTGGGTACTTTTGGGTAATTATAAGAGCTGCCCCAAAGACAACATTTGTGTTGCACCTCTCACTTGCATCCCGTCCTTTCCAACCTTATCTACCCACTTGTCTCCCTCAACGGGCGTCCCCACTTTTCTATATACCCGATTCCTCCTTTACCCACTTCCATCTGGGCCTATAGAAAACCCAAACTCTCTGAAATAAAGCATGCTTCCTCATCGATGACATCCCGACCATCACTTTGCACAACACTTCTTTCATAAGAATATAGCTACCTTTCAAAAAATTGAAATGTACCTACACACACATAATTGACAATCCTCTTACAGCACCCCTCCAGCTTATTTCTCTAGTGTACCTCTCTCCACCCATACCCATGCCAATTACACATGGGTGGCGAGCAGGAACTCGGCCAAGACCTCATAACCTTTAATGGCCAGTATGCACACATGCATACTAGCAGCACCTAACTTTCCCATACTTTGAACTTCAGTCCCTCGGAGGGCTTTCAACCTACAGAACATTGGGACCATTCCCATGGAGAAAGATGCTATATAAATGGCAATATTACATTAAATTAAATGAATAACCTGCCCATATCCCATTAAATAAAGCTTTTCTCTACACTCTCCCATTAATGCCTAGTTAGCCGCCACAACATCTCTACTTACAGTCGCAACAGCTTGCTTAACCTCATCTTCCTTTCCTCCTTCGCAAGTTATGCTTTATTAATTTTATTATATTTAAATTTTTGTTTAGCGCTAGCCCTACGCAGAGGCTCTTGCATGGTTCAAAGGTTGAAAAGGTTGGAGTTGAAATAGAAGTTACAAAATATTTTCAGCCTAGGCTAGGAAGATGAGGATAGACAAGTTGGATCTGTGGAGGAGGGTTATGTGTGGAGAAAAACGTATGTTTTGGGACTCTTTCTGAAATTGGTGATGGCAGGTGCAGTATGAATGTGAGGAGGTAGTGTGTTACATGTTCTGGCTGCTGTAGAGGGTCAGAAGATGGACATGGACACTCTGAGGATGTGTTCCAAAGGCTTCTATTTAAGAATAAGAATAAGGCCTAAGTTTACTTACCACTATGGGATGTTCCCTACCTATATATCTAACGAGGGTGCTTGTCAGTCATCCGTGAATGTCCAAATTAATAAGCTTGCTGACCAACACTAATCTAACTAGTCCTACCACTATCCTTAAAGAATAAGAATAAGGCCGAGTTTTACTCATCGCTATGGGATGTTCCCTACCTATATATCTAACCAGGGTGCTTGTCAGTCATCCGTGAATGTCCAAATTAATAAGCTTGCTGACCAACACTAATCTAACTGTTCCTACTACTCTCCTTAAATAACATAAGGTCAGGAGAATGGCTCCCTTCTCCTGAGGAGACTTCTAGTACCAGTCTTTGGATTTCTTGTTAATAGGTCATCTTTAGGTAGTCTATAGTAATTTGCTGTACCAGTTCATGCATTTCTTTCATGAGATTATTACATTTTCTCTACTCCTGAAGAATCTCTTACCTTGACCTTTTATGCTTTCTTTGATCCTTTTTTCCTTTTTAGAGGACACAGAACAACCTGGATGAGTTTCTCTATTGAATAGCTTGGATGGTGTTCTTCTTCAGAGGGTATTGATATATACATTCTCGTGTTCTCCCTCTCATGGATTTCTAGGAAACACTTTCTTCTTTATTTCTGGCTTTCTAGACAAATCTGAACCACCTTACTCTGCCATTCTTTGACTTAAAAATTGTTTACTTTGGTGATCCCTCTGAGCTTCTGTTTATAAGACTGTCCTTCTCTTAGGTTCCACTCTTCCTGTCTTGAAGAATGTGTTTGTTTTTCCTATTCAGCGGATATTGATATCTAACAGCACCCAGATGCCTCAGGGTTAGGAGCGCTTTAAAAATGTCAAAATAAATTTAAAAAAAACTTCACTTTGGCCTCCCTCTCAAGGATGTCGATGAGCTTCTTTCTTTTCTCACCTGAATGTCTTTCCTACAGGTTTCTTTGTACTTCAGTTCATAATATTGTCTTTCTCTTATGTTCCCTTCATTCTGGGTTGAACGTTTGGGTACTTTCCCCTTTTACCAAGGGAGAGATATCCAAGGTTGCTTTATCTCCCTCTCAGGGACTTCAATGATTCTCTTTCATACATAAAAGCAATTTCTGTTCACCAAGATTTTATTAAACCTTTCTTTACTTGTACTGAGACGGGTTTCTTGAACTGTGTAATAATTCCTTTTTATTCTCCCGGTCTTCCTGTTCTCCCCGTTACCTTAAATAATGTAGGGGAATGTCTCTGGGCTAAAGGCCTGTCAGGGAACTTCTCTCTTGCTCCTAGTTACTGTCGGCTCACAGTTGCCGGAATCCTCTTCTTTGTATTCCCTCTCGCTCCTGTGGTGTCCCGGTGTTCCTTCAAGTAGCCGGTCGGATTGCTGCTTTATTCTCAAGATGGTATTGGCATATCCTTCAAGGTCATGACATCACCACTCTTTGGGCTCCAGCCTTCTCTGCTTCTGGCATCTGGGAAATGCTGTGTCTCTGTCTTCTCCCCCTTCAGTCCAGCGCAAGGTTGAATGCTGAGGGCTTTGCTGCTCGCTTCTGTTCTAACTCCTTCAGTTGCTACACAGGAAGCAAGCCTCCCTTGCATGCATCTGTGTTCCTCTCTCTCTCACTTGTTCTGCAGGTACTTGCTATTCAACACGCTTGTCTCAGTTGATTGGAGACTTGTATTTAAAGGGACATGTTCTCTTTCTTCTTGATAATGGTATAGTTTGACATTTTCTTCAACCAATTCTTGGGACATGTAATTCTTTGGCAGTTTAGAGAATCCCATGTATGCCATTATGTGTAATGTTTTTGATAGTTCCTTACAGGAACGGGAGTCTGTGTTCAATAAGCAGGAGTCTCTCCCGGTGAGGTCCCACAAAAGGAAGGGTGTTGCGGAAAGTACTCACCCTCCTAGCGTTACATGGGTGGGCTCCCCCTTTTGGACAAGGGACAAATTCCCTTAATTCATCACAGTGCCCAATGGGTAAATGCTTGTTTTTGTGTGCATTTTAGTTTTCAGCCTGGAATGTGTGAAAAATGCTGACGGGCATGTCTGGTGTTTGTGTGGGTGATGGGTTTGAGTTTGTCATGCAGGTAAAATTAGGTTTGTGGTGGATGACTTTGACTACAATGCAGGGCCCTTTGAAGGCACTTCTCTGGTGCATGAGACGCCATTGGAGCCGGGTCAAAGCTGCGGTGAATGTTTGTTTAGGTGGAGGAAGAGTCTGGCTGTCGCATTTTCAATGGCTTGCAGGGGGGCATGTGTGCTGTTGGGAAGTCCAGTGTGGAGAGCATTGCCACAGTCCAACTTGCACAGAACCAGTGCTTGGACTGTGGTATAAATGAAAGTTGTGATTGGGAACAATGTGTCTAATCTTGCGTAGGAGGTGTAGTTGTAGATTGCATTTGTTGGTGATAGCATCTGTGTGGTATGTGAAGAAAAGGTAGTGGTTAATGGTGAATCCAAGTTATTTGACAGATGTGGAGATGGATATGTGTGGGTTGTCCGTGGTGAGTTTCTGGAGCCAGTGACTCAGGTTGTGCTTTGGAGGGCAGATTGTAGAGATATATTTGGAGACCACCCCTAACATGGAGAGTTCCCCCCACCACCATCAAGGTGCCACACAACACATCTGTTATTTTCATGCTGTTCAAGTTAGCCCTGTCTATAACTCATATAGAGCCACAAAGACCCCCTCCTCACCCCTGTGCCACCAATGAGCCAAGAACCAGAACGGGGTACAGAAAGAATATATATTTATTAAATGAGAGGTTCCTTGAATGTTTGCACTAAATTATTACACGCGCCACTTTCTCTGTGACAGAAAGCAAAGCTTCAATACAAAACACACTTTTTGGGTCTCCGATACATGGAACAAATGTGAAATAAACAGTTCAAACCTCTTGTCTCACGAACCCCTTTATGTCAAAATGTAAACATCACAGGCTCATGATAAGCTTTAAAATTATACATATCCCAATTCTGTAAGTATCACAGTTCAAAGGTTAATGGGGAAAACAGAATTCCTTAATATAAACCTATGGTCACATATTTACAGATTTATAATTCTGAGTTTCATTTCACAATTAAAATGTCCGTTCTTGTTCGAGAAACTGTTCCAGGTTCTGCAGGCACATTGTTGACATAAGTCCAGAGTAAAACTATAAGCCTTTCTTCTCCCAAAGCTAATGGTCATCCTGCAGTTTATTTCAGAGCACAGGCCCCAATTAAATTACTTGATCACTGGTTGAGTGCTCTGAAAAGAATGAGCCCTTCTAGAGAAATGGAAACTTAAAATCATGTCCCTTACAACTGAAACTTAAGGTTGTTTTTCAGGAAAATAGAAACTTAGAGTCATGCCTCTAGAAAAAGATGCTTATATTTGTGAAGGTTACATTTCTTTGGGCATTTTAAGGCTTTTTAATGTTGTATCTATCTTTCATATGCAGCCGTTAAATAACTCTCATCATGACATCAATGTCCACTTCACTTTTTGTATTGTTTTTTATTTTGATTGTGCTTTAGTTTACAATAAACTTTATACAAAAATCACCAACCTTCATAAGCACATCAAAACAGATTAATAGTTAAAATTAATAAGATAAACTGTTTAAGAAATAATCACATTAATGCTTCAATCTTGAATAGAAAGTGACACAACGCAATAATTAAAGAAACATTCTCTCCCCACATGAGCCTAGACCAAAAAAGGTTCTGCGAGACCTTGGTGCCGATACAGTTATACTTTTTGCCTTAACAAATGTAACTTTCGACATTCGAGGACCCAATGGCGCACCGTTTCAAACTGGTCTACAATATTGCAAAAGCGACAAACATCTGCTGTTGCAACTGTGTCTGGCAGTTTCACATTTTTTGTTCTTTCTCGCGAGTGAAGTTCATTAAGCCTAAAACGCAAATATATGGTGCACAATTTATTGCATGGAAAGCACCTTAAATATAATGGAAGTTTTGCTCTTTTGCTTGTAAGTTTCACATATTCCGAATACAGAGAATATATTGATATTGTTTTAAGAGTCAGCCTCCAGTCCTCACTAAAGAGTTTAAACTTGACCTTGTCTGGACAATGAATTCATTCCTCTTCTGTAGACTCAATGCTTAGCAATAGAACCTGCATATTTTCTTTAAAAATCTCTAATAAATAGACCCGAAGCATCTTTCACCATTTTGTGTAAGTCGATATATAGAGAATTCACAGGGGCTAGCCGGATTATCATGTAAGTCAAAAACTGCCTCCATAGATAACAAGCTTTCAGTGAAACTAGGGCATGATGAATAATGGAATTAGGGACTGAGAGGGTCAATCTCAGTACCTTTGTCCATAACATACCCTGTAACACATTCAGATCTTCTCTTAAATCCACAGTAGACAGATCTAGGCCATGAAGAAGGAGTGGCTCTATTTTCCCCCAGATAGTACCCCAAGACTGGTAGAATAAAAAATATACACAGTTTAGACAACAAACGTTTCATTTGAGCAATGTCTGGTAAAAGGTTTTCCTGTAAGGTGTCAATCCACATAACTCTGGAGGAAGCATTCACAATATTGTAACCTAAGTATTGCAAAGATGTTATACATTCATTTCTTTCCTTATCAATGATCCATCACATAGATTTTGGCTTAGTTTTATTAGTGAAGATAATCATGTTTAATTTGCAAACATTAGCCAAGTTATTTTTTATGGCATACTGATGGAACAAGTTGAGTTTACTTTGTAGCCCCATGGGAGCCCTGTCAGAAAGTCTTATGACATTTGCGAATGCAAGCCAAGGAAGCCTCAAATGACCCAACCTAACGGGACCCATATCATTAGCCTTCCCAAGTACATCTATATCACTGACATTTAGATCAGAAAGAGTAGGAGCCAGAATACATCTATGTTTGAGTCACAGGTCTGAAGGAACTGACCTGGGCATGGCTCCTACTCGTGTGAGTCTAATCTTCAGAGACATTTCTCATGTAGTAAAGCAATACGTTGTACCAGATTTAGGAGAACATTGAGTTTAATCAACATAGACCACAGAATAGAGTGACTGATGCAATAAAAGCCCCAGGACATATCCAGGGAAGCCATATTAATAGGCCCTGTGCCTGCCTTTCCTCGCCGCCCGCAACAAATGGGCCAAAATTGTGGCGTTCAAAGGAGTGCCCATATTCTGTCGAAAACCAACTTGAAAAGGGGAAAGTAAATCAGACTGATGCATCACTAAATTGAGATCCCTTGGTAAGAGTGTGGCAAAAACCTTACAAAGAGCATCAATAAGTGCTATAGATTTATAGTTGGATGGAATGGCTGGATCTCCTTTTTTAAAGTGGGATGATAATGGATTGAGACCAGATAGCGGGGATGCTATGAGTCTCATAAATGTGGTCAAAGCACAGCTTTAATAGCTCAGACCAAAGTGTTGGAGTTTTCTTTTGTACAAAGGGCGGAAGGCCATCTGGGCCAGGGGACCCTGAAGTGTTCGTTTTGGCAATACCCCATTGTAGACCATCCTCCAACCATGGGCATGCTCCCTGTACTAATGGGCCCTGTGTTGGATCATGTAGTCCCTTAAACCTTCTAGGCAAGGCATACTTACATTTAAGAAAGTCTATCCAAGTATCCTCTGCAATTGAACAATTGGCATATAGTTGTCGAATCCCTATTCAGTCATTTATGCAAGCCCAAAATTGCAGTGAATTCTTCGCCAGGAGGTAATTTAATATGTTGTGGTTATCATTCATATTTATCATATATTACCCACTCCAAGAAGTTTCTATTTAGTTGACAGACTAACTATTAGCAAGGATATAGTAATTAAATGGTAGACCCCTTAGTTTTAACTGTTTTGTGGTTGCACGTTTTACTCTCTTAGAGGAAGCAATTCTTGCATCATGCTTGTGCGCCTTACTCACTTTATTTGCACCCTGTTGTTTCGGTATGATACATTTTAAACAATCTCTAACCATCACATATAGATATTCCAGTGATCACCAATATGACCCTTGTCTCCTACCATTTAGCATTGCTTTATCCAATGCATTTAAAAACAAATGTTGAAATTTGTGGCTCAATCTTTCGTTCCAACGTACTGAAAGGCCACCTCTATTAACCGAGAGGCAAGCCATAGTTGACATTCATTTATGACGAGAATGGGCCCACATTTATATATTAGTTGGTGAGATACAAAGAATTGGTAAATCCAGGAGGTAACAGAGCCCCTGTGCCATTTAAAGGTAGGGGAAGTCCCGTTAGTCTGCCCCTCAACAAAAGTAAATTCCCCGGCTGTCAAAAGAAAATCCCACATTACCCCCTGTTGTAACTGATTAAGAAAGGGTTCAGAAAGGCATTAGCTGCATTCAATCTGGCCCCTTCCACACAATTTGAATTAAAGTCACGCCTAGTATTATATGATGCTTCAAACCCGCCATCAACCAAGATTTAAACCGTTTTGACAACGCCAGATGAATAGATGCCATAGATTGTTTGCCAGGATTCCAATACATATTAACCACCAACATGTTTACTCTCCTAATGTTATCAATAAGTGATTCTGCCATAACTCCCTCCAAACTATAAAACAGCTTTGTTTTTAGATCCGAAGCTGCATCAATAGCTATAACCAGACCACCACTCGGTTGAAACTGGGTGGCTCGAGTGTCCATCCCCACACCGGATAGCTCTTCATTACAGGTTTGGGCTGCCACCGATCTAGTTGTTTGGCTCACAAGCCCTTCTGTTATATGATCGCTAGACTGCACCTGGTTATTTTGATCAATAGATACCACACTTAATTAAATGGGATAATACGATGAACGATAAAACAAAGTCATTTTGTTTTGTTTAGCCTTCATATGATTCATGGTAGATGTTGACATAAGGGGCAAGGAGTCCAGCAAAGGTAAACAGTGTCAATATCCCCCAACCTCTCAACTTCTCTGTCTGAAATAGTCTAGTACCGACAGTAGTGTTCTTTGGTTTGGAAACACTCCCTGTTAGAAACATGAGTCTCTGAGGCCCTCCCCGAGGACCGAATTGTGGTGGTTATGTCTTGAGGCCCCCCCCCCATATGGCCAGAGGAAGGTACAAAATGAGGCCTTCCTTCTATGCAGGGATTTGCATTTGTATTCAAATGATTAATGTCCTCAGACACAGGCACTAGTTGTAAATATTTCTTTGAGGAGTTCCGACGATTTAATTTTAGAGCTGGTTGATTTTTTCCATTGGACCTCTTACCCAACACTCCTATTATCAACAGAATATGGTGAGTCAAAAAGAGCCGGTGATGTACTCAAACTAGACACACATTCCAATAGTGGAGTAGGAGAATTAGGGGTTTGACTGATGTTTGGGTGAACCATCCTATTACTATCTCTGTTCCCCTTAGTTACTTTCTGATGGTGACGTTGAAGATTTATCTCCTTGTCCAGTACGCTCAGACTAAGCTGTTTCGCCTCATTAGCCAAATCCATAAAGCTTGAGATGTGTCTCTCTAAACATGAAAGTTTCGCTGAGTTATTAGAGACATTGGGCCTCATTACGGGTCTGGCGGTAACCCTGCTGGTGTTATCAGCGGGTTGCCACCGGACCCGTGATATTTTACCAGCACCTGACTTCCCGGTGCCACCGGCTCATTGCGAGTCTGTTGGCCCAGGAAGTCAGGCACCAGAAAATTGTAAGTCCCCATTCCCACAGAGTCCTGCTGGACTCTGTGGGAATGGGGACACGGAAGCACCAGCACTGTTGCTAACAGTGCCGGTGCTTCCGTGATTAGTCTGCCTACCATGGTCCACAGCTCCCAGTAGGGTCAGACCTGTCAGGGACAGTGGCCACTGCAGGCAGACTTAGCATCTGCCGATGCGGAGACAAGGGTGCCGGTGGGCTTACTGGCACCCTTGTTTCTGGACCGGCAAACTCTGAATGTGGACCATAATCTTTAATATTGTTATAGAGCCTCAAAAGAGACTCTAAACCCAGATGTAGGGCAGAAATACATGCCCGGCCCAAGGCATCCACCCTGGGATGCATCTCTGATTGTCACCTTAATTGTATATTTCTCAGAGTAAAAAGATAAAAATCATGCAAATTAGGAAGGTTAGCTAGATCACAGACCCCTACGGAAACAAAATCCCCCATCCGATCCTTTGGAGACGTTGGTCACATGCTGTTCCCCTGAGAGACTTCCATGTTCCTATGCATTCTTACAAAGGATTCATCCAAAGCCACAGAGTTGTCTGAAAAAATAGAGAGTGGTCTTTGTCGACTTACGCTGCTCACCCCTCCATTAATGGTGTCTCCTACCGGGCCACCAGTGTTGTAAAGTAACGGGACCCTTGGGCAGGCCATATCAATCAGAGTACACTTGTGTAGGGACAGCTCCTGAGCATATGTCTCCCCCACGCCCCGATTTCACAGCCTCCGATGCCACGTCTGGAGGAGGAGGCAAAATTATATGCTGAAAGGTACATGCAGCAGTATTTGAATCGTTACTTATAAAATCAGAAAAGTTAGAGCATTCTTCCTTCTAATTAATAGGCATAAGATCACCACAAATGCTCAATAAAGTAGAGTCACCAATTGTAAGTTTCTGAGGTAAAGAAGATTCCATCCCCAGATTCCTGCTACGTAGTGCCGATGCCATGAGAAAATAAAAAATAAATGCACCCGCAAACTGCTGCTACTGCCGATGAGCTTATAAATATGTTTTGTCAGTCAATAAGTGACAGAGCCGGAGCACGGGCTATGAGACAGGCTACTGACCCACACTTGCCAACTCCTATAGGCAGAAGAATATCAAATCCGGTGTACAAATGATTGTCCTCCAAATTGTAACAATCAGCAATAAAGTTATGAAGAGCAGTCACTTACTAAAAAGAACTTCCAGCGTCTGATTCTTAAAGCCTTCGGGTGGCCTGTTCATATAGGGTCAGGACACCAAACCCACACACCCACCACTGAACACCAAACACACTGCTTTGCACACCGCGCTGTGCTCCGCACTGGTTTGGTGATTATATGGAACTGCAACTTCAGACGATGATGACACAGGTAGAAAGACTTGAAACTGATGGTCACAGCCAAATCCAAAACGTTCCTTGCAGTGTAACACCAAACACACTGCTTCGCACGCTGTTTTTGCGCCGGTATGGCGATTTTATGGAACTGCAGCTTCAGCTCATGATGAAGCAGGTAGAAAGACTTGAAGCTGATGGTCACAGCCAAATCCAAAACGCTTGTTGCTGCAGTGCAACACCAAATACACTCCTTCGCACATTGCGCTGTGCTCTGCACTGGTGTGGCAATTTTATGTCACTGCACCTTCAGCTGATGATAAAGCAGATAGAAAGACTTGAAACTGATGGTCACAGCCAAATCCAAAATGCTCAGTGTTACACTAAACACACTGCTTCGCACAGCGCCACGTCACTTTATGAACATTATTTGAACGGTTTGGGCCAGGAAGTTTCACTGTAAAAAAAGTCCTTTCTGTCCAAACTGTAACATGCCCACATTTTCAAGGGAGCTTTCTTTTGTCAGCAAGGTAGTTGGTGTGGGAAATAGGCCTCACGAGTTCTGACAGTGGCTTGCAAAGCCCTTTTGAATAAGTATATTTCTCTTGATTTACAAATGGCCTTTTTAATGTGGCAGGTGCAAGTGAAATGCTGCTGTTCATAGTGGCATTCACAATGTGCCTTTCCAGTTCCTTTCTGCAGTCTGGTTTTATTTTTCACATATACTCTGTTTCTGCAGAAATACACACAGTTTGAATTCACAAGACACCTTGGCTGTGTTATTGGCTTTTCATTTTGCCTGTGCGCCTTTCCACGAGAAGAATGTGTGCTGGCACATTATGGCCTAACATGGCCTTTCTGTTTATTTGATCCTGGGGCTGCCATCAAACACCACAAGATGAGGAGGTATTCTGTTTTGGAAGGGTTGAGGTTTAGCGAGTAGGTGGTCATCCCACTTAGGTGGACTTTGCCATCTCATCAGTCACTCATCCACTTCCCCTTCTCTGTGCCCCTTTCTCACTTCAAAACTCCCACATCCAACACTAAATGCAAAATCAGTCTCAGTGTGCTGACTACCCCTCTGGGCAATGCCAGTACCTCCCTTCAAGCTCTTTCTACCCTGCTTGTTCACTCGATTCAATTGTCATTTTAGAATTACAATATCCCGTATGTATTTATGTATGTATGTATGTATGTATGTATGTATGTATGTATGTATGTATGTATGTATGAATTAGAATTTATAGAGCACGAGCAAAGGCCAAAAAGGTACCTGGGTGCTAAGAAAGATAAAAACCGGAAAAAAAACAAAGCAAAAAAAAAGGCATTGAACAGCTTGGTCTTTAGTTGTTTCCTAAATCCATGGAGTGCCTGCGGAAGCACGTTCCAGAGGCTGGGGCCTGGACAGAAAAAGAGCAGCCTCCGGATCTGGACTTGTGAAAATGCAGCACTTCGCAGAGATTTTTGTCACTAGAGCGAAGCCTGCGGGAAGGAGTGTAGTCTTTAAGTTACTGTCGTAAAAAGATAGGGCCAGAAGAGTAAAAGGCCCAGTGCACAATGCACAAGATCTTAAACTCAATCCATCTACTAACCTGGAGCCAGTGGAGTTTACCTAATAACAAGGTGATATGTTCAAATCTGGTGGCCCCCAGGGCTAGGCGGGCTGCAGCATTTTGAAAAATCAGAACTCTTGGAATCAGATAATCTGGTTGTCCTAAATAGATCCTAAATAGATCCCATTGCAATAGTCAATGGGACCAATTGTGCAGGAGGTTCCCACTGTAGCATCAGCAGGAAGAAGGAAGGAAAGGCAAAACTTTCTTAAGCAGTTACAGTCTGAGGAAACCTGAACTGCAAGCTGAGGCAATCTGGGCCTGTCTGGATCCCATTTAACCCCCAGGCTTTTTCCACTATAACCAGGTACTGGAAGGACACCTAGTGCCTTAGGCCAAAAGGAAGGGTTCGGGACTGAGCTAGGTTCTGGGTTACAAAACACCAGGACTTCAGTATTGCTACCATTAAGTTTAAGGCTATTTATAGCCGTCGAGAATGAAACTGCTGATAAGCAGTTCTTGATATTAGAAGGTGGATCAGAAGACTGAGAGTCAAGATGGAAAAATAATTGAGCGTCATCCACATAGGTGTACAAACAGATGCCAAAAGATGTTATTAGAGAGATAAAGGTTAAATAACAGAGAAGAGAGAGGGCGGACCCCTGGGGACACCACACAAAATTGCATAAGGAGCTGAAGAGAAAGGTTAAAGTGAAACTGTTTGCTGAAGATCAGATAAAAAGGAAATAAACCAGTCGAGAGGCATGCCTCTGAAACCAGCCTGAACCAACTACTGAAACATAATACTGTAATTGATTGTATCAAAGGCCACAGAGAGGTCAAGAAGATTCGAAACACAGACCTCTCCACCGTCCTGGTACAGAGCTAAATCATCAAGAACCAAAATCATTACCGATTTGGTTCCCATGGTGGATCTGAACCCTGCTTGGAAGATATGTGAATGGTTCATTGTACTCAAGAAAAAGAGTTAGCTGGGGGGTAACAATGGCTTCCATAATGTTCATAATAGTAGGGGGTAATTATATGTATGCTCCTATATCCCTTCTCAGCTCTTTCTCAACCATGAATTTTCCCAGCCATCCCAAGCTGAAGACAACTATGTTGATAATGCAACGCTCATTCCTCTGCTCTCTTTAGAGCATCAAACAACTCTCCCTTGCCTTCTCCACCACTGCTCTTGACTCAGATACATTGTCTGCATTAAACTCAAATGATCTCTCTCCACCAATTACTTTCCCTCCTACTTTTGCCTAAACATCACCAAAATATGGGACTAGCTGAAAACCCTCTTATCCATCCCCCTATTGCTTTATTTCCTACTATCTATACCCCCACTCAGGTTTCTCTATATCACTTCACCCCACTTGTATTGCTGGGCTCATTCCTATTATGTTCTCTGCCAAGTCATCCTGCACATTCAGTGGTCCTTTTAACCCTAGCCAGTAAAATAACTTGCTCCTGACACTTCTCTCACTTAATTCTCATTGTATCCACTGTCATCTTCTGAGCCTATTCAAGGTGACAAGAGGTATACCCATCTTAAAATAGCTTAAGGCTGATGCCAACACTTCTTTGTGATACTGGCCTTCCTCCGTTTTGTCTCACAATTCCAGAATGTTCATCTGTGTGACTTTCAACTGTATTTTTCAGTTATATTAATAAACACGAACTGCTCTGACCTTCTCCAATTTGAATTTCAATGTAAACAATCCAACTTAATAATGCCCACCGCTCTTACCTCTCCACCCTCAATCCGCTTGACCTTTCAGCCATCTTTGATACTGTGGATCTTCCCTCTTTCTGCCAAAAGCTTCCATTGCCAGGCTTCAAAAACACCACACTTACAGGGTGGCCTCCTTTGTCTCCGACCACTCCCCCTTCATCTCATGGAACAACAACCCGTCCTCTCCCAGCAATGTTCAAATGGGTAATCCTGGAGGATGAATCCTGGGCCAACTGCTTGTCAACCTCTATACCTGCTTCTTGCCGTAACTCATGTTAGTTATCCTTTGTTTTCCACTGCAACCTGTTTGCTGATGGGAAACAGATATTCTCTTTTCCCTTGGTGCACTGTGTGATCTCAGAAGGCATCACAATTCGCCACTCCACCACCCATTGCTGGATAACAATTTGCTGCCATGTGCTTAACTCCTGCAAGACAGAAGTCATCGTTCACCTGGCTTCCAAGTCCACTCACCCCTTCCTTATCTCCTTTCTCCTCATTCTATTTCCCAAGGGCTCCTTAAGAGAGATCTTGAACGCAACTATTTAATCACAGCTAATATGCCCAAATTGACCTCTTTAGTAGCAGAAAACTATGTTCACACAATATTCACCACTTAACAAAAACTCGAATCTTTACCCTGGTGCTCACCAAACTTGACGACTGTATAGTCTTACCATTGTCCTCGTTTTCCCCCTCAACAAACTTTTCAACTTTGCTTACAGATCCGCATTAAAACCTACCTAGATCCCTCACATCTCTAAATACTCCCATCAGGCTCGGTGGCTGAGCATGCAAAACCACTCCCTCTTCAAGTTTATACTCCTTATCTTTGAATCAATGCATAACCTTGCCCCATACTACCTCAATGAATGCATCACCTCTCTCTATATATGGGCAGATGGGAAGGGCACTGCCGGGGAATAGAAAAAGGATCTTGAGTATGATGTTGATGAACAGTACTAAGTATTTCACTTGTCCTGTGTATATATTGGCACGAGGCCTAAATATCTAACATATTTATGCTTACTCCCTTGTCAAGGGCACCAATATATACCCGTTTGCTCCTCCCTGCCGACAGCTGGCTTGCTCACTACTAAGGAACCTGGGATTGGTAACCCTAGGTCTCCTGGGGGCAACCACACGTGGTCTCCCTCTCACTGTGCTTAGAGAGGCATCAGCTTCACCTCACTGATGATCCCCAACAAGGGTGAAACACGTTTATGGGGATGCTGGTGGTACTCTTGTTCAGGTTGGAATTGCCATTGCATTTCGGTGCTGGACTGCCCCTGGGCAAGACAAAGACTGATATGCAAATGGATATTTCCCATCTGTGAAAGGCACAGTGAGTAAAAGCAGTGGCTGCGAACTCTCAAGTGGTTAATAACCACTGAACAGGTTATCAAGTTTGTTCTTTCGAGAGAGGGGCGCCCGCTACCTTTGCAAAACTATTGCTCACTACTATATAATTATTATTATTATATAGCATTTATATAGCGCTACAAACCCTCAGGTATCTGAGCAATGCTTATTGTTACCCACAGTGCTAATTTATCGACCTCGGAAGGATGAAAGGCTGAGTTTGGCTCTGCCGGGAGGGATTTGAACTTGTGTCAGCAAGCTTTGCACAGATGTCAAAGCGAGCGCTCTACTCGCTGTGCTATCGGACAATAAACGTCATGTGTTGAAAAAGCTTGAATCAGAACTGTGCCTGCTATTTCTACTGTTTCTCATGCACATCTCATGCACATAATGTCTGGTAGAAATATTTCTCCAAACTACCCAAAACATTCATATGAAATAAATGCAAATAACACTACGGTAAGATAGCTCAGTGAGTTCAATGCCCATTCGTGAGATTTGTTGAAAGCCCGAAGATCGCACTTGCTTCGTGCAAAGCTGTTTCAGAGGTCTTCATCGTGCAGGTGTCAGTAAATTGCGCGTCACAGAATTGGGTACTATTCTGTTACTCAAGAGCATACTTGCCAACCTACAGATTTAGGCAGTAGGCTACTGCTTTTTAAGCAGTCCTACCTTTTACAGATTTCAGTGACAGATCCTACTGCTTTTTTACAGTGGCAAGTCATTTATGGGACTCTAAGGCAGGCTCCAGGACAAAGCATGCACCACATTAATGAGTCTGTCTATACAGTGGACTCGTAGGTCATTACTTTGATTAGGCTCAGACCAATCCACTGATCTGACAGCGCTTGACTCTGTCTTACACTCTTGCCGAGACAAACCTTAGATGAACCGCCAGTGAAGGCAAGTGGCAGAGTGTAACACCATCACACAGCATCTGCCTATCACACTGAGGGGGGGAAACAATCGCCATGTCATTCAGTGTTCAGCTTGCAATAAATATGTACTGCCTGGGCTGCCACTACAGAGCAGTGGCAAACGTTGCCTACCAGAACTGTGTGATTACCTTCTGTGAAGCTAGGTAATTGAATTTGGTGTTAAGTTACCATTCAGAATTATACATTTTTAAAATTTCAACATCTTGCAATGTTGTACTGTTTGATTGGTTGTGTACTTTTGAATGTTGTATGTTTTGTATTTTCCTGTTATGTCATTGTTATGGGAATTATTATTTTTAAAACTTAAAAAAATTCTACATCTTTTTGGTCACAGAATGTTGGCAAGTATTCAAGAGCAAGAAACAATTGTATTTTTGTGGTCTGCCATGTAAGGAATATATATTACTGTTGTAGTGGTGATATCATGCGTGACAAAATTATGTGGACCATACGTTTAAAAGCATTTCACACCCGTTCACACTTAGCTCAGCGAGTACATTGATTGCCTCTGACGGACTGATAGTTCAAAATCCAAAGTTTTGCAACTAAAAAAGGCTATCTCTGCTCTGCATCCTCCCAAAGTCAATTCATTGACAACCACGAAATATCAGGTAAGTATTACAGTGCTTAAAAGTGAGAGGAATCCGTCATGAAGTGCTACATAAAAGTGTGATAGGTTTCTAATACAGAGAAAGTCATATATGTAAGCAATAATTCAGAAGAAGGCATGTTTCAGATATGTCCTGTGACGACACCTAGTACCCGTCACATGTTTGGCTGCACTATTACGAAACTGAGACATATTGCCCACATCTAATTACCCCGAGAGCAGCCGTAGTGCCAGTCACGTATTGATCAAACAGCTGGGCTTGTGGCCTACTCACCCCTAGCCCTGCCAGCCCGTACCCGAACCCCATTCCCGCACCGCGCACATGGCACAGCGTCGAAGGAACCCGACTACGCAGAGCACGAGTGCCACGTGACCGCTAATTTGTTATCAAATCACAGCCGCTGCTCCTGCTGAATGAGTCTGCTAATAGCTCAGGCCAGTTCAGGCTGCTTTTGCCTTGAAGGCTTCCTCGAGGTGTTCTGCCATTGGTCATCTGCGTGCGGGGTCAATCGCTTGAAGAAAGAATTGGCACGAACTCGCGCCCCCAATCACACGGCTCAATTTCCCATACACCAACATATACGGCTCATGGGTGCAGACGACAGCGCTGATTTAAAAAATGAATGAAATATGTATTGCGGGTGAAAACAAGGTCTCCTTTAAGAGGCAGAGTTTCTCAGTACCTAATCATGTTAAACCGTGAAATTAAAACCATTAGTCACCTCTGGACTCTATATTCGCAGGCAGAGAGGAAAAACAATCTTCTGAGCGCAAGAATGCTCGGATTTAACTCACTCTGAGATTTAACAAGGAGCGGACGATTGCACATAAGTGAAAAATCGGTCTAGAATGGCCATGGAGAGGTGTGACGTCAGAGGTCCACACCACCATACACCCCGTCCCCCCAAATGGTAATTACAAAGCCTATGGATTATTCACATATGCTTTAGTGAAAACTGGGAAAGTGTTCCGCTGAGAACCAAGAAGGCCAATTAACCTTTTCCATGTGATATTACCCACTTACAAGGGCCAGCGACCACTTACAAGTGGGCAATGCACCCGGTAACCATTTTAATAAAAAAAAGACATTCAGACAGGTTTGAATCCCGGAAATGCTTTCCCCCTTTCTGTTGCCAAGTTTAGACACTGTGCCAAAACATCCCCACTGTGGTTTCAGAGCACCTTGACCTGTCTTTTGGAGAAGCAATGAACTACACTGAGCATTGTGTTTGCCCCAGCTGGCTCTGGCTTTGATGCCTTTTCACAGTGCCTGGGTGCCTTTGAGAGAGCCAGGGCGTGCTGAAACCATAGCCAATGTAAATGAGGCCAAAACCCTTCTATTTACTCTCCCAGGCCACTAACAGCCTCTGCCTCCTCCCTGGCCCCATTTATCACTGCCTTCATTAACTCCTCCTTCCAGGCCGGCCATGTTCCAACTGGACTCAAGGAAGCGTGGGTCCGTCCGCTCCTAAAAAAACATTCCCTCGACCCTACGGTCCCAGGGAACTTCAGGCCCCTTACTACTGACCCCTTCCTGCTTAAAAGCTTACATGCAAGTCCAAAAATTCATTGAAGACAACTACCTTCTTGGTCTTCGCCAGTCTGGGTTCCGACCTCGACGTGGCACCGAAACGGCATTACTTAACTTAAAAAATTAAATGGATGACCTGAGAGATGCAGGCAAACCTGCGCTCCTCCTTCTTTTAGACCTCTCGGCTGCCTTTGATCTGGTGGATCATAAAACCCTCTGCCATCACCTTTCATCTGCAGCCAACTTCTCCCCGAGGGCCTGTGAATGGATAACTTCATTCCTACAGGAGAGAGTGATGAAGGTATTCTCCGAAACCTCCAATGCCAACCCTAGTCTCATTAAATGTGGTGTCCCACAGGGTTCTTGCATAGCTCCCACCCTCTACAACCTCTTCACGAGGCCGCTGTTCAGAATACTGGACGCCCTGGGCATCTCATATACCAACTATGCAGATGACACTCAGGTGCTCATCCCCCTTACGGGAGAATATTGAACGGATATGAATACCCTCAACTCCATCTACTCCATGATCCAATCCTGGATGGCAGAAAACTGGTTATGTCTCAACAGTGAGAAAATCAAACTTTTGCTGATTAATTCACCCTCCACCCTCGGAAAACTGGACAAGCAACATTGCTCTTTCACCATTGATAACATCCCCATCACCGTCTCGTAATCCATCAAAACCCTGGGCGTCTACCTTGAACCCAACCTGACCATGGACAGACAGGTCAACGCTATTGCATTCTCTGCAGCCTATCATTCCAAACTGCTCAATGCAGCCAGACCATTCTTATCCCAGGAGAACTGCCTCACCATCGCTAGGGCAATAATTGGCTCAAGGCTTGACTATTGTAATGCCCTTTTTGTTGGAACATCACACAAGAATCTTGTCAAGCTTCAACTTGCTCAGAATAATGCCCTTAGGGCAGCAATGGGCATTTCACAGAGGGACCACATCTCTGGGGTTAGAAGACACGTTCACTGGCTTCCCGTCAAGGAAAGAATTGTCTTCAAGACCCTCGCCCTGACACACAAATGTCTCCATGGCCGTGCCCCCCCTTACCTCGCCCAAAGGATTGTCAGACACACACCATCTAGACCTTCTAGACTGGCTTACCCGAACCAAATCACGGTTCCCCTAACTCGCAGAGTGCGTTCGGATGGCACTAGCTTCCCCACCATGGCCGCCACCTTCTGGAACATGCTCCCGCACCAGATCAGAGCCATTGACTCTCACTCATCATTCCGCTAAACCATCAAAACAAGGCTCTTTGTCTAGGCTTCTTGCGCACATCTATGAACCTCTTTGTCTGCACCTAAGTAACACTGTATCATGAGCATCTTGTAACATAACTTTTTGTACTAAGCAATATTCCAATGGGCCGCATCTCTATAACCCATAATCAAGTTTTCATACGTCTTCTCACAGCGCCTCTATGCCTGTGGGCTGTAGTGCGCTCTACAAATGCAAAAAATAAATACAAAATAAATAAATAAACAGCCGGGTTCTATATGCAGTAAAACTGGAAGGATCCTCTTTAAAAGAGGTTGGGGTTTGAACCACGGTCCACTGGGAGCAAAGACAAGGTCCGGGCTTCCTGGAAGTTCTTGAGGTCTGCTAGGAATTTATGAGGATACGCATAGTGATATGCGAGGCAGGACTCCTCTTAGGCAGAGGATGGGCTCTTCTGGCGCGGATCTGCACAATCCCACCCTGCATATTCTTCTCAACCGAGGCTACAGTCACCCTGTCCTATTAATAGAGGGTAGCATGCACATCATAGGTCAAAACAGGGCTCTAGAGTTTACTTTCTGAGCTGCACCAGGAATTCTTACTACACATTCCATCATAGACTGGTTCTATGTAGGCACAATCTCATAGAAAAGATTATTTGACCTTGTTTGCGTTCAGCACAGACAATCTCACATTTTTGGCAAGTGTTGAAGCGTGTGGGGTTTTGCCCAAAATAAGCCTGGGTAATCCAGATGGGGACCACTTAGCCTCTGTGCCTAGAGGGACACTGCACCTCACTAATGATGTGCATCGAGGCAAAAAAACATGTCTGGGATTGCTGTTGGTAATCTTAAGAGGATATTTCCCTGACATTTCACCTGCATTCAATGCAGTGGCCTTTCTGACAGGCACATTTTACACAGAGAGAGGTCATCCATGAAGCTTTTAAGTTACCATCTTGGATGAGAAGGAAAGGGACACACAGATTTTGATTAACACCCGCCTACTCAACACTGGCATCCTCTCAAGGTGAGGGTCTGGACCTAGGAATATCTTGTATCTTGGTGACCATTGACTCCCTGCCACGTGATGCTGTTTTTCTTCAAGTGCCTTTGCTCGGTTAAAGATCTACTTCCAGGAATTGGGAATTCTCAGCTCCTGCAACAACCTTAGATGCAACTGATGCTCCCTAAAGCTTTGGTGGATGGAACAGAAAGGACTCGCATAAGTGGCATCAGGGTGAGATCTGCAGAATCACCCTCCTGATGATCCGAGCCATGACCTTTAGGCACTGTATTGGCAGCAGTAACAATGAAAGTAGCACCCTCATGTTTTGTGGAAAGCAAGCGTCTTCTGACTCCATCACTTGACAGTGGAGTATACAGATTCCTAAGAAATCCACATACAAAGGTTCTCAGTTCAAGTTTGGTGGTATTCAAAGTTAAATAATGTTAATGTATTCGATAGGCATGAAGGGTCCACATGATTTAGCGGCAGGTTGACCCTTCAGTTATTCCCCAATTGGGAGCACCAGTTAACTCCATTGGGGGGACTGTGGTAATGTTGCCTGGGTAATACAGCATTCGCAGCGCACCGCAGAAGTAACGAAAAAGTACTGTTTGCTGGTTATCCTGCTACAACGTTTCCTGGAATTGGAACTGCGAACTGTGCCTTCACTTCGTCCGCACTTGTGGAGGACGTCTTTGCCTGCTGCACAGACTTTTGCCTGACTTCCCCCTCATTGAGGTGACTGTTACTCTTTGCCCTCTCTCCCCTCCATTTTCAATCGCACACGTAGCGTTGGTGTCCTTTCTTAGAACTTATATCCTGTGTGCCCAACGCTGTGTGCCCTACGCTGTGTGCCCAAACCTGTATGGTGTGCCCACTTGCTCTAGCACTATCCTGTCATATAAACTGATTAGCATTGTGCGGGCGGGGAATTTTGGAAAAAAATGTTCTCTCTGCTTCCAGGGCACTTCCTCTTTTTGGAGCTCCTCCCCTCCTGGTTGACGTGCTCCTCACTGCCTATTTCAACCCAGTTGACCGCGCACCGCGCGCACCGCAGAAGTACCGAAAAAAAGTACTGTTTGCGTTTCGCGGTGCTGCGGTCTGTGGGTAGGTCTAAGTTGCTTTTCCTTTTTTTTTGTTTTTTTTTTTATATCATGCACCTTTCAGTCCATACGATTATTCCCATTAAGGTAATGTCTAGTGGACTACGCAGTGGAGTCAAATTACATTCCCCTGCTCCAGCAAAACGGTCAAAAAGAAATCGCTCTTTGCTGTCCAACGTTAAGAGGGGTATTGTGATCGATTCCTCTGTCATGGAGGCTATAGATTTTATGTCTAAAATTAAGCCTGATACTGAGTTGACTCCTCTTGACGTTTTGGAGCTAAACCTCCTGTGAATCTAACCCCACAGGAGATTTGTAAGGAGATACCTGACAATATGGTGCCTGGCGATTCTAGCGCTTCACTTCCTACCTCAAAGCACACTGTTGAATTAAATATACTAGGAGTCACCCAACCTGATTTGGGCAATCAATCCGGTGATCAGGATACTAACTCTGAGCTGAAGCAAAGAGAGCCTGTAATCCAAAACAAAAAACAGGAGCTTGCTCCGTTACCGGCTCTGACAGAGAGCTCAGTAAAATTGAGTGCGGTATCCACAACAGCCCCGGCGGGTGTGACCTCTGATCTCAATGCTATTAATTCCAGCTCACCAAATGGCTGGATGGACGATAGTGCAAATTTAGAGGATAGTATTGTGCGTGCTGCTATTAAAAAGAAAATGGGGATTGAGAGTTTTCACCATCACGTGACTGATTTTTCCACTCTACCCTCTATGATTGAAACTGATTTGGGTAGGCGAATCAGATTATCACATGAACCTCCCTCACCAATCTCGCAAAGAAGCTTTAAGGGGGAGCCGTTACACTTTCCCACTCAGGACCCATTCTATCCTCTGTCTGCTCCCTCTCAAGTATCTGTATCACAAGGGAGGGTTGCAAATAGAGGTATTTCTTCTGTATCTGGTCCCTTGAACTCGTTCTGTCCGGAACAACTGACTAAGCCCTCTATGGTGACAAAACCACAATCAGAAACACCCCATGCTACTTTCTTGCATGAGGATTTTCATTTACATCCAATAGGGGATGTTGGTCATGCTTATGACTCCACTCATACTCAGAATTTAGAACCTCAAAAGGACTTACCATTCAATCCAGAGGCATTTCCTATTATCACGCGAATTCTGAATCTACTTGATAAAGGACACGAACGCACGCATGAAGAAGTCAGGTTTCTTCATCTGCAAAATACTGAAATATCCTCAAAAAATAACAAGATTGAAGGCCTGCTATTCGCGTGCAATGCAATTTCTGTCCTTAGTTCAAAACCTACTATTCTCTTCAATGTCAGTGACAAAGGTGCTCAGACGAAAACTTTTGCAGAAATTGTCTCTGATACTCCGCCAGCACTGCTTTCTTCTTCTGATTCCCCGAATGGCAAAATAGGACAACTAGTAGCATCCAATGCCGCAAATATTGAGAAATTGTTGTCTGCATTTAAAGAAATTCAGTCAACAATAATGCTTGCGACTATGCCAAACCATGATCGGGAGGTTACCTCAATGGAAGGCCCAATGCTATCTTCCCCGGACAGCCCTACTGCTCTCATTACTCTGCTTGAAACCTCAGATATTGTTTCTAATTTGAACCCGGCTTGCGACAAATCTATCGCTGCAACCCTTCTTTGTGAAAAAGAGCACAATTAAGGGTTGAAAAGCGGAAAGGGGCAGATAAAAAATTGAAACAAAAAGTGGAAAAAAAATCTAAGAACCAGAGTGCTCCCAAACTTGATTGTCACAATTCTAACATAAAAGAGATTTGTAATCTGTCCGGTGGGGAGGGTACCATTGATTTGAATCAACTAAATGCAGAATCTAAAGCAGTGCTCAACCTTTCTGTTCCACTTCCATCTATCGCTACTTCAATCGAACTATGCTCAGAAGATGAACATTTAAGAGGTGACATATCAATGTGTAACCAGCCTCTTAAAAAAAAAAAAAACAACAGCTGCAAACAGTAACTCGTGTGTGGAAACTGAATCCATAATTGCATTACCCACATTCATTGAGGGACACTTGGCTGCCAAACAAGCGATGCTATCAAACTTTTATCCATTGTTAGCCACAAAAAAAACCGACAGAGTTATTCGTGGTCTATGCAATGATGCGCCCACGAAAAGCCAGCCAATTCTACAAGCACAAATAATAAAAGCGGCTGCTCCTACTCCTACTACAAATTCGTGCAATAATGTTGCAACTTCAGAAAAAAAAGTGCCCAAAACATTGCCTTTGGAGTTGAGTCAGGTTATATGAAATGCCAACCCAACTCTGACTCTTACAGCTGCTCATTGCTCTCCGGTACGAGTCAGTACCGAACCTAGAGCTACGAACAACATAGCTGATGAATTAAAATCAGCTGTCGTGATCGGTTGGGAAAGTGACATTGAACTCCATGGCAAAGCTAGGCTGAATCGTTCATATTTTATTTCAACCCTGCAAGCGATTCCAGCCTTAAGAATGATAAGATCTAATGACATTGATTCGGTTAAACCTGCACTTACGAATAACAATAAAATGATCTGCAGATACAATTCCCCTCTGATTTTGAAATTGATCTGGGAACAAAAGGTGGATTTACTTTCCATAGGCTTAGTACCGACACTATTTTCCTCCATCGATGACGCAGAAAGTTTCGTTAATACCCAGGTCCCAGTAGTTCAAAGCCCTTCTGCACTGAAACACCAAGGAGGAGCTCTGGACCTTGATACTAATACCCTTACGCAATTGTTAGCAATTGTATCTGCTCTTAAGAGTATTCAATCAATAGGTGACACTGCAGCTGTCTCGAGCCCAAACAATGGGTTGTTAGGACATTCTTAGCTCTGGGAATTTACTAGTCCTGTCCTGGAACTCATGCGGCCTTAATAACTTCCAGACTTGGACTAATAAAGAGAATCGTCCCCAGCCGGACGTCGTTTTTTAACAGGAAACCATGTGTCGACTACCATTCACAATCGAGGGTTTCCATGTTTTCTCACATGTGGCCTCGCATGGTTCTTTGGGGCGACCCTCTGGAGGGATTGCAATTTTAATTAATACCTTAACCAAAGGAGTCGCCAAATACATATGCAGTACGCAAGGATTATTGGCTGTTGAGTTAACCCCGGGGAATTTGCCTAGTACTGTTTTGTTGCTAATCTGTATCTATTGGAACAAATTGTCCTCTACTCTTGATACTATCACTGATGAGTTGAACTCACTCCTGGTAGCAGCTTTTGCACTTAATCCATCTCTTCGCATAATTGTGGGGGGTGACTTTAATGCATTATGCTATGATGTATTACAATGCAAAAAGAATCTGTTCCCTAGCCATTCTATTTCTTCTGCACGTAACGGGCAACTCTGGCTCAAATTCTTTTTGGAATGGGACATTCAACCTGCACCTGTAACACTAAACCCATATAACTACTCTTGGCACAGAGGAAAATCTACCTTTTATCAGATTTGAAGCTGTTCCGAGTCTAAATCTAATTGAATCAGATCGTAATTTACTATCAGTTCGCTGGAATCCGAATGTTTGCCGTAAGTTGTTGCAAATTATCGCGGCAGACCCATTCGTCATTACTGACCTCAGTGGCTCTTCCCTCTCTCTATGTGAAGTTGAGGCAAATAATATGAAGCGTATCCAATTTCATTTATTAGAAATTGCCTTGATTAAACCGCCCATTTTCCAACCAAATGTAAGTCATGTTCATAAATACAATACATCTGTTGCTAAAGCAAAGAGAGAGAAGAACCATCTAATCAGGGAGATGACAATATCTATGCCTTACTGTTTATCTAGATCAATAATGCTAAATCGAATCAAGCAAACCTTTAAAAACAGAATGAAATTCCTTAAAATCTCTATGTATATTGCTGATAATCAAAATATGATGTATCACTTACTAAAACATAACACTAGGCATTCTTGGTCGCTATTGCGCTCCATAAAATCAGGCCTACAAGTTGATCCTCAATGTGTAATTCCTGCTGGTTAGTGGACTAATTTCATAAAATTAAAATTTAAATTGCCCGAGCGTTTTTTTCTATTAAAAATCACCACCCAACATTTATCTGTTATACAAATTCCAGATGGACGATTAATGACATCATAGATGCAATCGATAAGCTCAACAATTCTAAGGCGCCAGGCCCAGATGGGCTTCCCCCGTGTGTATATAAATCCGATCCTCTTTTCTGGGAACATCTTTTGAAGATCCAATTTGATCAGATTTTACAAACGGGGTCAATTCCATCTTCATGGCACTCAGCACACATTATTCCCATCTACAAAAAGGGCCCTCCAGAGTTACCTTGTAATTATCGTCCCATCGCTCTTACTGATGCTTCATCTAAGATATTTTCTCTCCTACTTTTGCAGGAGCTTCAAACTTATATTGCACAAAATAATTTACTCTCAATTTTCCAGGTGGGCTTCAGAAAGCAAATAGGCTGCCCATTGAATGCAACCATTTTAGCACATCTTCAGGCTCAAATCACCAATGCACATATGGGGCCTGTGTATATGGCTAGCTTGGACTTGACGGCTGCATTCGACAGTGTTATCCGAGAAATTCAATGGGCCAAAATGATTAAGATGGGAATCCCTCATTCTTTGGTCGCCTTGATTGCCATGTTGCACCTTAAGACGTCATATCGAATTCGACTAAATCGAAATGGTGCATTAACAAATTCTATCATTACTGAAACGGGGGTTAAACAAGGCTGCAATATGGCGGCAGTCCTTTTTAACCTGTATTTACATGGGATAGATTCACTTTGGGAAGAGCAAATTGTATTTCCAGCTAAACTAGGGACAATTAGGCTCAATTTGATTGCTATTATTTGATCGCACTCCGTTTGGCCTCCAGAAAAAACCTATTTGCAGATTTTGCTCAAAAACGCAATCTTACAGTCAACCCAACCAAATCCTCTATTCTTACCTTCTATGAAGGGCGATGCAAAGTGAATAAATTCTCATGGTTTCTACAGGGTGTTGCACTTCCTTATTCCTCATCCATTCGTTACTTAGGTTATCCGCTGGCTGACTCCTATTCCCTAAGTATGTGGCAAACATTTCTTAACAATAAAGCAAAAACATTAGCATCGTAGATGAAAATCATTTTTCACAAATATTGTTTATTTTCTTTGTTACCTCTTATCCATTTTTATTTACTTAAAGTTGAACCCTGCTTTTTATATCCATTGGACATATGTTTGCATGAAATTGATTCTTTTCTTGATATACTTCAGGGAAAAATGTGGAAATCTGCTTTGGGACTTGCTTACTCCATCCCGAATGTATTCATCTGTCATGAATTGAATCTATTACCTCTTTCCGTAAAAAGAAACTGGCGCAATATAAAAAATTACATCAAGATGGTGGATCCCCCGACAAACACCCTATATTCTGAGTTACATAAACTGATAGACAACCCGAGTATTCAATCTCTAAAAGCTGCTACCAACAAACTTAACACAATTCTAAATGATATTAATGAAACGCCAAAAAGTATGACTATGCAGCTTCCTGCTCAAAAAAAAAATACAAGCTTCATTTTTGGTGCATTTTGACAGACAAAAATGGGAACTTATCCATTTTACTCGGAATATAACAAATTTCGAAGGAAATGGGGTGATCGCTCATTTTATTTAATTCAATTTCCTTCTGCAATTGGTAGAAATCTTTTGATTTGATTCCGTCTAAACCAATTTCATACTCTGTCCAAAACTAAAAATTGGAACAGATCACCACAAATAAACTGCTCAATTTCATGTCATTTTTGCGAGGATGACGAAATAGAAGAAACACTCAAACATATGGTCATCTATTGTCCCTTTTTTTCATCATTTCGGAACAAAATCCTTGATCTTAATGCTCAGAACAAAACTGGAAACTATATGGAATCACTCTGGAATCGTTGCATGAGTAGTACTTGTCTCTCCTTTAATCTGAAATTGATTGAATTACTGTCAAATATCGAAACAAACTTAAATGAACTGTCCATGCGTTTATTGTGAAGAAAAGAAAAAAAAACAGAATTGGGAATAATATTCTGCTGTATAAAAATGTGAGTTTTTATAATTTGTATGTTCTTTTTAATTGTTCAAATGTTGAAATGTGATTGTTCCTTTGCTTATTTTTGTACTCTTTTTATGATTGTAAAGGTTTGTATAAACCGAACACAATAAAAAAAAAATAAAAAAAAATACAGCATTCGGTAATGCTTCTGCATGGAGTTAGATACCTTGACATAAAAGCAGAATTATGAAAAATTGCTTCAAATGCCCAATAAAAGGAACGGTAAAACATGCAGTATTAGTAAATGCTATGTGCTTTACCATTGCATGAACCAAAATATTCTCCTCTATTTGCTTTCGCCAGAAAATGTTTAAAGATGGGGTGGGTCAGTGTTAGTGAAAACTAATGTGTATTTCCACAGGTATTTAATGTAATCCTGTATGGGTTTTTGTTTATTGAAGGATTTCCCAGTTTATCTACTGCTCAAATGCTCATGTAGCCTGCTGCTGGCATAGGGTCGAGGTCTGGTTGTCAGATTTGTAGTAAACTCATCTGTGTTGTGACATTTGTAATGCAAACACCAATTGGTTTTAAAGGGTGTCCAAGTGCACGGGCTCCCACGGATCACTATTTTAATTGCCACTGGCTCAATATCTGAAACCAATAGATTTGTGTTTTAAACCCATTGGCCCTCATTACAACACCGGCGCTAAACCATAGCGCTATTAGCACCATGGTTGGTGCCGGTGTTGTAACGGGTCCGCCATGGTTCAATGGGGAATTACCACCCCATTCCAAGGTTGGCAGGGCGGTAATTCTCCATTGAACCATGGCCCTTCCCCATTCCCATTTTCGCCCCATAGGGCTCAATGGGACTGGGGAAGGCGCTAAGTACGGTACCGCAAATTGCGGTACCGTACTTAGCACCAAGGTCCCTTTGCGGGTCCCTACTTTAACGGCTGGTCTAGACCAGCCGTTAAGGTCAGGTCCCGCAAAGGGACCTCGTAATCAGGCGTTAAGGGTTTAACGGCGCCAACACCTTTTACGGCGCCATTAAACCCTTAACGCCAGGGTCGTAATAACCCCGATTCTCTCAATTCTGGACCTGATAACTTTCCCCAGACTCTGTTAATCTATCTTTACAACTGCAGGTAAGGGAATGGGATTGGAAATGGTTGGTTTGTAGCAACCCCTAAGAGTGACCAGTCTCCACAACAACCCAGGAATCATCAAAGGTTTGCAGGCATGGTACAATGACTGATAGGGCAGAAGCCTCAGGGCTGTATCCTGAGCAGGGAAGCTCCCTACTGAAAGCCCCCCTAAATTAGTGTCTTTAGGGTCTCTCTCTAATCCCTACAATACAACTGGCTGGTGCTGAAGGGCTCTACAGTGCTGTTTTTTTGGCATACTCGTACTTACATTGCTGGCTTGTAACCGGACAGATTCACTCCCGACGTCCCAGCGCTTTTACTGGCTTTTAGCGCTACACACAACACAAACATTGTTTTCTTTACATATGAGGCCATCCATAAAATATTTTCTTTTTTTTAAGCTCTGTCCATCACACTTCTTTGCCTTTTGTTATCAACAACACGCACCTCTCACATGACCCACTCTTGGATTAGGCTGCACACTCAGGTGGCTTGGCAGACCCAGAACAATGATTCAGGAATTTACCTATGGTACCATAAAAAGACTTGACAGGTGTTTTAAGACTACCTGTCTACAACGATGGCCCATGCATAGTATGAAGGCCCTCAAACACCCACCACTTCTCAGTCTCTAACTCATATTACTCCAAAAGTTCATTGAATCCCCAGTGCCTGGGTTAGCTCATGACAAGCCCTTCTGTTTCGCCTCTATCCAGACCATATTCGATACATGGTCGATTGTGCATCCATATTAACGCACGCATTTAGCCTTGCATAACTCGATCCCTGTGACTGCAAACTCCTTGCCTGCTTTACTTACCTTTTACTTAAACTTTGCTCATGATATTCTTCTCAGCAGAGCAAGGTCCATTGACCCCGGGTGGTGGCAAAATATAGCTTGGACATGGGTGAAGCGCTTTGAAATGGATCACACTGCATTCCGAAAAGCTCGAATTACAAAATAGCAAGGCCCACTTTGTTGCATTAAATTGAGGTTTTTGTAATTTGTGCAATTGTCCCTCACTTTCCCTTTCATGTATGAGGGGGACACCCCCACCACCCCTGACCCAAAAATAGCAAACTAGGGCACTGGTGGACACCCACGCAACCCCATCTCATCTAGTTCAGTTTTTTCGGATTCAGCATTTTTTACCCTATGGCGAATGCGACAAAAATGTGCATTCAGCATGTTTTATTCAGTATTTTGAGGTAAACCCCTTTGAAATGACTACAGTGTTGATTTGGTGCATTACAAAGCAGAGCAAGATATCATGATGTACCATTACTCTACTACTCTTGATGGGGTCTGTACTCTATCCTTGTATTTTTGGTGAGAACCTATGCCTTTGTGCCTTGATTGCTAAAATCGAATTTAGGTGACCCTTTGCCTATGCACCCTGCTAGTGACCTATGCCTTTGTGCCTTGATTGATAAAATCGAATTTAGGTGACCCTTTGCCTATGCACCCTGCTAGTGACCTATGCCTTTGTGCCTTGATTGTTAAATTGAATTTAAGTGACCCATTAGACTAGACCTTACGCTACCGGACAACAACTACACTGTACTAGCCTTATCTTGCCCAATATCACAATGTATCTCCATGCGCTTTATACAGTGTTACTGAGATCAATACTGCACATCTTGAACAGCCAATACCTAACCATGCTACCCAATTTACCAGCACTTGATCCCACATATAACCCATACACATTAACTGAAATGACCTCCACACCTTGCCCTGTTCTCATGAGGAAACTTAGATTACGTGCCAGGCTCCCAAGGCTCTATTACCCTCTATCTAAACCAGCCCACAATAAGGTGACTAGGAATCCATCCCTACACCCTCTTCAATTGAACAGTAGACTCCACCGTGAGCCCATCCGCGACCAGAAAAGTACGCACAAATCTGTGCCACTACCCCTAAACCCAGTAGATCTCGGGACTAAGGGTGCACTAATAAATGCCCGCTCCATGGTAGCCCATGCATCAGACATTGCCGACCTGCTACACAACGAAGACTTGGACTTCCTAGCGGTCACCGAATCTTGGCTCCACCCGACGGCAGGCCCTGCAATTATGCTAGCGGTACCAGATGACTACACGCTATTAAGACTTGATCGTACCACCTCTAGAGGCGGAGGTCTTGCCATCATAGCCAAAACTAAATTCCCTATTACAATTGAATCACCCACTAATGCTACTTCCTGTGAATCTCTAACCGCCAAGTTAACACTATCTAATACTCAATCCATCTCCATTCACCTTATCTACCGACCACCGGGCCCTCTAGGGTCATTTGAAGAAGACCTCACAGACATCTTATCAAACAATCTTAAAAACTCCTCACAACGCATCTTACTAGGAGACTTTAACCTAGGATTTAGCGACCCCGCAGACGCCAATGCCAGTACAATCAATAACACCCTAGAGGAACTGGGCTTCACCCAGAAGATCACTGAGCCCACCCATATCAAAGGAAGAACTCTGGACTGGCTAGCTGTGCACAATTGCCCAGTCCTAGTCTCTGCCATACTCCCGCAGCCCTGGACAGACCATTACTTGATCTCGTTCACCCTAGAGGCAACCCCTGCACAAGCTAACAGCACAGCTCCAGCTGTCCAATCCCGAAATAAAAAAAACATCACCCCCAAAAACTTGATCCCGCTAATCAAACCAACCTTGAATGCCATCCCGGATCATACAGATCCATTCACGATGGTGGACATCTATAATAAAACCATGCTCTCATCCCTTGATGCCATAGCCCCTTTGAAGCTAAAAAAGACAAAGTGAACAAACAAGTGAATGCAATGACCTCCGCCACCTCCTACACTTGCAAACTCATTAGGGCAGCCAAACCCTTTCTCTCCCCCACCAACTGTACCACCGTGGCCAGGGCGCTGATCCTGTCCAAGTTGGACTACTGCAACGCTCTATATGTAGGATGTAACAAATATATCTCAAATAAAATCCAAATCCTCCAAAATAATGCCCTTAGAGCGGCCCTCAGTATCCCGAAGAAAGCCCATATCTCAGATTCCAGAAGATCTGTCAACTGGCTATCCACCAAGGACAAGATTTTCCTTAAATCGGTATCTCTGATTCATAAATGCCTCCACCAAGCGGCCCCTCAATACCGCATCGCCAGATTTACTAGACCCACCCTCTCTCGCCCCTCGAGAACGGCCAATTCCAACTTTCTTCTGGTGCCCAGGTTCAAACGTACAATGTCTGGCGGCAATAGCTTCCCAGTAAAAGCAGCGCAATTCTGAAACTCCCTTCCTCCTACCTGCAGGGAGGACCTACCTTACCACCAGTTTAGAGCCCGGACTATCCACTGGCTCAAATCTCTCGACTCATAATGACCTTCCGATGCCCAGATGCGCCACTACCATATGGCTCCTACCTCGTTGAATGTAAATATGTATATAGTACTGCCTATAGTGTTTATGTCCTAGCCTTCCTATTTGTAGTGATACGTCCGGCACTGTAACCGCAGCTGGACCTCACCCCACTGTATGTAACTAAGTTTTGCAACCCTCTTGCTGCCTTTCCGCCTGGCTACCCCTGGGTTTGGTGCGCATTATAAATAAATAAATACAAAAAAATACAACCTCTTCTGGACAAGAACCTGTTTGCAGCTGCCCAGGACCTTTCACTGCACTGCGTCAACCCCGCTGCCACCATCAACCCCATCAGCACAGCAAAGCTGCCGCTTGACAGCCGTGTAACATTGATGCTGGTAACCTGCTACTTAATTGTTCAAACTAAAAAGAAAGAAGAGGAAACTGAGCTCATGCTTAGAGGCTGAGGTATGGCCTTCATAGTTATCGACATTCAAGGTGATGACTCTCCAAAGTGGGAAGACCTCTGTTCCTCCAAAGAATTGGAAAACACGCTGTGCCTTAGCAAGAGCAGAGGGGTCATACCACTCACACACTTTTCTGTTTTTTTTGTTTTTATCATGGATCTAGTACACCGCTTATGCCCACATGAAATGTTAGGTGTTAGGTCAGCATGGAGTAGACCTCCTGCTGGGGCAGAGACAAGAGCTTGCAACTTACTGCCTAGTGAAATGACAAGTCAATATGCAGTCCATGGGCTACTTTCCTCTCGGCTCATGATATCCAATACTTTGTTGAACACATTTTGCCTGTCAAATACTGCATGTCCAGAAATGGACTTTGGTGATCCGGGCCTCCAGTTCACTGTCATTTCCTGAGTGTACTTGTGTCCCCTGGCAACCAAGCACCTCCTTTCTTAAAGTCAAAATAAGGACTAAAAGGGATTAGCGTTTTCATGTAAAATGCAAATTAAACACCATCAAACTGAAACCGTTTATTTTTCATCTGAATGGATAGACAATGCTCTGAATAAAACCAATAAAGTTCATGAACACATCAGAGGCATGTTCAATAGTGTGGCTCAGACACATCATGTTCTTTGAGTTTCTAGTCATTTTTCCCGTTTGGCTTGGCCAACACAGGTCTAATTATCAAAGCTTCTTGGTGCAAGCGATGAGATGCGCTGGCGCGTTCCCTCCACGTGCCCCAAAAGAAGTTGCTCTCTATTCAGAAAGGGCAACTATTTAATGCATCATAGGCATGCACATTTAGATGCCATGCTTCACTACTTTACGCAACAGTGCAAATTTAGCATGTCTGGGCATTTCAATGCACATCCCAAAGCACCTAATGGAATGTGCTTCAGAATGCCCAGAACAGACAGTGAAGCTTTTTTCTGCACCTGTCACAAAGGGTGCAGAGGTTTTATAATGCATGAGAAGGGCATGTATTACCTGCTTCGTGCATTTTTCTTCAACTGGGAGGGCAGCAGTAGGAATAGCCATTGTCCCACGTGCATTGCTATCCCTCAAACATGGAGGAACATGATTTGTTATATATATTTTATAATTAAAGGCCCTCAAGGTCCTGTCTAAGTGAAATGTGCTCCCAGCACATGTGTGGGTGTTAAGAGCTGGTCATACATTAGTGTCAAGAGAGTTATTTAAGGGGGCTGGCCAGCACATATGTAGTGCCATCTGCCTGCCCTGTTGAAATGTGCAGGTCATATTTTTTTATTTTTTTTTATTTACTTGATTATAACCAATATAAAGAAATTGATTTTTACAAGGTGAAGATAAAAAGAAGAATGAAATGTCTCTTTTGTGGTGTGAGATATCTCTACGGCGATTTATTCGGCCTCCTGACTTCCGCCTATCGGATGGTTAGTTTCAATCTTGGTGGCCTTTTTTAAAGCGGCGTCAATTATCTTTGCTGTGGCTATTACCCATTTGGTCTTTTCGCCTGCAATCAGTCTGCACCACCATGTAGATTCTTCTCGGAGGGACGAGTCGTAAAATAGCGTCAGTAAAATTGCTTCAGGTAGATAGTTGGTTTTTGGACAATTCAAAAGCAGGTGTCTTGTGGTTTCTGCCATCCCCGAGTTTAAGCACAGTCTGCATGTTTTAAGCGCCGTTCGGTTACAGATCGCCCGAATTTCTTGAGTTGGCATCAGGTTTAGTCTTACTCGCATGAAGAGTTTCTGCAGAGTCTTATTCGTAAATTTGATACAGTAGTTCAAAGGAAGATTCAGTTTATTTGTGGTAGTTGGTAGATGACCAAGAGGTTTGTTTGTGGTTGCCAGATTACATGTATTAATCCAATCTTCTTGAACCACTTTGGTTTTGATTTTTTCTGGGTTTTGAATAAGGTCCTCTTGTGTGCATGCCAATTCTTTTAATTTTAACATCAGCTTCTCTTCCCAGGAGATCAAAGCTTTACAGCATCCCAGACGGAGTTCTTTGTGGATCATTTTGTAGACGGGAAGTGCGTCTGGATGAATGATTTTCCTCAGTATTCTCATTTGGCTTTGTTCTATTGAAGCTGACAGTGATAGTAAGCCGAGTTCTCGCCGTATAGATGAGATCGATGAAGATTTAGGGAGGCCTAGAACCGCTGTCCATAGGTAACCCTCCAATTTCGGCCATATTGAGTCTTAATGTTGAGGGCCACGTCCATTCCGTAAATTAGTGACGGTACCAACTTTTGTCTGTAAAACTGAATCGCCGGTATTAAAGAGAATTTTCCGTATTTGCGATCGATTAGTCTTGTTTGGGTGGTAAGTGATTTTGCTTTGGTCCACAGGGCCACGTAGGTTGAATTCTCGGTTCTTAATTCATCGATCATTATGCCCAAGTATTTTATGTTTGTGACTGTCTCAATCTTTGCTTTATTCAGGAACCAGCAACCTTCTTGTCTCGATTTTGAGTGCTTGTTACCCATAATCAGGATTTTAGATTTCTCTGTGTTTTTTGCTAAATCGTTTTCAGATATATATAGTTGGCCAAGTTAGTCAGTTGGCGCTGAAGACTAATTTGGGTTTGGTCCATCAGAATCATATCGTCAGCGTAAAGCAGCCTGGCTACTGAGATGTTTCCTGCTTTGGATGGGAATGCTCTTACTAATGGTTGGGTGTACTGAAAATCACCCAAGAAGGCGATGAACAGGGCCGGTGCTAGAGGGCAGCCTTGTTTGATTCCTCTTTCCGATTTAAAACCTTCAAATAGCATACTTGGTTGTGTTTGTATGTAGGGCAATTATTGGGTTCAAGATTTCTCTTGGACATTTCCAATTGGTCAATTTAGACCATAGCCTTTGCCGACATATTTTATAGAAGGCTTGGGATAAGTCAATGAACGCCAGGAAGACTTTTGGTGCCCCATTTTTTACGTTTTCCTTAATGATGTTCCGATCATGATGTTTATGCTAGTAGAAGCCGTCTTCAGGAATCCTGTTTGAGAATGGTCTGTTGATGGAGAAGTTCTTGCCCACTGTTTGAATTTTGAAAGGAGTAGAGTTGCAAATATTTTTCCCATGATGTCTAGAAGGGCTATTGGTCGATAATTTGCCGGATTGTCTGTTTCCCTTTTTGAAAATGGGTACGATGACCGCTTCGGCCCATGTCGCAGGAATTTGTTTGGTGGTCTGCAATGTTCAAAAACTTTTGTTATCAGAAGGGACCATTCACGTTGGTGTTGCTTCAGGTCAATGTTGGTCAAACCATTGGGTCCCGGTGCTCTGGACAATTTAAGTTGTGAAATTGCTGACTGAACGTCTTCTTGAACCGCTAAGTTTACCCATGGTGTTTCATTTTGGGGTGTAGTTGCGGAAGGTAGCGAGGAGATGGAGGCGAATTGCGCCGAGTAGAAAGATATCCAGGTGGATTCAGATATAGAGTTAGCAAGTTTGTCGTCTTTGCGGTGGCCTTTGTTTGTTATTAGGGCCCAGAAATCTCCTACACTCTTTGAGGATAGAGTTTTCAACATCTGTTCTGCGTCTTTCTGGTAAATTCCTGCCCTCCGGTGTCTTAACCAGGTTCTGTAAGCTCTAGTGGTTGAAATCAACAGGTGTTTAAGATTGTCGTTGTTTTTTATTTTACAGACCCGCTGTAACTTTCTCAGTTCTCTTTGTTTTTGGACTAAAGCTTCATTGTATTCGTCCTGGCCAGCTGTTACTTTGGCGGTGAAGCTCTTTTGTTTTAGTCTATGTGGAAAAAGGAGAGGCAGGTAGTTCGGTCTTATGCGATCATCACTGGAGTTTCTCCGATTTTCGTCATACTTCTCCGTTAGATCTCTGATGTTTTCTGCTGTAAGTTGGACACGTGTTTGATTCGTTGCCAGTTCCACCTTGGCTGTATAAATCGGTCTTTGAACGATTATGGATTGGAAAGTCATTGCCAGAAGGTTGTGCTCACTTTCTTTCATTTTGTGGACCTCAAAAGCACTTACGTATGGTAGTAAGGCATGTGAAAATATTTGTAATAGAAGTGACCAGCACATTCTCAACAACAAACAAGTAATACAAAATGGCAGATCCTCTGCACATTGTTTATGTGAGTGACTTAGCGAAAATGTGTCCCTCTAACTCTTCTCGTCCTCTTACTCTCATTTGGACACAACTGACACTCATCAAAGATGTTCTAACGCCCACCTCGTCAGGAGGCGGTGTCTAGATGTATAGGTTTACTCTTGGAGTATTTGTCCAAGTGGGCCTGGAATGGTGGGTCTGTTTTTCCATTAGTGGCATCTTGCTTGATAGAGGTTTCCTAATAGTTCCACCTCCTCCCTTTGTGTCTGGCCCCTTATTAAAACATGTTATCAGGTGAGGATTGTATTTAACTGATTAAAATTACCCCTGCTTAATGAGATTATAAAATGCCTCCACTGTTCACTAATGAGCATTTTCTGTGTTTCCAACATCCTCGTGCGGACCATGGATGCTGGGATTTTCACACGCATCCTGCAATTACTGGCTTTCAGAGAAAATCCTTTCCTGGGGACAGTTGTTTAGGGGTTTCGTCCACAGTGAGCAAGTTGAATACTTGCCATAATGCTAGAACTTCCCCATTCTTCAAGGGGAGACACATTTCTCCTAGGATAATGGGAGGGTTCTGCTATGGAAACTGCTGAACCTAACAGTCATGGGAAGGAGGGAGGACTGTGGAACAGGGGTGTTGCTAGGTCTGGAAATGATCTTGGGCAAGGCTAATGTCGCGACTGTCGGGACTTGTAGCCCCTGAGCTTCTATCTGGGTCTACAAGCACCCTAGCCACGCCCTACGCCTTCTTTGCCCTTTCACAGGCCATAGACTCTACAGGTTCATGGACAACAACCTCTCAATCTTTTTTTATTTGTGGAAAAGGTGACCCTCTCAAACTCTTCTCCTTCTCCTTTGAAGACCTGGCAATATCAGTCCCAGGTCCTGGCAGCAATGACCAATAGATCACTTTGTCACGGGGCCTTAATCTTCATACTTATCTCCCAGGACCTCTCTTCAGGACCATAGCTTTTCCAATGGGGCACATGCTTAAACCTGCACTATTTAGTCTGCAAGTCAGTATATATTGCGTTCTATGGGGCTGTTTGTGACACAAAAGCTACTAAAATAGTCAGACTGAGAGGGAGATACTGTGAGAGAGGATATCGCATGTGGCACATGAAATACAGGCTATATTCACCACTTCTTTGATCATTGAAATTTTGCCGACAAAGAAGAAACAAGCTTCACATTTCAAAACAGACCAAACTCAGTTTATTTCATGGCAACAGAGTGGAAATTAAATGTGCTTTGCAGACAGTCATAATCTATCAGGCACTATGTACTTAGTAGCAGGTCTTTTTTTCAATTTACCAATTTATATGAGTAGTCTTTTTCTGGCTTAAGATACACTGGGCTATTGGCCCATTAACCAATTACACTGTAAAGCAACAAGCCCAGTTTATGAGGTTTCGATTGGCAAGATGCGTGCGTGAGTGCATATCTGCCAAACAATGAAAAGGTAACATTTGGATCAAAGCATAATAGTTTTTTAAGCAAATTCAGTACATTCAGCAAATGCCATTAGCTTTAACAAGTTATTGTTTATTTGGGAAATGAGGTTTGACAGTTATTATTCAATCTGACTTGCTTTCTCTGATAAACCATTCTTTTGGTATGAAAGGCTAGAGAAAGTTGATTGCTGTCTCAAGTCAGCTGTGAATACCCCCCCTAAACCCCGCACGCACTTGCGTGCTCTCCACTCTTTCCATCCAATCTGAGAATGAATGCATTCTGCTCTGACCGCCAATCCCCCCTCACAATCCCCCACACTTGTTGTTATTGCACTTGCACATACGAATGACACAAGGGCTATTAGGAATGTTTTTTGTTATTCTAATTGCACCAGAAACGCCCCATTCGGTCCAATGGGAATACCCATTACTGCCCAATGCTAATAGCTAATAGCGCCAGACTAGATGGTGGTAATGCTATTAGCCTGGGTGGTATGCTGGTGTCAATACTGCCGGGTACCACCCATCTCATGATGAAGCCCCCTGGGTTGCCAATTGTGATGCGGGAAATGCCTTATGGAGGGACAGGACCTACCAGTCCTTGTCCTACCACTTCTCCGTGTGTGTTTTCCCTATGTCTTCTGGCACTGAGGTCCAGCCTGGACATCTGGCAGTGCAGCTCCTCATTTTATCTTTTGGTGATCAGCACCCATGGGATACCATTATGGCACCCATGTGTGGGGGTGCACCCTTGTACCCCTTATGTGTGTTTTTGGGCACCTGTGTGTTGCCCACAGTGCAGGCTATGGGCTCGTGGCAGCTACATGATGACTTGGCAATGGCTCTGAGGATCCTCCATTTTGTAATACCCAGACCCTGCCATAGTAATCAATGGATTCCTACACAAAGGCAAGATCACCACTGTGGCCTCTTGGTTTCTATTGTCTTTTACATTGTTTCTCAATGTCCTGGGAAACCCTGATGTTGTCCCTTCCTCCTGAGTGACTGTTGGGGTGAAAACACCATAAATATATATATCTGTTCCCTTTCCTCCTTACTGGCTGTTGGATGGAAATACCATATATGGCTCTAGGAATGCCTTCTGTCAGACTGACTGGCTGGAGCCTTCTCAGGGGCTGTGTGTTGTGGGTACACCCTAGGGGTGGGACCTGTGTGAATGGAGTTGGGGGTCAACTCGCATTCTCTGTTTTGGGTGTCTGGTTTCTATGTATGTGATACCATGAATGAGAAAGCCCTAACTGAACCTGACATTAATGCCACGTAGTGTGCTGAAAGGCTGGGTACCTATCCCAATCCACATTCTTTAATAAGGGGGTCTGGGTGTAGTGAATTGCCGTCATGCCTGTGAGCCTGAACGGCTGCCTGCATGAATGCCCTTCAGTGTGACTGGCTGACTGAGTCTGGCTTAGCCAAAGTGAATGGGGAACAGATGTGTATATCTGGGGACCTCTCACTTACCAATTTTTCAGAAGATGAATTTGAGGCTGAAGCAAGAAGACACTGTTCCTTGAATCCCAGCTGGAGGAAATGTCTGCTGCTGCAAATTTCTTCAATGTAATCTGAAGGCTGTCGTGTCTCCCAAGGACTGATTCAGAGAGGACCTGTAAAGGATATCTCTCCCCGAGCTACGGGAGACCACTGTTGTTTTACATGCAAAGTGCCCTGGAAGCCAGTTATGTGTGCCAGTCATCCATTGAAGGGGTCTTTGTGAGTCCTGAAGAGGAGTGCCCGGACATCTCGAATCGAAGAAGTACATTGATGTCATCCAGAGTCCAGAGGTGTGTTTCGTGACTGCTGGAAGTCATTGCTGTCTACCGGCCAGAAGAGGGGGTACACTGGCATAGTGCTGCTGGACACCCAGAGATGTGAAAGTTACTGCCTAAGAACATTTCAAGGGACATCCTTACCATTATCACTGATCACTTTTTCCCACCGGAGAGAGTCCAGAGTCACTGAGTGCACAGGAAGGTACAATAGTGGGTTTCCCACCACCAGAAACTAACAAATATGTCCCAATGGTCCAGACTTGGTAAAGGTCCAGGGTCTACTACCGTGGTCAGGGCCAAGTCTCCAAAAGCCATCCAGGGGTCCGTGCTGTGGCTGCAGCACTGAAGAACCGAAAGTTGTAAAAAACGTGATATTCCGGAACCCGACACTAAAAGCGACCTTTGAACCCTTCGCTGTCAGAAGTCATCGAAGAGTCCCAGTGGTCTTATTCTCATCTGCCAAGCCTTTAAGGAGCCCACGGAAACATTCATCTTCACAGGACTTCTACAGTCAGAGAAATCGTCGACCAAAATAGACCACCGTGAAGAGTTTAACAGCTGCACTTCAGAACAACTTTTTTTTCTTGGACACGGTATCCCAGTGGCTCCTTCTTCTAACAGGGGTCCACCCTCAAATGGAATCATTGAGTGAAACTGAGAAACTCTACCACTTTGCCTGCCAAAGCACAAAAGGTACTGTGACGAGGAAGAGCATCTTCTAGCCTCAGGAGTTGTCCACGGGTCCCAGATTCATCTTGGCCTCTCAGGTACTTCGAGGTGGTAGAACCTTTTAAAGAAAGCAGAATGTTATTGAACATCATTGGACTGGGCTGTAAAAGACAAGATAAGTTACTCCCTAACTTTTCCCTTACAGGTTGCCCAGTTGGGGGATCTTCACGCCGAATTGTATATCTCGTCTAAAGAAATAATTCTGCCACTGTTCACAACTTACCTGCCTTTCTTCCCTATTCTATGCTAATACACCTCACTTAGGAATTCATATGCCTATTTAAAAACTGTCTGCAGTTAGTGAATCTATTACTGAATTTAAGTATCGTGTGGTACGACATAGTGTATATATTTGCCATTCTTTGAATAAGTATTCCAAGTACAAAGTGTTATTATTTATATGTATATATTTTTGGGTAGCAAACCTTATTTTATATAATGAAACTGTGTCATCACCTAACATAGTGCGTGGACATTCCTTTGTGGGGCCTTTTGGAAACACTGTACTTAAGAACTGGCCTGCATCACCTCCTGAGAGCTTAAGTCTTGGTTGCTCGACCATTATACCATAATAGAGAACCTTGGCTGGGGTGTTCTGTGCCTTTACCCTACCATAAAGGGGGCAGAAGTGCAGATAGCCCCCTCCATTCTTTACACCATGTTTCTCTACTGGCCCCCGGTTATATCACTTGAGGCTTGAATAAGCAATGGCTCTAGGGCAGTTGAGAAACCCGCAAGCTGGCATTGAGCCATGGCCTATTATGAGTGCAAACATCCCCTAAATGAACAGCCACTTGCAGCAGCAATTTACAATACAGAGCATATCCGTAAGTAGCATCAAACTCCTTAAATCGTTTTGGCTATGGAATGCTGAACCTTACATCATAACATTTTAAAAAGGCATGCCAATACCTCAGAGCGAGGTATCTAACTCCCTCAGGGACTTCCTAACTCACAATAGTCTGACCAGTTGTTAGTGTTCTAATGGAAGTCATGCCCACCCACCTCTTCTCTTCTACATTTACTACCATACCCCTTCTCTTTATTCCTCTCCCCTATCCACCAACCCTCAAATGTTTCAGTTCTTCTATTCCTCACCTCCACCCTTTGATCTTAAATGGGCTCCAACTCCACTTTACTACTGCTCTTTTCCACTACATCTCCCTCTTCCACACTACTACTCTCATCCCCTACTTCTACTACTCTCCTCCACCCACCACTACACTTCTCATCCAACCACTGCTCTCCTCCTCCCACCACCACCACCCTCCTGCTACTACTTCTCTCATCCCACTACTATTACACTCTTGCCACCACTACTATTACACTCTTGCCACCACTACGACTCTCGTCCCACAACTAAGACTCTCCTCACAACACTGAGATATGCCTCCGACCACTATTACTCTTCTCCCACCACTACAACTCAATGACTGTCCTCATCCAGTACCATTCACTTCACATTCACTCACTCCTTGCATTAACATATTTTACATACATGCCACACAGACATACACACACTCGAATTGCAGAACCACTTTAACTCCTATGCCAAACCTTACCTGGTCCAACAATCTTCTACAAAAGCCTGCCCTCCTTCCTTTTTCCTGCCAGTGCATTGGTATTCTTTCACCTCCACATCTGGCCTCACCCAAAAACCCCACACTTCCTGTTTCAGGTGTTAAATATCCTTTTTAAATACTCTGTGCTCTCCTTTCCTCTCTGGGGTGTGCACGTACAGGATAAAGTCTTCCAAAGGGATCTGAGCCCTCTCACTGTCTCCATGGAGACACATCATATAATGCCCTAGAAGCACAGAAACCTTGATGTTCCAGTTTGTGATTCATGGTCTATTCCCAGTGAGCGTTTATGGTAAAGGGTCTTTTTTCCCCTTCTCTGTCCCTGGTGTGAGTGGACCATTATCATTTGGTGTGAGCATGGTGTTGGATTATGCCACAATTGTGACATGCATTTCTGTGTGGCTGCAGTGGATATCTCCGTGTAGATTCTCGGCTGCACACGGCTCGCTGTGGGCTTTGGCAGCTCCCCTTACCTTCTTTTCTCTACTCAGAGCAGGTTCCTCTGGTGTTGGTTTATTCACTTGGTCTTCACAGATGTGTCTCGGCATTACTGTGGGTTTTTGTGTAAATAAAGATAAACACCCACAAGTACATAATACTTCAGGTAAGACTGGAAATGAGGATATACATACTAGCATACTGGCAAAGTGGGTAGTCAGAGCATGAGGGTCTTCTAAACGAACCTGCCCCCAGGAATAGGGCTGGTCCTGGTTCCTCCCTTTTCCTTTTTACAAAGCCAGTTCACGGGTTTTGTCACACACCTTTACCCTTTGCTTTTGAATGTTCGCCCTGCCCGACATTTGGGTAACTGGCCCCCCAACTCCGGAGGGTAGTTTCTCAATTCTTGAACTACCTTCAAGCACTGGTCAAAGAGTGAAACATGTGTGCCGAGTCACACTTACTCCAAGTATCCAGGCAGCATTATTATGGGCATCCTGATCTCTTGGTCAAACACCCATGAGGCTCGAGTGGCATGGGGAAGTGATTGACATTTCCATGGACACTGGTAATTTGAAGCGCACTCCTCTGGATCATATTCTCCAAGGTGATTATGTTGGCTCACACTGCCATTTTCTTGCTCCCTGAGACTAAGAGTGTTTTTGCCAGGAGGCCTTCATCTCCATGGGAACATTGGATTTTTGATCAGTCTCTCCAATACTACATACAGCCCAGACTCCCATTTCTGACTCCTGCTCTTCTTCTGGAAGTAGGTCTGTAAGATATTCAGGTCCTGGCTCTTCCTCAGTCCACTGAGCCATATCTTCTTCCGTCTGGTCTAAGTGGTGTCCTCTATTGAGTTTCTCCAGGCAGAATCTGGCATAAGTCCCAGATTTCCAAAGGCATATCATCTAGTTGGCTCCAGTCGAGGTGGAGATCTAGCTTTCTTTATGTCTCTTCACTGTTCAGACAATCTTTGGTCAACTGGTTTTCTTGAGACTGCACTGGATTCTCAGGCATATATGGCTCTCTGGTGGGTGTTTGTCATCTAAATTGCTTAGCTTGATCCTGCATGGGCTCATGTAACTGCCAAATGACTTTCTGTAAATATTGGAGAAGGGAATCTATGAATAGTTGCAACACCAGCATTTGGTTTAACTGTTCAACTGTTGTATCGATCAGAAACTTAATTTGCAGGTCTCTTACTTGATATGAGAGTTGCCTAGAAGTCTTGGCTTGACACAGCCTCATGTGCCAAAGTTGAAACCAATAATGTTCTCGGTCTCGGTCTTGTCCTTGTCTCTGGAGAATATCTCTCTTCAAATCCTTATAGTGGTATCTGCTATCTGGAAATAGGGCATGGAATCCCTGGTGGGCCTCCACTGTCGACAACAAGGTGATATATTTGGTCCACAGATTTTAGGGTCACATTGCTATCTCAGGTACAGTTAATAAAGAAAGTGGATGGATCTTCTCCAAAACCCATTTTTTGCAAGATCCTAAGCGGCACCACAGGTTGCTCTTGTCTCTCTGCCATCCCACCTTGCAAAGCAGCCAAAGTCTCCTGGTGTTGCTGATTGATATTCAACTGGCCTTCGACCAGAGCCTGTAATAGGTCTTCCATCTTTATCTGGTTGCACCCTCTGGAAGGTGCTGCACTCCCTGCATGGTGAACTGGTAGTCTTTTGTCCTTGTCTAAGCTAGTTGGACCTCACCACTCTTTTAAGGTACTGTCTGCAAGAAGATCTGCTATCCCACTTCCACTAGTTTGAGTTATTCTCCACTGACTGGTCTTCTCCCTCGCTTCTCATAATATCTGGGCCAACAAGATTCTGCTGGAGTCTTACACCAAGAGTTTTTTTTCTGATGGGGTGAGTTGGGTGTCTTTCTCCTCTGTGGCTCCTCTTCTTTGACTGGTACTTGAGGCAAGCTTAGCAATTCTAGCTGTACTCCTAGCTCCCAGACTTCTTAGTCCCAAGGTTTGGTTCTGGCAGTTGCCCAGGATTCCCCAGATTCAGATGTCTAGTCCATTTTCGCTTGGGTGTAAGCAAACTTCTTTATAGCGGTCTGGATGGGTTTTATTGTTCTTTGTGGGGCATATGACAGTCCCTCTCTCTCTCTTGTCTTGTTCCAAACCTGTTCCCTAGTCTAGGCATCTGTTACCCCCTGGTTAGTGCTACTGAAGGTTGAACCCTACTCTTGAAAGCTCTGTCTTCTGATAATTAGGGCTCCCTAGATGCAGGCCATCAAACTCCCTCAGAGACTGTCTAACTCTCACTAGTCTGACAAGTTGTTAGTTTGGATAGTGCCTTGCACTTACTCTGTTGGATTCAGACTAGTTCAGTCACGCCCACTAACATCTGCTGTTGTACCTTTACTACCACATGCCCCTTCATTGTTCCTCCCACCAATCCTCTATCCTTCAGATGTTCCCCACTTCCTATACTTCACCTACACCCTTTGATTTAATGTCTCTTCTCACTCCACTTCACTACTCCTCCTCTCCAATACAACTCCCTCTTCCACACTAAGACCCCCTCCTCTACTTCTACTACTCTCTTCCTCACACCACTACTCTCCTCATACCACTATTACTCTCTTACCTACCACTAGCACTACTCTCCTCTTATCGTTACTACTCAACCACTCTATTTTGTCCCTCTACCATTTGCTTCTCAATAGCTCACTACACCAACTTATTTTATTCACTTGCCACATAGACATGCCCACTCAAACCAAATACCACTTTCTCTCCTAAGCCAATACCTCACTTGCTCCATCAATCTCCTTCACAATCTACCTCTCCTTACTTCCTTCTGCTGGGCTCTTGATCTTCCTTCATCTCTACCTCTGACCTCACCTTAAAAAAAACACACACTTCCTGTTCCTGGTTTAAATATCCCTCGCCCTATGGGGATTGAATGTCTCTCTCCCTGAGTTAGGGGTGTGGTTGTGCTAGCATTTCTGTGGGGGGGAGGGCGTGGCAATTCCTCTTAGCTTCTTTTCATTACTTGAATGGTGTCACTATGTTTTTGGCTTGCTCACTTGGTCTTTGTTGATGTTTCACTGCATTTCCATTTCTTTCTGTACATAAATAGAAACACTGGTGAGTATCTGATACTTGAGGTAAGGCTAGAGATAAGCGTCTGCATACTAGCATGCTGACACAGGGTAGTGGGGGCATCAGAGGTTGGGGTCCGAGTAGCTGAACTGGCCCTCAGGACTAGGGCTGACTATGGATTCCTCCCTTCTCCATTTGACAAGGCCAGGTCACAGGCCTTGCCACGCTTACCATAACCATTGCTGTATCATCAGTGTAATCTTGGTTTGTACTGATTGTCCAGTTATCCATGAATTGTGACCCCATATCCTACTTATTAGCTTTCAAGAGACAGGATGAGGGGACAGAATGAATGTGAATCAAGCAGGTGTCAAGAGCAACTGTATACGTCATGGATGAAACTGTGTGCAACCTTGAGCACAGTTAGATTTTTAACATCCATGAGCAATTCCACAGGATCTACAGTGATTATTTTCGATGTCTCTATTGCATGAAACCATCCTTATTGTACAATAGTTCCTTGTTGTAAATATAATAATTGCATCCTGTCAGGACAAAAGACAAAATATGAAAGTAGCACTGGGATATGAGTGACACATTTAAGGGAGCTGCATTACATCAACATGCAGCATTTAGTTGATAGGGACACTGATTTGTAAATACATACCAAATAATGGTAAATGCATTGATGCTACTAATATACATTAACACATCAACACTTGCTTTGCAAGATGCTGGGAAAGCTAAGTGCTTAAAAGATGCCTTTTCTAAAATACTATAAAAATCAGTTTGTCGTATTGATAAAATCTGGTAAAAAACACAGGCCACAGGGGGTAAACCTGTAAAAAAAATGTTTTAAAACAAGCAATGCAGAATAAACAATTAAGGGATCAAAACTCTGTTATCACAAATTGTAAGTGGTTACACAAAGGCAGTATTGTTGCTACTTGGGGAATGTAAGCAAGATGAGGACAACATTCTTAAAGCATACTTTGATGAGGAAAGAACAGATAGGCATGGGAATTAGAAAAACATATAGATGGAAATATCTTTAGTTCAACCAAAGGGCTATTATGCTTAGAAGGAAGAATCCACTCCATGACATTACACGTTGGTGATTATATGGGGTGGGTAAATAGAGACATTCTGATTGGATGAGCTTATAGATGCCTATAGAAATTGTATGCAAGAGAAAGTGGCTTTAAAAGGTGATTACATATGAGCAAAGCGGCTGTTGGAGGTTTGATTGTTTGGGCTTTTCTTATGCATTTCAACTGCAATTTGAATTGGATAATGAGGGTGGACATTTTTCTTAATGAAGAGAAAAGAAAACTCAACACTTTTTTGCTCAGAAAGTGAGAGATGATATTTGCCTCTGAACATTTTACAACATAAAGAAGACAGCTGGAATCAACCTGAGATAGGCCTCACAAATATATCTGGCTTTGAAGAGGAGCAAGTGGACACAATTTCCCTAGCTCCCCCCGCCCCTTCACGGCCATCATACTTGAATTGCTGGAAAAGGGCTATGTGTTAAACCCATACCTCACTGAGTGTATGAGAGACGATATGCACTCAGACAACTGTATCGAATGTACCATTGCACTGAAAGTGTGGAAGGATGCCGTATGTAATGATATCAGCATGCACCATTGGACATCATGGAGTGCTGAGTGAAATCTGACACGGGCAAAGTGATGTCATAAAGGAGATATACAAAGCCATGCTGAAACGATAGGAAAATACTGAAGAGTGACGATGTAACTGAAGTACCAAGAGAAACATGCATGAAACGATAAAGTGATCATAAATGTAAAAGAAGATAAAGTAACTTGCTGACCAATAAGTGTAAATATGCAGTAGCACAAGGTAGAAAAGAAACATAAAAGCTTGCTATTGGGGAATATTTAATGTGGCAAGGACGGCCTTTATTGGAAAATGAATGCCGGCTCATGTTAATATTTAATTCAACTACCTCAGAAGCCAACCAGGGTTGGAGAGTCAGGAGACGCTGGAAGAACAACTTTGTGTGCAAAACAAAGAGGAGCTGATGTTGATTTGGGATCAAGGATTCTATTTCAAGAAATAGCTGTGAAGCACAAATGGAGGCAGACGGATTAGTCATGAACATGAGACATATTTCTCTAGGATTAAAGAAGAAGAAAACATCTGAAAGAGCCAAGTATTGGAAAATTAAAAGTGAGTAAGGCTCATACAAGAATGAGTGAGCAAGTCTCTGGAGGCCAAGAGGAGCAACACCACCTACCATATTTGAATGAACATCAGTAAATACAAGGCTGAAATTGACAAATTTGTGGTCTCTTCACACGTGGTGCAGAAGTACAAAACAAGGTCTATTCATTAAGTGTCAAATGAAGCTAGTGATGTGCTTTCACTTCTTTAAATGTCCTAGAACAGAGAACATATTACAAGGTCAACTACAGACAGAAAACGTTTGATCATGGCTGAACTGATGAGAGATGATGGACTAATTGGGAAAGTAGGGAGTGATCTGAAGTGATCCAAGCACCTGGGTTTCAGTTTCCTTATGTGCTGTTAGCTGAGTTAAACGTCCAAGGTTGAGTGAGAATGCCAACCAATCAGTGAGTCTATGGGGCAACCAGCTAAACAGTGTTGCATAGACCAATCGACTGTCATTTTGTTTGCTGTAATCAGTATTATACTCATGTAGAGGTAGTTCAAAGGTTGTCTTACTGAATAGACACAACCAATGATGTACTAACCCGTATACCTTCTATAAGTTGATATGTTCCCCTAATTCGATCCCTCCCGCTAATAGGTTTCATGGTTTGCCATGTAGGATGATGTCATCATTGATGCATGTTGGGGTATGAGACCCCTGTAATCAAGTTTGTGTGTGAGTGTGCAAGCATCGGTCCAATATCTGCCAGATTACCCTGCTTTATTAAATTGAGAATAAAGTAGCACTTTGCCATATTCCTTGAGTCTGTCCGGTTATTTGGTCAGAGATCTTTATTAATAATTCCATTTAGCACAAGAGATGCTTCCATGTGCTAGAGCACATCTTAAATCAAACTGACAAAGAGGGATTGTGGGAGTAGCAAGGTTAAAAACGGCAGATGTTCTTTTGAGTGCCATATGTGAGTTAATAGTAACATTGCTGTGAACGACCCTGAACAGACTAAATAAAATAAGACCAAAACATTATGTAAGTATTTAATTCTGTGCATGAGAGACAATTGACTAATGTTTCACACTGTGCAAATAGTTTTAGAGACAAGGTTGCGTATTTGGCATATTGGGTCTAAGCCAAACACTGTAGTTTAATATAATCAGTGTGACAAATCCCTGGGAAAACTTTGCCAAAAAGATAGAACTTGACATTTGATGTTTTTTCTCTATGAGTGTTGTATGCCGGTTAGATTATTGGAACTAATGTACCGCACTTCATTTTAATGTGAGTATTGATGACTCACTGATGTAAGTAACTCATGGTGTCAACAGTAAAGACAGACATAAGTGATCGCAATTCAAGGGTGTTTATTAAACTGTATAAAGGCGTGAGCAAAATGCCTAATCTAAACCAAAGTCTAAGATGGGAGCAAGCTACAACCATAAAATAATAATAAGGCAGTCGTATGTTCCTGCATTCTGGTGGTGGTTTGTGAGTTGTGAATGGGTGCCTCTTTTCGTTTTTCCCAGGTTTCCCAGAGCATGTCCAGGACATCTCTAGGCTCTCTACCATAGAGCAGTTCAGAAGGAGAGAAACCTGTGGAGGCCTGAGGGGTTTTCCTTACTGCAAGTGCCCAAGGGATCATTCGTTCCCAGTCTTTCCCGTCCGTACCTAGCAATTTTTGAAGAATGTACTAAATCCTTCTACCAAGCTGTAAGCTATCGGTTTGGGGATGGTATACAGAGGTTCGCAAGGTGGTAATATGGAGTAGCTCTTTGACTTCTGCCATAAACATACTCATACAATTCGAACCCTGGTCGGTTAACATTTCCTTGGGAAAGCTACCTTGGAAAAATACAGTAGGAGGTGTTTAAGGATTTGCTATTGTGTGGTATTATTTCGCATTGGGAATGCTTTGGGTCGCACAGTCCACACTCACAAGGACATATTTGTTGCCTAGTCTGGATGTTTCTAGAGGTTCAATTATGTCCATCCTGATTCTTGAAAAATTGGACTTCTATGATCGGCACCGGGTTCAGAGGGGCAGGTAATGAAATGTGCGTGCTGGTCTTTTGACATATTTCGCACCTCTCGATAAAGGTCTTTATATCAGCATGAATACCTGGCCAGCAAATCTTCCCGCTAATATGTGCCTGGGTTTTAGATTTTTCGAAGTGCCACCCCGGTAAAATGGGAATGTGCAAACTCCAGTGCAACCTTTCACTGGCTCTTGGGCATTACCAATTGCATTTTTACTAAGCCTTCCATATATGTCTCTCTTCTATAAAGTAACCCTTGATTTCAGAAGAAAAAGGGGCTTCCTTTATCTATATATTCTCCTTCCAGAAAAGCTTGTAGAATAGCTTCAGCGAGAGCTGGTTCATTTTCATGGGTGAAGGCTAAGTCGGGATAGATGGTAGGCTCTTCTCCCTTCCTTTCTTCGATGTTAAAAGGTTTATCATCTTCCCCAAAGCCTAAGGTACCTCTTTCTGTTCCGTCTGGTTGACTTTCTTTAAAGTGAGAAAATAAAGCCCTTTCCAAAATTCCTTGAGCAGTTTGGTCTCCACAATGTACTTGAAATGGGATCTCACCATGATTCTGTAAGAGAGCTTTTACATCTCCCCAGAAGTCAGAATCAATGACGCCTGCTAAATCGTCTATACCGGACTTCCATTTGCAACTGGCCAGATTTAGGGCCAATCTTATGTAACACCCCAGAGGGAGTATTAAAACCAAGTCTGTAGGAATCATTCCTCTTTTCCCATGGGGGATAATAGCTTCTCCACTGCTATAGCTATAAAAACCTATCGATTCCTTGGTGGCAACAGATGGGTTAGAAGCTCTCTGACTAACTTTTTGAAATTGCAGGGTTCCCCAATTTGTTTTAATTAAATCACATCCCACTTCTGACACCACATGTAAGGCACTCATGGTGGCAAGAGTAAAGACAGACACAAGTGATCACAGTTCAAGGGTGTTTATTAAACTGTATAAAGGGGTGAGAAAATGCCTAATCTAAATCTAAGATGGGAGCAAGCTACAACCATCAAATAATAATAAGGCAGTCATAGTGGCATCTTGTCAAATAAAAAGGGCCTATACTAAAAAACCTGTTGCCAATCCTTACCGCTAAATTACAAAATGGTGTGGGATAATGTTCACCCGAAAACAAAGTGGTGTTCACAAAATGATAATAAGTCAGGATGGTATAACTGGGGTCTCCCTTCTGCATGTTTTTAGCACGGGACAAGGCGGGACTCTCAAGCACAGCACACTCCTGGGCTTCTCCAGCATGAACTTACAGTTCATTTCCAAAATATCAGGGCCTTCTTTTGTCAACTCTCATTTACACAAAGTGTCTTGCCTCAGAGGGGTTGAGGTGCATAAAAAACAAAACAAATGTTCCTTTCAGTAATCTTCCCGCCTGGTGATTTCTCTTCTCAGAGCAGGCATTCCTCTCTACCAGATAGCACATTTTCCCAGCCTTTACCCTGTCGCAGATGGCCACAACTACCATCAATGGCTTTTCAGGCCCAAACCTAGGAGGCATTGTTACCAGTTTTGGTGGCTTATGTTTAGACACACTGTCTTTTATCACATGTTGATTTCTACTTATTGATGGCAGAGAGATTGTCTCTGTTTGTTACTAAGAAAGGCGTCTTCCATCCCTGGACAATGGCATGTCCTTCGGTTGGTATGTTCGGTAATGTCGGGCGGCCAAGGCTGTGCTGATTAACATAAGTGTGGGGTAGTTTCAGCTCCAGTGGTGGTTACAAAACTTCGACATGACTATAAACTTAGTCAAAAAGCCGAGAGAACACAATAAAAATATCTGCACAGCCCTTGGTAAAGCTGCTGGGTAAAATGATACTAAGGAGTTTTGGCATTTGGCAAAGAGAAATATCAAGCCAGAGCATGCTTGTGTCGTAAGTAATATCTCCTTGGATGCCTGGCATGAACATTTGACTGCACTATATACTATGGGGAGGCCTGTGCTGGCTAGCGGGGAAGGAGATAGGTCGGGCATTGGTGTCCACTTTTCCCCCCAATGAGGATGGGGTGGGTCCAATTACAGTTCAATAAGTAGGACCGGCTCAGTCTGAAGTAAAAAAGGGAAAAGCCCCTGGTCCGGATTACATTCCGATCAACCTTTTTAAAACTGAACCTATGTTACGGTCACCTTTTTTTATCAAAATATTTGAATGGTGTCTTCTTTAGTAACCTGCCACCGAGTAGTTGGAGGGAGGCAACCATTATCCCATTATGTAAGAAAGGGGATTGGGACCTCCCCTCTAACTATAGGCCTATCTTTTTGATTGATTCATTGGCAAAATATTTTCCTGGGTGATCTTGCACCGTTTGAAAGTTTCGGTGGCCAGGGAAGGTATTCTTTCTTACATGCATGTGGGATTTAGAGCAGGTGTTTCCATGCTAGACCAGGCAATGAGGCTTGACCTCATATGCTGGAAATACGTGCTCTTTAACTCCCAATGTCTGTATTTGGCATTTGTTGACCTACAATCAGCTTTTGATACAGTGCTGAAGGACTCTCTGTAGTCCGTTCTGGAGGAACTGGGCAGCCCCTCGTTGTTGGATAATGGTGTAAAATCTTAATACTCTGGCAACTCAGCACATATATGTTGGGGGCCATTCAGAGAGCTTACCCCTCCAGTACTGATTGGTATTGGGGTTAGGCAGGGTTGTGTCGTGGGCCCCTTATTTTTTATTATACATCAATAGTATAGTGCCTGCATTTTTAGAACCTGAAAGGGATGCCACATATTTGGGGAACATAAAGAGGAGCCTATTCTTATTTGTGAATGATGCAGCTCTGCTGTCAAAAACCCTGGTGGGTCTGCAGAATGTACTAATTTTAGTAAATTATGTGCTGCAAAAGTCCTCTGCATTGAACTTTTCTAAAACTAAAACTATGCTGTGCTTACACTGGGAAAAAGGCTCAAGCACGGGCAAATTGTCATTTAAACAACCAGCCTTTGGATTCTGTGGATTCTTACACGTATTTGGGATTGATTTTTTCGAACAAACTGAAATGGCATAATCAGCTAGAAAAGAGCTTAATATCTAATCTGCGCCAATGTGTGCTTATCAGGAATATAATAACATGCCTTGATGGCGAGGTTCTTTCTGTACCCCTTAAGATCTATCAGGTTCAGACAACCGGTGGGTAACATATTGGGCCGGATTGTGGGGTACAAATGATTGTACCTCCATTCAGATTGCCAAATATATTTCTGAACAACAATGTTTATCCCAGTTTAGGGAAGGTTTGGAGGAGCTGCTATCATTAAAAGGTGGTAGGAAGCTTCCTTAGTTTATGCATGTAAGAAACATCCTTTTTTTGGGTTAGGGGAGTTATGGGATGATCTCACTAGGTTAGGCAGAGGCTATAAAGCGGTGGTTAAAGATAAACACAAAGCTTGGCTAAGGAGCAGGATGAATGATAATTGCCTGTCTGGGAAAGAAGCTAGGACTTACTTACAGCTCAAGGACGTTTGGGGTCTGGAGGTATTTTTGGACCTCCAAATATCTGTGAAACTAAAAAGCTGGTTTGCAAAGTTCTGACTGGGCATTGTTCCAATTAGCCAACTTGTCCACCCAGTGGAATAAAGGGTCTCATTCTGCATTTTTATGTCCATTTTGTGGCAGAGGGCGTGAAGCTGAGGCACATCTTTTGTTTTTTTTGTCAGGCTCACAGCCGTGTAAGGGCACGTTGGCTCATCCCGGTTTGGGGTCAGCTAGACTTTCCTTTAATGCTGTCTGTCCTTGAAGCTTTAACATGTAGCACCTCTCCTGCATCTGTGTTAGCTGTTTCATCCTTTTTAAGTTCTGTTTTTAATAAGAGAATGATACTTTTTAGTCTACCTGAGTACTTGGGAAAGCCGATGGTTAAGGTCTTTTTAGCCACTGTCTTAAGATGCATGATGTTTGTAACATGATTACTGTTGTTTCATTTTGTACTGGCCACTTTTTATGGAAGCTATGCCAGGAAAGAAAGAAAGAAAGAAAGAAAGAAAGAAAGAAAGAAAGAAAGAAAGAAAGAAAGAAAGAAAGAAAGAAAGAAAGAAAGAAAGAAAGAAAGAAAGAAAGAAAGAAAGAGAGAAAGAAAGAAAGAAAGAATTCACTTTAAAACAGAACAGAGCAATAAAGGCACTGTCGGAGCAGTTCTTACTGCTTGGCAAAAAAATTGCAAAATAGCACCAATCAATGCCTACACATAAAGAAATTAGTAGCACATAGGAACATGCAATGCAAATCATTATTTCTATTTATTATCCGGCACGGACAATGCGCTTACATACATTCAATCCTGGATTCACACGTACACAATGGGCCTCATTACAAGTCACCCGGTATGGAAATAATGGTGGCGGTAAATCCGCCGCCACCGTTGTTTCCATAACGGGTGATCTTGAGTCCTGCAGGAAGAGGTGTGATTCCCGCCATGTCTGACCTGGCGGGTTTAACACCGCCCGCCTGCTGGCGGACGTGGAAACACCAGCACCATCATGAGATGGTGCTGGTGTTTCCATGGTCCCCATTCCCATTGAGTCCTACTGGACTCAATGGGAATGGGGATTTACCGAATTCCGCCTCCGGAATTCCCGGGTCACCGGGGTTGTAATACCCCGGTAATTCCGGGAATCATGGAGGAGGAATGGTAATCTGAGTCCGGCGGTAACCGAGCCGGGAAGACCGGCAGGTTACCGCCGGACTCGTAATGAGGCCCAATGTTCTTTACAAAGACTAGCGATAACCGGACTCCCAAATGTGCCGGCTCTAACGCCCTGACAGCTATTTGGAGGCTTGGCGGAGCTGGGAAATGTAGTTCAATAGAACTAATGTGAAAGCAGGAAGCCTGCGCTGTTAAAGACCTGCGTGGCCGTGATGGAAAAAAGGCACGGTGTATAGGGTTAATCAGGGCAGAAGTCGTTAAACGGAGCAAATTCGAATCTAGCTCGGCTGTCTTGACTAAAACAGAAACATTTCTGTAAGACAGAATGGACCAATAAAGGTACCGTTGCAGCAGTGCTTACTGCTTGGAAAAACAAAATCAAAATAGCACCAATCAATGCATACGCATAAAGAAATGAGTTGCACATAGGAGCATACAATGCAAATCAGTATATTTATTTATGGTCCGGCACGCGCAATGCACTTACATATGTTGAAGTGCTCTTATCTGATGTCTGAGTATTTGCTTAGGATCAGAGCTATTGACAGCATAATTCATATATATGCCAATTTGTTGAAACTGAAATAACATAATTATTTGCTACTTCACTGAATTTTTTGGTTATTTCGTTGACATCATCACCAGGCTTTTTAGTATGATACTTCATGTTGTTGCAAAGATGGTTATTTATTTCTCTAGATTGCCTTCTGTCCATATTTTGCTATTTCCCTGACTGTTCACCTCATATGAAATAGGTAGATAATCTTTTTTTCATCTCAATGTTTACCTTTAGCAGCAATCCCAAAGAGGAATGATCACTCAAAGCACCGGAATTAACCTTAAAGGAACCTACACCGTCCATAATTGTCTCACCAGCTAACATATACTGTTTGCAACCACAGTTCCTGCCGCTTTTTCAAGTGTGAGTATGTTCCATTAATAAACCACGCTTGCCATAAACCATTCGTAGTCCTAAACTATGCGCACAGCTCATCTCACACTGCGTTCAATTTGTTTGGTAGGCCAACAGCAGTCAACGATTTGGTCTTCTTGGCCCTCAGTGGTTTCCTGTCTCAATGCTGCAGTCTCGCAGAAGGCATTAAAATCACCACAGACCAATATTCTCATTTCACAGTTGTTCCACGACCATTCGGCAAATACATTGCATATATCTGCCATAACTGCCTGCAAACTGGACCTCAACTTAAATTCATTTTGAGTTTGTTTTAATTCCAGTTATTAAACTGCCACTTGGTCTGTGTAGTGCAGCTTTTTTATCAAGATGCACAATTACATAAAACACATTTAATGCGGCCTCTGCCATAAGCCAAGTCTCTTGCGTTGCCAGGATATCTAGTGCTACAAGAGACAAATTGATTCCCAATTAAGGGTTAGGGATCAATCCCCCAGGGAGCTACTACCATTATTGACCAGGTTCAGAATCTACGGCAGCTGGTTTATCCTGTTGTTAATAGAAACTGACATACCACTTTAACATTTCCAAAGGTGGTTTGCCAATCTGAAGAGTGCTGATAGCTAATTATGTCACCTCTTTCAAGAGCATAACCTAATTTGAGTACTGATAATGCATGACCCATGATTAAATTCACAATGTAAGAGGAATGACAATGTATGTGGGACCAGTTACCATCGCCACCAACCTCAGAGATTTCACTGAAGTCAATATCTTTGGAAGTTTTTCCCCTAAGAGCTGGGATAAAACGGAATCAAAACAAATATGCGATTAATTGGAGAACTCACACTCCTGGAAAAAATGGTGGGAAGTATTATAACACACGAGGAGGAGGATTGTACAATGGGATGGTAGGTACATACATACGGCCAGGCAAGATCAGGGATGGGCCTCATTACGGGTTTGCCAGTAGCCCACCAGTAGTACCGGCGGCTTACTGGTAAACTCACCTTACCCCTACTGGCACCTGATATTACGGGTGCCAGCAACGCAGTAAGTTCCCAATCAATGGTGTCTCATAGGACTCCATAGGATGGGAACTGCGTAATCACTGGCACCGTTGTTAACGGTGCCGGTGATTCAGTCATTTCTCTGCTGGTAGGGGCCTGAACTCCCAGCAGGTCAGGCCTGCTGGTAGTTCACTGACCCTACCGAGAGACTCGGATTGAGCGGGTCCAGTAAAAATGACAATAGTACCACCCTTTAATCTGGCATTTTTACCAGGAAGGCTCACTTGTAATGAGGGCCATTTTATTTATTCTATACATTTAGTGTTTTGTAGCACACTTCATGCATGCATTGGTGCCTAAAAGCACAAAGGAAGAGGGGGATGCAGAAATGATAAAGGGAAACGAAGAAGAGATATGGGAAGAGCTAGAGGTGCATTCCCGAGCTCCAAAAAGAGACCATCTGTTGGTTCAAAGAACAGAGTCCTCAGAGTGTCAATGATGATGGGGGAGGAGGCTGTGCGCTGTTCGTGGGGACAGACTTGCTAATTTGGGTCAAATTCTCAGAAAAGTGGAACTTTGATGACCTTTTGAAAGTTCGGGTGTTTTGGTTCAACTCTTGTACTGTTTAGACACCACACCTTAAATGACCCTTAATGCAAGGCTTGCTCTTTGTAGTTTGCTTTGTCTGTAATGTCCGGTTTAGCTATTTTTTAAAGGAGGGGAGAAATCAAATCAGATTTGGGGAAAGTTGAAAGACTGCTCGCTGCAAATAATGTATTGCACTGGGTGCCATCGTGTGGATCAGATAGTTTAGCCGGTTTCTGGAACATGATACATATTGTTCTTTTGAGGTTTTCATCACATGCTAAGTAGTGATATATTTTATTGATATAGCAGCAGCAAAAATAGGGGATTTGTTTGAGATTTTTTGAAGGAGCGTGGGTGTTTGCTTTGTTGATCGATATTTTGTGGATGAAGCATTGAATGAGGTTTCCAGCCAGTTGTTGAAAATGTTGCAATGCATTGGATTCTTGGCTGATTATAGTTATCTCTTTATACATTATAAATGTTCTTTTTGTGGAGCCAAATTCTGAATAGGATATGAAAGCATTGGCTGTTGTACAGTGACTGCATAGCACCAGTATAGCCCAAGGAAGGCACTGTTTTGTTGGTGATCTTTTGTTTTTAGCCACTTGCTTTCTAGTCATTGACTTTCTCGTTTTAGGAAAGCCATTTGTCAGCCGCATACTTTTTTTGCCTTTGATGGCAGATGTTAGTCTTCTAGAGATCAGGAGAGCAATGGGATCAAGCATGGGCATCGCAGTGTAGCAAATTTATTCCAGATTAGAATCAGGCTCATCCTTCTCATCCATGGTGCTGAACTTCCATTGAAATCTACCCTCGATAGGCTTATCTCTGACCTAAAGGCAATGGAGGGAGGATAGGGCAAGGTATTTTGGGGTAGTGATTGAGAGGTATAGCTGGACAGTTCACCTAGAGAAACGCATTTTAGAACCACATCAAATGAGTGACAGGCTTATGTGTAGGTTCTTGTCCAAGTTGAGAGAACCCCAAGTAGGTCTTAGTCATAAAGATGTCGATCGCTGGCTCATTCATAAATAAGAGACCCTGATGCTGAGATCACTGAATGCTATAATTTGGTGATTGTGATTCGAGATTGTATATAAGAGGTCAAGCAATTCGGAGTGGATTTATGTGCTATAGCAAGGATCACTGGCTTATGCAACGATCAGTGTGGTGGTGGAATTTGCATAAATAGTCTATTTGACAGGTGTCGAGTCAGGTGCACATGTTGAGTATTCTCCACTGTCCAAGCTCTTGCATGTTGCAAGTTTGACTATACCCAGGAAATCCCACCCAGGGTTTGTATGATTGTTTCTGAGAAAGGATTCTCCAGCCATGTGAAATTAAGGGCTTTCTTTGTACTTCATATATGTGTTTCTTCATTTTTGTATTATATGCTACAGTTCAAAAACTTTCCACATATCATTTATAGACAAATTTCATGCATTTATATCAAAATAATCCAGTTGTAAAATACAACTGTGGGATGTATTGACCCACTCCGCTATGCTATGCAGCATCACCCTGCCAGTTATGGGGAAAGAAACAGCAACAATGGCGGCAAAACCCTTGCGCGTGCCAAAAACCTACACAAACCGTGTGCTTCAGCACACAAAAAGAGGGATGCACACCCTGCCACCCATGGTGCATGTACGGTGGGATAGAGCACACCCTAAAAAAATGTGCCAGTGGGCTCCATGACCAGCAAACAGAGTGCAGAGAGAGAAGCAGCACTTTGCAAGTGAAACCCAAAAATGTGCCTACACATGACATTTGATCTGTTGCTAAAAACTCCTAAATGCCGATACACAATATTTCTCCACATTGAAAATCTTGCCTGGTGCTAAAATTCATGTATCAAATGAAGCATTGTGAAACTTACAAAGTCTGAAAAGTGACAGCCTAGGCCAAAATCTGAGTTCAGTACCCGGGGCTACTTGAATGACAGCTGTCAGAGGAGTACTGAGGAAACTTTAAAGGGACCTAAAACTAAAAAGTCTGCTGGATTATCAAACATAAAAAGGATTGTTGCCAAAAAGAAATACAGATTTTAATTGTGTTTTTCCCCACAGATTTTAAGGCCAAGAAAGAAATGTATTTATGTTTGATGTAACAAATTTGGTTTTTGCTGGATTTAAGAAGTTAATTAGCCTGGCTGAAACTGCAAGAACTAGAAAATCAGGTTTTTGTCCCAGAAGGAGGGCCTTCCTCTCAGCGGAAACTCACTGGGAGGTGTTTATTGCAGGCTAGAACAGCATTTTGTCTACAGAAAGTGAAGGAACAATAATAAAACTTCAGCCCAGGAAAATGGAAGTGTGAAGGGGTCGTAAATGGCCTCTGGAAGGAACAAACAAGGATGCCCTGGACTGCAGGGATACAAAAAGGGGGGACCATCTGTTGCTAAACATGAACAAAGAACAATTTTTAAAAGACTCATAACTTGCTATTCAAAATGGTGAAAAATATAAAAAGGACAGAGTTGTTAATTTAACTTCTGGGTGCATGTGTGAAGAGGCGGTAGAACTGTGTGACATGTTCTGGACAGGTATGGCAATATATGTGGTTTCATGAAAAATGTATTACTGTTAGAATTGTGAAAATCTACACGCATAGCCCTATGGTAAACACGCACATTTGTGTAAATTTGCATAACATTTGGAAATTGTGTTCATAGCAAAAAGGGCAAAATTCTGTAGAAAGTTGAGACAGGATCCCACCTCTGTGGGGTTTTTAGGAATAGCTGCTACGTAAAATATGGCATCTTTGTGTTTGATTTGTATAAAGGTGACCAATGTAGAAATGTACATTTAGTATCAAATCCGATTTTGAGACCATTGGCTAATAAAGGAAGATCTCTGAGAACTGTAAAGCAAATCATAAAATGTGACATCATCCGGCCTTGATCCAATCACGAAAATTGCAAGGCGGAGATGAAGTGTGCTCCTATCCCAGCTCACAGGGGAAAGCTTAGCTAAGCCGGCCCACACACACCCTTTGTGATGCCATTCTATAGCATAAATAGAGACAGCTGACAATACATAGGAACTCACTGATCCAGCCACTTTCCTGATTCCGGCGAAGCACTCTGATACAGCATCCTACATCCAGCTTAAATAATCTTCCAGCTTCAGATGCCAAATTTCTTGCCAGCAATAGAGAACTATTGATTCCAGCAAGGCCCAAATCCTCAAATGTATTCTCTCCACTCAGTAAAGCGCTGTGGGGGGAGAAGGCCTTTTTGAACCAGTATCCGGAAACTCTCTGGCTTGCAACGACTAGGCTTGCCTGAGGAACTCATAATCCATCTGATTCAAATACCCACAGACTAGGAGGACAGATCCTGTGCAAATCCGGCGACCGGCATAGCTGATCCAGTACCGTGCCTGATGTGCTGTCTTTCCTAGACCAGACCCAATACAGGACCAGAGCTGACAGTCCCATTTAAAACTTATCCTGTGAGTATTAATAGGAAGAACTGTGGCCCATAGTATATTTGCATTGTCTCATCCCTATCTCAAACCCATCCTATCTTTCATTCAGAACCAGTATTGTTAGAACTATCTTTGGGCTGACCCTTTTTTCATCTGAAGAAGTCGAGTTTCCTTAGCAGGCGGGATCCTGTCACTGTAAGATCCCTATGTGGTATTCACTTCTTCATAGTCATCCCTTAGTGTAAGCAAACCCATTTGTCATTTTCAAAAGTGCCTTTCAGTTTTCCATTCTCACGCCTATCTCGCAAAAATGACTTTTACTAAAACCTCTAAAACTCCCTCCGTTTTTGTGATAAAAATGAAATTTCAACTCCTACTTGTACCTAACATCCACAGCTATCCATAGAACCCAAAACGCACTGCGATTCTCCAATTATCATGAATATTGTGCAATAAACGTTTGCTGCTATTTTAAAAATCTGAAAGGTTTACATGTGTGAAATAGCTCCAACTGCTTCCAACTTGGACTTTAAGATTTCAAATGTTTTCTTGGGACTAAATCAGTGCTTGTGATTGTTTGCAGGTATCCAAAGTGGCTCCCATAAGAATTTAGAACAATTTAAGTAATTTAACACATTTTCTGTTTTTGCCCAGTCAATTCCAAAGATAATTTAAAAGCCAGTATAACAGCTGAAAAGTCAATTCTGCTTTTCTCTTGTGTTTATCGGGGGAAGGTGGGATTGATATTCTGTTTGATTGGTGATATTCCTGAATACCTGCTCTCTCCTCCTATCTCTCTACATTGCCTATTGGGGGGTTGAGGGGTGTTGCAGGAGGAACCTCCAACCATAGTGCTATCTGATCTAAACCAACACAAGTATTATTTTCTGTGCTGCATTTGTTTTGCTTATGACTTATTCCGAGTGTATTAAAGACATTATTCAGTGTTCTGTCACCCCATTGGTGATTGTTGTTTATCTATTAAAACATATTGTGATTACATTTTAAATACATAAATAAATATTTACCTTTGCAAACTAGCCTGATTCCTGGATCAGTGTGACCAGGGGGGTTCTTGGAGAATGGTGTGATATGAGTGGTATACCGTTCAGAATATTGAACTTATATGGCTTTGACTTAGGTGTGTGCCGGATTGAAACCACTTACAGCTTGGGGGCTCGTCCAGGATCCTGAATTAGACATACCACTCGTGACAGTTTAACACAGCGTGCTAGCTGACGGGGTAAATACACCTTGTTGGGTTACCATACTGTGCTACACTGTATAAGCACCCTTCAAAAAAATACTCAAAGGAGTTGGGCCTGTTTGCAAAAGTAAAGTAACCCTGAGATAAGCCAGAAGGTAATTAATATTTCTGGAATGGCACCCCAGTGGAAATCAATATTGCAAGGGAACACCCACTGCACAAATTGTTTGTCAGCGGTGAATGGCTAGAACAGGACGAACAGGTATGGTTGCAGGGAATAAAACAAGAAATCACTGAAATCAATCTTGATATCTGGCGGGACAAGGGGCCATTACACCAAGCACTCAGCGAGCTGTACATGACCCCTAAAACAAAAGAGGAGCCATGCAAAATTGCCAAAATAACGGCCTACCTGTACCTCCACATAGGAGTCATACAGAAAAAATATACAGACCATGTAGATTCCACAAAGAGGCAAGGGGAAGCACTGCAGAACATCCAGAGCAATCTGGACTCTGCAGAGCAAAGGCTCCAAGATAGCAAGGAATCTGAAACAGAGGTTAGGCAGTGTGCTACCAAACTCCAAGAAGAGTTGGCTTTCTTACTGCAAAAGAATGCAGAGCAAGATACCCAGGTACAGACACTGCAAAAAGAGTGTCAGGAAAGGTTGGACACTCTACAACAAAGTCAACAAAAGTTGGACCAACAATTAACTTTTAGAAGAATATGTGTAGAACAGATGGTCATCTTACAAGACCTTATAGACAAATTAAACGGGGAAATAATACATTAATTATTAAAGACCTAGAATCCCAAGCAGAGTTTGATGAGGAGCGCCAGAAAGCTGGGGCACTTAAAAAGCAGAGGGCCGACCTGACTGAGCAGAGGGGCACTCTAAGTCAGGAGAGAGACGACTTAGGCCAGGATGTCAGCCATTTAAAAACAAAGTTAGAAGAAAATCACCTGGCCCTTCAGGAACTTGGTGAAATCAAAATGGATTATGAAAAGCTGTTAGAGCACACCAGGCGGGTGGAGGATGCTCTGGCCAAGAATAATCAGACCAGTAAGGACCAAACTCAGGAGGTGAGTCTCCCGCAGCAAAAATTGGCCTAATACTCCCAATTCAGGCAGGAAGCACAGAGAGACAATGAGGCTCTCTGTGAAAAGAATGACAGGCTCCATAGACAGATAGCCATGCAAGAACAACTCATAGAGACCAGTAAGACCTTAATAGAGGAGCAAAAAGGTCAGATATTGGCATGTCATCAGGAAATAGGGGCTGAAAGAGATGAGGTAAGATGGGAAAGAGAAACCCCTGAGCATAACCTCAGGAACTTCAGTTCCATGGACTCTGCCATCCCCATGTCCACCGGCTCATGTGAACCAAGGGCCACGGGGATGGTAGACTTCAACACAATGGGAAATATGGGACTGACGGATCAACGCCTCCCAGAAATAGATGGGCGGGCATCTATGTACAGGTTCCCAAATTTTAGGGCCAGCCTCTCTGATCAGGGAGACTCCAGTGAGGGGAGAATCAGAGAACTGGATCCTCAGAAATATCACCTACCTAGAGATCAGTCAGTCACATTTGGTGGGGAATTCCATGAGACTAGGCTCACAAAGAGCATCTTAAAAACCTCTTCCCAGTTAGGAAAGTGGGGGGGGTACTCAGCCAATCCTGGGAGCAAGGGAGAGTCAGAAGACTCTTCTGAGCGCCACAAGTCTCAAGAGACTAGGCCCCCGCATTCTGCCAGCCATTCCCAAGCCCGCAGAATCAGGGAGAGCCTAGAGGATCAGACAGCCACCTCTGGTAGCAGTGCCTCTGAGTCAGAGGATGAGTGGACCAGGGTGACCAGAACTAAAAAGGCCAACAAAGTTAAGAGAGCTTTACAGAAAGATCCTCTGACACAAATCAAGGCTATTAGGAGCGTCATCACGCCGTACCATAAAAATGCCAAATATTCAGTTTGGGAGCACCTTGAGCTGCTTGAGCAAATGATGGAAACTTTCCACCTGAAGGACAGCCAAAGCTGTATTCAGTATGTCAAGTGGACATGTTCTCCTGAATACTCCAGCTTCTTTGCGGGGCTGGAGGATCAGAACCATTTAAGATGGTCCACATATAGGGCGGCCATCTTAAAGCATTTTTCAATCCATAGAAACCCTCAAGAGGCCCTCAAGGCAGCCTACAACCTGCAATGTGGGTGTAAAGGACCGGAGGGGGGTGTCGGTACTTCCACTCTCTATATGGTAGAGGAGAGGCACAGAGGACCCCAGACAAGATTCTTTATTATTGGTAACGTGGTTGTGCAATCAAGGCCTAGCTTCACAGGAAGGTGATGCGGGCTGATTCTTAATTACAGTGTAGTCCCCAAGCACCCACAAAGGAATGTCCGCAGACTGTATCGGTTAAAACACAGTCTTTATATAATTAATATTCAAGGTTATATACAATATCACGATAACGCACTTTGTACTCGGTTATCTATAATGGCAAATATATACAATTCTACGTGGTACCACAATTACTATTAGATCTCTTTAAAGTGCATCAACTGTACGGTTAAATGGCACACAAATCAAGTCGTAAAGGAAACCAAAAGTAGAGAAAAGAGGGAAGCAGTTGATAAGAACAGTTGGCAGAAATACTGGTCACTTGGTCACTGTCATTACACAAAGCTCTGTGTGGAGATCCCCCCACCTGGGAAACCTGTAGAATAAAGATACAAGCCCAGTCCATATACTGTTCACAAGGGACTTCCCAATAGTTCTGCAACCCCAAAGTACCTGGGTTTGTAGAGTTCCTCGCCGGGGAATCGACGTCCGATGGAGAACAGGGTGAGCTACGACAGTGAAGTGGCAGCTTTGTTCCTAGCATGCTCATTGATGGGGAAGCGTAAAGGTCCTGCAAAGAAGAGGCGTGCGGGGCACCTCGGTGTCGATAGTTCTGGACCGCAAAGAGTTTGAAGAACTGTGACCCAGCAAGGGCGGCGAGTCGTCAGCGTCTCTGTCATCTTTGGGTGGCGGGAAACCCACCGGCGGATGCTCCAGCAGGATACAGCGGCGATGATGCAGACAAGAGCGTCCTTGGATCAAATGAAGTTCTTAGGCAAACGGGAGCACAGCGGCTCCGGTCAGCGACGGCGGTCGTCGAAAGTGGCGGACAACAGTCCGGGCGCTTCTCCTTGTGATTCCACGGCAGTCCCCGTCTCGGGTCGGCAGCCTTTTGAAGGTCTGTCTACCAGGGAACTTTGGCAAAGATCAGCTGGTGCACGATGGTCCCTCTTAGCTCAGGATGAGGACGCCTTACCAGGTCCTCTCTGAGTCAGTCCTTGGAGACACATCAGCTTTTGGATTGTGAAGGAGAGCAACAGAAAATCTTCTCGTCCAGCAGGGCTTCAAGGTCAAGCTTCAGTTACTCCAGTTACTCGTCGTAGTGGACTTCAGCTTCTGAACACAAATTCTAGCAGTGAGAGGTCCACAGATACACCAGTTGATATCCCATTCATTCTGCTGGGTCACACTCAGGCAACCAATCGGTCAGAAGGGCATTCATGCAGGCAGGCAGCCAATCATGTGCATAGTGCATTCAGGCCATCCACTCCTCTCCAGACACTCACAACAAGTTATGTGTATTGGGACAAGTACCCAGCCATTGAACACTCCACACTGTATTCATACCGGTTTTCGGGCAGGGCTGTCTCAATCATTGTGTCAAACACCAGATATTAGACACCCACAACACAGAATGCGTATTCGTCACACACTCCATTCACCCAGGTACCATCCACAGGGTGTACCCACAACATACAGTCATTGGGAAGGCTCCAGCCAGTCTGGTCAGCACTTCACAACAACACCATTTATGGAACTTCCACCCAATAGCCGGTCGGGTGAAGAGACAGAGTCAGGGCTTACCAGGACTTTGGGAAAACAAGGTAACAGGCAATAGAAAGCAAGAGGCCATGGGGACCATCTTGTTTCCTATCAGGAATCAACTGATTCCAATGGCAGGGCCTGGGTATCCCAAAATGGAGGATACTCAGAGCACCTGTCAAATTCAGCATGGAGCTGCCACCAGCCCATACCCTGCTCTGTGGGCCACCCACAGGTGCCCTAAAACATACACTAGGGGCACAGGGTTGTACCCTCACCCATGGGTTCCATAAGGGTATCCCATGGGTATGTTCACCTTAACCAAAAGAGAGAGCTGCACCGCCAGGAGTCCCACATGAACTCCTGTGCGGAAAACACGACTGAACACATGATAAAAAGCAGTAAAGGACAAAGATACAGAGGCTCTGTCCCTCCGATGCATTTCCAGCATCACAGTGGGGAAGACCAGGCCCCACAAGAATTTTTTAAAGAACTGAAACGGGCCTTTGCGCAGACCACCAGAAGGGTGCACACAGACAGTAGGGAATTTGTCAATACTGCCTTCTTTCATGCCCTCCCTAAATACAGTATGACCCAGCTGGTGAGGGTCTTTCATGAGAAAAGATCACTAGACTGGGTCATTGAACAAGCAACTCGCATCTACGAAGTGCAGTAGCCACTGCTAAGGTGGCAGAGGTGAAGGTTGCCCCCATTTTAGATCTGGAGATGGGGGGCCTAAAAACATTCCTGTGCAGAATCCTACCAACCCAAGACCCAGAAGGCCATCGGGCCAATCCGAAACAGGGAGTTAGGGAGGTAACCCCACAAATGGGACCCCTAACTCCCCGGAATACATCAGCCCCCATTACAAGGGCAACAGACCCATCCTGGGCTATGTGTGGACTCCTCCAGCCCAAGGGGGGTGGATCCAACCAGGCAGCTGCCAACCCAGGAAACTCTAATCCTCACTTTCCCCAGGAGGGCAGTAATCTCCCAAATGCCGGGCTGAGTTTCTTTCCCCGGTACCTGCCAAACACCTACCCCCAAAACAAGCCTTCTTTCTTTCCCCACTTTCTTGAGCCCAGACAGCCCAATCCGGGAGAGGGGAGGTCAAGGGTGGAGGGGTACCAAAACTATCCCAACCAGGGGTATTATGGGAGAAGGGACAGTTACCCTTCCCGTGATCAACCAAGGGTAGACCAAAGACCCTGTACCAGCCAGAGCGGGTGTCCCAACTGGAGCACCAGGTCCAGAACATGGCACAGGATCTGGGTCGCATGCTGAGGGCTTAACAGAACCCTCAGATGAGCATGGTGACTCAGAACTCCTCAAATCAAGGGTCTGGTGCTCCAGATCAATGACTGGGGAAGAACCCCGACAACCCATTGGTTCCCAGGTAGGAGGCACAGGGGGGAGGGGGGTGTAAAGCCTTAGAGGAAGCTTCCTTCCCCAATTGTGAAAAGCCCCTGGAAACCCAGGAGCCGGAACCAGAATCTCCTGCCTCCGAAAATCTGCAACCTAAGGAACAGAGGGCAGGAAGGACAAATAAAGAGCCTAGAAAGACCCATTTTGGGGAGGAGGTGCAAATCTTCCAATTTGAAGGAGAGGGGTCCTCAGAGGATTCATGCTGGTAAGCAGCGTTTCGAAATTGACGGCCATGTTGGAAGGATCCGAGTTCAGACCTCGATGCATCATGGACCACGAAGTCCAAAATGGATGTAATCAACGGTTCGTGACAGACTGGGTAGATGTGGGGACCGAGTTGAAACCACCCATCATCAAACCCCAGAATTACCAGCAAGAAAACCCCCTTGTTCAAACCAATTCTGGTGACTGCCTCCAAAAAGGGGGGCAGCCCAGAATCAGAACCAGGGGAGCCCAATACTTCCCCCATATCCAATCGCCACCTTTTTCTTACAGGTTCCCAAGATCCCAATCAAAATCCTGCCCAAATCATTCCTCTGTCAGAATCTAAAGCAAAGAAATTAACCTACCAATTGGCCAAAAATGTGCATTATCTTTGCCCCCTTGAGGAAAAGGAGGGAAAATGTTATGCCCCGGTCCAAATACAGCGTCAATGTACAATTTTGGCACTGGTGGAAACTGGATCCCAAGCCACCCTTCTGTCAAAAAGGGCCTTTGATCAGCTGAATACAGGAAGAGGGGAGAAATACCAAATCCCTCTCACCCCTCTTCCTAGACAACTTCAGAACTTCGATGGGAATGAAATTCCTGTCGAGGGGACTGCGGATTTAGACATTAAAATTGGGCGACACAAGGTGAAGCACCCGGTCATAGTTGTGACTCCAGAGGGCACACCATGTTTACTAGGGAATGACATCCTGTGTAGATTGTCTCCCCTCATATATTGTGTAGACAAGGTCCTCTGGACCCAGACTAACCGACCAATAAAATTGAAACATAGTATCAACCATGTTAGTTTAAATGGCACATGCCACATGGTTGAACAAAAACCTGACCAAATTGAATTCCACTTCCAGAACAACCAAATCCCAGACGTGACAGAAATTGCAGTAGGACAATAAACTGGTGATGGGGAGTCCTCTCTATTTCTGAAAATCAACCTTCCTTCCAGTTTAAGGTGGAATTCCACACTGGAAGGAAATACTCTGAAATTCTATACAAATTCACAATCAGGAAACCCTACTACTACAGTCCAAAATGATGTGAAATCAGCTCAAGGCTTGGCCGATAATCAGAAAATTGGAGAACAGTTGTTCATCTCTATTCAGTTAAATGAAGGGAAGGAATCTGTTCTCGCCTGGATATGTGTGAACAACGGTAAGAGCTTCATCAGCGAGGCCATGTTACGCAAACTCCCAAAAGATCCAGCCATTCCCACATTTAAATTGGCAGCCAAATGGGAAATGGACTTGGAAACACCCAATTCCAAACATCTCCTGCCTAGCAGGAGTATGCTCAAAATGTCCATAGGCAACAAGAGCATAGTCCATTATTTTTGGGTCGTGCGAGATGCCCCAGCTGCATTTTATTTAGGCAGTGACATTCTCAATCGCTTTGCCATTAGTTTGGACCTAATCAACTTCAAAACCTTGTCCCGATTAGCTGGTAATCCCATGGACTTTGATGACCCAGAGAAAGCATTTCGGCCAGCTCAACTGCTGCCATATGCAGTTGAAATTCAGATTGGAGAGGCAGTCATCATCCCAGAACGGACCCGGCAATTCAAACTGGAAGTAAAAATTAAAAGATGACAGAAACTGAAAAATCCTGACGCCTGTGTTCATCTCAATGCTCATTTCCAACAGCAACGGTTGGGGGTAAATCCAACACTACTAATCAATATAGAACACAACACCATTCCAATAGAGGTGGATAACAGCGGCCTAAAGAGTATCACTCTGGGAGCATGCACCATTATTGTAATGGCGGTTCATGACCGACATTTTTCCATAGATTTAGGTAATGAACTGTTAGGACCAATCCCCAAGGACTGTTTTGACAGTGATAGCGATGATGACACAACACCAGACAGGTTCTTCACCCGGCATGGAGGGAATTTCCTGGTGTACTCTTCCTGCCCTTATGGTAAGGAAGATGTGACCTGTGACTTCAGGAGGGATGAGGTGATCTTTCAAGTCCACCAGGACTGCCTTCCCCACCTGAAGCCATCGGTCCAAGTCAGCACTCTGAACAGGGACTTCTCCACCCAGCTGGAGGAGGCCGCTAAGATAGCCAAACCAGAAGTCTCTCCAGACTTCAGGCAGATGGTTGAAGAGAGAGTCATCCTAGCTGATGCCTGTGAGACCCTGGAGCAAAAGCAAACATTTAAACAAGTTTTCTTAGATTTTCAAGATCTCTTTGCGATGGACTCATATGACTGTGGTTGCACCGACATCCACACAACAACAGTTCCCACAGACCCTGGCATGACTCCAGTGTTTGTGAAGCAATATCGCTTGCCTCTCGCATCAATGGAGTCCCTTACTGAAATAAATAAGAACCTTGAGTCCTGTGGGATAATTTGTCCAGTCCACAGCACCCTCAATAATCCGTTGCTGGGGATTTTGAAACCAAACGGCCAGTGGAGTCTCTGTGCTGATCTAAGCGAGTTCTTATAATAAGAACACAAGTCATGTCAGCGTAAAAAAGACAAATTGTAAAGGGAACCAGCAAAGGGACAGGGAAGAGGAGGCCCACAAATTCGGAATCACAGATCAAACCAAACAAAACAACTATTAGAATATATGATTATTTTATTTAAATTTCATTCTTTGTTTAAAACATACATTTTAAACCTTATTGTGAGCTCATATCTTATCTAAGCATTTTGTTTATAAAAAGTGCATAGCCAATCAAAGTGCTTGTGTAAAAACAACATGACTGTCAATTCAGTCCATGCTAACATAGCTATCTGAAAACCAACCTGGATAACGGGGGTCACCCAAGTAGTGATTAGAGGCTACGGGAGCATTATCACATTTAGAACAAATCATAAATACACAGTCAATACAGTGATAATTTCCTCTAGAACTAAAGAGGGGTGCTGTACGTCAACTACTAAACTGTCATAACCCAGTGTGTTGCACTAAGTCTGGCATGGATGAAACAAGAAGTAGTTTTGATGGTGTGAAGCATCTAAACTGTTTCACAGTTGGTGCCCATCTTCTTCAGGACAGCGCACTCCCATTAGAATAGTTGCCACTTACAATTTTGATATATGTAGTGTATATAGGACAATAATGCACTGAGTTATAAAGAGAATACAGGATGGATCCATAGTCTTTCCTAAAACATCATAAAAAAAAAGAGGAGACAAAAAAGACGAAGAAAACACAGTTGAGCAAAACCATGAATAATTGCATTGCAAGCTGAAAATGAACAAACAAGAATGATCTGTAAATGACGAACAAGAGGCCCCCCTCCCTGTGAAAAATGTCCGGAAAAGGCCCTTATACTTGTATCTGGGAGAAGGAAGGTTTAACAATTGAATTGCAAAATTACCATTATCTCAACCAAAAGCAGGTCCCGTCTTTCCAAGTATAAATCTTGGGAAATAAGTGTAAACCATCACAGCAAGTTCTCTACAAAGTAGAACTGTAAAGAGTAAGAACAGGTATATGTTATAATACGGGAGGGGCAATAGATTACTGTTCGCCCCTCCGAGGGGCAGGGGTAGAACATGAGACGGCAAGTCTTCCCAAGGTTAAAGGGTTAGAAAATTACATGAGTGAAGACAGAATAAACCAAATTGAGAGAGAAATGGATTAACTCAAAATCTAGAACTCGCCTGAATGGAGTAAATAGTGATAGGCAGGTAAGGAAAGGAAAGTACGACCTCAATGATGTAATGCATTCACTGATGGGAAATCCCACATCTTTCAAAAAGTGCCTTACCCAGGCAAGATGATGTCCAGCGGAACATGGTTAAGTCACAAATAGCTGCAATAATACACAAAGACAGTATATGCCACTGTTTAAGATTATGTGGCCATGAATGATGCATATGTTGGACCTGGCGAGGCGTACCCCATAACATAATTATAATTAATGCGTGGGTCAGCAGGCTTGTAAACCAACATAGCCACAGCTGTGATTAGGCATGAAATTAAAGAGCCTAACATGGAAAAACAAGAAGAAGTTTCCAAGTTGTTTCGAATAGCGCCATGTTGCCAAAGCACGCAAAGTAAAGAGACGTAATAGTCTAGCGTGTAAAGAAACCCCAATCACAGCTACAGGGGCTGCGAGATAACAATAATGTTATTATCAATCACGTCTTCCAGAAACGGCTGAAAGGGTTACGAGGTAACAAGGGTCGTGAATAGCACGGCAACCTTGCATACAACTCCACATATTCCGAAACACCTTTCAAAGGCTATTAGAGCTCACAATGTCCCAACTAACCTTCAGCTTCGGGCGAATAGTCCTTCGGTGGGATCCTGCAACAAAGACCAAACGGATCTACCATGGCATTTGCGAGACAGATTTAAATACGTAAAGAGGCAGGTAATAGCGTCCTGTGTCATGCGTTGTAGTTCGAGTGTCAGAATGCTGAGCCGAGAACACCGTCGCAGGTAGATAGGGCTATTGTTTTTTAATATATGAACTAGAAAGCCTCTCTGTCCAGGGATGCAGTAATAGATGTCTTTGGCAAAAATAGGAAATGGGAGAAAGGAAAACGGAAAAAAAAGAAATAGCAATTGTTAATGAATGAAATGATCGCGGACTGTTGGAAGTAATATATCCAAAATAATTGCAATATAACAAGAACCCAGCAGTCCACGAATAACCAAACTAGAAAAACGGCAAAGAATAAAAAACAGAAAATGAAATAAAGCCTGGAAAGGTACATGCATGCATGGTGGGTATAAACGCACACTAAATAGGGGTCCAGCCCGCAGAATATTCAATACCTAATTAGATCCATATGGGATTGCTGCCCACTCTTCCTGAGAGTTCAAACTCACTAGGTGGATTTTGGTGTTATAAATCCACCTGTTTTCTCGAGTGGAAAGTCTGTTAGCAGAGGCATGGGAATCAGAGCCTCTTACTTGTTCCAGGGCCCACCAGCGTAAGTCGTTGCAGCCATGATGATATTCTGAGAAATGGGTCACAAAGGGGTATATAAGACTTGTGCTCAGAAATTCTGAGTTTGTCAGGTCTGGACGTCTTACCTATGTAGGTCTTGTTGCAGGGACATCTAACAGCGTATATTACGTTCTTAGAGTTACATGACGTATGGTCCCTAAGGTTCCATACCCTATTGTTGATGTTCACGGTGGTAGTAGCTGAAATCGACCCGCAGTGGCAACAATACCCGCATGGGAAGTGCGCATGAACTTTATCCATGCCCCACATCTCAGTAATGGTTTTGGGTCCTTTTCTGAACGAGGACCTGTTGGCTTTAGACAGCCAGCTCTTAAGGTTTTTACCTTTTTTAAAAGCAAACATTGGGCCATCCAAATCTGAGTTATTCAACTGTTATAGATGCCAATGTTTGCTAATTGCTTTCTTAATAGTCGAGTGATGGGTGTTATAAGTCATCTCACAAACCATTCTAGACTGTTTGGAGTTATCGCGAGTATTCTTAGGTAAAAGAATCTCGCGATGTTGGACGTGCCCTCTTACGTGATTGGCGCAATTCATGATGAGGGTACCCTCGATCTGAAAGTCTACTTTCAATAATATCAGCCTGGTTGCAGAAGTCTTTTTTGTCAGTGCAGTAATTAAGAACCTTGAGTCCCGTGGGATAATTCGTCCAGTTCACAGCACCTTCAATAATCCGGTGCTGGGGATTTTGAAGCCAAACGGCCAGTGGATACTCTGCGCTGATCTAAGCGAGCTCAACAAACGGGTCCATACTTCACGATGGCCGATGGCCTTCCCTACATTGACCAAGGGCTGGTGCGGATCCAAGGGTCAAAGGTATTCACTGCAATTGACCTGACCAATGGGTACAGGACTGTACCTGTTAGTAGGGAGGACCAATACAAGCTGGCCTTTACCTTCGGGGGCAGCAGTACACTTGGACGCAGACTCCCTTCGGATACATCAACTCCGGCAATTAATTTAACATCTTTCTGCATAAGGCCATGTCTGACTTGGGTGAAAGGGGCAACCTGGCCTATGTAGATGATGTTCTGATCAAAAGCTCAACTGTGGAGGAACACATGGCAGAGATCTCTTATGTTCTAACACAGTTGAGGGCTGCGGGAGCAAAACTCTCTTTCCAAAAGGCACAATGGTGTAGGACCTGTGTCAATTTCTTGGGGCATGAGATAACTCCTGAAGGTCTCTGTACCTAGAAAAAGAAAGTAGAATCACTCCAGAAAATAAAAGACTGCACAACTCTGCGGGACCTAAGGAGACTCCTTGGACTAACTAATTGCAGCAGAAAGTTCATTGCGGACTACGCAGAGATCACGAGACCCCTGATCCATCTGTTGAAGGGGTGGGCAAGTGGGAGTGGGGTCCAGAACAAACCGAGGCAGTAAGACAACTCAAAAGAAGCTTCTCACAAGCACCTTGGCTAGCTTACCCTGTCAAAAACAAGGAGTTCTTCTTGGAGACAAGGTTCTCAAATACATGCTTGGCTGCAGTATTATATCAAATGCATGACAAGGCCAATAAAGTAATCTCCTATGCGAGTAAGACTTTATTCTCTGTGAAGGAAAAATTCAACGATTGTGAGAAGGCACTCCTGGCAACGGTATGGGCATTGAAGCATTACCGCCCGTTTATCCATGGGGAACACATCATAGTGGAGACTCCACACCAACATTTGCAATATCTTCAAAGTGACAGAATCCGGGCCGGAAATGTGAGTAATTCCCGAATTACTTCCTGGATTCTGTCAACGCAAGGCTTTCCTGTGGGGGTCAGATATGGAAAAAACAAGAAGAGTCCCCTCGCGCAAGGTCTGGCTGACTTGCATGATTGTGCCAGAGAAAACTGTCAAGAGAATGAAAGTCTTAAAATCAAGGACATCATGGAGGCATACCTTAATTCCCCACACAACGTCTATGAAGAAGACAAGTGTGAAGGAATGCCCACTGTCTATGTGGATGGCTGCTCCTACCATGTTGACAACAACAGGGAAAAGGAACTCGTGGCCAGCGTGGGGAATGCATGGCTGAATGAGGTCCCAGAACCCTCCGCTGGGTACAAAATCGGTCCCTGAAGTAGTCAAGTGGCAGAGCTGATGGCTGTGCATCAAGCCATCCTCACTGCTGTCCAACACCAACTCCACAAACTGGTCATAATCACTGATTCAGATTATGTACGGACCAGGTTCGTGGAACACCTGGTTAACTGGAAAACCAGAGGCATGCTATGTGCTAATAATAAACCTTTAAAACATGGAAAATTAATACAAAATATTGATGATCTGGTCATCTCGAATGGGATGACCATCTACTGGAAAAAGATCAAGGGTCATTCTAAAGTAGAGGGGCCAGACAAAACTGGAAATGATCTAGCAGATCAGCTGCCAAAACTGGAGCCATCCAAGGGGATCTACTTGAGATCGAGTCCCTATTGGGTGAAATCCAGGTCACTGCTATACTAGGTCCCAGACAAATGCTCAAAATGAACTCTCAACTGCACAATGGATTAAGGAGACCGCAGATGCTGATTTGATTACGGCTCAAAAAGGGGATCCAATAATTGGTAAGTTTTATCAACACAATGAGGACCCTGAGAACTTTCCCCTGACGGATACCGATTACATTGGGAAAGAGGACCTCAGAGTGTTGATGAAATGTCCAAAAATGTTCTGAATCCAAGACAGTTTGTTGGTGAAGATATCCATAGCTGGCCATGACCAGTGGGTGGTCCCCACTTAATTCTGAAGCCTGATGCTAAGTCATGCCCATGATGCGGCCACAGCCGGTCATCGGGGGTTTCACACAACATTAGAAATCTTGTGAGAGGTTGCATACTGGCCACACATGGGGCCGGTCCTCGACCAATACTTGAAGGGGTGTCTTGTGTGTGCACAATTTCAGCCAACATCACTCACACACCATGCTCCCCTCCAAAAGAGGGGGATGACACTGCCTTGGTCAGATTTGCAAGTCGATTTTTTCGGGCCCGTGATTCGCTCCTCTAGGGGAAACAAGTACATGTTGACCGTAACATGCATGTTCACTAAATGGGTGGAATGTCTCCCGGCCCCAAATTGTAACACAGAAACAGCAGCTGCCCTGATGATCAATCACATCTTCTCGCGTTTTGGACTAACTCAAAGGACTGAGTCAGACCGAGGTAGTCACTTCACTAGCAAGGTGATGACAAAGATGTGGGAGATACTTGGGTCAAAAGGAAACTACACATTGCCTACAGGCGGTCCTCTAGTGGTGGAGTTGAGAGGTACAATAAAACTATTGTGAGCATATTAAAAAAGTTTGTGGCAGATTCTGGGCCAAGTTTGGACATTCGATTACCCCTTGTCCTGATGGCCATCAGATCTACCCCTACATCTGCAACAAAAATGTCTCCATTTGAGCTGATGACTGGAGGAAGGATGGTGCTACCCAGTATCTGCTCTACAGAACCCAAGAGCAGATCTTGATAAATGCCTCCATAACTCATGAATATGTTGAGAATCTGAGAGAACACCTTCAACATGCTTTTGCGTAGGCTCAGCGGAATCTAGAGAGGTCTGCAGACAGTATGAAGACCCACTATGATCTCAAGACAACTAAAAAGGAATACCAAGTAGGATACCGGGTCTACTTGTCCAATTTCCAAAGGAACCAAGCCAAAGAGTGCAAATTCCTCCCAACTTGGCGGGGCCCTTTTGAAACTGTGGACAGAATCTCACCAGTCGCGTACAGAATCTGCATCCCCAAGGGCAGTTTGGCAGAAGGGGAAGACAAGTGGGTCCCCATAAACCAGCTAAAGAGTAGCCATCCCAGGCATACTTTGCGGCAAATAGAGGAGCCAACCGGAAACCCAGAGGGGGAAAATCCGTAAACATGGAAGAATCACTTAATGTTCACTGTGTATGTGCAAAAAGAGTTTTAAGACCTTTAGTAAACATAGATGGGGAACATTGCCAATTATAACCAATACAAGTGTCTTTCCCACTGCTGACATCCCCAGATGACGTTTGGACACAGTAGTGGGAAAATATCAATAACCATGGTCTGTTCTATCTTCTAGCATCTGGCCTAAGAATCATCCAAATGATTACCAAGGAGGACCACTCGGGGACCGGGAGGAAAGACCCAAGGAGCCTGGAGTGCCACTCCATGCTCCCAACCAGAACCAGCAATACTCCTGACCAGAACCGGCGAGGAGAGTGGGTCGCCTCCAGCACTGACGGAGAAGCAGCTGAATTTCTCCACATGGACAAAAGAAAATAACATCCGAATCTCCCGACTTCCCCTTGATGAGCAGTCAAAACCAAATCGGGAGGGGGGATCTGTGGGATGTATTGACTTACTCCGCTATGCTATGCGGCATCACCCTGCCAGTTATGGTGAAAGAAACAGCAACAATGGCGGCAAAACCCTTGTGCGCGGCAAAAACCTACAAAAACCGTGTGCTTCAGCACACAAAAAGAGGGATGCACAACCTGCCATCCCTGGTGCATGTGTGGTGGTATAGAGCACACCCTGCAAAAATGTGCCAGTGGGCTCCATGACCAGTAAACAGAGTGCAGAGAGAAAAGCAGCACTTTGCAAGTGAAACCCAAAAATGTGCCTACATGTGACAATTGATCTGTTGCTAAAACCTCCTAAATGCTGATACACAACACGTCTCCACATTCAAAATCTTGCCTGGTGCTAAAATTCATGTATCAAATGAAGCATTGTGAAAAATACAAAGTCTGAAAACTGACAGCCTATGCCAAAATCTGGGTGCAGTACCCGGGGCTACCTGAATGACAGCTGTCAGAGGAGTACTGAGGAAACTTTCAAGGGACCTAAAACAAAAACGTCTGCTGGATTAGCAAACATAAAAAGGATTGTTGCCAATAAGGAATACAGATTTAAGTTTTGTTTTTTCCTACAGATTTTAAGGCCAAGAAAGAAATATATTTATGTTTGATGTAACAAATTTGTTTTTTGCTGGATTTAAGAATTTAATTAGCATGGCTGCAGCTGCAAGAACTGGAAAAGCAGGTTTTTCTCCCAGAAGGTGGGCCTTCCTCACAGAAGAAACTCACTGAGAGGTGTTAATTGCGGGCTAGAACAGAATCTTGTCTTCAGAAAGCGAAGGAACAATGACAAAACTTCAGCCCAGGAAACTGGAAGTGTGAAGGGGGTCATAAATGGCCTCTGGAAGGAACAAACAAGGAGGGGGAAGCCCTGGACTGCAGGGAGACAAAAAGGGGTGGACCATCTGTTGCTAAACATGAACAAAGAACAATTTTTAAAAGACTCATAACAAAATGGTGAAAAATATAAAAAGGACAGAGTTGTTAATTTAATTTCTGGCTACACGTGTGAAGAGGCAGTAGAACTGTGTGACATGTTCAGTCCAGGAATGGCAATATATGTGGTTTTATGCTAAATGTATTACTGTTAGAATTGTGAAAATGTACACGCATATCTCTATGTTAAACACGCACATTTGTGGAAATTTGCATACAATTTGGAAATTGTGTTCATAGAGAAAATGGCAAAATTCTGTAGAAAGTTGAAACAAGATCCCACTGCTGCGGGTTTTTGAGGAATAGCTGCTACGTAAAATATCACATCTTTGTGTTTGATTTGTATAAAGGTGACCCATGTAGAAATGTACATTTAGTATCAAATCCGATTTTGAGACCAGTAGCTAAAGGGTCTCTGAGGACTGTAAAGCAAATCATAAAATGTGACATCATCCGGCCTTGATCCAATCACTCAAATTGCAAGGTGGAGATGAGGTGTGGTCCTATCCCAGCTCACCGGGTCAAGCTTAGCTAAGCCGGCCCACACACCCCCTTTATGATGTCATTCTATAGCATAAATAGAGACAGCTAACAACACATAGGGACGCACTGATCCAGCCATTTTCCTGATTCTGGAGAAGCACTCTGATCCAGCATCCTACATCTAGTTTAATTAATCTTCCAGATCCAGATGCCAATTCTCTTGCCAGCAATAGAGAACTATTGATTCCAGCTAGGCCCAAATCCTCAAATGTATTCTCTCCACTCAGTAAAGCACTGTGGGGGGAGAAGGCGTTTTTGAACCAGTATCCTGAAACTCTCTGGCTTGCCACCACGAGGCTTGCCTGAGGAACTCGCAATCCAGCTGATGCAAATACCCACAGACTAGGAGGGTAGATCCTGTGCAAATCCGGCGACCGACATAGCTGATCCAGTACCGTGCCTGATGTGCTGTCTTTCCTAGACCAGACCCAATTCAGGACCAGAACTGACGGTCCCATTTAAAACTTATCCTGTGAGTATTAATAGGAAGAACTGTGGCCCATAGTATCTTTGCATTGTCTCATCCCTATCTCAAATACATCCTATCTTTCCTTCAGAACCAGTATTGTTAGAACTATCTTTACGCTGACCCTTTTCTCATCTGAAGAAGTCGAGTTTCCTTAGCAGGCGGGTCGAACTGATCCTGTGAATGTAAGATCCCTGTGTGGTCTTCACTTCTTCATAGTCATCCCCTAGTGTAAGCAAACCCATTTTTCATTTTCAAAAATGCATTTCTGTTTTCCATTCTCGCGCCTATCTCGCAAAAACGACCTTTACTAAAACCTCTGTAACTACCTCAGGTTTTTTGATAGAAACGAAATGTCAACTCCTACTTGTACCTAATATCCATAGCTATCCATAGGACCCAAAACCGCACTGTGATTCTCCCGTTACCGTGAATATCGTGCAATGAAAACTTTGCCATGGTTTACACGTGTGAAATAGCTGTAACTGCTTCCAACTTGGACTTTAAGATTTCAAATGTTTTCTTGGGACTAAATCATTGCTTGTGATTATTTGCACTTATTCAAAGACGCTCCTATAATAATTTAGGACAATTTGACCACATTTGATGTTTTTGCCCAGTCAATTCCAAGGATAATTTAAAAGCCATCTGGCAGCTGAAAAGTCAATTCCGTTTTTCTCTTGTGTTTATGGGGGTAAAGTGGGCTTGATATTCTGTTTGATTCGTGCTATTCCTGAATACCTGCTCTCTACTCCTATCTCTCTACATTTCCTATTTGGGGGTTGCGGGGTGTTGCAGGGGGAACCTCTAACCATAGTGCTATCTGATCTGAACCTACACAAACATATTATTTATGTGCTGCATTTGTTTTGCTTATTACTTATTTCTAGTGTATTAAAGATATTATTCAGTGTTCTGTCACCCCATTGGTGATGGTTGTTTATCTAATAAAACATATTGTGATTATATTTTAAATACATAAATAAATATTTACCTTTGCAAAGTAGCCTGATTCCTGGCTCAGTGTGACCTGGGGGGGGGTCTCAGGAGAAGGGTGTGATATGAGTGGTATATCGTTCAGAATATTGAACTTATAGACAAAAATAAATCAGGGTTTCAGTTGTGCACTACACGCTGGGCTTTGACTTGGGTGTGTGCCAGATTGAAACCACTTACACAACAAAAGTGCTTCCTAAAGACAATAGGAATTGTCCTCTTCCTAGTGCTTCAAAAATGTAAAGATTAGGTGGCAGGATCATGAAATGATTGGTTATTTATAACGCGCTTAATACTCAGAGGTTTCTGAGCGGACCCAGGGATCAAACCTGCATTGCGCTGTGTTGTCTTGCTTCCAAGGTGAGCACGTTGCCCCTGAGCTATCCTCCCAAGTCATGGTGGGTGTGGGGGTATAGGGAGCCTGACAAAGCTCACATTGAGCCATACATGAGAGAAGGAAACTTCATCCTTTCTGACTAGAAGGGGGTGCCCCACGGAATGTAAACTAGATCCGTACTCCCGAAAGCCTTAGATTATACTGGTATTCAAGAAAGGGAAAGGAGCAGCAGTGGACTGTGAAGCCCGGGAAATAATGTTCAAACTCGACCCATTGAACATATCTTAAGCAAGCCCAACCCCTTTCCTATGAGATCATTTGGAAACAAACCATTACCAGACAAACGATGCCCAGGGTGCAGAGACCTTCCCGGGGAAATCTCCAGAGTTCCCTATAGGCCAGTCCACACCTGGCAAGGAAGAGCTATATGGAGACATGGTCACGTTCTGTAACTTTGTTGGGAGAGTGTGGTCCAGGCCACGTGACCACAATTGGCCACTCGAGGTTGAAATGAAATTGAGGTGGCGACCATTGGAATGAACCGTCACATAATGTTCTTTTAAATCACAATGAGCCCCCAATGTGTTTAAACTCTTAACCGTCCATGAACGAGGTCCCCCAAAGAAAACGTGCCGATGTCCCACCTTGCAGTTGTCAACCACATCACAGCTGAGTCTCTCTCCCCAATGACACCAAATAGAACGTATTATCAATACTATTCTCGGATAGGCCCTTAGCTTTATTTGCTACTCTTTCCATCCCTGTCTCTCCCTCACTTTCTCTCGTTATCCACTCGCTTTGTCGCACCCTCTAGCCCTTTATTTGTGTCTTTTTCTCTCACCCGTTCTCGGCCTCCACTTTCTCTCTGTTACACGCCTATCTCGGCTGCACGCGCACTCTGCCTTCCCCCTTCTCCTTCACTTTTCCCATATGGATCATTTTTGCTCTCACCCAATGCGCGTTTTTGCCACTCTTTCTCACTCCACACCCGACGTCTATCACTTACCTCTTTCCTTCTACCCTCCCTTACTCTTGTACCCTCTCTCTTTGCCCCTATATTACATCCCTGTAGTCTTTTTCTCTACCCATATTGTGTTTCGTTTACTCTGTCCCCCTCTTGCTTGTCCTTCCTTCCTTCCTTCCTTCCTTCCTTCCTTCCTTCCTTCCTTCCTTCCTTCCTTCCTTCCTTCCTTCCTTCCTTCCTTCCTTCCTTCCTTCCTTCCTTCCTTCCTTCCTTCCTTCCTTCTTTCCTTCCTTCCCCTCTCTCCCTCCCCCCTCCCTCTCTCCCTCCCTCCCTTCCCCCTCCCTCTCTCCCTCCCTCCCTCCCTCCCTCCCTTCCTTCCTTCCTTCCTTCCTTCCTTCCTTCCTTCCTTCCCCCTCTCCCTACCCCCTCCTTTCCTTCCCTCCCTTCCTTCCTTCCTTCCTTCCTTCCTTCCTTCCTTCCTTCCTTCCTTCCTTCCTTCCCCCCTCTCCCTCCCCCTCCCTCTCTCTCCCCTTCCTTCCTTCCTTCCTTCCTTCCTTCCTTCCTTCCTTCCTTCCTTCCTTCCTTCCTTCCTTCCTTCCTTCCTTCCTTCCTTCCTTCCTTCCTCCTTCCTTCCTTCCCCCTCCCCCCTCCTTTCCTTCCTTCCTTCCTTCCTTCCCCCCTCCCTCCCTCCCTCCCTCCCTCCCTCCCTCCCTTCCTTCCTTCCTTCCTTCCTTCCTTCCTTCCTTCCTTCCTTCCTTCCTTCCTTCCTTCCTTCCTTCCTTCCTTCCTTCCTTCCTTCCTTCCTTCCTTCCTTCCTTCCTTCCTCCCTTCCTCCCTTCCTCCCTCCACACCATCTATCTCCCTCCCTCTTTTCTCCTTTCTCTGTCCCCTTTGCTCCACCCTCTTTATCTCTCGAGTCCTCGCTCAAGCCCTTCTGTTACCCTCTCGCCCTCTGCCCCTCTCGCTTCCTCTTTCTTTCTCTCTCCCGTCAGTTCTTCGCTTTCTCTGTCACCTCTCGCCACCTTCTTCTCTCTCGCTGCCACCCTGCTTCTCCCAGTTGCTTTGGTGTTGTACGTGTGCGGTGAGATGTAAAGCATTCCAGCTCAGAGCAGCGATAATACCGGCACGGGTGTGGGGGAGGGGATCGCACATGTATATATATCAGGGCGGGGAAGTGATGGATTGGGCCCCGTTTCTCTTTAGTTGTGTAATATCTTTAAACTGGCAGGGCAAGCCATTAGCTATTTGTCTTGTAGTGGAGAGCCCTGTCAGAGAAGCCAAAGGAATTTTAAATTACTGTCACATCAGGACCTGTAAAAAGGGCACCCCGTGACAGCCGGAGAGAGTTTTTTAATCTGCCGCTGCTTTAATTTGTTTAAGAGGACAGCGCAACTTCCCCGCCGCAGCCTTTGTCTCATTGCGCGCCAGGAGGATGATGGTCCGGCGGACCCCAGAGCTGCAGCTGAAATGGCAGTAATTAAAAGTGATTGGGCTCCGGGGCAGCAAAGGCCGGAAGGATTGGACAGGTATGTGGCGCTGTGCATCTGCACTGCAGCGTCTGGGTTAGTGCAGCGCAGACGCGGTCTACCGGCCGCACCGCCGTCTTCTAACTCAGCCTCTTGGTAAATGGCCGTGATTCATCAACCCAGCTGAGAGACGGCCAGGTCCAGGTGCTTCTACGCTTAGCGCCAACAGAATGAAGGCGACCCTCCTCTGTCAGTGCTCTGGGTCCCACACAACTACTCGTCTACAGACCATGGGCCCAAGTGAAGTACCGGCTGGCAGGACCAAAGGAGGGGCTGCCAATGCGGTACACCCCATTTTGGCGCGACCGGTCCGCGCTGTGACCTTTTGACGCAAGCATGTTTCGGTGCGGCAGCACAATTTGTTAAAAAATAAAGACTGATGATGTCTTGAATCCTGACCTGAAGGGATGCGAGACCGAAGAGCTAACCAATGGTCTATCGACATTTTATCAATTTTTGATGCATCAGTTACTTAAATTAGCGTGGGTCATTAAGAACGCCCGTAAAGCTTAATATAAGTAACTGGTGCAAATAAAAATGGTAAGAGCTTTATGGCCTTGTGGTTAACACTTCAGTCACCCAGTTTTGCAAGACAGGGTTTGCGACGGGTCTAATTGTTTATTTATTTTTTGATTTTATTAAAAGTGCACTGTTAAAAGTGCAATGTTAATTTAAATTGCGGCGAAGTGACCGCGCCGAACAGGCCGCGCCAAACCGGATCCTGCGGCGAAAAGGTAAGCGCCAAGTCGGCCCTCGCCGAACTGGCGGCACCGAAATGTCCTGCTCTGCTGCCAATACGCTCACCTGGGCACTGGAGCCCTAACACCGCTGTTCACTCAGCAGAGCTGACACGTGAGGGCTCACGGGGCGTCTGGAGACTGTGGACACCATGCACTTTTGACAAACATGTCAATGTCATCAGTGCCACCTGCATTTTCCGCCAATCGCCAATTGCATGCTGGTACTTGTGTTCCGGTCTCAAAATTCAAGAAAATAGACTTAAGCAAGACTAAAGTAAAGCACAGGATTGGAATGAGGAACATTACGTCATCTGTAACTTTTCTTTTGGCCAGTGCCGTAAATGGAAATTATTAACTGTGGTATCCCACTAGTGATGGAGAAACGGCAGGGGGATGGGGCGAGGGGGAGGGGGTGTTGGTGAACGCTGCAGAGAGGACTCAAGGGGGATCATGAGGTTGTTCTCAGCCCCCATACATAAGCATTTTCCTTTCAGGAGATTGAGCATTAATCGTTAACACCTGCAAAATAAACAAACAGAGGATGATCGTTTCCTATAATGTTGCAAGCAAAGTAAAAACGGTGCACACCTTTTAAACCTAAAATCAAATATGTTCTACTGAGTGCAATCGCAACAGACACATCCTCAGAAGGCGTTCAAGAGGTTTAATGGGTAAGTCTCTCGACTTTTTTTCCAATGACATATGATTTGATAGGTTATTTATAACACACTTAACACCCAGAGGTTTCTAAGCGCTGATCCGGGGATCGAACCTATGGCCACGTCATCTTTGTTCCAAGGCGAGCACGTTGCCCCTGAGCTATCCTCCTGAGACAAATGAGTTTGAATCATGCAAAGCAAAAGCAGAATGAAAATCCTCAAATGTTTGACGAGCGCACATGGATTTCCTGGATCCGAGATCCATGAAGAAATGTTCTGCCGGATCCGGAAAAATCCAGCCCAATGACCAGCACTGTCTTTGGCCCTGCATGCTTTAAGTGGCGTGGGAAAGCGAAGGGGGGGGGCTATACCAAAGAGGTGTGGCCTAAATGATGGCTGTGGCCTGAAGCCTGCTGTGTCAGTGCAAGTTGTGGAACTCAACATTTAAAAAAATAATAATTCTCACCATTACCAATCCGTACACATTAACAATGAACTAACAATATAGCATAAGTCTTACTCTATTTTGAAACATTGAAAACAAATGTGTTAGTGCCCCAAACCATCTGTAAGAAGAGGGATTTTGACACTAACTCAGTATGCTTTGCTATCTCTTTTGTGTCACAGCTGTCCCGCCACTCACAGGTTAGTCTTCAAGCAGTACCTCTTACACTGCTTGTAAATGTTCCTCATTTGCGCCTTCAGACTTTTAACGGCACTCATATGTAAGGGCCGATGGAATTCTGAAAGGGCCAACGAAGCTAATTATGCTACATATTTAGGGGCCCTTAGGTGTCTGAAAGAATTAACGAGGTACATCACTGCTTGCAAACAATCCTTATTTGTGCTTTCTGGGTGTGGCATACATGGGTGGCATTTCCTGGGATGATTATGGGCTGGTGGGTGCCGAGGGAGCCCCGGAAGCGCCCTGGCTCGGGGGACATTTTTGGAGACTGCTGGAGGTCTGCCCCAGCTAGACCCGGCCAACCCTTTAGCACCACCATCAGAATGCCTTTCACTCGAACTGCATACTGAATGGTACTTGAGGAAATGCTTATCTGATAGATATTACGAATACATTAAGATAATATACAAAATCAAGTTATTCCCACTCCTATACTTTCAATGTTAAAGGAAAATGCCCCTTCAGCTTGAATAACGTATTATATATATATATATATCACATTCATGTCTCAGTCTTTATTGGTCTTGTCTCTGACTCCTAGGATGGGTGAGGTTCTGGTCCCCTGGTTGTTCTACGCAGACGACCTTGTGCTGTTGGTGAACACTCCCAGGGGGCTGAGCTCTCTTCTTTCGCAGCTGGGCACTTATGTTGAGAAGAACCTTTTGACAATTAATCAGTCCAAGTGTAAAGTAATGGTGTGGGACGATACCCGCAGAAGGACACGGAAGGCTTTCTCTTGGCTCCTGCAGAGTAATAAACTTGTGGTAGTCTGGGAATATAAGTACTTGGGTATAATTTTGAGCAGCCATACCGGTGACCTCCCTTATCATTTGGATCTTGATTGAAAAATCAAGACAGATATTGCCCAGGCACGTATTATCCAGGGGCAATACGGTAGATTTTCACTCTCGCCTGCGATTACCTTTTTTAAACAAAAGGTAACGCCTATTCTCACCTATGGCTCTGAGAGAAGAGACTGCCTGACTGAGTCCTTCTAGCAAAAGTTGAAAGCTCGCTTCTGAAGGGCTATCCTGGGTTTCCCGTGTTTCTATATGCCTAATCCAGCATGAAATGGGTAGGATATTTCTATATGCAGTATATTGTTGGAAGCTGGTCTCCCTTTATAGGAAGTATTTAATAATCTTGAATTCACTTTCAATTTGGACTGTTTTGGCTAAATATGTGCTAGTTACTCACCATGCTAAGATGGCAGCGTGGAAAGGGAGTGCAAAGAATATCCTAGAACAAATAGAGATATCAGAAAGTACCTTGATTACTAATCCGAATATGGTTAAAGGAAAACTCTGGTTATATGACTGGATCCGGACAAGGGAGAGGTGTCAGCTACTTAAATTATTCAATGCTCAACCTTTTGCTTTGAAAAAATTATATGTAGCTGAACAGTATATGATCAAATTCCCGGATCCTAAACGTAGATCACTGTATATGAGACTGAGATTCAACCTGTGGTATGCTAGAGAGATCACGTTTATCAGAATATTAGTGATGTGAACCACTGTCGTTTTTGCTCTGATGTCACAAAAACTGAAACGTTGAAGCATCTGATTGCTGAATGCCCTATTACTACCAACGAAAGTGAGACTTTCTAAACATATGCTCCCTGAGTATCGAATATTAGACTCGAGAATTGCTTTATAACAGCTCGAACACAAGAATGAATGTAGCTATGGTAACTTTCATGCAATCTCTGAACCTGCTGGAACAGCAGAAATGACGTATTTTATTGACTTTGCTGCTCTAATCTACCTACCCTTTGGAAAATATGTAAAATTAAAAATCTGAATGTAAAAATATAATTTGCATATGGCTTAGCTCGTGCTGAGATGGACATTTTTTTTATCATGATTGGCATTGAGTAGGTTCCGGGTTTAAATTGGGTATGTTTATGATTATTTTATTGTCTTTGTGTCCTAATATTGGTGATTTAGAGTGTAAAGATGAATTAATGATGTAAGGTAAACAGGCCTACTGCGAGTCACTGTAAATTGGAATTGAAATGATATTAAATAGATGTTTTGCATTGTATCATTCTTAATGTACAATTTTGAAAGGCTGATTCTTCAGCTAAATCAAATTTAAAAAGAAATATCTCATTTATGCTTACCAATGCAGAAACCGTCATCCATTGTCCATCTGATACAAAAAAATAAATAGACTGAAGGCTTTCAATTATGCATTTAACTCCTCTTTACTTCAACCAGCAGCAAAGCGTAACGTTTTTGAAAACTTTGTTGTACAATCAAAACATTTAACTCAACACCAATAAAGAACATTTGAACATCCCAATCCAAGATGGAGGCACTGTTCATCGCCCTCTTACAATCAGTCAGCCACAGTAACACCATACATTCTTGATGTGTGAGTCCCTCATCCTCTTTTCTGCCATTCGACCAGCTAACTTCCCCATGCTTTTCTTGAGTGTTCGAGCATATTTAAATGGTATTTATTTATATATAAATGTTTCTTTATTGAATGTGTTACTGCCAGTGCTGGCCAATGGGCTGGTTCTTGCCTGGTCCAAGATCCGGCATCAGATATCTACTCCGACAGGCCTGGATTGGCGGCTCAGTGATCAAATCTGCTCTGTGCGAGCGCACTACATTACCGAGCCCTCTGCTTTGCTGAGGGAGCACACGCTTCCCTTGGTGAAATATGCCAGCAAGGATTCTGGTATTTGTAGTCTGTCAGTCGAAATGGGGGAAATGTCACAATATTACATGTTTTGCCTACCATATTTATCCATACGCTTATAAAAGATGGCTTGTAAAGTACACAAACCATGGTAAAGCATTCACACAAATACGAGTCCTTTAATATGTTTGTATGCGCATCTTACAATGATTTGTGTATTTTTAAGAGCATCTTTTTTTTTTAATAAACAGAGCATTGTTGAAAGTTGAAAGCCAAACGGGGGAGAGGAGGGGAGATGAGAGTGCAAGTGAGTCGTGAATATTTGCCCAGGCTGTGATGTGGAAAGAGAGTTTAACATCTTTTAGACTGGATCAGTTATTTTCCTTGATTGTGGACCTGTGCAGCTTTTCAGGGCACAAGTAAAGGATACATGTGGGTGGGCAGTGCCACTTTTTTTCAGAGGGCAGACAAAGCACCACTTGGGTGTTTTTGAGGCAGGAAATCTTGCTCAAGTGTTTGGCTACAGGATTTCACCCAGGTTGCACGTTCCCAGTGTTGACACTTACCCACAAGACCACACACAAGTCATCAAAGCACATGTCTCATATTTGGATATTAGATTTCCAAGGAAAATTGCACTATAGATTGCTGGGTTTAAAAGGTGAGCACCTTTGACATTTTGCCAGCGTAGCTATTTGAAAAAAAAAACAGCATGAAAGAAATTGCACCATTTAAAAACTATTATTGTGAACATTTCCTTTGAGCAGAGTTCAGCTGCCAGCTCTGCCCCCTCTGAACTCCGCCTTCTTCGGAAACCTGCCCTCTCCTCCAAACTCCGCCCCCACCCCAGCCCTTGGGATCCCCCTTTCAATTTTTTTTCCATTTCCACCACTGGTTACTGTGATGCGGCAGATCGTTTTTCTTGGCAGCATTCCTTGCTCAGCACGACTTGTGCACATCATTGAGCGTGTGGTGAACAGCATGTGCAGTCAGTCCTTGGTGACCTTTGTGCAAGACGACGTAGGAGCAACCCAGACTCGCAAGTGCGCCACGCCGCTTTTGGTCTTGCCACGAATAGCCTGCTTAGCTCTGGCACCTGCTCAGCGGTTCTCCCATAAGGCAGGCTGTTTGTGGCCTTTTTGGCCGTTACATATCAAACTCCAGAGCTATGCTGAGCCTGGTGCATGGTTCCCTGCCAGTGCTTTATGTCTAGCTGGGAAGTGCGGTTAAAGGGGCAGTGCCGTCAAACTAAAGGTGCGCACAGTGGCGGCTGGTGGATTTTTTAAATTGGCTTGGGGGAGCGTAAATATGTCCCAGGCATAAGCGTGAGGGGGGGGGGGGAGCAATGGAGCCAAAAACAACCAATCAGGATTTAGGGGTGCAGGTATTGGATTGGAAGGCGTGTCTGCTTTTCTGTTTTTAATAATTGGTACAAATTGTGCATTTTCAGAACACTTGAAGTGGGAAAATCGGTAAACAAGCCACCTAATTTATAATTGGTTATGCAGGTAGCACGAGAAAAAATCGAATAGATGACAGGTCACCAAAAGTGTAAAGGAGCACTTTTTAATACATGTTCAGTATATGCCAAGTGTTTCCACAACAATGGCGGCTTTTCCCAATATTGCCAGTAATGTAAGTCACTGTAAGAATAAACTTCTCGTGGTTTTTCCCAATAATTCCACTAATGAAACTGTAAGAACACACCCATGACTGTTTGTTAAAACATGCTAAGGCCAGAAAGGCCTGGCTGCCAGTACCTGCCACTGTATCTGTTTAACACACTTGTCTTGACTACGATCACAACCACAACTCTTTTACACAGTAGTGCCAAGGCCAGTAGTACGGACTGTTTGGCACTGCCAGCCACTGTAGAACATACTTGTCTAGACTTTGACAATAATGCCAGCTCTGTAAATAAAAAGGGATCCAGACCAGTTTGCCATATAATGGCAACACATGTACTTCCTGTCTGGCAGTACTGACTACAGTAGAACACACTTTTGGTTTTGCCCAATAATGCCAATACGGTAATGGTATGGTAATGTTTATTTATAAAGCGCCAATACACAGGCAAGTGTTTCAAAGCGCTCAAGGAGGGTGGGCACATGGGGAAAAACAACAGTCACTCAGAGCCCTTGAAATTCGGAGACGATAATGGTCTGCACAGGCAGAGTAAGTGAATAGAATACATTTAACAATTGAGATACAGCAAATAGGCCTGACTACGATTCTGCAGTTTTACCAAGTGCACCTTAAGGGGTGAAACAAGAGAGAACAGACGATCTTCAGGCAAAGGTGCACTTGGATCGTGCAAGTGCCCAGACGGTCAAGGGAGGGGGGTCCAAGTGCATCCAGTTGGTGGAGACTGGGGTAAGTGCAGAGAGAGCCACTCTCTTTGGTTAATTCTCAAGTGCAGTGAGGGAGGGTGGGGTGCTGGGCCCTGAGGAAAGTGCATAGAGGATTGGTGGGGCTGCCAGGGACCTGTGAGACTGAGGTACAACAGGCGGCCAGTCAGCAAGCTGTAAGGAAGAGGAGGGAGATATGGAAAGAGCAGAGAGCTAGGTTAGCAGGGTAGAGGTGGAGAGAAGGAGGAGGAGAAGAGGAAGGTCTTGAGGATTTTCTGGAATTTAAGAAGATCAGGCTCAAGACAGAGGGAGGCAGGCAGGGAATTCCAGAGGGAGGCACCTGCTGAGTTTAAGGATCTACCTCCAAATCTCTGCTTGTAGAACTGGCTCACTCGCAGAAGGTTGGAGGTAGACGAGCAGATGGCTTGTGAGGGACAGTATTTAGGTAACTGTAAGATCACATCTTTGACTGGGTTTATGGTCCTTCCATTGAATTTTTACCATCGAGTGACCATTCCATCTAAAAAAATGCATTGAAAAAATGACCATTGAATGCATGCTTTTTCCTTTTTTTTAAAAAAAAAATGGGGGAAAAATGTGGGGTCACCCTCCCCCTTTTTTCCCCTTTAAAACCCATTATAAATAACACTAAACCCGTTACCTTGAAAAAACATGCATTCAATGCATATTTTTTTGATGCATTTTTGTCGATGGAATGGCATTCGATGGTAATGCTTTAGATGAAATGACCAGATACCCTTTGACTGTATTGCACAGTAATGCCAAGGCCAGCCCTGCCTGTCTGGCAGTGCCAGCCATGTCAGGACACACTTTTCTTCGTGTTGTGCCAATACTGTAACTGTAAGATCAATTCCAGTACTATTTTGCCCAATACATGCCAAGGCCAGTACTATCTACCTGGCAGTACCAGCCACCATAGAAAACATTTGTCTTGGCTTTTTTCAATATTGGAAATACTATCACTGAGAACACATCCATGGCTGTTTTGTTAAATAATGCCAAGGCCAGTACTGCCGGACAGGCAGTGCCAGCCACTGTAGAACACACTTGTCTTGGCTTTTCCCAATAATGCCACCTCTGTGACTAAAACCACACCCATGACAGGCTTCTCCCCTCGGACCTTGCCCCTTCCTACCCAGCCATTCAGCCCTTCATCTCCCCAACTTGCACCAAGCACACCTGCCAACAGTCTTTTCATGTTAAAAGACAGGTGTTCCTCAGCCTCAAAAACACATGTTGCGCAACTACACTCCACACAAACCCACACATGCACACACACATGGACGCATACATCAAACTTGCACAACATTTCCTTTCTTTATTTAAAAAAGCGTATTGGGGCCACAGCAGCAGCGATCTTCGCTCCTGCAGGGCGGGACTTCCTCCGGGATCTTCCACATTTGAGGAAGAGGGTCATGGTTTAGGACTGGAGGCTCCCTTCATCCCTCCTTCCCGCGCTTGAATCAGGCAGAGGGCAGGGACAGCATTCTAACCCAATTTCTGGCCTGAGACAGACAGGCAGGGGAGGGGAGAAGAGGCCTTCCGTAACTTTCATGCACCAGATTTTCCAGCTTCTCTGATGGTTACTGAACTCTGTGACATCACGGATGGTCCCACTTATGTTTTCACATAGTGGCCCAGCCCATGAGTAAAGGTATGGACATCTATTTGCAGGCCCTTATACATGTACATTGCTGTGCAGGGCATTATGGACAACACCAGTCTTTGCATTTGCTAATAATCTAAACACTTATTGATTCTATGCAAACTCTGGGTTTACATATGCAAAGTCAAATCTCCCACTACACGATGGAAATACATTTTGTATGGGTTACTTACTGACCTGTAAGGTCCTGAAAATCAAAAGGATGGAAGGTGCTGCCATGGCTCCCACTTTGGGCAGGCATCCCATGGGTGTATATATATTTTGAAAATTACAACTCCTAGAGGTATTGAGGGTTGCCTTCAGGATTCAGTGGTTCACCTTTTAGCTAATGTTCAGGCAGGCTCCAGCTTATGGGTGTAATTGTAGGGAGGACAAGGGTGTTTGTCCCCCAACTTTCGTGACACACCATTATGTCTGCCTCATTTGGCAGTGGCCCCTTTTCTTTAGATGGCATGACCCCTACCCCCAACATTTTCAGCAACAACACCACTGGTCCAGCTCCCTAAAGAGGAAGAGGTCTCTCCTAAGCAGTTATATGGTCCGAAAAACATGCCATAGAGCTCAGAATTTCCCCAAAATATCAACATCCTAAAAACGAACTTCCTCTTGTAATGGGAAATTAATTCCTGCCTCAATAAATAAAGTGGGGCAGAATTCTATGGTTAATGCCCTGTGTCACTTGAACAATACTCTGGCTGCGACGTTTGACTGCTTTATTGATAAGATTGCTGATATTCACCTGGTGTCCTCTTCAGTCACTAAGGTCCTCTAGTACCTGATCAGGAGCACCATGAACAATCTTCCAAAACTAAACATTTGGAGGGAAGTGAGGAGGAGATGGACATCCCGCAGGGATCAGTCTCTATTGTCTCTTTTCCACAAGACAGGTAGGGGAAACATGGACCAATGTGCTCTGCTAGTCCCTGGGAGAGCCTTTGCTGGGGTATTCTATTCAGGTCCTCTCTATTTCGGGCTCTTCCTCTTCTCTCTTGGAGGATTCTGACTTGACTCCTAAGAGAAAGAAGAAAAGAAGGGGGGCTTGGGATATCCTACCATTGAGTCTGGGTTTAAAGCAGTTTTAAAGCGATTTTTCCGTGACATTGAGCATCTATGCTGAGGGGAGTGATGCCCTTCAGAGGTAGTGGGCACACTCCTGAGCACTTTGAAACACTCCTTGTGTATCGGCGCTATTCAAATATAAAGAAATAAAGAAATAAATTGGATAATGAAGACCACGGGAAAGGAGGAATGTAATAGATTGAGTTTTGGAGTACCCAAGACTAATCTTGCCTGACAAGGTTGCCCAGATTCCTTAAACCGATCAACCCATAGTGACTTTCAAATTGAAAAAACACAAGGAGTCTAAAAAGGACACAGATGACCCATTGAGGGCATGTGAAAAACAATTGTTGAAGGTTCTTGGTTCCGTTATTCTGATGTTTTAATTGTTATAGGACAAGGCAGTACATGGATCAATGCCAGATGTATATATAGGAGGAAGGTAGTTGGATATCATCAACAGTTAGACCAGAATACAAATTAATTCAAAACATATTAAAGTTTATTAAGAACATGATAAAAACGACCAACAAGTGCCTAATGTAGAAAAAAATACACTGCATACAAATAGTAAAACACTATTATAAAAATACACAATAGTCTTGGTGACAAAACAGTCCTTCATAGTTGAAGACTGATTAGTAGGTAAACTCAGTTAACTGTAAAGCAACATTAGAGTCAATGATAACGTTTTTTGTTGTTGACAAACTTAATTTGGATTCACTCAATGCCAGATGTGGCAGCACTGAGAGATTGGATCCAGAATCAGTTTGCCTGCTCGCTAAGGTTAATTTTCCTTATTGGCTGTGTGAAGGAAAGCCATTATAATGTCTACGGATCCTATATTATCAGGTTTGGCTGACTCAGAGGTGGGACCGAAAGCAAAAGGATCCCTTTGGGGGACATAGTTGTAAAAGATGTGTCATCCTATGTCCATACCTCTATGGCTTTGGGTAATACCCAACCGAACCCACAGAGAATATTGGATCCTCCTGTTATTTCCAGATCTGGAAGAGGCAGAGCACACTCCTCTAGCTGCTGTCCCAAAAGACCCCTGCCCCACCAGTTTGAAACATGAGGAGCCTCTTTGGTACCATACTTATATAGAGGTCAACAAAATGCCTATTTTCCCCAAAGAGGCTGTCAGTGGGAAAGCAGACCCAGAAGAGGATAAGGATGTATGCGTCCCTCTTCAGGCAAGGAATTCGGGTTTAAGTGTTTTGTTCCAGGGAACCTTGGAGGCAGACTTGCCTTTATCCAAAACAGTTGACCACCCTCACGTTAGGTTGTACTCCCCCCATCAACCGGTTATTTTTTATCCCTTGGTTTTCAACACAGAGAAAGGTTTATTGGTGGATCAGGTGGATCAGGACCGCACACAGAAAGGTTTGGTGGGTGCAGAAACCAACTTCATGTTCTTTTTTCCTCCGTTCAATATTCCTGTTTCCAAAGATGGATCAGGGGTTCTGCACAGTTATCAATTTAAAGGCCCTGCCTTTTTGTTGTGCACTGACACTTCAAAATTCAAGGGGTCCATCTTTCAAGGGCATTAGGCGGTCAAGGACAATTTCAAAGATGTCTACCTGGTGGCTCAAATTCATCCTTCCCAGCGTAATATGTAAAGTTTATGTGGTAGGGCAACAGGTGGCAGTTCTCTCCTCTCCCATTTGGCCTGTCATCAGCCCCTTGGATTTTTATCAAAGTAGTTAAAGTCAGTAATGGCACACCTCATGACCAGAGGGCTAAAGAATACGATTTATCTGAGTGACATCTTCTTTTAAGCACATGGCATTCCCGCACTTCTGGATCATCTCAAGATGACCATTTGCCTACTTCCAGAACTCGGATTTGTCAGACATTACAAAATAAATATATCCTCAAGCCTACAAAATGCATCAGATTTCTGGGCTTCACTATTGATTATCACCTCTTTCTTCGACACCTCGCAAGGGTACTGATGAAGGGGATCTGTCATGAAATAAACTTCATTTTATTTTAAAGAATGTTAACTTCTCCCTCAGGGTTCGGACCCAGGAAGCAGGTATTCTCTCTCACTCCACCCAAGTGATGTTCTCAGACTCTCTTCATTACAGCTTCCTCCAGAGACTAAAGGCCAGACATCTCTGCAAAGGGACGTTCTACTCCCAATCATTCCAATTATCTCTGGTTGGCAGGGAGGAATACATTTGGTAACTTCCACACATGGAGGGGTGCAACGGGAGAGCCATGTATGGTCCCTCTCCTGACATAGTACTAGAATCAGATGTTAGTCTGGGTAGCAAGAAGGGAGGAGGTTTTCAACGGGAGGAAAGTGGTCCTCAGATGAGAGACCTTTACATATAAGGTGCATGGAACTCCTGGAAGGTTCTTTTGCACTGCAAATAACTGGTAAGAGACGTAATGAATAACTTTGTGCGTCTACAGATGGACAACGTTCTGCATAGTGATAGATGAATCGCGTGGGAGGAACGAAGCCCAAAGTACTAGCAGATTTGGCAAGGGAGTTTTGGCACTTTCAGCTAGCCAGAGGAATAATGTTTCAAGCTCAATATCTACCAGGGTTTGGCAAATACAGTGGCAGACTGAAATTCCAGATACCTTCATGACAGAAGTGACTGAAAAAGTAACCCCAAGTTGTTTTCTCTTTTGTAGGCCATTTGGAGTCCAGTGGACACGGACCTGTTTGCCTCTTACCTCAGTTGACCAGATTGGTCAGCTGGTGTGTGTATCTAGATTCTAAGGCCTTAGCAATGTGTACATTCCTTCAAGGCGGAATTAAGTTTTGGTGTTATGACCTGCTCCCCTTTTTAGTCAGGCTGTGGCGTTAACAAGACTCCAAGGCTGAGTGCTAAGAGTGTGTACACACAAACTCTCTCTCTCTCTCTCTCTTTCTTTCTCTTTCCTTCTCTCTCTCTCTGTCTCTCTCTCTCTTTCTCTCTCTCTCTCTCTCTGTCTCTCTCTCTCTCTCTCTCCCTCTCAAACAGTAGTGTGTTGTTGTCCACCCCTAAACTCACTTGCCTCTTAAAATTATATTAATCCTTCTGGACAGCCCTCCACTGCTTTGAGCTAGGTTTACATTATATAAATATAATATAATGCAATTATCATGCCATGTGTTATGATGGTGAAGATGCTAGTTCAGTCCCACCTACAATCCATGTCTTTGGTCCTATTTGTTTTATTTCAGACATGTGTTTCCTGTCCCTCCTGGAGCTGGAAGTAGATGTACCCTGGCTTCTTCTATTTCTTTCAGATCTGTTGACAGACTTGGGATGGATTCCACAACTTCATGTTACGGAGACATCGCCCTCTCATGGCTGGGAAGATTTCTGCAAAGTCTGTTTTTTCTAAACCTTCAGGAGATACATTCAGGCTCAGTGGAGATTCATGGGCCGAGTCTACCCAATCATCCTATTAGTCAGCTTGGACAGGGGGGTTGGGGAGGGGACTGGTGCATAGATGGGTGCATCCATTTCATTTCTGCACCCTCCTGTGGAGGTAGTCAATTCCCTAGTGTCCTTGTTCAGGGAAGGAAAGGCTTACAGAAAAAGAAATAATATGAGGTCAACTAACTCTGCAGGCAACAGCTTGTTTAAAGGCGAACCTCTTGATAGACATTCTTTTTGCCAAGAACGCATTGAGGTCCATTCCGATAAAGATTCTGACAAAGGCTAAGTAGTCTGCTTTTTAGGATGTCAATTTGGTTTTCAATTTATTTCAAACATGGTCAGACAATGACTCTGTCGTTAACAGTTATCTGCAAAATTGTTGTGCCTTGTCTACATTAAGAGGAGATCTGATTTAAATTCATTGGATGTTGATAATAAGATCTTATTCCCACAGGGATTGAGTTTTGTATCACCAATAGAACGAAAATGCATGTCAACCTCAGTTTCTTATCTTTCTTTCCTAGATGATCAGCAATTGTGTGCGGTAAGTTGCTTACAGTGTTATGATGATAAAACTAATAGATGTCACCCTACAGCTACCTCTAAACTGATTTTTCGTTTCACAAAACCTTCAGGGCTGTCTCTTCGACTAGCATGTCTGGCAGGGGTTTTGGATGATGAAAGAAGCAGGGGTTGAGACTTCTGTGTTTGGGTCTCATTGGGCAGGGACACTATGACGTCTAAGTTAATTCTTTTAGGATGAAGGTTTGTGGGGGTTCGCAGTGCAGCTGATTGACTTTAAAGTCTTTTTTACCATATGTGGATTCAACATGTGGCTAATATGTTGGTGAAAATGCTTTCAAATTGAATGATATGAAGCCTCCGGTCTTAACATAGAACCCCCTCATTAATGGGTCTATTAAGAGACACTGAGATGAATATTATACCTCCCACTGACCCTCATTTGTATTTCGCTCTTCTTTTGCAGTGCTTGTCTGAGAAGGAAGAAACATTGCACCCTTCTGATATATTTGTTAATGATCTTCAGAGGAGTTTTCTGCATTCATTGATGGGATGGATTATGTTCAAGGTATGGGGGTCTTTTCTGGTTATCTGATTTGTTCCTTCAGCTACAGAAGAGAACGAGGGACTAACTCAGCAGGGAGTTACACCCTGTGACTCTAGCTGATGAGTTGTAAGAGGACCATGACCTCTGCCTTCATATTGGATTGGGATGTTCAGATGTTGTATTTTCTTGTCTTGTTATATAACATGTTTTGCTTGTTCAACAACCTTTATGTCAGGTGAGGATCCCTTCTAAGCCATGGGAGTAATTGGCACTGGCCATAACAGGGCCTTTGCCAAAGTATGATCAAGGTAAGAGGTCATGTTTGTGTTGATGGACTACTACTCCAAATGGCCGTGTGTGGGATGGTGTGATAATGCGATGACCAAGTTGGTGGTGGAATTTATGGATAAAGTGTTTAGGATTGAAGGGTTTCCATCTATTTTGGTAACTGCTAACAGGGGTCAATTCCAGCCCAGTGTGGTGTTGGAGGATTGGAGAGGGGCAGTAGTGCGACATGAAATGACAACATAGTACTGTCCGAGGCAGAATGGGATGGTGGAAAGGTTCAGTAGAGTTGTGAAAGGGACTATTCAGTTAGCTTGGATGTCGAATTTAGATGTTGATCGGTTGACAAGAGACATGGTGTGGGTGTATAGGACAACACCACACCCCACCACAGGGATCTCCCCATTTATAGCATTGAGGTGCAGGAAACCTGTATGTGAACTGTTGCCAGAATGGCTGGATACTTCAGGACCTGTTAAGGATGGAAGATAATAGTTCACCAGTGGTGCTCCGAGATGCCAGGAGATGTGCAAAATAGTGGTTTTAAGGGAGAAGGAAACCATGCATGGATCTGTTTATGGTTGGAGATCATGTACGGGTGAGAAACCCAAGAGCGAGAGGGAGAGGAGTTCCATATCTGTCTTCTAAAGGATTGTGAAGGTCATTGGAACAGTTGTAGTGTTAGAGGATAGCAAGACAAGGAGTCAGAGGCAACTGATTAAGTGCCATGAGGCAGAAGGAAAGGATGATGTTGGGAGAAGGGGTGTTATGAAAGAAAGGCTAGGTGATGTAATATTGGTTATACTAACAGAAGTGGTTGTGGAACTGGGAGTGTGGCTTTCGAGGGAGGGGTTGCAGTGATTCCTGAGGGGAGCGTGAGTGGGTTGTCTAGCATGTAAGGGTTGAGCGGGGAGCCAGTAGAGTTGAGAAGCAAAAGGGTGAAGTGTGACCCCTCCGTGGTTAGGAATGAAAGTTGGGGGAGGAAGCGAATGGCAACGAAGGAAGGAGAGAACACGAGTATGGTTACAGCATATACCGTCAAGATTTAAAGATTTTGTGTTAAGTTTGTTCGATTAAAGGGGAAAGTGTGTAGTTGCATCCAGGAATGTCTGGCTGTTGTCACTCTGTGCTGCAACCACACAGTGTGGTGTTTGAATGCCTATTGGGCGGCATGGCATGGGGAGCCAGTGGACGGCTGGCAGGAAGCCTGCAGGGATGGTCACGGTGGGGCTCTAATGTTGGGAGTAGATTAGTAAAAAAAGGACTTACTAACATTCAGGCTGCCTCTGCCCCCTTCTTGTCATCACTGTTTCCTCTGTGTGCAACATATAATGTAACAATGGTCTTACAATCACTGTCTACACAAACCTTCCCAGTCAATATGATATGTATCTTAGAAAGCACACAATCATTTCAGAGGCTTTGAGGGTGTTTGTTTGGTTCTTGTAATGCCTTATTGAGAGAGCAAACGTCCTAAACTGTGATGAAGCTCACAACATCCCTCTTTGCTTTTGCTCTTTTCAAGATGTATCTCCCTATTATTTGGTTTTATACCCCTCAATCTCTGATCCCCAGAGCCTAAGGGGTCACTTCATGATCTCTACTGGCTAACTACGGCTTTCTGAAGGTTGGGAGTAACAACTGGTACCCCATTTTCCCCATGTGATGCCATTTTCCAGGGTGGAATTATGGGAGTCCTTGATAATGGATACTAGTTTTAAATTTAAATTCTTTAATGTGATATAGTATGAAAATAAATTCAGACTTTACACATACAGTTTTACATATTGCAAAATACATAACATTGTGCTCAATATAGAATGTGCATAGAGCTAAAAAACAAATATAAGCATATATGCATATCGACATTAAAAACTATAACTGAGAAGAAACATTACATATACTACATGGGAAGCTAATTTCCCTCTCCATAGAGGATCTCTGAGTATTTTCATGTGCTCCTCAGTCTTGGGAAGATTCCACCCCTCCCTTTAGGCCAAGTTCCACTTGTTGCCAAATGTTAAAAAGTGCAATGAATAAATGCATGTTGCTGGTATTGGTGCAATAAATCCAGAAAGACATATCATGTATTGTTGCACAGTCATGTACAAAGTCGCCCAAATGGCGAAGGATAGTGTCTCTCAGTGTCTGACATCCCTTGAGAAGGTGTCTAGCTGTCTCAAGACAGTCTGGGGATTTACAGAGACGACATATACGCTTGTCCGTAGGGATTTTCTCCCAAGCCCCTCTGATATACAAAGTAGGTAATTGCTCTAGTCTAAACAGGATGATGAAGCGTCTAAGTTTCCTGGAGGGGCAGAGAGATAAGTAAGCTTGAGGCTTCATGAAATTATACAGCCGGTATTTGACAAAATGATATGTCTCAAGATTACTTATGTGCGCAAAATTCTCTAGCCAGTCCCATCTGTCTATTTTATTACCTAATGCATGTATGGTTTCTTTTGTGACCATAGTCCCTCTGTGTATCCAGCCAATATCAGTAAAAAATTCAACCATATTTTTATTGAAGGGTGAGGTGGGAAATTTTTTTGATCACCTCCTGGTGGATCACAGATAGAAGGGGGTTGCTAGAGTCACTTATCATCTTGAGGTGGAAACCAGCTCTTTTCCTCATAACCATAGCCTTGAGGGAGGGAAGACCCAGCTCTAATCTAATCAGTGCCATCGGTATCCCCGGAGATAGTCCCAAGATTCGTCTCCAGAACTTGCCCTCCAGTACTTGTAACCACCCTAGATCCATAGTATGCAGTGATTCAAGTACGTAAACGATCATGGGTGCAAACACTTGAATGTAAAGATGACGCGTCCCCCATAAGGTGAAGCCACCCTGCTTGTTTGTAAAGGAGGAAATAAGTGAGGTGACTTGCATTGCTCTTGTGATTCGCCCCTGTCTACAAAGTGCGTAGTCGCCTAGGGGCTCAATGTCAACTCCTAAGTAGCGGTAGGATGGAGCGTAAGGTATAAGGTTACCATGTACCATCAGATTCACGCGAGTTGCTCTTTTCCTCGTGAATCTTAGTACTTTTGTCTTATCCAGGTTGATCACTAGGCCATTAATTCTGGCGTAGTCCCAGAGAGAAGTAGCAGAACGTCTTAAGCCACCTATGGTGTTATCAAAGATAACCAAATCGTCCGCATATGCAAGTACTGTGCAAGGTGCTTCCCCGACTTTAGGTGGACAATTGTCGACCTCAGCCAGGGCTGCCGGGATGTCGTACACATACAGGTTGTAAATAAGGGGTTCAGTAACGCATCCCTGCTTTACCCCACTGTCTTGCGTCACCTTTCGAGTTAAGTGTCCTTCCTGATTTAGCCTAAGGCATGCAGTAGTGTTGTGATGGAGTAATTTTAAGTAATATAACAAACCTGTCGGGCATCCCAATTTTTCTAGCTTGGCCCATAGTCTCCCTCGGGGGATCAAGTCAAATGCGGCCTTGAAGTCAATGTATAAAGCGTACAACGGGGGCTGCCCCTTGCTAAGTGCCCGTGTGCGCAGTATATCCATGACCAAGAGGTTATGTGCGGTGGAGAAGTCCCGCCTAAACCCGCATTGGAATCTACTGAGTATTTTTGAATTGTCCACCCATTTTTGCAGCTCACTGAGTAGCAACGAGGCAAATAGCTTACCAGAGATATCTAACATGGATAATAGCCTATAATTATTAGGATCCAAACGGCTACCTTTTTTGAATACCGGAATAAGAATGGCCGTTTGCCATGATCTGGGGATTGCCCCCTGCTCTAATATTTTATTGAAAAGTAGCGCAAACAAGTCGGCCCAAAATAGAGGATGGCTCTTAATCACTATATTGGCTAGTCCATTGGGTCCGGGAGATCTAGAGGACTTGAGGCCCACTATTTTGTTCATTATTGCCTCTACAGAGATGTCAAAGGGCAACGGAGAAGGAGCCTTCACCGTAGAGCTACTCAAGGTTTCTATTCCTCCTAAGTTCCGATCTAATAGGAACTTTTCCCATGCCTCCTTACTTATTGGGTTAACTAAGGGGGCTTTGGCCTTCTCTCTGTTCTCGCTCAGGAGCGACCAAATGTCGCGAGAGTTTCTCGTGCAAATCGTTTGTACTAGCTTCTGATACCTGATGTTTTTTCAGAGCTCTTGATATATTTGATGTCTGCTCTGTATCGATTTTTAATTATTTTTAGTTTCTCCCGGTATAAGGCTCCAGGTAAGTTCATCGGTTTCAGACCTCGAATAGCCGCTCTGAGGCCTCTCTTAGCATCCCTAATTTCCCTGTTGAACGGGGGTATGCACCCCCTTATTGGCCATAGCATGCTGGCCTGAGAATTTGGATATCCAGTCCTCAATCTCATTGATCGACATGTGTTCAAACTCAAGGAAATCTGGAATGGCTGTAGATTTAAGTGCTTCCGTAGCGGAGCTTATATTTCTCTCGGACCATACAATTCTGGAACCTGCACAGTGGTTTGGATACTGCCTATATTAGGAGGTACAGATGAGGGGATAGGGATGCATAAAGTGCACTGTAGCGATGCGTGGTCGCTCCATTCGTTATGCTTTACGGCCATGTCAGTAACTCTTGTCTGTAGCTCGGGGCACATGAATATATAGTCTAACGTGCTAAAAGAGGCACCGTTAGACCAATTGTGTTTCCCCGGTCGATCTCCCCTGGTACGACCGTTGATCATGGCCATGTCCCAAGCTCCAAACAATTGCAGCCAGCCTAGCCCTTCAGCTTCTCTCTTTCCATGGGTCATTTCACACCTGGTGTTAAGGTCAGGATTAGAGGGTATGGATGTTTCATCAGTCATATGGCAGTTAAAGTCGCCCATGACCATCACGGCCACATTTCCATCTCTCAGCCACCAGGAAGACAACAGGTCCTGGATCGCCTCCTGTAGCGAATCACGCATCAATTCTCCTGGGGGGTTGTAAAGATTGATTACTAGATATCTTCCCAGGCCTCTTTCGTAGTATAGTTCAACTTCTACTGCCAGGAGCTGCTCCTCGGCTTTACACTGTATCTTACGAGATGTAAACGCATTCATTACCCCAGTTAGAAGCCCCCCATAGGGACGGCCCGTACTGCCACGTTTAGCCTCCGCTTGGTATATAACAAAGCCGTCAAGTAACAGTGGGTCGAGAGACCATGTCTCTTGGAGACAGATACAGCTATGTTGTGACAGTAGGTCTACCGAGCCCTCAGATCTCAGAAGATGAGAAAAGCCTCTGCAGTTCCAAAAAAGTAATGATAAACATCAGTGGTTCTTTAGCATTTGCGGGATAGATTCTAGCAATGATTTCAAGGCTTGCTGTATTTCAGCCAGTGCAAGGTTATCCCCCTCCCCCATTTTAGGTACAGTCTCAGCCGGCACTGAGGGCGTAATGTCTTCTGGTTTTGACAAGAGGTCCTTCTCCATAGGATCCACATCAATCTCAATGTCCACTGCCATCATGTCCTCTTTGTGATTCCTAATTAACTGCGCCGTAGTCGGGAAGGTACAATGTATGGCCGAGACGTTGGGATTAGGACAGCCAAGTGGTTCAATGAAAAGAAAGTCCTCCGATTTTAAAACACGCAGTTGGGGTATGTGGTATAGTCTAGCGAGCAACTCAGAGCGTGCTAACCAGGGGGTTTTGCCGCTGGGGTATAAGTTCTTGATGAAGCAGATGCGATTAGTAGTTGTATCATTCGCTGCTCTCTTCAGATCCAGTGATGGTGGCTCCCCGGGTTCCCCTGACGCCTGTGTCTCGAGCACATACTCCGGCTGTGTATATATGCTGGTTTCCTGATCAGGCTCTTCGCACAGCACAGATGCGTCATTATCGTCCACTTCAGTAGCCTTCTCTTCAGGTATCAGCCAATCTGACAAAGGGCCCTTAGCCCTAGCCGCCCGTTGGGCTGCTCTAACCATTCTTTTCCTGGCCTTTTTAGACCGTGTCTCCGGTGCTGATTTGGGATCCAATGTGGGAGATTGGGCACCTATAGCCACTGGCTTATTCTTCAGTGCCTTTTTTGCCAGTCTGCGCTGTTTGCGTGTAAGGGGGGTCTGGGGACTATGTTCCTTCTCCCGTTCATCCCCCTCTTCTAGAGGTATCTCAATTATGCTGTTATTATTGGATACATTTGGCCCCTCGTTTTCTTCCATCTCCACATCATGCTCATTAATCGCGTCTGCTGTAAATAGTGCAGCTGAAAGATTCATTTCAGCCTCTTCTCGTGGAAGGCCTTTGGAGCCTAAGGCCATAGTAATAGCGTTGGTGTTGGCCAGGATACGTCCCGACATCTGTAACAGTATCTTGAGGGCAAATTGCATGGCCGCCACCGATGATTGAAGCTCAATTATCTTTGATGGACTAGGGTGAAGGTCGATGTTATCTGCCGTTAAGTTATCTGGATTGTCCTCCATCGATGTCATTACTAAGTTGGGGGATGCAGATAATCGTCCGCTCCTTTCCGGCGAGAGGTGTTCCCCTGTGGAATTACTCATGCTACTATCTTTAGTAGGCATTATGCCACTGTTTGGCTTCATCGGAGTTTGGGTCTGCATCCCTTTCTGTATGGTCAGGCATAGATCAAGAAGGGAGTTGTTATCTATGTCATCGAAATTAGAGGTGTTTAAGGAGATGCCATCGTTGTGTGTCGGTGCTGTCGTGTCCTCGATTACTGTAGAGTTAATGGCAGGGGGAGGATTCACCGGGAAGAATTCGGTTATAGCCCCTTGCATCACTGGTAGGGCATTTTTAGCGTTCTTTTTGGGTTTTCCCCCTTTCTTTGGGCACTCTTTGGATTCCTTAATGGATGGGCACTTATTTTTGCGTAAATTGTATATAGAGTGGGGGGCTCTTCTGCCCCGCTGCATGTCTGTGTTGTAATTCTCTTCGCTTTCCAGATTAAAGGTAGAGAGGTCCGATATTTGCGTGGTGAGGTGATTCCCTTCGGTCCACGTGGGGGGGGCAAAGTTGCTTTTCCGCTTTTCCTGTGGGCCCCCTTGTCAATTGACCCGGGGGCTATAGGGCCCGTCTCTTGGGCGGGGGCCCTCAGTCACTAAGTAATGATGGTAGGTTCCCCTTCTTCCCCGGTACAACTCAGGGTAGGGTATGTTAGTACTTGGTACCTCTGCACCACTTGTAGGTGCCTCACTGTCTCCTCTGACTCTGGCCCCTCCCCCTATCCTCCTATCGAGGGGAGAGGTTAGTCAGGTAAGGGAACTGCCGTCTGCCCCCCTCAGGCTCTGGGGGAGTGCTGGAGGTACCGCACCACCTCTTTCAGGCGGCTCCTTATAGGGTCCCTTTAATAAAGGGGGCCAATTGCCCAGGGCCACCCCTGGCTTAAAGTCAATGCCAGTGGGGCAGTAGGGCCGTGAGAGTCAGACACCACTGGGAGCTTCGCTCGCCGCCGTGCCGTGGTGTGCGATATTTGGCACAATTCCGGAGCAACCCGGAACATGGCGCGGCGCGTCGCGATTCGGCTCTCACCTCTCACCTGATTCCTTGTAAGCGGGGCCTCTCCTTCTTTCTGTCCTTCTCCCACGCTTTCTCCACGCTTTCTCCCAGCATTGTTCTCCGTTGTTCTCCGCACTGCCTTGCCCGCGCCCTCGAGCGAGACGGGCTGCTGGCTGCCGGATTCGAGGGTTCGAGGAAAGGACCCACCAACGCGTCCTACGCACCTCCACGTCGAACTGTGTCAAGCCGCACCTCCGTACAAGTACTTCCTCAGAGGCCGCCTCCGACACTTTCCGTTGAGCTAGGATAGCCATACTAGTTTTAGTTGGTGGGGATAGGGGGCAGATAAATATGGGCAATGACTATCAGCCACTGCTCTAATAAACCAGGAGGATTTACACCCCAGACCTTATGTCCAATGGAAGTCTTGTAGATGCCAATGTGACCATACATAGTCATGGTATTTCCCAGACTTGGGCAGGCAGTTGTGAGCAGTTCTAAGGAGTGTATATAACTCTATGACTGCCACAGGTGACTTGATGCCACTGTACAGCTAAAAGGCTCTACAAGAGAAAGCAGTAACATTTGAGCAATGAGTCACCATAGTTGGTGAGTATTGTATGTGCTTGAATGAATACATCTGTATGATTCAGTTGTGAGACCACCTTCTCTGCCTCAATAACCCATAAATAGTAAAAGCTTTGCACCAGTGTTTTTAGTTTGAATATGTCTTAGGTAGAAGCTCTGCTGAAAAGAAGACATGGGCACCAGAAGATGAGGAGGTGAAGCATTACGGAAGAAGTTGTTCAAAACTTATTCCAGGGCTTTTCTTGACCCATTTAGGACAATCGGTGAAACCAACAAATGTGATGCTCATGAACATATGACCTGAACCTCACCCTACAAACGGGCCGAGCGCAGATGCTGTGTGTACTTATGTCATTGGTGTGGCCTCTGAAGACATCCACAGGAGACACTGGTTTGGATCCACAGCCCCAGCCTCGTTTCCTTTCCAGAGGCCAAAAAGCATCATAACTGCTGGAGTGCAGGAGCCACTTACACCACTGACAATAACCCCTGTGCGGTTTTGTCACACTGAACGGTCCTCATGAAAATGCATGCCCTTGTTAATGAACATTAACATGGTGCTAATGGTAATACTAAACAAAAACACACAATCTCTTACCAGACGTCCCAGAGACAGAAAACGTCAACTATGAAGACACCATATTTCCAGGAACCCAACCCAATATTTAAAGCTTGCCTAGAAGGATCTGCCACTATATTTTGAAAACTGATTATGGACTATTGTTTCACCTTGTAGTTCTTTGTTTGACTGTAAATACACTATTGATGGTGTTTATTGTTTGAATGTTCCTAATAATGAGGTGATCCTGCCTCTGGTGCCACCTCAAACACTCTCCGTTAAGCTTGGTGTTTAGTGTACAACAGTGCCTACCATAAGTGAACAAAATAATCTACAGAGTGGTGCTTACCCTATTTCAAACACAGTTTCCAGCCAATGGCCAGTACCATGCCCAGGCAGACCCATCTAGAACTGGCAGCAGCACCCATCTATGGCAGGTTCTGAAGAATAAGTCTGACACAAGATTTCCCTTCAAAATTGCCTGTCCACAAATTAAATAGCTTAGAGTAGCAACCTTCCATTCAAATATTATATCTGAACTCCTCCAAGACACCTAAAATCCACCTGTCACAAACTCATTGCCCATGAGTGTTATATTCTTCTCCAATCAAGCAATTGCAACACGGACTTCGTTTCCCTTGAATTCTTGTCCAATTTTAAGGACAAACTACACACTGGAATATTCTACTCCTAACCAGGTGATACAGCTTGGACCTCTAGCGTCTGTGTTGACTTTGTGCCTGTTTCACAAAAAGTTGCACTGGAGCAAATGAGGACATGGCTATGAGCATCTTATATGTGTGCCTGCTACCTTGTACTAGATTCTCAACGTCTAAGACTGGAGCAAATATGCAGATGCCTGGAGCATCCCAGAGATGCTCTTGAACAAACCCTCATTAATCATATTTGTGCATGAGCCTCAAAGATACTTTTGGAACCTTCAGATGAGCTACAGTTTTAAGCTTTGTAAAACAAGTGCATGGAAGCAAGTACAAATCTTCGATTGGAATCTCATCAATGTGATGAATCTGATGATGTCATCACTCCTGAGATAGCTTCTCCTCATGTGGCCAGGGGACGGTAGCCGCTACCTGATCTTGAATTTGGGGGCGGCTATTTGAGGAAGTATCACATGGGGTGGGGAGATGACCCTCAGGGGGGTGACATGACATCATCAGGTGAACCACAGTATCCTCCTTTCCCTTTTGGTGATATTCCCTCCACTCTTCATGCCCTGATGTCATACTGCCATTATGCGCTTCAATAACTTGACAATGTTACTGACAGTATTCCTCATAGAGCAAATTACAGAACAAGAAATGAGGATTGCTCCTAATGCGAATCAATGTCAGCAGGATAGTAGCTGGAGGAACGCGGTTGGTTCGACATGGTTTAAAAGCATGCATGAAAAAGAAGCATGGAGTTTGTCTCCTTGCAAAGCTGAGGCAAGGAGAGAGACTGGCAGTACGGCGGCTGGTGGTGCAGGAGGTTTGCTGCTTCTGAGGCGAGTCAGAGCAACCAGAGGAAGAAAGCAGACTTGCCCAGTCATGAGAGGCTTGTGAGCACTATTCAAAGAAGCTCACAGTTTTAAGCACTGCCGCTGAGATGCTGAGAGGAGAAGAGGCTGCCAGAGCAAGTACGAGGCATGGTGGAAGCTGACGAGTGATCGAAGCACTCTGCAGAGCAACAACAAGCCACAGACCGACACAAGAGACGCAAGGGATACTGATTCCGCTATTGAGAACCAATGAGCCCACTGAAAGGGACAGGGTCAATGGGGCACTTTGGAGGGTGTAACACATGCCGAAGGAAACACAGTGTGAGAGCTAGAGAGTGTACCGCATATCAAAAGAAACAAGGTGTGAGAGCTTGAGTGTGTATGGGGTACCAAAGGAAACACAGTGTGGGAATTGGGGGAAGCTTAAGCAAGATAACAGGGCTCCCTGAGACATATAATTGCAGAATAAGTAGTCCATATGAAAGGGTCTGGGACCCATAGCCCCATTAGAAAATACATGTGGGAAAACTGTGTAGCAGATACAAGACTGAAACTAAATGAATATTAAAGGAACTTGGTAGGAGAGTATACCTGGTGTGGTGTGCAAGTTAAGGAATCCCAAGGAAGAAACCTGCCCTAAGGATTTTGTACTACAGTTAAAGTGTAAAGAAACGAGAACGTGGCAGGAGAGTATGCCAGGTGTTTTGTAAGTTTGGGACCTGCACTCAAATTATACCAAGGAACTATATAAAAAAGAACCTTGCAGGGAGCACACCAGGTGTTGTTGTGTGAGTCAGAGAATCCCAAGGAAGAATCATGCTGTTAGGATTTTTGGATAATGTTGAATGTGAGAAGAGCTTGGGGAAGGGAGACATTACCTTTGGAATAAGTTGCCACAGCAAGAGGAAGAGAGTGATACACTTAAGTTACAAAGAACTTGGCTATTCTTTGGAACTTTTGTTTGGTGAAGCAAAACCTGGGGAAGGGAATGATTCCCTACAACTGTTGTTCCGGAGGGTCCAACCACCCCCACTCTCTAGGCCTTTGCATTTCTGGGGTGAAGAAGAGACTCTAGAGCACATCAACAGGCTGAGGCAGGATTTTCAAGTCAGCAAGGTTTATTTCTTCCAACGGGCAGGACACAACATACAGCAAGGACATCTCAGGAACTCTGCAAAAATTCTGAATACAACCCTGCCTTTTGAACATTTCTTGGTTGACTCTGCTCCCTGTCTATGATGCAGAACACTCATTGATTCAGCACTCCAAGACAAGCCCCTTCGTCCTCTAGGGTTGGCTGACTGACCTGCCATTTTACAAAAGCTCCCATGTCATACTTACATCTGTAACTAATTAAAATGGTGTGTGCTGTACCTGACCTTTAAAATGGGACATTACTGACGTTAGTCCTGAGACAACTTTAGCAACTGCATCATGGTTTCCTGTCCCAAATGCCCAAATATGGGTTCAGCTGTATCCTCTCTGCAAATGGAACCAGCTGACAGCATCTCCCACTATCTTCCCTTGACTGCTACTCAGCTCCCATGGCTCGTCACGGTCAAGATTAGAGATAGGAATCCCAGACACCATGTCCTTGGCTACTGAATTCTCACTGAACTATCATGAGGTAATTTCTTTATCCTTTCAGCATGGCTTCACAGAAAGTCACTTATATATATGCACAGCATCCATTTTAGGGTGCCTGACTCTGTCTCAAAACCCAAAATGGCTGCCCACATTACAAAATACCTGACCAACCTATTTTTACCCATAACTTCAGGTCTGCTTAGTTATGAACCTAGATTCATTGATAATGTATCATAACATGTACTACCTGACACATTCTCTACTGTACATGACATTTTACCTTCATAAAATTGATCATCCTCCAGAGCGCTTTTCTGTAAGGCACTACATTTCTACTTTCTATAACATCTAGAGTCATTGATCACCCCAACAAGCTATCTACGTTCGGTTTGAAGGGGAATGGATATATCTCTATTATATTCAGTTAGAGAGGGATAGGGGACTCATTCCTTTACACTCCCACTCTGTATGGTATTTCGTCATCTACTCAATACTTATAACTACACCCATGTCCACCCTCCTTAATTTCCAATGTGCCTACACATTTCTGACCTAATTACCTTTTCTATAAACAATTAACTTCAATCTAAGAGGCATCCTAACACAATTCTACAACGTCAGTACTAACACATTATACTCTCCTAGTCTAAACATGTATGTGTCCCTAAAAATGACTTTTATTTACATTTATCTAAGTCCCACCTCTATTCCCCAATTTACTTTAAACTAACTATATGCCTCAGATAATTTTACAGCCACTATAACTCGAGAGTTTGGTCAATTTTTGAGGTAACCCATTAGCCCATTTTCTGCATATATTTTGTCCATATTGTGGCTCATATTTCACATCCTTTCTGCAACTCCCACCCCACAACATCCTTCCTTGTTCCCATTCTCTTGCCCATGCATATTTTAATGTTCAGAAAATGTATTTTTCTTTTCATCAATACATTATCCGCTGGCATATCTTCCACCCCACTCATCTCAGTTTGACATCCACCGACCGTCTGTGTCCTGTCGATTTTGTCCTCTTTTTTGGAGATGCCTTGCAGCAAGTACTTAGGCCCTTTGATTCACAAGGCTGGTACCGTTCATAATTTGAGTGTCTCTTTTTTCATAGAGCACTCATATTCATTGTTCAAATAAGTCCAAAAGAGGGGGCATTTTACCAAGGTAATACACGGATGCGGGAGTCTGTTGCAGAAACATTCAGAGAAATGGTCACTTAAACTGGGCTTTTAGTTGTGTTCCTCTGTGACTTCTCTCTCCTCGTATGGTTATAGTCTGCCAATTCTCATATAGATCCCTCATTGTCCATCTGTAATATGAAACTGAATGAGTTTCCTTTGCAAAATAATGATGTCTCTATTATAAGTGCATTGCCTGTTAGTTAGTCCCCTAAAATCCCTTTTTGTGTGCTCTATCAAAACGTACCTACCTTCTAAACAAACTTAGATTTAAGTAACATTTAATGTCCTTGCCTCCTAGAAAAACTATATTTACACATTTTCTGGACATCCCTGCCTCCTAAAAAAAACGACATCAGGCATGTTTGCTCTTGGTTTATCAAAGCTATTAGTTCGCTCCAATTTTTATACATTGTGGAATCTTTTTTTTTTGCATAAGGGCAGCCTGCTGGAATCTGAATTGTTTACAATAGACATATATTTTTAGGCAATAAATACATTTGCCTCTCTCCTCATTTTTTCTCTGCCCTTATGTCATCTGGGCTTTCTCTTTATACACATTGTATCTGTCCCTTCATATAGAGACACTTGAAATGATACATAATCCATACACACATCTCAAGAAATGCAGGTCGTTGTCTTCTCCATCTCTTAAGCGCATCCATAGCAGATGAAGACATCAATTTCAGGGATCCCTGTTCTCTGTTAGAAATCGAAATAGAGACAAAAGTCATTTGGGTACTGGCAAGGAGGTCAAGTTACTTCTTAACCTAAATTCTGTTTCCTTGCTGCTAACAAAAATACTTTCTAGATTCACCTCTATCTTTTTTCATCCCAGTTAACTCACAGGCCTTCCCTAACTCATTGGTGCACCAAACAGTAACACTTTTCACCAGTCCTATTCAAAGTTAGGGCTAATACTCCATCTGTTTCTCTGCTTTGCTGTAAATACTTCCTGCTCAGCTGTAACTGCTTGCCGCTCAGCTGTAAACGCTTGCCGCTCAGCTGCAAATGCTTCATTCTTCCTTTTTTTCACCATCCTTTTCCCAATTGCGTCGGACCATGGTCTTTTTCTTCTGTGCTTTGCTTTCATCCTGTTAAGACAAATAGAAGCATTTTGCTTCACAATATCCCCTCTTTATTCCACTATACTTAATTTAGTCTACCCCTGTTTTTCTAGACTATGGCACCAATTATTACTATGTGCCTTCATATTATATCATAAAACTACATTGTTTGCCTATTTTAAACATTTTTATACATTTGTCAAGTCGACCTCCATTGGCATCCCATAAATACACAAATGGTTACTCACTTTCAATTTGACTTCTGTTTTCTGTGTTTGTCTGCAGTGGCCATGCTTTCATCTATTTGCTACTCTCTTCACACCTGATTGCACCTATCTTGGGAAAATGGCTACACACTTGAAGACACTGGGCCTCATTACGAGCAGGGCGGTAAGGGATACCAGGCACCGGTAAGGAGACCGGTGGCGGTAATCCCTTACTGCCCTAATACGAGTTCCCTTAGCGGGTCCCTCCTTATGGACAGGACCCGTTAAGGGACTTCAGAGCTAATAACGGTACCGCAATTTGCGGTACCGTTATCAGTGCCTTCCCCATTCCCATTGAGCCCTATGGGGGCTCAAATGGGAATGGGAAATGGCTTTTTCAATGGGGACTTACCAGTCCCGCAAAGGTCGGACTACACCGGCAAGTCCCCATTGAACCATACTGGTGCCGGACCCATTATGGGAGGCAGTCATGGCGCAAATAGCACCATGACTACCTCCATTCTCGAAATGTATGCCACTGTCTCTCTATCTACCTCTTTTCTGTTACTCACCTGGCTCCTCTTACTCTTAATAATGATCAATAGTGTGTCCACACCCTTGTAGTGTGAACTAGTACTTACCTCTTTTTTCTTTTCTCCCTATTTAAGGCCATGCAGAAATTCCTCCTATGTTCATGCAAGGTCCACGATTTTCATCTGTAACATAAACCAACATCGTTACAAACACTTAAAAAATGGTATCTTATTTACCCTTGTATTTTCTTCTTACATTTGCTCTGTATACAATATTCCTTGTCTGGTTAACCCAACTTTGGTCAACCATACCCCTTTTCTGGTTCTCCATCCCTTCCTGATGCTTTTTCATTGCTCTACGCACATTTCTTTTTTAATGTTGTCCTGTAACCCTTATTGATGGTGTTTTTTTAAAAAAAAGATTTTGCTTATTTTATGCTTCCTACTTAATTCCCTACCCATTCATTCATCCAATCATTTCTTCATTCATTTCTCCCTTTAATTCATTTTTTATTTATATATTTATTTACATAATTTTCTTTTTTCATCCAAATGCCGTACATTTTTTAAACTGAGCTCTTTTACTCCTATATGTTTTAAGGTAAATCAATTATTTTCATCTTCTCCTAATTCATTTTTCTGGACCTATGCCAAAAAAGGCCCAAAGTCTACCTAACATTCTTGAAGCTCTTTCCAATCTTCTTTTATTTATTCTGGGTGCTGTTACAGTATTGTCATATATACTAAAAAAATGTCCCTAAAGAAAGCACCACTTCATTCTCCATTAAGCCCTATCTAAGTATATCATCATCTGTAACATTACTTAACCTAAACCTTTTTATGAGAACCATTACTGTCCTCCATAATCCATGTTTATTATTCACTCCTTGATCATTTGCCATGTTTCCTGACTCTATGGCTGTTTCTAATTTCATGGAGGTCATCTGTCCCCCCTCTTTGCTCATAAATATCTGTGGTCTGAGACTAAATTCACCAAATACTCTCACCACTTTTTTACTAGGTCACACAATTTTCTATAATACTGCGCTTTTACCACAACAATAAAAACCCTTTGGTTCCTATCACAACCATCTCATTGGCCTTCTGCCTTGTACATGCCCCTATGGATTTATCCATATTCAAATGGTGCACTTCTCAGACCTAACAAAACACACCTTTCTTTGATTACCTAAACAACATCACCATGCTTTAGGCTTGCATTGTCCACTTCTATCCTCAAAATACTGCCAAGTACCTGTTACGCATATACAAAAAATTCATCATAACACACTCTCCTTCAGAAACTGCTAATTTCTCACTGAACCAAACCAAATTTATAGTCTTCAAAAACACCTTCAATCTTCTAATATTCATTCACCACCCTTCTGTCTTTGCTCCATGAACATACAGTCCCAATGTCTACCATTAAATCAAAAAGTGTTCTCCCTTTGCTATATTAATTCTTGGTTCCTTTAAAACCTAGTGCCACCAACAATTCTGAACGTGTCAGGTCACTCTTTGAGGCTGTCCTACTGTGGATGCATGCATACCCTTGTCTTTGTGAAATTATTTCTCCCTTTTTTTAAACCAACTCTTTAATTCCTGCATGTCACTATTTATTCTGTGTTTGTACATTGCTGAGCCTACACATGGGCCCACTATACTTTTCCTCTATAGTGCATCTGTTTTGCACCATTCTAAAACTGTTGTACCTGCTGCACTCCGAGCGCTTATGTCTGATACAATGTCTGATGCTGGGCAAAACCCTTCCTTGACTTGTGAGTTTATACACTATGGGGCTTGCTGTCCCCCTTTTTGAGAATTGTTCATTGTGTAAAAATCCTTGGTTTCTACACATGCGTGCAAAATGTCCTAACATACCTCATATCCAATTTGCAGGAGGTCTCCTAATTTGCCCCTTCTGTATGTTTTGACTATTCTCCTGCGTGTTTTGAAACCCACATTGGTTACTCTGAATTATTCCCTGATTATTCTGAAAACCTCTTCCTCGCGGAGCAAATCCATTATAGCCTTGATCAAACTGCCTTTGATTCTTCACCTGCGGCATGCATGCTGCCTACTGTGAACCTAATCCGACTCCACTAGTCATCATTGCCTTTCCTATGGTGTAATTTGACACTTTTTTCTGTACTCATTTTGCTTTCTCACTTTTCTAGCATTATTTTTCTTGCGATTATTTTCTTACAAGTGTCTGCACAAATGCGCGATGGTCAGCTGTATCTCTGACCATGGCCTTATTCCAGCCCCACACATTTTTTAAGCTGCATCGGCACAAGCTCTAACAGCCTTTGGCATTTTGATAGCTCTCCCATCTGACGTGTCTGGATTCAGCTCTCTTAAGTGCTTTCTAGACTGCTGCCCTACTATTGTTTAAACAGCGTTCCATCATGAGCTGTAATGCTCAAATATCTTACCTTTGACCAACTGTCATCAGCTTTGTCCTCAAGAATAATGGATAGAAGACTGTTACTGTCTTCTGTAGCTAATTTGACTATTTCTGACACTTTTTCTACTACATGTTTCCACTTCTCAGCACCAGAACAATACTCTGAAGTTTGCATCTTATTTTGCCCTTATCCATCTACAGTTAAATATATTTACTATGGTCTAGCTCCTCTTTTCTCTAAAAAGAAGCTGTGAAATCTCAACTCTCATTCATCTCATCTCCCACAGTCTGGCTGTGCATCACAGGAACAATGGCTCTGTAGCCAGTTTCTCTCAAAAGATTCTTCCCTTCTTGATCTGACATATTTTTGTCCTTGACTTATGTCACGCTTATCATTCTAGTCTCTATTTTTAAAACAAACTGTCCACAGACAAGGCTCTCATGCTTGAGGTAGAACAAGCCTCTCACCTTTTCAATCTGCATTGGTGCAAGCTATTGACTCAAAAGCCTGCCTGTTTGGTTTGGTTTGGTCTAGGGGGGGGCAAAGTTATAGGGGGGTCCCAACATTTATTTTTTTCCCATAGACTGATTGGGGAAAAAACTTTGCTCACGCCTACAGCCCAAACCGCTGGACAGATTTTCACCAATTTGTGGCAGGAGCAGCGGCTTGGTCTCGAAAGCGTGCTTTTGTAAATTTGGTGAAAATCCGTCCAGTGTTTTTTAAAAAAATGATCAAAAAGTAGGTCACAAAAAATGAGTGTTATCTATGGACGCACTTCCGTGTTCACTCCACGGATGGGATACCAATTGGCTAATCAGCTTGCGTCATGTCCGCACACATGTGACGTGTCCGCTGATTGGATGGTGAAGAGCGTGAAGTGCGTCAGATTGTTCTGATGCGCCCGCCATCTTGGATCCGTGTTTGGTGTCCACGGACATCACAGTATAAACATATTTAAAAACACAACGTTGCACTTGTCAAACTTATCAAATAATGTCTGGGGAGGTGAGGGGTGATGAGGATGGAATGGGTTATGGCTGCAAGAAGCAAAAAACAGGTGTTTTTTTGTCACAAAAGTCACACGGTACATTTGGAGGTGTTCCACAATATGGGCATAAAGTACAGGTGAAAGACATTGCATTTTGGCATTCAAGGGATGGAGATGTATAATCATGGAATTGTGGACTTGTAAATGTAGATTGTTGCTTCTACAGTCTGCAATCCCAACCTTACCTTGTGGTATTACAGAGTAATACTACATACCGAATGCCTGTTCCTCTATATTGTTGATATTGGTTGCCCAATATTTATTAATATTAAATAGAAGCAATTCCGGGTTATTTTACACTCTTAAGTAAAATTCTTGATGTTTATAAATTGATGTGATGGTGGTACTCCCAGAGCGTGGCAAATAAAGGGCTAATGTGTCTGTGTTAAAATGTAATTAAAATAATAATAGAGTCAGAGTGGTGCCCCCCAGAGCCTGGTACGTCAGGCAGCCAACTGCAGTGCCTGATGGATGCGGATGAGAATAACACTTCTCATGGATGCGGTGAGGCAAGTTTTTGCGAAGTAGGAATGTATTTTGATTCTGAGTGAAGGTCACCAGCTTTGAATTTTTGGTTGCGAGCTAAGGATGCCCACGCATCGGACATATAGTATAAGGTTCAATTGTTTTTGATCTTGAGAGAAAGGGACTATTCCCACAGGAATTCAATGAAAGGAGGTTTGTAATTATGAAGATATGAGAAGGTTATGCATTCTAAAAGTCTGTAAGGAACATATAAATTCAGTTTATGAAGAATCGTTGGTGCGAACACAGTGAGCGTTATGGTCTGAGTTACGCCAAGAGAATGGAAATGGTGAATATAATGTAAGTTTGATTTTCGACGATTGTATACCGGAACGAGCATTAACTTATTATTATCTGAAGATTATTTTTGGGTTATATTCTATTTGTCTGTTCTGTGTGGCTTATTGCAATGAAACGCAAGTACAATGTTTGTTTGCAGTTGTTTTTTTAACGTGGTTATGGGGAGTTCAGCATCAAGGTGCATGTAGACCACCAATCAGTTCCCCCAGGGTCAACGCTAATATTTCATTAAAATGTCATATATGACCATGTCGAATTGTGTATCACTTTCCACCTTGCTTTCATTTTGTTGAGTTGGTTTGATGTCTGTGCTAATCGTTAGTTTAAACTCTATGCCGAATTAATAAGTCAATAGATAAATTGTAATGAAGTTCGGGTAGTGAGACACATTTTCTGTTATGTTTTCGAAACAGGTACATCTTGCCATTCTGTGATTGTCATCAATTCCAGATGGCAACTGATGGCTTTTTTAATTGGCAGCTGCAGATCGTTGTAAATAACTGGATGACAATGAGTATATTTTGGGACGATCGCCATGGGCCCATATGTCCTTACGCCGTACTAGCGATTAGGAGCAACATAACAGCCTTTATGGTGGTCTAGCCCCAAGTTGATGCAGAAGTGCTGGAATTCACTGTGCGACCCAATCGCTTCTTTTACCGAAAACGAACACTTTGTGTACACAAAAAGAACAACGCGTGCCTCACGATAAACATTTTGGATCACGAGCGAAGAAACAAATTTGCAATTTGATTGAATATGGCAATAGTCAGATGTTCTCGGAGCGTTTATTGTGAAATAAAAGTACTTTACAAATTGTACAGTGTTGTTGTTTTCTTTGAATGTATGGTTTAATATTCCGAATTGTGACGTGCTGTGTAGTGAGTCGATGTGTGTTTATTTTCGGGTTCTGCATCACGTCACGTAGGTGATTATGGACGCGTTTGGCTACGCTGACAAGGAACGTCACTGAGAAAGGTGGAGAATATCACTAGGTTTGGTGATGTGAGGCTCAGGGGCGGGGCATATGATTTAGTGACGTCAGGGCAGTTTACCATAGGCCGATGCTGCAATGGATAAGAATAAAACAAGATGGAGGTGTCCTGCTGCCAGATTTCGCATGTTTATAAAAGAGGAAAAGTCAAATGACTGGATCACAGTGACTATATTTTGTGACGACCACCATGGGCCCATATGTCCTTACGCTGTACTAGCGGTTAGGAGCAACATAACATCCTTTATTGTGGTCTAGGCCCAAGTTGATGCAGAAGCACTGGAATTCACTGTGAGACCCAAGCGCTTCTTTTACCAAAAACGAACACCTTGTGTACGCAAAAAGAACAACACGTGCCTCACGATAAACATTTTGGATCGCAAGTGAAGAAACAAATTTGCAATTTGATTGAATATGGCAATAGTCGGATGTGCTCAGAGTGTTTATTGTGAAATAAAAGTACTTTACAAATTGTACAGTGTTGTTATTTTCTTTTAAAGTATGGTTTAATATTCCGAATTGTGCCGTGCTGTGTGGTGAGTCGATGTGTGGTGATTTTCGGGTTCTTTGTCACGTCACGTAGGTGATTATGGGCGCGTTTGGCTAGCTGACAAGGAATGTCACAGAGAATGGGGGAGAATATCACTAGGTTTGGTGATGTGAGGCTTACAGGCGGGGCATATGATTTAGTGACATCAGGGCAGTTTACCTTAGGCCGATGCAGCAATGGATAAGAATAGCACAAGATGGACGCGCCCTGCTGCCCGATTTTGCATGTTTATAAAAGAGGAAAAGTCAGGTAAGGTGCACTGGAAATGTTTGCGATAAATCAAAGTATGTATAAAAATACATGGCCAAACCCTCGGGACAATAATATTTTCTGAGCATTGCACTGGTCAAACTTATGAAATAATCTCTGGGGAGGTGAGGGGTGATGAGGATGGGATGGGATATTTCTGACCTGTTTCCGAATGAGTTTACAAAGTTTGGTGGGATTTTGTGCAGAGCTTATATGACGATTGTATGTGCATTCGTTTGACCATTTTAAAAAAATAAACGTCCAACAAACTTGTGTAAGGCGCATTGGCAAGGATGGTTTTGCAAATGTGGCAGTGTTTTCTTATTTGACAAGTGTCATGTCATAATGTAGTTAAAAAAAATGGCGGTATAGCTTTAGTGACTGAGGGGTAGCCTGTGGCCATGGGCAGTGGCCAGAATGTCCGGGTCATGGAATAAGGTCATGATCCAGACAATCTGGCTACTGGCCATGACCAGAAGGGACAAAACATAGGATTAAAGTGGCCATGTCCACCTGGGACTGGCTTTGCGGTAAAGTTATTCGAAATTAGGATAGATTTGAAAGGGAAGGAAAATGTGCTTGTGGTAATATGGTCATAGGGTGTTCTTTTTGCCTTCTGCAGGCTGCCATGGAAAGCGAAGAGGGGCCCTTTATGGAACCCCCGCCTTCCCTTTGCATGGTGGCCATCTTGGAAAAGGATTTTCCTTCCTAAACCGGGACGCGACAGGCGTCCCGGTGTAGGATGAAAAATCCTCTTATTTAGTACAACGGGTTCCCGCTTTGGGAACCTAGGCTGCTAATGGACTTCATCCCCCATTTCAGCTGCTGGAATGGGGGGGAAATGGTCCAGATATCTCGTTATCCACCCTTGCTTCGCTTGGGCTGATAACTTCGGTTGCTGGGCCAGTAACCACCGTTCCAGTCTCTGGAATGGAGGATGAATGCCCCAATATTGCCATTATCATAACACAAAATGCAAATGGAAATGTTGGAAAATCTTATTGAGTCTATGCACATTACTGAGAAATATAAAGTAGATGGAGTCTATACTTTTTTTTAGTTCTATTTTTCAACTGTGAAAGGTGGTTCCTAAAGGAACATTTCTTTTGTTGTTTTTGGATGTATTTTTATTTTGGCATGAGAGGTAAGAACAAAAGGTGGGGAGGGAAATGAGGGAAAAGGCACCAAACACTAATATGGAGGGGCAGGTGGACAGGGGAAAATGTTGCACGTGTGTTATTTCTAAGGTAGGGGCCAGAGTTTCTCATGCTCCTTGATTACAGCACTGGTGGTGTCTCTTGGGAGGAGGGATGGCCTTAGCTGATGCCATTTTAAGATAAATAGCAGTTTTGCTAAAAGTATGTACTGTGTACTAGATTGTTAATGGATGAGTAGGAAATGTTGGAGCTGTGCAAGGGAAATTTTGAAGTTGAAAGTTCCGAGACCAATCCGCGAAGCACAGATCTTATTGTGAAGTGTGTACGGGTTCTCGGACACGTCATCATGCCGCGCGCTAGCATATGGTTATGTGGCACTCTCCAAAAGTTCTGCAATTAAGTCAGATGTTCGTAGACATTATGGTTAAGTTGCACTACTTAAAACCTATGAAATTCAGTGAAAAAACATTGTTAAAGGGACGTTATGTTTAAGTTGCGCTACACAAACCTATGAAATTCAGTGAAAAAACGTTGCTAAAGGGACGTTATGGTTTGAAGTAAAACCGAAAACCCCCTGAAATTCGCCAGTTATGGTAAACTAAGCAACCATAGCTCGCGCCACCACCGGGCAGTGCTAAGACTAACACCCAGGACATCAAAGATGACATCAGAAATGTCATTGATGACATCACTGATGACATCACATGTGCATGTACTTTTCATGAAAAGTCTGTGCAAGGCATTCTCATTATAATGTTGACAAAAAAAAGTGTTACGGATCATTGGAATAGATGTCATCAGCTATGTAGTGCATTAAGCAATGCATTGATATAAATAGCATTCTATTATGAAGTTCTTTTCATTATAATAATGTGCTCCTATGTAAACATAAGCATTGTGTGCAGCAAACATGATGGAGGTGCAATATTCATAATCTTCCCATGTTAAATAGTGAAATGCTAAATGCTTTCTTTTTAGAGTTTTGTGTACTGTGCAACATGTTATAAGTAGCTAATGAAACCCACTTCATATATAATTTCATTATTACATACAAAACACAAAGACACAACAACACATATAAATATGAGTATATACAGGGAAAGTGAAGTGTGCAAAAAAGCAGCAGTAGAACCAGAAATTGTTCATAAACTACCTGATTATCTTTATGCACAGAAATGATTGCTCTGCTTCAAACCTACTACTTCCCTATTTGTACCTATCACATGATGTGACTGCACCCTAAAGAGAGTAATGCGAATACAAATATGAGCATATCCAGAGAAAGTACAGTAATACAAAAACAGCAAAATATTAAAAAAGTGTTGATAACCTTACTGATTGTCTTGATACACAGAAAGCATTGGTATCTTTTAAGTGTGTATTTTTCCTATGTATATGTTTCATATGCTGTGAGTGGGCCCTAAGTGAATTATTGTAAGAACATATTTGAAGTATAGGTCTACAAATATAGTACTTTTTGATTTCTTTGTTCCTAACTATTACTGTGTAAGATATATCACTAAAGGAAAAAACATCGAGTCAGACATTGTGATGTCATCAGTGATGTCATCAATGACATTTATGATGTCATCTTTGATGTCCTGGGTGTTAGTCTTAGCAGTGCACGGTGGTGGCGCGAGTTATGGTTGCATGTCAAGTTATCTGGGGGCTCAATTTTACTTGAAACTTAATTCGGTTTCATACTGTACAACATTTTTCAAGTCCTTGAAGATGTTAACTTCTTTAATATAAAGGTTTTAACCTTCTGTCAGCTTGCATTTCTCTACCGCAGAGCTTTCAAAGTGCCTATGCTTTTTTTTTTAAAGCACAAATCATTCTTAAAATGGCATATTTTCTCTGCCCTTTTTTTTCTGACAACCCAGATGCGAAATCTTATCATGTAAAGTTATTTGGACAGCTCAGCTGGTCTAGTTTTGCTAAATACAAGAATTAACTCTATAGTTTCTGGATTTTGATTTCTAGAAGAGTTTGCAGTGAAGCACTTTCTTCACTGTTTTTCATTTATTTCACCAAGTATTGTATTTATTCACATTAAAACAACGCAAACCTGTTTACTTTGATCCATAGCATATGTTGATCTCATTTTTTTTCATAACTGAACATTTAACTTTTCTGGCTTGGTGCCAATTTTTTCTAAATCACTAAAAAATACATTTCCTTACTCCTAAATCATAAGCAAAATGCACACATATGACATAGCACACAATACATACAACAAAACAGACAACAACAAACAAAAAAAACAGACTTGACCGGTCACATGTATCTTCTACGATCTTCTCTCTAAGACTCATTTTGCCCTCTAAAAATACTTCGTACGAAGTGTAAATTAAACCCTTTAGATTCGTCTTTAACCGTCTTCTATGTTTTCGACTGTGAGAATCTGGGTTAAATTTTTTTTAACATTCTTTAAAACGTAGGCACAGGCATATTCTTTTTATCGTGGCCTCTCTCATGATACCTCTTACTTGCTTGGCCACACTCAAGTCAAGTTCTCAATAAATCCTTAACACTCATCGTCTTGAGTTAATTCCCATTCTCTGTTACTTTTTCTAAACTACTTATATTACACTTAAAAAACTTCTTAACTACTTATATTACACTTAAAAAACATTACTTTTCCAAAAGAATTCTGAGGGAGGTTCCCCACAATTGGTCAAAATAGTTTCTGAAAGACCGTCAACAGATAATCTCAAAACATTTTTCTTAGAGGGGTTTCCCATGAGTGCTTCAAAGTTGTTTCTAAAAGTTCTTATAACATGAACTCAAAAATAATTTGTCTAAGAGTAGACTCCCAAAGTGATTTGAAATGTTATCTTTTTTTATTCTAGAAAACTTTTCAGAACAACTTAAAAATATTTTTTCTAAAATGTGTCTCCTGAAAGTGGATTTTCAAATAATTAATTAATTCTTTTTTTTTTTAGAAAAAATAACTCAAAATTATTTTCTTGGAATATTTTGAAAAATATTTTTTAAATCCTTTTTCTTGGAGAACTGCCCAAAAAAATATTCCCGTTCACTCCCCTGGCGTCAAGGCACCCACCCATGCTATCAAGGCTGGGAGATCCCTTCCCTTAATGATTTGTATGGGCATCTCCAGTTTGCCCCCATAATCCATTCCCCCTCTCTCCCAGACACTCATACCATGCATATACCTGAATGTTGGATGGCCAGACTCTTTAGGCTTGAAGAAATATCATACTAAGCCTCTTGGCTCCCTGTTCAGGAGGGTCCAAACACTCCCACTCTCTGGGCCTTGGCATTTGTGGGGTGAAGAAGAGACTCTTGAGCATATCAAAAGGCTGAGGCAGGGTTTTCAAGTCAGGAAGTTTTATTTCTTCCAAAAGGCAGGACATATCATACTGAAAGGACATCTCAGGAACTCTGCTAAAATTCTGAATAAAACCGTGCCTTTTATACACTTCTTGGTTGGCTCTGCTCTCTGTCTATGATGCAGAATACTCTCATTGGTTCAGGCACTCCACGACAAGCCTCTTCCTCCTCCAGGGTTGGCTGACTGAGCTTCCAATTCACAAAAGCTCCCATGTAATACTTACATCTGTAACTAATTCAAATTGTGTGTGCTGTACCTGACCTTTAACATTGGACATTACTGACGTTAGTCCTGAGACAATTTTAGCAACTGCATCATGATTTCCTGTCAAAAAGGCCTAAATATGGGCTTCATCTGTATCCTCTCTGCTAATTGAACCAGCTGAATGCATCACCCACTATCTTCCCCTGACTGCTACTCCACTCCCATGGCTCGTCACTGTCAAGATTAGAGATAGGAAAGCCAGACACCATGTCCTTGGCTACTGAACTGTCACTGAACTATTATGAGGTAATTCTTTTATCCTTTCAGCATGGTTTCACAGAAATGCACTTATATATATGCACAGCATCCATTTTAGGGTGACTGACCCTGTCTCAAAACCCAAAATGGCTGCCTACATTACAAAATGCCTGACCAACCTATTTTTACCCATAACTTCAGGTCTGCTTAGTTTTGAACCTAGATTATTTGATAATGTGTGCTAACATGTACTACCTGACACATTCTCTACTGTACATGACATTCTGTCTGCATAAAATAGATCATCCCCCAGAGCGCTTTTCTGTAAGGCACTACATTTCTGCTTTCTACATCTAGAGTCATTGATCATCCCAACAAGCTATCTACGTTCGGTTTGAGGGGAAGTGGGTCTATCTCCATTACATTCAGTTGAGAGGGAGGGGGACTCATTCCTTTACACTGTGAATACTGTCCATTTGGAACCTTTTGTGGATTCACACCTATTTGTTGAATTTGATCATTTGCGCACTTTGAAAGTCAAAGACATTACCCCTAGCACATTAGAGTTACTTTAGAGCGTGAGGGCCAGGATAGGATTTTGGACACAGGACGTTTTTGCTTGGGACATCTTGACGCATGACAGGTCTTTAGCTTTGTTTGAGGTAGGGAAATACCTCCTAGGTTAGGGGCAGTGAGGCATTTTCTAACCCCTACATTATTGAATATGGTGTCCAGTCATAATTTCGAAAACATAATTTCGAAAGTCAAAAAAGTCGAATCAAAAATGTCGAAAAAAAAAATGTCGAATTGTTTTTTTTTTCGATATTTTTTTTTGGGCTCTAGTTTCTGTGAAAAAAATAGGTAAAAATAAAAAAAAAGGGGGGTTGGGGGGGAACCCCTCCATTTCGAAAAAAAACGTCATTAAAAAAAAATTCGACTTTTTTTTTTTCGACGTTTCTTTTTCGACTTTTTGACTTTCGAATATTTTGTATTCGAAATTATGTCTATGAACCATTGAATATAGGTCCTCTGTGTCTCATTTCTGGTTCATCACATCAGAAAACGCTTTGTGAACCAGATCCAATGAGTGCAGTGCTTCTGACATTGTATTTAAACCTCCTGCATTGCTTACATGTCTGAACATTTAGCCTCGTGACTGCACATACATTGTTGTACCATTGCCTTAATGCTTCCATTTACTGTCAGTTCTCATAGCAGTCAGAGAAATGCAATGTGCAAGTATGGAGCCAGCAAAAGTGGAAGAGTCAGAGGTAAACAACCTGCCAGACAAGACTTTTGTACGTATCACTGATCTCATTGATGGGTTAATAAAGGACTTGTATACCACAATTGCAATATCAAAAAAGGGTTTCGTTGTATGCAAAGCCAGAGTGGGAGTGAAATTATGAAAAGCCAAGTCTTCAATAACATTGTAGAATATCTTAGATAACAAAACAAGTGCAAACATAGTTTTAAGTAAGGACCGTTGTCCTGAGTGACACAGTTCTATTACCTTACAGCCGGGGGTCATGGTGAACTCTGTAAACTGAAGTGACAAAGTCATTGTCAGTCTCCAAGGTTGCAGGGTCTCCAGAACACCTGGGCTACAACGTCACACTGTGGCCTTCCTGACCATTGGCTGCATCCGAGCTCAGGTTCCACTGGTCAAACCCCTGGCTTCTCTATACCTTTCTAATATTTGACCCTCTTTCGTTGGCCAGTGTTGCTCGTACGCATTGAACCTCTCTCTCCACCTCTGTTTCTTTTCTTCTACAATGACTTCCTCCTTCTTCTTTTACCTTTCTCAAATGCCTTCCTTTTTTGTCTACCACCACTTCCCTCCACTTCTTACACATCTGGCCTTTCTCTCTTCCAACTCCTTCCTTTCCCATCTATCTCCTTTTTCCTCCACTAGTCTCCTTGATCTCTTGGTATACTCCTCACCTTGCTCTTCCCTCCAAGCTTTCACACAATCTCTAAATCCGTTCACCCTAAATAACTCTGTCCTGCTTGTGATTGGGGCTCTGAGGGACACATGTGATTATTTACTGGTCTTGTTGCGGAATTGGCTGAGGGCCAATGGCACATCCCCTTCCCATGTGTGGCCACTGATATTTTCATACCTAACTTTTCAGTGGGGCTACAATTTAAAAGTGGATTTCCAACATCTTGAAATAAGGCAGCCATGTCATGGAGGCTGCCTGTTTCTGCTATGGCTCTGCTATGGCTCCCCAGTAACATCATGTCTGCTGATTTTTTCCCTGTATTTGCTGTCAGCATTCATTCATGATTGTCTTTCCTGTGAAGTTCAGTTGAGCTGGTGTTCTTTCTTTCCCTGAGAGGTCAAATGCTGCAATTGTGATCTCGGTTTTTGGATTGCCACCTCTTGAGACATTATGATTTGTCTTAGACTGTCCCACTCTTAGGATTGAGGTCATGATTAACAGCCTTCCAATGCAGACCGAAAATGGGGAAGAGGCTGTGTTGGGTCTGTGCTTACCACACACGAAATAGGCATTATTAAAGGGTGACCTTTCTGACCCACATGTTCACTCTTGCTCGACTCCCAAGGCTCAACAACAGAACTCTGTCCAACCTCACATGTCAGAGTTTCTTATTTAGAGATCTGTCTGTCATAAGTTACTGAATCACTTCCAAGGAAAGCAATGTGCATGAGTGTAACCGCTGGTGATTTCATATGTTGTATAATGCCAAAAATGAATCATTAAAACACAGGGACACGCAACATTCACAGCAGCCTGCCCAGCCCCTACGCATGTGCATTGGTTTGATGTATGGGTAGAGAACCACAAGAAAACCCTATAGGACAAAGGTAGTTACATGTATCCAGGAAGACTGGTAGCTGTACTACCAATCCCATACCCATTATATAAGAAAACAAAAGGAGAGTTAGCTGCCAAGGGATCCACCCTTCCCAGGTGGAAATTTAGATGAGAAGGACAAAACACATTTCCTGAATTGGGAGCCAATTGGTGGAGCTCAACTAGTATATACAACTGGGCGTAACACCACTGAAGAAAGACTGTAATGGTAGTCCACCAGGGTTGGTAGACCTACCATTTTCTCCATTCTAGCATCCAGGAAATCAAGAGGCCACTGATCAGTCAATATCCAACAAGCACCATGTGTCCTTTCAGAAGCCGGAGATGAAGGGAGGATTCAGTTGGATACTAGTTCACTAGGGATTCTACCTCGGCAGATCATGTAAGAAAACCTAATCTTGTAACACGCTGAAGACGAGGGAAAATACAGACAAATGTGAAGTCTCTGAAGCGTCCATGTTTGCATGTATCACCAAGTGCCCGTCAGAAATAAGCAGCTCTATGGTGATATGTTGTTGGCATGTTCTGCTACAGGTATACACGCACCTCCACCGTATTTTAGAACTCTTTTTAAAAAAAAAAATAATTTGGCATGGCTGACAAGCATAACATGGAACATAAGATGTGATATCTGGTGCTAGGAGAGTCATATAGCCATTAAAGGGGGAGTTTCCGTGATGCAGAAAAAGGTATCGTGACCCTCATTTTGAAAATCAGCAAGTTGTTTTGGGGCAAGATACACCATTTCAAAATAATAATATGAGAGTGCGAACGGTTAAGGCAGAGATGCAGCTGAGGGCATCGGATGACACTAGAAATAGGTGATTGCCTGTTAACATCTTAACTTAATGTCGAGCCCACCTTGGATGATGGCACAATTCCTTCCCTGCTTCCTTAATAGCTAGCATTTCTTTTTCAAGTACCAAATAAGTCACTTCACGGTCCATTACCTTATTTGACAGGAAGTGCATTTGATGTGCTGTTCCATCTTGTTGCAGGTTCTTTTGTCGGGACCACTCTTATGTACGTGTCTGAGGCATCGGACTGCACAAGAAATGTGTGAAGGTTGCCTGAGTGACTTAGGATGCGTGCTTGGGATTGCGCTTCCTTTAATGCACAAAGAGGCTTTCTCCTGCCTCATTGTCTTAGTAAAAGTGTCACCTCGGCAAACCATCTGGATCAAGGCAACACACTGCACTGAAGAATTGTGAACACATCACTGATAAAAATGAGCAAAACAAAAGACGCTTCGCAAAGTTTTGAGTCCTGGGAAGAGGGGTTATCGAGAACAGTGAACATCAAACACTTTTAAAATGCAGGGCATATACCAAAACTGTGATTTATTTATTTAATTTATTTTAATTTTTTACATTTATAAAGCGCCCAAAGTGGCCCACGGGCATCGTGGTGCTGTTACAAGCAGGGCTTAGTTACAGGACACAGCAGGAAAGAAAGCATGGCAAGACAGTCTGTCTGTGGCTCGTGGTTACAGTGAGCCTAATACCAGACAGGCGGTTGTTAATCGTGACAATGTTACAATGGGAGAGGGGCTTAGGGGTTCAGTGGTTACAGGGAAACCGGAGAGAACAATCATACATTCCTGGGCCACTGGGGGTGTGGTGATGACTAGTTAAAGAATCTTGTTTTGAGTGCTTTGCGGAAGGCCAGGTGGGAAGTCTCATTCCTTCGGGTTATAGGGAGGGCATTCCATTGTTTAGGAGCTAAGAATGGGAAGCTGGAGCCACCCGCTTTGGCCCTTTTGAAGGTGGGGTTCTATAGCTGGTTGGAGTAGTGAGATCCTTTGGTTCTGGAGGAACAGGTTTGGACTACTTTTTCTAAGAGGTGGGCGGGGGCTGTGAGTAAGAGGCATTGATGGGTTATGGGTCTTGAATAAGATGCGTTCTTTGACGGGGAGCCAGTGTGCATCCCTCATAGCATGGGAGATATGCTCCATCTTGAAAATGTTCAGTGCCACTCTGAGGGCATTATTTTGGACGATTTGTAGCCTGATGAGGTTTTTAGCTGAAGTGCCTGCAAGAAGAACGATGCAGTAATCAAGTTTAGCCCCGATGGCAGCTCTGTCTATTGAGAGACAGTTCTGAGTAGACAGGTGGGGTTAACTGTGTTGATCAGTTTCATTGTGAATGAGGTCAAGGATGCAATGGTGCTTACATGGTGTGTCATGGAGAGTGTGGAGTCAAGATACATCCCCAGAGCCTTTACCAATGGTGAGACAGTGATTTGTGTGTCATCTATGGTGAAGGCACTGTATTGATTATTCATTTTACTAAGCATTTCCTTGGGGCTTACCAAGAGGATTTTGGCTTTGTCGCCGTTAAGGCAGAGCCCGTTGGCTGCCATCCATGCTTGGATGGTGGCATAAGTCATGTGCAGTGTCTCTGCTTCTTTTTCATATGAGCCAGAGAGTGGGAGGAGTACCTGGGTGTCATCAGCACAGTTTGTGTAAGCTATCCCGAGAGCGTCCAGCTTGTCCAAGAGGGGCTTGGTAAATATATTGTACAATGTGGGTGAGGTGCAGGAACCCTGTGGGACTCCGCAGTGAATGGTGGTGGGTGCCGTGCAAGCCTGATCTGAGAAAACCTTCATGGCTCTGCCTTCAAGGAAGGAGGTGATCCAGGTAGTGTATTCGGGGGTGAAGTGGACTGAGTTTGTGATATGTCTGCAAAGGGTTGTGTGCTTCACAAGGTCAAAAGCTAAATCCAGAAGGAGGAGAAGAGCTGGTTTGACTTTGCCCATAATTTTAGCTAGTTGGCTTTTAGATCTAGTAGGGCAGATTCAGCTCCATGGCCCGGGCGGAAACCTGATTGCCTCTTACCTAGGATGCTGTTCGTTTCAAGGAATTGCTGTATTTGGGTGTATGCAGCTTTGTCCAAACGTTTTTGTAAGAAAGGTACTGATGTGATGGGCCGGTAGTTGTTAGGTGAGGATGGGTCTAGAGATGGTTGCATCCAGGCCTCTTTAAGGCATGATGGCACAATGCCAGATGCGAATGACACGTTTCTGAATGCAGTCAAGAAAGGTGCTAGGATTTCCTCTTATTCCATTGTTTGTGGGGTAAAGTTTCAAACACAAAAACACTCTCTTTGCCTTCATCTAATGGTACCTACTTCCTTGATACAAGATTAAGTTTTCGTTTTACAAAGTGTCTCAGAACATAACTAAACACCCATACACGAATGCCAGGAAAGTGAGGTTGGAGGAGGTAAAGCAGCACACAGCGACAAAGTGAAGTGTTTCATGTCCTTTTCCATGTTGCCTGGTGGGAAGGTGAATCTTCACCCTTCATCCTCCTTGGTGGGAAGATCGGCTTCACTGTCATCACCCCTATTCATAATGTGCTTGTCTTTGTGATACTTAGGGGTCCCTTGCAAGGACAATTCTTTTACTTCGTAATGGGTCCCTGAAGGAAACACAACATTTTGCCTGTTCTTGTTTTGATTTTTTATACAGTTCCTCAATGAGGCATCGAGGGGTGCCTTACTTCCAAACTAGCGGGGAACGTCTTCATCCGACCTTAGTTTTACTTCTTGGTCTCATAGTCCCGTCACTGGTTGCTCTTCCCTGCTTGAGTTATGGCTCACATGGCCTGATGGTTCTCATTAACTTTGGTCAGGTCGCCCTTTTAAACTATTTTGGAGTAGCTAATATTGCAGGAGACAACACACGCCAGACAGTAGAAGGTATGCTTCAAAAAAGGAGTTTTAGGGCTAATGACAGGATTGGAACAAATCATAAAAAACAAGGGGTCTTCTCCTTATATGTAATACAAAATAACTCTAGTATTTTAGATTGAGAATCTCAATCCTGATTCCCTTCCTGGCTTTAATGTCACTCCCAGTCCTGCAGGTTGCAAGTGTCCTCTGCACTTCTTTCTTGTATCATTGGTTCATTGTCTTTGGTACTCGCCTCTTATCCTTGTTTCTGTGGAGTTCTGGGTTTTTCGGGCTTGCATATGCCCACATGTTAAACTTGGACAACAGTAGAGTTGGGGTAGGGCAATAGCCAGCAGGGCCCGAGAATGTCCACCATCGCCCGACTCTATAGGCTTTTCTCTTGCTTCCTCACTACCTCGCTGTCTCATGGTCCTGGTATTCATCCCTAAAACTGAAGCCTCATCATCCTCTTTGACAGGTTGCTTATTCTCATGCCCTTGGGGATCTGCCTCGTATGTCCTATCCTCCCCTCCCAGTCTGCCTCTCCTCATGTACCTCCTTGATGCTCCAGCTTGGAATTGAGCCTCCATCTTTCCCAGTCCCCCTTTTTAGAGGTTGGTTAGTTGACCTTTGATCCTTGCCGACTCTCCTTCAGAGTTTCTCCTAAACCTCTCCTGACATCTCCTTCCACCACCTTCATTCTGTTGGATATCTTATCTTTCTACCTGCTTTCTTCCACGTGTGTTCTTTCCTCCTTTTTTCTGGTGCCTCCCTCCGGCCTACCTTTTCTCCCCAATGTCTCTCTACCTTCCTCCTGATGTTTCCTTCAAACCTCCTCTCTTACTCTTTAATATCTCTTCTAACTATCCTCAGGTGTTTCCTTCTTACTTCAGCCTTCCCTTTTCTCTTCCTCATTGCCACCATCTTAGCATCTTTACTCCTCCTTCATGCATCCATCTTTGTTTGCCTCCAGCCACCTCACCCACTCTGCCTTAAACTCCTTTCACCCAAACCCATGTACAACTGCTCACTCCCCCATCCACGTACCCCTTCTGAATCACCAGGGTGGACACATTTGTGTTTAGATGACAACTGAAAAGGGACGGGAGGAGCGGTTTTCTGAATCAGATCCCCCCATTTAATAGAATTTCTCTGTGGTGTTCATGGACATGGACAGTGATGATTTTAGGCACATGTGTCACAGACTCTTTTCTGTGAACTGCCAGTGGTTGCATTTCCTACATTTGATGCCACTTGCAGTCCACCCTCGCTCTCCCTCCTGGAAACTGTCAGCAGCTGTGTATGCTCTGCCTTGGATGATGCCAGAAGACAGCCATAGAGTTCTCCAAGTCTGGTAATCCTCTCAGAAATGTTCCCCTATTTAGACCGCCGTAAAGGTCCACAAAGGCAGAGGTTTCCTATACACTAGTGAGAATGCCTTTATCTTATTTTAATTGTGTATTTTATTGTGGGTAATCATTTAGTGTGGGCCTCACTAAGAGCAGCGCAGAGAGCAGCAGAGAGCTGTAACAATGGGTTAAGAGGAATACATTTAAGGGGGCACAGATCAAACTGTTTCCAGGTTTATTTTCATTTTATTAGCTCTAATCCTGCCAGATCCTGCTTCTTGTGGAGCATTGACCACCAGGGATGGTGACCTTATAGGCTAGGTAGGAGGGATCATCCAAACTGATGCAAAATCATAGTCTTGTAATCAGTGACACCACGTTTCTGAGGTGGGATGTATTCTTTCTTTCGAGATCCTGTAATGTGGCGATGAGCACATGAAAGTCCACAATGAGCACAAATCTCTTTCCATAGTGGAACTGGTGGAATTATTTGCATGCCCACACAACTGGTAGACTCTCCTTCTCAGGTTGCTATAAGGCCTTCACCACCCAATAGTTATCAGATTGTCCTTCTGGCATTGTCCTCCCAGCTCCCTGTTGCACCAGGATTGCCCCATGCATGACCTGTCTATCGCCTACTGTAAACTCTGTACTTGCAATTATAAAAAGGCAATGGAAAGTCCCCAGTGCTAGCGGAACAGACAGGTCAGGGAAATCCCATACCCAATTACGGAAAAAGTCAAAGTAAATGGCAAAGGCATGTTTTATTAACATTCCATATAAAACAGGGACAGCAATACACATGCACTTCTCTGAAGCTCTGTCTTCTTCAATACGAAACAATAGATTATAAGGAAAAAATACATCACAACTGACGTCAGAGTACACTCTTGGTTCCAAAAGACAATGGGACGGAGGTATTGTTTAGGGGAATTGTCTTCATATAGGATACATAGGGGTTATTCTTTTCACTGGACACAACTATCTGATGGCGCACCTCGGACCACCCCTAAATGTATACAAATGAAAAAAGACATCATTTTAGCAACAGGTAATTGGCTAATGCAACAGTTACATGGCAGCATAATTTTGAGAGCTGTGTTTGGCTGGCATTGGTTTCTCCAACCTTGGACATTTTGACAGGTCATCAGCACATGAGCAAAAATAGTGGTAGGAGGAGTGTCATCAAGGAATTGCTTCAATCAATTGAATAAGACACTATCCCTGGTTTTGTAGGCCAAAGGTCAGGACATCAAGCTTTGAGCTTGGTCTTGTTCAGCGTCTCTTTCTCTGACAATCTTTGGGGCATTGAGGTAGGAGCCTATCTGAGTCTGGAGCTAATGAATGGACACTGTCTCCCAAACATAGGTAACGTGCGAGGAGACCATATTTTGAATTATTCTGCTCAGCTTTTATTTGGATTTTAGCTCATATTAACACGGGTGTCATCACCCCCTCTGGCCACTGGAGACTTGGTCGAGTTATCCTTCATGCAGTTTTAAGCTTTTAATTAGCAAGCAGCTGGCACTCAATTTTTTTTTGTTTGTTACCTATTCTAAGAGAAATGTGCCTTGCACTTGGGAATTATTATCTTCTGTTCTTCTTCAGAGCTACCCAAACCTCCCTTTTCTGCAGTAACCGTAGAAGGGAGCCGCATAGCCACTGCCTGGCATGCTAACTTCAGCTAATTTAGCGAGCTGATTGTCCTTGCAGCTTCGGAGCTTCCCATTTACTCTATTGTGGTCATTTTATTCAAGATGACCCCTCGTTTCCATTGCATTTTCATGTTTAGCAAGCTATGCGTGTATATTGTTTGCCTCACGTTTCAGCGTATACATTATGTTATGTTACTAGTGTGTATATGGTGCAGGTAATGTTCTTCATGTCTAAATGCATGTTTCACTTAATGTCTGTGTTTTGTCATGGTGAGTGTGTATCTGCTATATGTCTATTGAGTCTATGTGTGTTAGTTTTGGCAGTGAGGTCACTTGCTCTCGTCCTCTTCAGTTACAGCAAGTTCATTTCTTCTAGAGTTTGCAGATTCATCTCTTCTCTGATGGTTCCAGGATAAGGTCGGTAGGTTGTCTTTGCGAATAGCATTTCTTGCACTTGTGGGGAAAGGGCAGACACCATAAATAACACACTCTCATTTCTACGATTTGGAGACACGGGAGGGACTGATGCCATGAATGATGTATTCATCTGTCTCTCGACACAATTTGCCTCTTTATTCATTAGAACAGTTTTCCTTCTTACGGTGCTGAGGTGACTAGGTGACTACAGGTCCCAGTATAGTAAACAGACCTGTATCAGCATCTCCCCAGGCACTATAGATTGTTGCGGTTGGTGCATTAACACACTGCACTGCCTGTATGCCCAAGGCTTTAAGTGGGCCAGAGCTACTTGGAGCATATCCCTGGCAGTCTCCCAAAATTGTTTCCGAGCTGGGGCACTGCTGGGGCTGATCTGGCCACTAGCAGTCAAAGCCTTTTTTCTACTGCCTGAAGCTCTTGTGCTGTATTTGCGAGAGCTTCAGGCTTTAGGAAAAAATAGGCCTTGGCTTGTGCCCGCCACTCCTGTCCTTTCTTAAATGTGGCGTAGACCCCTGCCAGGCATTGCTTTAACTAAAGAGATGCAACAATCCCTTGCATCTCGAGTGAGAGGGTAATTCTTGCTGCAAAAAATGCCTGGCGGAGGTCAGTGTGGAAATTAAAGAAGCAAAGGAGAAGTGGAGGGGGCCCTTTGCTAAGCCGAAGGCTGTCTGTTAAGCCATGCCCCTTTTAGCCACTCCCCTTTAACAGCCGCTCTTCAATTCCAAATCCCACTTAAACTACTGTCTATGCCCATCCCCTTTTTTTCTGAGAGCAGGAGACTGAATATCTATTTTGCCTTCCTTTGGACTGTTAGATCCATCTTTCATTTCGGCTTAGAGGCTGTTTAGTTTCACAAAGAGATGATAGTCATTGAGAGGTGTGATCCAGTACAAGCTGAGCAGGGCAGTTAAATCTTTGGCTTTGTCGTGAGGGTTGTACCTTGATATGGGCAGGGCAGGCTTCTGTCCTCTGTTGCTCTATGTTTGTTCTGCTGCCTGTTAATGCCTGTTAATGATTTGTTAAAGTAAAACTCTGCTCTTGGAGGTGAGAGATTTGAAAGTATCTTGCTGTAGTGCCCCTTTCCCACCCATGCCCTGGAACGAGAGCCAAGGCAGTGTGCTGCCTACAGCCTTCAACTCCCCCCATGTCGGAGGGTTTAAGTCCTGCCAAGCTAGTGGCTGGCTTCACCACTGGGTGCTAAGGGTGCAGGACAACAGGTATGGACGTTGTGTTCCAGGTGGTTGTAGGCATGGTGCCAGGTATGGACACAGCCTTTCTTTTATAAGCTCAAATCATGCTTTGCGCTTGAATCCAAGTCAGAACCTTTGGCTTGGAACTGATCATGAATTGCCTGGGTCCCTGTTGTGGCCCTCAAGGACGACAGGACGCTTGGGTTGCTTCTAACCGAACTTAATTTAAAGGACATAACAGGATGGGCATAAATTGTCCATATGCAGGGCAGGGCAGGGGCAACTACTCACAGTTCAGTCATGGCCTCTCAGTTACTTCACTGGAGGCAGGGTGTGCACATGGATGGCATGCTGTAAGCTTCCAGGGCCCCCATGAGGCCTCCTGTGGCATTGGACTTATGCCCTGGAAGCTGGCTGCATGGGCTCCTCTGGGCCCTAGTTATGGTGGCTCCTTATCAGGAGCAGCGCTGTCACCAGACTGCTAGTCTGACGCTCCGCCAACTTCTGGCGGCAACGTTCTCTCGCGAGGCGCGGGTCCGTGAGATCTCGTTGTGCCGAGATCTCACGAGACCACGCTCCCATGATCACGTGACGTCCCCACAGTCCCTCACCTCTTGCACAGACGGAGACAACGACCACCAGCCATTTTTCAGAGGACTGGTGTTGCCCAGGCTGGGTATCTGAGGAATTTAAAAGATGGTTACTCCCTTTTTCTTGTTTTTTTGTGCTTTGCTTTTTACACACGGTGCCAAACCCAAGATGAGAACCAAGACCATCAGGATTAGGGGCAATACACTTACAAGGGCGCCATACATTACCTCTGAAATACCACAAACCATTTTTAATCTCCAGGGAATATTTGAATACACCTTTTGGGGCCTAAAATATGCACGCACTTTGCCAGCAACATTATAGGAAACGCCCCACTTTTGGTTCTTCTTTTTTTCTGGTGATAATGTTTAATCGTCTGAGAGACTTATTACTTATTTGTCCTGCGCACGTTCTTCGATCGGGAAACCCCAATTGGATGCCATTTGCATGTTTCACTGTCGCATATGCGCACTTCCTGTGAACTCACTTGCCATTAATGCGTCCACTCCCCCTACGCACACGTTTTTGAGGGTGTATAGTGGGCAGGGCACAGAACACGACATAGAATACTTTTCCTTATAAAAATCACGAATAGTCGCAATCCCAGTGAAAAGGAAGTATGACGCCATCGACATGCTGAAGAAGTCGTGGATGCTTGTGGGAACTCTCACCCCAGGCAACCACACTGTTTTGGTATGCAGGCCCCCTTTGCGGGACACCATCGCTGCACACCCACCAGTGAGTCAGCCAACATGTACGCCATCATCAACCGAAACAACACTCGCATTGTTTAATGCAACTTTCCCTCAGAGTCCTCGGGGCATTGTTCCGAGTCTGTGAAGGAGGCTGCCTTTGATGGACTCCGCGTCCCGTTAATCAATAACTCACACGTCTTGCCTTTGAAATGTATTTCAGTTTCCGTGACCACATGTGGTTCAGAAATCCAATTTTGAAACAATCATAAAACGGCATGCATGATCCACACGTCATCCCGGAATATAGCACCACGATTTCTCACTGCTCAAGGCATCCTCGTGTGTTTCTGATGCCCCGGGAACAATGGATTAGAACGACAATAGTAACAGAGACGTATTTATTATGTAGTGCTCGGATGGCACTGGTGCCTGCACAGATACTGCGAACCACAGGGTCACTCTTGCCAAATGCAATGCCATATGCTTTACCAGTATGAAGAGAATACAACACTGAGACGTCTCGTCCTGGACGTGAAACTGTGGGTTGATCACAGATTTCTGCAACAAGTGCATTAACCACCAGGTCTACCTGAACACCATTTAAATAGCACTAGTTTCTGTGCTAGGGCAATATAATGTATAATTATGTTACATTGGCAATATATAAACGTTGTGAAATCCACTATGCTGTTTACTCGTAAATTCTTTCTGCCACGAGCAGGGCAGTTTTCCTGTTGCAGTAGAAGCACAAACAACGCACTCTGTGTTTTTAGTTTTGGCTATTAAGGGGTTACTAGCTGAAATTAAGATACATCAGCGACTTGAGCACTCACTGCTGCAATCTGCGTGTAATTTACAGGTTCGAATCCTAGCATAGCCAAATCAGCCTTTTGGCCTTCCAAGCTCTATAAATGAGTATCAACGTCGTCGATGGCTTAACATTGTATGCACATTACATACAGGCTGCTCCCTGGAAACATATTTCACTCTTCTACACTGATGATGCAATCCTTTAATCCAAACCTCCAATGGGTCTGCAGCTCCAACTAACATCATTACATAGTTTTCTTAAAGATAAGGGGCTGAAACCTAATCCAACTAAAACTAGGATACTTGTGTCCATCCTCCCAGTTGCAGGAAGCACTTACATTTGTCGTTCAGTCTGATGGGAAAAAAGATAAAACTGTACAGTATTTTGATTATTTGGGCATTAGGGTAGATGCTACTTTTTCCATGGAAACCACTAGCCAAGAAGAGCTGCACTATGTTGGGTCACAGATGTGAAGCGATGCTAACATTCTCAAGAAAACTGAAGGTCAGACTAATATGTAGTGTTCTCAAAGTTTATAACATGCAAGCTGTCTCGACATCGATATATGGAGAAGAGGTTTGAAGCTGCGTTGATACAAACCAGATCTAAATCACAGAGCATACAATAATCAAAAGGTTGCCGACAATCCCAACCTTGTAAGAACTTGGCTTGAGGCGCATCTTCTCTAAAATAAAATGAAAGCCACTGAGATACTGGGTGGAGATGTGGACGAGTGACATCCTTAAAGACTACCAGAGGATTTTAATCAATCTCTTAGAGTTTCCAGGTGCAACCATCTTACCATGCATAAAATATGTGAAAGATATGCTGTTCAAGCTGCATATTTCGGATTTCAGGTCTCACCCGCAACCTATGGATCTGCAGTCTAAATCACTTTTAATCAAGTCGTTTGATCATTGGATTGATTCTGAGGTATGTTCTCAGACAGCAAAGAGTAGTTTGTTCATGGAATATCTATGTACGAAACAATTTAACACGTGTAATTCCTATCTCAAAAGGTGGGAATCTAGGAACCTATTATTTCTACTAAAACTTCGCCTGGGGATCATACCGTTTGGGCATATTTCCCCTAAGTGGGGGCCTTAGGCACCAAAGCAATGTTTTAATTGTAAAACAATTGATGAAACCATTGTATTTATTTATTTGTTTATTGAGCATGTGTAAGGTGCTAATACATCAAGAAAGTGTGTTTCACAGCACGCCCAGGGCAACAGGGAGGGAACATGGGGATGACAGGCAATAACAATGATGAGAAAAGACAGAGACGGTCCTACTAGGAAATGTGAGCATTCAGAACGTGCAAGTGCAGAGAGATGGAACGGACAAGAGAGAAGAGTAAGTGCTAGGAGTTCCACAGTCAGGAAGTGCAAGGGAATCAATTGCAAGCAACAGTTAAGTGCCTTGCAGAGATCACTTGGTAAATAGTGGTCACCTGCCAATAAGTGCAGGCCTGTGAGACAACACGGCCAGAGAGCGCCCAAAGGCAAGTGCTGGGAGTGGACAGAGGCTGAAGGTGATTGAGGGGGAGGCTAGAACCCAGAAGGACACATAAGGGCCCCAGTCACCAATCACAGCGACTGTGCAGTTTAGCATGGCAGAGAGAGGGGAATGAGGAGGTGAAGAGGAAAGTCTTGAGAAGCTTCTGGAATTTGAGGAGATCCGGCTCAAAACAGAGAGGCAGGGGGAGGCTGTTCCAGAGGAAGGAGCCAACCGAGGAAAGAGATCGGCCACCAGCTCGCTGTTTAGAGAAGCACTTGACACGCAGAGAGAGGAGTTGAAGATGACTCCAAGGTTTTTGAATTCAGTTGATGGAGAAGGGGGAGAGTCCATAGAGGGTGGCCAGAGCAAAGGGAAGAATGAGGCAGCAGGTCTCCCAATAGGAAGAATCTCAGTCTTACTGGCATTGAGGCAGAGATCATTAGTGGCACCCCAGGACTGGATGACAGATAGGCAGTCAGGAATGATAGAGGACGTAAGGAGAGGATCAGAGGGAAATTTGAAGAAGACTTGTGTGTCATCTGCATAACACTGGAAGTGACGGGAGAGATTGGAAATCAGCTGAGCAAACAAAGAACCAGGGAGAAAGGTTGGAGCCCTGGGGAACACCCCAGGTGGTGATAGAGGTGGGAGAGTAGAAAGAGCCCAGAAAAACCTGGGAGGGATGATCAATGAGGAGAAACCAAGGGTATCGTGGAGCCGTTTTATGAGTATGGAATGGTCGACCAGGAGAGGTCTAGTTGAATGAGAAAAGCCAGAGAGTTAGAATCAAGAGATGCAAGCAGTTCTTCATGGGTTTTCAGTAGTGCAGTTTCCGTGCCTCTGGGTGCACCGAATCCAGATTGATAATCGTGTAGGCAACCAACGAGCGGTCAGTTTGCATTTCATTCTCATTTGCCCCTAATATAATGCTCTAATGTCTCGTTGGCTGAAGTCGCTTATGATACAAGAAGGCATAAGGAACGTTTATAGGCCATTAGACTTCTGTAAACAATCAAATGACCCACGGAATCAAAGCTTGTTACTCAGCATTATGAGAAGCACCTGGAAAAAGAGAATAGCATTCACAACGGCAAAAATATAGCCTTCTTTCTATGCAAATAAAGTTTTTATATCTCGTATCAATATGTAAATATTCCTTTTAGATCTGATGAAATAAGGTTTTACCCCCATCTCATTATGAATGTATGTGTATTCAATAATTGTAATGATTGCCTATTGTCTCCATTGTTCTAATTTACGTTCATGTTTTGTATTCTGTCGATATTACTTATTTACTTTTATGGCTCTCATTAAACAAGAGAAGAATTTATAGATAATCATTGGTGTTGGATCTCAAGGCTAATAGGCACTGTCTACATTAGAGTTCATACCCATTGTATTGACCTAATTAGGTGAATTTTTTAATTTATTTTAATTATCTGCATAATACCTTTTAAATTGTTCTATGTATTCGTATTTTTGCTTACCTGAGGACCATGAAGCACGTCAATTTTCTGTACATTTGTGAAGTGTGTTGTATATGTGTCTTTGTAAGTTTTATGACATGCATCAAAATAAACTATGGTGATGAATTGTATTCAAATGGTCTGTGTACAGCGCTTTCGCGAACATGCTATATGCATACAAAATAATGAAGATGGTGACTGTTTGATTATTCAGCCACCCACTTATCATCAATGGTCATGCAGATCCCTATGACCATTCCCCCCCACTACTCACCCTCCCTGCCCAAACACCCCTCCCATGCTCTCTTTAAGCTACCTATCTCATGCAGTATCATCAAACGTTGTGATGTATAGGGCTTGCCAATGTTATTTCGACATCAATCATCTGAGAGGTAATGGTTTTTTAATGGTTTTTTATCATTGTGAATGAGCTTCTTGAGTAATATAAATGTGTTCATGAAGTGTGCCTTCAGCAGCTTGATTTAAGAGAAATGTCTGTCCTTGCACACACCCCTTGCACTGAAGTCATGTTAAAAACAAGCATTGGTGAATCCAAAAGTGTTGGCTTGTGTATGGTTATTTGATATAATATGGCCAGGTACTCACATGATTTTCCAACTGTTGCCGTCATATGGCCAGGCAACACCATTATGGCAGTGCCTGGCAAATGCTTATCACATGCAACAGAAAAGTAAAAACTGCTGGCTTTGCCAGTGCTTGTTTAGTTTTTGCTCTTAGATGGTGCTTGCAAAATAACGCTGTATGACGTCTCAATTGGATTTGTGGAGGCAGGCATGAATGTATCTTCACGCCAAAGAGTCACACACTTTCCATGCATGTGAACTTCCCTTGAATTGCTCCCCAACCTGTTTCGTCCATTTGGGTTTTACGTGTACACTTCCATTGTGAAACGTTAGTACTTACTCTATAGTGCACGTGCACGAATGCGGCGTAGAAAGAGCTTCACCCCACCCATGGACCATGCAACGTATTGTTTGTTTCCGGGCTGTTTATGCTCACTCGTTCTCCCACTTCACTAATGATCTGTCTTGACCACAGGCCTCACATATACTCATTTTCCACTGTATTTTGCAGACAATTAAACAGCTGCTTCGTTAATACTTCCACCCTGTTCCTCAACTTCTAAGCCTCAGTAATTGGGATAAGGGGGAAGGGTGTGGGAGGTGAGCCAGGGCCTGACATCTAATTTGTCACACTGCTGAGATGAACAAGAAGGGCCCAATGAAACAGGGGAGGGATATCCCAAACTTTTCAGCTGAAATATGCCACTTTTGCACTCCGAGATATCTTGCTGGGAAGGAGTGCATCAACCAGGGGACAAGAGACATGTGGCAAGCCCCATAAAGGATGCATCCACAGATATGAGACTTTCACGAGACATGGATAACATTCTAGACCTCATGTTGCTCCATCATGTCATTTGACGGTGGGGATCTGGTGCGTTTGCATTCAGATGTAGCTGGGTCCCCACCACCAAATGTTCATCATTTGCATGGCAGAGTGCAAATATGCAGGGTAAAAGGTTTCCACGTGTGTTTGCCGCCTTTTGCCCTGCACTTTGGTACTCCACCGTGCAAAGTGAGTAAACACTGCCTGGCATGCCATGGCCAGTGATTTTTCACCTTTGACGTCACTATAGTTGTAATATCTTTCATTAACAAAAAAAACTGTAACCATGGGTACTGAATTACACATACCCTCGGCTATCTGTAGTCCTTTATAGCTGTGAATATCGGAAAAATGGGCCCAATAAATTATTTCCTGCCCTGCTAGGCCTTCACCAAGTTCCCCACTCATGGGTGCCAGCTCCCCCCACTCCCCAGATCACCTCCTCACCTGCCCTCTCCCTTCCCCCCACAACACATGCTGTTTCTGTGGCGCAGTTTGCTTTGAGATGTTGGCTATTCAAGGCTATAGCCGAGGCTACAGAAAGCCTTGTGTTGCAAACTCAATCCGTAGATCCCCTCCAACTACCAATTTTCACTTGGTACTCTCTAGTCACCCCCCGCACCTCTAGCCTGATGTCATTTGCATGTTTTTGACCGGCAAATAGCTTTTTCCCTGCTTTTCATTTTCCCATATCCTCGGCTATAGCCGCAGATATCTCTCGCATTGAGAAAAAAACAAGATGGTGGTTGTTTCATTTCTAAAAAAACCTGGTTTGGGATAAATCCCTCAGATATGTCTATCTATTGTTGGGAAGGGGGCACACCCTTCTCCATCAAATATTTTTTAAAAAAACGACTGCACGGTAGAACCCCAAACCATGTATGGATCGCGCGTCAATGCTTAGTGCCAACGCTTTGTGCCAAAGTTGTTTTGGACCCGGTTCAAATCTGTCCAGCAGGTTGGGCTGTGCGCTTTGGTAAAAATTTACCTTGTTTGTCTATGGAAAATGAATGGGAAGTAGGCCGCACTTTTGAAATTATTCTTTTTTTTAAAGCTTTTTAAATCCTCATAGATATAATAGAAAATAAAATGTGCTTTGAGCTAACATTCTATAATGGCGGTGGAGCCCGAGTGTCTGTGAGGCACCCACGGATTTTGTTACTGTGTAGACAAATATAATAACTCGTTATTGAAACTGTGTTACAAATTTACTGGTATTGTGGCCAGAGTAAACAGAGTGACCAAAGCAATTGTACACGTAAACAACACAGAGTCTGCAGAATATCTAGCAAAGTCCTGCTTCTTCGGCCGAGGCAATACCTGAGGGTACTCCAACAAGTTCCCAGGTTGAACAAGCAAAAATGGGACAGCTGTCAATATCGCCTAAACTTTTTGTTCAAGAACTACGAGGGAATTAGTGGTAAATGTGGAAAGTTCGATAATTGGGACAGGCTGCAGTAACACATGCCAGATCTTAGTAATAACGTCAATACATCTGAGAGTGTGTTACATTTTGCAGTCAAGATTTTGCTGAAACTGTGCAGAGTTATATTGGAGGAGGTGAAAAAACGGGGTGCTATAATAGAGGAATTGATCAATGAAAGCCAATATAAGGGGAAGTGCAACAAAGGAGCAGAATGCACTGAACCTACAACAACAACTGATCTGGTACATGAAAGTGCTGAACAAGATGTTATTATAATAGCCCATACCGCTGCAGTCGTATGCTGTGTCCCACAAGGCTCCTGCATGTCCCCTACCCTCTACAACGTATTCACCAAGGCATTGTCTGATGACCTGGACAATCTGGCTGTCACCTACATGAACTATGCAGATGACACCCAGATTCTCATAGCCTGTCATTGGTGATTATGACACAGACAATAAGCTATTGAACAATAGCTACAGCATCATCCATGCCTGGATGGCTAAACATGGACTCTTTCTCAATGACGAGAAGACAGAGCTCCTCTTTCTAGGTTGCAAACTCAAACTTAACAAACTAGATAAGCAGTTTGACGCCTTCAACATCAATGGCAACTCTATCAAGGTAAACACTCTTGGCATATACATCGATTCATCTCTAAATGTATCAAGACAGGTTAACGCATTAGCCTCATTTACAGCTTCTACCTGTAAGTTAATCACGGCATGCAGACCCTTCCTATCTACATCCAACTACATCACTGTAGCTAGAGCGCTAGTACTCTCCAAGCTAGATTATTGTAATGCTCCCCATCTTGGAACTAGTCAACTAAACTTGAGCACAATGCAAATACTTCTAAACAATGCTATAAGGGCTGCTTGAAACATTCCCAGATCCCATCATATTTTTGAGGTGAGACGCAACCTGAATTGACTCACGATCAAACAAAGGATAACCTACAAATCACTTTCTCTGACCCACAAATGTCTCGCTAATCAAGCCCCCAACTATCGGACCAAAAACATTGTACGCAATACTTCTGACCACCCTATGAGATCTGTGCAGGCACACTGCCTCAAAGTCCCAGTCTTCAAGCTTCATAAGGCAGGAGGAAGCAGCTTCCCGGTACTTGCAGCCAATTTATGGAACTCCCTACCATTGTCACTTAGATCTGAACCAGTCTTTAATCCCTTCAGAAAGAACGCTAAAACCTGGCTTCTAACACAAGAATCTTAAATCCCTCTGCCTCTGGCCTGCAACCATGTAACTATCGGTATACTTGTATATTTGTAAAATGTATGTACAACTCGAGATCTGCTTTAGAGTTGTATATTTATGTTCATGTATGACTGTCTGCATTTGTGCACCTTGTAATTATGTAATTTGCTGTACATATCCTTGTCTCGCTTTGTATACTACCCTGCAACATCTGTAACCTGTCATCCTCTCACACTGTAACTATGTAACTTCCTATGCAAGAAATGTGCCCAGATGCCCACGAGCTTGGTGCGCTATACAAAAAAAATAAAGTAAACTAAACTAAACTAAACTACGGGAGGACTCACACAAGATGAAGCCGCAGCTGAAGATGACCTTTCTATGTATAAATCCAGCAAGGAAAGGCAATGGGCAAAATGGGCCAGAATGCGCAGACGAACAGCAAATAGAAAAATCCCCACTAAGGCACAAACGCAACTGTTGAGCCATTAAATTCCACGTTGATTATGCCTGAGCAAACACACAAAAAGAAAAACAGGCTGAATTCCACCAACAGATGGGTAGGTGGGCAGAATCCTCCCGGTACGCTGACCAGTTGGCTGTTGGCGGACGACCCGCATGCTAAACTCCAAGGCGAGGGAAAGACTGCTACTACCTCAACCGATGAGGGGGGAACTGACTTGCCTGCTTGTGGAACCTGCTCTTTTGGGGTCAGATGCTGCCTATTTGGACACACCAGTGTTATTATGGCCCCTTATGGGTTTGCAAACCACACCTACCCCTTCAGTGAATGAACCAAAAACCTTTACCTTTGGTAGGGGTACTCTGACATTTACCTGCAACCGTACCAATAGGTCTGATCTGCTAATAGTTTGTAAAAGTATACCTGCATTGAGAGTTATATCATCTGGTGATTTTAGTTTAGTTGAACCCGTGAAAGTTAATAGAGGTAATTATGTACATTTTCATTGTTTTTCTGCAGAGGTATCTTCATTGATACAGAATTCCCAAAAGTCATTTCTGAATGTGGGATATATAGTAGATTGGCCGTCAGATGTACCCTCCACACAGATGATGAAGACGAGTCCGGTAGAGGTCCTCGTCCCTAAGGTGGAGGCGGTTAGTTAAGTATGCAGTACTGGGAGATGCCATGGGATGGGAATGGTTTAGAAAGTTCCTTATGTCGCAACTAGTTCAAGCAAAGTGATCTTTAAGGATCATGAGCTGGAATACCAGGAGACATACCCATTTCTTGGACCCGAAGGGCTCGCTCCCCCAAGAAACTTGGCTCACTGCCAAGATTCATATGGAGGGCTTTGTACTATTCCAGCAACCTGCGCCGGGGGCACCAAAGGGCTGACCATCAGGTGGCCTGATTGTGGGAGTCAAGCAAAATGTTCCTTTGTTCAGTGTAAAATTGTTTAGTAGTACTGAGAATATATTGGCAATCGAGGTAGTGGTGAATGGGGTGAATGAACAAATGGTTGTATTGTTAACTAATATCTTAGCACCACCCATTATTGAAATATTGGATGAGATCCATGCGATCATTGACCAAATATGCTCCTCCTTTGTAGTGGTTGGGGACTGGGAATTTAAATGCAGGGTGTAATGATAAGGAAAGAAGCCCCAAATACAGGTGCGTTAAACCTGTGAGCATTATGAAAAATAGCAGAAGGATTAAAAAGAGAAGGCATGGATTGACACGCTTAGGGAGTGGGATTTGTTCATTTACAATGGCCGTACCCCGGATGACTGCCCGAGACAGTGTACATGGTATATGGGAAAGAACCCTTGCACATTACATAATCTTTTCAGTACCAATGCCTGCTCTGAAAGAGTGCAGTCGCTGGTATCCAGAGGTACGGACTTTAACAACAATTACATGCTGATACTCACCGTTCACACACAAATAAAATGCAAAGTTATGCGGGGCGTGTGTGACCTATATGTTAACAATGGGGGCAATATGATATGTTGGTCACCTAAAAACATTCGTAAGGCATCCAGATTCATTATCCAACTTATTGAATATGATGTGGAAACATGGACTGAACAGAGTGCGATCTACATTGATAAATGTTTAGAACAACTGGCCTTTGAAACAGGGCTGGTCAGACAAAGACAGGTGGCCATCCACAAAGGTAAATATTAAAAGGCTGTACAGCAGGGACCCCAGCCGGCCCATATGACCGTGGGTTTCCCAAACAGCACTTTAAGATGAGTGGCTGCACCCTTGAGATGGATGGGGATGCAGATTAATACGCTTCCATCAATTAAATAATGACAACTCAATAGTTTGGCAAAGGGAGTCCGTTTAATGAAAAGTACAAAAACAGGGAGTTCATGAATATCAGCAATCGCTAGATCTTCCTTCTCACTTCAACTCCAATTAATTTCAGAAAAAAACATAGTATTTATACCAAAAACACATCACTACTGACGTGTAACTCTTAAAACTTTAGCCTGCAATTCTATTGGTTCTAGGAAGGTAACATTACTATAGGGACTATATCTGTAAATGGTAACGGGGAGAGGGAATTGGATAAACAATGTCAGGTGGGGCAACTAAGCCCTTCCTTCAAAATGGCTACTGTAAACGTCACTAAAAGTATGACAGCTCATTGGTTCTACTAACTATAATACCCTAGATTACATGGTCCATTATGATTGGGTTTGCATCAACCCCACTCATACTTTTCCACTTGCTTAGCAGCGTGCAGAATAACCGGCCAGGTGCACGGAGTTCGTCTGCACCCCCAGCTTCTCTCCAATTATTGCTACAATCAATCATCACTTCAGTGGTCATGTGTTAATTATTTCTTTATGGTTGGCTTCAAGTCTGTTTCTTGGTCTGGGAAAGTTTAAGGCGTCCATGCATGCGTAGGTGTGAAAGTTTCATCCCCTCAGCTTGCCTGGTCACGTGATTCCGACACCGTGAAATCATCTTATTCTTCATGCAATTTTGTGTATTTGATTTAATTCTGCCAGTCGGCTCATCTGGCTTATCTTGACCTTTCTGAACAGGATACTCTGTTTTTCTCCTCATTCAATATATCCACTGATGGGCTATTTCAGCCGATACAAACTTGACTTCTTGGCATGTTTGCCTTCGTCTGAGTTTCTCTCTGTCTTTAAATCTCGATTTGTTTGCTGCAAAACTCTCCTCTTGAGACCTTTAGCAACCTTTGGTTGATTCTGCTCTTGTGCATAGTTGAAGTATAATTATTTAAAGTGCTCCTTGAGGTAGATATATGTATAGGTGGCGCTTGCCGCAAACTGTCTTGCTACTAAGCATAAGCAAGCCTCGCGATTCCTTGCTTCTTGCGGTCACCTTGCATATGTACACATTTAAACTAACTGAATATCTTCATCATGCATGTGGCATCATTTCTGACATCTTGACATCCCTTATTTCACTTTTAGGCTCAGGATATCACTTATCCATGGTGTTTCATCTCTTTTCATTATTCATAGGTCATCATATCTTCTACATGTGAGTCAGTCCGGGTTCTTATGATGTCATCATTCGTCTTCCATCAGCATCTTTATAGCTTCTTCAGGTATTGTATTCTGACAATAGTCATTCTGTCTCATTTGTCGATATGGTTTTCTCAATGGGTACTTTACTGTCCAGGTTTTCTTAGGTGTCAGTACTTCAACAAGTGCTGGTCTTCTGATAGGTACTGGACAGAGCCCAACTGCGGCTCTCTGCTGGTTTATTTGTTCATCATACATCACATATTTTGATGTGAACGTACCTGGTACTTCAAAATGGGTGGTTGGAGTGCAAATCATGCTTGGTACCTCCTCTACAAGGCCTTCAGCATAGAAACATGCAATGCCAAGCAGCTGATGCGTCTGCAGATGAGAAAAGTCAGAGAGGAGGCTTGCCCTACTTTGATCATGGAGGCTACTATAAGAAGAATAAAAAGAGAGTATAAGAACTCGTTGAGAAGAAGAAGGTTCTCGGCCCTTAATGGGAAGTAGCAACAGATGTTTTCAGTGCTTTGTATTGGAAAAGTCAGACCCATATGGCAAATGGTGTCCATGGCTAAGGGGGATACTCGGGGTACCATGATAAATCCAATTCTTGAGTGCAAATGGAAAGAGTACATAACGTCTAATTTTGTGACCAATGTACAGGAAAATTTGGAACAAAGACAGGAGGGGAGATGGTTATTAGCCCCAAGTGTTGATGATATATATACTGCCATTAAAATATTGAAGGGTTCACAAGCACCGGGACCTAACAGCTTGTCAAATGCTGTATTAAAAGCTGACTCCGGTGCGTGGGCCCTGGTGCTGAAAATATTGTTTGAAAAGGTTTGTAATTAAAAAGTAGTCCCTGAAACATGGTTAAGGGCTATCCTCCTGCCAATATATAAAAAGTTTGACAGAGAAAGCCCAGAGAATTAAAGATTATTATCTGTGTTAGACATATCAGGTAAATTGTTCTCTACATTTGTACTACACGCCCTGCAGCACTGGGAAAATGAAAACAAGATACTGGTTCTGTGACCACACACAACATCAGTTTCCTGGATACACTGATTAGTAAGGCCGCTTACAAGGGGAACCCTGTTTTATATCTTTATATCTTTTTAATCTGAATTGGGTGGATTTCAGTGCGGCATTCGACACAGTGAATAAGGCCCATCTATGGCATAAATTGCATACATGGGGCTGTCCCGAATGGATATTGGCAATTTTAATTCATCTCCACTCAGGTAATAGCGTACAAGTGTGGTTCAACAACCTACGGTCTATGATGACTCCAGTGAAGGTAAATGGGGCATTAGACAAGGCTGTGTCTTGGCCCCTCTATTATTGGGCCTCTATTAGGCGGATTTGCCCTTAAGGCCTTTAGCTGGGGATGGATGTCCTGTTAGGAATGGCTCTAGACATATATCTAGTTTATTGTTAGCTGACAATCATGTCATGCTCGACCGTAAAATCAGTGGCCTAAAAAATAAATGTAAGGTACTCATCGAGTATACAAACCCGAATAACCTAGTCATTAATATGAGCAAGACAGAAATTATGGTAGTATCGGGCAGCAAGATAAGAAGTGTCATTTTACAGACTGACTGCCGCAAGCTGGACTACATCACTAGTTACCAATACTTGGGAGTGGAGTTGTTGGCTGATAGAGACTATGGTGCTATTGTAGAGGGCAAGAAAAGAAAGGCCAGACAATTACCCTGTCTAATAAATACATGTGCGAAACAAACAGCTGGCTATTCTCTAGAAGGCATTCTTAAGTTGTACAAACAGAGCTTTTCGCCATCCATCCTTTATGGACTTGAAATGTTAGAAATGAGGGACCTGACATGGCTTAACGTTTTGGATTGACAATTTTGGAGGAAACTCTTGAATCTATCCCATACCACGCCCATGGCTTAACACTTACACATAGAGATCCACATAATATTAAGTGAAGAGGACTGCCTATATGCCAATTATTGCATTTTATGGGTTCGAGCTCTGAAACAGGTAGCCTCAACAATTATATAGTGGACCCCCAACTTTGAACTGGGCATTAAGTTTGAGGTCTTGAAGGCGTTATATATAAATACGTTGGAGCAGTGGGACTGGATAAATACATACCTACACTTGCAAACATTGCATCATTTCACATGGTTATCGGGCATTCTTATCTTAAAACCCAGCACTATCTTTTGAAATGCCCTGTTTCAGCTGTCTGTAATTTTGTGTTGAAATTGCAAACAGACCAGTTGCCATTTTTAGCACTGCAAGGCGCCTACTCTAAGCTCCCAGTGGAATAGAGAAAATGTTGCATTTGTAAGTCCCAGAAGAATATCGAATCACCAAGACATGTTCTGACACTTTGTCCTATGATGGGATCCATTTACATGACAAAGTTGGGGCAGTTTGTTGGAAGGCCATAAAAAGTGATGAGTTTTGGGGCTATTGTTTAAATACTGAACTTCAATCTGTGCACATGGCACTATACTAAATTTGGAAAGTGATATCCGAATGATTTAACACCTAAAATAAATGCCCACGGTAACGTATATAAAGAAATATGAATACATATGGATTATCACGTAACCAACAAGAAATTCACACAAAAGTATACGGAACACACGTGTATGATTTTTATGAAGATTATGAAATGAATCGTTTGTTTTTTTTGAAGATTGAATTTTATGCCAATATAAAATTATAATATTTTATGGCTACAGATGTTATGTATTTTAAAGTGTATTTTAGAGCAATGCAGGTAGTGAGTGTTCAAGATTAAGAAATTATGACATTTTTCAAAAGTTCTTATGAGTATGTTTTGTTTTTGTAAAGGTTCCTTTCATGAATCAATACAAAAAAAAAAATAATAATAGAAATAAAATGTGCTCACACCTACAGCCCAACTGCTGGATGTAGTTGCACCCAACTTGCGCGAGGTCGGGTGTCTTGGTCCTGAAAGCATGCTTTTCCAAATTTGGTGTAAATCCATTTATTAGATATTATTAAAGTGAGCAAAAAGTAGGCACAAAAAAGTGTAATATCGGTGTCCAGTCCGCGGACTCACTTCCTGGTTCGGTGTCCACAGACACCTCTGGGAATATCAGGACGTCGCGTACATTCAGGGACATCATACGCGCCTTTTTATTGGACAATTTAAAATGTGAGCTGCATCGAAACATTTGAAATGGATGCCATGTTAGATTTGTGAACTGTGCCCGAAGTCTATGAACATTGTGGCAAAAACATACTAAAAAACACAATATTACACCTGTCAAACTAATGAAACAATCTCTGGGGGGCGAGGAGTGATTAAGATGGGATGGGATATAGCCATAAAAAACCATAAATCTGGTATTTTTTGTTCTCCAATTTTCGTGAACATGTCAGATGTTCATAGACATTGCTGGGATGTTAGCAAACTTGAAAAAAATTCGAGGACACCCATGCATATTTGTCCATTATAGGGTCAGTGAAATGCAGTTTTTGGATGGCTTATGACTTTGGCACCATTCAATGAAACTTCATGACAGTTTGCAATATCATTTTAGACCCAACTTTGAATGCTTCTGCAAAGTCTGGTGCTGTTTCGCCAAGAGGGGGAAAAATTTGATGGGGAGTCGTATAATGTTTGAATGGCTTATAAATTTGTTGCCGTTTGACGAATCTGCATACAATTTTGCAAATATATGTTAGACCAAACTTTGAATGATTTTGCAAAGTTTGGTGGGATTTGGTCAAGAGAAGGCAACATTAGAAGGGAGTCTCAACATTTTTAGATGGCTTATAGCTTTAGTGCCTTTTGACAAATCAGCACAAAAGTTTTGAAAAACAATAACAGACCCAACCTTAAATATTTGAGCAAAGTTTGAATGGATTTTGTCAAGTGGGGGCTAAGATATATGACTATTTTCCAGAACTATTGCTTCATCCCCTTTCTCTACAGACCCCCCTACCCTCTATTACACACCTCTTGCATCCAAACACACAAAACCCAGGGGCAGAGACCGTCCCAAAACCTCAACTCTTCATGCCTCACCATGCCTGCATCGGCCCACCTAGTTACCCTGTTAGCCATTCCTTGTTTCACCCTTTTTGAACACAACATTTTGCCCACTGCATCTACACCCCCCTCTGGACACCAACCACCACAGCGGCACCAATCACTGGCCACCTTCCACCCCTGATCCCCCAACTTCACTATCACACAAGCATGCAAGCCAGCCACCTCATGTTCATTCTACCTGCTACCGATCCACTCCACACACTCCCCACCCCCACCAACCGAATAACCAAACCATCACCATTTCCCCAAACACACAGATTGTTTTTTTTTTTTTGTGGTTGGCAAGCTTGCTTAAGTATTTGGCTACCAGAATGTTACTAAGGTTGTCATGTTCCCAGTGCACATGCTTACCCACAAGACCACACACACTTGTTTCATATTGGGATTTTGTTTTCACATGAATATATTTGGACAGATTGCAGGGTTTAAAACTTGAGCACCTTTTATTCTTTGCCAGCATATTCATTGGATTGGTAGATTTCCTCTCTCAGGTTATATTTCTGGTGTTCAGTACTTTGTTTAAAAGTCCAATGCTATTTTGTCTTGAGCACTTTTTTCGAAGGAGAAGGTCAATTGAACTACATTTGTATATTTCACTTTCAAATATATATTCACTTACTGTGCCAGCATTTGATTTTCACTATGAGGGCAACATTACCTGGGCATATGTTGTTCTTGTAGCTGGTAATTTATTTCCCTTTTCCGTGTTACTTTAGTGTGATTGGTTGGGGTTGTGCAATGTATCACAACAGTCACCAAAGGAACAGCCATAAAACAAGGGGCTCTGCTCAACCAAAGTGTATGAGCCTCAGCAAATAATGTAATCTCACTGTGCATTGCCTAAAAACATTGTGAGTTCTAAAAGCCTGCAATATTTTAGACATAATTAAATTTCCCATCCATGGAGAAACCGGGACAACCTTGCTTAGGTTCAAAGTGTGGAAGAGGCGAGCCTTCTCAGGCCATGTTCCCTAATAAATGAACTCATGTTACAAGACCACTTAGAGCAACATGGCCTGACAGGGCCAGATCCTTCCTTGCATTGAAGCTAAGCAGGATTGGTCCCAGTTACTGCATGGATGGGACACAGACCGCAGTCCCGAATTCTGTGTGTGTCATAGTTTTAAATAACACATGGCATACACATTATTTTTTTTAAACTGTGCTACTGTCAGTCATTGAAAGTTTTGCACACAGGACAATTTCCTTGCCTTTTGCTGAATTGCATTCTGGTATTTGCAGTCTCCAAGTCAAAATGGGGGAATAATGCCACATTGTACACTTTTTACCTTTTTGCGTAGTTCAATAAGAATCTATATATTTGAGTAAGACTATGGTAAGTGTACTTTTCAAGTTATGTTTATAAAGCAGACTATTAATGAAAGCCAGATATGGGGTCGAGGAGGGGAAATGATGAGAGGGCAAGTAAGTCATAAGTATTTGCCCGTGGTGTGGCAAGAGAGTTTGCAAACCTGAATACTGGTATAGTTAATTACCCCTAATTGTGTCTGCTTTTCATGACACAATCCCTTAGTATTTTTGAGGTTGGAAAGCTTGCTTAAGTATTTGGCTACCAGGATTTATTCAGGGTTTATATTCCCACTGCAGACGCTTACTCACAAGACCATGAGCACTTGTTTTGTATTAGGATTTTGTTTTCTTGGGAATATTTCATGACAGATTGCTGGGTTTAAAAAGATCAGCACCTTTTATACTGCCAGCATATTTATTGGAACATTGGTGTTCATTACTTTTTTTAAAGGTTCAATGCTATTTTGTCTTCAACACTTTCTTCTAAGGAGAAGGCCTAATAAACTATATTTGTATATTTCACTTTAAGATATATGTTCACTTACTGTGCGTAAATTCATGGGTGCCAGATTTTGATTTTCGCAGGGGCAAAAGTACCAGGGCATATGTTATTCTTTCCACCGGTCATTTTTTTACCTTTTCAGTTCTGCTTAAACGTGGTTAGCTGGGGCTCTGTGATGTGTCACAACAGTCACAAAGAGACTGGCCATAAAGCAAGAGGCTCGAAGCACGCTGCTTCAACAAAGTGAGAGGTCCACAGCAAATAATTTAATCTCAATGCGCATTGCCTGAAAACAGTGTGAGTTCTGAAAGCCTGCAGCATTTTATACATAACAATACCATTGTCAAAACAGGTCAAAATCAGTTTGTGATTGGTGAACATCTTTGAGTGAGTGAAGGGTTGCAAGCATATATAGAGTGGCCTTGAAATTCAAGGTGAAAACGATAGTTGCAGGGACGTTAAGGTGAGAACGTAACGCAAAAAAACCTCTGAAAGTCAGCTAAAGCCACCTTAACTTTGCACCCCCTTTTACACAGCCTATGACCACAATGATCACATCACAGATGGAATGAGTGCTTGAAGGATACATTCTGTCTAAATCCGGTGTTTGTTTCCAATAGTCAAATATTATGCTAAAGACATAGCTGTCCGTCTAACTATAAATCACATGTACCTGAACAAAATTAACTTTTGTAAAGTTTGTACAAAATGATGCAAGCTAAAAGGCAGACGTAGCAAAACATCTTAACACTCGCACAACGCACAACAACTTGAACGCTTTTTTCTACAAATATGTGATGCACTTAGTGTAATTATGCCCAGTTTCCGGCCTTCAGGTTATTGTGCTATTTGTGACTAACAGAATGGAGGACCTGGGAGAGGTTTTTGTGTCCAGTCTAAAAAGGAACACATTTAAACCGAGCCACACGTCAACCCGTTCCCCCAATGTGTCCGGCTCTAATCTTTTTGCGCCAGGTCACACCTTTGTGTATTGCACCTTACGATTGAACCCCAAAGCAGAACATGGTTTAAATCTTGACACACCATTGTGCAGACAATACTCCACCTAGAATTGATTATGTTAAGTATGCATTACCCAAATTGCTTCACTCATACTGGATAGAATAGTTTATGGTTTATTAGACTTTAGTGTTTGGTTGATATATAATAATTATATTGCTCATTTATATAGAGCACACCATAAACTGTAAATCACCCCTTGTTAGCTATGGGTTTCTCCTAACAGAAAAGTAAAAAATATGATGTACTGCAACTATTGGTGAGTGAGGGGACTTGCATGGGGCAATGTCCTTAATCGTGAGAGTACTTCATCATCATGAGTTTGTTCACCACATCCACAGCCTAACAGCTGTGACCATGAGGACTCCTTCTGCTACATATTTTGTGAGTGAGGTGGTGGAAGGGGAGTACACTGGTTTTGGGCAAAGTGGGTGTTCACCAGAAGCTTGACAGCTGCCACAAATTGCTTCAGTTTATCTTCCCTTTCTACCACCATGCAGGACAAGTGGATGTGTTCGAGTGGCCAGCTGGTAAGGGTTGGATCGCCTGATATTTTTTTCATCTTCATTAATATTAAATGATGCAGGTAATTATGTTTCTGGAAGGGATGTCTGATAATCAAACGCTCATTCATAAATGCTCCATGGCAACATTATACTGCAGCCATCAGCCCTGCCAGAGCGCAGGGCAGGTTCAAAGGTCACTTGTGCATTCCTGAAAGCTGCTGGAATGTAAAGTTCCAACAGGCTGAGGTTACTTTTTAATCTTCTTTACCTATTTTTCCAAACATAATAATTATACGCCTTTATCAGTTTGGCAGCACATACATCTTTATATATAAGCCATGCCTGGTGGAGCAAGTGACTATTAACAGCACACAATTAAACAGCCACATCAATCTGTTATCAAACTACTGTCGGCTCTCTGAGCAGGTGCTAGCTATGACAGGACTGATTGATTGATTGATTGATTGATATTTTATTTCTATCGCGCTCATACACAAGCGTTTCAGAGCACGAAAAGGCAAGGGAGGGGAACAGGGGAGAACAAAACAGCGATCTTACTAGGCCCAGTGACATTGAGAACGTGCAAGTGCATGGGAGAGGGGGGAGGGGAAAAGTGCATGGAAGGGGGGAGAGGTGGAAAGTGCGAAGCAGAGGAGAAACAGATAAATAACAATACATAAATAATAAAGGCAACAAACAGTGGTAATGCAGCCAGCAATTTGCAAGTGCTAGGTTTAAGGCAGCAGACAGGGGAGGTTCGATAAGTGCAGGATGAAAAAGGGGGGCCTGTATGGGTGCAGATACAGACCCCAGTGCAAGGGGTGGCCCGGAGGCAGTGCGGGAGGGTGATAGGATGAGCAGGTACCTGGGCCCAAAAGACAGAGGGTGGCCAGGTGCACGCTGCCAAGAGAGAACAGATCAGCAGGGGAGGGGGAGCGAAGGCAGAAGAAAGGAGGAAGGTCTTGAGGTGCTTCCGGAACCGGAGATGGTTCTCCTCAAGTTTTAGAGTGGCAGGGAGGCTGTTCCAGAGGGAGGCCCCAGCCGAAGACAGAGATCTACCCCCAGCTCATTTCTTAGAAAAACGACTGACCCTGAGTGAGTTGGAGGTAGAGGAGCAAAGAGCTCGAGAGGGGAGGTATTTGCGGAGAAATAGCTGAAGGTATTTTGGACCCAGGCACCAGAAAGCCTTGTGGACAATGCAGAGGGTTTTGAATTTAATCCTTGCATCCACTGGGAGCCAGTGAAGAGATTTCAGAGCTGGAGAGATACGATCCCAGGGCTTGAGGCCAAGGACAAGTCTTGCAGGGCTGTTCTGGATTAGTTGCAGAGGGCAGAGAGTAGAGGCAGCTAGATTTAGAAAGAGGCTGTTACAATAGTCCAAGCTAGAGAGAACCAGAGCTTGAGATACCATGAGCTTCTGGGCGAAGGAGAGAAAAGGCAGAGTACCTCTGAGGAGGAGCAGGCGGAAATTTGACTTTTTAGAGACCTCAGAGATGTGGGCAGAGAAGGAAAGGGTGGAGTCAAAGATGACCCCGAGGTTCTTAGCCTCGCAGGTGGGGGTAGGAGGAGGGCCAGGGGAGGCCGGCCAGAGAGTGAGGGGAAAGGATGGTGAAGGTGTGCCGATGAGGAGGATCTCCGTCTTGCTGGCATTCAGACAAAGATCATTGGCGGCACACCAATCTTGAATGGCAGTTAGGCAATCAAAGATGAGAGAGGGAGAGGAGGTGGCAGAGGGCAGCCTGAAAATGAGTTGAGCATAGTCAGCGTAGCACTGGAAATCTGAGCAGAAAATGGAAATGCAGTGGGCGAGAGTTGCCAGGTATTGGTTGAAAAGCCAGGGCGAGAGGTTAGACCCCTGTGGAACACCACAGGTAGAGAGGAAGATAGATGAAAGGAAGAACCCAAGTTGGACCTGGGAGGGTCGATCTGAGAGGAAAGAGGTCAGCCAGGCCAGAGCCTGATCAGTGATACCCAAGTTTTCACGGAGACGGTTGAGCAGGTTGGTATGGATGACCGTGTCGAAGGCAGAAGAGAGATCGAGGAGGATGAGGACAGAGGAAATGTTAGAGTAAAGGTTGGTGAGCAGATCTTCACGGATTTTTAGGAGAGCAGTTTCTGTGCTTCTGGCAGCTCTGAAGCCAGACTGGTGGTCATGGAGACAGCCAACAGAATTGGAATGAAGGTTAAGCTGAGAGATGGCCAACTTTTCCAGGAGTTTGCCAAGAAAGGGAGTAATGGAAATTGGGCGATAGTTAGCTGGACAAGAAGGATCAGCTGTGGGTTTCTTGAGAAGAGGATGTACAAAGGAGTGCTTCAGAGGGGAGGTGAAGGAACCAGAGGCAAGGGAGTGGTTGCAAAAATCAGCAAGGGCTGGAGCGAGGGTGTCAATGTGGTCCTTGATGGTTTTAGAGGAACAGGGATGAAACTGTTTTGAAGAGGCTTTCATAGATCGGACTTGTCTAGCAACCTCGTCAGGGGTGAAAAGAGGAAAGGACGAGAAGTATGGTGGGAGGGTGGCAAAAGGAGAGTCAGAAAGCACAGATGTAGAGAGAAGAGGAGGAGTGTGGGTGGAGAGGGTGGACAGGATGCCCTGGGTTTTTTAAATGAAGTGAGAGGCAAGGGCATTGCAAAGAGCCTGGGAGGCAACAGGAGGGTTAGAGACTGCAGCAGGGTTGGCCAGCTCCATGCAGATTTTAAAGAGTTCAGCCGAGTTTTTAGATGGCGCAGAGACACGAGCTTGAATGTGGACTCTCTTCTTGGTGAGAACAGAGAGTCGGTATTGCCTTTGTAGCAGGCAACAGGCCAGTTTGTCAGAGGATGAACAGGAAGTCCTCCATATCCTCTCAGCTGCCCTACACTTACGTTTAAGTGTAGCTAGGTCAGAGTCATACCAGGAATTGCACTTGGCTTTGGACTTCAAACGGATCCTCATGACAGGGGCAAGAACATCAATCGTATCAGAAATTGAAGAGTAGAGCAGAGACAGGGTTGTATCCGGATGAGAGACAGCCAAAGGTGGAGGGGGGGGAGAGAAAGTGTTGGCAAAAGCCTCAACTGACACACGCTTCATGGGCCGGATGTACGAGAAGGTAGGTGGCAGTGTTGGGGTAGGCTTGGCTTGGGGGAAGAGAGGGAGAGATGAGATGAGAGGAGGGAGTGATCGCTCCAGGAGAGAGGAGTGGTCAGAGGGATGGAGAGGGGGAGGTCAGAGGAGATGAAGACATCGAGTGTGTGCCCTGCAGAGTGAGTCGGGCCAGAGGGGAGGATGGACAGGGAGAGGGAGTCGCAGAGGTCACGGAAGAGTACAGAGGAGGAGCAAGGAGAGTCTAAATGTATATTTAGGTCACCGAGGAGGAGGAGTTGAGGGGTAGAGGCCAGGAGGAGGAGAGGTCTGCCCACTCAGAGAGAAATGAGGTGATTTGACCAGGAGGCCGGTAGATGGTAACCACAGTAAGAGAATGGGTAGGCGAGAGAGAAAGCCTACAGACAAGGCATTCAAAAGAGAAGTAGGTCTGAGTGGGAATGATAGAGGCAGGAATCCACTCAGGAAAGATAAGGAGTACCCCCCACCGGACCGGTAGGATCTGGGTGCTGTGTATTAATATCCGGGCTGACTGTCTCCATAGATACCATGTGGAACAAAGCACAGTATGTTGCTATTTTGATCCTCAAGTAGTAAGGGGAACACCTTCCCCTCTGGGCACAACAACCCTCACCAGGAGATCAGTACTTCAAAGGCAGCACTGACATAATGAAGCAACACTCACACCAGGGTGCTGACCACTGGAGTCTATTTTAAGTCTGCAGACAGAGGAAGGGGGTGGAATCAGTGTTGCCACAAAAGGAGAGGTGGGCTGAGAGATGTGTTCCTGCATATTGGTTTCTGTTAGGGCTCTCTACAACATTCTACCCCTAAACATTTCTTGCAGGACAAGTTACTCTGGTATGATGTTAATTTCCTGTGACATTCTGTCTTGTAAAGGAGAGAGGGACTCCCCATTCTTTGACTCATCTTCGGATTCTTGCAAGGACAAGAGTAATTCACTGGACCTCTTTTGGGAGTACAGCCTACTACAAAGTCTTCTGCCTTAGAGGTGATGAAAGAAGGCATCTAAAACAGTAGCAAGTTCCATTCCCTAACCATTACAAGTGAACATTAGGGGTGAACTGATGTGCAACAAGGTGTCTTTTCTGGCTAGACTGTGTAGGGTAAGACCCAAAAACCGATATAGTGAATAATTCAAATGAGTAAATAAAAGTGCATGGGAGAAGGAAAGAAAAAGGTTTATTACATGCAACCGCTGCCTGGGACAATCAAATAACATTCAGCATTACAAAATGGTGGTGCTAAATAGTAGCGAGTGAAGTGACATTGCAAAACATAGTTTCAGAATACTGTTTGCTGATTGTTCAGCCAAGATTGCTCTATAGGCCCCACTGGCCTATCCAAACCCTCATGACCATTCTATTTGCGACCTCATAATAATGACTTCATGGTGGTACTCCTTAGTTTCTCAGACTAGTGATTGGACAGTCAATGTGCTAACATGTTTCATATATTCTTTGACATTTGATTGGTAGAGCTCCTTTGGCCTCCCTGGGCTGGGTCACTGTTGACCATTAGAATTGTGACATGTAAACAGTGTGGCAACAATAGTATTCTTAGCATCCCTTAGCATTCTTAGTTCCCATGAGAGCTAAACGTTTGCACCATCTTACCGTTTTCACCCTCCGAAACTGCTCAACCGGCAGTACATTATTGTGAATTCTTATTGGAAACAAGCAACTCTTCTCCTTCCTTTCCCATGGTTTATGTGTATGACCTCATGTGGTGTGCTCCACAGACTCTTGTTTTGAGACACGGACCCATCTAAATAATGTACCTTTCATGGCCTGCCTGGAGAGCGGACACGGACTATGGGACTCCATGAATGGGGATTTAAACCATCACTCTAGCACTCAGAATCCAGCAGCAATGCCGTTGGACCGACTGCCGGAAACGGTATCTACATTTTCCAGTATCCTGGTAGCTCTACCGCCAGGATACTGGCAAAGTCAGAATGAAGCCCAAAGTCCCTTTAACATGGTTATGGCGGCGGCCAAACACAGGAGCTTGGGACCAGAGTTCAATACTCCAGTCCTGCAAGTAAGTGGAGCAGATGGGAAAGGGAAGCAGGACATTTTGGATAGGGGGAGCAACAGGGATAGGCACCCTTCTGTCTCCCTGCGATGAACAAACAAAAAGAAAAACTCCTCCCGGGGAAGGGCCTCGGGTGGCTGGGACAGCGGTCGGTGATTGTGTAATCTCACCTGCTGTTCCAGCCACCTGATGGGCTGAGCGCCCTTCTCCGGGTGCAAATGTTCTTTCTGCCCATGTATACATGTATGGTCTCATTGTTTATTACATTTCTATTATTCATGGGTGTGTCATAAATCAATATACAACCTTTATTGCATCCTCTGTTATGAACTAGGGTATTTGGATTTCTCTTATCCCTGCATGCTGAGCTCTTCCTGGGCTGAGAGCTCACATTATATAGTGTATGTGTTTCCACTCCTAGATGGATGTTTTCCAACAGGGGGAAATGTGCATCTTCTGTCTGAGGGTCTCTGTACTCTGTTGTCTTCGACACAAATTTGTGTTTGCAACAGAACTGTGAACTTGTGTTTGGTGACTTTGTGTTTGTTAAGTGTAGAGAACATGAGCAGGAACTATATTAGTTACATGTTTGACTTGTTGAATGTATGAGACCTTGCTAACCCATCCTTATTCGCAACCAATCCCTGTGCAGCAATCTACATCTTGCCCTCGCTGGGTCTGCTTCTGGGCGGAACATCTAATTAAGTCATGTTTCCTTGTCTTGTGCCTGGGAAAGAATTTTGCCTCCTCTTCTAACCAATCGTAGTGCGACTTGACACTATGTTCAAGGCCACTGGCCACGTCAGTGCGTTTTTCACTTGTGAGCTGGCATTGAATATATTTTACTGTGTGTAATATTCCATGACAGTTTTAAGACCTTCCATATTCTCAATAGCCTACAAACTACTTTTATTTTTAGGCCTACTCTATATGTTATTTACCTAACAGATCTTAAGTGATTATACGTGGATATATACGTAGTTGTCTATACATTTACTGCATTTTAGGATTTCTAATAATTGCTTGTGCCTTCTTGTGGCCTTGCTTATTTGAGCATGCATGCATGATTAAGCCTAACATCTGCCTATATGTTACTCAGCTATTGCCATCACTTAAGGCCTACCTCTATTTGTTTGTTCTCTTGTGTGTATCTTGCTGGTGGCTATCTTTCTCAAGTCAAAGGGAACTAGCAGGAGCGCTAGTGCATCGTGAAAGTTGGCTGAATCTGTTACTGCTTACTCTATCTAATGAGTGCTCAATGTATTGCCTAAAGTTCCCCCTCTCTCTTGGGGCCTGCTCGCTTGCGTATGTATTTGTTCATGCTTAATTGACTCTCGAGGTGTGCTTGCTGACTAATTGTATCTGCCATCTCTCTAAGCATCTAGACTCAGAGTGTATGTCTGAATCTTGTTGTCTACTTGTTTATTTCACATCAAAGGAAGATTGCAGAAGTGTCCATGTATTGTGCATACTGTCTTGGCCTCTGGCGACTATCTATCTCAAGTCGAAGGGAACTTGCATAAGTGCTAGTGCATCATGCATGTTGCCTGAATCTGTTACTGCTTGTTCTATGTTATGAATTCTCAATCTATTGCTTAAAGTGCACCCTGTCTTTTGGGGCCTGCTCGCTTGTGCATGTATTTGTTCATGCTTAATTGACCATCGGCATCACATACACAAACAAGATTCTGGGCGGTTTTACGGCTGAGTAGAGGTTGTGAGGTGCTTTCCTCAATCTTGCTGACTTTTACACCTTTGTAGACGTGGATGCCAACACGGGCACAGGGGCCATAGATGAACCGTGGATAAACAGAGGTCTTTCCTTGGCCTCGGCACTGGTTCCTCTCGGTGGCAGAGCCCTTGTTCCCATCGCTTCCTCTGGCAGCTTACCTCATTTCCGGCCTCCCTGCTTGTCGCACTTGCTCAAACTTGGGATCTTACCGGCTGAATTGATTCCATCACCTGCGAGTGCCATGTTCCCATTCTCACGTTAGCTAGCAATATCGTGGTCCGGTAGGGAGCCTGTGGATCATGGCTTCACATTGGACTATGGCACTGCCAAGCGACTTTTAGCATTGACTTTCAGCATTGATCAAGAGACCACTTTCTGTGGGTGAGTCTGCTTTGACACAGGGGCCTCATTACGAGTTTGGAGGTAGCCACGGTGCTATTAGCGCCATGGCTGCCTCCAAACCCGTGTCCGAGTCCGGGTAGTCGGAATGGGGACTTACCGGGTCCCCATTCTGAAAACCATTCCCCATTCCCATTCGAGACCCAATAGGGCTCAATGGGAATGGGGAAGGAGCTAATAACGGGCCCGCTAATAGAGGGCCCATTATTAGCTCCCTGGTCCCTCAGCGGCTCCTGCTAAGGGAACTCGGAATGCGGCGGTAAGGGGTTAACGGCACCGGCATCCTTACCGGTGCCGTTAACCCCCTACCGCCGTACTCGTAATGAGGCCCACTAGTGACTTTGTGTTTAAATTGATTTTGGACTGCACCAGTTTAAAATGTCTCAGGATCCTTAACTGTCTTTTAGTGCAGCGTGTGCAAGTTTATAAAAAACGATCTGCAAAAGTTTTGTTCTTAACTGAATATAAACTAAAATCACAATAAATAAATAATAAAATGACCTGTATTCACCTGTGTCGTCTTGCTTTTACCTGCTAAGGTTCGGATCTTCCAGCTCACTACATTGCGATATCAGTGTAGCAGAAACCCAAGCTCCACCAGCACTTTCTTGCTCCGCTCTGAGTAAAAGACTTGCCTGTAACCGTGACCACTTTCAATAATAGTTCAACGTGAGAGATTCTGACCATTTCACAGTCTTGCAACCTAAGCAGTGCTGGTATTGCCATAGGTGTGCTCAGCTGAGCTTTTTTCTATTTTTAAAAAGATGGCGTGCCACATGGGGCTGAGGGGCCAAACTGGGGTGTCTCAGCTGGCTACCCAGTGCTACTAATGAAGTCACTGTGGCTAGTTGTCAGATGGAAGGAGTGTCCTCCGGGAACTGCAATGAGCGCTTAGAACATGATATTGAGCCAGAGTTGAGGCACAACTTGTATGGTTCTATTGGGGGTCATTACGAATATGGAGGTAGCCATGGTACTACTAGCACCATGGCTACCCCATACCGCATACCGGTCCGAGTTCCCTGAATGGGGAAATACCGGGCCATTCCAACCTTGGATGACCCGGTATTTCCCCATTCAGGGAACCCATCCCCATTCCCATTCGAGCCCCCATAGGGTTCAATGGGAATGGGGAGGGAGCTTACAATGGGCCCGTTAATAACGGGTCTGTTATTAGCTCCCTGGTCCTTTAGCTGCTTCCACTAAGGGACCTCGTAACGCGGCGGTAAGGGGTTAACGGCACCGGCACCCTTACCGTCGCCGTTAACTCCTTACCACCAGCCTCGGAATGAGGCCCTATATCACGTACGGATGGGTCTGACTCTCCACAGGTGCGCATGGTGACTCTTGGAAGAGCTTCCAAGTCAACTATTTCCCTTGCCAAACCGAAATATCGTACAATCTTTATACTCTCTTCCATTGCAAATCAGAAAATAACTGATTCTTTTTCTAAGATCCGGCTTCAACACTGAAATCAGGTCGATTAATCCTATACATCCAACTGAAACTATTGACCATTCACACGTGAATTATCTCAGTATAGTCGAGTTTGCTGAATCGGCCGCGCTGGAAGCAGAAGAAGCTTGTCCCTCCACAAGTGCAGTTCAGCAGACATGTAATGCTTCGGTTATTGGACCTCCCACTGAATTATCTAATTTGATGGATAATAGCCCAATGATTAACAACTTGTCAGGAGTGTTAGGGGAAGATGACTTTCAGAGTGGAGTCTCAATGCACCTTACCCTTTGGAAGTTTGATGAAAGGATGAGACTCACTTCGATGACTGTCTCTGACTTGAATATGGTGCTCAGCTTGTTTGTGGAATTGTATGATAATATCTGCGATGAGGTCAAGATACATACTTTATTTGAGTGATATCATTTTGAAATTGGAATTGCTTGGGGAAGTACCTTGTCCCCCTCGCCCCTCTAGAGGTTTTTAAATGTATCACAACCCCTTATTAATACCACCCCAATAGTAATACCACCCCAATAGTAATAAGGGATGAAACTGATGAGGGGGGCTGGCACTGGGTCCCCAATTTCTGTCACTGAAATCGTGAAGGGGGCTCCTGGAGAGTTTCATCATTTCAAGGGGGTTCTCTCTCCTCCTAACACGGGGGCAAGAGTGGCCATATAACAGCTGTTGATGATGATAGTGTTGAAAAGTGTAAAATGGTGCCTACCCAGATGTAAGTGAGGGAGTAGGGTCTAAAGGGGAGGAAGAAAGAGCAACGAATCAGAAAATCTAAACCCTGTTAAAAATAAGGGTGCTTCATCACGAACGTTCTTACGAAATCTAACTATCGTTGAGTCTCTGAATCGGCTGCACGCACGTGCGAGGGAAAATGTGTGGTGGAAGTAAGGGGGGAGGAAGTATGAATGAACTCTGTGGCGGGGCGAACAGTGTTGTACGGAACTGGTGAGAAGCTAGTGTAACTGCCTACTCGGCAGTCCAGACAGAGGGTAGCCTTGGTCAAGAACTTAGTTGGGATATGGGATATAAGCTTTTACCCAGTACTTCTACCTGGCTAGGGTCCACTGTAATGCTGGAAGTTCAGTTGAAAATTAAGTCCTCTGTTCCCCATGATGGCTCCGAGGAGTACCTGCACCCATGTGTGAGGCGGCGATTAAAGCATATACACAGAATGGTATTAATATAGATGTGGACTGACTTTTGGGAAAACTATATTGGCCAGGTTCTGAGAAAATTGTGAAAAATAGCTGTGCTTCAGGTAGATTCTCCCGTTCTACTGGGCTACATGGGAGGGGGCGGGTTCTCAGATCACTGCAAGGCCTATTGGAAAAGAGTTGGATGTTTAGGAGTTCTTCAAAATGCCAGTGGGGAGAGAGAACACTCCGTTTAGTATTCTGAGGAGCGTAAGAAGTAGAGTAAAAATGGACAGGCGCATTTTACATTTTGGATCAAGAATTGTTATGGTCCTGGTCCTTTTGGAAAGACAGAAGTTGCTCGGTTTTGAGGTTGAATGTTGTGAGGTTTATAGGGCATAGCAAAAAAGGCAGAGGGTATTGAATGGCCTCACGGTTTCGGTGAATGCTAATGGCACCCAGAACCGCAGGTTGTTGGTTACATAGAAAATAGAAGTGCGCCGCAAATAGAATGGCCAGGGGTGATGTCAACTTTATAGGAAAATGGCAGTACGCTTGTTGACCCTACACAACAGTCTTTTTAACAGCACTGAAAAAATGCAATTTGTATGTTGGAACTCTCGTTGGAGTGTGCATTGTGTGGATGCTATGTCTCTTTTAATACAATGCAATTGTGTCTTTCTGCAAGAGACATGGCTAACCTCTCCTCCCATGACAGACGGTTGCCAGGTATTTTCCCAGGCAGCAAGACTAAGTGTGGGCAACTGCCTGGCCAGAGGATTAATAATTGAGATCTGGTTCTGGGCAAGGGATGACCGGTAGAGAGGTGCCTAAACTCATGTTTGGGGTAATAACGGTTGAGCTTTCAAAGTATGGCAACCTTAATTAATTTCTGTTAATCAACATTTATTGGCATAAGGGCATTGCTGATTTGGATGTGTTTCTATGATCTATCACAGATTGTACCGTAACTTGGCAATGTGGTGTATCGATGGGTAACATTTTACTGGCCGGGGATATAAATGCAACATGCGTGGAAGTTAGTGCCGAAGACAAAGCTACAGATATGGTGCCCCATGTCACAAAGCGCATTCAGGTAGGAAATGGTGTGCAGCCTTGTACTCTGTAGGACATCAGATGCTAAATGCTTCAGACACCCACCTTCAAAAGTGGCAACTAGCTGCATTTAGCTACCTTCAATTCTCGCTCTGCTGTTAAAACACTCTTCCAATATCTGTCTCCTTCTTGAACAGGGAGTTCTCACTCCCAATTAGATGTGGCTCTGTCACTGCTTTTGACACTCTCTTCCCTGATGGCTGCAAGATCCTCTCCAAGCCCAGGCCTAACTGGTCTGGAGGCAGAGTTTCCTTAATCTTCCTGCATTGGATCCCTGCTACGATCAATCCCACTGAGACCTACTCTTCCTTTGAATGCCTTGTCTGCCGGCTTTATGTCTCTCCCTCACTCTCGCTGACTCTCGCCAAGACCCCTGGTCTAGTTTCCCTGCCCCTCTTCCTTTCGGAGTGGTCTGACCTCACCTCTATGTTTCTTGCCTCCACTTCCAAGCTTCTTTTCCTCAGTGACTTCAATATCCAACTTGATTCTCCCAAGTCAGCCATTGGTCTCTTCTGCAGTCTCTACGATGCTCTTTTCATCACCATTTATCCTTCTGGTCCGACGACATACCTTGGATGCTCTCATCTCTTCAGACATCCCTATCTCCAACCCTCTCACTACTCCTCTCTCCTGGTCTGACAATGCTCTACTTTCTTCTAATATGGATCTCTTTGGTCCCCTGGCTAAGCCCCTGCCTGCACTGCCTGTCTCCTTCTCCCTCATTTGACCAATGAAATGAGTGTCAGTTGCTGCTTTTGCCACCACTTTCATCCACCCTCCCACTTCTTCCACTGACTCTAGTTCTGACTCTGCCCTTGCTAATCTTCACCTCTCTATCACCAGCACCCTGCACATCATTGCCCCTGTCATGATTATCAAATGAAGTCTTCCTCGAAGTATGACTATGATATGACTCTAACCTAGCCTCCCCGAAACTTAAGTGCAGAGTGGCTGAGCGGAAATGGCAGGCATCAGGCACATCCTCTGACAGACTGGCCTGCCGCCTACTCCAAAGGCAATAGAGACTATACATCCAATTGAAGAACAGGGTCCATATCCAACCCTGCATCTCTGCTGCCACTAACAACACTGCCAAACTGTTTACAACATGTAAGGAACTCACTAATCCTTCTGCAGTCTCCACTTCTCACCTGCCATCCCTGAACATCTGTACTTCACTGGCCTCCCACTTTCTAACCAAAACTCATGACATCCTGTCCCCCCATCTCTTAGGCCTCCCTTGGCTCCCCTCTGCGCTCCCCTTCTACTCTCCTCTTTCTCGCCTATAGCATTGGATGAGGTCTCTAGACATGTCCGCTCTATTAAAGTCTTCTCCAAATAGGTGCTTCCAGGCTCCTCAAGAACTATCAAGGACAACATTGCCTCCCTTGTGCCATCCCTGGCCGATTTCTGTAACCATTCCTTTACCATCGGCTCCTTCCCACTACCCCTCAAGCACTCTCCTGTGCATCCTCTCCTCAAAAAGCCCCCTGCTGACCTCTCCAGCCCTGCTAACTACGGCCCAATCCCTACTAACCCCTTTCTGGGCAAACTCCTGGAGTGGCTGGCCATCTCCCAACTGATCCAACACATTGCATCGGTCAGTTGTATCCAGGACCACCAGTCTGGCTTCTCTACTGAACACCCATGAAGACTTGCTCTCAAATCTTGAGTCCAACTCTCCTTCCATTCTTACCCTTCTGGATCTTTCCTTTGCCTTCGACATGGTCAATCATGCCACCCTGACTAATCACCTCTGTGACACCGCTGGCACCACAGGCATTGTATTGGACTGGTTGACCTCCTTCAGGCTGGGAGGATAGCTCAGCGGCAACGTGCTCGCTTTGGAAGCAAAACGACACAGAGCAACACAGGTTCGATCCCCGGGTCGGCGCTTAGAAATCTCTGGGTATTAAGCGCGTTATAAATAACCTATCATATCATATCTCCGACCATCCCTCCCAGGTTCAAATTGGCCCTATTCATTCCCCTAGTTTCCTCTCCACCTCCCTGTCAAGGCTCCTCAAAGGAATTCTCCCCTTCCTCACCTTTCCCCAGACAATCAATGTCTCCAGAGCCCTGGTCCTCTCTAGACTTGACTATTGCAACAGCCTCTTCCTCAATCTTCCTTTATCCCCTCCTTCAACTAATCCAGAATAGGGCGGTGAGACTTATCCTTGGCCTCAAGCTCAGGGACCACATGTCTCCAGCCCTAATGTGTCTCCACTGGCTCCTGGTTGCTGCTAGGATCAAATTCAAGACACCCTGCATCATCCACAAGGCTTTCTGGGGTTTGGGACCCCGCCACTTCCAACACTCCCTCCCTAAATACCTCCCTGCTAGAGCCCTTCAGTCTGCTTGCTCCAACTCTCTGCAGATCAAATGTTTCTCTAACTAGAGAGTGGGGGTAGATCCCTCTCCTCCGCAGGACCCTCCCTTTGGAACAGTCTCCTTGCCGCTCTCTGGCTTGAGCCAGAGTTCCTTAAATTCAGAAGCTCTTCAAGACCCTCCTTTTCTCCTCTTCCTTTCCTTTCCCCCTCCCCTGCTAACTCCTCCCTCTGCCGCATTGACTGACTGCCTGGTTCATTCTGATTTCTACAGGGCTCCAGGCCCCTCCTCCCAATCCACCCCCTTACTTGCACTTCGCATGTGGACCCACTCCACTGCAATCCCTGGCACTGGCCTACCCTGAGCACTTGCACCTACTCATCTTTACCTTGCTTTTCCCTTCCCACCCTAGCACTTTGCTTATTGCACAGACCGTTACTCCCTCCCACCCCTCTCTCTCGCACTTCTTGTTCTGCACTTGCACTATCCGAATGTCACCGGGCCTAGCAGGACCGCTATTGTATCTTTCTCTCTTGTTGCGCCACCCCTTTTTGTCTTGGGCACCTTGCAACACCATTTGTAGCATAGGCAACTTCTAAATATACATTAAACAAATAAATACATACATAAATTGAAGGGAAACTGCACAAGGCAACCGACATGGCATTGAGGCATTAGCTATTCCACTTTGGACTATGGTTGTGTAGACCACTACTTGTTTAGCTGCTTGCTTGAGCAGCAGATCAAAAATACGTGGAGCGATAATTGCATGGTGTGTGCAGATTATAGTGAGCTCTTCTACACCACAATGTATGGCGGGCCAAAATATTTGATGCTGAATGGCGGGAATAATTGGATATGCTGCTCACCCAACAATATCCGGTGCTTAAATAACAGCCTATTGGAGGTTATCAAAAACACTACATTTAATGGAAGCTATCCACTTTTAGCGTTGATAATATTGATAGAGCGTTCATGGATTTGGTGGGTAGCAGCAGACCCCATACCCATCACCTGCGGAGTCCCTCAGGGATCCTGCGTCTCCCCGACTCTATACAATATATTCACCAAACCTCTGTTCGATGATCTGGACAATCTTGGTATCACCTACACTAACTATGCAGATGATACACAGATTCTCCTCCCACTTTCTGGGGATCATAGCACGGACAGGGAGTTGGTGAATAGAGTGTATCTCATCATTCAGGCATGGATGGCTACTCATGGTCTCTGCCTGAATGATGATAAGACAGAGTTGATCATTCTGGGTACACAAGCCAAAATTAACAAATTGGGCCCGGACTACTCAGCTTTCAGCAGAGATGGAAATGTTATCAAAGTCTCGAGGGAAGTAAAAACACTCGGTTTTTACCTCGATTCTACCTTGTCTTTCACTAAACAGGTCAACTCCCTAGCTTCCACTACTGCCTACACCTGTAAATTGATAAGAGCAGGCAAGCCCTTCCTGTCCAATACCAGTTGTCTAATCTTGGCTAGAGCCTTAATACTTTCCTGACTCGACTATTGTAATGCCCTATACAGTGGTGCCAATAAAGCCACTACCCAAAGACTCCAAACTCTACAAAACAATGCTCTTAGAGCCGCATTAGGCATAAAGAAGAGGGAGCATATCTCCTCTATTAGGCGGCAACACAAATGGCTCTCCACGGATAATAAAAAATCCACCTAAAAATGATCTCCTTGACCCATAAGGCCCTAAACAATGCTGCTCCTAGTTACTTGACGGACAAAATAAAAAGAAAAACATCTAATAGACCCATGAGACTCGCCAACTCCAATTGCCTGGTAGTACCCAGATTTAGACTTGCTAAAATCGGTGGTGCAAGCTTCCCTGTGAGAGCTGCCAACTTGTGGAACGCTTTACCACCCAACCTAAGAGTAGACCAACCCTTCTCACACTTCCGAAGGAACTTCATCAAACATATTAACGCTAACAACGACTAGACACATTCATGTAAATACTGCAACCGCTAATTGTATATTCATGTAATTTTGTAATATTGTAAATTCATTCATGTAACATTGTAACATTGTAAGTCTCGCATATACTTGCTGCTGCGCCCGGTAACCTAAGGGTCTGGAGCGCATTATGAATAAATAAAACAAACAAACAAACAAGAATAAAAGAAGCCTCCATAGGAAAGGGAAAAATCTTCACTTGCATGTTTTCGATGGACTCCTAGCAGACAAGAAAAAAGACATGTGGAAGACTATCAGCGAAATTAAGTATTCCGTCCATTCTGCCGAAATGAAAGTTATCCAGGCTAAGCATGTAAAACAAGTATACATCATTTTTCTGAACTTCATCATTCAAAGGTACTGCAGCTGGATGCAGAAGTAAGGATACAAACATTGATCAAAAGGTATATGGGTTCCTTTGGAGATTTAATAAATGCCCAGGACATCTCTGCTCCTACTAAACAGCTGAATGTGGTGCCTGGGGTCACCTAGGTTAAGCATTTTGAAGAGATGCATCCATTGGGACCCGGATGTTCAAGGATGTCCATGATGGCCATAGCCACATCTAATAATGATGGGGGGGATTGGACTCTCTTGGTAGAAACAAAGAAGGTATTGGAGCTAATTCACCCCAGTAAGCGTTCAAGGGCACCTGGCCCTAATGGTCTAACCAAACAACATATTGAAAGATGATCCCTCTGCATTGGGCACCATGCTGACTATAATATTTAGGAGCATTATAGCAAAATAATGCTTTCCTGGCAGATATCTTTTGTGGTGCTGATCTTCAAATGGGACATGAAGACAGACCCCAAAAATGATCGACCTATTACTGATTTTTGTAGACAGAAAACTCTTTGTGTCACTTTTGTTGAGCATCTGGAAGAAAGGCCATGCTCCATGGGAAGGCTCAACAAATTACAAAATGGTACTTGGAAGGGCCATTCAACAAATATAAACAAATATAAATGGCCTGATGAGAGCTATTCAAGAACATTTTTCGACATGCAGAACGTCACAACATTATCCATCAGGATCTTGTCATTGATGTTAAATTCTCTCAACTGAATCTGATGAATTGGATCCTTTCCGAGAAGTTTTAGATTTCTCTTTTTTTGTTCTTGTCTTGTCACAAAGGTGCTCTTCGGAAAAGGAAGGGCCTATCCTGTCCTGCTGCCACTATGGCCTACTATGGATGGCAATAGAGAGGATGGGGCGGTGGGCTGGAAGGATATGTCCAAATAAACACAGAGGGAAAAGCCCAAAAGGCATAAAAATACTTTCCAAGGGGATTATAAACAATGATGCAGGCACTCTTGCAACTGGAGTAACAAGAGCCAATGAGGTCACATAGATTTGGTTCCTCAATAGAGGCCAATAATGAGAGTTGGGATAGGCACCCCCAAAGATTAGCATAAGAGAACTAGGTAGAGGATGAGAAGGGCGGCAGCAGTAAAGGAAGAATGGCAGAGGCTAGTAAGGATTTCAGAAGGCAGGGGTCCACAGGACGAAAGAGAAACAAGGAAGAATAGGAGTGGTAACACAGGAAGAGTAGTGAGCACCAGAGGAGGCAAGCAAGCAGCAGGAAAACTAGCGTCTTTCCCAAATCCAGAGCAAAGAGGGTTGCAACGCGAGGAGTGCCGCGGCTTCTCAGCTAATGAGGAAAGTGATGGAACACATGTTGCTCTGAGAGAAACAACTGCATTATGGGCTGTTTGCTTCCCTCTACAACATCAATGCCACAGTGACCAACCGGCAGCTCTGACATTATGCCCCCTCCTCATCCAACTTGGTCAAGGCTTCCAGGGGAACCACTTGTGGAACTGACAAACTAACTCAGGTGTATGTAAATGGGAAACAGGTTACAGGTGCGCTCACATATGGTAAACCCTTTCCAGTGGACTAGGTATTGCAAGGAACCTCTGTAATATTGTGAGTCGCAGATCCTTAAAACTTCGTACTCCTCAGGTTCAGAATTGTTTTATTTTTGTTTCAGCGATCTGAAAGGATGATGGAATGTATCAGGTCTGTAGTTCTTGAGGAGGTACGAGTGGAAAACCGGATGTATACATTTCCATAATGAAGGTAATTGTAGTCTAAATGCCACAGGGTTTATTTTGGCAGTAATAGTAAAAGGTCCAACATAATGATGAGAGAACATAGATGATCGTATCCATCTTGGCAGATACTTTGTAGACAACCATACTGTGTCACCAGTGTTCCATTCAGGGTTCTCATTCCGGTGTAAATCTGTGTATTTCTTGTTTCTTTCTTTAGAAATCTTTAGATGATGGTAAGCTGCTTTTTGGTTTTATTTAATATTCTTAAATTATTCATTCAAGGTAGGGATGTTGGGAGGTGGACATACCTTCTACGGATATACCCTGGGATGGTAACCTGAGTGGAAATAGAAAGGGCTCATCTTTTTGACGGTGTGAACCGTATTGTTATAGGAGAATTCTGCAAGAGGAAGTAGATCATACTAAGACAAATGCACATTGGGTGTATAGCAATGGAGATACTGTTCCAGAGTGTGGTTTAGCCTCTCTGTTTGCCCATTAGATTGAGGATAGTAACCAGAGGATAATGCTATTTCCATACCCAGCAGATCACAAGGAGTTTTCCAAAACTCAGAGGTGAATTGGTATCCCCTATCTGTGGTTATCGACAAGGGAAGACCATGTAGGCGGAAGATATCCAGGAGAAACACCACAGAGGAGTGAAATGAGATATCTTGCCAAATTAATATACTGTTACCATTATGGTGGTATGTCCGTTAGTAGGCTGAAGATCCACGATGAAATTGGAGGAGAAATGAGTCCACGGTCCTAAAGGGAGAGGAGCTTGTTCCAGTTTCCCAATAGGTTTGGATAGTAAGGTACTTGCTTCTTGCACAAACTAGGCAAGACAAAACATATTCCCTTACATCTTGGTTCATTGTATACCACCAAAATGAGCGAGAAACAAGATCTAAGGTAGAAGCTATGCCCTTGTGATTAGCTGTGGGGTTGTCATGGCACCAAGACAATACCATGGTTTGGAAAGAAGAGGTAGGTACCACCAGGCGATTCAGGTAGAAGTATATTTCATCATACAGAAATAACTTAGGATCACTTTGAAAGGGACATTGGATATCCTTATTCTGAAAGGCTTCTTTGATCTGCTGCAAAAAAATATGTTATCTCGCAAATGAAGGTCTTATTACCCAAAATCATTTCTGAATAGATGGAGTCCTTTCTTCTTTCTTCTTCCTTCCTAGAAAGCGCATCAGCTAAAGTTTTTTGATTCCCTCGGATGTAAGTGATCCTAAGATTGTATTGGGAAAAGAATAGGCCCACCTGGCCTGCCGACTATTGCAACATTCCATTTGTTGCAGGATCTGCAGGTTCTTGTGATCAGTGCAAACTTCAAATTCATGTAGAGATCCCAAGTGTATATATCGCCATTCGGTGCATGCTGCTGGAAGGCTAGGAGTTCTTTTTCAATAAATTAATAGTTTAGCTCACTGAGATTCAGAGTACAAGAATAAAAGGCTACTGGATGTTCCTGGTTGTCATCTCCCACCTGTTTGAGAACAGCTCCTAAGGCTCCATAAGAGACATCAGTCTCATCAATGAATATCTTGGATTGATCTGGTTGACAAAGTATAGTGGTTGAACAAAATGCCCTCTTGAGTGAATCAAAAGCATGTTCAGCTGCTTCATCCCACTGCAATGCATATCCTTTGTTAAGAAGTCAGATGATGGGAAGAACAGTTTCAGAAAACTAATCAATGAATCTTCTATAAGAATGTGCTACTCACTACTAACAACCTTTGCACTTCCTCAACTGAAGTAGGAAACTTCCATCCTAGTATGGCAGATGTATTCCCGGGTTCCATTTTGATACCTTTGTTTGACAAGATAAATCCTAGATAAGGTATTGATTGTACTTCAAACAAATATTTTTCAGGCTTGGCAAGAAGATCGTTCTTATATAACCTGTCCAAAATGTCAGTTAAGTGTTTCCTATGGGCAGATAGAGTTGTGGAATAAAGCAGAATGTCATCCAGGTAGACAATAACATGGTGAAAAAGAATATCCAAGAACAGTTTATCCATGGACCTTTGAAATATGGCAGGTGCATTGACCAGGCCGAAGGGCATCACTTAATACTCAAAATGGCCGAAAGGTGTACAAAAAGCCGTTTTCTATTGATCTTCCTCTTTAATACAAAGTAAATGGTAGGCTCCTCGTAGGTCAAGTTTAATAAATAGTGCGGCAGATTTCACAGCTTCTAAGATGTTATTGATAAGGGGCATTGGGTATCTGTCCTTTACAGTGATCTGATTGAGGACCCTTTAGTCAGTGCAAGGCCTGAGTTAGCTGGCATCCTTTTGTTGGGATAAAAAATAGTGAGGCCCCTGCGGATTACTTAGATTCCCTGATTAGACCATTTGTCAAATTGTCATCAAGGTATTGATGCAGCGTGTTCTTTTCCAGCCAAAGTGGAACCACTGTGTCGGGTTTGAGATCCATAGAACAGTCTTCTGGGTGATGAGGAGGGAGTTCTCATGGCAGTTTGTCTCCAAACACTTCCACATATATGTGATAAGACCTAGTGTACCTATGCTGGCTCAATGAACTTCTTCGCACCATTTAATAGAGTCGATAGGGATTGGCTTTGGTCAAAACTGGCCAATTTGGGTTAGTGGAGGGGGTCTTCTGAGCTTGATTATAGGATTACATGAATGTTCTGGAATTAAAGTGAGATTGAATAATGAGGGGTTTTAATCTCATACAACGGAATCTGGTCTGAGGCAGGGATGCATTTTGGCTCCCGGCCTTTTTAATTTATAAGTATCAGATATGTATCAAATATTTGAACCCCTCTGCTTTCATTTCTTTTAAAATAGGCTCTTTTAAAATCCCCTGGATTGCTCATGCTGATGATTTTTTCATGTTTGATAATACAAGCATTTGCTTACAATGACTTTTATTTGCCTTTGGTAATTACTCTAAAGAAAACAGCCTTATGATTAACCCTCATAAAACGAGAATTCTTGAGTCGTCAATGGGAAGATGAACAGTTTATCCAAATGGTATCTAGAAAATACTATGCTGACACGTACTTCCAGTGTAACATAGCTGGGCTTTCATATTATGGCGCATCCGGAACTACAGAAAGTCTGTTGCATCTTAACTCAGAAGTCGGTGTTTCTGTTCAACTAACTGTTGAAAATCGATAGGAAGTTTGGTTGTTTTTTCAATGAAACCAGTTATTGAGTTTTATAAAGCCAAAGTTGTCCCGAAATTGATCTATGTGATGGAATTGTGGCCCAAGGTTGTTTATGGTTGGTATGATAGAATAGAGGCTGCAATTTTTAGACATGTTCTAAATGTTCCTAATGCTGTTCCGATTGCAGTAATGCATTTTGAAATAGGCCTCTTCACACTGAAGATGCGAGTTCAGTGGCGATTGTGCCTCTGTTTTGTAAAATAAACATTTCACCCAGGGTTTCTCTATACCATGATACAGATACTTGAATGCAAGTGAAGCAGGCACAGGAGGGACTGTGCTCATTCATTGAAAGACTAAGATAGTATTGAATCTTTTTAGACGTCTGAGAGGTAGACACACACCTTCCCATTCTTCAAGTTTACTGTAGTTAGAGTTGAGTGAACTATTTCACAAGGTCCCAAAAACCTGGGTTGATGGCATCTGTAATTATGCTGTCACGTGTTCACCTTGTCTCCTGGATGTATCTGCATTGGCTCTTCCACCTATGTGTTGTTTCAGTTCACTGGAGCCCTTTACTGTGTCTTTAATGTTACCTGATGAGACAAAACATTTTCACATGATTACTAATTTCTACGTTGAATTCTGGACCAAGAAAATCTGCTCTCCTGCAAGCGTCTGTTAGTGCTCACATTGGAGCAACTGGCGTGTGCATCCGCCTACCCGTCACAACCTCATGCAGTGACATGTGGTGGTCCTTGCATGGCTGGTTGCACAAATTGAACAGTACCAGTGGCAAATTTTAGTGTTGCACACATCCTTGCAAATTTATTTTTGAATAAGATGTTCAATTGTTTGAATACACAGTTGAATTGTGGGTGGTATGCTGTGCCTAGCTTGTGCCTAATACCCAGTAATTTTGTAATCTCATTGAAGAAATCATTTGCAAAATGAGGGCTGTTGTTGGACCTCAAGAGACTGAATATTCCCCACCTTGGAAATATCTACCTGACGAGAAATTTGGCTTCAGATTTTGCATCAGCATTCACACAGGGGCCAGCCTCAAGCCAATGGGAAAATGGGCATACAGCAATGATCATGTACCTATAAGGACTGCACCTATTCACCATGTCGAAAAAGTCACATGCAGTTCTTTGAAGGGTCCTGATGGGGCAATGTTGCCTATAAAGTATTCATGGTATAGCCTGGGTGATACATGTGGCACATGGTACAGTTGGCCACAATCATATCCACTTGTTCTGACATGTTTGGTATGAACCAATCCTCACTGATGTCAGCAGCAATGTGCTACTTAGGTGTGTTTGTTGGGTAATGGATCTGCTCTAAGGTGATGTTTAGCCATTCCAGGGTCACTACTACTTTACTTGTGCTGTTTTGTCTACATACCATGTCTGTGGGTGACAATGTGCATCCTCATTTCACCTACAGTGTTTTTACCTCTGCTGGAGCTTTCTCCTGCAGTTCTACAATCTGTGCCATGGACTCTGAACTGTATAACTCTGGTAACTGTTCCTGTTGCACTGCTATGACAGGCATGCTACTTTCCAATAGAAAGGGCATATAACCTGCCTGTTTGGCGACTGTGCCTGCAGCTGTGTTTCCAGGTGAAATATCATCTTTCCCTTTGGTATGCTCTGCACTGCACATTGGCTGCATGCAGATGACATTGCAATGCATCTATTAGTCTGGCTAGTAGTCCAGCATGCTGAACTGGTACTCCATCTGATCTCCTATACCCTCTTCTTTTCCATCTCGATAGACTTGAGTGGACTGTGGATGTTATATGAGCTGAGTCTGTATATATGGTGACGTCATCGTCGGATGACCCTTCAAGCGCTACCATGAGTGCAATGAGTTCTGCTGCTTGTGCTGACATGTGCAAAGGTAATCTTTTCTGCATAACTATTTGGTATTCTTCTTCCTGATCTTTTGCTTATCTCACTACTGCTGCACCTGTGTATCTCTGACCATCTTCCTGGTTTATAGTTAATGACCCCTCTACATAGAGTACTTCTCCTGTGTCAAGTGCATCCTCACTCACCCTGTTTCTGTCTTCTGTCTTCTGGGTCTCCGTCAAGCACTGCAGAGCCATGTACCTGGTCTTGTGGTTCAACGGGTTGTCCTAAAATGTAACATCTCACTATGTTGCTGGCTGGTTGGACAATATGGTCTCATACCCAGATTCTCTCTGTTTGGTGAGGGTTGACTTGTTTCTTTCTAATATGGTGAACATTGTTTGTTTGACACATAACGTTATTGGGTAACCTATTGTGATTGTGGCGGATTTACGAATTGCAAATGTGGTGGCTGCTTGAGCCTTTTCCCATAAAAGGTGTCCCTGCGTGACTGGGTCCAAAAGCCCGCTATAGTAGGCTAAGGGAGTCTCTGAGATGATTTTTGTGTGAAGAATGCTGTCATTACTTGTCAATTTGCATGTAAGAACAAACAAATCTGTTTGTTGTAATCTGGTGTTGCTAACAGTGGGGTATTGCTTATGGCTGCTTTTAAATCATCAAAGCAGTCTGTCATCTCATCTGTACATTGAAGGGGTTCTTTCTTTTTCTGTGAATCTTTGAGTGCTTGCACAAGGGTCTGACGTATGTGGAATAATCCAAATCCATTTCCGGCAATAGTTACATATCCCCAAGAATTGCTGCAACTCTTTCACTGTTTTGGTCTGTGGTGTGTTTCTGACTCCGGTCACTCTGTCTTGTGTCACTCTTCTCCCTGCTTAGGATAGTATCTGCTGTAGGTACTCTAGTTCATTTTGGCATTACTGTAATTTGTCTTTGTCAACTTTGTATCCTTTTTCTGCAAGGAGTGTTAGGAGCTTGAAAGTGTCTTTTCAGCACTGCTCTTCTGTCTTGCTACATACTAGTAGATTGTCTAGATACTGCAGTACTGTCACGATCCATGCCCCTGACCCCCTCAGGTATAACGGCCCCCTGGCAGAAGTGGGGCTAAAGCCCTTCACACTGGCCCCAAGGGCCTTAAAACTCCATCAGATACATACATAGAGGCAGTCCTGGCACCTTTGGCGCCAGGCTCAATATCAGGAATAAAGCAATACCAGTTTTGGACATTAATCCAACATGGAGCCCTAACACACAGCTCAGTTATTTAGAACCAAGCATTGCAGTCTAGTGTTTTGGGTGTGGCTGGGCTTGGAACTACTTGGCCTGGAACTACTTTACCTGGGCTATTTAAACCACACCCAAACAGCAGAACACTCTTCGTGTTATTCTGCACTCCTGCAGCGTAACGCTCACCATGTCCAGCTCCGGCTCATCTGCTTCTCCGGCAGCCCGATCCTGAAGCCCTAGATCTGGATTCCATTAATAACCTGAAAGAACAAGAACAACATTAATGAGCAAGAACACTTACCTGTGAAGTAACCAGTCTTGAATCCATCCTGCGCTTCACTTACCTCGCCCAACCCGGAGTTCGCCGCAATCTGCCAAGGTAAAGAAACAAGGACAGCATTAATAACAATTCTTACCTGGGCAAGCAGCTAGTCCTAGCAGCACCCTGCGCTTCTCTTCCCTCGCCCATCTCCGGGTTTCACCGCAACCTGCAAGGGAGAAGGAACAAGGTCAGCATTAACAAAGCACTTACCTGGGCAAGCAGCGATTCGATCGCTCATCACTCTGGAACATCACTGCAACCTGTACAAAGAAGGGAAGAGAACACAGGTTAGCAATTAACACCAATAAAAGCGCAGCGCTCCGCACATCAATAACTCACTGTGGTCTTTGTCATCGGTGCAGCAACTCCGAGATCGCAACCATCCCTGTGAAAACAAAAAGAGACATTGTTAGGGAACAGCGTAGTGGAGCAAGACGCCGAGAAGACAGAGAAAACGGAGGGAAAGAAACAGACAAAAGAAAGACAGAAAAGACATTATAACTCACCTAGAAGACAGCAAGCAGAGTCGGAGTCACAGCCGGTCTGGACCTGACATAAGGGCACATGGACCAGTGAAGCAACTAGGTCCACGGAATGCCCGCACCAACCATGCGCCCCTGCACAGAGACGCAGGATGGGGAGTTCAACGCACAAAAACCTAAGGTGAGCAACAACCCCAAGAGAGGGGATTTGGAACAGAGGGAGTTGGGAGTCCACCCATCACAGAACCAGTATCTTAACCCTCCATTCTCCTGTTATAGGTGCTACCGAACGTCTGGCACGTAACCAAGCAGAGAGGGGTCTGGGATAGCGATAGACCTCCATCCAGTATCGTGTGGCGCCCCGTGGATACCAGGTGAGCGTAACAAGTACTATGCTTGCCATCTGTTTCTTTCCTTGGTCCATCCGCTGGACCCTGTTGAAAACACTAGGGGACTCCCATTACACACGTGGTAACCTTATGTGCTGAAGGGCACAGAGAAAAATACATTTTGAGGTCAATAACCATGAAACATGTGACATTTACAGTATGTTGCAGAGTACTGAAGCTGGGTCGGGCACTAGTGGGTACTCTGCTGCCACTATTTTGTTAATTTATTTATTTATTTTTACATTTATAAAGTGCATCAAGACCTCAGGCATCTAGGCACTGCTACAGGAATAAGACAACAGACAAAATGACAGGTGGGTATTTCAATGAACAAGTGTGTCTTTAAGTGTTTTTTGACTACTTGGTAAGAGGATTCAGATCAGAAATGTTGTGGAAATAATGTTCCAAAGATTGGCCACGATCACTGGGAAGCTAGAGCCTCCAGCTTGTTTCCGTCTAAACCTGGCGGTTCAGAGTCGCAGCTGGAGGATGATCTAAGTGATCTTGCTGGTGAGTATTTCTTGATCCTCTGGCCAAGGTAGGGTGGGGCCTCGTTGGTTAGGCAGTGGTGGGTAATTGTGAGGATTATGAATTGTATTCTTTCCCCTGAAGTGGGAGAATGGAAGACCAGGCTCCCGTCCTTCACCTCTCGCGCTTGGTCTAGAGGGTCACGACCCAGACACCCGCCACGAGAAGAGTTTGTCCATTTACCAGATGACCAAATACCCTGGTATAGGAACATACGGATGTGTCCATCTGCCTGCCCAACAGCCCGCACTGGCCATGCCGACACCTGCGGCACGGACCAACTAGACTAAAATCTACACGTCGTTAGAGATGCCATGACGACCTAGACAACGGGAAGCACATCTGTACAAATATACACATTGGACATTCCCACACCGATCTACACGAAGAATATACTCAGTGCTATGACGTAGGCGACAGGCATATTCACGGACGTGCATCTTTATTATTTTTACATAGGCTTTCAGAATGCAGAAACGCAAGACGCGTCATGACCTCATCTACAAAGCTTGCTCACGCTTCTCTTGAAACCAGTTACCACCATAAGAACTATAAAGAAGACACAATACTGGTCATGGAACTATATGCTACTATAACTTAAAGCACCCATGCACCAACCGGACCACTTATGCACCAGGCCCAAGTAGGCCTCAAACAAGAGCTCCCGTGGACATTAACAAAGCAAGAGTCTGGTTGCTGATCCTGCAGAAGGGGCCCGGTAAAACAACCAGCCAAGGTCGCGATGTTGCAAACCCACATTCCAAGAACAAAGCATCAAAGGCACGATGTTGCAACCTCGCACTCCGCGCACCAACGTTAAGGTCACACCTGCAAATTAAACCAGACACACAGTGGAAAAGCAATATTAATTGTGCAGAATTCTGCCTCAAACACGGTCCCTCCCCACGTGACCAAGCCGAACCTGACGAGATGCCAAACCCAGGAGAGAAAAGGCGTCTGGGTCCCTCGCTACGAGACACAGGCAGATACACTTGAAAGGCTCAATGGACATCTGCTACAGTGGGAGCGGTCAGCCTTCCAACTATGAATAAATCCTCACATTGTCTGCACGTACCCATATTGAAACATTGTTGCAATCGCAGGTACACCGAGAGCTGGGAACAATGGTGGTCCCAGGCTGGGAAGCTCACGGGTGCACCAATCAGAACATGGGGCTCTTATCTCAGACGTCAGTAATATTAACCAATCCTCAGGAGTCTTCATGTAACAATTTTCATGTATCTAATTGTAGGGACAACCCAGATATATCACCTGACTACCCTTTGTCCACTAACATTGTCCTCTATATGTGTGCTATACTAACCCTACCACTCGAGCAACCAATTAAGAGTGGCGATAGGTTTTTGTTAACTTTCTGAAGTGACGCAAATAGCGCGTCATAATGCAGTAAAAAGGGCCTGCGAGCCCCACGATTGTGTGTGTGTCAGGACGGACACGTACGCTCCTTGACCCATCCCTGCCGTTTTTGTCTAATAAACAGCAGAGTCACCTTGCTCCTTGTGTGTGTCTCATACTCTGTCTCAACTGGGATATACGGGAGGAGTTGGGGCCTCCCTGCCTGGAGGTCCGCGGACGGCCCAGCCGACCCCGGCAGAATTTCCCCCCGACAAATTGGAGGCACTGGTGAGATCTGTTTAAGATCGACTTTTTATTTTTTACTTCGACCTTCTATTTTTAATTTTTCCAGGCACTCCCGTTGCGAGGAGGCCCGGCGGCGCGGCCCCCTCTGCCGTTGCCCCCTTCTGAGGACTACAGGACCATCGCGGAGCTGCGAGAAGACCGGACAGCGCAATCCGGATATTGGCACTCGGGAGCCGGTTGAGAAGTATCCCGCCCGCGGTTGGCGAGTGTCCAGACGTGGTCCAGACGAGGGGAGGTGGCGAGCCGCTTGGCGGGGTGCACGCAGTGAGGGAGGGGGGAGGAAGTAAATGAGGGAGGTGTTGTACAGATGCGCGGCGAAGGTCTAACAACTTAGTCTTGCCAATGGAATGAATGGTAGCGAAACGAGTGCGAGAGCAGTCGGCTACGTTACGCAGAAGAGGGAGGGCGGAGCACGAAAACATCACGTGCGGCCGCTCGTAAGGCACTGATTGGCCTAAGTCGTGACTATGTGTAAGGGTGGGGGTGTGTGTGGTTTCCTACGATTTGGCATTTATTGATCAATGAGTAGACGAGGATCCCTATTGTTCGAGCAAGAAACTCGATAGGTAGATGACGATTCCCTGTAGGCGGTGGCTAGTTAACTAAGTTGCCCAATACGGAAGATAATTGGCTGGTTAAGCCCTCCTGTTGAGGGGCGTATCACACGCGAGGCGACGCAGTGTGCGCAGTCCGATTATATTATTGATTTGATTACCTTGTTCCAGGAGTGACAGGAAGACAGCTGTAGGGTTAGCGGGGGTAGGTTGCAAGTGTATTTTGAACTTAAAAGAACATAATAAGAATGTACCAGTAGCTCGAAGAGATCGGTGACGTCACCAGTAGGGATTTAATAGGATAGCGCGAACACAAGGGTTTTGGGAGTGGTGGGGAAGAGAAATGTGATAAGGGAGCGGGCGCGGAGATAAACGATAAACGAGTGGATGGGGAAAAGGAGAAGGGGAAAGGGGCGTGGCTGCGCACGGAGAACGCCGGCCACGGCAAGTGTAACAGGGGGAGGAGAACGGGGAAACAGGACGACTGTATAAGAGCGTCGTAAAGGGTACGCAGCCGCAGGGGGCTGTGTGCGCTTCGGTCGCAGGGGGCCGTAAGGGTGTAGTAACAGAAGGGAATCGACAAATGTAAAACCATACATAACGGATTGTCGTAAGTCCCCATACTTACGGGGCCAGGTAAACAATATAAGGTTGTATATTGTAAACTACTAGTGAAGGGAAGGATAACAAGTGGAGCGTCACTATGTCATACGGGACAGGGTCGGGAGGGTGGGGGAACACCCTCACTACACCATTACAACACATATGCACCACACTGCCACCCCATAGGGAGAAGTTAATTAAGTACAGTATAGAGTGGACCCAGGGGACGGATAACAAAATGTTAACACCATGGCCGCCTAATGGGAGTTTCGATCCATATGCCCAACATTCACTGCTAAACCATCTGCACAATACATACAAGGGGAAGAAGTTGGCAAACCATGTGGAGGTGTTTAACTTATGGAGGATGTTCCAGGGGTCCCGACCGGGACCAAATGGAATGTTCACTATGGGGGAGACACCGGAAGAAAAGGAGATTAAGAAAGAAGGAGAGGATGGGAAACAGGGGCGTGAAAGCACAAAGAATACGGGGAACGGAGGAGAAGGAGGAGAAAAGATTGTTAAATCAGACGACATAAAAAAGGAACCGAACAACGAGATACCCATAACACCGGGAGTGAAAACGGAGGGAGGAGGGTTGTACCCTTTAAGAGAATTAGGAGAAATAGAATGACAGTTAAGGGCGGCTGAAGGATACTCGAACCCAGCATACAGCCCTCCACCATATGTGGCTCATAGGAAAATGGCAGTGGGGGAGGGGAAGATTGGAGAAGAGCAGACGGTAGAGATAGGACATGATGAGTGGGTAGCTGCACAGATATTATTAAAATTACGAGGTTCACTAACTGGAGAAGAGAGGGAGGTAGTAAAGAGAACAGACGAGGATAGTGCAAGAGAGAGTGAAATGAGGGGGGAGGAGCTATTACGGCAAAAGGAAGAGATTTTAGAGGAAAGATTAGCAAAGCTAAGGGATGAGCAGAATGAACTGATCAAACAGCTTGAGAGGGAGGAAAAAGAGAGAGTGAGGAAAAGAAAAGAAGGTAAGAACGAATTGGAAAAATTAAGGGAACAAAATGAGGAGCAAAGGAGAGAAGCTGAAAGGGTAAAAGCAGCAGCAGACAGGGTATCAAGAGTAGTGTTGAGAGAGAAGAAGAAGGAAGAAGAAGAAAGAGAAAAGGAAATGGCAATATGGTAGAGGAGGGTACTATCAGCTAAGAAATATGAAGAGGGGAAAATAATAGAAAGTATAGAAGAGAGAGAAAGAGTGAAATGGGAAAGGAAGAAAGAGGCTGAAAGAATATTGGAACAGATGAGCAACGAAGTGATGGAGGAATTGAAAAGGAAGAGGAAGGAAAATAGTAGGGAGATGGAGGAGAAAAGTGAAGGAGAAAGAGAAGGGCGGAGTAGGGAGAGTGAAAGATGGGGGGATGTATATAGAAGTAGAGAAGTAGCAACAACATCAGCACTAGGGGGAGCGGTTGATAACAAAGGAAAAGGGGAAATAGACCTAATAGACTTAGAGACAGTACCAATAAAAGGGAAAAAGGCAGAGTGGGGGGTGCCATTTATGAATGATTTTTGCAGTGAGGAGGAAGAAGGAGTGGAGAGAGAAGGAAGAAAGAGTGAAAGGGAAAGCTTAGATAAGCTATACCTCACTCGAACAAACATAGACTCGCCATGGATCAGTAGGAGAAGGGAGGACTTGGAGAGAAGTGAGGAGGGAGTGAAAGGACTAGTGGAAAGACAAACCCATGAAAACACACCATCCCCATCTCCATCACGCCCTCCCCCATCGCACCCTACATGCTCAACCACCGCACGCTCGCTGCGCAGAATAAAGCTTGCGCCCTTCATGGACGAACTGACACCCTATGCATGTCGGCTTAGAGACCTCCCTAGTCGCAGGCAAGACAGACAAATAAACACGCCCACATTAACTACAGGAAATGACGAAAGGGGAAAGGATGGAGAAGGAGTTAGGAGCAGGGGTAATAAGGACGGAATTGAAGAGGTAAAGGAACCGGAAGAAGAGGAGGGTTGTGAAGACTCGATATTGTGGAACATAAAGGGTGACACAAGACACAACTTAATGCCACTGTTGGAGAGAGGAGGGGTTAGACCACAGTACGTCCCTTGGAAGCATACGGATAAGGAAAATATAAAATGTAGGCTCCCATCACTAAGTGGAGGTGCGGGTAAGTGGATATATGAAATGGAAAAACACACCGCAGGACAGAAACTAGCAGTAGGAGATGTAAAGGGCCTGTTAATATCAATATTAGGGGATAGAGCGGATGACATTTGGAAGAGAGCGGGATTCCATGGGGTAACAATAACAAACACATCGCATGATGGGGCACCATTTGCAAACTGCAGACATGCGCTATGGCAGGCACTGAGAGTACAGTACCCAGACACATCAGACATAGGAGCAATTACTTCCTGTAAGATGCGTGAGAATGAGGATCCTGTTGATTATATCCAGGATATCCAAGAGAAGTGGCGCATGGAAACTAGGGAACAATGGGACAAAACACCAGCCATATTTTATCATATACTAGTACAAGGGCTCCCAGAAGGAGTTCAGAAACAACTAAAGAAAGTAGTGGGAATGGAAGCAAAACCATGGCCAGAAATACAACTGACTATAGTACATCACTGCAGGACATAGCAAGGAAAAATGAAACAAAAAGAAGAGGACAGGAAAACAGAAGAGGCTAAACTAGTACAGAAAAAACGTACTAAATACACAATGGAAGGGGCACTAATAACTACGCCCACACCAATGGCCCAAAGCCCCATACAAGTAGTGGCTGCACAAGATCCTGCTCAAATAGCACCTCCACAGACTATAACACAACAAGTCCCAGTCCCGCCACTGCAATTACACGCACCAAACATGGGAGGAGGGTACCCAATGCAAGGAGCTGGGTATTATAGTTATAATAGGGGGAGAGGAGGATTTATGAGAGGGAGAGGATACGGATATAATGCCCAACAGCAGGTGGGAGGACTTAGAAATTCCTACCCCACAGGGCAACCAGTATACCAGGACAACACAGGGAGCTTCCCATGGCAAAGCAGGGAACCACCCGTGTGTTGGAGTTGTGGGTTATTAGGACACATGTCACGTAAGTGTAGGGTCAGGCCAGGAACACCAGCATGGAATGAACAAGCACAACCTAGGACCTCACAAGAACAGCAGGGCATACAACAACAGCAGACGTTACAACAGGGAAGTGACCCACAACAACAACAAATACCACAACAACCGCCACTGCCACAACAACAAGTAACGTTAACACAGCAACCCCAAACTCAACAAACGCAATTGGGTAGGGTGACGGTCCTGGGACACAACCCTTACACAGGGAATGGCCAATCATTGTACCCACAATAGGACAGCCCACAGACGGCCTTGGTGTGTCCCATCCTGTCAGTAACACCTAATAGTGCGGAGGAGCCACGCATAGAGGTAACGATAGGTGACAAAAAATTATCATTCCTTGTTGACACCGGGGCAACCCGGTCTTGCATAAGGGAAGGTAAATTTAAGATGTCAGGCGAAGCCATGAACACCCAAGGATTTTCTGGGGCTAAAGGGTTGGTTCCCTTTACTGATAACGTTCCCTTATCTATTGGAGATTATGATCTGTCAGTTCCACTTTTATATTATAGTGCCTCACCAGTGAATATACTGGGGAGGGACATAATGAACAGGTTGAATATGACGATCTCCTTTACAGAGGATGGCATAATTTGCTCTACTCCAGGGATTAACATGCTCGCAGCACGACAGATTATGCAAGCATACTGTGGACAGACAGCGATTAGGGCGGAGCCAGTAGATGGCGAGCTATTCCAGTATGGAACAGACATGGCGTTTGCATGGATGCCAGGGATAGAAGGGAAGATATGGAGGAGGCCAGCAGCCTATCTGTTCCGACCAGAAACACCTGTTAATGAACCAGAAGGAAAGGTGTTTGTAATGGACATTGAGAGCATTATTGCAACAGCTGATTATATTGCTGTACATGCCCAAGACAAAGAAGGGAGAGCATGGAGGGCAGTGATAGCACTAGCAGAAGGATGTAGGCTGACCCAGGTGTCAGATGAGGAGCTGTTCTCAGAAGAAAAGGAGGAAGGTGAAATGATGTTCATGATGAGTGTAGGAATATGGCTAAGAGTGGCTCACAAACAAGTAGCACAGAAAATTGCAATGGCACTTGAGGCACCCGCATGCACCCCAGTCCCCTTCTTTGAGGAGGATATGTCAAAGGTGCCCAAATCGTTATGGACTACTAGCCCTTATGACGTGGGATGCATAAAAAGCATAGGGGGTGTAAGGATAAAATTGAAAAAAGGTGCAATACTACCAAGAGTGAAACAGTACCCACTGTCAAAAGAGGCAGATGAGGGCATATATGAAACTATAACGGCCCTTATAAACAATGGCATATTGGTCCCCTCAGAGTCGCTCTGTAACACGGCTGTGTACCCAGTGCGCAAGGCTAAAGGGGGGTCTTGGCACTTCATACAGGACCTCAGGCCCTTGAATAACATAGTAGAAGCAGAGTATCCAGTAACAGCAAACCCGGCCACAATATTGTGTGGCATTCCAGCAGAAGCATCACGGTTTACAGTGATTGACCTTAAAAATGCTTTTTTCTCAATACCATTACACCCAGACTCACAAGATTTGACAAGCTTCACTTACCGAAATACAAAGTGGAAACATACCAGATTGCCACAGGGGTATTGTGAATCACCCTCAATTTTCAATAGAGTAATACAGATGGATTTGAGTAACGTTGAAATGGAAAGCACAGTGTTACAGTATGTGGATGACATAATAATTTGCAGTACAAACGAAAGTAAATGTAGAGAGGACTCCTTAAAAATGTTGACGATATTGGCTGAAAAAGGGTACAAGGTAGACATGAATAAGATACAATACTGTCAGGAACAGGTACTTTACATCGGCCAACTGATATCCCAACATGGAAGAAAGATTGCACCACAAAGAGCACAGGCCATTTCAAGCACTCCAATGCCACAGACTGTGAGAGAACTGCAGCAATTTCTGGGGCTGTGCAACTACTGTAGAGCATGGGTATTTGATTACAGTTCATACATAGGACCCCTGCTTGAGGGTTTGAGAGAAGCAAATAAAGGGGAGAAAAAGTTGAGGTGGACTATGGAAATGAGGGAGGCCTTTGATGAATTGAAAGACGCAATTTCAACTGCTCCGGTACTGGCATCCCCAGACTATGAGCGACGATTCTTTATATTTTCACATTGCGACTCAGCAGTGATGAAGGCAGTATTGGCCCAAAAAACGAGCATGGGCTATAAACCAGTAGCATTTTACAGCGGTCACTTAGACCCTGTGATGTTAGGCCACTTCCCTTGCGAACAAGGTCTCGCTGCAGCTGCTTTTGCAGTGGAAAAAGCATCAGCAATAACCATGGGGTGTCCGACTACACTGTTTGTGGAACATGCACTATTTGCAATATTGAATAAACCTAAGTCCACACTAACAACGCAAAGGGCATCAGGTTATGAGATCATCTTGTCTAGAGCTGAACTAGCAATTGTTAGATGTAGCACGGTTAACCCTGCAAGGTTCCTAGCAGAAGTAATTGAGGAGGGAGATTATGCCCATGACTGCACCCAAATAACTGAAATGTACTCGGGTACTAGAAAAGTTGAAGAAAACGCACTAGAGGGAGGTGAGCTTTTGTTTATTGATGGGTCATCAACTATTGATCAAGGAGATGGGATAAGGAGGACTGGGGCAGCAGTGGTTAAAATGATGGAGGCGCCGGTGTGTGTGGCTATGAAATGTGTACAATTACCACAGCATTATTCTGCTCAAACAGCGGAACTGGTTGCACTAATATTGGCATTGAAGGAAAGTTTTGACAAACGAGTAACCATATATTCCGACAGTGCATATGTTACATCCACTGTCCACTCAGGGCTATCAAAATGGAGAAGAAGAGGGTTTAGGAGAGCTGATGGCACTCCAGTGCAACATGCCCTCTTATTGGCTGAATTAATTGAAGTAATAAACGACCCCCAAGAACTAGCCCTAGTAAAGTGCACCGCACACACCAATGGAGAAGATCACGTCTCAAAAGGGAATGCAGCAGCAGACGCACATGCGAAATATGCTGCATACTTTGGTGAGATATGGAACCCCACAGACTCACAGAGAGGGAGAGGGAGGGGAATGGCTAGGGAGATGTTGATAAGAGAAGGGTACACCCATCTTCCAGCCACACAGATTATGGAGCTACAAGCGGCTGCACCAATGGCCGAAAAAGAAATATGGGTAAAAAGAGGATGTACAATGTCACCAACCGACGCATTATGGCGCCAGAGTGGCACTGGGAAAGTTGTAATACCGTTGGCACTTTTAAACACCGCCCTGAGCCAATTACATCACCCAGCCCATACAGGCAAGGAAATAATTGCAGCACGAATTAGAGAAGATTGGTTCTGTCCTGAATTAAATTCTCATGTGTCAAATTTTATCAGAAATTGTCTTACATGTCAGCAGTTTACGGCTGGTCATACCCTAAAGGTGATAAGAGGTACCATACCCCGGCCAGAGGGACCTTTTCGGCACCTTCACATTGACTATGTTGATATGATCAACATATGTCAAGGTAATAGGTATATCATTGTAGTAGTGTGTCCATTCTCTAGATGGATTGAAGCAGGGCCCTGTTCACACCCAGATGCATTTAGAGCAGCCAAATTCCTAGTAAGGGAGGTCTTCCCCAGGTGGGGAGTGTGCGAGGTGTTAAGGTCAGACAACGGCCCACATTTCGTAAACGAAATGTTCCAACATATTACATCCTTGCTGAGCATTAAACATAAATTTGCATGTGCATACCACCCACAGGCTAACGGTGTATGTGAACGCCTGAATGGCCTACTGAAGGAGGCAATTGCAAAAATACAACAAACAACAAAGAAAAGCTGGTTGTATTGCCTTCCATTAGCCCTATTTGAATTGAGGAATAGGCCAGGGTCCGACCACCACCTCACCCCTCACGAGGTGGTTACTGGACGTCAAATGCGCCTTCCCCTAACGCCAACGTCAAGGGCATTCACTGACCACGAAAGTTCAAAAAGTGTGTTAGGTGATGAAATGTATCAATATGTGTCTTCTTTGATTACTAGTGTTGTGTTTGTGTCTCAACAGCTCGAGCGCACACGGGGCGGGTCTACCAGCAATCAAGAAGAAGGCGCCAGTACCGAATTGGAAAAGGAGAACTTGTGCAAACTTGCCAAAGGTGACAACGTGCTACTTCGCAATTTCAATAGAAAGTGGAACGATAAGAGGTTCACTGGCCCCCATCTGGTAGAGGACGTATCAACAAGAGCAGTAAAACTAAAAGACAAGCGTGCCTGGAACCACTTACATGATGTAAAGATCTACAAACTACAGACCCGCCCCAGCGCCAACGACAGGTCCAGTGGAAGAGCAGCAACAACATCCCCGACAGAGGAAGGAAGTTCTACCACAGACAACGACCCAATTGTTCCCTTACCGTGTCACTACCCAACTTCCCCGGAGACAATAACTGACGAAGAAAGGGGTGATCCCCATACTGCCCACCCCATGGTCACACGCTCAAGGAGTAAAAATACTTCCGCCACCTGAGCCCAAACCCCCCGCCCATTGACCCCCAAGTATAGTTATAACTGACCTGAAAGACATTGCCTCACAAATACACATGTAAACACGTGAATGTTCTCTTTTTCTCTCGCACATACAGGAACTGCGTATTGTATTGTTAAGAAAATAGCTTACTAACAAGTTCACTGCCCAGGTGTAGATGGTACTCCCAGACGATAACTATCCAGAAGAATTGTCACACCAATTTGTATACGAAATAAAAAGGACAACGTACCTAAAAAGGAGAAGGGTGCGTGTCTACTACACAGCATTTCTCTTGGCCATAGAATATTCCATGCCCCACCTCCGCCCATACTTGCCGATCCTAAGAGACAGATCACTTAGAGTAGCGTGGGAACAGCTCTTCACCTGGGCACTGAATGACTATTTTATAGGGAGAGCTTAAAGGAAACAAAACACTAACATTTAATAACAAGCATTTTGAGAATTTTCAGGCGGGCAACTTTAACGTCGCAAGAATACGCTGCCAGGACTGCAGCAAGGTAAGAGCAAAATGCCGGTGAGACTAGCATATGTAATAAAGGTAATAGGGATTTTGATGATCACCGGGTTCTTGGCTGTTTCTGTATGGCAGTACAGCTATGCTATTAATTTTATTGCTGCACCTAAACCTAATATACCCCCGTCCCCTGCTGCAACAGGTGTTACGTCAGGTGATAGTAGTAACTTTGCACCCAAGCAAAATAGAGTTAAACGCAGCACATACTCAGACAATAAAGGTATTGATAATTTTATACAAGATTCAGCACACGTCACAAACAACATATGGTACCAACACATGACCCGCATTGGTAAACAGACAACTGAGGACAGCTGCTACGTTTGCTCATTAATACCATACGCCATGAGTGCTTCACGAACATTTGTTGCCACAGAAATTGATGAAAAGATAGCACAATGCATAATATACTTGGCACTGTTCCAAACGAAAGGAAGATTTCAAGGGACGGTAGTGCACATGACATGGAAAACACGAGATTCATATCCATATGAAAACAACTTCCTCAAGACCTATTTGAGTTACCACAAGACCAGTTTACATGCAGAAGCATTCAGATACATAACAAGTGGCCCTACAAAAGGAGAAACAAAGAAAGTAACACTGCAGTATCTACCATGTGATTGGTACGCCACCGAAGTTCCGGGTAAACAAGGATGTTGGGAGAGGCCGCTGGTGACGATAACAGGAAAGGTGTATCTGGACAACAGCTGGGAGATAGGAGTGATTGGCAGCAACATGGTAACAAAAGAAACTATCTCAACTATCGAGGCCCACAATCACCGATGTTGGACGACGTGGATCAAGTATGTACCAATGCTCACGTGGGTAGAAACAGATGAAGACCCAATAACAATACTACCGCTGACTGCGCCCAAGGTATGCTACCAGCATAAAGGAGAGGTGGACGTAGGATATAACACCAATTGTGCAAGTGTGACGGAGTTACCTGAGGGGGGAGCAGGAACAGCAGTAATAATGGACCATTATTGGGCCTGTGGAGAAAAGGCATACCATACACTGCCCCCCCTGTGGAATGGTGTGTGCACAATGGTGCACGTCAATGTACCATCACTAGTGGTACCTAAGAAGCATGTTAATGTGGCGAACTTTCCCAAAATGGATGAAGAGGACAAGAGAAAAAAGAGATCTGCACCACTTCAGGAGGAACAAGGGAACAGGACCAACAACAATGATACTGTCCTAAATAGAAGGAAAAGACAAGGAGAGCCACTGACAGGAAATTACCTGTGGGGAAGGTCGGAAACGGAACTAACCTCCATACCGCCAGAACACAGACTATTCAGCAGAGCAGCAATGTTCTTCTCCTCAATAATACACCCGGGACTGCAGGCTTACGCAAACGCGAAATGGCTCCAAATAACTAGATGGGAACTAATGATGACCATCAATTCTACAGTAAATGGGTTTAACGCAATAAAAGAGGAGCTGCGAGCTATAAGAATGGTAGCACTCCAGAACAGATATGTATTGGACCTTCTCACAGCAATGGAAGGAGGAGTTTGTGCAAAGATAGGACAATCATGCTGCACGTTCATACCTGCCAACGATGCTGATAATGGTACACTGACTGAAGCAGTTTCACAATTGGCCCAGATGCACTCCAAAATGATGGATGAAAGTAACGTGTAAACAAGGATAAGAGCTGGTTCTCAATATTATGATCATGGATGCCATCCTGGCTGTCAGATGGACTGAAAATAATAGTGGGTTGTACTATTTTGGCTGGAGCTACGCTGATCATAATTAGATTTTGGAAGGCCCGGAAGGCACGCACCACTGACGAGTTGCTCGAAATGGTGGGAATGCACCCCCTGATGCCAGCAGATGACGGCCAACATGCAGGTGTGATAATACAGGAGAGGGAGAAGCTGCGCACACAAATCATCACCAACCATCTAGACCCACCATCAGTGAAGATCGAGAACCCAAGAAACCCCAGGAGTTACATAGGGAAATGGGTATACTGTACTCCTGGAGGAACCTGTGAATATATGTATTGGTCATTTGAAGATCATGTGAACCATTATGGACACCTGGGAGGAATAACTAAGATATGGCGAGTAAGAGGAGACAACGAGAAGGATATGTTTGTGGTCGACAAGTCGACCAGAGGGGGGACTGAAGTGGGAGAATCGAAGACCAGGCTCCCGTCCTTCACCTCTCGCGCTTGGCCTAGAGGGTCACGACCCAGACACCCGCCACGAGAAGAGTTTGTCCATTTACCAGATGACCAAATACCCTGGTATAGGAACATACGGATGTGTCCATCTGCCTGCCCAACAGCCCGCACTGGCCATGCCGACACCTGCGGCACGGACCAACTAGACTAAAATCTACACGTCGTTAGAGATGCCATGACGACCTAGACAACGGGAAGCACATCTGTACAAATATACACATTGGACATTCCCACACCGATCTACACGAAGAATATACTCAGTGCTATGACGTAGGCGACAGGCATATTCACGGACTTGCATCTTTATTATTTTTACATAGCCTTTCAGAATGCAGAAACGCAAGACGCGTCATGACCTCATCTACAAAGCTTGCTCACACTTCTCTTGAAACCAGTTACCACCATAAGAACTATAAAGAAGACACGATACTGGTCATGGAACTATATGCTACTATAACTTAAAGCACCCATGCACCAACCGGACCACTTATGCACCAGGCCCAAGTAGGCCTCAAACAAGAGCTCCCGTGGACATTAACAAAGCAAGAGTCTGGTTGCTGATCCTGCAGAAGGGGCCCGGTGAAACAACCAGCCAAGGTCGCGATGTTGCAAACCCACATTCCAAGAACAAAGCATCAAAGGCACAATGTTGCAACCTCGCACTCCGCGCACCAACGTTAAGGTCACACCTGCAAATTAAACCAGACACACAGTGGAAAAGCAATATTAATTGTGCAGAATTCTGCCTCAAACACGGTCCCTCCCCACGTGACCAAGCCGAACCTGACGAGATGCCAAACCCAGGAGAGAAAAGGCGTCTGGGTCCCTCGCTACGAGACACAGGCAGATACACTTGAAAGGCTCAATGGACATCTGCTACAGTGGGAGCGGTCAGCCTTCCAACTATGAATAAATCCTCACATTGTCTGCACATACCCATATTGAAACATTGTTGCAATCGCAGGTACACCGAGAGCTGGGAACAACGGTGGTCCCAGGCTGGGAAGCTCACGGGTGCACCAATCAGAACATGGGGCTCTTATCTCAGACGTCAGTAATATTAACCAATCCTCAGGAGTCTTCATGTAACAATTTTCATGTATCTAATTGTAGGGACAACCCAGATATATCACCTGACTACCCTTTGTCCACTAACATTGTCCTCTATATGTGTGCTATACTAACCCTACCACTCGAGCAACCAATTAAGAGTGGCGATAGGTTTTTGTTAACTTTCTGAAGTGACGCAAATAGCGCGTCATAATGCAGTAAAAAGGGCCTGCGAGCCCCACGATTGTGTGTGTGTCAGGACGGACGCGTACGCTCCTTGACCCATCCCTGCAGTTTTTGTCTAATAAGCAGCAGAGTCACCTTGCTCCTTGTGTGTGTCTCATACTCTGCCTCAACTGGGATATACGGGAGGAGTTGGGGCCTCCCTGCCTGGAGGTCCGCGGACGGCCCGGCCGACCCCGGCAGAATTTCCCCCCGACACCCCAATGAGAAGCCAATGGACAGTCCCCCTGGTTTCTGAAATATGGTTGGATCTACTCAGTTAAGAGGCCTGAGATCTTGTATGAATCTCCAAGATGAGCCTTTTGCTTTCTTGACTGGGTATATCGCTCTGTTGCATGGTGATGTGGATGTCACTATGATGCCTTGCTCAATCAATGCTGTAATAGTATAATGTATTCCATCATCTGCTTCTATGGACAGTGGATATTGTTTCACTCGAGGGAGTATTGCACCTAGTTTGAGTTTGATTTTCACTTCTCCTATTCTGTACAATAAACCTAGGTCATGGAGGTTCGCTGTCCAAAGACTGCTGGACACTGTCACCAGGTCCTCATCTAGTTGTGTGGATTGTGCTGTTGGACAAATATGGTCTGTGGCACCTCTCTATGTTGTATTACCATGTGACAGGGTATGCACACATCAAACAGTATTTCCCATTCTGATTCTGTGTCTGAACATAAGTGTTTGTCGGTTAGTTCGCTCAACGGTAATGTGGGGTATATTCAAAATAATGTGGACCATTCCATTCCCTCATCATATGTACCTGTTAAAACTATGGTGTCTCTTCTTGTTATTACTGCATCAATGTGTAAAGTGAACTTCGTTCCTGGTGCCCTCTCTTGTGGGACTGCTGGTCTGAATAAGAATTCTGCTAGCAAGCGATATTTCATGTTTTGGACTCCTGGAAGCCATCCTATCAGGACTGTCACTGCGTACATGAAGATTTGTTCATGAAATGGTAGTGCTCGAATTGTGTTAGTGCTGCACAGTGCTTGAATTACTGCAGTTACGCTGGTGTAATGCATGCCTGGTGTGGAACATACTATTCCTATGTCTTTGAATTAGATTGTCATGTTTAGGTTGCTTAGTAGATCCATGCCTAGTAGGTTTACTGGGGTTTCTGTGCTGTACAGTAATGGCACTAACATATTTTGTGTCCCTTTAGTGATAGGTACATCTTCAGGGAAAGGAACCTTTGTTATAGCCCCAGAGAATCCCTGTGTGTCCATGCATTTGTTGGTTGAAGGAAGACTACCTTCTTTTATTCAGGACATTGTAGCACCTGTATCCACCATGAAGGTACACAAATCTGTGTCCTATCTAAACTTCTACTTTATGTCCCTTTTCTGGGTCCAGGGTGACAGATAGGACTGGTCATGTCAGGGCGTGCTGTCAGCTGTCCTATTGTGAATACATGTTTTCTCCCATGGCACTTGCTCCTGTATAGTGTGTCACTGTTCCTCGCAGCAGTGCATTCTGCTTCCAGGGTACTTTCCTTGGATGGTGATTTCTGTGTGGCTGTAACGCTTACCTTAGACTCCTCGGGGACACCACGTGATTTTCGGAAACTTCTCAGGGTGCGCAGTTATCTTTTGTTCACTATCCCAACTGGACTCTCAATCTATGCCATAAAAACAAATTACCACACCAAATAACTGAGTGATTCCTGAAGTAGGGGAAAATAAGAACCTTTTCCAAAAAACTGCATAGTTTGGTTACCTTAATTGGTGATTTAGTTAGCTCTCCATCCTGCTTCTGTGCAGGGGCGCGTGTTCTGAAGAAGGGATGTGAGAAGGAAGGATGAATTGCCCAATATGGAATTTACCTATCAACAGAACTACACTACTGTGACTGAAGAATGAAGGGAACACTACGGAACTCCTAGAAACACCTAAAAGGGTACACTTCCTAACAGTGCTCAGACAGGAATGGTGTCGCTAGCCAACTAATTGCAAGAAACACCCAAATGTGTCTAAAAACTGAAATGCACAACTCGAAAGATTTTAGATTCCTAAATGTGTAAACTTAGTGTACCTAATGACGACAGAAAACACGAACACTACTGTTCCTAGAAACAATAGTCTCCACACAACCCCATTAGCTCTGTGAGGCAGATACAACTAGTATGGTTTTAGCATTCACTTGCGCACTAAGAACGAATGTGTGAAGAGCCCCTATGGCACCTTTAGTAATGGAGAAAACTAGATGAGTAAAAATACTTGCTGTGATACAAGGGGCGACAACTGGAACGAGCGCCTCGAAAATTCTCCTCACAAATTACGCCAAAAGGAAAAGCGTATACTGCCAACTTAACGCTGACGAACGCCAACTTCACACAGGGTTCACAGAAATAGGGACTGCAGACTGGACGGGAAAAGCAATAACCAGGGCACTACTAAAACGGTATCTATGAAATACTAAGGAAGCTGAGGAATTCCTGTCAGAGGGCTGAACCGCGGTAAGCGTTCGCTGAAACAGCTGAAGACGCGAAGCGCCGTTGAGCAAAGGGGAGGGGCTTAAATACTCCAGAGTGACAGAAAACTAGACTGCTGGCCCAAACTAGAGGTTGTAACATCAGGCCGCCATGTCGGGTGATGAGGAAGAGTCTAACCTACCTATCCTTAGACCAGCAGGAAATCTTGGAAATTCTTTTGCGAGGGAACCCCGTAATCATGACAGTATACCCCCCCAAGGTCCCTCCTAAACTGAAATTCCCCCTCCCTGGTTTGGACGGGTGGTTGCGGTGAACAATTCTGAGTAACCTAGTGGCATGAACATTCTCGCAGGGTTCCCAAGTTCTGTCTTGAGGGCCATAACCCTTCCAATCTACTAAGTAGAATAGCTTGTTACGCACAATCTTGGAATCTAAGATGGCCTTGACCTCATATTCTAGTTGGTCATCATCTACGACCACAGGGGCTGGTGCTTTGGAGATTCGTGTGTTTGGGTTAACAGGCTTCAAAAGAGAGACGTGAAATACTGGATGGATTTTCATGTTTTTTGGAAGGGTTAACTTAATGGCCACAGGATTGATGATTTTTTCAATCGCAAAAGGCCCCAGGAAGCGGGGAAGGAATTTTCTAGACCCCTTCAAGGTCAGATTTCGGGTGGCTAGCCAAACCAAATTCGCCACTTCATATTCTGGTGCCACACTTCTTTTGTTATCCGCAAATTTCTTCTGGGATTCTTTAGCCATGGATAATTGTTCTCGAGCTTGAGCGATGGCCGTGGTGATCTTTTCATGCAGGGATTTTACTGCTGGCATTTCTAACGGTTCAGGTGGATCGTAAACTGAGGTGCGTGGATGTCGACCATGTAAGGTGTAGAAAGGACTCAAACCAGTGGAGGAATGGACAGAATTGTTATATGCATATTCGGTTATCCACAAAACATTTAGCCAGGTGTCTTCCAATTGATGCAACATACACCTGAGGTACTGCTCCAAGGTTTGATTGGTTCGCTCAGTTTGACCGTCAGTTTGGGGGTGATGACTGGTGGACAAACGTACATCGATTTGGGCCAGTTCACAACATCTTCTCCAAAACGTAGCAACAAATTGGCTACCTCGATCAGAGATTATCACCGTAGGAAAGCCATGCAGCCTCACGATATTCTCCAAAAAGGTTTTTGCCAGAACTGCGGCTGATGGCAATCCTTTCAATGCTATAAAATGTGCCATCTTGGAGAACAAGTCCACCACCACCATGATCGTGTCAAACCCTTCACAAGGAGGCAAGTCGGTGATGAAGTCCATGGAGATGGTGTGCCAGGGGGTTGGTGGCACACTTAACGGAAGAAGCAAGCCTGCAGGTTTCCTTTTTTGATTCTTGTTTTGAGCGCAGTTACCACAAGTTTTCAAATGCTGAATGACATCTTTTCTCCAAGTAGGCCACCAATATGATCTCTTAACTTTCTCCATGGTCTTTTTGATTCCGGGGTGACCTTCCAAAAGAGCGTCATGATAGTTGGTAACCACTTTTTCTTGTAGTTGAGGCGTAGGCAAGTATAACCGTTCCTGATAAAAGGGAAGGCCCTCCTGTACTGTAAAGCCTACTCCTCTGGACTCCCAGTTCACCAATTCAACCTGCGTGAGGTGGTTTTGAATTTCTCTTTTTAATTCTTCAAAGGCAGAGTCCGTTGTGTTCATTACTCCTAGGATCTTTTCTCCAGAAATGATCTCCACAGGATTCACTGGCACATAGGCTTCTTCCCCGTTACCCATTCGAGACAAGGCATCAGCCTTACCATTTCGCACTCCTGGTCTGAAGGTGATAACGAAGTCATATTCAGCTAGAAAGAGAGCCCATCGTAACTGTCTTGAAGATTGTGCCCTAGCAGAGCGGAAGTATTGCAAGTTCCGATGGTCGGTGAAGATGGTCACCGTGTGTCGTGCGCCCAGCAAGTGATGCCTCCATTCCTTCAAGGCACAAATTATAGCCAAAAACTCCTTATCTGTAATGGTGTAGTTTAATTCTGCAGCAGAGAACTTCTTTGACCAGAAGGCTACGGGGTGCAGTTCTTGGGTGTCAGGATCACGCTGAGACAACACTGCTCCCATAGCCACGTTTGAAGCATCAGTCTCAATTACAAACGGAAGATCGGGTCTTGGATGTTGTAGAACAGGTGCAGCAGTGAATTGCTCCTTTAATTTCTTAAATGCCTCATCAGCTTCATTAGTCCATTCAAATTTCCTGTTTTTTCGAAGTAGTGAGGTGATAGGATGAACTAGGCGAGAGAAATCAGAAACAAAACGCCTATAGAAATTTGCAAATCCCAGAAAACTCTGAACTCCTTTGACAGAAGTTGGAGCGGGCCAAGACAGGATGGCATCAACCTTTCTGTTGTCCATTTTGATTCCACTTGAAGATAGAATGAACCCCAAGAATTCAATCTCAGGGACATGAAAATGACACTTCTCCAATTTCACATACAGAGAATTGTCTTGGAGCCTTTGAAGCACCGATGTCACGTGCCTTACATGATCCGCCAGGTTTGCAGAGAAAATTAGAATGTCGTCCACATAGACCACCACACAGATGTCCAGTAGTTCTCTAAAGATATCATTCATAAAGGCCTGAAAGGCAGCAGGAGCATTGCAAAGCCCGAAGGGCATGACTTGATATTCGAAGAGCCCGAATCGTGTCCGAAAGGCGGTTTTCTACTCCTTGCCTTCCTTAATGCGAATGAGATGATAGGCACCTCTAAGATTGAGCTTGGTGAATATTCGTGCCTGCTTCACCTGATCCAGCAAGGTCGAAATAAGGGGAAGAGGATAGCGGTTCTTCACCGTGATTTGATTCAGTGCCCTGTAATCTATGCAGGTTCGCAAATCCCCTTCCTTCTTGGGCACAAAAAAGAGAGGAGATGCCACCGGTGACTTGGACGGTCTAATAAACCCATTGGCCAGGTATTGATCCAGATAAGTCTTTAGATGAGCATTTTCTTTTTCAGTGAGGGCATAAATTCTGCTGCAAGGAAGCTGAGCCCCTGGAATGAGATCAATTTGACAGTCATAAGGTCTGTGAGGGGGCAAAATTTCCGCCTGTCGTTCTTCTTGAAAAATATCCTGGAATTTTTTGTATTCTACTGGTAATGAACCTATGAGACCCAAGGTGGTGTTGATTGTCATCTCAGACTGCCTGGCATCTTTCGAACCTTCTGCAGAAAAACACATACTCTGACACTTGGAGTCAAACTTCAATGTCCGGGAACACCAATCGATCACAGGGTTATGCTTCTCCAACCAAGGTATTCCCAAGATGATCTGGAATTGAGGAGCTTGAATCAGGTCAAAAGAGATCCTCTCCCTGTGTCCTTCCTGGCAGAGCATTATGAGGGGGTCAGTGCACTGGGTCACGGGACCTGACACCAAAGGTGTGCCATCCACCCCGGAGACATTTTCAGCTTTTAACTTATTCCTCAAAGGGAATCCCAATTTACTAGCCAGATGTTGATCCATGTAGTTGCCAATGGCCCCACAGTCTATGTATGCAACCAATGCATGCCTCTGTGTGGGGTTATTCGGGCAAGAAAGGACGATAGGACACACGAAGTGTGAGGTCGCTGCAACCTTTTCCATGCTCGACAAGCGGACCTCTAAACTTGTCGGGCACTGGAGTTTTCCGCCGTCTGTTCTTTTTTTATCCGGATTGATTCCTCCTAAAGGCCTCCGTGAAGGTTTTACTGGACAATCCTTTAAAAAATGACCGGCCTTGCCACAATACAAACACAACTGCAACTGTCGTCTCTTCTCTCTCTCTGCTTGGGAAATAGGGCCTCGAATTCCGCCCAACTGCATGGGTTCATTGGGAACATCTAATCCTGACTTCGACACTGGTTCCCTTGAACGGACTATAAAGGGTCGACTGTCCTGACGAGCTCGATCCGTCCTCCTATCCTGAAGACGATGATCCAACTGGATTGTCAGGTCTATGAATTCTGTGAGACATTCGGGCGGATTGACAACTTGAGCGAGAACATCCTTCAGCTCACTGCGCAGACCACGATAAAACAATGTCACTCTCTTTTCTGTAGGCCAAGTAGTTTCTGCCACTAATCGATTAAACGTAGCCACATAAGCGAGCAGCTCCTGATTGCCCTGCTTGAGTGACAGTAACTCATTGTCCAATGCCTGACCTTGTGAATGGCGAGCAAACAATTTCTCTAACTCTCGCTGGAATTCCGAAAAGTTCTGTAACACGGGATCATCCCGATTAACCAAAGGTATGGACCAATCTGCTGCGTGACCACCCAAATAAGACAACACAAAAGCAACCTTTGATTGGTCAGTGGAGAAAAACCCAGGTCTGCACAAAAAATGTAGTCTACACTGATTTAAAAACACTGCAAACTTTTTTGGGTCCCCCGTGAATCTTTCAGGAGGGGCTAAGGGAATATTTCCTGGAATTACCACTTGGACTGGAACTGAGGGCGATGTAGATGAGGAAGCTTGGGCATTGCCTTGGGGAAGGGGAACCTGTCCCGCCTGATTCTGTAATAACTGGCGAGCCAATTCTTCAGTTCGTTCCCTATTGATTCCCAGTTCCCTTCTAAGAGCACCGGTTTCGGACCGGGCTGCATGGACTTCAGCTCTAAGTTCTCCCAGTAGTTGAGCTAACTGATCTACCTCAGAAGTTCCCATGATGCCCAGGCGGAGTATTTTTATGACTGGCTTCGCGTTCTGTAACGCTTACCTTAGACTCCTCGGGGACACCACGTGATTTTCGGAAACTTCTCAGGGTGCGCAGTTATCTTTTGTTCACTATCCCAACTGGACTCTCAATCTATGCCATAAAAACAAATTACCACACCAAATAACTGAGTGATTCCTGAAGTAGGGGAAAATAAGAACCTTTTCCAAAAAACTGCATAGTTTGGTTACCTTAATTGGTGATTTAGTTAGCTCTCCATCCTGCTTCTGTGCAGGGGCGCGTGTTCTGAAGAAGGGATGTGAGAAGGAAGGATGAATTGCCCAATATGGAATTTACCTATCAACAGAACTACACTACTGTGACTGAAGAATGAAGGGAACACTACGGAACTCCTAGAAACACCTAAAAGGGTACACTTCCTAACAGTGCTCAGACCGGAATGGTGTCGCTAGCCAACTAATTGCAAGAAACACCCAAATGTGTCTAAAAACTGAAATGCACAACTCGAAAGATTTTAGATTCCTAAATGTGTAAACTTAGTGTACCTAATGACGACAGAAAACACGAACACTACTGTTCCTAGAAACAATAGTCTCCACACAACCCCATTAGCTCTGTGAGGCAGATACAACTAGTATGGTTTTAGCATTCACTTGCGCACTAAGAACGAATGTGTGAAGAGCCCCTATGGCACCTTTAGTAATGGAGAAAACTAGATGAGTAAAAATACTTGCTGTGATACAAGGGGCGACAACTGGAACGAGCGCCTCGAAAATTCTCCTCACAAATTACGCCAAAAGGAAAAGCGTATACTGCCAACTTAACGCTGACGAACGCCAACTTCACACAGGGTTCACAGAAATAGGGACTGCGGACTGGACGGGAAAAGCAATAACCAGGGCACTACTAAAACGGTATCTATGAAATACTAAGAAAGCTGAGGAATTCCTGTCAGAGGGCTGAACCGCGGTAAGCGTTCGCTGAAACAGCTGAAGACGCGAAGCGCCGTTGAGCAAAGGGGAGGGGCTTAAATACTCCAGAGTGACAGAAAACTAGACTGCTGGCCCAAACTAGAGGTTGTAACATCAGGCCGCCATGTCGGGTTATGAGGAAGAGTCTAACCTACCTATCCTTAGACCAGCAGGAAATCTTGGAAATTCTTTTGCGAGGGAACCCCGTAATCATGACAGTGGCATTCTGCATCATATTTGGGGTTTGGTACTTTATAGGCGTCCATGTGTGTGGGCTACTATCTGCTGTGGGCCTCAATATTTTGGCTGTGCAGAACCCAGGGCATATACCTCGTATGCTGGTGCCCTATATGATTTATCATGTGCTGGATACTGGTTTGGGGGCACACCTGGATAGAATTGCATCAGTTGTCTGCTTCTGCAATCTCACGACAGATTTCCCACTTTCCTGCATGTCCAACAAACCCCTCTGAATTTTGATCTCAAACCACCAATTCCTCCCCCTTGTCCTCTTTGGGAATTACCCCATGCTCCTTGTACCTCTCAAATGTTTCTTCTATAATTCCCCATATAACCTGTTCTTCCTTTTCAAATTGTGTCGCCCAACCATAACATTTGTGACCATTGCACCTTCCATACTTACCTTTGCTAACTTTTTCACACTGATTTTGCTTCTGCGCGCTGCTATTAATCTTCCTTTTCCCTCTCTTTTTTACATTTGTACTTGCAAAAATGTACTGTATGTGCTTGGATTTCCCCCCATGCGTTTGCTTTGATGCCCACTATTGCATCTAGCTCTGTTTCTATATCTGCGGGAAGCTACCTGTGTAATAAGTGGTAGAATATTGGTATTATTTTTCCCATGCTTCACCTGTACCTTCTCTCCACATCTCCAGAATTCAGTGAATATGCAATGCTGGTTCTTCATCTGGCGACATTGTACGTGCCATGATTGATCCTATGTCAGGTTCATCACAAAGCGTCCCATACATGGTCGCTATAGTTATTAAATTGAGCAACATCATGTGCGGTATTTTCTAGTCAACCCTGGGTACCCTGCCTTTTCTAAAAGTATGTTCATTTGTTCTCTTAGTATGCTAGCAAGTAAACCTTTCATGTCTCCCACTGCTAATATGACTCCTGCTGTTTGCTTTACAAGTTTGTATATCCACTTACCCGCTCCTGCTGTAAGAGTAGAAAGCATTTTTATCAGATTATTTTTGTCCATATGTGTCCAGGGTACATACTGCGATCTTCCTTTCCCCTTCTGTATCAATGGGAATTTGGTCCCATTCTCCTCCTTGTTGTACATTCTAGACGTTTTCTTCCTTCCTGCCACTGCTATGATTGAAAGACAGGGCCCAAGCCGCTCACCCATGGAGTTCTCTCACTTTGCTCTCCCTCCATTTCCCAGTCTTCTTTGTCTTCCTCCTGATCCTCGTCACTTTTTTTTTCTTCTGAGTCATAGTTGAATGTTTGCTTAATCTGTCCTCTATGTATTGGACTTCCTTCGCTTCTCCCTTCTGACTGTATGTCATCCTCTGTCACTATTTTCACATCCTTAATCACTGTTCTATTCATTTTCAATAATACCTCCCTTTCTGTCTATGTATCAGCAGTAACCACAGGTCATGGTCCCTCTCGTTCTCTTATCTTTGTTTCCCTCTGTATCACTTCCTCTGTTTTCTGAATTGCTGCTTCTAAATCCATACGAGATTTATTTTCTAGCTTTGTTATGATAGATTATCTGTCTCTGGCATTTCCAGCAGCTCCCCGTGATGCCATTGGTTCTAGTTCTGCTAAGGGTATGTACCAGGGATTTGAATATCCAGCAGCAAGTTTTACAGAGTAGGTTCAAGCTATGGACAGATATATTGGATGCACAGTAACTGAAGCCTGTGCAGAGCTTGTTTTTTCTTGACCTGGGGGTGGGTCTGACGACTGTGCAAGCACCTCAGCCTGCGTTGTGCTTGTGCTGTTTCAGGATAACAGAGGGGTGGAGGCTACAACAGGTGTTTTCCCTTTGGTTTCAAACCCTCCCTCAGACTCCCCTTCTACTTCATCATAGAGTTTCCAGCGCTCTAATATGCTCTGCCCTCTTTTCAGTTTTTTGCCCTTGTATGTTTATAACAAGTATGTATACATGTGCCCTGTGATGCTCTTATCATGGGAGCCTTCTGATGGCCATAGTGTAAACATTTTCCCTTTAGTCCCTTCTCACCACTCTAAATTGTATTTAAGAATTTTATGTCAAGAGCTCCCTACACGTGTGCTTAATTGGTGTATACATTTTTACTGATCTCAATATCAAAGTGATGTACTGAACAAAATACTAATTATCACAGTGAACATAACCAATAGTCAACAAAAACTGATCTCCTGTGGTCACCCACTGCGCCTCACCCCCGAATTACCACATAAACACACAACAAAAATTAAAGAAAAATACAATTCACTGTGCGTCGACGCACCACATCAAAAATATTGAACATAATGTCTCCCAATATGTTCTTCTCAACCACGCTCTAAGCCAACTTTTCATCCTCTAATTCGCTTAGCCGAGGAACCGAGAATTACAATCCTCGCTAGTCCCGGAACTCCCACTCGTAGTTAAAAAGTGCTGCCAATTCTCCTCATCGAGAGCCATTAAAACTTCAATAACCACAATTACCACTACTGTGATCTCACTGATTCCCCCACAGAAGCCCTTTCTGATTTCTATTCAAATCAGAACTTACGCTAAAAGTTTAGACCATGTGGTTCACTTTTCATGCACTCCACTCTCATACATATACTCACTCTCCCGTCTGTTGTACTTGTGTCAGGTGCACTTGACTTGCTATGTTCTCCAAAGTCTTCTGACGCCTTCTTTCTCCTCAAGATGGCCTGCACACCCTCAGCAATCAGGCAAGCTGATAGGTAACTCTGACACTTGCTGGCCTCCTCATGGTCTGCACAATTCTTTCTCCCTGCAGGCAGGCACCACATACCTAGGGAATGCAGCAGAGGAGCTTCTGGGCCCCGGAAAAGTGTGACATCATGTCGGGGTCACCAAATGTAGGGTAAGGCTCAAAAATTGATATAATAAATAATCCAGATGAGGCAACAAAAGTGCACAGGCGCAAGAAAAACAAAAGTTTATTACATGCAATCGTGGCCTGGAACAATCGGAAATCATTAAATGAACATTACAAAATGGTGGTCTTATATAGTAGAGACTGAAGTGACATTGCAAAACATTGTTTCACAATACTTTGAAAATACTGCTTGCTGATTGGTCAGCCAAGCTTGCTCTATAGGGGAATCTATACAATGCCTAGCCCTATTGGCCTATCTTAACCCTCTAATCATTATATTAGCTACCTCATAATAATGACTTCAAGGTGGTACTTGTTAAATTCTCAGACTAGTGAATGGATATTCAATGTGCTAACATGTTTCATATATTCTTTGACATTTAATTGACAGAGCTCCCTTGGACTCCTGGGGTGGGACACTTCGGTCACTGTTGACCAGTGGAATTGTGAGATGTGAACAGTGTGACAACAATAGTAATCGTTGCATCCTGTTCCCATGAGAGCTGAATGTTGGCGCCATCTTACCATTCTTTCCCTTTGATACTACTCAACCAGCAGTACAATATTGCAACTTCTTATTTTGAAACATGTAACTATTTTCCTTCCTTTCCCATGGTTTATGTGTATAACCTCATGTGGTGTGCTCCTCTGCCTCTTGTTCTGAGACCACACATGTCTAAATAATGTGTTTTCTGACAATGTATAAATATATGGCCTTGTTGTTTAATACATTTCTATAATTCATGTGTGTGTCATAAATTGATATACAACCTTTATTGCATCCTCTGTTATGAACTATGGTCTTTGGATTTCTCTTATCCTTATATGCTGAGCTCTTCCTGGGCTCAGCGCTCATGTTATCCAGTGAATTTGTTTCCACTCCTAGGTGGATGGTTTCCTACAGGGGTCAACGTGCATTTTCTGTCTGAGGGACTCTGTCCTGTGTTGGCCTCTGCACATAGTCTTGTTCTCACCAGAGCTGTGACTTTGGGTCTGTTAAGTTCTGAAAATAAGAGCAGGAACTTTATTAGTTATATGTTCCACTTATTGAATGTACGAGATCTTGCTGATCCATCCTCATTCAAAACCAATCCCTGTGCAGCATTCTACATCTTGCTTTCGCGGGTTCTGCTTCTAATAGCAACATTTAAATAAGCCATGTTTCCTTGTCTTGTACCTGGAAAATAATTTTGACTCCTCTCCTAAGTAATCGTAGTGCAACTTTACTCAATGTTCAAGTGTTACTTGGAACTGAATGTATTTTACTGTGTGGAATATTCCATGAAGGTTTTGAGGCCTACCATATTCCAAATGGCCTACAAACTACCTTTATTCTGAGGCCTCCTATATTTGTTATTTACATAACAGATGTTAAGTGTTTATATGTGGATATTTATATAAATGTGTATATATTGTGACCCATATTGACCGCATTTTAGAATTTCTAATAATTGCCTGTGCCTACTTCTTTATCTTTGGTTACTTGAGCGTGAATGCATGGTTATGCCTAACATCTACCTATATGTTATTCTGTTGTTGCCATCACTTACATGGCTTAAGGCCTACCCCTATCATTGTGTGCTTGTATGTGTCTCTTGCTGGTGACTATCTATCTCAAGTCGTAGGGAACTAACAGAAGTGCTAGTGCATCCTGGTAGCTAGCTGCAACTGTTACTGCTTGCTGTATCTAATGAATACTCAATCTGTTGCATAAAGTTCTCCCTGTCTCCTGGGGCCTGCTCGCTTGTGTATATATTTGTTTGTGCTTAATTGACTCTCGACATGTGCTTGCTGACTAATTGTGTCTGTCATTTTTCTAAACATCTAAACTCATAGTGTATATCTGTGTCTTGTTTACTTGTTTATTTCACATCAAAGAGAGATTGCGGAAGTGTTTGTGTGTTGTGCATATTGTCTGGGCCTCTGGGCTTTGGTGTAAGTTCAGACTTGTGTTTTGAGTTTTTTCGTAGTTTATATTTTCTCTCACGCATGGGACTTTGTACTTTCATCCCAACAACTCAAATGGTGACCTTGTTCACTGGAGGCAAATAATACCTTGTAGGCGAAATTCAACATCCATTGAGTGGGAGTGCAGAACAGAAGGACTTACATTGTCCTGGAGTCCTTGGATTCAGCAACTCAGAAGCCCAGAAGCAGCTGGAATCCGATTCCACAAAATAGAGATATCTGCAAGCTGTATCAACTGCATTTAACACATATCATGCTACAAGAGGTCCCATGGTGCTTCTTTTAGTACCGTAAGATCCTGCAAAATGCTTGCTTCATTTTGAGCCATCTATGGTGGCACAACCCATTGAAACAGACTGGCTCTTCTCGACCTGATTGCAGGCTTGACAATGTGGGGGGATTTGACTTGAGCACAGCTTTGACTGCTGGTAGCGATTGATATACCCAAGAAGAACCATCATATCACTGCCGACTTGACAACTGCCGAACAAGCCTGAAACCCATCCTCTCACAGTCATGAATACTGACTTGACCAATCGAGTATTTTTACCTCGGAACCAACTCCTCACTGAAAACCAACTCCATACCAATCGCTAGTGGGATTGCATTGACTTGAATGTCCCGATGCTGGTTTGAACATAGTAAAAGGGCATAGAAGCCCAGGGATAAAGGTATTGTGAAGAGGTCCTTTCCTCCTTATCCACGTTTTGGGATCAAATTGACTTTTAAGTTCCACTTCTCTACCTTGTTCTTCGAAAACAAATCTATGAACAATGCCATTGTTGCCATCTATTGCTGAACACCCCTGCTCATCTGCCCAGGGTGACCTTTCCCAAAGGCCTGCATTCTCTGTCTTTCTTTTACAACAGTGTTTTTTCTAGTGTTTTCTGATTAGTTGTCTGTATTTAAATTGCTTGATTAAATGTATATATTTGTATAGATCCTTGATTGTACTTTCTTTTTATTTTGGAACCTTTCTACTTAAGTGGTTTTCTTTACTACTGTCATCACCTCATACCCCTCCTGATGATACAGCATGCCCTCGGCCTGCGCTACCAAAAGAGGTGAAGGCGGTCTGCCTTTCAGGCAGTTCCTGTTTTATCTCTTTGATTGGCGTAATTATTGATTTAGCAGTAGTGTGGGGCTGAGTAAGTGGTTTAGCCACTACTCATCCCTAGCTTCCTTCAGAGCAGTAGTCATTTCTTCACTGTGGGCACCAACTTTTGCTCCCATTTGTGTTTGCTGGCAAACTCATTAAAACACTCTGCGGGCTGAGGACTAGTTACATTTGACATGCTCTGCCTCCCCTTAACACACAGGTAATAAAAAAACACGGGGGAAGTCATTTTATCATCTTCTGTTGGAAAAAGCAGTGTGCAATCAAACAGTGATTGATGCAATGCTTTAAATTAATCATTGCGGCAAGGGGTTGAATGACGGAGGTAGGTATGTTCGAGGGAGAAAAGACTGAAGATCATTTTTTCGAAATAACCTTTGTTTTTTTCTCTCCTGAACATTTCTGACTTGGCCAAACCCCTGACCACACCCCCAACCACACCCCTGCCAACACCCCCTGCCAACACCCCCAAAACCCCCCCACCATGCCCCTACCCCTCTACTTACCTTGCCTCTGACTCTATATACAGTATAGCGAGCAGGGTTGCGGGGGACACCCCTTCATTCCTTTGTTTATTTATTTATTGGGGGTATACCAGTGGGGTACACCCCCGCAACCCCTGCTCACAATGTAGTGAGCAAAGCTGTGGGGGACACCCCCACAGCCCCCAGCACCGAATGCGTGATTTGGTTAAACATTTCTGCCGTTCGGAATTTTAGAACGGCCGCAATTCAGCCAAATTATGCATTGAGACATACATTTGCGGTCTTTTTGGACGAAACCAATCATAGCCACTGTGGGCAATCTCCCATACCATTATTTGATAGCCCAGCGGTGACAGTACAGAAGGGGGCTTGTATTTCGATAAATCTTTTTAGATTCTGCAAAATGTTCTAAAATATTTGAACACTGCACATTCCACTGAGCAGCTCATTGTCCTGGCCTTGCCCCACATATATCTGAGCATTATTAGTGTTATTGTTATTGTTATTATTATGCACTGACCCAGTTTTGGGAAGCAATGGAGTGCTTTCCAGTCATAGGGGCCAGAACACAGTGAGGTAATCAGAGAATAAAATGAGCAGAGAGTTTACAGGGGAGGATGGGGTGGACAACTGACAGCAAGGGATCTTCAAGCAACCAGAGGGGGAATGGGGGGAAAGTGGGTCAGGTAGGGTAGGGAGTGCAGTGACCTGAAATCCCAGAAAGTAAAAGTCACTTTTGTTTGCTGGCTATTAACAGAATGCCAATGTGATGTTACAATTTGCCATCTTTGCAAACACTCACCATGGAGTGATTGACCGAGCAATCCCTGACTGCTTTCACCATTGGCAGAAAAACACTCTGACCATGAAAAATTATGAATGAAACAATATTCACCAATCACCTTCTTTGGAACAATTCCCAACGAGTAAATCATTAAACCTTTAATGGGTATCTTGATACAAATACCACCCCCCATTTTTAACTCCTGCACTTCTTTTGGCTACTACATCAACATTTCCCCTCACTGATGACATTTTTCTGACCGACTCCCAATCCTAGATCCCTTGTAAGGTATCCAGCAAAAAGAACAATAACTTACTTCCAAAAAGGTTGTGCCTGCCCCCTCTGAGTTGTGGTCCAGCAATATTTTTAATCTTCCCAACCTTACCGAAGTGAGAGCTTTTATCCAAAGTCTCCATGGTTACTCATGGCCCTTAGGGCATCTCCATTGCCAACTGCCATTGCATGATTGTACCAGTACATCGACAGATGTCTCCCACTGCACTTTGTGATCGCATGTCAGAATTTGCACACCAACCTGGTGCACCATCGAAATGCCCAAAGTGCCCATCAAGGTACTAATACATGACAAGCTTTGAAACACACCCTCTGTAAGGGATGAGCCTTAAACGAGGCATGCAGTAGGGGGACATCACTAGATGTGTACATACCTGCCACTGGCCTGGTGCAAGCCATCATTTGAAGCCACAAACCCCTCATGTCATGGTCCGGTCATTCGTGGACCTGGAAAAAAATAAATCATCATATCTCAACCATGCATTCACTCCAAAATGTTCTGCTTCACCTATTATGTTCAGGAATTTCATAAACATGATGCTGTGCTCCAAGAACGCTCACATTACATACTAGCATCGATAAAACATGGAGATGCTCAATTTACAATTGTCATTGGAATTACTGCTCCATATCATTGTCCTTTTTTGCTCTCCCCACCAAGTCCCGCATACTTACACCTACAAATAGCTCTAACTACGCCCAAGCCAATTAATTACCCAGAGTATCCTTTTTTGTTTTACCGTGGCTGCTTAAAAAGGCTCTTCAGCTTGTTCCATAGAACTGCATACTCTTCTATATTCCGGTTTAAACTATGCCACTGATCTTCATGCTGGCAGGTCTAAAATCATGCTATACAAGATGCAACAAAATGTGCCAGTGCATTTGACTTTCAATCTTCCCAAATTTACAGTGGTGTCTACTTATCGTAGACAACTTTACAGACTGTCTGATGTAAACACGTTTGCCACACTTACATGCCATACTTACATGTGCATTCATGATCTAGCCCGGCAATACTTATGCATGAAATCTCTCTGTACTGTCCTATGAGATAAACATTTACTGGTGGTGCCTCGCTCATGCTTCCAATCATGAGGTCAGAGTAGATCCTTAAGCATTAGTACCCAGCGGGGGCGTGGGGGGGGGGGAGTGCAGCCTCTCAGCCAATGGGGCGCCTTTGACCTGCTCTTGTCATAATTCTAACCTTGCAAAGAACCTACCTGGCCTTGTGGCGTACTATTCAGATGAATACCCTGACAAGAACTGCGTAATCAAAAGCAGTAAACTGAAGTTATTTGGGTGAAAAGGGTGCAAGTTCTCTTGTCCGGCCATCTACGCTCTTGGTTCTGGCTTCGCCCATCTCTCGTTGCACATCAGCAGCCTGAATCGCAGCTGTCAGTGAGAGAGCTTTGGCATTAACGTCAGTAACGAGTTCCTTCCAGAGAGAACGTGAGCCTGACCCACCCTCCCTTCACACGAGTATTAAATTGAGTTCTTGAACGCGTTCGTCACGGGAAATAGCTTTTCAGTCAAAAAGACTCATTTCCCAGAAGGTTGAGTGTGTGTGCGCTCTGGTCCACTTGAAGACGGATTGTTCATTGGAGAAAACTGCACAAAGGCCATTGCGGATCTGTTGACGGGGAGCAATGCTATGACAGGTGCTACATCTCCCCTCCTGTGCGCGGACCACTTCCCTCGCTCCTAGTGAACTTGGAGCACATACACTCCTGCCATTTTCTGCCAGGGTGTCACTGCTGTAGCTTTTGAAATAGCTCTGTATTTACTCTTCCTGCTTATTATTTCGTTGGTCACGCTCCGCTATAAGACCTTATAAATGGTAGGTGAGTGCTTTACAATTAACAGCAGCATCACACAATCACATTAGTCGCAGGAGTCAAGTACTGAAACATAAGCCTTCCTCCTGTACCTTTCAGAGTCACAGGTATGTGCTTGTGGGAGGAACAGCCACCAAAGGGTGAATTACAAATGTGCAGCACATTTACCAAGCTTTGGAAAAGTCAACAGTTTTAGATTCTGCGCAGGGATTGGATGGCATTTCCAAACTGTGCCATCACATATCCTGGTACCCGCATCATGCGGCCACCTTATGGCTAGGTTATACCATCAGCTGCTTGTTATGTCATAATACTGCGATCATATGGCACGTATTTCTGTCATATACCAAGCATTAACATCATACACTCCTGTAATACCCTCATTAACCGTTATTGCAATTGAAAGGTGGGTATTGAAACAGCTGTAATTAGAAATTCCCAGGAAGTGTTCTTGTACATAGTAAACTGTGTTTAATGCTGTTGAAAATGCATCCTCATTGTATACCTGGATGGCCCTCAATTGCTCCTTAGTAAAATCAATTGATGCATCACGACCAGATATTTACAACTCAAGCGAATGTTCAAACAAAGTGTTCCACAAGTTAGAATCGGATGCTGGTTTTCTCAGTTGTGCCCGCAAAGATCTCAGAAAACTGCTAAAAAGATGGCGTTTTTAACTTTAAGGCATACGTGTTTCTGTGGTAAACAACTCCCTTGGAAGCGTGATGTGAATTGTGCAGATCCCCACAGCGCCTTCAGACTTTCTTTTTAGAGTGAGTAGAATCTGTCATGACTCCAGCAGTGTTACAGCAAAAGACAGAAGCAAGGCGGTATTTTAGCGGTATTTGAGCACGGTGTACAGAAAAAGAACCAAAAACCAAGAAGCACCTGTTGTTAATTATACGTTCATTGAGATAATCGTGATACTATTTAGGTGAACATATTTTTATTGCACCAGTGTAAAAGAAGTGGCAAATGTACACACTATCATTCAGCACTCTCCTTCAAATAAACACACCATTATGCAACATTTTATGGAAATATGGCACTGACATCTAACCGCTTACCTCTAACAGCTCAACACAAACAATGGCCACCAGGTGAATCAGGAAACCACTCTATGAAATGTCAGGACTGTGATGTGCACAGCTGTCCATCAGTGTTCGATGCATTAATCTATCTGGTTTGCTTTTACATAGTGCCAATATGGTCACTGTATGACTTTAAAGAGCTTAGAGATGAAAGAGTATCTAAAAAGAACTCCGAAAAAAGGGGATACATTTTCAAATAAATCTGCTGGTTTCGGTGTGCAAAAAGCATCACACAAGCATGCTGAGTTGTTGAGAGATAGTTATTGATATGTCACTCTGTTTGCTAATTGACAATCTCTGGTCTAACATTCTCCAGTATACACCCCGCCCCACAATTCTGGGGCAAGAAACAGGCTGTAGTATTAATCAATATTTTGTTTTATTAAAATAAATACAATGCAAAAGTGGTCCCATGTCGTTATGCAGGTGAAGCCACCACAATGAAACCTCAATACATGTTAACAGCCGATTGCCCTGTCTGTCACATCACACTTACAGACCGTGCACACATTCACGCACACCATATTTCAAGTGAACATAATTCTAAAATATCCACTTCTAAGTAATACAATGCCACCTCTAAAAAGCATCCTTAATTGTATGACAACCTTGCTGCTTACGATTAAATATATTAAAACTCCTCAGTTAACATTTACATCAAATACGTTTCTGCAAATAAATAACAGATGCAAACTTGTATTTTCTCCAATATCAAAAACAAGTATTGGAATAAGAGAAAATTCACATAGAAAAATGAAATTTAGGTAAATATATTTAAATGAATTGAGCCCCTTTTATGTTTGAATGTGGCATTGTGGGTTGCTGGCATGTGCATGCAATTTGTATTCAAGTTATAATGATAATGAGTTTCATCAAATTCTGTTGTTTTGGGTTAGGAAAGTACGCTACCAATTCAGAACACATAGGGTATCGGTTTAACCATTCAATATAGGGAAATAGTTATATGATTTTTTAGCACAGGGATGAATACCCCACCCACTTTTGCTGTGCAGACCTGATCCCATGGATGCAAAGCCTTTCTCCTACTATGCAATGTCAAAAGAGAGGAGATATTATAATTTACATTGCCATCATTTTCTACAGGAATAGACATGATACTGCTAAACACCCCATCTTCTCCCAATGTTTCTTTTTAAATTAATATAGCTTTCACAGGCCACAAAATGTCAAACAATTTTCCATTAGGTTAAGGAATGTGCCCATTCAAATCACAGCCAAAGTGGTTGGCTAGTCCTGAAAAAATACACTGGGTAAATTTGGTTGCATTTAATTTACAAAAGCCCAAATATACTTTCATTTTGACACTGCAAAGACAGCATAGAAATCCTAGGGGAGTAATGTAAATACATTTGGATGGATTTGTACACTCACTTTGAAATAATTATTTATGGCACTGAGCCAGGATGGACCATTGCAAGTTTTCAAGAAACTTCCAGACAGCCTCCCGTCCCACTTTGAAAACAGGTGAGCTCCTTTTAATAGTCTCCTCATGGCTAGGGCCTAATTATCCAGGTAATAGCCAGGCTTAGGGCTCATTCATTTGGAAAATGTGTTGTTCCTTCTACATAGCTTTACAGTACAGAGAGAACTCTATTTCCTGTGTATTACACTTTTACAATGGGTGATTTTCCCACACTTTGTCATGATAATATCACACGTTTGGATTGGTCAAATATTCACATTGCTTTGTTTAATAGTCAGACATTCCCAGCTTATACACCCACCAGTTCTTTAATCATATTTATGAACATGAACAAAGGGAATGACTGCATGCTCTTAACTCTTTCCAATGCAAGATCATTTGTATTTCATTTGTATTCCATATATTATCATAGCAACATATCATTTTGATAAAAAAATGGATTTCTGGGATCCTTTGGCCTAGATGGACGTAGGGATATGAAGCTCTTTTTCTTGGATATATTTGTTTTAATAATTGTAGTTTGTTTAATAAATAATGTAATACACGTTAATTTCATTATGTGTAAAAATACAAAGTAGAAAAGAGAAAATAAAGAACAAGATAGGCAATTCCATTTAACATACTTAAAATTTAAATACACATTCTTGAAATATGAAAACTTACATAACACTCAGATTAATTAAACATCATTCATAGATTATCATTTTGTTGTATATGCATGCAAAAAAAGACTAGTGCAAGTGATAATTACATTTCTGGCTACTTATGCAGAGTGCTCAAAAGGATTCTTATGCAAAACATTCCTTCTGATTGACAAAAGTGCCAAAAGTACCAAACATCATATCAGACGTAAAAGTAGGGCAGTGCATGAGTAAATGTTTAAATCTAGTGTACTGAATTGCATACTCAACAAAGGCAATCAGATCGTTGTATTCTTCATCTAGGTCCCATGATTTCAAACGTTTCAAGTAAATTCAATCTGAACTTCAAAAGGATATATCTAAAAAAACCTTTATGGAAAAAGCTAAGGTACTTTTGAGTCAGGCCATACTTAGATGGATATAAAATATATTCTTGGAGTTTTGGTCTGGATTTACTTTTTAAACAAAATTCAATAATCTAAACTAAATCAATACAAGTCAAAAACAAGATATAGATGGCCACCTGATGAGGCAACATTGTGGCAAAACAAGTTCCTGGGAATGTCAAAGAGGACCAAACAATATAGGACTGAAAATAGGATTAAGAAAAAGAGAATTATTAAAAATAAAAATTCTCTGATTGACAAGGACTGAACAAGTAGAAGATTGCAGAGTGGACTGAGAAATGTAGAATGGTTAATGAATACATCATGTAACAAAAGATGTACAAGAGAATTGCAAAATAGAAAAGAAAAAATGATGACAAAAATTATATATTACACAAATCATGTAAACTAAAGAGTTTTGGGAAGAACAAACAAATGATTCATCTGTAAATTGAACCATACAAATTAATGGTGGAATTGAGAATCGTTCATAATAAAACAGACTCCACAAAATAAATCAATGTGGACCTAAATCATTGATGACAAGAACAAATAAGTGGTGTAATCGATAACTGAATGTCAGAAATCATTTGTGTAACTGAGAGAATACTGTGAAAAATATTTAATTGTGGAATAATTGCATTAAAGTAAGGCAATGTTGGCATGAACATCCAAATACTTTAATGCATAACCTGTTTTGGAAATATACGTTTCAGTTTACTTGAATCTTGAAATGCCATGTTAATCATAATGAGTAATGTAACAAGCACACAGGGGCCCCATTGTCTATTTACCATTACTACGCCTCTTGTCAGCTTTAAATGATGTCATAAATTGTTTAGTTGAAGCTCGGCATTATGAGAACTGGCTAGGTTATCATGTCAGCATGTCTGATTCTTATCAGCTTAGGACCCTATCGATCTGGCCTTGGTGGGATTTTAATCTGAATGTATAGGTATAGTCACTTGAAATGAGATCGCAAGGGTGGGGGCATCTCATTAACATAGTGATCTTTGTCCAGATGGTCATTTTTTATGAGAGCCTCATAGGTGTTCATGATAAAAGGCAAAGAAATCTTATTCACACCAGATGGTCAAGCCAAATGTCCTGGGACACCTAAACCGGCCCCCACTTTTTCATGTCTGCGGGCCATAAAAAAAATGAATGTGTGAGGGATGTCACTGGAGAGCTAACCAGCATTTCCCAAAGCCAACAGTGGAAAACTATTGATTTTGACATATGCACAATTTAATGAATTCCCTGTTTTCAAATTGGTGCATGTACACATCATTTTACAGTCACAATGGGCTTCTAGATACAAGTATCAGTTTTGACAATATATAGTCTTGAAAGAATAAACCAAGGTTTTAATTGCTGTTGAAAAAACAAAATACTGTGTTTACAATGGAACATTTCTGACACACTGGGCCTTTTTGCATTTTTAGAGCTGTAATTGCATGATTTTTATTGAATAAGATGATTATTGATAAACTTACATGCTGCTCTGCCCTTCACCAACACTTCTTGTTTGTAGATTCTGACACTACACTTTGTTTTAATGCAGCAACGGCACCATTTTTCATGAATGCAGAAAGTTCAATTTTTAACTGGAGCTTTCATGGCTTGTTGCCAGATTTAAAGTTGATTAGAACCCAGATCCTGAATCAGTTCACATGGGTATTACTGTTTGAAACTCCATGACACTTGTAGGGTGCTGTATCTTGAAGGCAACCAACTTATATATGTGTCCCAAAAATGATAATAATAATAATAGTTCACCCCATCAGGGAATGAGAACCAAGAGATAGTTTTGCAAGATTAACAAAGTTTATATGGAAAAAATGCCAGCAAAGAACTCTGCTGCCCGAGAGCGCTCTGCCAAAAATGACATGAGCAGCACATTATAAAAGACAAACGCATCATCAATGACGAGTTACACTCAGACAGATGTTGTGTTGCTGGTTGGCGGTGAACCTATATATTGGCCTGCTCTTTTTGGGATGCAAGGCCCTAATTGGTTCTTGCTTCCTAGTCGATCTTGGTGCATATGGGTCAGCTGGGCTCATCTCTGTGGTGAAGGTCAGTTCAGGCGAACAAAACATTTCAAACTAATCTAAGCTAAACAACAGGATTTGGTAATTTATAAAGAATGACAGATACCTGAATGTTACATACAAGGGGGTCCTTCAGAAAAGGGGATGATATATTGGCATGCCAACCTCCAAATTCAGGGCTTCATTAATAACGCAATCTCTGCACCCAAGTGTCCCGGGGGCTTGATCTACCGCCTACCTTCATCTCTGGTGCCTCATCATATGAACAGACGTGTGTTACTATTAGGAGAATATATTGCTGCCCACGATTAGGTGTGTGGTGGGTGTTCTGGAATGGCCAAGGCGAGGGGGTTAGATGTTTATCAGCATGAAAGGGATTGGGGGGTCAGAACTGGGGGACTTTGGCTTGATGGTGTGGGGGTCGTGAGGACACACAGAGTTTAGTGGAGATAGATGGGCACTGGTGCTGGGCCCTGTTCCTGTCTCACGCTCTTCACAGAAAGCATTCTTTGAGAAATGATACACATCAGGCTAGCTCCGCACGAGCCTTGTTCCCACCAGAAGTCTATCCGTTCACTGTTCTTTCAATGTTGCAAATACCTAGTTTCATTTCTCAAAGAATGCACGCTGCAGAGAGCATGAGACAGGAACAGGCCCCATCACCAATGCCCACTTTCATAGAGGTGGAATAGTAACAGTCAAATGAGATGTTTCATCCTTTGTCACTTTTTAGTGTTGCTTTAAAGGGAAGCTAATCAGCTTCATCATGATGTCCTGACAATGAATACAATGTGCAATGACTTAAGATTTATTGACAGATTCGCTGCAGCCTAATTTTCTGTCACGGCATACAGCTTATTTCTTTAATAAGCCACACACATAGAAAAAAGCAAGCAAAACAAATATAGAACAGGACCATGGCTCCCAGAGCTGCAGTGCAATTGTCATGAATAGGCAGGCCACCCTCGTCTCCACCTCCCTTTCTAGCAACTCACCCATCATCATATAAGGTGTCCCGGCACTTATGCTGTACAGGGTCTAATTGCCCATGGGCTTAGAATGTGCACGCACTAGAAGTTATATAAATAAGTGAACATGTGTTTCAGTGGTTCTAGCTGCACACTGGGTGGAACATTGCACTTTATCGGGGTAGAAATTTGGCACTTTCCATCTAAAGAGATGTGTTTGGTTAGGAATGATTTCTCTTTTAGGCAACTTTCCCTCCATATTCTGTGCACACCCAAACTGGTGCTCTTGTTTTACACAATGTCCCGACTTCTTTTATAGAGCACTGAAGCCTTGCGCATCACTTCCTGGCATTTTCGCTCATTTGTTTTGGAGAAACGGATTGGTACTTCAGACTTTCAGTACTGGGAAACAGTTTCCCTTTTGTATTTTTACTTGTTTTCTGTTTGCATAGCTTTTTCATATTGCACAAAGCATCTTCCAATGCAGTGTAATGGGGATATTTTTGTATCACCCTAGACTTACACCAAAGGGATTTCTGGTTCATTTTAAATGTGTCTAAAGACAAGCTGGTGGCAGCAGTTACATTATTTTACCATTTGTGCTATATTTTTAGTTAGTACATTCACTGTTACTATGTTTGACTACTAACATTGGCTAGCTTCCTACAATGGCTGTGCCATGGGATTTTTTGCTTGTTCTTTGTCCATTTTGTTCTTTGGCCCTTTTATTGTCTTCTCAGGTCAGGTATTCACTTTTATGACTGTGCATTTGCCCGGGAAAGCTGCTGTTTTTGGGGCTAGCGCATGCCATGTGTGCATGGATCGAGGAAGTGGGCTGGGGCGGTCTCGTCCCAATCCACAAACCAATGCCAGTGAGTCTAGTGTGCAAGCATAAGTCAGCCCTGCAGTGGTCCCTGATTGGACCACTGTCGGTGTGCATGAGTTGTTCAGATCTCTCTCCTGAATTTAGGATAAGTGGTGTCCTGCAGCCATTGCAGCAAATCAGAAGAGGAACCGAGGAGCCAAGTATCCTGTGCAGCTGTGTAGATGATGGAAGACGTGGGGGCGAATCCTGAAGAACCATTTGTGCTGTTGTCCCTGTGAAGCTCTGCTGAACTAACTGATCTTAGAAGACACTAGCTGGTGCTTCAACCCTTTGGACTGGTGGGACCAACCAGTCTCAATGCTTTCTCACGTTCCTACATCCTGGAGCTTTCAGGACTGTTGCTGGAACACCCAGTGGCTGACCAGCTGCGCTCTGAGGTTTGCCACCAGGGTCAGACTGGGACAAGAAATAGACCCGGGCACCGATAAAAAAAGTGTCCCTCCTCCTCAAAAAAAGTGGTCCTTAAGCCTTCACCCGAGAATCGTGCAATTTGCGACTTCATAAACAATGCTACTTATTGAGGGTTAATGCTGTTTGTTGCATGTAATGTTTTGTGTAAACGCTTGAGAAAACCAGTGATAACATTACTTTTGTTCTTTTTTTAGAAAGGCAACATCACCACATAGCTAAATCATATCATTATTTTGTAGAATCAGACTCAAGGCATGTCTACTAGTTGCCACCAGTAATGAAAATAGATTGACTGACAAGAATGTAGAGAATCCCTACATGGGTATTTTTGGGCAGTGAATGGGGCAACCTATAGCTATAAGTGTGCAGAGAGTGGGAGTACTCCCCCACATGCCTACTCCTTGAAACAAAGCCTGCTCCTAATGATCTGGCCCTGAAAACCCATGGCCAAAACTCTTGGTTCATTGCATGACTTATGTCACCTAGGCACCTAGTGGCCAAAACCAATATTCTTAACAATTTAAAAATATGAAACACAGTCGTGCTGATCATAATGTTTATTCATAAGAACAAATATATTTCTTGAAACGTTCTATTGACAAAAACAACATGTTCCATCACATAAACTAAGTGTAAATCCGGTAATGCCATGCAGTGCAGTTCCAAACTGCCTTGCGTAATGGAATGACAATTCTACTTGTCCTGCCTGCAAGCAGTGTGTGTGTCACATATATTCAAACTTGGAAGGGACATGATCTCTGACAGGTAAATCTAACAACATACACTCTGTGGTAGGAAGCAATCCTGTGGCACTTTACCTATAATGGAATCTGCCTGCATGTGGAAAGAGCCTCCACAACCCATTGCAACCTTTCCCAAATGAAGATCTAGCATCAAATGAGACCCATTGTAGCTAAAACATGCTGTCCAATGGTGTTGGTCACTGTATCCAAGTCTGCGGATGTTTCTAGCAACACTAGAAGAGCAGTTTGGCTCCCTCATCAGCAAGGGAAACAAAACCTATTGGGGTAAGTGGCAAGTGCAGGGAATATATTTTGTGAGAAAGACATTCAAAGGGATTTGCTTTTAATCCTTTATGGGCAGGGTCAGTCGGGGAAGGACTAGCAGGAATCGGGCCGGGTGTGCCGGCGCCGGTTCGGCCTGCTTCCATCGCTGTGGGAAGCCCTGCTGCCGTACTGCTGCTGCTGGTGGTGGGCCGGCTTCCCTGGCTGAGTGTCTGTATTTTTTTGTTTTGTTTTAAAACCCTGATAGTCTTGGCCGACTCCCAAGTGGGGAAGCTAGATGGGGTGCTGGGTTGTCTCGTTTGCGGCAGGCGAGACAGGTAGTGCTGCCTCCCCCCGGCCTTGGGCCAACGTCTGGAACAAAGAAAAGTTGCCATCTTGACGGTGGATCACTCGGCTCACGCATCGATGAAGAACACAGCTAGCTACGAGAATTAGTGTGAATTGCAGGACATATTGATCATCAACACTTCGAATGCACCTTGCGGCCCTGGGTTCCTCCTGGGGCTACGCCTGTCTGAGGGTTGCTTGAACATCAATCGCCGTGGGATTCCCTCCCTGGGGTGCAGCTGGGCCTGTCGCAGGGACCCCGTTCCCTTCGTCCCGCTAAGGTCAGACCCTGATCAGCACCATCGCAGGGTCCCTGGACCTGGCGACGCAGGCTCTTGGCCGTGCATCCCAGCCTCCCCCCATCTCACCGCCTCTGCGGGTTTCTGGAGGGCTGGGTGTGGCTATATGTGGTGACCCACAGCTGTTGGCGCAGGACTGCCCCAGAGTGCAGGCCTCGCAGACAGGTGGGCTTTGGCCGCAGATCAAGACAGTGCACGCTCGGCCGCAGGGTCAGGGCTGGGGCAACCCCCGTACAGCCCCACACCCAGGGAAGGCCGCCCCCAGAACTTTACTCCCCCGACTACGACCTCAGTTCAGACGTGGCGAGCCGCTTTAAGCATAGTACTAAGCGGAGGAAAAAAAAACTAACCAGGATTCCATCAGTAATGGCAAGTGAAGAGAGAAGAGCCCCGCGCTGAATCCCCGTCCGGCGGCATGCGTGGGAAATGTGGCATACAGAAAACCGACTCCCCAGTGTCATTCATGGGGTCCAAGTCCTTCTGATCGAGGCTCACCCTGGGGACGGTGTCAGGCCGGTAGCAGCCCTGGGCTGTTAGGAAAGATTTCCATTTCATGTGTAATTTTCCCTCTAGTTGTGTACCCCCCAACTTTTTGCTGATGTTATGCACCATAGTCTGACTTTGCCAGAGGAGCACAGCCTTCTGCTGCACTCGCCTAGTTTTTCGCTCACTTTATTATGGGGAAACTGAAATGCCCTTAAAGACAGTCAGTACTGGGAGACTTGGTTTCCCTTAGTCCTTGTCAATGTTGCAACTCGTATGCAACATGTTACAAGTGCAAAATGTACCTTCCAGTATAGTGCACTTGGGTCTTCCTGTCATTTCTAAAGGCCCCAGATGCTCTCGAAGGATTTTTAGGGAGAAGTGCAGATGTGCCTTGGACTGGGCTGCTGGCAGCTTATCTTTTCATGTATTTTTAACCCTTTCCTGTCAGGTAAACTGCGTTTACTGCGTTTGACAGGAATAGGTGGTCTGGCTCCAAAATGGCCATGTCACAAGGTTCTTTGTCCTGTCCTTTGGCTATCTTGCCCCTTAATCTTCCCCAGGTCAGTCTTTATTTGGGCATGCATTTTCCTGCGAAACGCCAACCTTTCGCGGGCTTCTGCATGCCTGCTGTGTGTGCTTCCATGATGTGGGTTTGAATGCCTGGTTCCAATACACTTCCTGGGTGCCAGATATTCTGGTGTGCTGTGAATGCCTGGGAACACTGTGGTCCATGATTGGTCCACATATGGGATGCTTGTATGTGAGCAGATCTCCCATTGGGTCCTCTTCATTTGGCGTGAAGGAGATTTTGGATAAGAGAAGGCTTCAAACACCCATAACATGTCGATCTCTGGAGTTCTCACTGAATGAAGGATAGGATCCAAGTATACTGCTGGACCCCTCTGCATCTGATCGAACTAGAAGGTCTGCGAAGATGCTTCGACCCATTGTAATAGTGGGACCAACTATTCTCAGCACCTTCATCAAACCCTGCAAGTAAGCCTTCTCTGAAGTGTCCCCGGGCCAACAAGTGGGCTGATCAGCTTGCGCAGGATCTTTGCTCTGTCACTGTCACTGTTGCCATTTCGAGGAGGCCCTCGAAACATGGTACATCGCAAGCTCTGTATTCGCGGCACTGTCACACAGAATTTCGTACACTTGGCGTTCCCAGGTCTGGAGTAGAGAGAGGGTGCCCAACCTGGAGTAAACGCGGTTACTGTGTCGCCCAGCCGTGGTGACGAACTTTGCAAGTGCATTGCAGCTGTGCCCCTCTGTGCCCTGAAACCTGCTACAATGAAACTGGCCTGATCCATCCATCAGGAAGGGAGAAATCACCACTATCCCATTTGGGAATCAATGCTATAACTTCGTCGCTGAAAGTCGCAGAGCCACGAGATTGCCACATTTGAACCTGCAACCGAATTGTACACGACTGCCAAAGTTTGGTCCGGAGTGTGCCACGGATTGGTGAGTAATTGCAACCCTTAAAGGTGTCCTCTAGTGCATGCATCCATTTCTATGCACAAGTGGCCCCTGAGAGCCCCTCTCCTTTCCACTGCTAGCCTGAGTTAGAAAACTATTCCCAACTCCTGGAATATCTGCTCTGCGCTCACAGGGAGACCCACCACGAAAAGTGGGAACCTATTCTGCATCACCTCACCCACCTCCCTGAGCTGCTACAGACTCTACAAGAGACCCCGTTTCGCCCACCTGCACTAACGTGTGTGCCAGCATTACATGTACATTTGAGCAATAGGCTCCCCTCTTCTTAGGGAGTGGACTGCCTTTCAGTTAGGATTGTGATTACTGCAGAACTGCCTAAAGACTCTTTGCGCTCCCTGCTTCCTGCCCTTTTCTAGGTAGTGGACCCAATTCATGCATTAACCCTTTAGGCCCCTTGGTTTTGTATATATGTATTTTAGTAGGATTGTGTTGGTTTAAAAGTGTTACTGGTAATAACTATTGTGTTGAAACTCAAGGCCTTGAATACATGTATTTGTATTTCTAATGTATATACACCTGACTGGAGTGATTTGTAAGTGTCCTTTACTCTGTGTGCTGATTGAGGTCTTTCAGTCACCCTCACCCCTCCTGAGACCTAGTCTTGACCGCTGCCAATGTTACCTTGATTGGTCTGGTTTGTCCAGAAGGTTACCCTGATCATTGAAACTAGGCTGGCCTTCTGAACCTCTGGCCACCAGGTCAGAGTTCAGAAATCCATCTTAACACCAGCGTGCCGGGATTAGATCTTCTCGGAGTCGGGTTGCTTCAGAATGCAGCCCAAAGCGGGTGGTAAACTCCATCTGAGGCTAAATACGGACACGAGACTGATAGCCAACAAGTGCCGTCAGAGAGTTCAAGCGAGCGTGAAACTGTCGAGAGGTAAACAGGTGGGGTCCGTGCAGTCTGCCCAGAGGATTCAACACGTCGGGCAGGTTGATCGCCCAGAATGGTGAATCCCCACCTGGGACCGTTGCCCAGGCTCACCTGGACCCCGCAGGGCGCATTTCCTCTGTGGCGGTGCACCGCGACTGGCTCCGGGTTGGCTTAGAAAGCAACGGGGGGCAGGTGGTTCTCCGCTCCAGCGAAGAGTGTTATAGCCCCATGGCAGCAGTTTTGCCATGTCCGCGGAGCCAAGGGAAATTGACTGCCACTGTACCCTTCTCCGGAAACCATTCATGCCCCTCTCGAGGGTCGCCGGGGCGGTGATGGGGGACAGGGCCCGCTGATCCGAGTGCGACTGTTCACTGGGGTGGACTGTCCTCAGTGTGCCCGACCGCATTGCCGGGTGGGGAGGCCCACGAAGGGCGCCAGAGGTCTGCGGTGATGTTGGTTACCCAACCGACCCATCTTGAAACACGGACCAAGGAGTCTAACATGTGCGCGAGTCAGCGGGCCGAACGAAACCCTGTGGCGCAATGAAGGTGAGGGCCGGCGTGCGCTGGCTGAGGTGGGATCCCGTTGCAGCGTTGCGGCCTATCTCGCCAGCTCTGTCCGGGAGGTGGAGCATGAGCATGTGTGTTAGGACCCGAAAGATGGTGAACTATGCCTTGGCAGGGCAAAGCCAAAGGAAACTCTAGTGGAGGTCCGTAGCGGCCCTGACGTGCAAATCAGTCATCCGACCTGGGTATAATATGATATGATAGTTTATTTATATAGCACCTATACACAATGTGTTTCAAAGCGCTTCAAGGCAAGCAAAGGAACAAGGGAAAATACAATGACATTCTTACAGGCCATGAACAGTAAGGATGTGAAATTAACTATCGTACTCGGCCTGACAACATTTCAGATAGTGCAAGAGCTATGACATAGATAAGGAAGGGAGGGGGATAGGAAATGGAAACAGATAGGTGACTACCATACTAGGTCTGATGACATTTCAGGTAGAGCTGGAGAAAACAAAAGGTGAGGGAGAGTGGTGCAGAAAGGGAGGGGAGGCACAAAACAAGCAACTATCGCACTAGGTCTGATGACATTTCAGATAGTGCGGGAGAGGGGCAATTAAGGGGAGGGGCAGGAGACAGATAGTGCGGGAGAGGGGCAATTAAGGGGAGGGGCAGGAGACAGACGAGGTTGCTATCATACTAGGTCGAGGGACAATTCTGATAGAGTAACTACATAGAAGAAAGCAAGGGGAGTACGGGAGAAGATTGGAAAAGGGAGAAAGGGAAAGGAGGAGAGAACAGAGAGTAAGCAGTCAAAAAAGAGTGGAGAAGCAAGAGGGGAGAGCAAATACAATTGCAGAAGTCAGTAGTAACACATAATGTTGCAAGCCAGGATACAAGATGAAGATGGGAACAGCATGATTCAGGGCTACAATGAATACAAGAGGAAGTCCAGCATGAGAGTCGAGAAAGGGTGATGCACCGTGAATCAATGAAGCCAATAAAAGTAAAATCCAGTGTTGGCCATAAGACAGTGATGGTGAAACCAGAATGTATCAGGGCAGACTCCTGCAGAAGTAGGCTGAAGGAGATGGAGGGGGAGCAGGGTAGAAGAATCGAGCAAAACAGGCAACACCTGTGTGCGAGAAGGGTGGGGAGCCACATTAGTGAAAAATATGCCACTTCATAGTTCCCATGCTAATTTTGTCCTTCACCCTCACACCAACTCTCTCTGAATCATGGGAAGGCCCAAATCAAATTTTCCTTAATAAATTCTGTTATAGTTTTCACACAAAAGTTGTTTTGACATGGTTCAAAGGGTATTACTGTCACCTTTAATACAAGTCTAGAATGAGCGGTATGGCATATACACTGCCCTTTTTATGCAATAAAATGTGTTTTTCTATTAATTAAACCCCAGCTTCACAGGCTTCGCTCACTCTAGCCCCCCATCTTTGTTCCTCTAAGTTTCATTTATCCTTAAACATGTGACCAGCCAAATGATGGCTCATGTTTGTCTTAGCCTATCCCTCCTTGGCCTCAACATGGTCCTGGCTATAGCTTTAATGCACATTTTATGGCAGTTGTGACCTCAAGGTCACTGCTGCTGAAAAACAGGCAGGGCTTTACCTATTCGCATCGTGGTTTTCATCAATGGCAGTGTATTTCTTTGTGTTTTCTAAGCAATGGACATGATTCTTGACAATTAGACCTCCCTCTCCTTGACAAGCAGAGGAAAGGTAATTGAGGTTAAAGTTTTATTTCAGTAGAAATGCCCAGCTGCATGTACAATTCTGCAACACGCAATGCATTTTACATGAAACATTTTATAGGGCATCCGGGCCTTATATCCATGGGCAATGTATTTCTTTAATCTCACAGTTGCAAACAACATGAGTATCACTTCTGGATTGTCCATATACGGGGCAGTTATATGAGACCACCATGTTCACCTTGAAACCAAATGAGCACTTCTCTTTGCATACCGTCATTTGGATGAGGAAAAAAAGAAGTTCTTTTATTTCTTTTAATTGCAATAAGCTTGGTTTCACTTGAGATTTCGTTATCACAATCTGGTATTACATTGAAGATAATGTACACGCTGCTATCTGTCTCTCTAAGTAAAAAGTGTTGCTTTCCATGGATTTAGTAAAACAGCATTTTAACCACATGTCTTTCCCTTTCCTTGCTGAAATGCACTGTGCATATCTTCACACTTTTGAACTTCCCACCATATGTCTTCTTCATTTGAGATTCATCTGAGGGCTATATTTTACCCACAGGTGACCATATGCTGACTCCCCAGCCCCCAAATGACATTCATGGGTGATGCATCCTAACCTGCCAGAGTTCTCAATGCATGCCTTGCAAACGGCTCCCTCTCAGGGTTTCTTTATGCACATCCTCACATATCCACAAGATGGGAGATCAAAAGCAAGATCCTGATGAAGATCTGACCGAGGGATGCAGAAGTGGTCAGGACCTTTAAGGAGGATTCTTCTCACCCAGATGAATGAGCCGGGTTGGAGGCTTTGTATTATAAGGTTTTTTTTTGGAAGGGGAAGCCTCTAACCTACTAGGTAGTTGCTTAAAGAAGTCAGCTGTGGGGAGGGGTGATGGAGGATGCAAAAACAGGGAAATCAGTATGCTTTTCTTTTTCTTTTAATGTCACTTTCAATGACGAACAACGATTGTTGCAGCAGTACATAAATGTCAATCCATTAGACACATCATTGTAATTAGGGAGCAGTGACGAAGATAACAGGGGATTGTGAAGGAGCGCTTGTGGCTTGTCACTTTGCATTGTCTTTAAATCAAGCTGCTCGTGAGAAGAACTGAAGGAAGGAGAGCGAGAGAAGGCATGGGCTGGGCGAATGCCATGCTGCTCCCCAGCAGCTCAACAGAAAGCTGGCCATAGAGGTGGGGGAGGCAGGAGGCCAAACACTAGGCGACCTGGGTAATAGTTCATATTCAGGGAATAAGTTCCACATATAAGTCACAGCCTGACATGCTCTATATGCCACTCCTCCAGAACTGAGGTGCCCCAGTAATGCCATTCAATGGCGGTTAATGCTTCCTATGCAAGGTTTTGCCGCCATGTGTAAGAGCAACCTTGCACGCATCACATGTCATTCATCTCAGCTGCCCTGGTAATGCCATCCACTGCCAGTTAATGCTCCATGTACTTAATAATCACAGCAAGCAAGGGGCAGCTTCTTACTTTTCCTGCTCTGCCCCCATATTAGAATGCAGCATTAACTAACCTTGATGGAATTGCCATCCAATGTCATGCATTGGAAAATCGAGTTGCAATTTGCTGATGAAGGGGTGCGCTTGACCTGGCCTTGATTTCAATTGCAGAACCGCACTGCTTGTTTTGGAAGAACACGGGTTGATTTGCTAGGAACATCCCGAGCACTGTTATTTAAGGACCGGCTATCTGCTCCCCGCGTACATGGAGTACAATAGTACTCTAGTCCTTTACTTCCTGTCGGCGCACTTCTCTGCCCCGCCCCAACCATTTCTGAAGATACATTTCTGCCCCTTGAAGCATCAGTAACTACAGTGTATTGAGCGCTACAACTCGTTAAACTAACTGGCACAATCATGCCTTGCTTTATAAAGCTGGAGACATGTTTTAAAATCTCAAGTTATGAAAAAACCCATTTGTGTGTAAAAAAAGGTGCTAGACGCATGTTGGGGTAGCAGTTTACTTGGGTTTGGGGGTGAGTGATGGAGGCATCAGGGCGAGTTGTTCACTGTTGTGACATAATTATTGAGACATGGATGGAGTGGGGTGTTCTCACCAGGGGCATGGATAATAAACCTGTGGGGGTGAACACAGCAGCATCTAAGGACGGCGTTAGGGTTTTTCAACTTTTTTAGTTGAAATGGGCGCAAGGCTCCTAGGATCCCCGATAAACTACCCAATGTTCGCAGTTTTATGACACAGAAACATTCTCCTTCAATTCAGGAAATGCATCCACTTTGCTGGTGCAAGGCCTTCAACTGCCTCTGGCAGTCTTCGGCAAAGTTCTTAGCAGTTTGGCCACAACTGGTTGAGCATTGGCCAAGGCCCACCCTTTAGATTCAATCTCTGCAGTCTCTTTTGCCACTTCTGTTTTTCCTAAACCTATTCTCTCATCATACTCAGAAAACCCAGCAATAGTTATTCGTATATCTGCCTGACAAATATGCGCAAGTAAAGATGCAATCTACAATCCCGCAAAAAGAAATGAAAACATTAGACACATACACCGATTCCTCCCCCACCCCCCCCAGAGAAATAGGTCTCTGCAGTGGACTAACTCCCCTTCAGCCACTAGTGAATTTGAGCGTCGGGGCCCAATCTTAGAACCCATTCACTACCCGCACAAAACGACATATATGGTTCCAAACACGTCTCGGTAGGATAGCTCAGGTGCAAAGCGCTCCCCTTGGAAGCAAGAGACGGGACAACACAGGTTCGATCCCCGGGCCCGTGCTTAGAAACCTCTGGGTACTAAACCATTGTAAATAACCAATTACGGAAATGAAAACACTGCTCTACGAAACTGTTATGTTTGGATTTCGATGGCCAGCACTACATGCTTACCTGGTGAAGGCAGTATGGGGCCTTGAATGCATACATCTATTGAAACAGATCCCCATGTTGTGTTGTGAAATGTATCTCCTGCTTATAAATCCTTCTGTGGCTGTGCACGATTGTTAATGTAAACCGTGCGTGCATCTGGATACACAATGGGCCTCATTACAAATGAGGCAGTCCGGAAATAACGGTGGCGGTAAACCCGCCACCACCGTTGTTTCCGGACCGCCTGATCCCAACTCCTGCAGGCGGGAGGTGATGTTCCCGCCAGGTTTGACCTGGCGGGTTTAACACCACCCGCCTGCAGGCGGACGAGGAAACACCAGCAGCATTACGAGATGCTGCCGGTGTTTCCATGATCCCTATTCCCATTGAGTCCAACAGGACTCAATGGGAATGGGGATTAACACCATTCCGCCTCCGTGATTCCCGGGAAACCGGGGTTATAATGCCCCGGTAATTCCGGGAATCACGGATGCGGAATGGTAATACGAGTGCGGCGGTAACAAGGCGGTTTTACCGCCGGACTCGTAATGAGGCCCAATGTCTTTCAAAGCGCTTCAAGGCAAGGGAGGAAACAAGGGAAAATACAATTACATTCTTACAGGCCATGAACAGTAAGGATGTGAAATTAACTATCGTACTCGGCCTGACGACATTTCTGGTAGAGCTGGAGGAAAACAAAAGGTGAGGGAGTGGGGTGCTGAAAGGGAGGGGTGGAACAAAACAAGCGACTATCGTACTAGGCCTGACAGCTTTTCAGATAGTGCTGGGGGTAGCGGGGAAACAAGTAAGGGGAGGGGGAGGATACAGACGAGGTTGCTATCATACTAGGTCCAGGGACAATTCTGATTGAATAAGTGCATAGAATAAAGTAAGGGGAGGAGGGGAGGAAATAGGAAAAGGGTGAAAGGGAGAGGAGAAGAGAACAGAGAGTAAGTAGTCAAAAAGAGTGGAGTAGCAAGAGGGGCGAGCAAATACAATTGCAGAAATCAGTAGTAACACATAATGTTGCAAGCCAGGATACAAGATGAAGATGGGAACAGCAAGATTCAGGGCCACCATGAGTACACTATGCAAAGGAAGTCCAGCATGAGAGTTGAGAAAGGGTGACGCACCGTGAATCAATGAAGTCCATAAAAGTCAAATCCAGTATTGGCCACAAGACGGTGATGGTGAAACGAGAATGTATCAGGACAGACTCCTGCAGAGGTAGGCTGGAGGGGAGGGACAGGGAGTGGGATCAGGGTAGGAGAATCAAGCAAAACAGGCAACACCTGTGTGCGAGAAGGGAGGGGGGCACAAGGGAACATCACAGGGGGACTACAGGGGGTGGGGATGGCCTGTGGAGAGAGAGGGAGTAAACACATGTTGGTGCATGCTTACCTGCTGTCTGAGCAGGGGGTCGGGCCCTGGGTCCTCCTGGTCCAAACAGGAATTACCCTTTTCTTCGTCAGCCCTTCTCTTCAGACGCCTGAGCGAGAGATGCCCTTGATCTAAGAGGTAAGAGCACGAAGGAAGAGGCAGAGCTAAGAAGGTGGGAGGTGCTTAGGCCAGGTGACCTAGATCAACTTGCACCTGCTCCCCATCTGCAAAGGAAAATAGGTTGTAGGGCTCCTTAAGTAGGGAAAAAGAGCAGCAACCAGGAAGGCACCAGGTGGGCGGGGGTGGCTAAGTGGGGAAAAAGAGCAGCAACCTGAAAGGCGCCAGGTGGACGGGGCTTATGCCAGGTGACCTAGCTCCACTTGCACCTGCTCCCTATCTTCAAAGGAAAAGAGGCTCAAGGGCTCCTTAAGTAGGGAAAAAGAGCGACAACCAGGAAGGCACCAGGTGGGCGGGGTTTGCTAAGTGGGGAAAAAGAGCTGTAACCTGGAATACGCCAGGGTGAAAGAGTAGGCAACAAGGTAATTCTATGTGCAGAACAACTAGAGAAATAAGCAACACTTAGGCAGGACTTTCACAAAGAAAGCCACATTGGGGCAGAGCTGTAGCAAAGTGGGCAGACAAGGCAGACAAGGCAGAACACAGACACAGGGTTTAGTGTGTAGCTGAGAAAGTGACACAGACCAGGGTTGGACAGAGAGAACAAGCTGAGGCAGAGCTTAGGCAGATAGAGCAGCACAGGGCAGAACTGGGACAACAAGCAACATGAACATGTAAATTAAGGCATTAATGCTGGCATACTATTGTTTAGAATGAACACTGATTTGTATTGGGCACAAGCAGCATCAACATGCATTTTACAGTGGCAATGCTGGCTTATATTTTTGATAGAAACTTCATGATTTTATTTGGGTACAAGCAGCATAGAAGAGGGACAGTGCTGGCATATATTGTGGAGACAGGTCTTGTGATGTATTGGGCTTAACCAGCGAGAAAGGGGCAACGCTATCACATATTGTTGAGACAGACAGCATGATTTCCTTTGGTTACAAGTAGCATGGAAATGTGTTTTGCTATGGCAGTGTGGGCATAAGGTGTTGAGAAAAGCCTTTATTATTTCTTTTGGCTCCCAGCACGAAAGGGGTGTGGCACTATCAGTTTTGGCGAGATAGGCTGAATATTTATTTCGGCACCAGGAGCATGAAAACCCATTTTACACTAGTAATACTGCCATATATTAATGAATCAGTCTGCATGAATTCTGTTAGGAAGATGCAGGGTGAAAATCAGTTTTACAGTGGCAATGCTGACATTCATTTTTGAGACATGCCTCATGGTTTCCTCTGGCCGCAACCAGAAAGTGAGTGGAAGTGCTTGCATGTATTCCTAAAACAGGCCACATGATTTTATTTGGGCAAAAGCAGTGTTAAAATGTGCTGTGAAATACTGATCTTGGTGACCTGGCATCTATTGAAGCAATAGCTCCACCTTACCTTGCTGACAGAGTTACTAAAAAAACCTCTGACAGAGCTACGAGACTTACCAATGCCTACAAGCTTATGGTTCCCAGATACAAAAAGAGTTCTGCTGGTGGCTCTAGCTTCCCAGTTATAGCTGCCCAAACATGAAATGAACTCCCGGTAGACCTTAGAACTGACCAGCCCTATTCGAGTTTCAGACGGAGAGTTACTACTTGGCTATGAGCTAATGACACTGAAACATAACTTCCCTTTATGACGTTCACCGTTGCTATGACCCACACTGCCCTGCCCTCCTCCTAAATGAAGTATCTAAGCGTCTTTCAGACGGCTCTGCAACCTAGCATACCACGCACACATTCTCTGTAATCTTTTTCTTTTTTTTTCTCCAAGTATTCTAGCATTGCTCCTCTACCTTGTTCCTAAGTACTTTTGCACTGTTCTATAACTAAGTTTCTAAATATCCTTGAACTGTTCTGTAACTAAGCTCCTAGTATTCGTGCACTGCTCTGTAACTATGTTCTCAAGTATTCTTGTATTGCTTGCGCCCAGCTACCTGAGGGTTTTGGACTCGCACTATATGAAATAAACAAACAAACAAACAAACAAACAATGTATTCCCCAACAGAACTAAACTTCAATTCCTTTTTGTTTCAATTTTTGTGTGGAATGTGTGCCGTAAAACGCACAATTTGGACCCATTCGTTTAACAATGTCCTCAGGTGGATAACTCAGTAGAAGTACCTTAATTGCATTTGGACTTACTAGTTACGCATGTGTGGGACAATTGTGAAGGAATAATTTAGGCCACACCACTTATAATGTCACCAGCCATCACGACCTGCACACTGCTGGGCTGCAAGGAACTGGTTGGAAGCATGGTCCCTAGGGCCCAGCATCTAGGATATCTGTCAGAGCCCTGCTATAACCCCACCTGTTCACTTATGACTTCAACACCCAGAGTGCCAGAACCCACTCCTATTGCATGCCAGTGGCAATTAGGAAAACCTCAAGTAGTTTGGGAAGGGCATAGGCGATTGTGTGAGTGAACCTGTTGCAATTTCATTTTTCTAAGGAACATACTGCTTTAAGGCGTGGGTAAACTCTCGCTAAGGGAATTATGGAAATGGCAGAAGGAGGGAGTTCAACAAAGACCACAGTCATTTAAAGAGATTCGTAAAGGGCTTATGGTGTGGCCAGGTCTCAAATCAAGAGGACAGTGATTTCCAGGGACTAATCTCACAAGCATAGTCATCTCGTGGTCTACAGGTTTTCCTGAAATGTCTAAGAGCAGATGAATGTAGACTTCTGTAGGAATATTACTGGCAAATATTTCAACACTTACCCTTTGAGAACTTAATAGTGAGGCACGGCGATTTGAAATATATAAAATAAGCCACCCTAAAGCAATATAGTGTGTTCCTAAGGCCGGGCACATATTCATGCGCTGGTGTTCCCTTGGTAATAACAACGTGATGGTGCAACAGATACATGGATAGCCCTGTGAAATGGTCACAGTACAAAAGAGCAAGTAACTTACATTTGCTGCAAACAAGGCAACTGAGAGGGCAACTGAATTGAAACAGAATATCGAGGAGCTGGTATGAGAAAGAGATGGATGGAATGCAAGAAGTAGATTGGGGAAATGCAATGAGGAAGTTAAAAAGTGAGGTGTGGGAGAAGAAGCAAAAGGGAGAAACAGATGATTAAATGCTCAGGATTTAGGGCATGGACAAGTGTAAATGGCTCCAAGCATCGATGAAGAAAAGGGAAGGGAACAAAGGCAACAAGAGAAGCTAAAAGGCAAGATTGAGTACATATGTAGACGAAGAGGAAGGAGTGAAATGTACCAGGGTACAAATGAGGGTAGACATACTAGAAGTGTATTAGGAATAGCGGTGGGGGGATTTCCAGGAATCTGTTCTGCACAGAATTCACAGCAAATTCACCCACTTGAGTAAACATCACCCCACCCATAATTCCCACTTCTTGTTTGAATTATCTGTAATTTCACTTCTGAAATAACTTCGAAATCACACACGAAAGAACCATTTTTCAGGTTTCACGTGGTATGATTTTGATGTCAGAATCCGTATTTTTCTGCAGAATGTCTGAAGTGAAACGTAGGGTGAAATTCACCAATGACTCATTGCCTGTGGATATTTGCCCCACCCCTAATTAGGGAGCTAATAACCAGATGGAAGCAGAATGCACTGTAATGTGATCTAAGTGGTCTTTTATAGCACCTATCTTTCCACTATTGTTAGACTTTGCTTCGCTTGGTTCTAAAATAAAAAAAAGAGACCGTGTTCATTAGTGGGACAGGGTAAAACTTAGATGCAAAACCTGTGGAGTTGATCGGTGCAGGTCGGAGGTACCCAGTTCCTTAGTGCCAATCTGCTTTCTATAAGTTTGGCTAAGGAACCTGGGGGTATGTTACCAATAGGGAAGAGCCCAAGATCTGACTACAGTTCTTTGGGTCTGGTTAGCCGCTGATGTGGGAGACAGGGCTCCCGCTGACAGGGCTAAACAGGAGAGCTTTGTTGTGGTTTGGTTATTGTTCATTTGCTTCTGGCTAGGCCTGTGATGTCAGTCTTTGGGCGGGGTTGTGTGTGTGCAGGGTAAACTGTTGGGAAATCTGAGCTGGCTTTGAGAAAACGGTTTAGGATTGAAAGAACAAGTTATTGGTGTGACAAATCAACTTCCGGGGCACAAGTTGTCCACGGATGAATATCGGTTTCTAAACCATCAATCAGCCCCACACATCTAGTACACCAGAAGGCATCCCAACAGATTGTAAACACAAGGAAATTATAAACCTCCTTATCCAATTTTGTAACATGGACAGAACGGCAGGCTTATCTCCGAAAGGTCGTAGATCATTGGTTAGTGTCAACACATCGAAAATACAATTATTACCCAATGATAAAAGGGACTGTCCAGACAAGGTTCTAGCAGCACCATGAATTATAACCCACCCTGTAAAGGAATGCAGAGAACAGACAGTTTCAAAGAAGGAAAAGGGATGCATTCAGGATACTGACAGGAGGGTAGTCAGTATGGTAAATAATCGCAACAGTTCCAGGATACTTGGCTTCAGCACAAAGGGGACAATGAGTCTTTAAATGTCTCCTGGGGCCTTTGAAGAAGGACCAAGGAGACAGAACCACAATGTATCTTGTGCTATAGGTGTTCTTGGTGCTCGACAGGGTCGAGTCGGCTTCCAGATGCTTTGGAGACTTCTGGGACAGAGCATTGAAGATGGAGTCAGCCTTGGGTTTCAGGCGGCAAGATGGTTCTGCAAGCAAAGCTGAATCAATGGCTGCAGCTCGATGTCAGGAATCGTTGTCTCATTGCTGATTGGCGGATCTGATGCACTGGTTGAGACGTCTCAGAAGGCTTTAAGCAGCTGTGGCATAACAACAGTCAGCTTTAGAGTCAATTGCAGTTTGAGGGACTCGACTGGCTCAAAAACGTCCTTTAAGACGGACATTGGTAGATGCTCATTGATGCACTTCTCCTAGCTTCTTCACTGGGCTCATGTCGTCCTTTAAGGCAGAGGGCACAAAGCTGGGCAGTGGGTTGCAGGCAGCTGCCTTGTCCTTGGTTTTGGGTTTAGAGACTCTCTGGCACGTCCCACCTAGGAAGCTTGGTACAGGGACTAGCAGGGCATGCTGTCTGCTGGCTGGGTACCAGTTCTGGAGCTGCTGGAGAGTCTTCTGGGTTCGGTATCTCCCTCTGTTTCTTGAGAGATATTTAGGGGAAGGATCTTGCTTCCTGGAGATCCTGGCCTTCCTTAACTGGCAGACGATGTAAGGCAGACTGTAGAGAGTTTTATTTTTTAGAAGAGGGCGGACCCATGAATCTTTAAGGTTGGTTGGGACTGTACAGGTTTCAAATGAAGAGTTTATAAAGGTTGTGATGAAGGGTGCAATGTTCGCTACCGCCTCTTTATTAACAGAAGGTGGGCAAGCGGCACACTGGCACTTTCAGGGTTTGAGACTTTCTATAATGCTGATAACTTCAGGCACTGAAACAGGTTTGAAGTGGAAAGGGGTAGACTGGTTGTTGGTGGCTTTGACATCATTGAATTTACTGGCTTCAATGGATAGACTGAGTTTTTTTGTCTCAATTTTAGTTTGGAGGAGCGTGATTCTGTCCAGCAGGGCTTTTTGGATGTCTTTGCACCATTTGGAATCATTGATGCATTGTTCATCGGGTATAACAGGTGGTTCTAGTTCCCGGAGGATTGTGAAAAGCTCTTCAGTCCCAGAATTTGCATTACTGATTCTCTGGGTATATGTGTCACCTTTTGTTTGGTGTATAGCATTCTTGTAGTTGGTGGAGGCTAGTGCAAATTTCTCTTTGTTGAGGACCGATGTTTTTTTCCATGCACCTTCAGCTGCTCTCTTAGTACTCTGCAACCGCGTTAAGCTAATGGTTTACCAAGCATTGAGGTGTGCAGCTTCTTTGGCTTTCCTCCTTTTTAGTAGGGGTATTTTATCTAATGCTGTGGTGAGCGTTTGGCTGTACAGATCCACTAATTTATCAGGTCCTAGGTTGTTGAGGTTCGCTGGGCTAATGATAGGATATAGTAGTGGGAGCATCTTATCCAGTGTGATATTCTTTTTATTATGGGTAAGTGCTGGGGGGGGGCATAATATGGCTGGTGGTTGACATAGCTATGTCTTGAATGGTGAAGATGATCACGTTATTGTCTGACCAGGCACATGGTGTGTTAGATAGGACGTTTATCTCACAGTGAAGGTCTACAATCCAATTGTGTGCGGGGTCGGTGATACGATTTACGAAGCCAAGTTCTGAGATGGTAGTTGCTAGTGCTAAGGCATTACTGTCATTTGGGTTGTTAAGGCCCAGGTTGAGGTCACCTAATAGTATGATTTTGAATCCTGGTTTGACATTGTTAGTGAGGAGTAGTGTGATCTCCTCTTCTAGAGCAGGGGCTGAGCCCAGTGGATGGTAAAGGAGATGGAGGGTCAGGGTAAATTTAAGGATGGAGAGTTCTGTAAACGCACCACACACACTAGCAGTCAAACACTAGAGCCATCCATGTTGCAACCCAACACTCCAGTTAAAATTCCTCTGGACGTTTTGGTGTGTGACTTGAAGAGGACAATTCTTCATCCTTAAAGCTTGTGTATTGGTTATGGCTAGCTGTCCTGCCATCATTTTCCTCAATCCACTGCATCATAGTGTTGGGCCTGGGGTCAGTTGGCGAGGATCCCCTGGCACACCCCAGCATGCCTCAGCCATTTGTAAAGGGTTTGTCACATTGGTACACTATTTGTCCTGTACCACTTTAAAGGGACCCTGAAAATGAGTAGAGTCATTCATCATCCACCTGAAATCCTGGCGCTCTATACCACCAGTGCGTGCCCCTTGACAATTTCATGAGAAACCCATCTCAAATGAGACATATTATTAAGCTGTGTATACAATTGAGGGTGCAAAAACAGGGCTATCAAGACAGGTGGGTTTAACCTTTCCAATTTTTTCAAGAAATCGTTCCCCCAAGAAAGCTAATAGAGGAGGACCCTTGCTCAGTGTGCTACCCACTGGAGCAGATGCAGATGACACCGAATCAGAAAATGTACAATTCAATTTCACATTAATTTCTTCCATCTGCAGAGCTGAATTGTAGAACTCCAGAAAAGCAATCCGCTTCAGACCATGAACGAATGCAGATCCAAGATAACAGCTGGCCTTAATGAAGGCATGAGCCACCTATACCAAAGTGGCTTCACGCAGCACAGAGGGAGCAGTAGTGAGTCTGTGATCTGGAGTGATTCTCTCTAAAACAGTTTCAGTACAATTACATCCCACTCCTCAATATGATTAGGTAGGGATGGACCTGGGCAAGTACCCACACAATCCAAAAGCAGGGAGAGAATGGTTTGGGTGTGTTGTGAAGGAGCAGATCACCAGAGAAGGTTGGTAGAGAACAGAGGGGAACATAGAGGCTGTATAGGAAGGTGGAGACTGCAAAATTCTATCTAGAAAAAGGGAATGGAGTTAGGTGGGGAACATATGAAGATCTGAAGGAGTGAACGAAGTTAGGAGGTGAAGTACCAGTAGTGGTAGGTAAACAGAAACAGTAGGATGAAGGTGGCAGGCGAAGGAGCTAAGGAAGGAGTAGGAGAGGAGTATATTGGACAGGTGGCTGGTGAGATACAAGGAGTAGAGAGGTGGGATATCCTAGGCAGTTGGCTGGGGGAAAGATCAGATGGAAGAAGGTGGCAAGTATCAAGAATAGAGATACCCAGGAAGAGTCAGAGAACGAGGCAGGGAGAAGGACCAGTGGACAGAGACTTAAATAAGTGAGGAGCAAGTTCGGGCATGATTGCATTGTGCATGTATTGAGTTAATGAGGGGTGGAGGTACAGGCATTTGCCAAAGCATGAATAAGGTCCATAAAAAGGTGAAGTAACTGGACAACAGAAGAGAGAAGGCATGAAGTACAGAGATTCCCTTAGATATGAGGCTGTTGTGACTCATTTAGAAGGTAAATAAGGGCAAGGTGCTGGGGACTGTAGCCAGTAACTGAAGTCAGGAAGGACGAGAGGTTAACCTAGCACCAGCTCAAGAGAAGCATATTTGGCCATCCTACGAGTAGAAGTGGTGGTGCTAGCCACAATACCACCCAGAGCTGATCCATCTGACTGGGAAACCAGATGGTCAATTTCCTGGAGAAAGAGCTCTGGCTGTGCCTGGTGGTATATAGCCAGATCTGCTGCGATTATCGTGGCCTAGTATGCCCCACTATAGAGCCCAGACATCCAAGGAAAATGTGTCACCCAAGGAGGCAATGAAGAGAAAGACAGACATTAAGGCACCACCGTAGGGGCCTATAAAGAAGTAAACTGAAACGTAAACTTCCCATCCCTGGAGTGATGAAAGGGCCAGAAGAAAATGACACGGGAATTCGAAGGTGCAGTTTATTGTAGTAAACATCTTGCTTGTATTTTTCTTTCTTTTCTGAGTCGCTGTGGTGTTGATTACCCTCGACTTTGTGAAAACTATATCAACTATTTCAAAATACAAGATACATATACCCATAAAGGGGAGACACAATCATGGATACTTGATAATTACCATCCAATGGGAACCAAGACAATTCACACCTGCACCAATATAACATTGGATACAAGAATGTATGATAACCATAAGGATACCTAGGATTCAATAAACCTGACCATACATGACCATGTACATCCATCCTACCTCCCAATGATGGAATCCCTCTTCACACTCCATCTTCTACCATATACATACATCAACCAAACAAGACACACCGTACAGTGACAGTCATTCATATAGAATGCAGTACAGAATAAGCACACCTGTCCCTCTATCACGCCACCATGTTTCATTCCCACACACACCCACGATCGTGGTGTGACTCTCGTTACTAACTAAATAATGACTTTGACACCAAGAGGTCCAACTCCCTGACAATCACACAGTCACACAGACACTGGGTTCTTTAGAATCTGGACCCATAAACCACATCAGGATTTACACATCGCCTTTCCCTCTGTTTCCACCAACACCTGTCGTCTACCACTGCCTTTCTTGCAGAACCTACTGCAATTTACAGGCTGCCACAATGACAGAGGTGATGGTATACAATATCCAGTCCATCATGAAACTGAGGAATTTTGAATTTATTTTCCAACTATGCCGGTGGTGAGGCTGACTACCGAGATTCTGCCTAGCAAATCTTAATTTACAGAATTGATTTGCGGGCAGAGAAAATTGAAAAATTAAGCAAAGAGCTTTAACAGCGCGGTGAGGATGTACCCAGACAAAGATCTTCTCCTTTTATTTTATTTACATTTTTACAAGATGCACGAATAGAACATCTGCCTAGAAATTCTCAAGCCAAAGTTAATTTCCGGTTTATTTTTCAGCACATTTCATCGGTCGGTGGATAGTTTAATCTCATGGATTCATAAAGCAGTAATACATGGCTTGAGGTTGTTTTTCTGATATATTTGGGTAATTCACCAAGTTCATATCATTTATTATATTTCGGGCCACGTTTTCAAAACGTGCATAAGAAAAAATGACACATTTGGCAGAGGCTTCAAATTACACGCTCATAAAATCATTATTTCCTTGCTTCTGGAAATCGTTACAAACATGCTGAGAACATTGCTGGATTAAAATGGCCCATTAACACTTGATACTTGTGTTATGTAGTTGCATGTTGATAGCAGTGGGAGTGTAATGTATTGTTTAATTTATGGTATTTAACACCAGGCTTCTCCGCCAATAATTAAGTACAAATGCCATTAAAATCTCTTATTTGCATTATAGTAAGTGGAGCACACGAACACGTGTTTTCTGGACCAAGTTCCATGGCCCACAGCCGCGCCACATGCTAAAATGTTGAATAGGTTTAAAGTAAGAATGCAACTCTGCCTCCCCAAATACAATTTCAGGAAGGCGCCATCTCCTGTATTCCTGTAACATGCGTTTGGTCCAGCACAGCGCCATTTTACAAGCAGACCGATGCTGACCAGGAGTTATCGGCATATGGTGGAACAAAGGCTGTCTTTGAATTGCAAAGACTGTCCTCACTGTGCCCTCGAATCTGTCAACAGTAGAGGTCATCCCCCGGACAGCAAACAGAATATCCAACCCTTAAACAACTTATTCTGCACACATATATATATATATATATATATATATATGTGTGTGTGTGTGTGTATCACTGAAAAAACGTTGTTAAATGGACGTTATGGTTAAGTTGCCCTACTAAAAACCTATCAAATTCAGTGAAAAAACGTTGTTAAAGGGACGTTATGGTTCAGTTGCTCTAAGAAAAGCCTACCGAATTCAGTACCAAAATGTTTTTTAAAGGGACATTATACTTACTTTGCACTAATAACAACCTATCCACATTATGGTTACGAATAAATCCAAACACCCACAGAAATAAGCCAGTTATGGTAAACTAAGCAACCATAACTCGCACTACCACTGTGCACTGCAAGGACTAACACCCATGTCATGAAAGATGACATCACAAATGTGTATTAGTATGTCATCCTCTGTGTGCTGGTAACACCGGCCCTGTGCAGCATGATAGGAAAAAGTTGTGACGTACTTTCAGTACTTTGAACCGTCCACCCACGTCCTACGGACAGCTGTGCACACGGGCATTGAACTGGCTGCAACCTACAAACAACCAGCTTGTGCAAAAATGGTCCCCGAACATGTGTCGCACTTTAATTAAGTCCGGGGAGGCCAAGCCTGTTCGTAGGACATCTATGCACATGCGCACAAAGTATTCCGCCCAATACAGGTCCTGCGAACAGCCATCCCAGTGAGAACATTCACGACATCAGTATGTGACCGCATCCACGCTGCGCATAGACCCTTATCACACTCAGAACCCCTGGGCATTGGAAAAGTAGTGCTATTGTGAAAGTACACCCTTACAAACATCCCACACTGTGCCACTGTGCATGTAACTATTTTTTGTAACTATTTAGGCCCACTTTCCGGCTTCAAGTTCTGCACAGCAGCCCTACAAAAATCCACACCCCAGAGGTGCGCCATATTCCGTTTTTGTGCTTGCAGAGCAGAGTAGGGGGCCACGTTGCCTCATGCTGGCATTGCTTTCTCATAATTTCTACTGTGCTACATTACCTTTGCAACTAATACAACCATTACTGCTGCTACTGACTCTAAGTCACCAGCACCCACACCATGACTCTCACCACCACCACCTCCTTCCAAAGGGCCTGGACAAGGGAACAGACGTGGTGATGTGCATATAGATCAAGGGGAGAACGAGAATGAAGTAGAGCAAATCCCCAATACCTGCAAGCAACGTAAGAACTGGGTGTGCAAACTGTTTAGCAGCATAGGAGATGTGCCGAAATGTCGTGCTAACCAGGTAAGATGCACTCACTCAGTTGCGGAAAACCTAGCGTGTGCAGTTACGGCACCACCTCAATTCATCGAGATCTGAAAGCGAACCAGAAGGCAGCAGTTCAGATGGCAGTAGGTTACTTTCTTCTACAGCATCCTCCGCATCTGCTCCTGCCACCACTAGGAACACTCCTGTGGGGCAACGCATCCCTAAACCAGCCTTGCAGGATATATGAACCACAGCAGACCCTTACCTTTCAAAGGTCATTGGATTGTGCATGTACTGTGATGCACAACTCTGCAGGGGGGAGCAACTTTGAAATGTGTTCGAGGGATCGTCCAGGAGCATGCAAATGAATGTCCCCTACCTAACTGAGGGCCACGCAACATCTGTGCACGTTTCTTATCCTATCCCTGTAGTTGATGCCCTTTCCCTACCCTCTCTTCCATTGCTTTCCTTCTGTGTCGTGTGTTACAAGACCAAGAAAGATACAAAACAACCAAAAAAGAAAGAAAAGTTAAAAAAAGGCTTTTTTCAGAGCCACCTTTCAAACTTCAAAAATAGAATTGCCAATGAAACGATGCAGGCTGACACGCAGCCGATAAGCTCTACAGATTGCACAATGAATAATGGGAGTGGTAGCTAAGTCAAAAACATTGTAGTCATTTCTGGGAGAAAGTTCTGGCTCTAAAAGGAGGCTTTTTCTGGTGTTTGAGTGTGTTTCGAAGGGTGGAAATGAGCAAAACCTACTAGAAAAATACTTGCTGTACTTGCAAAAAGGGCAGCAATGCATTTGTCATATTTCACAGACAAAGTTGATTACCAGCATCAGTAAAATGAACTCCATCTGTGGGAAAAATGGTCGCGCTACTAAATGCAATGTTGGCATTGTGGAAGTACGACATGGCAACATCTCGCAAAAAGGAACAAACAGCCTTCTTGACTTTGCACTTCGGTATCTCCATTTACGCACCAAAGCAAGAAGAAGGCAGCCACATCTTTCTGCGCAATGCGAGAAAAAAATAACTCAGGAGATTGGAAACATACGCATGAGCTAGCCAAGTGCCTCCTTCATCGCAAATTACACAGAAAATCTGGTAACATGTACTAAACTATATCCTCCATAATGAAGAATAAGAATGGCTGGATGATTGAGCATCACCAACGTGGCAGAAAGAGGAACCAAAATCAGCAACTTCATTGCACATACTCCATAGCAGTGCACATGACCATGATAGAATCAAAATGTGCAGCCACTGCACACTGTTTTGCATGCATTTACAACAAATGTACCTAAGAGTCGCCCAAAACCCGTACACCCAGCCTCCTGAAGCACACAACCATAACCATACGCTTCTGCATTGCTCTCTACAAACAGACCTTCTGCCACAGTCTCTCAGTGTTGCCAACTCCTCAGTAAGTAAAGTAGCTATTGGCTGTCCTAAAAGTAGCTAGAAGTGCCTAAATAACGCCATCCCCTAATTTGCATAATTGGACATGTGCATGATGGGTAATTACTGAGGGCACAGTTGCTATAGCCTCTGATTCAACACCTGGTTGGATAGTCCCCACAGCCACATTTTCATAACGAGCATGCTGAGAGGTACAGGCTGTGGCATGTGCGCTTCCCCAACTACTGCGAGGACCGTGCCCTACTAAAACAGGGGCAGTGCTTCTTCCCTTTCCACTACTCTTTTAGCAATACTCCTTCATTGGGTACTGTTAAATAGTGACAAACACATCCACCAATCACATCCAACACCTCTGCATCCAAGGCTATCATTTCTGCACAACACACTCAGAGTACAAGTATTGTGTGCTTGTAAAGCACCTCCAGTAGAAAGTTCTGTGAAACTATGCAAAATGTCTGCATCCAGATTCATCCACACCGGCACCCATCACATCGGCACCCATCAGCACAAAGTACAGCTATCAATATATTTTATACAGTACTTTTGCAACTCTGTTATAAGTGCCTCTGAGCAGTGTACCTGCCACTAAACCCCCATAACATTCTCACGAAGAAAACTGTCATTTCTGCCATCACCAACCATCAAATGTCACTTGCAATGGCATGGGCTTTGAACGTTTTCACTTACCCATATCAGCCATTGCAATAGCCAAACAGTTACTCTCTTCTTTTCTTCTAACAATTGCGCAACTTTTTCTGCATTAAATTATCTCCTATAAAATTCATAAAATTGTCACAGCAAAGGACCACCGACTGCTTCCTACCAACCTAAACGAAATACATACATTGCATGCATGAGAACAGGGTGCCTGCCACTTACCTTACACACTTCATGTGACATTACTTACAAAAGCAAAAAATGTGTGTGCATTGGCAACAGTTCCAATCATACCTGTGGACAAATAAAACGAACAAGTGAAATAATTGCTCTCCTCATGTTGAAGGCATTTGTGCGCAGAAAATTTCATAGAATTTCACACACACAAATATTTTTCTTTCCAAGCTGTACACCTTTCCAGACCTTTTTCTCACCCTTCTACAACTAAGGCTAATGCATTTGTAAAGTAAATACTCCTGCACCAATGCACACATTTACTAAACCGCACGTCATACATCACACTTACAAGTGAACCACTTACCCCCTCACCAACAACGCTGCTGCTGCTCCCAAGTCCCCATTCTTATACAAATCCATCCACCTACACACACACACACACTAACTGTTCCTGCCACCACACCCCCCTACCCTTTAAAATAATGTATTCTCCAAATGCACTCAGTATGCCATTAACCAACATATTTTCTTACTGTCTTCTTTCACAGTTGCAGAAAGCCAGTGGCGTGTCCACTTGAAAATGCAACCCAGAGTAAACCGACTCTCGACAGCCAACAAAGTAAGTGCAATGCTACCGTACATGTCACCTCTTACTGAGACTGTGCAGTGATCTTGTATTTTCAGGTACATAATTGCATCAACCCACTGGTGTTTGCATCATTGTTATGCATTGCACAAAAGTTCCTCACTTTGTGTTATCATGTTGCTGCCATTATATTAACTTCCACATACAATTATAGCGTTTCCACCGGACACTAACAGACCATTACACAATCACACACCTCTATCTATATTCCTACCCTCACATTCATTCATTCAAGCAGAGCTGCACACATATACATCACAAAATATGCACACCCACGCTTTCCTTTTTTCTGCAACAGCTGCTACAAAATGCCTAGCAAAAATGAACTTAGTAGACAAGAACACACACATAGATCAGCTGTACCTAAAAGCATGGAAAGTAGCTATCCATCTCAAGCAGATTTTCTACTGAAAGTTGAAGATGAACAGCTAATGCAGTCACTAACGAAAACGAAAGCACCTTCCAGTAAGGAGATTGGAATACCTCTATCAAAATGTAGACATGAAAAGAAAAGTAGTAAAAAGAGTGCAACTGTCACTACTGTTAATACAGCATGTATAAATGCTAATGGCACCACAATGAAGCATTCCAAATAATAATTGTACACAAAATGTTCCTCCACAGAGTCCTTTTCCCTTATAAGTGGAGGGGAGAAATGACGCTCAGCCCTTAACCTTACTGCAAAACAGTAATCCTGGAAGGTCGTGTACACAGTAAAATAATCTAGAAACGAAAATTATTTCTATTCATTGTAAACAAAATGAAACCACTGCCAAAATTAATCTGTAAACTACAACCACTACTTCTAAACAGGCCCAGCATCAGCATAGATATCTTTGGAAACAGCTGTACAGGTGAATAGAGTCACACCACCAACACAGAGCTATACTTCAATGTAGAATCATAGAACCAAGAGCAAAGGAACCAAATTGCCGTACATAGCACTGTACGAAGGTATGAAAAGGGAGACAATAGCATTATGGAACAAAATACACTGCTTTCACAAATATCCCATCAAACTTATATACCCCTCTCAGTGGCACCGAAGAAATAAGGCCCATCTACAAATACCTTGCACATCAATGTGCAACAGTCGTCACACCTCTATCAAGTCGTTGCAGCAGTTCCTCGACCACCCTGTGAAAGGCAACGAGAACGGAAAAAGTAAAATACTACAAACTAAACACTCCTGACCAGTGCGCAAATACACAAGAGTACCACAACATTTGTTAACCTGCATTTCTGGACCTGCTTGCAAAAGTACCTTCCACCATATGAAAATGTTAGCAACACACCATTGTAGTGTCAAAAATCCTGTTTACAAAGTGTTGTAAGCAAAAGGTACTCAACCAGAAAACTGCCTGCACCATTAGCATTTTCCAATAAAAGTGGTGTACATTACTGTGCAAATGTAGCAATCAATTATGTATTACAAATGCCAGCAATTGTTCAACACATTTATGTAAACGGCTCAGACCAGTTGTGTTTACAAACAATAGTCCTGCACACAAATGAACTTTTCCTTTCAGCAGCTCTGTAATAGGCTGCCCGCAAACAATCCTAGAAACAGTTACAGATTCTCAGAAATAAGATCGGAAAGGAATTGGACTAGTGCCCTAGAAAGATACATTCACATTAAACAGGCAAGGAGATCCGCAGGAAGTTATAATGTACTTGGTACAAGTATTGGAAAGCAAAACATATCCATACATGACATCCTTCAGACTTCCTACATGTGAAAACATACATGCACTCTCTGTAATCATGTCATTCATAAACAAGTCCTTCACGAATGCTGTCTTGATGTATTCATACGTAACTGTGTTTGCATTCCATTTTAGCAAGCAGTACAAACTGAAAACCATAGTATATTGTGTAGGCCTTGCAATTCCGATAAACTTTCCACCTTACATATACTATCACATAGGCAGTAAGCAATATGAATCCTTTCAACATACAATGTAGATGGAAACAAAAATAACTGCAACCTTACAACCTTCACACACTGACTGGTATCACTTGCCAACCCAACCTTCTCACCAATAGCCATAATGTACCACACAGGCGACACCACCATTGCACTTCACTGTACTGCATACATTGGAAAGCATGTACAATCTTTGAAGGAGTTGTAAAGTAATTTATTTCCTTTCATGTACGAGATGGCCAAAAATATCCTTGCTGAAAGGCACTAAAGTGTGTAAGATGGCCATGCCACCCACGTACATGCAGCCATTGCACACACATTCTGCCAACATACACCGTTGATACGTAAGACACTGCACATATAAATAGTACATAGAGCCCATAAATGTACATTTACATATTGTGACAACTGTACATTCATTGAACCATGTGTAAGATAGTAGCATGTCTCCATGTCCGTAAAAGTAAGCTCTACATAACTGCAACTATATGTGGCTGGCTGTGTACATTCTCTATATTTGAAATGTGTGATGCAGAGCAATTCTTTTCATGTTGCTATAGCTTACTGCACTTCGTAAACAAAGGGTGTCTTTAGGGGATAACCATAGGAAACGCAAGTGGTCGCATTTCACTAACTAATGTGGACCAAGTGCTATTGCTTACACCATATGGAAGTGTATGCATGACAGCTCACTTCTGGTGCTCTACCAAGTGGAAAATGTCCTTCAAAACCATTCTGTAAAGGTGACCACCTTCAGAGAGATGCAGAGTTGTAACTGTGTACAATGCAGCAATTTATCATTATAATAACCTACCCAAAGGAGCGAAGGAGAAAATAAAATGACTGTAAACAAATTTGTGGCATCCATATACCAGTATGACAGTGTTGGCATGCATGGCTGCATTACGCTGTGGAGGGTGTGGCCAAGGCCTAGGCTCTTGGGGGCATGGTTTACAGCCTACGGCCTTCAGCCATGCACCCAAGAGTCTAGGCCTTGGCCACACCCACTGCAGCGTTATGCAGCCATGCATGCGAGCATGTTGCCAGGTACCACAACCCACAAACATAATGCAGCCACCGGCAGTCCTACCCAACCCCCACAACATAATACAGCCATGCATGCAACCATGTAACCAGTTAGCAGAATCCACAAACATAACAGCCTCTGGCACCCCTATCCACTTCCATTCACATAGCATTTTACTACTTCAAACCAAACCACAAAATCTTCACAACATTGCCCCTGCTCCGAATACTCTATCAAATACAAAAGAATCAATACATCATAATCCAGTTCAGTAGTCAGTAATCTGCGCAATTCCCACAACCCAACCACATAAACCATCCACTGGAACCCTATGCACTTGTATACACACAGTACTTCAACACTTCACCCAGTGGACACACTGCAGGACTGTTGACTCCACCATCTGCAGCCATTCACCCAAAACTGGAGTATGTGCTAACAATTACCACACCCATGTAACCAACACTGTGTACAATGCTGACAAACCACACACACAAGGCAACAATGTAAAACCTACCTGCAACCAGTGGACATACTTTTCAGTGCAAAGCCTCCAGCCATGCATCCAAGGTGCTAGGAACTTACCACACACAACATTCTGTAACCAACAATCGGTAGGAATCTTAACCTTTCAAAAATAGTAATTAGCATAATGATGACATCGCAAGAAATAATGTCACTTCAGCTTGACCAGATGAAATGACAGGACATGACATCAGAGAAAATTCTGTCACAAGAACTGTCGCCTTAAAACAACACAGTTAATGACTTCACTTGACATATGGCCTTTAAGAAATTGCAGGAAAGAACTGCCTGTCCTCTGACCCAGCATGAGATAGAATTGTACCAAATGTGTGAGCTGTGAGCACTGTGACCAGCTTCGTCCTCATTAAGACATATTTTCTTCGTGAAACATATTATGAGCTGATAACAAATCTGTATACCCCAAGGTAAGTGATGGCCGCACGGACAAATGCAGCATGTAAAATGAGCGCTACAAACCACACATTGAAAGCCCTAGAACAAAAGTAATATATTGTTGTTTTAGTAGACTGCTGACTTGCAACATGGGGCAGTTGCTGAAGGCCTCCCTGAGCCTCAGGTTCACTTTACTCTGAAAGAGAGGCAAGGCTCTGATGCCGTCCCTTCCTTTGACACATCAATTGTCAAATATTTTTTTTAAAGTGTGGCAGTGTGAAATGGCAATGAAGTGATAACACTTCTGTATACCCAAAGGGAAGTGACAGCCGCAAAAGCACCAGCAAAGTCAGCTTTTAAGACGACCGCTGCACAGCACACATTCAAAGTCCCACAACAAAAGTAATACAGAGAGAAATATATTGCTGTGTTATGACACTGCTGGCTGGCAACATGGGACAGTTGCGGACCCCCAACCCCCACGGGCTCAGGGCTCATTTGAACCAAAAGAGTGCAAAGGCCCTGATGCTGTAGTGAGACAAAGCACTGGCTCTAAGCTCTGAACAAACAGTATGCATGGAAGAGCTCAGACAGACAGCTCTGAGATGAACAGCATGTTTTTGGCCGGAGCTGATACAGGAGTCTTCAACTTTTGCATCTCCAGATGTTTTGAACTACAAATCCCAATTTCTCTCTACATTGACAGTCATAGCTAGGGCATATGGGAGCTGTAGTCCAAAATATCTGGAGTGACAAAACTTGCAGACTTCTACACTATTGTATTCTATATGAAACCATTTTAAGAAATTGGTTTAAAAGACAGAATCTTTGTTAGTGTGCCGTGAAGCAGGAAGCCATTGCATTAGAGAATTGTTTAAAAACAAATAATAAAGCATGCTTTTCTGGTTTGCCATTGGCATTTTACTTTTCTGGTCTATGTTTTTTTTAAAGGGAAACAAATCATGTGCACTGTCGGGTGCACCTACTGAACAAACCTTTACCTACTGAGATGCTGAAAAGGAGGGAACATGGCAAAAGTGTCAGAAAACAATAGTGACAGTGACATTGAACAAACAACACAACACACCAAGGGCCCGATTCATGGAATATTTGCACAGTTCAAAGTTAGTGCACATGGTAAAGAAGAGAATTATTCAGGCAGCACCACGCAGCCACGGTAGTTTTCAAACCACCACTAACATTCTTTGAGATCTGAAGATCCTGCTTTGTACTTACTTGTATGGGAGTAACCAAACTGCAACAGGGATGCCATTTTCCAGGCTGAAAAATGGCATGACTGACTAGACTAGGCTGACTAGAGACTGTCACACGTACAGTGAAATCCTTTCACCAACTCTACAAACCGCAGGTGACTACTAGACACTTTACCTCACTGTGCTCAGTGCAGAGACAGTGTCTCTGTTTCACGTGTCATGCAAGGGCGTGCAGCACATCAATCAAATGAATGGGCTATTTAAAACGCCCACCGTACACTGGAGGATGCTGTTCCTTGATCCCACTATGCCTCCGGCAGCCAGGCTTGCTGAATTCGTAAATCGGTAGGTTTGGACAGCATAATCCATAGGTGGTAGGACTGCTTAAAATGCGGTAGCCTGCCGCCTGACTTGGTAGGTTTGACAACTGTCATGTGCCATCTACGCGCCATCTGCAATTGAGCCTGCCTGTAGTCACCACACAAAGAGGTCGCCTCAGGACCAATCATAATAAGGGCTACCTGTATTCACCACACAAGGAACTCACCTGAGGAGGTACCTGCCAAATGGCACAGTACGCATGGATACCGCTGGCACACCACCGTCTTCTTCCAATTAATGAAATAGATATCACATGAACCACTTCCCACTCCCCACCCTTTCCATCCCCTCTTTTTTTTATCACCAGATGCTGCAAAGCATGCTTGCTAGCCCCTTTCAGCGCTGCACTATCCTTGGTTACAAAATGGCGCATTACCCAAAATTATGACGCACATCACGCTCCCCTCCAGCCAACCAACGGGCACGTCCAATGTCCACTGACATCCTGCCACACTCCAGGCCAATCAGACTTTTGACCACAGAGCGGACAGGGAAATGGGACCGCAGAGTAGATATCACACATTTTTTGAGATGTACATTTTACCGGCTTTTAAAAAAAGTACACAATGGATTATCAACAAATTTAGAAAAGCACGCGTTTTGGGACCAAGCCGCCGATCCTGCTGCAAATTTCATGAAAATCTGTCCAACGGTTTCAGCTGTACGCGTGCATCTTTTTTATCCATTCACTATATGGAAAAAAATACATTTTTGGGGACCCCCCCTATAAGTATGGTCCCCCTGGATGAAAGCTCACCAAACTTCTCAAAAAAATTCAAAGCGGCTCATACAATTTTTTTTGCAAAGGTTGATGTGTATTTCTCCAGGAAGAGCAAAGTTATAAGCCTCCCAAAAAGTGGTCTTTCTATGGGTTGAGCAACTTAATCATAACTACACAGCTGCTACTGGGTGCCGTGTAATATCTATATCTATATATATATATATATATATATATATATATATATATATATGTACATATGTGGGGCACTATTCGAAAATGTGTCTAAACTAGTAAATGAAACATTGATCAAATTTGTCACAAGCTTGCCGTCATATCTACAAGACACAAAGGATTTCCTAAACAAAATAGACGGCATACCTTGGGAAAAGTCATATCTACTAGCCACATTAGATGTTGTCTCCCTGTACACTTCGATCAGACATACAGATGGATTAAAGTCTTGTGAGCATTTTTTAAACACCAGATCATTGAATTATCTCGAACATGGAAAGATGATTTTAGAAATGATCAATCTCTGCTTAACAAATAACAGCTTCTTATTTGACAATAAGTTCTACACCCAATTGCAAGGTACAGCCATGGTGACTACGTTTGCTCCCTCATATGCAAATCTAATGTTGGGATGGTGGGAAAAATCTGCAGTGTGGGTCCCCTCCAACTGTCATGTAACAGATAAGGTGGTCTTGTGGCTGCGTTATATAGATGACTTATTTGTAATATGGGACGGACCCGCAGACGAATGGTTGGAGTTTGTGAAGTTACTTAACATAAATGAATACAATCTCCAGTTCACCGAGTGCCACAGTCAGACCACCATTGTCTATCTGGACATACTTGTCAATGTGGACAACGACAGTTTGGTGACCGAATTGTATAGAAAACCAACTAGCTCCAACACACCATTGCATGTGAAGAGCAACCACCCCACGTCATTGAAATGGAGCATTCCCTATGGTGAATTTATCCGCATTAGACGGAATTGCTCGCAATTGGAAACCTATGATAAGGAGTGTAGACTGATGGCAGAAAGATTCCAGCAAAGAGGTTACCCAAAAAAAGTGTTGGAGAGAGCCTTTCATAAAGTACGGCAAAAGGATCGCTCGATTTTGCTAATGCCCAAGGTTCATATTGAAAATGAAACAGAAGAACAAGACACACGTCTCATTTTGACATACAGCAAAGCCTCCAAGAACATTCACCAAATAATACACAAACACTGGCATGTACTTAGGCATGACGAGCATCTGGGACGTACCTTGGGGCCCAATATTAATATTACCTATAGGCGTTCAGCCTCTTTGAAAGATAATTTGGTATCGAGCTATATGAGCCCTAGAACAGCACCTGTGACTCTAAGCTGGTTAAGTACCAACCAAGAGGGTTTTCAAAGATGCACTAAATGTAAGGCTTGCAAATTTGCAAAAAATATGAAACAATACCAACATCCTGTTCTGAAAAATAATGTGATCATAAAATCTAGAATCACTTGCGAAACAGAGTACATTGTGTATGTCCTTACCTGCCCGTGCGATAAGTGGTATGTAGGGAGTACGATCGGCAAGTTAAAACTTAATTTTGCAACACATCAGAGCAATCAAAAATGTTGATCCAACATACCCAATGGCCCTACATTTCCAAGAAAAGCACGGAGGAAAACTCAACGGTTTTGGATATTTTGGAATACATGCTATCCAAAAAACAGCAAGGGGGGGAAACCGAGAACTCCTCTTGCGACAAATGGAAACCAGATACATCTTGGACTATGAGACAAAGAAACCCCAGGGCCACAACCTAGATGAAGAATTATACACATTCCTAGGAACTTGATAGGGCTCAAGAGCAATCTAAGCAAAACATTGATCTGCCAAAGATGATCCCAGACTGAGGCATGCTTAGTTGGGTTCCTGTTACCTTAAATATTAAGCGTATTCTAGACTTTCCTCTTTGTTTAAAATATATTGTTTTTTTATAATATATTGCATTTATAGGATTGCGTCAACCCACATGCAAAATGTATTTGATTTTTATCGGTTTTTGGATGTTTCAAACATGGGTGTTATGTTTTCTCACAATCACAATGATTAGAGGGTCTATTTACTTTTTTACCATTCCGAGATCCACAAGAATTCTAGACCTCTCTAGTCTTTTAGTTTTTACTCTTTCACTTCTTTTTCTTGTAAGGGCAACCAACGGATATTCTTTGTTGAAGTATTAATGCAACACAATGGAATAACGGTTACATGCACATTTTTCTTTATTTTCAACCTGTCTCTTACTCCTATTGGTCTATATTATTTTTTTAGGGTTATCTACATTATATGGGGCTTTTTGTAAGTGAGGTTTTATTATGTGTAGGCAATTGCCCTAACAATGATTTGGGAAAATTGTTTTTAATTCATGCAAGTAACAAATGATTCAAGTGTAAAATACATCTGTTTTTAAGGATGCACTAAGCACTTTATCATGTTCCGATATAGAATTATGTCGTGAGGCTGCTAAATGCACTAGGCACTTTATAAACTGGAAATTGAATTTTCATGTTATCAAATGCACATAGCACTTTAACAACATCTGTTGTATTTTGCAAATTTTGCACAGCTCGTGAATACTGGTAAAGGTATTTGAACGGGTAAAACTAAGTACACTTGAATCGAAGAATTTAAAAGAATGTGTGCACTACGCACTTTATTTTAGATACTGCATGAAATAATTTATTTATTTTTACTAGAATTTACCTCACATAAAGCGGTTTTTGATAACTATAATCGTTCGCCCTGGGTCAGGCAAGCATGTCCGAAAAAGCATGTTTTGTGTTTCTTTGCTATTAAGCTTAATGAGTTCTAACACGCTTTAACCCATTCCAAGATGGCGAACTTGTATAAGAGACAAATAAGAAAGTGTGCACGACTCTCTACACAGAAGTCATAGAGTTGATGACTGTATAAATAGTCCTTCTATTGTGTCTGTTGCCCTAAACGTGAACAAGCGGTCTGTTACCGCGAAACGCGTAGTTTTTCGTGTTTGTTACTCCTGTCCTGGACATTTGATGAATTAAAGTATTGACTTTTGGCTGACATTACCTGGCTTCCTGCCTCAGTGTTTTGCTGTGACTATTGCAAGCAAGACTGTTTCCCGTAGTGCCTTCCGCCTTTCCTGGACCTAGGTTCAGGGTTTTCAACATATATAATATATATATATATATATAAATATACATTTATTTGTTTCTTTTTTTTAACATACGTCTCTGGCTCTCAACACATGCACTGTCCTTTCTGCCACCCCTCTCTGTCCACATAATCTGCACTCCCTACTATTTTCCTCACAAGTGTACCCCTGCTTTGCTCTCATGTAGCAAAACCTTCTCCTTTTATTTTCACTGACTGTAACTGAAATCATCTGTTGCTTCTTGGTTGTTTTTCAGAAGGACGTCTGCCCTCTCTCACTTACTGGATTGAAACATTTGCATACAGTCACTTAAGGCGCACAGTCACTTGGCTATATCACACTTAATGTGTACAAACATGCCTGGCCTCTCGTGTAACTTGAACTACCAAGCATTACTAGGCCACACAAGTACCATATCTGTCCACCTCCTTCACTCTCATTCTCTCTCGCCTTACATATCCACCTCTGCTCTAAATGTTCCCGGTCTGTCCCAACTGATCTCTCTCCTCTAACATTCATTCTTGAACCTCTATCTAGGCCTCTTTCCTCCCAGACTTATTTGCCTCACTGTATGTCCTCGTGTTAGCTATATTTCTAGCAAGCTTCTGCTTACCTTCATGTCTACTGGCCACATTAAATAGTTTCCCGTCTTTCTCACTGTTAACTCAAAGCGACCCTCCACCATCTCTGCCAGTTACCCCCACACCAATCTCTATCCTTCTTTCACTTATTTATTACAGTTTCCTACAAGCTTAGCCATTTACATTCCTGCCTCACAGTTTTTCTCTTATACAGCCTCAGATATATAGCCTCTGATTGCCCATGTGCCGCTAACTCTCCACCCCTCACCGTCTTCATTGATATGCATATATCTAAGGAGATGGGCAGATACCCTCTTTTTTGTTTTCGGGGGCCTGACTCTTGAGGGTTGTATGAGATAAATAAGAAATCTTCATTTATTTGCATCCATGGGCACAGCAGGGGTGGGGGCAAGCTAATTTGGGAGGGGAGGGACCACTTCAGCAACTGGGTGGAGCAAACTTGGAGACTCCGCCCCCTCTGTTCTACCCCAAGTGTTGTCTGGCATTGGGCCCAAATATCAAATGGTATATTTCAAAGCACAGTATGCCAAGGGATTGGATTTAAAGATAACATAAACCTTTATTTAGATGCTTTGATATTTTTTATAACTAAAGACCAAGTATCTGATCAGACATCACCCTTTAAGCAAAAGCGACCACCAGGCAACCAGGCGGTAATTCAGTGTGCCACAAATCCAACTTCACATGAGAGACAAATAATACATTTCTGTTCATCATACCTTTATATGCTAGTATAAAAACATTTTCATGCTGGCTGTGCCCATACGTTTCTATTCTAGCTGCACCAAAATATACTAATATTTCCATATATGAACATATTTATGTTTGCTTTACACATAATGCCAGCAATGATACCATAAGAAAAACATGTCCATGCGGGATCTAAAAATATTTGGCAGTATCCCCTATAAGGACATAAAAACATAATAACACTTATCAGGCTTACATTACAAGTGATGCCCAGTAAAAAGAAGTCAAGCCAAAGAAAGAAATGACTAAACTGGCTGCCCCAAAAAACCGGTCTAGCCACGTAATAACACATGTCATGTCTATTGTATTACAGATGCCTAGTTAGAAAAAGTCATGCCACAGTAATAAATGTCTAAACTAGCTGCACCAAATGGCCATTCTAGCCACATAACAAATAGCATGCTTTTTTTCTCACGGATGCCCACTATAATTGCATTTTCAGCAAAATCCAACCTTCCCCACCCGTCCCTCTCCCACCCACCCCCACAGCCCACACCTCCCACCGTCTTCCCTCCAAAATCAGCTCCTAAGCCTTGGGAGGATAGCTCAGCGGCAACGTGCTCGCCTTGGAAGCAAGACGACACGCAGCAACACAGGTTTGATCCCCTGGTCCGCGCTTAGAAACCTCTGGGTATTAATCAATCATATCATATCCTCAGCCCTGCATTACACATATGCACACACACAAAGATGCAATTACACAACATTCACTCACTCATTACAACATTTGATTCACTCACACCCACATTCACCATACACTCGCTCATTCATACGTGCACTCGGCCCCCATACATCATACACTCATTCACACACACACACCACACACAGATCACATATACACATTCCTTGCACATATACATGATGCGCTAATATGTGGCACCCTTTAAGACTTCCCTCAACTGCACCAGGAGAAGTAAAAATGTTCAAAACATACACACCAGCCAGACCACTTGCTATTCAGATGGGCACGCATCAACATTGCAACAAAGCAAACTTGCCCTGCTCCCTCTACCTCTACGTTAGATCTCCTCTCAATGTCTTGCCCCAGCAGATACTGAAATGCCAATTGAAAATGAAAATGGCAGACATTGGGCTGTACAAGACCAAATAACACAGCATGACTACGCATAGTAAGGAGTAGTACTTATTGTCAGGTGGGTCAGAGCTCCGTACGGCTCAAGTAACTCCAGTGGTGACCAGCAAAAGGGGAGGAAATGAATGATGGTTCAGCTGTCCACAGTCCACTATACTTGAATATTTGGTGCCATAACTAGCTGGTCGAAATATGTATCCTTCTGTACATATAAGGAGCTATGTATCCTTCTGTACTGAATAAGGAGCTTGGGCAGAGCTTGTGCTATAGTAATGCAATTCTAGGCGTCCCTTGGGAGACATTAGCAGAGGAGCTCGAGACGGCACCAGTTTGTCACTAACCATTACATTTACTTTAAATCAGGATCCGCGTTTTTGCAGGTAAGGCACAATAGGATTAATTTATTTGTCAAGGATCACACAAGTATTTAAACAGTGAAGATGGCATTTTAAACCAATCTGCAATTTAGGCATTTGACAACATAAATTCTGAGCTCAAATTGGTACACATATTTACGTTTTGGCTTGCAAATCTACACTAGCACAGTCTTATAGAAAGCAACCTGACAATATATAAATGATAGGAATTAACATCAATGTAACGTTAATTTTCACGCCTGATCGTAAGCACCCAGGACCCAGAATGCAAAAGTAATGTGAGTCTGAGTATTCTCTTCTGTTTTAAAGCACTATTCTTTCATCACATAGAGGCACACAATAAACAAAGTTATGTGATCAGGTGACCTGCCTATAATAATTGTTTGGCACACATTCCAGATTGTTGTTATGTGATGATTTTAAATCGAAGCGATTTTTTTGAGGGAAAAGCAGACATGGTTATAAGTAAAAACAAAGAAAATATTTCAGCACTTCACCAGGGTTGATTTACAAATAGCATTTAGTTTTACTGTCGTTAAAAAGCATTTTCTCATTTCTATTTTAATCAAAAAAGTACAAAGTGCAACCATTATCATATAATGTGGCAGGTACAATCCCAGATAATTATGCACGTGGTCCATAAAGTATGCTATGCACACATTCCCTTAAGAATTCCCTCTCCCACTCTAGGAAGAAGTTCACTATATCTTTGCTGTATTGTTCTTAGGGGCGTCTTCATCCAAAATTGAGGATTTTGCTTGGAAAACAAAATGACCATTCCTATCGGGGACCAGCCATTTCCCTGGTAACCAGTCTGTCAAACCTATTTCACGTATGGATTAGGCACGTTCTATCCAAGCTCACGCCCTTGATATTGCTGATCTCATTGTCTCAGACAACCTGGACCTACTTGCAGTCACGGAAACTTGGCTGCACGCAGCCTCTGGACCCTCTCTGACACTCGCTATCCCTGACAACTACACCATAATCAGGTGCGACAGAGATACCAACCAAACTAAGGGCGGCGGCTTAGCCGTCATATTCAAGAATACGCTTAACATCAGAATTGCGGACAGCCTTCAGTTACACTCAGCTGAATCGCTTTCTCTCAAACTATCTATCTCGCCCAATCACACAGCCACTGTTCACCTAATTTACAGGCCTCCTGGACCCACATCTACCTTCGTTGAAGATATCTCCTCTATTCTAGCATCCAGTGCGAAGCCTAGTTCCCAAATCATCATCCTGGGTGACTTCAACCTGGGTTACTTGGACAAGAATGACACCAAAGCCTCAGATCTTGCAAATGTCCTGACTGATTTCGGCTTCACACAACATGTCACAGAGCCCACCCACATCAAAGGTCGTACTCTTGACTGGATTGCCGACATGAACTGTGCCCTTAATGATATTACTGTTTCCCCCTGCGCTTGGTCTGACCACCATCTTATTTCGTTCTCTATTAACACTAGCCCTCCTGAGGACACACAAAACCTCGCACCGCCCACGCGCACACGGAATAAAAAAGACATCACTGTTGAGAAACTCTTACCACTCATCCTCCCATTATTGCACGCAGCTTCAGAGTCCTGCACTGACCCCACAGCATTAGTAGACACTTATAATCGTGTTATGCTAAAAGCCCTTAATACTATCGCCCCTATCAAACTGCGTAAACAAAAACCACGGACCCACTTGAACTCTTGGTTCACTCCGCAACTACGTGACCTACGCAAAGAAAAAAGAAAAGCAGAGGCCTCATGGAAAAGTATCCCCTCCCTGGCCAACAAAAATAATCTTACGCTAGCCACCCTGGCCTATAAAGAAGCCATCCTTGCTGCCAAAAAGGAAGCTTATAACAAAAGAATCACCCAAGCCCGCTCTAACACTAAGGAACTGTTTAAGATACTTAAGGAACTGGAGTCCCCTATCGCTCCTCTCAATAAGTGTACCCCTGACACTGATTGGTGTACAAACATCCAAAATGCTTTACTAGACAAAATCACCACTCTCCAAACTAAAATCAAAGCAAAAAAAAACTACCTCTCAAGTTCAACGAGCACCACCCTGAATTATAAAATACAAGCACTCAATCACAACTTCAAACCATTCAGCTTCTCTCCCCTCTCCATCAAGGAAGTAGAAATCATTATATCTAAACTAAAACCTTCCAATTGCCAAGGTGATGCATGCCCCGCTGTCATCATTAAGGAAGCCGCACCCAAGCTCGCCCCATTTATTACCTCCTTCATTAATGCCTCCTTTGAATCAAGCACCGTACCTGACAACCTTAAGGATGCCTGGGTCATACCATTAATTAAAAAAGCCAATCTTGACCCCAGCAACCCTTCAAACTACAGGCCCATCACCACTGTGCCTTTCCTGCTTAAAATCCTTGACCGCGCAGCCTATCTCCAAATCCAGGAGTATCTCGAACGCAACAATCTACTAGGGCTGAGACAATCTGGTTTCCGTCCCAGGAATGGCACTGAGACAGCTTTACTGGACCTGAAAACCCAAATCGAGGACCTGAAAGACAAGGGCAAATTGGCACTCCTGCTCCTCCTTGATCTCTCAGCTGCCTTCGACCTGGTTGACCACCAAATTCTCTGTCATCATCTCAAAATCGCCGCCCACTTCTCGGAAGCAGCCACTTCTTGGATCAGTTCATTCCTTGCCAACAGAACCATGAGGGTCTTCTCTCCACTAGCAGCGGCTGACCCCTCCCACGTCCCCTGTGGAGTCCCACAAGGATCCTGTGTATCTCCCACCCTTTACAATGTGTTTACTAAACCACTCTTTGATATCCTTGATTATCTGGGTGTCTCCTACACTAATTATGCGGATGACACCCAGATACTCATCCCTATCACTGGTGATTTTGTAACCGATTCAAAATCTCTTAATACGGTCTACTCCGTCATCCAGGCCTGGATGGCCAATCATGGGCTCTGCCTAAACGACGAAAAAACAGAGTTAATCATCCTGGGCTCCCAAACTAAACTCGCGAAACTTGACGCCAACTACAATTCCTTCACTATTGACGGGATTGACATCAAAGTGGCCAATGTCACCAAAACTCTAGGAATCTACCTTGATTCTACCCTGTCCCTCACACGACAAACCAATGCAGTTGTCTCTGCATCGTCCTACACCTGCAAATTGATTACAGCCTGCAGGCCATTCCTGACTCCAGACAATTGTCTGACCCTCGCGAGAACCCTCATCTTATCCAAAATAGACTATTGCAATGCCCTATACCTTGGGACGAGCCAAAGAAATCTGGACAAACTACAGGTCACACAAAACAACGCCATTAGGGCAGCATTCAACATACCTAGACGGAATCATATAGCCACTATCAGACGCAACATCCAGTGGTCACCTATCTTGCACCGCATATCACTCAAATCACTTGTGCTCACACACAAGGCACAGAACAATGCAGCTCCAGCCTACTTAATATCACGTTTCTCGCATCACACAGCCACCAGACCCTTGAGAGCTGCCCAGGCGCACACTCTGGACATCCCCAGCTTCAAATTACGCTCGGCAGGAGGGTCAAGTTTTCCGGTCCTTGCTGCCAAGCTCTGGAACTCACTCCCCAATGCACTAAGGAACATTCCGCTTTGCCACGTATTCAAAACCAAAGCTAAACTTTGGTTACGGGAACAAGACATCCTGTAAATTTGTAACTGCTCACAGCGCGTACCCTTCTACTGTAACCTTGGGTACTGCTACTTTGTTGTTATTATCTATGTCATTTTCACCCGTTATGTTATACTGTATCATTGTCATTTTCACCGTTCATGTTATACTGTATCACTACCTATGTAACTGTTAACCTCTTCTCCTGGAACCTGTAACTTCTCCTCTGCAACTTGTAACTGCCTACTAAACATGCGCCCGCAAGCCTCCGGGCAAGGTGCGCAATACAAATAAATAAATACAAAATACAAATACATTTTCACAGAAAGCGGTGAAAACATGCTTTTTGGGAAGAGTGAGCTGTGGAATAGTGTACTGCCACTCACAATTTAAAGTGAGGTGCTGAGTCACCGCCATATTGAAAAGTGTAAGCATACAAATTAAGTACCAAGGCATATGGTAAAAAAAAGCCCTGCATTTTGAAGTTGTTATATACTTATAAGAACATTCTTTATTTTCTGTATGAACATGATTTGGCTTGTGGCTTAATATTTTAGTACATCACAGTTTTCATCCTACGCATGAAATTTGGCATAGTTACTATACTACCCTTAAATGCAAAACTCTTGCGATATTTATAGTGTAATACCAATAATAGATTCATAGTGCAACTCCATTGTTTTTCATTCAGTCAGGCATAACACACATACATCACAAAACAAGAAGAAAGGAGAGTGATACAGAGAAGAGAAAAGCATCGGTATTATTGGGTGCCAGGCTAGACTAAAATAAGAAGAGTCAGAGTAAAGATTACTAAGCAGCATTTTGAGCAGCTCTAATAAAAAAAAGACCTTGAAAAAGGACCTTGAAAAAGAAGAGACATTCAAAGGAAAATGTACTTAAATACCTATATTCGTTACCCATGAGTCTTGTATACGTTCCTTCTAATTGCCACTCTAGATCACAGTCTCTCATAAGTAGCTTTGCACTTTGGATAGCAAAACATGTCAGATATTTTGCGTTTGAAGATTGACTATCTCTGAAGGGGTGCGCTATGAGATAACTTTGGTCTACACTCTGGATGCCATTAATGTGTTCTTGGATACACGCATTAAGCATCAGTATTGAAGAAATAACAAAGGACAACTTACAGTCACATGTGATCAAGTATACTACACAGATGATTAAAGAGTCACTCAGTCCCCTAACGAAATACTCTTTTGTACATTATAGGATTTTCAGTTGTCTACACATTTATAAATCGAGTATCTACCACAATTGTGAAATCCTACTATCTGTGAGGGTCTAACACATGCGAACTCCTGAAGACACTAGGGCCAAGAATACTGCTTATTGAAGGAAGTTTCTGGTATTTAACTGAGGATGCTCGTTGATGCAAATTCTAGAAATGCATAAGTAAAGAACCATTGTTTACTGAGAATTCTTGACATTTCACCTGGTTCATTGTTAAATATTGCAATGAATCTAATCTTCTTATTCATGTCTCCCTCAATAGTTACTATTGAACAAAATGATGTTCACCTTTGTTCTAAGGAAACATTCATGTTCTCGTATTCTGAGGGCTTAAGAGACGACAGCCTTTGAATATTTTCTCACCTAGAAATATATTACTGTCCTTTTAACTTGCTCTTTGTATTGGAAAATAGAAGAACAATTTTGTTTCAGGTGACCCTAGGGAATGCCTTTAACAAATGATTTTGGGTGTGCCCTTTCATTATGTAAAACCACATTTCTGGCGGTGTTCTTTCTAAAAGCTGTCCTTTCCAGATGATTATCCTTTACAAAGATGATCAGACCCACGTTATAGAAATGTCTGACTATATGCCAAGCTTAGTTCTGCATTGATTATTTACTGCTTAAATGCATGCAATCCAGATTGATATCTTCTAGTATAATCTCTGTTAGGGAGAATTCTCCAGAATGGCTAATTTCCCTTACCTACTGAGTCCCTCAGCAGCTTTGCTGGATTTCTAGGATTTTTTTTTTCACCTGGTAAGAGTGTGAGCCTTTTTTTCCCCACTCTTACATGTGTTTTGCTGTGTTTTTTACATTTTTGTGTTCATAGACTGTGGTTTCTCACCTACTCCATAGGCATCATCTTTTTACTGTGTGTCACACAGCACCTTTAGTGCAGTGACACAGGGTTGTCTTTTTCAGGCTTCCCACTTTAAACTCCATTTTCTGGGACTGACTACTGTCTCCCAGAACATGTAAAGTTGTCATTGACTTTATTAGTCTTTTTAACTTCACAGACCCAGTACCAAATATCTTCCATAGAGCACTGGAAAGGGTTAATAGTTATCCCTTTTTGTCCGTTTCTCATAGAACATTATTTTGTTCCCCTTTCTTTAAGATTTGGCTGGTGCCAGTGGTATCTACCATTTTTTTCCTACCGTGGACTATGAAAATAGCCTTGGCTACGTTTTAGGCTATGTTAGTAGCCTTGAACTTTAATCTGCTGGACCCCTTATAATTTTATTTTGTTCCGGCTTGGTTTATTCGCCATTGCTTTTTGTAACGGTCTTGCTAATGTTTTACTCTGCGCGCCAAACCAGGTTTGGTTCCTTTGTTCGCCGTCCTTTGGCGGGCTTCTGCACAGAAGCCCTCCTTAGGCGCCTGAGTGTCTGGGTAGACAGGATGTGAGGGAGGGGTTTTATGCCCCCTGCACAGCGCCTCCTTGGAGGCCCAAGTCGCACTCTTCTTTGATTGGCTAGGTGACTGTCCTGCCAGGACAGCCACTCTGCTGTGTGATTGACAGCCAGGCTGTGTGAATGGGGGAAAACTGCATAGACAGTAGGTCTCTGGGACTTGGAAGGCAGAGTCGTCACTGGATCGAGAGAACTTAAGAGAAGCTGAAGGAAGAGGACCACTGCAACTACTGAAGCGCCCGGTGAAGCCCTGCTGTGGGACCGTATCTGGAATCTTCTTCCCTTGAGCTGGTGGGACCAACCAGTTTGCCAAACACCAAGCAAGGCCTCCCTCCCCTAGTCGAATTTACTGTGCATCGCTGCAGTGAACCGGATAGCCAGGAGGACCGGACCCTGTTTGGGTTTTTAGGAACGCACCTTTTATTCATCGCTTTGCTCTACTGCTGGTTTCTTCTCTGGGCAGTGCAAGACCCTCCAGTCTTACTCCTTCTTGTCAGTCCGACAGTCGGTTCAACAATCGTGAGCTTGCAGGACCTGCCAGGAACTTCTGCCTCAGCTACAGCATTCTTCTTCTACTAAGTACTGTTCAAATCCGGTAGTTTGTTCCGTCTGACCGCAGTGAAAGTGTTTGAAATCTTTCGCTAATCCGAGGGCTTGTCCTTCTCTACTCTTTTAAATAACTTTTCTTCCAACCAACTTCATTTCGAACTCTTGGCAAAGACTTAACCGCAAACTACTCTGAACTGTGTGATCCTCTGCAACGACTCTGAACCATTAACATTGGCCCAGACCTATTGATTTGAATCCTAGTTGTAGTAAGCCTTTTCTAGATTGCCCTGCCTACTTACTTGTTGGTGCTGTTTGAATTTTGAATAACCTTGTCTTTCCCTCCCTTTTTACATTTTGAGCTTAACTTTTCCAGAATTCATTGGGTGGTGTGTAGTGTATTAAGATTGTGATTTTCTGCTGCTTTATATTAGTGAAATGTTTAATAACTGATGGTGTAAATAAATGTATATTTGTTTACTCAGAAACCTTGAGTCAGTGTTTGTTTCAACAATAGCAATTGCTGTCCTTTGTGTAACTTCTGATACTGCTCACTTTACTCTTGAGATAAGTCTGGCTGCTCAGCCATCATTACCACTTTACTGTGTAGTGCAAGCTTGTACCAAAGGTGAATTTGTACTTGCACTTGTAGTCTTAATTGTGTGTGGTGTTCCCAAAGGGTACTGCATATGATTATGCCTAACACTGGTGTACAGTGCTGAGGATAAAGTATAGTGATTACACTTGGGGGCCGATTCATGGAACAAACGTGCGCCGAAAATCTACGCGCAAGCAGGCGCAAGCGGAAAAAAACAGGCGCACGCGCACGCGTGCGATTCATGGAAGTCCCTGCGCGTGTTTACCTCGGGATGTGCGCCAAACCCGTGCATGGCGCACACGTCACTGCAACATCCCAAAAGACGTGCGCGACGCGCACAGTGAAAGCGCACAACCTCGGCGCATACACCAGAAAGTGGGCGGAACACGGGGCGTAACGCACGGAATGGGGAACAACTCGCGAAAACAAGGGCGTAACTGGGGATGTACTGCAGTGAAGCAGACGGAACACCCACACGCACCCGAACCACACGTATTCATGGAATCGAATAGGGCAAAGCCACGCACAGCGAAAGACACGCACAAGCCGATACACGTCCGCCACACGAAGGCAGGCGGTAGCGTCCCTACGCATTACAAAAGTGGCAACATACAGCAATTGCGCGAGCGGGGCACGTGTATTTCGGGGTTGCGCGGGAAGTTACACACGCGATTGAGCGGGGTACGTGTATTCCGGGGGTTCGCGGGAAGTCACACACGCGATCTGGCCTGGGGGAGCGGGCTACGTGTATTTCAGGGGTTCGCGTCTCACGCGATCGGGCCTGGGAGAGCCGGCTACGTGTATTTCAGGGGTTCGCGTGAAGTTTTTCACGAAATCGGGCCTGGGGGAGCGGGCTACGTGTATTTCAGGGGTTCGTGTGAAGTTTCTCACGCGATCGGGCCTGGGGGAGCGGGCTACATGTATTTCAGGGGTTCGCGTGTACTTTCTCACGCGATCGGGCTTGGGGGAGCGGGCTACGTGTATTTCAGGGGTTCGCGTGAAGTTTTTCACGCGATCGGGCCTGGGGGAGCGGGCTACGTGTAATTCAGGGGTTCGCGTAAAGTTTCTCACGCGATCGGGCCTGGGGTAGCGGGCTACGTGTATTTCAGGGGTTCGGGTGTACTTTCTCACGCGATCGGGCCTGGGGGAGCGGGCTACGTGTATTTTAGGGGTTCGCGTGAACTTTTTCATGCGATCGGGCCTGGGGGAGCGGGCTACGTGTATTTCAGGGGTTCGCGTGAACTTTTTCACGCGGTCGGGCCTGGGGGAGCGGGCTACGTGCATTTCAGGGGTTCGCGTGAACTTTTTCACGCGATCGGGCCTGGGGGAGCGGGCTATGTGTATTTCAGGGGTTCGCGTGAAGTTTCTAACGCGATCGGGCCTGGGGGAGCGGGCTACGTGTATTTCAGGGGTTCGCGTGAAGTTTCTCACGCGATCGGGCCTGGGGCAGCGGGCTACGTGTATTTCAGGGGTTCGCGTGTACTTTCTCACGCGATCGGGCCTGGGGGAGCGGGCTACGTGTATTTCAGGGGTTCGCGTGAGGTACCACTCACCATCTGCCTTGCGTGTAGAAGAACGCATAGCCAACACCCGCTGTGAAGTAATAGCGTGTGAACCCCAACGGATGGAAAACACACGCACCGCACGAAAAGCACGTACAGAACATAAAGGCACGGGGGATCACCAAGCCCTGCCAGGGCAACGCCCGTGCGCAAAACGTCACAGACGATCTTACGCTGTAAGGGCCCTTGGTCCAATGACATCGCGTACGCGTGCTGACACGCTTACGCGCTAAGGGCCTTTCCTCGATTTTCACGCTGACGTGCAGGATTTTCACATGCCAAATCACTCCGTATCAAGCTGGCCACGCGAAAACACACGGAAGACCATGCTCCTGCCCAGAAGGCCGAATTACTGCCCCCCAGTGCCCCGAGCAGCCTCCCACGTGCCATCTGCTGCTGCCTGCCTGCTGCTACCGTGCCCTGCCATTTGGTGCCTGCACATCAGCCATCTGCAGGTGTCCAGTTGCTGTGTCCACCCCTGCTGGAACAGAAGACTCCCGACTCGGATAACATCGCTCCACAGCCCAGCCCCAGGACCCAGTTGCCCACCCACTCCTGCCCCTGGGGTTGCCATGTCGGGCACATCCACATCTGACCCCAGTGGCAACCCCCGGCCAGAGGGGCAGAGGGGCACCAGCTTCACTGCCACCGAAGTTGGTGTCCTGGTGGAGCAAGTCCTGGAGCAGTATGATGCCCTCTTCGGATCGTCCCGCGCCAACAGGGAAGGACGGGAGAGGATCTGGGCCGACTGTGTGGTTGCCATCAACGCGGAGGGGGTGGCAACCCGCACCATCCAGAAGGTCAAGAAGCGCTGGGAGGACTTGAGGTCCAGGACCCTCATGAAGGCCCGGCGCCCCGTGGAGGGGGGCCGGGGCCGCATGAGTTCCATCCAGTTGAGGGTCCTGGAACGCGCACACCCAGCGCTCCACGCCCAGGTCCTTGAGAGGGAGACCCGTCTGGAGTTGAGCGGTAAGTGGCCAAGCATTGCTGTGTGAGACAGGGCATGTTGCAGTGTGCTGGTTGTCTGATACTTGCCTGCATGTGTGACATAGGCCATGTACGCATGTATGTGTGCAGGGACATCATGGTAATGCATGTGCGACCTGTAATGTGTGAACCGCACGGTTGTTGCATGTGTTTGAATGCGACATGGGGAGCCCTGTGCAGATTGCACACATGAGAGCATGGCAGTCTCTGTTCCTGGACATGGGTGGGGGCGAGGGATGGGTGCTGATGCCAGATACATATGTGGTATCCATGTCTGTGTGCCTGACCTGCGTGTCTGTGACTTGTGAGTGCCATGGATGCATGACACATGTCTGTGACAATGTACAGATTCACTGATGCAGCCTAGTCACCCTTGTATGCACTGTGATTGGGGTGTACGGGGCCAGATGGATGTAACTGAGGTGAAGTGTGTGCATGTGATAGGCATGACCCATGATGCATGTGAGTCCCATTACATTGTATGATTCGAGAGTCCATTGGACATGCATTGAAATGTCCATGGCACGCACCATGACTGTCACTGTGTGTGTTTTGCCTGGACTGACACATGTGTTGTGGTGTGACATGATGGAAGTGTACTTTGACAGTGGCACTCATCTGCTATTGCTTCCTGTCTAGGGGACCATTGTACAGTACCCTGATGCTTGTGTTCTATGTCTCCCTCTACGCAGCGGCTAGTGAAGGAGAGGGCGGAGACAGCGCTGTGGAGCAAGGCGGCGGGGATGCCCCCACGGCTGCAGCGGAAGGGGTGGGTGAGCCCTCACAGGGGCCTGCTACGGCGGTAGACGGCGAGGAGCCATCCAGGTTGGTGGTTTCCACAGAGGAGGAGGAGGCCACCACTGAGGCGCACATGGGGCCTGGTGGGGGCATCCCTGCTGGTGCAAGTGGTGCAGTCCAGGGGCAGGGGCAGGAGGCAGCACAGGTCACTGTGGAGAGCCTGTGCATGTCGCTGTCCCTGAACCTGTGGGTGCACCACCTTGCACCAGCAGGGATGCCCCGTCCCAGGCCCGTCCGCAGGTAGAGGGGATGTCCATGTCATCTGACTCCCCTCCACCTGCGGACGAGGGGACCCCTGGCCGTGTGGAGAAGGTCCTGATTGGGGTCGCGATGCACACGGCTGTGATTCGTGATGCCGTGCGTGCTTCCCAGGAGGAGCACGCACGTCATCACGAAGAGCACCGTGCCGACGTGGCCCAATTGGGATCGGCCATGTTCGGGGGTTTCCTGCATGTGTCGGCCAATCTGGCGGCCCTCTCCTCCTCTGTGGAGACTATACGCCAGTCGTTCTCCTTGCCGTCTTCCGTCCCAGATGCCACCAGGGCCCCCTGTGGACCTGCCCTGACCAATGCAGCCAGCTCGGTGGGGATCCCATCCCTGCCACAGTCGGGAGTCAGAGGTCCAGCAGGGGTGGACAACACAGCAACTGGACCCCAGCAGATGGAGGATGTGACGGCATCATCGGGAATGGCACGTGCACGACGGCGTCGGTGGTTTCCATCATCCTGGATGCCGTCGTGCTGGCAGAGGCAGTGGCGTCGGAGGCAGCAGCAGGGTCGACATGGGAGGCATCATGGCTCGGGGCCATCAAGATCAGAGGGGCAGGCATCGGCCGGAGGGCAGGAGAACCCTGGGATGGTAGTGTCTTCCGTGTGGGAGCAGTTGGTCCAGCGGATAGGTGCGGAGCGGCAGCGGGCGGAAGAGGAGCGGCTCACCATGGTCAGGGCGGAGTTCTCCATGCGTCGGGCGTTGAGGCGGGCTGAGTGCCTCGAGGAAGCTCGCAGGGAGTTTGAGGTGAACATGGGGTTATCCATGCGAGACCTCGGGGCCAGGACAGAGTCCCGTCTCCAGGACATCGACATGGAGTTCGATGATGCCCTGGCCGGCAACATCACAGAGTGAGCCGCAGGACTTGCCCGCTGCCATTGTATATAGTTCTTTTGTTAGTTAGTGTTAGGTTTCCTTTATTTTTTGATATTTTTTTGGACCGCTCGGACAATGGCCACTTTTCTGTATATGGTTTTTTTATTAGGTAGTAGTAGGTTTCATTTATAGTGTTGGGCTCATGAACCCTGGAATATTCTTGTGTATAGTTGGATTTTTTAAAATACATTTTTTTGATTTATATTTGTGTTCACCATGAGGCAATGGTTTTTCCTTATTTTTTTTCACCATGATTTTGCTTTGGACAACTTTAGTTTTTGGATTCCTTTGTTTTTTGGATTTTTACATTACTTATCGGACATGGACAATTTATTTTGTTATCCCCATTGTTGTATGTTTGATTAGTTTACTTCATTTTCTTCGAGAATACATGTTTTTATAACTTTCTTTTGTGGTATTTTCTCATTGGTTTCATGCATGTCATGATATGGGTTTTGACATTCACTTGCACCCATTGTGTATGTGTGTGTGACGGACATGTGTTCATTTACATACTTGCCATTGGGGTTGTATCATGTAATTGCATTTGCTATGTGGGTGGATGCAATCCTTGGCTGGGTGTTTGTGCTGGGTATGCTGCCCATTACTGCCATGATTGTGTATCGTCAGGACCTGGGGGCAGGGGGACATGGTTGGGGGCCTGCTGGCAGGTGCCCCACAGTGCTGGGGGGTGGGGGTGGTGGGGAACATGAGTTGGACATGGGTGGGGGCCTGCTGGCAGGTGCCCCACAGTGCTGGGGGGTGGGGGTGGTGGGGAACATGAGTTGGACATGGGTGGGGGCCTGCTGGCAGGTGCCCCACAGTGCTGGGGGGTGGGGGTGGTGGGGAACATGAGTTGGACATGGGTGGGGGCCTGCTGGCAGGTGCCCCGCAATGCTGGGGGTGGGGGTGCAAGGGGACATGAGTTGGTGATCATTGGTGCAAGGAGACATGTGCCTTTGCTGGGGGGCATGCCCATGTTGGGTGGGCTGCCTGCGGGACATGACCAGGGATGCAGGGTAGTCCCCTGTGGTGTGGGCTGCCTGCAGGGGCCGTGGAGGGTGTACAGGGAACACCTGGGAGGACCCACACTGGCAAATCACATGTAGGACTCCCCGGCACCCCTGAAATACACGTACCCTGCTGAAATCGCGTGTAAAACTTTGTGCGCACCCCTGTAATACCCGCACGCAGCCCAATCGCATGTAAAACTTTGCGCGCACCCCTTTAATACCCGCACGCATCCCAATCGCGTGTGAAAATGTGCGTGCACCCCTGTAATACCCGCACGCAGCCCAATCGCGTGTAAAACTTCGCACGCATCCCTTTAATGCCCGCACGCAGCCCAATCACGTGTGAAAATGTGCGTGCACCCCTGTTATAACCGCACGCAGCCCAATCGCGGGTAAAACTTCGCGCGCACCCCTAATACCCGCACGCAGCCCAATCGCGTGTACAACTTTGCGCGCACCCCTAATACCCGCACGCAGCCCAATCGCGTGTGAAACTTTGCGCGCACCCCTAATACCCAAACGCAGCCCAATCGCGTGTGGAACTTCCCGCGCACCCCTGGAATACACGCGCCCAGGCCAATCGCGTGTGGAACTTCCCGCGCACCCCTGAAATACACGCGCCCAGGCCAATCGCGTGTGGAACTTCTCACGCACCCCTGAAATACACGCACACGCTCCCCCAGGGCCGATCGCGTGTGAAACCACCCGCGAGCCCCTGAAATACACGCGCCCAGGCCAATCGCGTGTGAAACTTTGCGCGCACCCCTAATACCCAAACGCAGCCCAATCTCGTGTGGAACTTCACGCGCACCCCTGGAATACACGCGCCCAGGCCAATCGCGTGTGGAACTTCCCGCGCACCGCTGAAATACACGCACCCAGGCCAATCGCGTGTGGAACTTCTCACACACCCCTGAAATACCCGCACACGCTCCCCCAGGGCCGATCGCGTGTGAAACCACCCGCGAGCCCCTGAAATACACGCGCCCAGGCCAATCGCGTGTGGAACTTCCCGCGCACCCCTGAAATACACGCGCACAGGCCAATCGCGTGTGGAACTTCCCGCGCACCCCTGTAATACGCGTACCCTGCTCGCACGGGGCCAATCGCGTGAGGTACTTCCCGCGCACCCCAGTGATACACGTAGCCCGCTTGCCGTGCTGGTACAGGGTTAGCGCAGCCCTTTGCGCTGGATTGGGGATTTTGATGGCTTTTCCCTGCGTGGAAGGCGTTCTTGGGGGCGTAACTGGCGCTGCTGCAAGGTCGCTGCGCCACTGTGCGCCACGGCTGGTTTTGGTGGCTGGAATCCATGAATACGCTGTGCGCGGAAATGGGTTTTGGCGCACGCGGCTGGCGCAGGGATTCGCACGCGCACACTGTGCGCCAGCCGTGTGCGCCACTTGTGCGCTGAATTCTATGAATTACCCCCTTGGAGTGCTGCTATTACCTTGGCTCAACTAACCACAAGGCTAAACACCACTAAAAAGTAATTTTAATCATGTCTGATATGGAAAGCTACAGTCAGGAGACCCTCCTTAGTTACACTGTTGATTATCTGAAAAAATCTGTGTAGAGAAAGGAATCTCTCTGTTAAAGGCAAAAAGTGAGAATTCATTGAAAGGTTGTTAGAGAAACAATGTCTGGAGAGCGGGTTTGAAATACCTAACCCTCCGGCAAATGTGGAAAATAATGAGGATGACAATGTGTCAATTATTATGGGTAAGTTACATGAGGCAGATGTGTCTCACAATGTAGGCCCTATTGCTCCTCTGCTTGCTCAACAACCTCAACCTACCTTTGTCCGCTGGTACACCTACAGGTCCTACACTCCTAAATGTATTGCTCTAGAAAAGATGATGCTTGAATTGGAATTCAAACGTATTAATGCTCAAACTGAACAAAAGCATCAAGAACTTAAGCTCAGAGAAATGGAGATGAACCATGCCTTAGAAATGAAAATTGTGTCTATTGAAAATGCTTCTCTCCCAGAGTCTTCTAGGTATTCCAGTCCAAAGAGACCCTGTATGCCTAAAGAAATTGTTGGTATGTATGAGGCTAAGCTTGATATTTTTGATTAGTTGGAAATGTTTGATTATAACCATGGGATTCAAGACATTGCAGGGAATCAGTTGCTTCCTTGGCTCTTCTCTAGGCTACCCACTGTTGCAGCTGATGTTGTGATGGAGTTGGGGGAGGTGGATAGGATGGATTGTGAGTGTGTGAAGCTAGCTTTAATTGCTAGATTTTGGAAGACCCTTCCCAGTACGTTAAGAGGTTTAGGACCCTCAAAAAGCATGATGATACCCCTTGGGCTACCTAGGTATGTGAAGGGTTGAAACACTTAGATGGTTGGGTTAAGGGTTACAGAGTAAACACTTATGAAATTATGAGCAATCTTGTTATGTTGGAGTCAATTAATGATGCATGCTCTCCTGAGCTCAGACAGCACTTGGCTGATTCTAAGGAGATCGATCCAAAGCAGTTAGCTAAGGCTGCTGACTTGTGGGTTGCACCAGGGCTACTCACAAGGATTCTGGGGCAACTCAGAAGAAGGATGCAGGAAAGCAGCCAAAGAAAGATGACAAGGAGAATTCTAATACCTCCAATCCAAAAGAGAACCCCAAACAAAACAATAAGGGTAAACCACAAGGGGAACTGAATCAAGCTAGTACACCATGTGGACCCAAACCAGATGGAGGTCAGAACAAGCCCCTATTCATCAAAACATTTGGGAAATGTTATATTTGTGGGTCAACTGACCATGTGAAAGGGGATCCCAGATGTAAGGGTAAACCTTCAGGGGTCCACACTGTCTCCCTAGCCTTCTCCCCAGAGGAAGAAGTACCTATGGCAAATGAAAATGTTCACCTACTGGCTGATGAACCCATGGGAGTCTCAGCTAGTGTTTCTTTAGTGTCCCTGGGTTTGTGGAAACAACAGAATTTAGATGTCTATAATTCCATCCCAGATAATACTAAAGAGTATTATAAAGATAGTGTTCTTGTGAATGGCCAGGGGACCCCTGCCATCAGAGACACTGTAGCCAGCATAACTGTGGTCGACTGATCATTTGTCAAGGTAGAGGATGTTGCTAAGGCACCCAAACACCTACCCAAGTTAGCTGGAGGCCCTGTGCAAATGCTTCCCCAGTTATCAGCTCTCATCCAGTGCAATGTCATGACTGTCAAGATACCTGTTAGTGTGCAGATTGAAGTGCCTGGGAGCGTCCAGTTGGCTAATGACCTGGAAACTCTTGGAGTTGTATCCAGTACCCCAGGCCTCCCAGTAAGAGGAGACAGGAGCTCACTAGGCCTGCAAGGGAGAGGACCTTGCGAGGCTCTCCAGGGGAATTGATAAAGGAAACTATCACACTCCGTACACAGGAATTGCTCACTGCTATTTTAGGAAAGAAAGAGGCAAAGGGGAAACCTAAGAGCTCCAAGGAGAAAGCAGATAGCACCCCTGTGCTACCAACAAGGACATCACCAAGAGTGTCCAAGTCACACCTGTGACTCCTCCACCTGCTGAGGCTGAGTGTGAGGTACAACCCTGTGTGCTTGAGCCAGCTGCTGCAGAGTCAGATCTGGAAGAAGACATTACTCTAGGTGGAGATCTGCATCCTGTTGACCATCCTGAGCTGCAGTCTTTACTGGAAGAAGGTGGCCCCAACAGGGCAGACTTCAGTAGAGGACAAAGAGAGTGCCCTACTCTTGAAGGTCTTCGACAACAGGCAGCTTCTCAGCTTGATGGGCAAGAAGCTGGGAAGCATAGGTTGCACTGGGAAGATGGCCTCTTCTACAGTGAACTGACTGAACTGAGTCTGTCCCTGGGGACTGCAAAAGACTTGTAGTGCCCCTAGGAAACAGACTCCAGTTCCTACAGTTGGCCCATGAGATACCTTTGGCTGGTCATTTGAGTTTCAAAAAGACCAAGGAAAGGCTCTCTTTACACTTCTACTGGCCTAAGATGGGTTCGGAAGTTGACAAATTATGTAGGAGCTGTCACAGTTACCAAACCTCTGGCAAAAGTGAAGCCAAGAATGTGCCACCCCTGGCACCTCTCCCAGTGGTGGGAGTTCCTTTTGAGAGGGTGGACATTGACATTGTTGGTCCCCTTGACCCTCCCACATCTTAAGGAAACAGGTTTATCCTGGTTATAGTAAACCATGCTACTATATATCCTGAGGCAATACCTATGAGGACTGCTACAGCTCAGGCTGTGGCTAAGGCTATGCTTGGTATTGTTACCTGAGTAGGGTTTCCTAAGGAAGTGATATCCGACAGGGGATCCAATTTTATGTCCCACTACATGCAAGCCATGTGGAAAAACTGTGGTGTCACTTAAAAGTTCTCTACAGCCTACCATCCACAGACAAATGGACTGGTAGAGAGGTTTAATCATACTATGAAGAGCATGATAGGTGCTTTAGAAGAACCCCTTAAAAGAAAGTGGGACCTTCTACTGCCATGCCTTCTCCTTTCTTACAGAGAAGTCCCTCAGGAGGGAGTTTGATACAGTCCCTTTGAACTTCTTTATGGTCATCCAGTCAGAGGTCCTTTGGCCCTCATTAAGGAGGGGTTGGAGAGTGTTCCTTCCCCCAAGCCAGTCAGAGTGACTAACTATGTGATAGGTCTCCGGAGGAGAATGTCACACACGATGGCAGAAGCTAGTGATAACTTGATAGCAGGTCAGGCTCTGGTCAAACATTGGCATGACCAGAAGGCCAACATGGTTGAGTTCACTCAAACCAGCTTGTACTAGTTATGGTGCCAACAAGGCAGAGGGCCTTACAGGACAAATGGATAGGACCCTTCAAGGTTGTGGGCAAACTTGGAGAGGTCAACTACCTGGTGGATTTAGGCAGACCTAAGGAGGCTCCAAGAGTCTTTCACACAAACCGTTTGAAGGCATATGTATCGAGACAAGAAGTGGGAGCTTTGCTTTTAGCTTCAGCTGAAGAGGAGGAGAGAGTAAACCTCTACCTGACCTACTCAGAGGCCAACCTTTAGATGAGAAGATAGAAGGAGTTAATCTCTCTTCTAATCTGACATCTGAACAACAGGATGAGTCCAAGTTTCTGTTAAATCAGTTTTCCTCCCTGTATTCACTTTCACCAGCCTTGACCCCTTGGGGCCAGCATGAAATTCTAACTGGTGACTGTTTACCTGTGAAAAGCAGAGGTTACATAATGTCATAACATGTAAGAACCCACATAAAGGAAGAGAAAACAAGATGCTTGATCTCGGGGTTATAGAGCCATGCAGGAACCAAGGAGTTGAGATTCTGTGTGAACTATAGAGTTCTAAATGCAGTCACACAGACTCATTCCCATCCTTTACCAAGGACAGATGAACTCGTGGATAAACTTGGTGCAGCCAAGTACCTCAGTACATTTGATCTGATGTCAGGCTATTGGCAAATAGCTCTGACAGACCATGCCAAGGAGAAAACTGCATTTTCAACCCCAGCAGACCTCTACCAGTTTAAGGTCATGCCTTTTGGATTCAAGAATGCACCTGCTACATTCCAAAGATTGGTCAATCAAGCTGTGAATGGGATGGAGGACTTCTGCATGGCATACTTAGATGACATTGCAGTGTTCAGCCCTACTTGGAAAAAACATGTTGATCACTTAAGATATGCTTGGCAGGCTCTTGAGCAGGCCCATCTGACCATAAAGGCAAGCAAATGTCAAATTGGACAGAGCAAAGTGGTCTACCTTGGTCATGAAGTAGGAGGAGGTGAAATAAGGTCATTGCCTAGCAAAGTACAAAACTGGCCCACCCCTATTACTGAAACGCAAGTGAGAGCCTTCCTATGTCTCACTGGGTACTACTGGAATTTCATACAGAATTATGGGTACATAGCTTCTCCATTAAATGTGATATCCTCTCCAGAATTCCCTAAAAAAGTAGATGGAATGAGGAGTGCACTCAAGCCTTTGAAAACCTGAAGAAAGCCCTTTGTCAAGCTCCAGTCTTAAGAGCTCCTGATTATCACCAACCCTTCATTGTGCAGGCAGATGCATCCAATACAGGTATAGGTGCAGTCCTTAGTCAACTGGATGAGAAAGGTAGGGAGCACCCCATTCGCTTCATCAGCAGCAAGCTGAAGGAACCAGAAACAAGGTGGGCAACCATAGAGCTTGAATGCTTTGGTATTGTGTGGTCTCTGAAGAAATGTAGACCATACTTGTATGGATCTATTTTTGTGATTCAGACAGACCACCAACCCTTGAGATTGTGAATGCAAATGAAAGGGGAGAACCCAAAACTACTAAGATGGTCAATCTGCCTGCAAGGGTTTGATTTCACCATTGAGCACAGGTCAGGATGTCACCACCAAAATGCTGATGGTCTCTCTAGGATGTTTATAACCGACTAGAGTGAAGAGATTCATCCAGGAGTGGTTTAAATCCTCCCTCTGTCCATTAATCTGGGGAGGGCGAGTGTTAGGGAGAATTCTCCAGAATGGCTAGTTTCCCTTACCTACTGAGTCCCTCAGCAGCTTTGCTAGACTTCCAGGATTTTTTTTGCACCTGGTAAGGGTGTGAGCCTTTTTCCCCACTCTTACATTTGTTTTGCTGTGTGTTTTAAATTTTTGTGTTCATAGACTGTGGAGTCTCACCTACTCCATAGTCATCCTCTTTTTACTGTGTGTCACACAGCACCTTTAGTGCAGTGACACAGGGTTGTCTTTTTCAGGCTTCCCACTTTAAACTCCAATTATTTCTGGGACTGACTACTGTCTCCCAGAACATTTAAAGTTGCCATTGACTTTATCAGTCTTTTTAAATTCACAGACCCAGTACAAACTATCTTCCAAAGAGTACTGGAAAGGGTTAATAGTTATCCCTTTTTGTCTGTTTCTCATGGAATATTATTTTGTTCCCCTTTCTTTAAGATTTGGCTGGTGGCAGTGGTATCTATCATTTTTTTCCTACCGCGTACTATGAAAATAGCCTTGCTACTGTTTTAGGCTATGTTAGTAGGCTCGAACTTTAATCCTCTGGACCTCTTTTAATTTTATTTTGTGTCCGGCTAGGTTTATTCGCCATTTCTTTTTGTAAAGGTCTTTCTCATGTTTTACTCTGCGCGCCAAACCAGGTTTGGTTCCTTTGTTCGCCATCCTTTTGCGGGCTTCTGCACAGAAGCCCTCCTTAGGCACCTGAGTGTCTGGGTGGACAGGATGTGAGGTAGGGGTTTTAGGCCCCCTGCACAGGGTCTCCTTGGAGGCCCAATTCGCACTCTTGTTTGATTGGCTAGGTGACTGTCCTGCATCCTGTCTGATTGACAGCCAGGCTGTGTGAATGGGGGAAAACTGCATAAAAAGCAGGTCTCTGGGACTTGGAAGGCAGAGTCGCCACTGGATCGAGAGAACCGAAGAGAAGCTGAAGGAAGAGGACCACTGCAACTACTGAACCTCCCGGTGAAGCCCTGTTGCGGGTCCAAATCTCCTAAACTTCGACGACAGAGAAGATCTGCAAGGAATCTTCTTCCCTTGAGCTGGTAAGGACCACCCAGTTCGCCCAACACCAAGCAAGGCCTCCCTCCCCTAGTCGAATTTGCTGTGCATCGCTGAAGGGAAATGGATAGCCAGGAGGACCGGACCCTTTTTGGGTTTTAAGGAATGCACCTCTTATTCGTTGCTTTGCTCTGCTGCTGGTTTATTCCCTGGGCAGTGCAGGACCCTCCAGTCTTCCTCCTTCTTGTCAGTCCGACAGTCGCTTCAGGAACTGTGAGCCTGCAGGACCTACCAGGAACCTCTGCCTCAGCTACAGCATTCTTCTTCTACCAAGGTACTGTTCAAATCCAGTCGTTCATTCCGTCCGACCGCAGTGTAAGTGTTTGAACTCTTTCGCTAATCCCAGGGCTTGCCCTTCTCTACTCTTTTAAATAACTTTTCTTCCGACCAACTTCGTTTCAAACTCTTGGCAAAGACTTAACCACAAACTACTCTGAACTGTGTGATCCTCTGCAAAGGCTCTGAACCATTAACATTGGCCCAGGCCTATTGATTTGAATCCTAGTTGTAGTAAGCCTTTTCTACATTGCCCTGCCTACTTACTTGTTGGCGCTGCTTGATTTTGAATAACCTTGTCTTTCCCTCCCTTTTTAAATTGCTGGAGTGCCATTTTGCTCACACTTCATTTTGAGCTTAACTTGTCCAGAATTCATTGGGTGGTGTGTAGTGTACTAAGATTGTTATTTTCCGCTGCTTTATATTAGTGAAATGTTTTTATAACTGATGGTGTAAATAAATGTATATTCTTTTAATCATAAACCTTGAGTCAGTGTTTGTTTGAACCATAGCAATTGCTGTCCTTTGTGTAACTTCTGATACTGCTCACTTTACTCTTGAGATAAGTCTGGCTGCTCAGCCATCGCTACCACTTTACTGTGTAGTACAGGCTTGTACCAAAGGTGAATTTGTACTTGCACTTTTAGTCTTAATTGTGTGTGGTGTTCCCAAAGGGTACTGCATATGATTCTGCCTAACAATCTCCCATATCAGAAAGGTCATGTATGTATATACCTCAGAATAGTATGGGAGAAAAGATTTATTGCTTGCTTAGAGAAGCATGCATTTTCTCTCTAACCCATGATCAGGTTGGCATACAAATGTGCAAAACCCCTGTAGCTGCACCCACAGCTGAAGGTGTCAGTTGTTTCTTTGGATGAAAATCTATCATATCAAAAACCTTCTTAGTCTGTTCAAAGAAACTTGCAGATTTTATATACAGGAAATCCTTCATAGCCCAAAAGACCTAAATCATTGTAGATAGTTGTTTAGGGCAGTGCCATCTAATAACATGTTTCCAACTATGGGGCATAATCTAGACATAATATATCTTTGTTGGCTTGCGCAAAGGAGTGTAGAGACCTATCAAAAGGGCCGGCAATAAGAGTCTGCAAATGGAAACATGTTTTCAATAATACTTCTAATATCAAATATTACTTGATGTTGCCTTGGAAGCCCCTGTGGTTTGTATATCTTTAACAATATATTTAATATAGGAGCAACAGAATACTTGGTTTACGCACAATTAATGTCTCACTTATTGAGGAGCCCCTGTTAATGTCAATTATGAAATAACCAAAGTGGGCACTGGCTGCTGAATCAACATGTGCAGCACTGAGTGCTTAGCTCGGGAGGATAGTTCAGGGGCAACATGTTTGTCTTAGAAGCAAAACAATGCATAGCAACGCAGGTTTGAATCCCAAACTCGTGCTTAGAAACCTTCACGGTATTTAGCGTGTTATGAAAGAATATATATATATATTACATGGCCACAATAGTGGCCATGCAGTTATGGTTAAATTGCTGTTTTCATAGGAAGAGCCCTTTTTGGGCGGCTTATAACTCCGCTCCCCTTGGACGAATCCTCGCCAAACTTTGCAAAAAAAGTATATTGGCCACTCTGAATTTTTTTTTTTGTGTAAAGTTTGGTGAGAATTCATCCAGGGGGAGCGGAGTTATGGGGGGGGTCGCAAAAACGTCTTTTTTTCCCATAGACTGAAAGGGGGAAAAACTTTGCGCACGCTACAGGTGAAACCGCTGGACGGATTTTGACGAAATCTGCGGCAGGTACAGGGGCTTGGTCTAGAAAGCGTGCTTTTGTAAAATTTGTCACCATATGTGCAGTACGTTTATTTATAATTATGAAAAAGTAGATCTGAAATAATTAGTGATATCTATGTTCGCTCCGCGGTCACACTTCCCTGTTCGGTCGACGAACAAGAAACCGATCGGCTAAGGGGCTTCCGTCATGACCGTGTACACGCGACGTCTCTCCCCATTGTCTGCTGCAAGACGTGTTCTGCGTCAGATGGTTTGGATGCGCCCGACATCTTGGATCCGCGGAAAGCGGAGCAACAACCTGCGTACACATGCTTTTTTCATTACCCTATCACAGAGCATTGGGAAAGGTTCACACAGTGAGAAATGGGTGATCTATGCATTTCTTCTTCGGCCATCATGATGTCATTTCTATGGACACCTTGTACGTACAGTAAATGTGGGGGGTAATAACGATAGCACTTCAGTCAATGTAGTGGGCAGGAAATTTGTAACAGTTCAGTCCATGTAGTGGACAGGAAATTTGTAACTCTTGAAAGCATAGGTAGGCAACATTGAAATTGCCAACATGCCGTGAACGCATTATTTTTCCTAATGGCTATTATTATATTCATTAGTATGCCGCCATCGTTGGCATATGCTACGGTGGCTGTGGCCAGGGGCTACAGTCTTAACATATGGGTGATTAATGCACTTGTTCTGGGGGTCGGTAGTCATGATGTAATGTGTATGGACATCTTGTACGCACAGTACACTTATACCTACTTAATGATGTATATTTTATGGCCTCCTTGGATGCACAGAAAAGGAGGGGTCCAATAAGGCCAGTATTTGAGCCCTTGCACTGCATGGGGGGGTTGTTACATTTGTAAGGACACGTGTGGTGTTAGGGAACATTGAAATTGCCAACATGCTATGAATACATTACTGTTTCCAATGGCTATTATTATATTCATTAGTACGCTGCCATGGTTGGCACATGCTATGGTGGTTGTGGCCAGGGTCTAGAGTCTTGGATGCATGGCCGTCGGCCGAAGGCCGAAGGCCTTACTTCCAAGACTGTAGGCCCTGGCCACAACCACAGCTGCATGTGGCACCCATGCATACACCCCTTGTGTTGCATTTTCATTGGCAAGTTGTGGGGAGTGCGTGCAGTGTTGGGTGCATGGCCAAAGGCCATGCACCCTAGAACAAAGAGGTGGTTGTGGGGAGATTCTGCACTCTTGGGTGCAGGGCCGAAGGCCATGCACCCAATAGTACACTTATACCTACTTTATGACGTATGTCCTGTGGCATTATGTGCGCACAGAAAATGAGGGGTCCAATAAGGCCAGTATTTCAGCCCATGCAGTGCACAGGGGAGTTGTTAGATTTGTAAGGACATGTGTGGTGTTAGGGAACATTGAAATTGACAACATGCCATGAATGCATTATTTTTCTTAATGTTTATCATTATATTCATTAGTACGCCGCCATGGGTGGCACATGCTACGGTGCTTGTGGCCACGGCCTAGAGTATTGGATGCATGGCCGTCGGCCAAAGGCCGAAGGCCTTACTTACAAGACTGTAGGCCCTGTCCACAACCACCGCCACATGTGCCACCCATGCACACACCCGTAGTGTTGCGCTTTGTTGGCAAGTTGTGGGGAGTGCGTGCAGTCTTGGGTGCATGGCGGAAGGCCATGCAACCAAGAACTAAGTGGTATGTACTAGACTTGGAAGACAATGCACACCCATCCCATGTAAGATCTACAGACATACACCTAGGAGGGAAGCCTCTGGGCAGAGGTACTGAAGGATAACACACCTATAGAATAATCCCCACTACCACACATCACCGAGGTGGTTGTGGGGAGACCCTGCAGTCTTGGGTGCATGGCTAAAGCCCATGCACGCAAGACGTAAGTCATAAGCAGTGGAGTTATGAGTTAATATGGGTGTGGTGGATTGTGGTCGTTGTGTTGATGCCCTAGTTTCTTCACTTCATGGCTGCATACGATGGTCCAAAAAGTAAACTTATAAGCAGGTAATTTACAAGGAGCATGTTTTACATATGCAGCGATGGTTGTGGATAGGAACTGTACTCCTTGAAACTTGGTTGTAAGGCGTAGGTGGTAGGTTACACACCGCAGATGAAAGGCCAGCCTACAGGCACTGCAGCATATTACTACCATAGATTAGACGAGTAGATTCCCATGTGTAGAAAATGCCTGCCAATATACCTACTCCTTACTTTGTTCGGAATCCATACATTTTTTTTAAATTGGTTATCGTACTTGGCGGAAGTATAACTTTTTCCATTTCTGTGATGAAAGACAAAGGTGTGTTAATGTTTGCAGTGTTTCCAAATTTACCACATTGCATAATAGACAATTAACTTTTTTTTAGACCCTCATATTTAGTTTACAAACCAGTGTACTGTGCATTGTTTCTGTGTTTGCTTTTCTAATCCTTGGGTCTGGGGAAAAAAATCATTGTCGGATTAAAAAAAACCCTTCATTTCTTATGCAACTAAGTACTTCATTTTTTCCTTTCACTGTTTTCTTCATTTTTTTGATCAATGTTATGTTTGTTGCCTTCCTGCCCATTTTTAACAACAGTTAGATACCTGTAGGCATATTCTAACTGTGCATTTGTTCCTACAGATTTTTGATACTCATTCATTTGTGTCGTTGTTATATCCTGTTTCCTTCATCTTTCCCATTAATATTTTCTTTGTTGCCTTCCTGCCGATTTTTAACAACACTTACATACCTATAAGCATATTCTACCTGTGCATTTGTTTCCAACGATCTGTGATAATCATTTATGTATGTCATTCTTCCATCCTGTTGGGTAGTTAGATACCTGTAGGCGTATTCTAACTCTGCATTTGTTCCTACAGATTTGTGATACTCATTCATTTGTGTCATTGGCATATCCTGTTTCCTTTATCTTTCCCATTAATGTTTTCTTTGTTGCCTTCCTGCCGATTTTTGACAACAGTTAGATACGTATAGGCGTATTCTGCCTGTGCATTTGTTTCCAACGATCTGTGATAATTATTCATTTGTGTCATTCTTCCATCCTGTTGGGTAGTTAGATACCTGTGGGCGTATTCTAACTGTTTGTAGTCTTTCACATACTTTGTTGAAAATTTTGAAGTACACATTATTTCGTAAATTTTGGCTTCAAGAACATTAAATACGCATTTGTTAGGTTAGCTGGCAACCTCTGCTTTAGAGTAATGGTGCTATCATTACATTCAAACCATCCAGAATTCTTTTTAATGTATGCAGTGTAGTGACCTGCATTGGTTGTAGCTCCTGCATGGTAGATTATTCCTACTGTTAAGGTTTTCTTTCCAAGTGACACTTGACCGTGTGTACATCCAGTCAGTTTGCAGTTGTTTTTGGTGCCATCTGCATTATAACGTAGAAGCATAAGTATTATGTAGACACTATGTGATTGTATCAGTAAGGTAGAGCGATTGTCTGAATTGCCAATACTACATAATCTACCATGGTTTGCATTTTGTACAAGTTGCTGAAATGGAATGCTCTCACAATTTGGTATGGAAATATACACAAATCGCTCATTTGGGATTTCTTCCTTTACCACTTTGTTACAGAGAGTGCATGTATGTTTCCACATGTACGAAATTTGGAAGATTTAATTTACAGGTATGCTTTTGTTTTCCAATACTAATAGTATGTACATTAGAAATTCTTGTGGATCTTCTTGTGAGTTCATAGTGAATCTCACCATTCTAGCACAGTCGTCCAATTGTTGCCTTACTCCATGAACACTGGGCCTCATTACGACCCCGGCGCTAAACCATGGTGCTATCAGCACCATGGTCCATGCCGGGGTCCACCATGGTGAATGGCGGAATTACCGCCCCATTCCAAGATTGGCGGGGCGGTAATTCCCCATTCACCATGGGCCCTTCCCCATTCCCATTTCTGCCCCATAGGGCTCAATGGGAATGGGGAAGGCGCTAAGTACGGTGCCGCAAATTGCGGCACCGTACTTAGCACCAAGGTCCCTTTGCGGCACCCTACTTTAACGGCTGGTAAAACCAGCCGTTAAGGTCGGGTCCCCTAAAGTTACCTCGTAATTAGGCGCTAATAGGTTAACGGCGCCGCAGCCTTTTACGGCGCCGTTAACCCATTAGCGCCTGGGTCGTAATGAGGCCCACTGTATGTGTTGTCACGATTGCTTGTTGCATTTCTTTGCAGCACTAACATTTGCAAACACAATTGGTCTGTGCTGTGCAGGTAAATATTGTTAACAATTGGTGGCAATTGAAATATAATATTCATTGCTACATTTGCATAGCAACTTACCCCACTTTCATTTGTAAATTTGAATGGGCCAGCAGGTCCTGTATCTGAGTGCGTTTTTTGTTTTTTCGGTTGCTTCTTTGCCGACATGCCTGGTTTACATTCCCTAATAGGTTCTTCTATGTTTGCTGCAATTGATGAAACTTTAGCTTCTTTTCTTTTTATTGCAGTATTTCCTGTTGCATTCTGTTGCATTTCTGTTTCATTTACTTTTCTTTTACCACGTTTCACTTTATCTGGAACAGGGTATTGTTTCAGATGAGGGGTGTACAGTGAACGCAATCTATTGTATTCTAGAATGCAAGGAATATCAGCTTTGACTTTACTTGAATCAAAGTTTATTAGCAATAGACCGTCAAGTGTATGTAAGCATGATAATGCTACATAGCTCATGCCTTCCTTAAACACGGTCTTTCCTATATCTATCAATGATTTCTCTAGGGGAAGACCTTGGGATTTATCAATGGTAACTGCATATGCAAGAGTTAGAGAAAATTGCTCTCTACGTACATACATGTCTTTGAAGAGAAGAAATCGAGCCATTGAGCGTCCTATCCTTTTCACTTCTGAAACTTTATCAAAGTGAATATTTACAAACTGAATGCTGCTATCACGTGGGTATGATTGAAAGCCAACAACTGTGCCCAGTGCTCCATTAACTAGCCCTTGCTCTACGTCAAGGTTACGTTTAAACATTACTCTATAATTTAATGATAATTTCTATATTTTTTCCAACCCAGCTGTGTTGGAGATTGCATTTTGTAAACTATTTAGTCTTGTTGTGGCTTGCTCACACATGGCTACTATCAAACCATGTACGTCTAGTTTGTCTGTGGCGCTAATTTCTATTATTGCTTGCATTTCTTTCTTTAACATTGTTTCATTGAATTTGAAACAGCTTGCAAGTGTTGGCATTAAGGCCATACAATTGACATTTTTGTGCGCTATTTGTTTCATAACATCAGTTGCACATGCATTATCGCCATAAAGTGCATGTATATGCCGCTTTTTCAATACAGCTTGTGCTTCTTGCGATAAAACACCAACTCTAATAGTTTTTAAGATGTTGGCATAAGTGAGATCTGCAGATTGCTGCATGTTCTCAGTTAATTCTCTGTCTGTATTGGAAATGTTGCCAAAGGTTAACATTACCTATGCTACCAACAGTTTTCCGGCAGAGTTTGTGGCCTAAGGATTTAAAAATCGGTTCACCTTTCACTGGTGTCAATTGTAGAAGATCTTCAAAAACGATAATGTGTTTCCCTGCAAAGAGTTCTTCGTTCTTACTTTTAAGTACTTCTTGCAATCTGAGATGAATCAAAGCCAACATTAGATTGGAGACCATGCTCACTTCATCTATTAGTAGCATTTTCATTTGTTTCAATACTCTACGTAATTCCATTGCAGTTTCGCCAGAAAGTTTGCAGTAGTCTAATTTATTTTGATGCTCTACTGGAAGCAATAGTAATTGGTGTAAAGTCACACCGCCTATGTTGTAGGCAGCTAAACCTGTGGGGGCTGTTACAACAGCTGACAGTTTATTCTTTGTCAATTGTTGAAGGAACTTGCTGATAATTTTGATTAAGAATGTTTTCCCCGATCCAGCTTCACCACTGACGTACAGCAGTATAGGTTTGTAATTTTGGCAGGTACAGTCTTTATTTTTGTTATACGCCATGCACAATTTGTTTTGTTACGTCTTCAAAAATGGTGTGCTGATTGTTGTTAAGTTTTGCTTGTTGTATAGTTAAGTCTTCTGTATCTTCTTGACACTGATACATGGTGTTTTCTACTTTTGCCATAGCAACTTCAGCCTCATTTGCAATTAATGGTTGTCCTAATGGTTCTTGACTTCCTGTTACAGAAGGTTGACTACTGTCAGAAGAGTCTTTATCTAGTTGGGCCTGAATTTCTTCTTCCTGTTGCTGCTCATTGTGTAACATTGTTTTGTACTGCGTAAGGTTAACATCGATGATCATGCTTTCATTTGATTTAAAAGCATCTTCATGGCACTCATAATTATCTAGTATGCCTTCCTCTTTTCTCCATGGTTTGAAAAGTTGTAACAGAGACATGTAATATAGTTCTTTCTGTTGAGGAGTTTTTAATGACAATTTAACATGAAATAATTGAGCTTCGTTTGTTAAGTTTCACTAAGCTCCCTTCACAATCGTCACTCTATTGTCTACGTTTGCTTTCATCAGGTTTTACATTATTTTTGTATGCAAAGTTTTGAGCTATGGTATAGACACATGCTTTCCAGAGTGGTACTCCTGTTCGGATAGTACGTGTCCAGTAAAATGTCTTGGCTGTTGGGATCATTTCTAGCAATTGTTTCTATGTCCTCATATGATTTTAGCACTCTTTTTCTAGATTTTGCTGGACCAAGACTGAGCCATACTATGTTGTCTGATTTTCCATACAAAGCAGTGCCGGTTAAACAGTCTGCTGCTTCATAGGCCCCACATTCTCTATGGGAGAGCATTTTTATGCCTAGGCTGTACAATTTCTGTGATAATGTTTTGTCTGATGCTAGGTCATCCCAGAGGTCTTGAAGCTCTGTTTTTTTCTGCTTTGGTTAAGTATGCTGTAACATATTGTGCAACTGCAGTTGAATTGTCTGCAATGTACTGCACATCTATGTTTGCATTCCAAAATAGGGCAATGATTGCATTGTAATCATTGATATATTTTGATTCTTCCCTTCTTTTTATGTAATACGTGTTTTTAGGTGATTTACCTTTAACACTATGTCGAACTGAAGACATGATTTTGTTTACTTCACCTGTTTCTGTAACTGGTCTAGGGAAACCAAAGCGGCATTTGGTGTAGTATTTATCTTTGTTTTTGTATTTACAGCGACAATATTTGCCAAATTTGTGTCTTTGAAATTGTAAAATCTGCCCATGTAGCTCACTATGTGTCTGTTGTGAAGGGATTTCACATGTGACATATTTTTGGATAAACTGCAAAACAGTGCTATCACTGTCGTGCCCAAATTTCGGTGCACCTTTGATCCATAACAGCATGTGAATATTTGGTGCTCCTCTAGCTTGATATTCTTTTCTCCAAAAGAAGTGTTGCACTTCTCCAAGGGGAGGAACAGTTTTATTGCAAATAAAGTGTAGCATTGTAATGAAACGATGATGGAAATATCTTGAGACATTAACTGGATCTAGAGAGCAAAGTTATCCAGGTGTTAATATATCTATGGTGTTTTTGTTGCTGTTTGCTATGCGTAGGAACTCATGTAAATCTTTCCATGCATATTCTGCATAACTTAGCGTAACAAACCAAGTTGGTGGTCCAAGGTTTCTGATCATGCAACGCACGTCTCTGTGCTGTCTAAACCAGTATTCCTTTGTACCACGCATGTTTGCAAACAAATTTGTTATACTTGATTGTAAAACCTCATCTTTTTCTTGTACTTTTTATATTAACTGCGTAGCTGACATATTTGAAAGTGCGTTCCAGATTTAAGAATGTGTGCAACTCCATAACATAGTGTTGCTAATTCACTTTCATAGAGTAGGTGAAATATGTATTCCACATTTTGTCCAAATCTGGGATCTTGCGAATACATTCGTAATGAGTGGTATTCTGATGCCCCAATCTGAGTGGGTCCATCATCATATCTCACACCTTTGCCAGTAGGAAATAGCAGTGGAAAAGCACGTGCTTCTATACTTTTTTCCCAAATACTCATTGGTGACCCTTTGGTTTGTCGCATTTGGTAAGTTTCTAGTGCATCATCTATGCTTTCATTGGAATGCAATGGATGAATTGTGTAATGGTCCAAAAGAGTGGATACTGTAGCTGGATCCAGAAGTTCGAGTTGTCCAGTTTCTGATGGCTCTTGAATTATTTCAGTTGTTTGCCTTAAGCTTTCATCAATATTTATTTCCTTGTAGTACTCATTGTTGTCTTTTAGATATTGCAAGGCTTGTCTAACTTTGTGTAAGTCCACTAATTGTTGTCAAATTCTTTTGTCCTTTGTTGGTACTCCATTTACCAAGACTATTAAAGAATGCTCTATTGAACGTTCCACTCCTAGAGTGTGCACATCTTCCGTCGGATCTAATGGCAAGTAAACTACTTTGCCACGAATGCCTTTCACCAATTCAGAGGAAGCTAAATTTGCTGTATTTGGATGAAGGCGTATAATTGCTTGAAATGAGTGAACTGTGTGAATTATTATGCTCTCATACAAATTGAGCTGTTGCAGGATTTTTGGTAATGGAAACAATTCCAAATTATTTGTAATTGCACGTGAAGGAGTGTGGTTGTTGTCTAATTTTGCAGTACAGTAACTGCAACATATTAGGCGTTCAATTATTTCATATTTGCTTTCAGCTAAAAGGTACAAAGCTAATTCAAACCATTTAGAGTCTTCATTGTTTTCTATTTTGTATGCTATGTCCACATTTTTTGTGTTCCTTTTGTAAAACGTTCTGCGGCAACATACACACACATGGTTTGGTACTTCAGCCGATGACCTTTTAAATTTTAATATTTCTTTTCTGTATGTGTGTAATAGAAGGTTGCTATGTGCAGAATTGTCGCTACTATGCTCTAAAACTGTTGCATTTTCTACGTGGCTCTCGCTTCCAAAATACTTTTTCTGAATACTGTCCATTTCTTCTTGTAAGTATTTGGGTGTACCATGCAGAAGAGTGGTATTTAAATTGCCTAATTCTGAAGCTGGACTTTTTGCATAGTATATTTTCTGCACTAAATTTCTTACTTTGGAATGATGTTCTGATATTCTTTGGATATCATGGAAGGTACTTTTGCAAATAGGCCCAGAAATGCACGCTAATGAATGTCCTTTAAGTCCTGTGTCTTTACACACCACAAAAATATCCATATTTTGCAGCACTTTCATTTTACTTTTGTCTTTACCTTTTACATATTGATTCAGGAACTGACGTAAAGATTTGAAAGCTTTGTTTGGAATGGCACACATTGATGTGCACGGCCATTTGTATACTGGAAGGTGTGGTTCTGCTGAAACGAGAGGTAATTCTGAGTGTTCAGAAGATAGTTTTGTAAGCAGTGTTTCTTGTTCCATGATGGTAATATTGATTTTCTCATACCCTCGTCCACTGCTATGGATGGCAATTGTGTTTGTTTGATTTTGTTTGTATGCTTCTTCATTAAAATATGGCTCTGTGGTTGTTGTGTGACTCCATTCACCACCACAAACATGCAAAAAAATGTTTTTGTTCACATTCCGTTTATTGCTGAGTTTCATTTGTAGTTTGGTACTTAGTTTTGTTAGTGCTTTCATCCTATTTAACACTAAAATGAACAACTTCCTTTTGAGAAGGATTGCACTGTCCACGAGTGCTTGTAGTATTAACTTTTTATGGTACTTTTTAAGGGGTGGGGATGATTTTGATCCTCTTCTTAGTAGATTCTGAAGGACTCTGTGATGAAACATTTTTGCTAAAATACTTTTTTTTACTATGGGTTCTTCTTACACTATCCAGATTATTAGGAACATTGTTAGCTGTACTGACAGACGTTTTTTTGACAACATTTCTGTGTTTTGTGACACTTTTTGATGGAGGAGGTACAGTTTTGGTAGTTGAGACTTCTTTTATTATGTTATCCAACTGCATTAGGTGGTTTGTACCAAGATGCTCCACTAACTCTACAACAGGTGGATGCTTACATTGGGCACCTTTATTTTTATTTGCTCTGATTCTGCGTTCCTTTCTATGAAGCTGATTTTTGTTAGGCATTCTTTGGTGTCTGTTGAGAAAAAAAAGTATACTTTGGTCTGTTGTCCAATGTATGTGTGCTGTGTGCATGTGTGCATAAGTGTGATGGGAGGCTCTTTGCCATGGTGTGTCAACATACAGTGACCTCTAACTATCATTTGGTAAGGCTACTTTACTGTTTGTATACCACTACAATGTGCTTTAGATGAGAGTACAAAGTGCCCTACTTGTGACGAGAACCATTATTAATAACTGAAATGCTAAAAACTTGCTACCGCAACTTATTTTCACAATCTAACCTTCTAAGGATTTCCTATGTTATTTCACTACCAAACACACAGGGATTTGTCAGCCATTTCACCTGTTATTCTTTGTTCAATAAATGGATATTTGTAGGTAGAATGGTTTACAAATGAATGATTGCTTTGGTGCCCAAAATAAACAAATAACCCACGCAGCCTCTTTAAGGAGTAGTTACAATATGAAGGTTGTACTATACTTACTTTTTTGTGCAAGATGACCAGGTTTCTTCGGATATGTCGTCTGCAGTGTAGATGCTGTTGATTCTCAGGAGAGTAGTCTTCACTGTGAATAAAAAAAACAATATCAATTACTTTGTGTGTTTGCAGCGGTCATGATACTGCAGACTTTACTTGTACTTCTTTAGTCAGAGGATTCAACTTTCATATTTCAACCCAGTCCATGTGCACATTTCACTACTCTCTGTGCAGTCTTTGCATACTACTTTCAATATGGTACTTGAAAGTCCTTCAAAATAACTACATTTTCTGAGGGTTTACAAATGCCTTGTTCTTTACAAAGTGTAGTATGCATAGGAGAGAGGTTTGTAAGCGATAGGGCAAACATTTTGTACTTGTTAATGAAAAGCACAATGTCCAAAAATCGGGAGACCCTCCGAAGGACATGCCACCACCACACTCGGGAGCGCTTACTATTCTCATACGATCACATTGCAAGTAGCATTACTTTAGGCAGTACAGAGTACATAACTCAGACATTTTCACATACAAAATTGAGGTCTGCCCTAAATTATACTTCTCAACTCACACGCTTTTGGCGGGTGTCACCGCCTTGTAAAGGACAGACTCACCCACCAAGCCTCCTGCACGGCCATTCACTCCAATGGGCGTCTAACCTGCCAAAAACAAAATTGGCTGATTTCACCCGCCTTTAAGACAAAAATGGTTGAGAGCTATGCCTAAATAGGCATGCTTGCAACGTATGTACAGGTTATGCAGAAGACAGTAAGCAGTCGTGTGATTTGTAATTGACAAATCGTCAATCTTGCACTTTAAAAGGGGGAGCGTTGTTATGTGTTCCCTATGGAAATATACCGGCATTATTTTGTCTATTTTAAATCATAAGGCTTCCACATGTACTCTGATTAAAATGTACATACCTTTAATCTATACTGATGCATGTGGACATGCATGGAGCTGTACATAGAAATTCGCAATCCTTGCACAGTAGCTTGTGAAGTAGGTGCTTTGCAATGGTATGCGATTTCCATTAAGAATCATCAACAGTAATTTTGAAGTGCGCAATGTTGATGACAAAGTTAAAATTAGCGATGTTCTATGTGATTGGTGGATGATTGTGCACCCGCTTAGTTGTGTCCAATGAGGGACTCGCTTTGGTACCTCTGTAGAAAGGGTGGAAGGACTGGGTAAGAGTTACGTGCCACACGTAGGCAATGCTTGTCCGCTGGTAGGGCGTGTCACATACGGGTTTCTATAGCAAATCCTGCATGCAAAGACGACTGTAGGCATCAGCCAATCAGATGTTCACATTACTCTTTTGTGTCGAGAGACGGTGCGCACACTGAAAATGGCAGAGGTGGAGAGGGTCAGGGTTTTGCTGCTTGGAGACATTTTTGTGCAAGGCTTACAACACTATGCCGAGAGTAGGCATGTGGCACACCATTTCGATGTGTGAGGAGTGGAGGTGATGTGGAGCACTGACACTGATGCCAATGCTGCAGCAATTCTGCAAGTTTGCAGAGACATGCGTAGAATGACCACTCCTCATGTGGTAATTTTGCACTACGGTGCTTGCCACTTGGGATACCTGACTTCACGTACTTTGTTGGCAGATTTGGCACAGTTGGTTGAAGCACTCATGACCATCTTCCCAACATCGAAAGTCATTTTTTATGCTTTACTCCCGAGAGTACAATGGAACAACACTTCTGATTTCTGTCCAGATCAAAGCATTGGGAGGTGCATCATCAATTGCGGCATGCGTGCATTCATGCTATGAGTTGGTATGTTTTTTTTAGCCACGATAACATTGCTCCAAGCAATGCGCATTACTTTGAAGGAGATGGTGTTGCGCTATCCTCTTTGGGAAATGCGATGTTCTTTTGGAACATAAGGCTTGCTTTAGAGAAGGTTCTGTAATGTTTGCAAGAGTAAAGCAAGGACAAAAAATACAAAAAAAATATATAAAATACCACATGTCTGTACGATATGTGGCCCAAAATAAATAAAACGGCTCTTTTCAGAGCCTACCTTAAAGGGGAAGAAGGGGAATAGTACTTTAATGTACCGTCGTCACGCTCTGATCCTGCACATGTCCGCGAACATGGCAGTAGTTAGCAGACAGCACATATCACCACCAGGGATTCAAGGGTGGAGCCACATATAAATGAGAATGAGCAGAGCTAGGGATTGGTCCATAAAGTTCAGTAGGTGTGTTCTGACCAACATACTTTAGTAAGACCGTCTTCTCCCTCACAGGACACCACACAGCCATGGCTTTCCATGCTCGAAAAACAGATTATCTGGATTGTGGGAGAATCATGGATATATTGGTTGAAGGTGCATGCAGAAAGCTGCACTTTATCTACAAATCTCGGATTTCCACATGCGGAAGTTCACTGGCATGGCGTGCGTGGCATGGGATGGCTGGACTTGGTACCTCTTTGTGTTACTTTACAGACAGAGCGTCCTCCAGATATACTGATCATTCATTGTGGAGGAAACAGTTTAGGCCATGTATCTGGAATTTCTTCACAATTTGCCATGAAGGAAGGACTCGCGAAGCTCATGGACATGTTTCCAAATTGTCAAATACTTTTTTCCTGTTTTGCCCAAAGACAAATATGGTTGCGTTCTTCTGCATTTGGTCCACAAATGGAGAAAGCGAGACGCAATGTGAATAAGGCTGTGTGTGCCTTTTTAAGAGATGTTGGCATGTCCTCTTTCCACAATGAAAACATTTTGTTCCGTAACAGTTTAATTTTCCGCAGAGATGGAGTCCACCTCACATATGCTGGCCATCAGATTTTTCTTCACAATTTACAAAATGCATTGTGTCCTCTTTTGCAATCACACTAACCTATCTGACAATCCGTTTTCCACAATCCACTGTTTTTGACCCACACCACCAAAAGGCTCTTTTCAGAGCCACCACTTACTCCCAACGTACACTTTATTGCTTTTGCTCCATTTGTACCCTCCCTTTTTCCCCTCTATGACTGTCCATGAACTTTTGCTGAACTCCGCAGGGGTCTACGGCCTTCACTTCATAGTTCTATTGTTACACTGAAAAAGGCGGCTCTGAAAAGAGCCTTTTCTGTCATTTTGTTGTTTTTACGTTCATTGATTAACAGCACTCGACAGGAGAAGAGGCGAAAGGAGGGTAAGGAAGGGACACCAGCCACGGGAATAAGAAAGGGCAACTGAACAGACAAATATTAAGGGTGATCTTTATTTAGGTAATGAGCAAATCTTCTGGTGCTCGGTGACTGCAGCCTCAAAAGCACTTTGAAAACTCTCCTCCCTGCAGAGTACTCCGTCACACTACGTGCACACTACTGTCACCTTTGAAAGGTAAGGGTCCACAGCATTGCAAATGGCTTGTGAAGCAGCTGGAGGGAGGCGCTCCCCCGCAGAAGTGTCTCTTGTGGTGGGAGGATCAGATTCCGAGGATGCTGTGGAGGAACTCAAATGACTACGCTCTTTACATGGCACCACCTTGCAGTGTGGAACGAAGTGAGGTGTCGCTTCATGGTTGTCATACCAAAATTGTACGCTCCAAATCTCCCGCGACTCAACACCACATCGCACTGGTTACACTTCACCAGGTTTGCATGTGCTTTTGGTACATTCCCATAAACGGAAAACAACCGCCACACCCACGACTCCCGCCGAGAGCTCCTAGTGCGGATTTCCTCCAATTCATTCTCTTCCTCCTCTTCTTCCTCAATCTCTTCATCCTCACCCATATATCTATTTGCAGGCCCTTGGGGAGGTGGTGATGGTGGCAGGTTTGGGGTGGTGCAGAGGCTAAAAACCCAACAGCAGCCATGGAAGCCATACCGATTAATTTCCTTTTGATCACTACAGCAGTAAAGGCAACACACCTCAATCTGCTATAGCTAGAAGGACAATGGAGATGCACTCGGTGGTGTGGCCTTTTGTAGGGGTGCAGGGGTGTGCCTCGTGATCATCTTCATCCCTACAAAACGGTACACACATTTTACACAGCAACTCCTGAGGTGGCCTATTGTTTGGAATGTGTGAAATTACATGTTTACACTCTACAATACTTTGCCTTGTGTCTACAAGTTCATTTTTATTGTTGTGGAAGCACACAAACCACAGAAACTAGTCCCCACGCTCAGCGTAGGTGTGGTCACAAGATGACGTCCTCAACCCATCCGCCCCCGTAATAAAAGCATGCGCACAAGTGTCCTAGGGACAGTGTTCGGGTTCTCAAACTGCTTCAAAGTGCGACACAAGTGAGACGGACAGTTAGGAACTGGCGCAATGTTCACAATACTTACGTTTGTACTGCGCATGTGCACGCATGCTATGTTCACTGTACGGACAGTTCCAATGTCCTTAGGACAACTCCATTTTGTTTGCCTATGAAGTTGCCGGCCACCGTGCCTGTTCTACAGACGGCACCATTTTGACTGCGCCCAATACGGACCGCTATACTGTCCTTCACACACTCCCATTTTACTCATTTACTCCCATTCCGGACATCTTGTGTGTTCTACGATCATGTATTATCTCGTTTCCAAGCTGTACACCGAGGTAGTATATCCTTTGGACACCCCTTTCTGTTTATGTACGCACATTTTCAAAAGATGGTGCAGTCACACATCACATCCGTCTTACTTCACATTAGACAGCACCCACATTCCATTCCTTGCAGATAGGTCGAACAGACGCGCTGTTCGCGAACAATGTACATCTTTTTAAAAGAAAAATCTACACACACACTCTTTCTCTAAAACTACTGCACAAAAACATTTCAAACACACACACACACATCAATCTAAAGAAATAGCGGGGGAAGCGGACACGGAAACAAATATGGAGGAATTAGGATTCAACACGGGCTGGTTATGAGGAGAAGATTTGTGAGTGGAAGAAGGGATGGATATTTCGTTAAAACGTCTATTTTCCTGTTCAAGGTTTGGAGATGGTTCACTAGGGAAAGGAGAAGCAGGGCAGGTGCAAGTGGGGCAATGACAACAAACTTTTCCTCTCACACAGTCCTCCACATCCACAAACTCCCGAAACTTTGAAAATTGTTGTTCAATGTGTCCATTTTCTGCTCTATCCTTTTTATCCTGTCTTCTTCTATCTTGTTTGTTGCCCTTTCTTCTTTTCTTTCCTGGTCTGTTAAAAAAAAAAAAAACATAGGTTGAATGCCTCTAAAATACTGGTCACTATTTTGCATATGCAGAGCACTCTGTACCATTATTGTCGCTGTCTTCAGACATTTCCTCATGTGGGAAATTCTCCTCCAGCCACTCCAAAGTACTAGCCATTTCTGAGTCAAAACAACAGAAAGAAATGACTATTTTTGCACTACATACCACAAAAAAAAATCACCCATATAAAAACATGACCTGTACTCTTTTGCTGTAATGTCCCTTTATCCTACTGTGTCTGTCCACTGTCGTTCCAGGCTTCCGAGTTTCTGTGAAGTGATTACGCTGGAGGCATCCTTTCTTTTTTATAGTACCATCCACTTTATTCTACATGGTTATTAAATTTGTGGTTTTCTTTTCCTAATTTCTGGTTTCCATATTTACTTATTACTACTTATAATATCTTTATGTCCTTCTACGTTGCACATTTTTAGTGTAAGACAATAGTACATTTTCAGGTATCCCCTGCCTCTTTGGGTAATGTTGATCCTGTCCAAACCCGTCCGCAAACAGGCGTTTATTCCGTCCCTTTCCAATATCACTAGGGAGGGGGTTCTGTATGTTCTATGTTAAATGTATGTCAAATACGTACATTATACTACATATCTTTCAAAATCATATGATTACAGTGAATATTCTGCTGAACGACTTCATTGCCACAATTTCATGCTTAAGTTCAACCTTCCAAAAGCCTATGTAATTCCCTAAAAAAAAAACTTTGTTTAGGGGACGTTCCCCTCCCAAAAACCAGTTAAATTCACTAGAAAAAAAAAACTTTGTTTAGGGCACGTTATGGTTAAGTTGCCCTCCCAAAAACCAGTGAAATTCACTACAAAAAAAACTTTGTTGAGGGTACGTTATGGTTAAGTTGCCCTAACAAAAACCTGTACACTTCACAAAAAAAACTTTCCACCTTCCCTTTATGCTTCAAATTAAAACCGAAAAACCCCTGAAATTCGACAGTTATGGTAAACTAAGCCCCTAACCCTGCCACCACCCCTGTGCACTGCTAACACTAACACCCAGACCATGAAAAATGTCATCTCAAATGCCAATGTTGACATCAATGACGACATCACTTGTTTAGCCCCTTTCTTTTCCTTCCCTGCCATACATATATATGTACATTCAGTAAAAAAACTTGACTAAAGGAATGTTATACTTCACAGTGCAACGAAACACCACTGCACATTCCCCCATTATAGTAAACTAAGCAATCACAACTCGCACCATCTACGTGCATTTCCAACACTAACACCCAGGACATCAAAGATGACATCACAAATATCATTGATGACATCACTCATGTTTGTGTAAAGACTGAATGGTTTTTGTCAAGTGGGGACTAAGTTATATGACTATTGTATGTATTTTTGACACTCAAGCATGGACATTAAAGCATGGTTTTGCAAATGTGCCCGTGTTTTATTGTTTGACAAGTGTAATAATGTAGGTACAAAAAATAGTCATATACCTTTGGTGACTAAGGTATAGCCTGTGGCCGTGGGCAGTAGCCAAATTGTCTGGGTCATGGCATAAGGTCCTGACGCGGACAATCTGGCTATTGGTCATTACCGCTATGGACGAAAAATGGTGTTAAAGTGGCTATGTCTACCTGGGACCGGCTATGTGGTAACGTTTTTTTCGAAGGAAGGATAGGTTTGAAAGGGAAAAAAAAGTGCTTGTAGTAATATGTTCATAGGGTTTTGCAGGCTGTCATGGCAAGGGAAGAGGGGCTGTGTACGGAGCCCCGCCTTCTCTTTCCATGTTGGCTGTCTTGGAAAAGGATTTTCCTTCCTACAGCGGTACGCTGCAGGCTTCCCGCTGTAGGAAGGTTAATCCTTCCTTCTTACAGCGGGACGCCAGCCACAGGTGTCCCGCTATAGGAAGAAAAATCTGTTTTAGCACCCTGGTTTCCTGCTTTGGGAACCAGGGGTGCTAATGGCCTTTATCCCCCATTTCAGGGGCTGCAATGGATGAGAATGGTCCTTAGCCCTCCTTATTTATTAATGTATTTATTTATAACACACCAATGCCCGCAGACTTCAGGCTGTGTGGTTACAGTATTTGTTGAGGAAGATCAGGTGGAGGAAGACAGCTTACTACTTGCTGAGAAAGGAATAACCTTTCTGAGAGCATTGCGGTCATTGGATTTGGTGTGGCGACGCATGGAGGTGGTCCCGTAGGAGTACTGTCCAGGTAGTCTGCGAATGAGTACAAAATTGCACTCAGTGCATTTCACTTTGGTAGCTTTAACCTTTGGTACACTGCCAACAGTAGCAACGAACTGGCAAACCCACGATTCGATCTTGGTGCTAGAAGTAGGCACTTCCTCTACCTCATCCTCTTGGTCCTCTTCATTGTCTTTGAAAGTACTGTGCTTTTTTTGTTGTGAAGGTCCTCCAGCTGGTGATGGTGGTGGCTCTTGGGGAGGAGGGATGGCAATAACTGATGACATTTTTAAGATAAACAGCAGTTTTGATAAAAATACTGTGAACTAGATTGGTAATGGATAATGAGTATGAAAAGGTGTAGGAGGTGTGCAAGGGAAATTTTGAAGTTGAAAGTTCCTAGATCAGTAGAAAATGCAGTTCCGAACCGTCCTTGAAGGACGTATCTTATCGTGAAGATTGGGCTGGTTCTCGGACATGTCATTATGCCGAGCGCTAGCGTATGGTCATGTGGCACTGTCCGGAAGGTCCGAAATTAAGTTAGATGTTCGTAGATGTCTACGGATGCAAAACTAGCTGAAATAGTTGCAAAACATGTATAGAGGTGTTAAAAATGATTCTAGAAGGTGGGAAATGGCAGAGTTTTAAGGTGGCACTTTGTAAATTGGACACAAATATTGTTATATTTGGTAAGTATGATATTAGTAAGTTGTAGGAAAATAGAATGCACTTGTAAAAACCTATGAAATTCAATGAAAAAACTTTGTTAAAGGGACGTTATGGTTAAGTTGCACTAATAAAAACCTATGAAATTCAATGAAAAAACTTTGTTAAAGGGACGATATGGTTAAGTTGCACTAATAAAAACATGTGAAATTCAGTAAAAAAAAGTTGTTAAAAGGACGTCATGGTTACAAGTAAAATCGAAAACTCCCTGAAATTCGCCAGTTATGGTAAGCTAAGCAACCATAACTTGCGCCACCACCGTGCACTGTCAAGACTAACACCCAGGACATCAAAGATGACATCACAAATATCATGTGTGGTCAAGGTCAACTGTTCTGTGTACCAATATTCCCTAGAATACTAAAAACAAGCCAACAGTCTGGTATTTTTCCTAAGCATGGAAAAGGCACTTGTCAGGCACCACAATAGTGGTATTAACTGGCCTTTGATGTAGCAGGTGCAAAATGGTGGAAGTACTTGGACATCTAATAGCAGTGCCTGGCAGATGACTAATACATATACACAAGCTAAAACTGTTGGCCTTGACAATGCTTGTTTTTAACAGGACTTCAGTGAAGGACACGCATAGTGCATATATTTCATGTGGTTGAAGGCAGAGCTTGTAAATACATATTTATTACACAATTAGGGTGTTGGAAGCGGCTGTGTGGACATACTCCATGCAGCTTGACACGGATCAAGTTCCCTGAAAAACTCAACTGGGAGTGGCAAAGGCGTGGATTGGTGGGGGCTCCCATGGAGGCAACTGGGGTCGTGCTCTAAGAGCAGCAAAAGAGGTGTGTACATTTAGTGGGCCAGAGTGCTTTTAATCTCGAAAGCGTACTCATTAGATGTGCCTCGGTGTCCGGAGAGCGGTGAGAGGCTGTTGCGAGGTTTCTCCGACGGCTCGTCTTGGAATGGTCTAGAACTATCTTAAAATCCTCCACACGTTAAACAGGCGTGTTGGTCCTTGATCACATCTGCTGCCCATTCATTCGTTTCATCTTTTCTCTAAAACGCTCCAGAGAGCGTGTTCACTATACTTAAGGAAGCAGACATGTACCTATAAATAAAGGTCTGTTAAGGAGATGCCGCCTAAATCTTAACCCAAAGCCAATAAAGGGGATTATAATTTGTGCAAAGGCAAAACTTCCGAAATGCAGGTCACTGGGAAAAGCATACCAAGTAACAACAGAGCCACAACGATTCAAATGACAGAGGAAAGAAGTGCTGATGGGAGTAAAAAATTTGAGGCTAAAGGGAAAAATCACAGCATTTTCCCCAGGGGAGTCACAAGTTACAATTATGAGGGGGCTCCCTTGCGTGAGAACCTTGTGGAAGAGGCGTGCAGTGCAGCTCCCACAGTAGTTGATTTACGAGACTGCGATTGTACAAAAATTGATGATATTGATGACAATTGCCTATTGGCTCTATGTTACTCATTGCAGAATAGTATTGCAGCAGCAGCAGAAAAACAATTTCTAGCAACGAGCCTCTTATCTAACTCTGATCTGAATGTGGGACCACAGGCGGGGGTCATCACAAACGATGCAAAAAGAGGGCCCAAAGACCCAAACAGACTGTCAGTGACGCCTAATCTTATACCTCAATCAGACATATCTGTGTGAACGGGGAAGTAAGTACTGATGCTGACCCACTGTCTGAAACCCATATGATTACTCTGGAGTTTGCAATGAAGATTTTGTTAAAACTTTCTGGTAGCATCCACGAGAATGTGTCATCAGTTCCTAATTTTAAGTATGACTCTGCCTCGCTGTGCCGTGAACCATGTGACGGCGGTTATAAAGGAGCAAAATCAATCTCCTAAAGAGAAGCAGGTAATGACAGGGAACTTGGCTGGAAACCATGAGAAGGAAGTGGGTAAGGATGGCTCTAACGAGAATGAAGATGGCATCTCTGTAACTTCAGAGATTTTCCTTATCTGCAAACAAAGACTTGTGGCAAGGCGCAAAAGGGAAAGGGTCAGGAAGAATTTACAAGACTCACCTACCCAACCCTTCTTGGAATCTGTCTCAAACATGAAAAATCAAAGGAAGAATCTAACACAGAGGAAGAAAAGACAGGCTAGGAAAATGGGAACCCTAACTAGCTGGCTAATGAATAAGGAGAAATCGGTAGCCAGGACCAAAGCCGAGGTGGCCCTTGATATATCGGAACAACAGCTTGAGGATTTCAATAAAAACGGGGATGTCTCAATTGAATGAAAAATCTATGCCGAAACCACTAACACGGTTAAAAAAATGTTGCTGCCACCAGTATTGTCTAACACCCCGTGTGAGTGAAACAAACCCAAAGGCATTCATCATAAAACATTTGAATCAGAAAACAAGAAACATTTGGCTGAACTGGCCTGCTTTTTTCAATTGTTGAAGTCGATTCCTCCATTATGTGTTTTAGGATGTGAAGATTTTCACTTCTTTGAACCTTTAACAACTTGCAAATCCGATTGTTAGTCGAATCCACCGCAAGACGGAGAACACTGTAGAAATGATCTGTCTTCATGAGGAGCAACTAAAGTGTATGGGGGCGGAGATGGACGTAGCTAAGGATGCATCTGATCCGAACCGACCTGCAATTAGGGCAAATCCAAATCCTAATGTGTAAATGTTGGCGCAAGGGGTTAATATTGGAGCAATCCAATTTCTGTTAAAATGGCTGGCAGAATCACTGCCAGCACCCTCAGAAAATTGCAAATGAGAAATTGCTGTGACATCCTGGAATTCAAGGGGATTCAGTCATCTCGTTGGGCCAGAGTCGTCATTTCAGTTACGTAGGCATAGTGAGATATCTTTATTGCAGGAAACATGGATGATGTCAAATTCCATGTGAATGGCTATCAAATAATACAAGTACCTGCTAAGAGGAGGGAAATAGGAAGACCTTATGGTGGCCTGTTAATTGAGATTAGCCATTCCATTAAGACCCAGAGAATCAACACAGCTGGATATGAAGACTTTGTCCTAGCAGTACAGCTGGAAGACATTACCCCAGGGAAACATGAGCGTATTTTTGTCATCAATGAGTATGATCCTCCTGGCGGCACAGCGACTGATCACATTTTTAATACATTGACTGACGTATTGGTAAGTTGGATAAGAGGGGAAAATCATGACTGGGGCCTGCTTGGGGGTGACTTAAATGCTGGATGTGTGTGTCATCGTGAAATTGAGGATGGTCCACATTTAAAGGTAGAAGTATAATGCAACAGCCCTCATCTAGTAATCAAGGGAGGAAAAGGCTGAGCTTTCTGGGGGAATCAGATTTATGTATGGAGAACCGGCGAGTAGAAGGATATCGACTAGGGAAATGCATTTGGGCTTCGGGGCAGAAAAAAGCCACACTTGACTATTTTTTCGTTAACTCCAATCCCATTGGTAGTCTTAGATATATATGTCAGTAATGGAGAACAATCCTAGTGATCATGCTATCATTACTCTGTCTGCTAGATGGCGGATGCCAAGACGAGACTATGATAGAAATGTTACAGTGGGAATGAACCATGCAGGGAATCGGATCGCACGGTCAGTGCAAAATGTGGAAAAAGCTACAAATAAAATCTGAGAAATGGGAGAATATCTATGTTCTTACATTGCCTCCTTCGACATAGATGATATTGAGAATTGGCTCTTTCAGTCCTCGAGTGAAGTGGCAGCATCTAACAATAGACATGTTTTATGCGAATACAGGCGGGGACCGCCTTTTAATAGGAATGTAAGAGATCGTAATTGAGCCCTGCGTAGGGGGATTTGAGCAGCCAAATGAAATAGTAATGATTCTACAGACTAGGTAATTATTAAAGTAATTAAGAATAAATATCATAACTGGGTATGCTGGTGGTGCTTTTCTTGTATAAATGATGCTTGGAAAAAGATGATAATGGTTCTAAATTCCTGCAAGAGCAGAAACATCTGGAATCTTTTGAGAAAGGCCAAGGGTAACAAAAACAAAAAGTAAATGAATACGATATATGAACAACAATGGGATGAATATCGGGAATCTACTACTATCCCTAACAAAACATACCCAAGTCACCAAACCGAAGAGCTTGTATCCTGAAAATGGTATTCACATTTACAGATTGAATATTATGAGTAAAATAAGGCATCTTGAGGCCTCTGGGGCCCCGGGCCCGAATGGGTTTGCAAGCATAGTATTGAAGAACGACTCTGAATTATGGGATTCTATTCTTGGTTTGTTGTTTAACAAAGTTCTAACAACTGGCAGAATTCCACTTTCATGGAAGACTGCTATTATTGTCCTGGTCTATAAGAAAGGAGAACGTAATGACCCAGATAACTATAGGTTATTGTCACTTCTTGATACAATGGGCACATTATGTTCATCATTTATAATGGAAGAACTCCAGAAGTGGGCAGAAAATTGTGATCTCCTGGACATGTTCCAAACTGGTTTGAGGGACAAAGACTGATATGCAAATGGATATTTCCCATCTGTGAGAGGTACAATGAGCTAAAGGGTTGCTGCATACTCTCGAGTGGGTATATTCCCAAAGAAAAGGTCAATGGGCCATGTTTGTTCTTGCAGAGGGACGCCTATGGACTATTTTTTGATTATTTAAGGGATTTAGGTTTAGTGACCCTAAGTTTCCTAGGGTCATCCAGACGTGGATCCCTTGCTCACTGTGCTCAGAGAGGCACAGCTCTGCCTTACTGGTGAGGCCCAACAAGGCTGAAACACGTGTATGGGGTTGCTGTTGGTACTCTTGTTCAGAAGGGAATTGCCATAGCACTTCGGTGCTGGACTGCCCATGTGGGCGGGACAAAGGCTGATATGCAAATGGATATTTCCCATCTGTGAAAGGTACAGTGAGCTAAAGTGTGGCTGCAGACTCTTGAGTGGGTACCTTCCCAAAGTACAGGTCAATGGGCCGTGTTTGTTCTTGCAGAGGGCGCCTATGGACTATTTTTCAACTACCTTGCATAATTTAAGATTTATGTATTTACTTTCAAATAACGCAAGGCTGAAGGATAGCCCAGTGCTATATACCCTTTTTATTGACTTTTGTGCAACATTTGACTCCGTCTGCAGGGATATACTCTGGCAGAAGTTAGAATCTTATGGCTGCCCGGTGCATCTATTCTTTATTAATTACCTTCATGAGAATATAACTGTGCAGGTCAAGTTGGATGAGAGAGGTACCCCGACATGATGGCTAAATATAGTAAAGGGAGTTAAACAGGGCTGTTTTCTGGCTCCCCTTCTCTTCAACTTGTACCTGACAGACTTGCCAAGGTGTTTGAAAGAGACCAAAGGATGCCCATCCGAAGAATAATAGTAACCATATAGATTGCCTTGCATATGCAGATGATCTAGTATTGCTAGATCACACACACCCTGGTCTAGTAAAAACAGCAACCAGACCATGGGAGTATGCTGCAACGAATACGTTGAATTTCAACTTGAATAAGACCCAAGTTGTTCTATTCTCACATATCAGAAAATATATAGACCTAAGCTGATTATAAAAGGGATGAGTGTAGAATATACTGACTGGTACAACAAAGGAATTTCAATCAACATGTTTTGTTGATTGAACTTCTGATTTTGTATATTTATTCACAAGTATGAATTTGGAATAGTATTGGTTTCTATGACTAATTTAATTATTTTAGGCCTATGTTGATTTTACTTGGGATGTAAGGTGTGCATGTTATAGAGTCTCACTGGAGCAATTTATATGTATGATCTAGGACATAGGTCATTGATTTGAACCATAGCAGCCCCGTCATACATTTTAGAGTTTTGTCAGCATAACATTTAGTTGACACATTTGAGATTAGGAGATAGATTGACATGATAACAGCCCACTCAACTGAAATACTAACCATGTACTGCCTACACAGGGAGACCATACTTAACCTCCTGACCGACATCCAGGAGGACATTAAGAGCAGGATCAGCATCAGGTCAGCCATACCACCACTGCTAAAGCTGGTGTCGGTGCTGCACTTCATGGCCAGGTGCATGTTCCAGCACTCTGTGAGGCAGCTGCATTGCATTTCACAGCCTGCCATTTCCAGAGGGTTGTCGCAGGTTCTGGAGGCCCTCCTGCAGGCCCTCCTGCACCATGTGGGGCAGCACATCACCCTCCCTACTACCCAGGCACAGTTCAACACCACCAGGGCGAGTTCTATTCAATTGCGGGTATGCCCAATGTAGTGGCAGCATTGGACTGCATGCATGTTGAGCTGGTGACCCACCATGCCTCAGAGGAACCGGAAGAACTTCCATTGCCTCAATACACAGGTCACCTGTGATGCCAACCTAACCATCATGCACTGCTGTGCCTGATTCTCAGGATAAACCTAAAATGCAATGGTCCTTCAGAACAGCATGCTGATGACCTACATGGAGCATCACAGATGATGATGATGCAGCACCAGCCGGGCCATGCACATGCACATAGAGTCCTGGGAATGGTGCATGACCTGCCAAGAACTGATTGATTTGCAGTAATTGTGCACAATCACAATAAACACTTGCCTTGAAAAAAGGAATGTCCAGTCAGTGATGCAGGTGACAACTATTTATTAACTAAACCATGCATTCACACAAACCCTATACCCCCTCATAAAAAAACTCCTCCATTCCCGAAACCCCCCTCTCCCCAAACTCCCCCCTGCCGCCCCACCACAAAACACACCCAGGGAAGCACCAACTCATTGTACTTTCACTTCCAGACCCTCTTTGGCATGGGGTCCTTTACAGACTCAATTGGGGCCCAGAGTTGCTGCATGCTGCACCTTGGGCGGCCATGCAGGGAGCTCTTGATTGTTACGACTGATGATGGTGGTTCAGACCCTGGGTCTCTATGTGTTCCAGGGTCAACTGTAGGTCATGGGGTATGCCCTCGGCTGTGCCAGAGGCAATCGCATTGCCCTCATGCACTATTTGGGCAAAGGTGAAGGGAGCAGCAGTGGCATGATGCCTGGATCAGGCACTCCTGCGACTGGAGGCCTGCAGGCATTTGCACATTAGGCACATTTCATCCAGCTGCTGGCGTGCAAGCCCGGTCAGCTCGGCATGGTGCTCAATTGCCTGCAGACATTTGTCAAGTGAACAGATGCTGGAATGTGGGCTGTGAGGTATTGTAGGGCTGAAACACTGGGTCGGGTAGGGGTTGTCATCATCCCCCTCCTCCTCGTCTGTGCTGTACATGCCACGATGGCCTGGTGGCTGCTGTGCACGTGGTGGTGTTAGGACACAGGAGGGATTGGGGACAACTTACCACGGGTGTTGTGATGGCAGCAGCCACATGCACCACTGCTGCATTGCCACTTACATCAGTGGGTGGCAGTGGTGGCGATGATGGTGGTGGGCTGCCACAGCTGGAGGTGGTGGGGCTGCCACAGCTAGAGGTAGTGGGGCCTTCACAGGTCTTCCTGCAGCTGCTGGGTCTGACATTGATGGTGCAGGCACATCACTGTCAGTACAAGTGATTGTATTTCAGGTTTGAATAATGACATACTGGTTTTGGGTATTGATCATCATAAGATACATTTTATGTTTATTAACAATTTGGTCCTCTCTAATTATGGTCTTCTTCCTGTTCTTTCTATCTCTTCAATATCTGTTCTCTTCTTTATTATTATAATTATTATAATTCTTTTTTTTTTTACATTACGCCTTCTCCATAAGAATACACACTTTCGTACCCAAGATAGTATTTAAAACACATAAATATACATTTTCACATAAAACGCAGCGTAAGGATCATCCCGCTCCAAATTGGCTGCTGTATGCATTAGGAACGCGATGACATCATCGCACGGCACGCTAGCATGTTGCGTGCACCGCGATGACATAATTGCGCTACGTTTAAACACATATAAAGTCAGAAAAAGCTAAACTAATGCCGCGCAACCTAGCCATCCAGACCGCTGCTTATCAAGGCACTCAGGACATCTGAAGCACTATGTAAGAAGTTACTAAATAAAAAAGGTAAGAAATGCCTAAATATTTAGAGATTCTCTATTACTTTGACAATCTCTTTTTTCCAAGCCAGCCTTCATAACTACCCAATACAATGGTCTCACTTAGTCTCCTCTTTCCATTTAGCTATATTTACCTTGAATTTATGAACATAGAAGGAACATCCATATTGAAGTTTACCTGTAACTATTATCCTATTGAAGTTACCACAAGGAAACACTAAGGATCACCTAACATAGACGCTAAGAGATATTTGTAAACAGCAAATAGGGTGAGTCAGAATCTTTTTCATACACCTTATGTTGGTTTGTTATGTAAGAGTCTAACAGAATGAAGACTCAATAAGCTATGGATACACATACAAATGTCCTTTTAACCTTTTATTTCTATCTTTCTTTACTTTCCTTTCATTAGAAACTGCTTCCTCTCCTGATGAACCATTGAATTAATCAGTGGGGAAACACGTGTCGAGAGCAATGATGTGTTTAAGAGCAATGAAGGAATATTTATTTTTGGAGTTTTGAATTTATGAAGTTTTGAAGTTATGTACTGAAAACACAAAGTGTGAAGTTTAACACCAAAAACAAAATTAATTTGTATGAAAAAGAACGATATCAATTGTGTGATGTTTAACACCAAGTGAAATAAAAACACAATTTTCACCAATTATTTGGAATCAAGTTTGTGTTACTATATATTCAACAAAAAGACAATTTTGCAGTAAGCATATTTGACTCACCAACCAAGCTTTGTATTCTACGAAGTTGGCGCATTTGAGTAAGTTACTTTCCCAACTCAAGAAAAGCTTCGATACATCACTGTCAGAGGACTGCATGCCTATTGGGGAGAAATGAGCATGTTGTTAGATTTCTGGGAGTCATATCTGTGGACTTGGATTATACTTATGCTACATTGTGCATGCCCTGATCTTGTCATGTTGATTATTTGGTCTGTTTGCTCCAATGTGTGCTTCTATATATGGGTGGTGGGAGTACACATTGACTGTTGGTCTTTCAAGGTGGCTTGTTGTTTTGAGTGCAGTAGGCCTATGATTCCAGTCCTGTTCTCCCTTGGCACACATGGGCGCTCGTTATATGTCCATGTATGGGGCTGTACATTTTGGCAACAGTGCTTATGCTATGCTATATCTGCCCGCATTCCACTGGCATGTGTGTGTGATCGGGCCATTTGCTGTGACTGTCACATGTTGGACATGTTCCCTTGCCCATTTAGCATTTCTCTGCCTAGGGATGCATGTATGTGGACTCAACATCTGCATTTAAATGGGGTTTGGTTTTACTTACCACCATCACCTTGGGTTCCAGCTCATGCTTCTGATGTCCCGAATCCCTCCATGCTCTCCACGTGACAGTCCCTCGGCATGCAGGGGACAGTCCCTGCGGTCGTGACCCTGTCTGCCACCTCCTGCCAGATGAGCATCTTCCTCCTCTGACTGGTCCTCCTGAGGCCAGCCCCAAATAGGGCCTTTGCCTGCTGCAAGTGCATCCAGCCCCACCTCTGCAAACTTTGGCTTCCTTAGCCGGACATCAGGGACTCTGGATTTCTTGCTCCCAGACATTTTGGCATGCCCAGTTCTGCTGGATGGCAGTTGGAAGTGGGGGATTCAAAGTGGGTTGAGTTTCTTAAATGGCTGCAAGTGAGATTCCCATTCTGGCGTTGATGCTATTTCGGGCGCCGGTAATTCTGGTAACAGTGATTCAGTCAGTTTGGAGGCTGGTATCACTATTACCGGCACATTTCTGCCGGGAATACTGGTGCATTGCTGCCGATACAGATCATTCCATTGTGCCGGTATTACCGTTTCCAGCAGCGGGATATGCGCGAGCCTGAGGATCTGTAATGCACCAGTAATTCTGTCAGTCGCCCTGCTGGTAATGGTAATACCGGCATATCAGAATTACCAGCGTTTTGTAATGAGGGCCATTAACTCTCAGAAGAGAAAAACACTGGCAGGGTCTTCCAGTGCAAAGTTTGATAGCAAGTCTCGAGTAAAGCGAGCTCAAAGAGTTCCAATGAGGACGTGTTTTGGGCAGTGAGGGGCAGGAACTGGGTGGGAATAGCCATAGGGATTAGTCATTGACCAAACAACCTGTGTGTCCGACTCATATGCCATTTCTCCCAATCTGAACTGTTACGAAATAGATTCGACATATAGGTTTTGCAAGCCCCATCTAACAGCCAAACTAAAAAGCCCATCTGATTAGTCATAAAGAGATTGAGCATGATGCAATTTTGCCTCTGCTGCACATCACTCCCCACCCCAGCACTTCTGGCATGTGTGAAGAATAAGGTTCAGTTTGACCCTTCATTGAATGTCACAACTCATATCACTGCTAGGTGGCAGCAGACCTGGAGGCTAAGAAGACAGGCACAGTTGACTGCAGGGGTCTGCAAGGGCAGGAGAGTGCCTGTCAGAAACCTGGCCTGCCAGGCCAGTGCATGAACCCCTGCGCATGCCCAAATATAATAGAGCTATCTTCTGTTGGTGGAGGCCCATGACAGTCGCCTTCAGGGGATGCGCTGGGCATTTATGCTTGCTATCAAGTCAGGAGTTGAGGAAGGCATCCACTCACTTGTGCAGTCAGAGGTGGCCACCCTTCCCCTGGGTATCAAGACACCTCAGTAATGCGGAGTACACCAGATGGCCTTTAGTCACTTCGTATAACTCGGCTGCCCAAATGAGACCAATGCCCAAAAACAGTTGTCACACGTGGAATTCCCTGCGACTGACTGCACACAACGCCACAGCACTCGAGGATAATAAGAGGTGGAAGAGTGGAGGAAAACGTTAGGAGTCAGTAAGGCCCATGAACTGCTCCACCAGAACAAGTGGCATTTTTTTTTTAATTAACTTGGAATGTATTTGGTTCCACTGAACAGTGCAGGGTTGTTTTTCCAGGATCTCTGTGCATGCTGTAACTCCTGTAATAGATGGACTTCAGAAAAGCATCCATCCAGGCCCAACAAAAGGCACCTGAGACCAGAGACGTTTTTATGGGAGGCTAAAAGGGGCACTTGCCCAGGACCCCCACCTTGGTGGGGGCCCAACAAGGCTGCCTGATCTGAAGAAGTAAAATTCCATTGTTCACCAGTCTTAAATAGCACACATCAGGATATTTAATGGGGTGCTGCTGATGCTCTAAACCCATTCTGTTTTGACAAGTACATTCTGCCTTGATCAATTCATCACGTGTTGATTTCTGTGTTCACTGCGGTATACATAGTTTGTGTGTTCCTTACGGCACAACTCTGTAGCATTCTTTCCTTCCTGCAGGAATTATGTTGCTCATGTGCAATAGGCAAAAGTGAAATGCATATTGATAAATTGAATGCCACAATGGTTCAGAAGTTAGCTCAGAGTGTGAAGCACCCATTGCAGAGATGTGTTCATATGCAAAATTAGAATATCACATTCCAGCAAGGCTGGCTGAGCCTTTTCTATTTCTGAAGTTTATAAACCTGACTGCATATGTACTTGGTTTTGCAGAACAACATCTGCTATTATCAACAATGTACCTGTACCAGATAGGGGTTGCTATAAAAACGAACATATAATCTGTATGGTGAATGTCTAAAAATTGCTTTGTTCAGATTGGGTGTTGTAAAATCTAGGCAATCTCCTCCAAAGATGGCATGAACTGTTAGTCCACGAGGTGAATAAGTATCCAAATTCAACACTATGGAACTAAAGCGTACATGCTTGTATCCTGGATTTGCCAGCAGACGATCCAGTGCTCCTGGTCAAATCATCTAATATATCTTACATTACTGTGCTGTCTTCTGTGAGGTTTGCCTTCTTGCATGCTGCTGGTTTCGTTTAGCCCATTACTTGATCTTTCTTCTTATGCAGGTCATTTGGGTGGAAGGGTTGGTAGACAGAAGAGAGCAGACCAGATGTTGCATGCCTCAGGCAAGCATATTTTAATGTCTGCTTGTTTGACACAAAAAAGGCTTGCTTTTTGATAATAGTCAAAGGTTTTTAGGCACATTTATAAATGAAATATCACAAGTAATTGTTTTGGAAGTATTTAAAGCTTTAAAATACAAAAGACAAACCCAGATGAAATGTGTTAAATGGTATGCTAGTACTTATATACTTTCCTAGATGATGGAGAGAATGAAGCTAGAACCATTCCCAGCTTGCATAACACCCTTTTATAATATTTTGTTTACAAATGGTCATGTTTGGTAATGTGATTTGTGTACTTTCCAAGTCCGTTTTTATAAAATGAGATTGTTTTAGTTCTTGGTAAGAACTGGAAAAGAAAGTGTTCAAATGCAGAAATTGCAGAGTTGGCACAAATCACAGCTTCACACCTTCACCAATGTGTGATCCTGGGCATCTCATTTAATCTTGTGTTGCCTAACCTCTCAATATTGCCAGTCCCTAAACCTTTCAAAATTGTCAGCCCTTCAGAGTGATTTTCTTTTCATGGTAAGATCTTCATAAAAGACTTAGGGCCTCATTACGCGTCCGGCGGTAACCGCGGCGGTAAAACTGCCTGGTTACCGCCGGACTCGTATTACCATTCCGCCTCCGTGATTCCCGGAAATTACTGGGGCATTACAACCCCGGTTTTCCGGGAATCACGGAGGCGGAATGGTGTTAATCCCCATTCCCATTGAGTCCTATGGGACTCAATAGGAATGGGGATCATGGAAACACCGGCAGCATCTCGTAATGCGGTATAGGGGGTTTGCGTAGTCGAGTCTTGATATAACGATTGATTGAACCGCGAAGAGTCTGTTGGGAAATGAGAGATATGGAAAGATGCACCTAATGGTTTTAAGGTGGTAGTGGCAGGACTTTGAGACTTTGTTGACTTGGCGCAAGAGTGTTAGGTCAGAGTGAAGGGTGCATCCAAGATTTTTGGTTTCAGTTCCGTGACAGGCTCTGAAACCTGATTGTGCGGGGTCTAGGAGATTGTTGGCTTCGACAAAGGCATTTAGTTGGGAGTAGGCGGTTCGGTCAATGAGTTTGGCAAGGAACCTGGTGTTTGATATGGACCGGTAGTTTTTTGGCTCGAGAGGGTCGAGGGAAGGTTTCTTAATTAGAGGTTTGACATGAACCGTTTTGAATGCCTCTGGAAAAATTCCAGAGGAAAGGGAGGCATTTTTGATGGGTCTTGCGTGTTCTCCTGCGCAGGTTGAAGCGAACATTTCTTTGAGGGTTGTGGCTGGGCAGGGGTCCAGCGGAGAGCCAGATGGTTTGCGGGCAGATAGAAGTTTGAAAAATTGCTCTGGTGATATTGGACTAATTCGAATGTTGGTTGCATAGTGGTCGCAGCTGGTGGGCTGGCCGGTAAGGGGGGAGTATTGCCTGGAGGATGAGAGGGAGCCAGTTTGGTGGCTAGAGTATTTGTACTTTCGAGAGCCGTGGTGTAAAAGTGGAGTGAGAGAGAGTCGCACAGTGATTGTGAGGGAGTCGGGACGGTCGTGGTGCATGCCGGTTTGGTGAATTCGGTGATGATTTTGTGGAGTTCTTTGCTTGGGCTTTTGCAGTTTAGGATTCGGGAGTTGTAGTGGGTTTTTTTTGCTGTCCGGATTTCGGCCTTGTACTGATAAAGGTGATGGGACAAGGTGGCTCTGCTCTCCTGGGTTTTGTCTTTCTGCCATTTGCGTTCTAGGTATTAATATAGTTGTTTAGTGATCTTCAGCTCAGGAGTGAACCATCTGGGGAAGAGGCCACAGGTGGTTGATGGTTTGCAAGGGGGTGTGAGCACCATCAGAGATACGTTGAGCCATGAGTCAAAGGCGTCTGGGGTTAGTTGTTAGTGAGTTGGCAGGTTGGAGGTGGAGACTGGAGGAGTGCATCGGCTAGGTCCAGGATGATTATTAGTTTTTTCCAGCATTTGCGTAGATTCGGAGGTTCAGATTCATTACTGAAACTATATTTTAGTGACTAGATTGTTAAAGAAAGACACAGTATGTGAGGAGGTTACTTTCAATGGCAACCTATGCATGGTGTGTTCAGCTCTATATGTGAATTAATTATATTATTCAAAATAGTACTAAGGACTTATACAACAGACTGAAATAGTTAGGAAAGAATTTGTGCTAACACATGGAGATCAACACAGGGCAGGATACACAGAGGATTCTGACAATTTAAGTATTTACTAAGGTATTTATGGGATTTTTTATAGGGTTACTGAGGAAGGGACATACTTACAAAGAGCCTTGAATGGTGTAGTTTGGGCAGCAAACCAGGTTTCTGGACTGCAAGGCAAGATCTGGTCCTGCACAGCGGTGGGCTCTCCTGGAGGGGACAGCTGGGCCTAGTCTGGTCACGGTAGACAGCGAGGTGCATCAGCTGGGCAAAACAGGTAGCAGGGCAAAAGCCGCTGTGGTCACTGGATAATCCAATAAAGGGTTCCACCGCCTTTCCCCTTTTTCCCTGAATTATTGGGATTTTTGTAGGGTTTAATTCTGGATTAGAGGTTTAGCCTAGGTAAGAGGTTCTGCCTGGATCTGCGCTCAGCTACCCCAGACCTGGCATTGGAATTTGGAATCTTGAAGGGTTAATAGTGGATGTCAGGATCTCTGGATGTTGAGTTGGATTTCTGAATCTTGGATTTTTGAATGCTCTGACTCCCAATAAGCTTCCTCCTTATAATAGTCTGATGACATCAGATGATTTTTGCAATGTGGGCAGAACTAAGCTAGACCTACCTCTAAGAATCAGATAGGTAAGCCTGTGAATGTCGATGCCTCCCTGTCAGCAGATTGGACTAAAGGCAGTGACTTATTTTAGTGTGTGTGTTTTTTTTACAATGTGCTTTGTTCTACCAAAGTTACATTTGCCAAAATCAGTTATGTAACAAAACACTTATATTTACAAATGTCATCATCAGGACAATTAGATAGGCAGATTCCAAATTTCACAAGGCACACTTCTGTCCAAATGGCAAGTTTGTGCAATATGGCTTTGTTCTCCTGGCATTCTTTCATGATTTCTTTGTAAAATACTTTATAAACATCCTACAAATCGATATACATGAGCCTAACAGCTTTGGGCATATTTACATTTACGCGTTATAACTGTAGCATGTGTGCTTCCCCCAGAAATGACAATTTCCTGGCGTTTGCGTCCACAACATGCCTGAAGAACCTACAATGTCTTATTTTAATGGCTCAAAAATGACATTTAAACGGTCATAATTCCACATTCCTGTCTCTTTAGGTTACTGAAATAAATACTTTCATATCAAAAAGTCTGTTAAATCAAATGGCTGGCATCTTTCACTGGAGGTCGGTCCTTAGAATTTCCCCAGTCATCCTACCCCTCCTGTGTCAGCTCTGGACAGCAGGGCTACCATAGCATCCTTTCATTTTTGCAGATGGAGCTGAAGAGAGGTGTCACCAGGAATTCACACTTGCCTGTGACAAGGCCAGTCCCCTGATCCATTGTTCTTGGCTGAAGAAATGCCAGAAAGTCTGACGAGGTTGCGTTACCTAGCCACCTTCTAACTTTCATTTCCTGAACATGGTGGCGGGAAGGGGGTCGGGTGAGCGAATGGCGAAAAAGAGAATGAAGTGATCGGACCAGATGATAGGGGTGGGGGGGTTTAAATGAATCATGGTGTTGGAGCTAAAGATGGCATCAAGAGTGTGTCCTTTATAGTGAGTCGGGCCATTTATGTGGGGTTGGAGGTTAATTGCATCTAAACCGTCAACAAGAAAGTGTGTCATAGGGTTGGTGGGGATGTCGAGCCATATGTTGACGTCTCCAAGAAGGGTGAGGTTGGGATGGTTTAGTTGAAGGGTGGCAATAGAGTCGCAGAGGTTGTTTGTGAATTGTCTATCGTAGCCACGGGGCCTGTAGATAATTAGGAAGCTGTGTGAGAGCGACGGAGAGAGGGATAATTTAACAAGGAGAGATTCGCAGGAAGGAATGGATGGTTGGTTGTCGATGATTGAGGCGTGGGAGAGAGATTTGAAGACAAATGCTACTCCTCCTCCTCTAGAGGGACGGTTCAGTGGGATGAGGGAGTAGTCAGGGGGAAGGCTTCATTAGCGATTGGTGCGAAGTCGTCAGAGAACCAGGTCTCGGTGATGAAAACCAGGTCAGTGTCTGTTTTTTGCTACGGATCGGGCATTAAATAGGACGCAGTTCACATCGGTAGGCGAGGTTGGTCTCGGAGCTGGAGCGGAAGGGGGTGGTGGTGGAGAGAGTGGAATCGGGAGAGGGGTAGGGTTTTTTAGGGTGGGTGATGATCGATGGGAATAGTGGGCGAGCAGAAAAATTGCCAGGCTTCGGGCGGGATTGGGTGGCTGCGGTGGCTGCATGGGTTGGGATGATCGGGATTGGCTCGGGGGATTTGAAGGAGGGGTGTCGACGGTTACGAGTTTCAGTTGCAGTTGATTAAGAAATCAAGGGAGAGGAGTTTCAGGAAGGGTGAAGCTAGAGGGGAAGGAGGCGATTGGGAGAATGTGGTGGTGGGTCTCGACAGAGGGGGTGAGGAGTGCTGAGAGATTGAGGGGGACCAGGTAGGTTTTCTCTTTAGTTTTTTTTTGATTTTGGGATTGGAGTGTGAGAGACGGTAGGGGGGTCAGAGGGGGAGAGGGATGCGGCTTCGGTTCTTGCTAAGGCCAGGCGTGCAGTTCTTAGGGAGGGGAAAGAGTGCAGTCGGGGGGGGGAAGTGCCAGGGGTTTGTGGGCTAGGCGGGGGGTGGATGAATGCAGGGTAGGGTGTGCCCGGGATGATAGTGAGGGGAGCGGCCGTTGTTAACATTGGCTGGTCGGTGGTGGGGTTCGGTGGAGGTGTGGCCTTAGGGTGGATGGTTCGCCATCGAGCCCCTCTGGCTTGGTGTTTGGAGAGGGGAATGGTAGGGAGTGCGAAGGAGGGTGTGATGGCAGGTAGATCGGGAAGTGGGGGCAGTCTAGGGTGGTTGTTTCCAACAGGCTCTGGTGCACTGGGTGAACTCATTTTGGACTTTTAGGTGCAGTCTAGGAGGGTTTTCTAATCGTATTCTAATTGCAGTGGGGGCACGCTATTAGGGACACTTCCAAGTTCAATTAGCACAGAGATAATATTAGACTATTAGGTGTACTTCTAGATTCAACTGTACACAGAGATGATATTAGGCTGTTAGATAATATTAGGTACACTTCTGAGTTCGACTGTACACAGGGATGATGTATAGGGATGATGTTAGGTCTAGATTCAGTTTTGTATAGAGGGAGTTTTAGGCAATTCAGCACAGTTCTGGATTCTACATTACACAGATATACTATTAGGTATACTTTTAAATTAGACTTTGCACAGAAGGGGTATTTAGGCGCGCTTCTGACTTTAATGCTGTCGTGTACACTTATAATTTCATCTAGGCGCAGAGAGACTTATTTGGACACTAGCCAGATCAGTTAAGGTACGCTAATAGGCACATTTCTCTCAAATCAACTTTATACAGGAAAGGTATTAGGCTATTTGGCACAGTTCTGGATTCTAGAATCAACTTTGCACAGAGAGGTTATTAGTGAGATTAGTTGGTTCAACCAGGCACGGTATTAGACTATTAAGATATAGGGCACACTTCTAAATTCAACTTTCGCAGAGAGGTTATTGGTCACACTTTTAGATTCAGCTTTCGCAGAGAGTCTATTGGGCAGAATTCTAAATTCAACTTTCACCTATAGTCTAAATTCAACTTTCACAGAGAGTCTATTGGGCACAGATTAAATTCAACTTCTAGGTACACTTCTAAGTTCAGCTTTTACAGTGGGGCTATTTTGGGATGCTTCTAAATTCAACTTCTAATTGCACTTCTAAGTTCAACTTTCACAGGGGGGCTATTGGGACACTTCTAAATTCAAATTCTAAATGCACTTCAAAGTTTAAATTTCACATAGAGCCTATTGAGTACATTTCTAAATTGAATTTTTTACAGAGAGGCTATTGGGCACATTTCTAAATTTAGCTTTCAGTGAGCGGTTATTGGGCACACTTCTAAATTCAACATTCAATGAGTGGCTGTTGGGCTCACTTCTAAATTCAACTTTCAGTGAGCGACTGTTGGGAACACTTCTAAATTCAAAAAGAGGCTTTTGGGCACAGTTCTAAATTCAACTTTCAATGAGCAACTGTTGGGCACACTTCTCAGTTCAACATTCAGTGAGCGGCTTTTGGATACACTTCTAAATTCAAAGAGAGGCTTTGGACACACTTCTAAATTCAGAGAGAGGCTATTGGGCACCCTTCTAAATTAAACTTTCAATGAGCGGCTATTGTGCACCCTTCTAAATTCAAAGAGAGGCTATTGGGCACACTTCTAAATTCAACTTACAATGGGCGGCTGTTGGACACACTTCTGAATTCAAAGAGCGGCTATTGGGCCACCTTCTAAATTCAACTTTCAAAGAAAGGCTATTGGGTGCATTTCTAAATTCATCTTTCAAAGAGAGGCTATTGTGCACACTTCTAAATTCAACTTTCAATGAGCGGTTATTGGGCACACTTCTAAATTCAAAGAGAGGCTATTGGGCGCACTTCTAAATTCAACTTTCAATGAGCGGCTATTGGGCAGACTTCTAAATTCAAAGAGAGTCTATTGGGCGCATTTCTGAATTTGGCTTTCAATGAGTGCCTATTGGGCACACTTCTAAATTCAACTTTCAATGGGTGGTTATTGGGCACACTTCTAAATTCAACTTTCAATGAGCGGCTATTGGGCACACTTATAATTTCAACTTTCAATGAGCGACTGTTGGGCACACTTCTAAATTAAACTCTCAATGAGTGGCTATTGGGCACACTTCTAAATTCAAAGAGAGGCTATTGGGCACACTTCTAAATTCAGCATTCAATGATCGACTGTTGGGCACACTTCTAAATTGAAAGAGAGGCTATTGGGCGCACTTCTAAATTCAACATTCAATGAGGGGCTATTGGACACACTTCTAAATTCAAAGAGAAGCTATTGGGCACACTTCTAAGTTCAACTTTCAGTGAGCGGCTATTGGGCACACTTCTGAATTCAACTTTCAATGAGGGGCTATTGGGCACACTTCTGAATTCAACTTTCAATGAGGGGCTATTGGGCACACTTCTGAATTCAACTTTCAACGAGGGGCTATTGAGCACACTTCTAAATTCAATTTTCAATGAGTGACTGTTGGGCACACTTCTAAATTGGGAGAGAGGCTATTGGGCACACTTCTAAATTCAACTTTCAATGAGCGATTGTTGGGCACACTTCTAGATTCAATGTTCAATGAGCGACTGTTGGGCACACTTCTAAATTCAAAGACAGGCTATTGGGCGCACTTCTAGATTCAACATTCAATGAGGGGCTATTGGGCACACTTCTAAATTCAACTTTCAATGAGCGACTGTTGGGCACACTTCTAAGTTCAACTTTCAGTGAGCGGCTATTGGGCACACTTCTAAATTCAAAGAGAGGCTATTGGGCACACTTCTAAATTCAACATTCAATGAGCGACTGTTGAGCACACTTCTAAATTCAAAGAGAGGCTATTGGGCACACTTCTAAATTCAACATTCAATGAGCGAATGTTGGGTACACTGCTACATTCAAAGAGAGGCTATTGGGCACACTTCTAAATTCAACATTCAATGAGCGACTGTTGGGCACATTTCTAAATTGAGAGAGAGGCTATTGGGCATACTTCTAAATTCAACTTCCAATGAGCGACTACAGGCGGCATACCTTCCTGGATGTTATTGATACAAATTATCCTGTATGTACTAGAACAGTAACCCCTTTGTAGACTGCTAATATTGGTCTTCAAACGCTACTTGTTTATCATTCTATTTGAGAAAAAATGAAGAGGGTAAGGGGACTTAAAGGGAGTTAACATGCTTATTGTGCTGCAAGACAGCATATCAACCTATAGGTTCTGAGCGTGACGGGTGGGGGGCGTGACCAGTATTCTTGATCCCTTTATTCCTTTGGTTTGGTGAAGGGGGGCCCAAAGAGGTCTGTGCCCAGGGCCCCAAAAGTACTTAAGATGGCCCTGCCTGAGACTGATTGGCCTATTCGCCCCAACCAAGAATGAACAGGCTTCTGACCCCAACATCGTCTTAAGTCCGGAGAACTGTCCCATGAAGACATTGTTGCGCTACCCTCCATTGATGTCTAGTGAATACTCGGAAAACTGTCATATTTTCTTTGTAATATACGCACCACCAACGTGTACATGGCAAAGCCGTTGCAGTGTGACCATGTATGTTATGGAATGGCATCATTTTAAATGAGGATCCGGGGCGAGACCCCAAATATGAAGACATTATAGGATTTATAATGCATTTTGATTTTTTTGTATTGTTTAAACAGAAGAAGAAGCAGTTTAATTTCATTTTGGAGCATTGCATTGATTGTGTATTAGTGTATGATTGTTATGTTGTACTATTTGAAGAAGACCTTACATGGGTTAATGACAACAAGAACGATTGATGCAAATAGTTACAATTGTGAGCAGCATTACGTTTACATAATCTCATTTGCGTATTCTAAAATGTAAAGTTAATGCTGCTCAAGGATTTTGATTTAAAAGCATATTTGATGACGATACTCGGCGTATCAAGCATGTACAGCATTCATGTAGGAAGGAACGCGATGAATGATACTTGTCTATTAAGCTAAGCAGGTACAGCATTGTTCCCACTACCTGTCCGTGGGATCATTATACGATTATTCATAGATCTAGTGCTGAGGGACGGATTTGGTCTGTGGACCTATATCTAAACAAGTTTCACGCACATGTTTTGGGTTGTAGATAATTGATAAAGAGTGCAGTCTACCAGAATATTAAAAGTCAAATTGCTCCCATCAGGGCTCAGCAGACAGTAGCTTTAGCTGATGCCCTACAGAAGCGCTCGCAGTGTTTTAAGAAACCATGTATGTGTAATATTATTTTTAATTGGCGCTACAGTGTTCATGACGTTCATTTTAACAATGCGGGGAGGGGGAGCTCTCCCATCTGTATCTCCTTCTGTCAATGATCAAGTTTCCAGTCGTGTAGCCCAGGTCCTGATTTTGTTCTCTCCCTTGCTTCTAGGCACTTGTAGTCCTTCATTTATAACAAAAGAACTACAAAGCAAGACTGAATGGATGCCACCCTCCTGACAGAGACCTAGTTAAGACCTGTGGAGAAATATCACCTCCATCCAATAACAAAAAACAAAAAATAAGTCTGTGCTTCCCTCTTGACTTGGCTATGGCCTTAGTATTTTAGGGGCGTTTATGAAGAATGTTTTAAAGGAAGCAAATCAGAAAAAGTGCTTCCTGGAATCCTAATGGTCATCATAGACAGAAGCCACCTGTATGCTCCCTGTGGTTTTCTGCTGTAGCTTCATAAAGTATGAGTTCCAGACCAGTGCATTCGGATGGAAAGATCAAGATCTCAACATCTTAGTTTTAGAGGGCCTTCATTGCAGTATTAAATGATTGGTGTAAGAGATTTGAGGAGTCATTTTCTAAGTACCCGGACAGTGTTGGCCCACCACTATGGGCCAGAGAGCGACATCCCACCCCAGCCCTACCCCCCCACCTGAGCTGCTGGCCACCGGCTCACCTGAGTGATAGGCAGCATAGTCCCCTGTATGCATCATTTTCACAGGGGACTGTGCTGCCTGCTTCTCAGCAGGGACGTCTTCCCTACTATGCTTTTGCTTGTTTGTTTGTTGCAGAGTCCTTTAGGACACAGTGCCTGCGGGGAGAGGAGGCCCACCTGTTAGTTAGCATGTTCCCTTTGTGGAGACATAACATGAACATGCCAGCTGACAGCAGAGGCCTACTATCTTGTCAGGTAGCATGTCTGAGTCCCGAGAGGAGGGGAGGGCCATTCAGCCCTCCCATGGCTGCGCGGGTGCATGTGTGAATGCATGCAGGCTAGATAAATGCATTTCTTTTATTTTTATGGTGTATTTATTGATGCATGTATGGATCATATGCATGTATGTAGGTAAGTTGGGTGTGTTAATGGCATGTGATTGTGCTGGTGAAAGTGCTTTTGTGCATTGCATGTGGGGTGGTGGCGGCCATGACATTCTTTTTAGCTTTGACCATGACATTCTATTTCACTTTACCCTTGATGCACACACTTTTTCCCTTTACCCTTGATGCACACAGTACTGTCCATCAAGGGTGAAGCAAACATGGTATATGAAATGTTATTACAGTGATAGGCTTGCCTACATTGGATGCGGACCAGTTCATCCAGATAATAGCACGTACTTTGCTTTACCCAAGATGCACAGTTACTGTCCGTCAAGGGTAGAGCAAACAAGATTTGACTAGACTGGCCTACATTGCGTGTAGGCCAGTCTATCCACGTAATAACACTTATCTTTGCTTTACACTTGATGCAAAGACAGTAACTCTGCATTAAGGGTAAAGCAAGCATGACAAGTGTTATTACCTGGCTAGATTGTCCTACATTGAATGTTGGTCAGACTAGCCACATAATAACACTTGACATTACGTTACCCTTTATGCAGGTAAAGCAAAAATGGCAAGTGTCTTTACTGGTCTACATCCAATGTATTATTATTATAGGATTTATAAAGCGCGAATAAGGCATCTAGGCACTAGCGAAGAAGGAAGGAGCAGTTTTACAGAACAGAGCCTCAAGAACTAAAAAGCAGAAGGAGAGCTAAAAAGATGAGTCTTCAGAGTATTCAGTCTGAACTCTCAGGTGTAACGGAAGGGCGTTCCACAGACTAGGGGCCAGAACCGAAAAGGAGCGGCCACCCAGACGCTTAAACCGAAATTTGGGATTCTTCAAAAGAGCCTGCGTTTAAGAGCACAGACCACTTGCAGGACAATACCTTGCCAGTTTCTTTCTCGGATACTGAGGACCAGCATTGTAGAGGGCAAGGTGGACAGTACACAAAATCTTAAACTCGACCCACGCTCCCACCAGCAACCAATGTAGCCGGCGAAGAAGAGCAGCAGAAGGAGTCAATCGAGGAACTTTAAGCCCAGTCAGCTTCGTTCTGGAGGACCTGTAGTCGCTGAATCTGGTACTTCAGTTGCCCCAGGTAGATACCATTACAGTAATCTAAGGACTCCATTAATGAAGATGTCACCAGTATAGTGCGGTTTTCCAGGGGAAGCAAGGGAAGAATTGTTTTCAAAGCTTTCAGTTTTCCAAAACCAGCCCCACAAATGGCAGAGATCTGGGCTTTTGTGAGCTCGTAGGACCTGTCTAGCCATGTAATATCAACACTTAACTAGTTTATTTACCCTTGATGAGGTTACTGTGCATCAATGGACAAAGTGAACATGATAAGCTGTATTAATTGGCACACTGGCCTATGTTGGTATAGCCAGTGTGGATATACTTTCTTTCTTTGGCATGGCATTGTTTATCACTGAGAGTCCTTATATGGAAATACTAGCATATATTGGTGCAACATGTATGGGCACAACCAGCATTAAAATGTTTGATATACAAGCACATGTTGTGGGCAAGGGTATAGTGAAGATCTATTGGAAATTGGTCCTGTGCACTGTTGGTAAACTTGCATCTATTGGGTTTTTTCAGGTGTTACCATGCACAATTGAGTGCAAACTTTGTGGCGTTTTATCCAGTTTGACCCAGAAAGTGCTGTAAAATGCACCATTTTAACCCTTATTATAAAAATGTTCTTGGGACAGAACTCCTCTATACACTCCTTGTTTGGTTTGGGCACCCATGCTGCACTCGGTTATTCACACATTTTAGGCATACTCATACATTTAATTAAAAAAAATTCACCAGCTGTCACTGTACCTGTACCATACACAGCTCCATTCTGCCAATAATGTTGCCCTTGTTGTGCATAGCTCTGTGAGGAAGGAGGGCAGGTTCTGTTAGTCGGTTAGCGGAAAGGCAGATGCAGAAGCCTTCATGTTAATAGATGCAGGTCAGAAGTATCTGGTAACTGTGTGCCGATATGAGCATCTCTATGTTGTGTGGGGTACATTTACCAGCCCAGCAGAACTCCCCTACTTTACCAAACTGCATTTCAGCAGTTACAAGCAGAATGGCTGATCTGGCTCTGCTCAGCACTATTGCCTTGCATCAAAACTTTATTTTGCAGTCACAAGAATAATGGTTGCGCTGTCTTTGCCGGGCACACACAGGGCGAGATGAAATATAGAACACCCTGAGAATTGCTGCAAATTATTTTCTTCATGTGCACCAAAAAGAAAAATTCAAAAGCAGCCTAGTGCAGCGCTGCTATGCTACCAGCTTAAAACTTCAAACTAAAGAAAAGGAAATGTTCTGCGTTAAAATGGCTTTTCACTGATGCCATTTCGATTTGTTCAACATTACACAGTTCGTTCCAGCAAGACACATGCATGCCCATCTATATTCAGGCTACACACCAGCAAAGGAGGGCAGACCTCCCTGAAAGGCATATGTGTCCAGGAAAATCTGTTAAATAGTGAGGAATTCACTCCAGGCCGTACGGCAAACGTTTTACTTTTGCAATAATCTAGCACGGTCCAAATTCTTCATGAAAAGCTCTCTCTCCTTTTGCTGGATGTCAGTTTCAAAGAACCCTTATGTTGAACAGATTTCTGTGTATTAGAAATTGACTAGGGCTATACATAACATTCAGAATAAAGCTGCGAGGAAACACAGCATTTGTAAAGTGACATCCAAGAAAAATTAACCCACGTGTGAAAGGGTGCTTTTGTCACACAAGAAAATGCCTTTTGAAAGTGAAATGTTAAAATGAGGCCCTGTGCTTGCATAGAAATGTGATGGGAGAGGGTGTTTTGCTTTAAAATATACATGATATTTAGGCCCAAAAAGACTTGATTTCTGTGACAGAAAGTAAAAAAAAAAATGTGTGTGTTTTTATTAATAGCAGAACAAAGGGGCCTGGGCAGGAAATCCAAAGGCACTAAACCTTCCTGGGACAGGAATCTCCCCCACAAACTAGGAATGGGCCAAGGTGGAGAATCTAACAACCTCGTCAGATGGAACGGCATTGCTACTGCACTATACAATGGACTGCCCTGGCACACAGGTGTGAATTCCTGGTGACACCTCCCCTCAAACCAAACTGAATGACTTCAATGGCGAATCCATGCCAAACCCTGGTCTAAGCTGACCAGAGCCTGACATGTGGCTGGGGGTTGGAAAGCCTGCCCATATTTGGCAAACAAAGCCAGCCAGTTGATTTCAGACACTGTTCAGATTATGACATTTATTTCAGTAATCAAAAGCTATATTCATGTGAAATTAAATGTCATGTTTGCACCATTAAAATAAGACATTGTAGGTTTTCCTAGCATGTTGGGGACACAAACACCAGGACAATTTCACTTATGGGAAAAGCATACATGGTACAGTTTTGAAAATTAATTAAAACATGCCCCGGGATAATATGTAAACATATATACAATTGTAGAATTTTAGGTGAAGTAATATCCATGAAACTGGCGAAAGATTTCCAGAATGACTAAACAGCATCGCACTTTCTTGGGATTTGAACGATATATTCTTTGCAAAATATGGGATCTGCTGATTTAAATTTTATAAGGATGACGTGTATAAAAATAAGTGTTTTGCTCCATAAACTATTTTGGCAAAAACACCGACCCTAAACATGAGTCACTTCCTACAGTCCAATCTGTTGACAGGGTGGCAGTGACACCCACAGGCTGACCTATCCAATTCTTAGAGGTAGGTCTAGCTTAGTTCTGCCCACATCATAAAAATCCTCTGATGTCATCCGTCCTTTATAAGTAGGAAGCTTAGGGGGAGTCAAGAGATTCAAAAATCCAAGATTCAAAAATATAAGAATCAAAAATCCAACTCTACATCCAGAGATCCAGACATCCAACAATCACCCTGCAACAAATTCCATATTCCAGTGCCAGGACAGGGGTAGCTGAGACCAGATTCAGGCAGAAACTCTTACCCAGGCTGAACCTCGAATCCAGAATTATACCATACAAAAATCCCAATAACTCAGGGAGAAAGGGGAAAAGGTGGTGGAACACTTTTTGGGATTATCCAGTGACCAGACCGACTTTGGCACCGCTACCTTTTTGCTCAGCTGATGCAGCTCGCCATCTACAGTGACCAGACTAGGCCCAGCTGTCCCCTCCAGGAGAGCTGCCACTGCCCAGTAACCAGATCTTGCCTTGCCATCCAGAAACCTGGTTCGCTGTCCAAACTACCCCATTCAAGGCTCTTTGAAAGTATTTCCCTTCCCCAGCAACCAAAGGCTGCATCCCTTGCTCTGTTACCATGCCATTTGCCAAACCCTATAAGAAACCCTATAAGAAATCCCATGAATACCCATGCAAATTCTTAAATTGTCAGAATCCTCTGTGTATCCTGTCCTTAGGAAATTTTGGGTTGATCTCCATGTGTTAGCGCCATTCTTTCCTAATCATTTCAGTCCGTTGTATAAGTGCCTAGTACTATTTTGAATAATTTAATTAATTCCCATTTAGAGCTGAACGTGGCATTGATAGGTTGCCATTGCAAGTAGCCTCCTCACATACTCTATCTTTCTTTAACAATCTAGTCACTAAAATATAGTTTCAGTAAAAGAAATCACTTTTCTAACAAAACCGAGTTGTCCCGTGAAATTGTTCCCTTTTAAAAACCGAGTGTCCTTTCCCTTTAAGAATTCCATATTGTCATTCATCCAGAAGCACCTTTCACTTTCATATTATACCTGTGATGTGCCTTTGTCCTTTAATATTAAAACCACATTCCGATTGTGTCTGTTTAGCTCCCTTTCAAAGCCGTTTTGCAATTGTAAACCTGTAAAAGTCAAGAAATTGCAAACCTGCCACGTGTGATTTTGCTGCACTGTTTTTCCTTCCCAAAGTCGATTTTTTTTAACTGTATGCCTGTTGTGTAGTACATTGCCTTGTAGCTTGTCGGTTTTCATGCTTCTTTAGTAAAGCCATGCTCATTCTTGCCTCATTCATTCAACCGCACATGTAAAATCAACGTTTAGTAATTCCGAGTGTCATTTTGCTAATTTTTCAAAGGAGCTTAATCTGATTTTTGCCTCCCATTGAGGTGTGGAAGCTCGATTTTTTAAAATGTTTTGCATAGTATACCTGTATCCTTGCTACTCCTCTCCACGCACACAAAGTTTGGTTAACAGTATTTAAGGGGGTGTTGCAGGGGAATGCTTAACTTTGGTGCGATTTAAAGCATTACCACAAAAGTGATTTTGCTTTCTTTCAACTGTGCATTGTGGCCCCTGTGCTATAAGGTTAAACTAAGTGTATTCTATAATTTTCCTGTGTAATTATGACCACACTGGTGTTTGCTGGCTCTGGGACGTCTTGACCCACTTTTGCTCTGCCATGCGGCATCACTGTGTTCTGATGGTGCCAGAAACATCAAAATGGCAGCAAAACCGTGGTACGCACCAAAACCTCTGAAGATCGCGCTCTGCAAAGCACAAAAAGATGGCTGCCCAATCTACCATGCATGTTGTCAGTGGTGGAACAGAGATCTGACTCCTGAAATGTGTCACTGGGCTCCACAACAAATGAAAATGGAGTACAGAGGGAAACGCAGTGCTCAGCTAAAGGAAATCCAAACATCTTGCTTTAAATCATTTTTCTTTGTTGCTGAAACTGCAGAATGCCAGTACCAAACACCCTCAAAAATCTGAAATTCTTACTGGGTGCTACAATTCACTTAGTTCAAGAAATCATTGTGAACATACAATGTCCTGAAAAGCTGAAAGTATCAAAGAAACATCCACTGCAAAAGTCACCTGCCTGTGGAATCTGTCAAAATCTGGGTGCAGTACCCTCGGCCACCTGAATGATGACTGTCAGAAGCCTGCATGATAAACTTTAAAACCTGTATAAACTGAAATCAAATGTTTGAAATCTAAGGGGCCTGTTCCTGAGAGTAACCTATGTTGTAATTGTTAATCCCATGGTTTAGAATCTGGAGTAAGTGTTCTAGCTGCTAGTTTGAAATCACAAGTTTGTTTTATGCTAAGGAAAAATGCAACAGAATTAACATTTAAATTTAAGCCTGTCTAAAAGCCACCCAAACTGAAATAACAGCTCTCCTTCCAGCTTCTCTCCACCAGGAAATCACACCTAAGCGATAATTATAGGGTGGGGGAAGAATTTGGGCTACAGAGGCAAAAGGAGACAATGGACATCCTCCAGCTAAAGGGAAGCCTAAGTGTGAAGGGTCATAAATGGACTCTGCCCAGGAGAAACAGGGAGGAGACTGCTCTTGAAGTGCAGGGAGACAGAAGGAGGCGGAGACAAACAAACATCTGTGGCTGAACATTCACAAAGAATATTTTGTTTAAATACATATAATTTACTATGTAAAATTGTGCAAAATATAGAAATAACAGCATTGTTAATGTAATTTCTGGATGCACAGGTGAAAAGGTGCCAGAACTCTGTGACATGTTCTGGGAAGAAACGGCAGAAAATGTGATATTACATAAAATGTATTTCTGATAGAAGTATGAAATGTTATACACATATGGCCATGTTATATGCTTGTACAGATTTGCTGATAAACTGGACATTGTGTTCCTGATAAAAAGGGCGAAATTGAGTGGAAAGCAGACACAAGATCCTACAGCGACGGGGTTTTGAGGAGTATCTGCTACTCAGAATATGGGATCTATATATGTGGTTGTTATAGAGGTTGCATATGTGTAAATATGTATTGTGTCAAAAGTAGATTTTGTGTTCAAGAGGCTAGGGGTGGCTAGGGGAGGCAAGGGGGGTGGACTCTAGGGCTCATAAACCCACACCATTAAGGTGACACCCTGTTTCTCTCCTCCTATCAAGGCAGAGAGGAGACCTTGACCAATCCTGGTCAAAGGGGCGAGCTTAGGATAAACCAGCACACACACCCCTTTATCATAAACATAAATAGAGACAGCTCAGCACTCAAAAAGGACACACAGATTCACCCACTATCCGAATGCTGGCAGAGCACCCTGCTGCAGAACTATCCATCTTACTTGCTCCAGGCTCCAGAAACTTGGCAAAGCAGAAAGGCCCATTTAATAGCTGAACCATTTTCACCTATGCCTTAAATTTCTAGAACCAGAACCAACCCTATAAACCTAAGGGGAACATCAAACATACAGCCGGGCTGTGCTGCACTGCTTGCCTGCTGAAATAATTATCATCAGAACCAAAAAGGGCAGATCCAACCCAGTTCTGTGCCGTGCTGTGACCAGAGCCATTGCATATCAGATCCAGTCCAGTTGTGCCATGCATTGTCCCGAGCGCCTTGATGCTGCCAATCCGATGTGCCCTGACCAGAATCCCTGACCAGAATCCTGACGGTTCCGTTTGAAACACATCTAGTGAGTATCTATAGATAGAACTGTGTCAGTAGCCTATGTACCTTGCTTAGTTAATCCCTATCTTAAACCCATCCTCTCTTTCTTTACGAGCCAGTATTGTTAGAACTATCTTTGCATGGACTCTTCTCTCATTTGTGTTCCTAAACCCTAACTTCCTATTGATTGATTAAGAAAGTAATTCCCAAACCAAACAGAAAGTAGAGTATCACACCTGAACTGTTATGATTGACCGTGAATGACCTTCCTGTGTGGCATTATACTTTTTGGTAGTCTTTAACATAGTGTAACACATACATTCTTTTTGTCATTTTAAAAGTGCAATCCTGTTTTCCATTCTTGCACTTAACTTGAAAAACGACCTCCACTAACACGTCCATAACTCCCTCTGTTTTTGTTAATTCACATCTAAATCCATATGGTTCTCCCGCTTACCGCACACTGAAAAGTTAGCCGCAAATTTTGTTTTAGGGAAATTCTGACATGTGTAAAACAGCTTTTGATTGCTTCCGAGCTTAAGTTTAAGATTTCACATTGTTTCTTAGTATCAAATCATTGCTAGTGTTTGTGTGTAACTATCCAAAGCGGCTCCCATAAGAATTTAAACAATTGCAGCAATTTAAACCGTATTTAGTATTTTTACCCAATCCATTCTTAAGATAACTTTAAAACCATTCTGACCGTTTGCCAATCAATTCTGTTTTTCTCTTGTGTTACTAGGGGGGGAATTGGAATTGATATTTTGTTTGAATTCTGCCATTCCTGAATACCTGCTCTCTCCTCCTATCTCTTTACATTGCCTATTGGGGGTTGAGGGGTGTGCAGGGGGAAATAGTAACCACACTGCTATTTGATCTGAACACACACAAAAGTATTATTTCTGTGCTGAATTGTTTTGCTCACTATTACTCCTTGTGTATTAAAGAGATTATTTAGTGTTACATCACCCCATTTGTGATTATTGTGTACCCATTAAAACATAGTGTGATTGAATTGTGAATACATAAATAAATATTTTACCTTTGCAAACCAGCCTGATTCCTGGTTCAGTGTGACCGGGGGGGGGCGGGTTCCAGGAGAGGGGCGTGATATGAGTGATACATCGTTCAGAATAAAGAACTTTTAGACCAAAATAAATAAGGATTTCAGTTGTGCATTGCATGCTAGGCATCCTTAGACTACCCCGTACCTACTGACTTTGTGCCCAACCTATCCTTCCTGATCATAACCTTTGTATAACCTGTATATTAGTCTCACTATTTGTCTTACTGTGATCATATATGTAACTTTATAATTTCTATTGCGACCATACTTATAACTATGTAACTATGTAAGCTTTGCATTCTCTTACTGCTGCACCTTGTTACCCTTTGGTTTGGTGCTCATTAGAAGTAAATAAACAAACAAACAAACAAACAGAGTATTTGAATAGTATATTTCATTGTAATACAGCTCATGTTCAATCTTTGGGTCCTACCATGCTGCTTTTGGAACATTGTTCCTACATGGCTAGTGATCATCATTTGGCAACTCTGACTACAGAGAAAGTGGCCTCACCTGACACTAATATAGCAGTGCTATAAAGAGCGGTCAAACTCACCAATTGCCAGTTCCTGTACTCAAGATTTGATCGCCATGGAGGAGGGACGCTGCCAAAAAAGAGATTAAAGGAGGAAACAAGAAGAAGTGAAGGCATGGTAAAAACCAAGGCCAGAAAAAGAGAACCAGGAGGAGAAAGACAAAGAAATGTGAAATCTCTAAATAGGGAGGATAGAGAAAGTGAGGTACTAGAAGGATAGACACAGTTGGTGCATTTGGAGGTGAAAGGTGGGGAGGGACGCAGGACTGCATCAGGAAGACCCTTAGGTATAAAATACAGTGCAACTGTAGAAAGGAAAAGGTGGAATGTAGGACGAAGGAGTGGGCGATGAAAAGGGCACATATGCCATAGGGTGCTGGGGGTTTCTAAGAGAGAGTGTCGGAAGCTGGCTGACATGTTGCAGCCAGAGCTGGACTATAGACAGCAGCAAGGCTGCATTGTAATCCCCACTGCTCCAGCAGTGGCACTGATTCATTCTGAGTCTGAAGAAATTTGGTAATTCAATTGATAGTGTATGATGCTATGGTGGGCGCTAGAGATTCCCAGCATAAACAGAGCTGCAGACACCAGCACAGATCCCACACATCCTAGTCACAGCACCTGTGCTTGAAGATAGCTCATGCATTAAGAGTTCAGCTCGCCTGGGCCAGCCTCCAGGCTCCACTTCGTTCGAATCCCCCATGCCGGGCTTGACTGAAGTCCCTTTATCCCTCTGATGCTTACTTCAAAAGAACTTCTACTGAATGGACACCTACCTAGCCTCTGTTACCATATCAGCTTGCATCTGCTGAATGCTGTTTACTTAATGTACATATATTTATATCATTCCTACGGATAACACAAACTTCATATAGTGCCTGAGTGTTTTGGCGAGGGACAGTGGTTACTGCTATCTACAGTGGAAAGTGTTTTCAAGGTGTCTCTCTACGCTTTCTATCAATCCTGCTCACACCGCCCATATAATCCTTGGGCCAAGCAGAGAGCAGTGGAGTGCCTGAGTGTCTTGGTGTCTGGGTGCCTTGTGGCCAGATCACACATCGCTCTGCAGTGCTTCACAGTAGCAGTAGTTGCTGAAGGTATTGTCAGTACTGCATTTCCTTGCACCGGCACATACCAGCTGCACGGGCTATCTCAGCCCTGTGTTTCCAGGATATTGTTCCAGGTACTGGATGCACTGCTGCACCATGTGGCAGACCACATCACCCTACCCCGAACCCTTGCCCAGGTCAATGCCACCAAAGTGGCCTTCCATGCCCTTGCAGGCATGCCCAATTGCATTGGTGCGTTAGACTGCACCCATGTGGAGTTGGTAGCAGACATGCCATTGAGACAGTGTACAACAATCGCAAACAATTCCACTCCCTCAACGTGCAGCTGGTCTATGATGCTGAACACCTCACCACCCATTGCTGTGCACGTTTTCCAGGATCGACACATGACTCAATGGTCCTGCGGAACTCCACTCTGCCAGGGTACATGGCACATCACATCGGATAGAGCACCTGGCTGGTGAGTAGAATGACCAATGCATAACCCCTGTGTAGTGGGGGACTAGAGGGGTAAATAGGCACTTACCAGAGTGCACCTGGCTGTTGGGTGAGTAGAATGACCAATGGATGACACCTGTGTAGTGGGGGGTGATAAATAGGCACACACCAGAGTGCACATGGCTGTTGGGTGAGTAGAATGACGAATGCATGACCCCTGTGTAGTAGGGGGGTAAAGAGGCACTCATCAGAGTACACCCAGTTTAACGCTGCATTGGGCCCATGACAGTTTATCATGTCATGGGAATCAATGTACTGGCTAATGGAAATATGCCCCAACCATGTAGTGGCACACTATGCAATGGTCACATGTAAATGGGCATATTGACACTGTTGAGAAAGTAGCAGCTGCTCCCATGTGTGCACTGCCAATGTTCCCGGCTGCGCACAGCAGTGTCTTCAATCTTGTGCACTGCGGGTGTATGACGCTGATTGTCAGCAACATAAAAGACATGAGGCTCCTAGTAAGCAGAAACACACCATTGTGTACCTTGGAAGGAATGAGACATGTAGTAGCATTGAAGGCCATATCATGACTGCAGACATTGCAGGCAAAACACTCTCCGTAGGAATGAGTGAGCAAAGTTTGTAATGTAGAATGGTTGTGTCAATCAAATATTGCAAATTGCATTGTGGCATCTGCAGCATCTACTATGTTGTGTAATAACAAAATACTGAGAATGTGTACATGCCATAATCACCGACAGGAAATTTCCAACATTAACATCCAATCACCTCTCTGTCGCTCCATGCAGGTGATGCGAGATACCCCCTAATGCCATGGCTGATGACACCCATTAGACAACCACAGAACAGGCATGATGAGGCCTACAACCAGGCACACATCGGTACACGGTGCATCATAGAAAAGACCTTTGGACTGCTCAAGGCCAGGTTCCGCTGCCTCAGCAGATCCGGTGGTGCATTAATGTATAGCCCAATAAAGGTTGGCAAAATTGTCCTGGCATGTGCAATGCTCCACAATATGTGTATTCCCCGGAACATTGCACTGCCCTGGACCTGGACCTGGCAGATGAGGTGGATGGAGATGAAGACGATGATGGGATGGAGGTGCGACCACGGAAGGATGCAATGGATGTTCAGCATGCATGGGCAGCACTTATTCACAACTTTTTCTGAACTTTCCTCACAAGCAGAAGGAGCACATTTTCACACAAATAATGTGTAACACATACATTAAATAATTGATACACACACATAAGAAGATTGTCCACACGTTATTCAGTCAAACAACACAGAGTATTTAGATCAAGACAAAAGATAACAGGTGCACCGACAATACCAACCCAAATGTACCCTCCCACCTACCAGGCCCCAACTACCTATCCCAACTATGGACCCACCGTCCCGCTCCCAAATGTACCCTCCTACCTTCCAGGCCACAACTACCTATCCCAACTATGGACCCACCCTCCCCCTCCCAAATGTACCCCCCCACTTCCCAACCCAAAAATAACAAGTTCTGGAAGAAATGTCACTGAATCATCACTACTTCCTGCCATGCTTGCTGAGATGTTTGTCCCTCTGAGACTACCCAGACAGGCGCATGGACCTTCTTCTCGGGCTGCCTGCCTGGGAGCTAGTAGGTGTGGTGCTGGTGGAGGGCATTGGTGAGTTATGCGGTGGTAGACACATCATGATGGCCTGTAGGGCCAGCGCCATTGTTTCAGCTATGCTTGATTGGACACTGTTGCCCTCATGGACCCTCTGTGACATCAGTGGCACATGCATCCCGCCGCCCAATGGCCTGACTCCTCAAGGTGCTGCTGAACCAGTGTGGCCAGCATGTCCTAGCGTTCCTCCATCCATTGGAGATGCATGGTTATTTCCTGCATAGATGGGGAGGGCAAGCACATAAGACTCTGAGGGTTCATGGGGCTGTATGTGCCCAGTACTTCAGGGGGTCTTCTGGTTGTCATCACTGCCGATTCTGGCTGCCTCAACGGCCACTTCCTCAGCACTGCAGTCTGTGCCATAGGACTCGACCAGGTGGGGTGGTGGTGCTGAACATCCCTGTGAGATAGAACATGCAGCAGGGATGATGCCTGAGGGGCTTGCTGTGTTCCGGGGCAGGAAGGATGATGGCACGAGGGGCTTGCTATGTTCCAGGGGCAGCAGGGATGATGGCCTGAGGGGCTTGCTATGTTCCAGGTGCAGCAGGCGTATTGGTCTCCTCGACATGGTGTACCCGAGCTGTTGTGACCTCCCAGATGGCCGAGGTGCCTGCAGCAGATGTTGAAGGATGTGTGCTGTGTGATGTGCACATCCGGTCTCCCTCAACATCTCTGGTTGTCCGCCATCAGTGTCAGATGATGATCCTGTGGGTGAATGAAAGGCATGCTGTTAGTGGGCAGAAAGGGTGAATATAGTAAAATTACATGCAACACAGTCATCAAGCTCGATCACATTGTGGGTGCAGGCACTGACGCATGTTATGTCTCTCTCATGCATGGGTTGCCTTGACTGAACTGCAGGCACTGTGCAGATGAAACGTGACACAGCTTTGCTGGGCATGCTCACATGCACACCCAGATTGGGCTGTGGGTAGGTCCATGCATGTCTGCCGTGTACAGTAATTTGGGATGTGTGTCAAGATTGGAGGGGGGCATGCCTGGAGTTGATGTGTGGCCTGCTTGACTGGGCAGGATGTGTGTGGTATGTTCATGGTAGGGCTGCCAGGTTCATATGAGTAACATGCACTCCACAATCAGTGTGTGCCCATGTCTCTGTGCAGGTGAAGGCTTACCAGTATTGTGATGTGCTGGCAATGGCAGATGCAATACTCGTGTCCGGGATGCACATAGTTGCATTCATAGTTTATGTATTGTGGTATAGGTATTAGGGCCTGCCGGAGTGTTCTTCTTCTGTGTGCGTATCTGCAGATTAGGGAGGAGAGGCTGAGTTCTTGGCCTATGCCATAGCCAGGATGTACATGCAGCTGTATATGGGGGTGCCAGCATGGGTGTGTGTGCTGAAGCGTGCAAGTGACACTCATTATGGGTGTATTGACCATGCCAGTGCTACCGGCACCTTGCTACTGGAGCCTTTACCAATGTACATATGCTGACTTGACAGTTCCACTCAGATGTACCTAGTACAGGGAACAGTAGGTCAGGTGGCAGAATGTTCTTGATTCACATTTGTGTTGAGTCCATACAGTCCCATTTGTGTGGGTAGGCATGTGCAGTGTCAACATTGTTGATGGTGGCAGTGATTACACCCAACTCTGCATGGCAGGGGCATAGCACCCACCACAGACATGCAGTTTGGCTGCTGCAGCCATGGCTGCCACTGAACTGGCCCATCCTCATGTGTTTGATGGGCCTGTCACATGTGTGGTGGTCTACTTACACGTAAGTGTCTGGATACAAGCATTCATGTGTGGTGCATTGTCATGTGGGTGTGTATGGGTCATACTTGGGGGCAGGGTATCTGACTGCCTTTGCACTGTTTTCTGTGAGGGGAGCATGGGAGTACTGGGTGTGGTCAGGGTTATGTGGACTGTGATATAGACTTTTGTGTCTGTTGATGGTGTGAGGGGCAAGATTAGCTTGATTCAACTTCTTATTTGTGCACTTTCTGTACACACCAACCTCGACAGGTGTCCCAGCTCCTGCCTCTGCTGCACAGACTCCCTTAATGCCCTGGTGATGCAGCACACTGCTGCACTTGTCCTCCCATGGGAGCAGCTTTAGGGGTGAGTGTGGTCTGCCACCTGTTGCAGTACATGTTTGCCTGTGTGCTGCCAGAAGGTTCCGCACCCTTAGGCAGAGGTCATCCAAATGCTGTCCTTGCAGCCATGTCCCTGTGTATTGGCCCACTCACTGATGCTGGATGACTTCAGGTATAGGGGGATAGCTGTGGATTGTGCTTTTTGTAACGGACGTCAGCCTCTTTCCAGTTCCAGCGATCATGTTATTTCCGGTTCCCGTGTTTCTGGCTCCACGTATGCAGTGCCGCTATCTCCAGCATGCACGCGGCAGAGGCGGATGAACCGCCAACATTTGTGGCAGTACATCCATCTCTGCCGGTGTTACCGTGATGGCAGTGGCATCGGTTCCACACATTAGTGATGAGCGCGGCCGGCAAGCTGTAATCCTACCTTATTTCCGGCACCACGTGGTGGCAGAAATGGTAGTATCGCCATCACGGTAACACCGGATTTTTACCACCACACTTGGAATGAGGCCCATTGTCTTTTTGACGTTACTTCAGAGAAAACTGTGTTTTTGAAATTTTAAATTGAAGTTGGTGGCTTAAGCAACCAGAATGTTTATAACGGACCATGGCCCTCATTACGACCCTTGCGGAAAGTGACTGACCGGAGCGCCACAGCGTAAATAGCGTTTCCGCCATTGCACGAAGGAGCAAAGTGCGGCCCATTCCGACCCATCGGGCACGAGCACCACGCCACGGCGGAAGTGCAAAGTCCGCGATGGCGGAAATGACCCCAAAACGGCCCACACCGCCGCCGTACGGCGCCCTAGGTGCTATACCGCCACCCCTCTTAGCGGTCACCGCAGTGTGCGCCTACCGGAAAGTACGGTGACCGGAAATATACGGAAACGGAAGTAAAAACATGGGCCCGGAACGGGAAACATCCCGCCGTACACCTATAAAACCACTAAAACCACACAACCACTAAAATCACTACCCTGAAACACACCCCAACCCGTCACCCACCCTAGCGAAACCAAGAAAAATGGGAAAAGTAGCGAAGAAAGCGTGCGACCGCAAGCGGCAGGTCCACTTCTCCCGTGAGGAACTCACCGTGCTAACAGAGACCCTCCAGGAGAATGCTGCCGTCGTCTTCTCCACGCAAATGACCAGAACGGCACTTGCAAACAAGAAGACCATATGGGCTCTGGTGGCACAGCGGGTAAGTGCGGTGGGGACCGCACCCCGCACCCCACAGCAATGCCGCAAGCGATGGGACGACCTGCGGATACGCGTCCGCAGCATACTCTCTGCCAACCGCAACATTGCCACAGCCACCGGGGGAGGTCCTGAATCACCCATCAAGTTGACCCCCTGGGAAGAAATCTGTGCCTCCACCATCGGAATGGAGAGCATAGAGGGAGTCGGAGGGATGGAGAAAGGAGTGCAGACATCCGAAGATTCAGGTAGGTGGGCCAGATAAAACAATGCCAAATCCACACAGTCCATCCATGTGAAGTACCATGCGTCCACATAGTGCAACAGAAACACATGTCCAGGAGAACGTCCACACACATCGGCCTGATAGCGCACGTTAAAACCCACAATAAATACATAAATAATTAAAAACCCCTAATACACTCACTACACGTGCAGCAGGCACACCCTAACTGCAGGCTGCCAAACAACTGCACCCTCACTCCACACACAAATCAAAGCACCTCCAAGGCCCCGACCCAAATCACCCTCAGGTACCACCCCAAAGCATGTGATACAATGCCATTCCAATTCCCACAGACCCATCAATAACCCTCGCCCTCCTTTACTCCACCACAGGGTCCGATCCAAACGACGAGCTACAGGACACCCCTACCAGCACACCTGCAAAGAGGGCCAAGACCAACGGCCAGAGACCCTCCACCTCAGCTGCACGCATCAAGACACGGCAGCAGCACAAATCAGGTGGCAGCACAGAGGAGGGAACATCAACAGGCACCCCAGCAGCCAGCATGCCCACAACACCACCACCACAGGTCCCCCCAATGGATGCCACAGAAGGCACTGCCTCTGGTGGCAGCAGCACCATAGGTGACACCCCATTGATGGCAGCATGCTCGGACACAGAAAACGGGGATGTCGAAGTCAGATCCATCCATGACCTGTCCCAATCCCCCTGTCTGTCCCATCCCGTACAACATGAGGATACCACGCAGGGGCACCCACAAGACGACGACTGGCCATCCCCCACAAGCCCTGTGGCAGGGCAACATGAGGCGAACAGCCACTCTGTGACACCCCCGCAAATGGCCATGGCCCAGCAGAGGCAACAGTCCCTCGACCAGTTAATCGTACAACAGCAGCAACTGGCCACACTCCTCAAGGACCATGCCGATGAATGTGGGGGCACTAAGGCAGACATAGAAACATCAACTGAGACACTTAGGGCAGAAATGGAGAGAGGTACAGAGACGCTAAGGGCACAAATGGAGAGTAGCACCGAGAGCCTGAGAGTCCAAATGGAGAGTAGCACCGAGAGCCTGAGAGTCCAAATGGAGAGTAGCACCGAGAGCCTGAGAGTCCAAATGGAGAGAAGCACCGAGAGCCTGAGGGGGGAACTGCATGCGACGTCCAAAGACGTATGTGCCGAACTTGCCGCAGTGCGCCGTGTGCTCACTGAGCTCTCGCAAACCCTTAGGGACATGCATGGACGTGAGCAGGCAGACACATCATCCGTTGCAAGTTCCGTCCAGGGCAGCCCCCAACGTAGATCTGGAAGGAACCTGCGCTCCACAGGCAGGAGTGCCCCTGATACCCGCAGAGGGGGCTTGCAATAGCGATAGCCCACTGACAATGAGCATCTTTGGACACTGGTGTTCGGGGGGGAGGTAGGAGGGTGGAGGGGGTGTGTTGGGCTCACTTGGGTGGCGGGTCGATAGGGTGTTCAACATGACATCACATATGCCATAAAAAGTGCACGATCAACCAATGAGATGTGTGGACATTGATCTTTGTGTACTAGGCCATCATAGGCGTACAGTCCATATTGTGCATGTCCCAGACACACGCAGTGCCACGAGTCCCGTGTCCATGTATCAGCCACCAGGCGTGAGTGCTAGAAGCATACATCAATGAGATGCTGATGAATGTCACGGGCCTCCGGTGCCTCGCAGACTCCATGAGGTGCTGCCACATCCCCACCCTCATCATGACCATCATCAGGTGCTTGCAGTTCTGCGTCAGGGGGCATGGGCACATTTTTACGTACGCACATGTTGTGGAGCATGACACATGCCATGACCATCTTTGCAACCTTCTCATGGCGGTACAGGAGTGCCCCGCCAGACCTGCTGAGGCAGCGGAAACGAGTCTTCAGTAGGCCGAATGCCTGTTCAATGACTACACGGGTACGTGAGTGGGCATGGTTGTAGTCCTCCTCATGCTGGTCCCGTGGGTTCCGGACTGGTGTGAGGAGCCATCTCTTCAGTGGATATCCAGCATCACCTGTATGTGGACGAGAAACGTATGATGTGGAATGCCATTGATACGTACGCACACCCCCCCCCCTTCCTGCCAGGTCATTGCCAATTCACATACCCCACATAATCATGCATGTAATGAGACTCACCGAGTAGCCAGGATCTGTTCCCTGCGTGTAGCTCCATGTAGCGTGGTATTGTAGAGTTCCTCAAGACCATAGAATCATGGGTTGATCCAGGGAATCGGGCACAACAATGTGTAATGATCCTGTTGGAGTCACACACCATTTGTACATTCAGGGAATGAAATTGTTTTCGGTTGCGGTACTGGGCCTCCATGGCATGTGGGACGACCAATTCCACATGGGTGCAGTCGATGGCACCAATGCAACCCGGTATGCCGGCAAGTGCATGGAATCCCACTTTTGTGTTGGTAATTTCCTGCTCCGAGCGTGGTAGAGAGATGTAGTCGTCTGCGTGCTGCAGGAGGGCATCGAGCACTTGCAATAGTGTCCGTGAGAACAGTGGCTGAGAAATGCCATGCAACTGTCCGACTGTGTGCTGGTAGGTGCCTGTGGCCAGGAAGTGGAGTACAGACACCACCTTCAGTAGGGGTGGGATGGCGGTTGGGCTATCTATCATGCTGACAAGGTCAGCCTGTGTCATGTCCACAATGGCGGCTATGGTGTCCCGGTCCAGACGGTAGAGGGTGTGGATCTGCTCATCAGTGAGGTTGAACGGATGTGCTCGGAGGCGTGGGATTGCGGGCTGCCTGCGTGGTGGTAGTGGCTGTGCTGGTGGGCCTTGCTGGCCCTGCCTTGGCCTCCTCCTCCTCCTGCGTCTCCTCCGTGCGGCTGGTTGTAGTTGGTGTTCGTCTTCTTCTTGGAGTTGGAGCACTTGCAGTGCTATCAGGTCCCCCAGGGCCAACATCGCGAGTCCTGCCGGTAGCATTTCGGTGTGGTTGTGGGAGGAGACTGGCTGTGCAATTTATGTGTTTTCAGGCTGTATGGCCTCCACCTGTGGTGATTAATTCCACCTGTGCAAACTGCTCTCCCCTTTGGCCGAGCACGTCCCGCGCACAACGCTGCAATTCGGGGAATGGTATCTTGCTATTGCAATCATGTATTTGTACCCGATGGCCGTGTAAGATTGGTTGATATGTTCATTCTGCTGTGGTCCCATTGTTTCACATACTATCTGTGCAGTCGCGAACAGACTTGTGAAGGGTCAGTGGAACGTAGTACTCGAGTGACGGTGGGCCCTCATGCATCACTGTACCGAGTTGCAACGACGGGCGGGGCGTCCCATTTGTGGGTGAAGGCAGTTGCCATTTTCACACACAGCCGCACTCGATGGAATAATTAGTGATTTCAAACGGCCACAGATGCCTTTTCGACGTGATGTTGCAAATGAGGAATTCGAAGGGCGGCGCTTTCGGTTTCCAGCTAGCGGCGAGGAGATGCCCACAGGTCTGACTGCAAATATAACGTTCTATTGTTCAATGTCCTTGAGACAGGGCCCATGGCGAGGAAGCAATGATTGATATGAATAGTTTGGGATGCGCAATAGCTACGTGGGCGATGAGGCCGGCCGTTCCCAAATACATGTTACTTCACAACACTGGAATTACGGGCTGGGGCACTGTGGATTTTGCAGGCTGCATAACGCACAGACTCAATGGATGTTTCTAATGTTATGTGAGTAATTATTCAGGCGTTTTGATCCCGGGATGAGGGAATGATGAATGGATGCATGGGCAGGTGATTTGATACAGAGTTTGCCATGTACAGGGCTTCTTGGGATCTATCCGCCTCCCCTACGCTATGTGATGCAGGGCTGCCATAGTGGGACCATCGTCTATCTGGCCTTGTTGAGCCCTCCCTGTCTCGACGCGCCCTCAGACACTTGTGTCCATGCACGTTAACATTCCCATCTGATGGATTCTGTTTTGACAGACGCATGCACAGGTACACTCGTTTGTGATGGTGTTTGCACCTCGATATAGATGGTTATGAGTCGCAAGTGGTTTTGGGGTGGTGATGATCCTTTGGAGTGGGCTAGCATGCATATGGCTGTGGATTTCGTGTGATCATTGAAGTGAGTTGTTGGAATGTAGTTCTGATGGCCATTCTGTTCTTTTTCTTTTCTTTTGGTTGACAGGTATCTCCTCCCCTTTTGCCACTGCCATCTGTATGCCACTCCTGCAGATGGGTTTTTCTCCTGACACCTGCTGCTTCGTGTTAATCAGTGGAGCAGCATTACGATCTTATGGGACGATCGCCAATGGCCCACATGCCCTTACGCAGTACTGGTGGCTCGAGCAACATTTCGGCCTTTCAGCTGGACTAGTGCCTCCCCATTGGGACGGCCCTGCGGTTCTGTGCGCTTCCATGTTGCCTTTTCGTACGTGAATGTGGCTCTGTGTACCATGGGGGAACAGGGCGACACACAAGTAGTGGCTGGTCATTTCTTGCGGATGCAGCCCACAATGGTGATTAGTGTTTTGGAGTTCATGGCCTGATGGCTGTATGGGCTTGGTGACTTTGATGTGCATAAAATTTCTATTCTGATTTGGCCCGTGTAGCGTTTTTCTTTGCAAGTGATGTGGCATATGCCTATTTGGGGGGCGATGTATTGTGAGGAGATCTGCATTGGGTTCCAGCTTCGGGGTTTAGTTGCGTGGTACTGTACTGGGCGCGTTTGCCTACTAAGCCCGTGAGGTCAGGGATGGGGGCTGCCTATATGACAGTTTGAATGTTGTCATGCTCAGGGGCGGGGGATTGGGTTTTGTGTAACAGATGCCGGTCAGCCAGGTGGACTGGTGGAATGATGTGATTCTCGGAATATTGCTGGTCACAGGTGCCTGTGTTTGCGTGCGTTTCTTGGTGGGGGACTGTGGTCATGTCCATTGGGATGGCTTCTGTATTCGTGCCATCTGTGCCCTGCAGCTCCCATTGGCCCCTCTTGTGTTTCTTTTGTTCGTTGCCATGCATGGGTGACTTGTACATTTCAATGGTTGCATTGTGACTTCATTGCACCTACGGGGAGTTGTACTTTGTGGGCAGGGAGCGGTGTACAGGCACTCAGTGGGGCCGTTTACGGTTGATTCGCGATGCCGTACTTCTCACCATGGCGGAATGGTACATTACGCCATGCCTGATGGCGTTAGGTACATGTCCGCTAGGGTCGGAATTGGCGTACCCTTGCGCCATGGTGGTGTTTGCGGTTTCGCATGGCGCGCGCGCGCGTGCTTGGTGCAGTTAGCGTTGGCGTTCACTACGGTGTCGCTAATGGCTTCGTACTTTGCGGTGACGGGTCATAGTCGCACCGAGCGCTATTCGATGGCGGTATTGCATTTCCGCCATCGTTTTCCGATTTCCGCAAGGGTCGTAATGAGGGCCCATGTGTTTTGTCTGTTTTGATTTTTTTATAAATGTAACACAATAGAAACATTAAAAAAATAGCGACTACTTCCATTTGGATGACTTTTTGGAACTATGTTCTGCAAGAGAAAAGGGAGGTTTGACTTGAAATTAGTGTGTAAGGACGGTAGATGCGTGCAGATCGAAATCACACAGTGGCCCTCATTACGACCCTTGCGGAAATCGGAAAACGATGGCGGAAATGCAATACCGCCATCGAATAGCGCTCGGTGCGACTATGACCCGTCACCGCAAAGTAGGCTTAGTAGGCAAACGCGCCCAGTACAGTACCACGCAACTAAACCCCGAAGCTGGAACCCAATGCAGATCTCCTCACAATACATCGCCCCCCAAATAGGCATATGCCACATCACTTGCAAAGAAAAACGCTACACGGGCCAAATCAGAATAGAAATTTTATGCACATCAAAGTCACCAAGCCCATACAGCCATCAGGCCATGAACTCCAAAACACTAATCACCATTGTGGGCTGCATCCGCAAGAAATGACCAGCCACTACTTGTGTGTCGCCCTGTTCCCCCATGGTACACAGAGCCACATTCACGTACGAAAAGGCAACATGGAAGCGCACAGAACCGCAGGGCCGTCCCAATGGGGAGGCACTAGTCCAGCTGAAAGGCCGAAATGTTGCTCCGAGCCACCAGTACTGCGTAAGGGCATGTGGGCCATTGGCGATCGTCCCATAAGATCGTAATGCTGCTCCACTGATTAACACGAAGCAGCAGGTGTCGGGAGAAAAACCCATCTGCAGGAGTGGCATACAGATGGCAGTGGCAAAAGGGGAGGAGATACCTGTCAACCAAAAGAAAAGAAAAAGAACAGAATGGCCATCAGAACTACATTCCAACAACTCACTTCAATGATCACACGAAATCCACAGCCATATGCATGCTAGCCCACTCCAAAGGATCATCACCACCCCAAAACCACTTGCGACTCATAACCATCTATATCGAGGTGCAAACACCATCACAAACGAGTGTACCTGTGCATGCGTCTGTCAAAACAGAATCCATCAGATGGGAATGTTAACGTGCATGGACACAAGTGTCTGAGGGCGCGTCGAGACAGGGAGGGCTCAACAAGGCCAGATAGACGATGGTCCCACTATGGCAGCCCTGCATCACATAGCGTAGGGGAGGCGGATAGATCCCAAGAAGCCCTGTACATGGCAAACTCTGTATCAAATCACCTGCCCATGCATCCATTCATCATTCCCTCATCCCGGGATCAAAACGCCTGAATAATTACTCACATAACATTAGAAACATCCATTGAGTCTGTGCGTTATGCAGCCTGCAAAATCCACAGTGCCCCAGCCCGTAATTCCAGTGTTGTGAAGTAACATGTATTTGGGAACGGCCGGCCTCATCGCCCACGTAGCTATTGCGCATCCCAAACTATTCATATCAATCATTGCTTCCTCGCCATGGGCCCTGTCTCAAGGACATTGAACAATAGAACGTTATATTTGCAGTCAGACCTGTGGGCATCTCCTCGCCGCTAGCTGGAAACCGAAAGCGCCGCCCTTCGAATTCCTCATTTGCAACATCACGTCGAAAAGGCATCTGTGGCCGTTTGAAATCACTAATTATTCCATCGAGTGCGGCTGTGTGTGAAAATGGCAACTGCCTTCACCCACAAATGGGACGCCCCGCCCGTCGTTGCAACTCGGTACAGTGATGCATGAGGGCCCACCGTCACTCGAGTACTACGTTCCACTGACCCTTCACAAGTCTGTTCGCGACTGCACAGATAGTATGTGAAACAATGGGACCACAGCAGAATGAACATATCAACCAATCTTACACGGCCATCGGGTACAAATACATGATTGCAATAGCAAGATACCATTACCCGAATTGCAGCATTGTGCGCGGGACGTGCTCGGCCAAAGGGGAGAGCAGTTTGCACAGGTGGAATTAATCACCACAGGTGGAGGCCATACAGCCTGAAAACACATAAATTGCACAGCCAGTCTCCTCCCACAACCACACCGAAATGCTACCGGCAGGACTCGCGATGTTGGCCCTGGGGGACCTGATAGCACTGCAAGTGCTCCAACTCCAAGAAGAAGACGAACACCAACTACAACCAGCCGCACGGAGGAGACGCAGGAGGAGGAGGCCAAGGCAGGGCCAGCAAGGCCCACCAGCACAGCCACTACCACCACGCAGGCAGCCCGCAATCCCACGCCTCCGAGCACATCCGTTCAACCTCACTGATGAGCAGATCCACACCCTCTACCGTCTGGACCGGGACACATAGCCGCCATTGTGGACATGACACAGGCTGACCTTGTCAGCATGATAGATAGCCCAACCGCCATCCCACCCCTACTGAAGGTGGTGTCTGTACTCCACTTCCTGGCCACAGGCACCTACCAGCACACAGTCGGACAGTTGCATGGCATTTCTCAGCCACTGTTCTCACGGACACTATTGCAAGTGCTCGATGCCCTCCTGCAGCACGCAGACGACTACATCTCTCTACCACGCTCGGAGCAGGAAATTACCAACACAAAAGTGGGATTCCATGCACTTGCCGGCATACCGGGTTGCATTGGTGCCATCGACTGCACCCATGTGGAATTGGTCGTCCCACATGCCATGGAGGCCCAGTACCGCAACCGAAAACAATTTCATTCCCTGAATGTACAAATGGTGTGTGACTCCAACAGGATCATTACACATTGTTGTGCCCGATTCCCTGGATCAACCCATGATTCTATGGTCTTGAGGAACTCTACAATACCACGCTACATGGAGCGACACGCAGGGAACAGATCCTGGCTACTCGGTGAGTCTCATTACATGCATGATTATGTGGGGTATGTGAATTGGCAATGACCTGGCAGGAAGGGGGGGGGTGTGCGTACGTATCAATGGCATTCCACATCATACGTTTCTCGTCCACATACAGGTGATGCTGGATATCCACTGAAGAGATGGCTCCTCACACCAGTCCGGAACCCACGGGACCAGCATGAGGAGGACTACAACCATGCCCACTCACGTACCCGTGTAGTCATTGAACAGGCATTCGGCCTACTGAAGACTCGTTTCCGCTGCCTCAGCAGGTCTGGCGGGGCACTCCTGTACCGCCATGAGAAGGTTGCAAAGATGGTCATGGCATGTGTCATGCTCCACAACATGTGCGTACGTAGAAATGTGCCCATGCCCCCTGACGCAGAACTGCAAGCACCTGATGATGGTCATGATGAGGGTGGGGATGTGGCAGCACCTCATGGAGTCTGCGAGGCACCGGAGGCCCGTGACATTCGTCAGCATCTCATTGATGTATGCTTCTAGCACTCACGCCTGGTGGCTGATACATGGACACGGGACTCGTGGCACTGCGTGTGTCTGGGACATGCACAATATGGACTGTACGCCTATGATGGCCTAGTACACAAAGATCAATGTCCACACATCTCATTGGTTGATCGTGCACTTTTTATGGCATATGTGATGTCATGTTGAACACCCTATCGACCCGCCACCCAAGTGAGCCCAACACACCCCCTCCACCCTCCTACCTCCCCCCCGAACACCAGTGTCCAAAGATGCTCATTGTCAGTGGGCTGTCGCTATTGCAAGCCCCCTCTGCGGGTATCAGGGGCACCCCTGCCTGTGGAGCGCAGGTTCCTTCCAGATCTACGTTGGGGGCTGCCCTGGACGGAACTTGCAACGGATGATGTGTCTGCCTGCTCACGTCCATGCATGTCCCTAAGGGTTTGCGAGAGCTCAGTGAGCACACGGCGCACTGCGGCAAGTTCGGCACATACGTCTTTGGACGTCGCATGCAGTTCCCCCCTCAGGCTCTCGGTGCTTCTCTCCATTTGGACTCTCAGGCTCTCGGTGCTACTCTCCATTTGGACTCTCAGGCTCTCGGTGCTACTCTCCATTTGGACTCTCAGGCTCTCGGTGCTACTCTCCATTTGTGCCCTTAGCGTCTCTGTACCTCTCTCCATTTCTGCCCTAAGTGTCTCAGTTGATGTTTCTATGTCTGCCTTAGTGCCCCCACATTCATCGGCATGGTCCTTGAGGAGTGTGGCCAGTTGCTGCTGTTGTACGATTAACTGGTCGAGGGACTGTTGCCTCTGCTGGGCCATGGCCATTTGCGGGGGTGTCACAGAGTGGCTGTTCGCCTCATGTTGCCCTGCCACAGGGCTTGTGGGGGATGGCCAGTCGTCGTCTTGTGGGTGCCCCTGCGTGGTATCCTCATGTTGTACGGGATGGGACAGACAGGGGGATTGGGACAGGTCATGGATGGATCTTCGACATCCCCGTTTTCTGTGTCCGAGCATGCTGCCATCAATGGGGTGTCACCTATGGTGCTGCTGCCACCAGAGGCAGTGCCTTCTGTGGCATCCATTGGGGGGACCTGTGGTGGTGGTGTTGTGGGCATGCTGGCTGCTGGGGTGCCTGTTGATGTTCCCTCCTCTGTGCTGCCACCTGATTTGTGCTGCTGCCGTGTCTTGATGCGTGCAGCTGAGGTGGAGGGTCTCTGGCCGTTGGTCTTGGCCCTCTTTGCAGGTGTGCTGGTAGGGGTGTCCTGTAGCTCGTCGTTTGGATCGGACCCTGTGGTGGAGTAAAGGAGGGCGAGGGTTATTGATGGGTCTGTGGGAATTGGAATGGCATTGTATCACATGCTTTGGGGTGGTACCTGAGGGTGATTTGGGTCGGGGCCTTGGAGGTGCTTTGATTTGTGTGTGGAGTGAGGGTGCAGTTGTTTGGCAGCCTGCAGTTAGGGTGTGCCTGCTGCACGTGTAGTGCGTGTATTAGGGGTTTTTAATTATTTATGTATTTATTGTGGGTTTTAACGTGCGCTATCAGGCCGATGTGTGTGGACGTTCTCCTGGACATGTGTTTCTGTTGCACTATGTGGACGCATGGTACTTCACATGGATGGACTGTGTGGATTTGGCATTGTTTTATCTGGCCCACCTACCTGAATCTTCGGATGTCTGCACTCCTTTCTCCATCCCACCGACTCCCTCTATGCTCTCCATTCCGATGGTGGAGTCACAGATTTCTTCCCAGGGGGTCAACTTGATGGGTGATTCAGGACCTCCCCCGGTGGCTGTGGCAATGTTGCGGTTGGCAGAGAGTATGCTGCGGACGCGTATCCGCAGGTCGTCCCATCGCTTGCGGCATTGCTGTGGGGTGCGGGGTGCAGTCCCCACCGCACTTACCCGCTGTGCCACCAGAGCCCATATGGTCTTCTTGTTTGCAAGTGCCGTTCTGGTCATTTGCGTGGAGAAGACGACGGCAGCATTCTCCTGGAGGGTCTCTGTTAGCACGGTGAGTTCCTCACGGGAGAAGTGGACCTGCCGCTTGCGGTCGCACGCTTTCTTCGCTACTTTTCCCATTTTTCTTGGTTTCGCTAGGGTGGGTGACGGGTTGGGGTGTGTTTCAGGGTAGTGATTTTAGTGGTTGTGTGGTTTTAGTGGTTTTATAGGTGTACGGCGGGATGTTTCCCGTTCCGGGCCCATGTTTTTACTTCCGTTTCCGTATATTTCCGGTCACCGTACTTTCCGGTAGGCGCACACTGCGGTGACCGCTAAGAGGGGTGGCGGTATAGCACCTAGGGCGCCGTACGGCGGCGGTGTGGGCCGTTTTGGGGTCATTTCCGCCATCGCGGACTTTGCACTTCCGCCGTGGCGTGGTGCTCGTGCCCGATGGGTCGGAATGGGCCGCACTTTGCTCCTTCGTGCAATGGCGGAAACGCTATTTACGCTGTGGCGCTCCGGTCAGTCACTTTCCGCAAGGGTCGTAATGAGGGCCAGTGTGTGCTAGTAAGACTCGCTGTTAGTTGTGTTGGGCACGTGGGGTGCGTGTTGGCAGACGGTGGTGCTTTCATCCTACTCAGCTACTTTGTCTTCACATCCAAATCCAAATGATACTCCATCCTTGAAGGACGAATGGGTTGGGGGCAAGGGTCTGCTGACGTTGTGTTGTGCTCTCTTGTTTGGTGAGGTTTAGACATAATTTACACACACTATGTTAGGGGTGTAAAAGCGATAAAACTGGACTCCAGCGTGTCTGACACTGTTGACCTCTGTGAATTTTCTCCTCATTGTCGTTCCTAGATTGGTAACTTAAGTAACAATACATTGGGGAATAATAGATTGATATACGAATAGATATGGTATCATGTGCTAGCGCAGCGTATTGGAATGAAATTTCGCATTAACATGAACACCGATCTAAGAAATGCTGTTAAATTAGAGACACAAACATGAGCTCCCGTGATGTGCAATGCAGCACAACCCAGGGCATTGCCAGCTTACAATAGGGCGGCTGTTGAGGGGGCTAGAGAAAGCCTGTGATAAGCGTCCCATTCTCTCAAGGGGAGTGGCAAGGAGAAGGACACCCAGGCACTGCAGCACTGCCCACGCGCCTGAGAGGTAAGTCTGGATAGCAGGACTGAAACATACATTGCCCAACATTTTCCGGGGTGCAGGTATAAGCACACTTTTACTATCAGGCCAAAGAGGGAGGGCCACAGGCAGCTCCAAAGAGCCTTAAACATAGGTGTTCTGGCTGTTTATGCTTTGCATGGGGGCGTGTCGGGGGCGTTCCGGGCATGACTTGTGAATATGGTTACTTTGCGCAGCACATTGCTTGTATCCACGTTGAGCGCATGTTTTATTCTGAGCGCAGGCTTGTGCACTGTCATTCTCTGCGCACTGCAATTTTTGGAGAAATGTGCACTTTTTCATGAATCGGGTCCAAAGAATAGGATTTCGCTATGTTATGATGTTGTCTTTTAAAAAAAAGGAACACTATGATTATTATTGCTGGTTTTCTGAAATGTGTACACAAAACATTACATGCAACAAACCCCATTAACCCTCCATAAGTAGCATTTTATGTAAAGCCGTAAATTGATGCAATTCATGTATGATGGTTTGAGGGCCACTTTTTTTAATAGGGGATGGGACAGTTTTCTTTAGGTGCCCGGGCTTATTTCTTGTCACAGTCTGACCCTGTTGACTACCTCTGAACAATCCACACTACCCAGTTTCTGGTTTCCCCCTTTAGACTCCTATTCCCCCTCCCATTGGTCCTAGCACCCTCTTGGTTCTCCAGTCCAATCACTACCCTGTTCTTTCCCTGGGGTCCTGTCATAAAGGTAGAAGACTTTCAAATACCTCTGAAGCCCCACCACTCCTCTAACAAGGGTATGCCGGAGTTCCACCATGGCGGCCCTCAACTAACAGTATTTTCCAAAGTTCGGCTAGAGGTTTGCACTGGGAGCCCACATGAAATACAATCACTTTATTATAAGCATGTTTCAGAGCTTCCTGGTTGCTAGTCTGCAGCTTATACCACTGAGCAGTCCTGCTAGTCACCTCTGCCTCTCTTGCTGTTGGGTTGCTCATTCCCTCCTCTACCGCAAGCACATATCGGCTCTGGTATCCTGGAAAAGAGGAAAAAGAATACTGTCCAGAAGAGGGCATAGCAGACATGGGATAAGTAGTACTTGAAATTTGTAGCCAGGCACAAGTAGAAGGGACAGAGACTAAGGCCCTCTCAATTCCATCACCCCACCTTTGGGGCAGGATTGGCTCTGGCAAACACACTGGTAGGACTCCTGCCCCCGGGTGAGAGGCTTTTCCAGCCCCTCTTGACTGATCAGAGACCTGACCCTGTCACTCTTACCAAAGTTAGGGAAAACAGGGCGATACACAACTAAACACTTTTCTCAACTACCAATGCTGCTTCATTCACACTTCAGTTGCTCAAAATATGCAGAAACCAGGCTCTTGAATAATTGTGTATACATTCTGGCGACTTTAATGCCAGTCACTCTGCAATTATAAATGCTGAACTGCAAGTACCAAGATGCAATATGATATGAGCCCAAAAGCCATGAAAGCGTGAATATTGCACACTTGACATTGTACAACTTAAAATCTCCATAAACTGCCCTGAAAGGCTAAGTTCAAGTTTTAAACACACCAACAAAAATAGTTTGTGTTAAACCCATCTGATGGTCAAGCAGCGACAATAAAGGCATTACTCCTTTTGTTATGCTTAATGTGTACAACGTGTGCACATCAAGCAATCATCATTTACCAGAGCTCAAACTTTAGAGAGGGCCACCCCTACACTGCTTAGAATAACTACTGCAGCCACTACACGGTTATTACTGGTTATTACTGGCAACAAAGTCAGTGTGGGGAACACAGGATTTGCCACCCAGGAAGCATGCATGAAGATTGGCTCGTGGATGGGACACTTTCGACCTCCTTTGGACACCATCATGAGGGCTCCCAGAGACTGCCCAAAACATCCTGTGGAGATTGTGCTGGGACTAGCTGCCCTCCTTACCCTTGTGACCAGTACGCTACTTTTCCCTGACCAGGTTGTTGTTGAAGCAATGTCATCACACTTCGGCCACGCTTTCTCCTCAGCCTCTGAATGAGGATCATGAATCAAGTGTAATTTTTTGACAACATTAAACCTCTTAACCCATAAACACTAATCAATAAGCAGAGGTTGGGAGAGGTTGTTTTAATTGGCAGATAAACCTCCACGCGATCCCGTATTTTTCTTTGCCTTCTTTGAAGACCATTTATCAACTCAATGACGCTTCATGTTTACCACACTTCCAGTTGGTACTGAGATAGACCGCACATGCCAATCAAATATCCATAGTCAGTTGGCGCTGGTTGTGTAGTTATGTGCAACTTATTATTCCGTTTTCAAGGTCTGCTCTTATTGGATTGAGTTTGACCTGATGAGCAGTCGATTAGAGCTTGCCATATTTTAATATATTTATTTAAAGCTTTCACCAAAGCAGTGTAGAGAGCTCTGCTGCCAGATTCATGGTGAATGCATGCCCTCTTTGATAATGTCTCTTTTAGGGGGATCCATTTGCAGAAAGCGAGCACAATATGTGCATCTGTTTATCCAAAATGGCTGACAACCCTTGTGTTAAATTTACACGTTCTAATGGCAAGATTCCAAGTTAATGCCTAACATCTTTAGATGAAGCAAATAAGGCAGATATTACATGCGTGCCGGAGAGAGTAACACTACCATGACACAGTACCATAGTGCATATTCAAGCACACCCGAAAAAGTTTAAAATATATACATTGTATGACATTATATGTTGTAGTGAAACATGTAATCACAGAAGCAGAAAACACATATGCATAGAGTCAGAGCCGACCCCAGGCATGGGCAGTCTGTGTGGTGGCCAAGACCCCGCTGTCAGAAGCTGTTATAGGGGCCCCGTAAGGCACCAGTGTTTGTGCCTCAACTGCTGTGTAGCTTTGATGCACGAAGCTCGCGTGAGGCCACAAGGTCACCTCCCAACCTCCTGTGGCTGAGTGGCTCTATAGAGGGAGCCACCCGTTCCAAGCGGCCCATCAGATGCTGCAGGCCCTTTAATGAATGCTTATCACTTTCATTCTTCAAGCAGGGCATTAAAGTGTGGGCGGTTTACAAATGATGGCCCATGTAAGAGACCATTGTTTTGCAGGAGAGGTTTATAACGTTTCTGTGTTTAGAAATGCAAATAGGCATTTGCATTCTAAAAGCACACACAAAACACGTAAGCTTCCTAAATCTACGCTCTCCTCCAGGTCAATTACAATATATCAAACAAAACAGTTTTAAATTAGCTACTTATTTTCAGATGTTCATTTTTAACACACTAAAAAGAGTTTATTTTGGTCAGAATGTGATATTTTCCCCACATCATATATGAACCCTGCATTTGTCAAACACTTAAACACAAAAAGGTAATCTTTTAACGCATTACATGTTATTATACATCTTGGAAATACATTTTCAAAACTCAAAGGCCATTTTTTCTGTGCATTTTGCTGGATTGCATTCTGGTATTTGTAGTCTCCCAGTCAAGAGGGGGGAATAATGCCAGAGCTCTACACGTTTTGCTTAACATATTGCTGTAATGATTTAAATATTTGAATGAGTACCTTACTACGGTATCTGTACTTTTAAAAGTCATCTTTATAAAGCAGAGTATTGTTGAAAGCTAAATGTGGTGCTGAGGGGAGGAATGGAGGTTGAGAGGGCAAGCAATTCCTGAATATTTGCCCAGTATGTATGAAGAGAGGTTGCAATCCGAGAGACTGGTGCAGTTAGTTTTCCCTGATCGTGGTCATGTGCTGATTTTCAGGGCACAAGTAAAGGATACATGAGGGTGGGCAGCGTAACTTTTTTTGGAGGGTGAATGCAACCCCTTTGGGTGTGCATGAGGTCGGCAAGCTTGCTCGAGAATTTGGCTACCAGGATTTCACCCAGGTTGTCATGTTTCCAGTGCAGACACTTACCCACAAGATGCATGAAATGATCATCAAAGCACATGCTCGTATTGGGATTTTGTTTTCTTGAAATATTCCACTACATATTCCTGAGTTAAAAAGGTGAGCACCCTTTTATACTTGGCGAGTGTATTTAATAAAAAATGTCCTCTCTCAGGTTATTTTTCTGTTGTTGATTACTTTTTAAAAGGCCAATGCTCTTTTATCTGGTGCACTTTCTTCCAAGGGAAAAGGTCAAGTGAACTAAATTTGTATCTTTCACTTTAAGATATGTTCACTTACTGTGCATATATTCTTGGGTGCCACCTTTTGATTTTTGCTCAGGGGGCAAAAGTTCCCACACCGAGTGAGGCGTGAGAGCCGTACTCAAAAACACCACATTTTGCAGCAAATGTTGCTGCTGGAATAGGAAAGAAGACACATGATTTCCAGGAACGCCAACACGTATAATGTCTCAGCAACAATCTCCCAGCCTGCTCAGTCACCTTTGCAACTTCTGCTATAGGATCCCCTGCTATTCTACACCCGCCAAACAGTTTGGGCAAATAAAGGCTCAGGGGGTACATATGTGAGGCTAACTTTTCATTTTGTAGTGAGCAGCAATTGATAAACGTAGTTATTATTTGCTATTATTTTTTTGACAGTCAAAATTATCCTTATCTGAAATAAAAGCCCATTGGTAATTTGAACAATATGCCCAAATAGGCACACAATAAAATCAAAACAATGTGAAATTATTTAAAAAAAACGTTAGTTTCAGTTAGCAAAACACAATCACCATATTTTTGCAATGCCTTCCACAGATAGTGTATTTAAACCAAAGTTTCAAGAGACCTTTTGCAAACAGTATTTCTACCAATTACATCTGGGAAGAGATGCCTTCAACTTCCAGACTGCTCACAAATCCACCCTTCGGCACTTAACCAAAGTGGTTGCAACTTTTATCACACTATGCCTTACCTTCAAAATTAGAAGGCTGTACAGGTATTCAGCTGAATGCTACTTCCAAAAAATCCCTCACACCTGATATTGCCACGTAGGTAAATGTTAATATTGACAATTAATATATTCGACACCACAGTGTATTTGTCTACTACCTTACACATGGCAACATGTTTTTAATGTAACTTCCGGGGATACCTTTGTGTACTAAAGCCTCATTGTGTGATATCAGCGATGCCACTAGTCAAACAAATTAGGTGGGGGGCACTCATCTTTTGCCGCCCAGGGCGCTGTAAATGCTAGGGTCGCCTCTGCCTAGAACATATGAGAGCTGAGAAGGACAATAGCTAAGAAATAAAGCAGCACTTCTCACTGCTTGTTGAGGCTACAAACTGTGCCCCTTAATGGTATTTAAATAGCAGATCATGAGAAGGGTTCAATCCCACTCATACCTGCCTAAACTCTGGGATTTCCCCGGAGACTCCAGGTTTTTAGCCTCTTCTCCGGGTCTCCGGGGAAGACCGTGGAGTCTCCGGGTTTTCGCTGCGGGTCCCGTCCAATCCGATTGGCTGAATCTGGTGGGGTGTGTGCGGGACTGATAAGAAGGCAGACTTGAGCAAAATGAACGTATTATACTGCTTTTGAAAGCAGAAAGCAGTATTACTGCATTAATTTGCTTAAGCTTTCATTCTTTTTGGCTAGTTTGCCTTTTTGTTTAAGTCGCCCTAAATTGACAGGCGGCTAAAACATAAGGCAAACTGGCCAACAAGAATGAAAGCTTAAGCAAAAAAAACTCAGTAATACTGCTTTCAATCCGGTGTCATTATTGACACCGGATTGAAAGCAGTATTCCGCATTTCTTATTTTTTCGGCTTTCATTCTTTTTGACCAGTTTGCCAGGGCTCACGTCGAGGGAGCAGGGAACGTGCAGGTGGACTGAGTCCATCCACTTTTTTCAGAGGGTGGCCTCTGCCCCATTACCCCCCAGCTACAGAGAATTCATGAATTAAAACCGCAGGGATTGAACCACAGCCATCAGGTTCGCAGGCTGGACACGTCATCACTGCACTATATAACCTGACGACAAACAACCAAGGTGAAATGTCCAATTTCGGTACTGCGAGTTGCAGGGAAAACCTTTGTATTGGTTCTTGGAGTTTAAAACATGCACACATGTTAACGTTTTCAAAATGTCGTCTCTTGGTTTTTTGTGTGTATTGATTTTATAGAAGGCATATGCCATTCGTCCCGTGCACTTTGGGTGGTTATTAATAGCCAATTTAATTAAATGTATTGCATTCCATTGTAAAGTGCAAACTGCACATTTTGACATGTGGGCGGGGTATGTGGGCGGAGCCGTGTGCAAAGGGGCGGGGTCGTGTGTGGCTGTGGGCGGGGCATATATCTCAAGGTTTTTGATTTTCAAATGTAGGCAGGTATGATCCCACTGCACCAACGTGTTTGTAGGAAAGCTAAAATTGAACCTGGGCCGCATGTTCTACACATTGCATCTGTCCAAGATGAGGAAAGAATTAGAAGAAAAGAGCAACACCATGAGCAACCCCGCCATCGTTCTGGTCGTTGGCCCTGCACAGTAAGACCTTTTCATGTCAGCCACATGACAGGGCCACGCACAGACCTTCTTCACTCCGACTCCAGCCAGTGGCAAAACAATTAAACTGAACATGTTCAAACAAAATCTTTTTGCAGCAAGAGTGGAGTGAAGGACTTCAAGTACTCAGTGACTCAACAAACTTGCTTATTCCAGGCACGCAAACCCATTAAAATCATGGATAGGTGTAGCAGTTTCCTGCTCTTCTCTTGTAGGTTACCTTAAATTTCATGTTTCGCTTCTGACAACATCCTGGAATCCAAAACAACATCATATCTAATCCTTATAATCCCTCGAAATGCATTAGCAATCCTTAGGGCCGGCCTCTGGCGAATGCGCGCACTGAGCGGGAGTACTTCAGACAGACATCTGCACCTACGGCTGAACAGTCCACTAATCCTTTAACAAACTGCTCTAATCCTGGAGGGCTGCAGTACAAAGCGGCCTCCCCGGCTGCTTCGCAGGGAGCCGCCATCGATCCGCCATTGATAATCAGGATTCACTCTGCCTTTGTAGTTGGAGGGAAAGGAATGGCCTGAACAAGTGCCGTGCCTCGGAGGCTGGGGCTCTGAAGATACACCGATACGCTTCCTGCACACTGGCCAAAGGCGCCCTGAGATGGAGCACGTCAGCAGAATCCGACGGAGTGGAGCTCGTTTCAGAATGATGCAATGGGCCTCCCTGACACTCCAGTGGCACCCCTGAATCCCGAGATGGAGCTTGTCAACAGCTACAGGCATGGATGCCAACACGTTTCATGCCATTCCGAAAACACAATCCATTCCTGGTTTCTTTATTTTATTCCAGGACTTATAGATCTACTTTTTCCACTATATACTATAAATCCAGAACTAGCGGTCCCTGAATGCCCATGCATATATACAAAACAGAGCTGAATGTGCATATTAAACATTGAAATGAGCTTCTTTGTATGTATACAATTAATACCAATTAGCCTGCAGCATTGGAAAATGTATCTAACTATAAAGGAGAAGAGGGAGTTGCTCTTTAGTGCAATACAAGTAGTATTCAAGGCCAGGAGAGGAGGTGCACCGGCCTGATGCATGCGGCCCTGTTAAGCATGGTCTGTACAGATGATGCAATTTGCATGATGCACAGTGGGTTGACAAAAGGACAGTCACCGGCCAGCAGCCACAACACAGGGGCAAAAACAGTGAAAAGGCCAATATCAAAGAGGAGTGTCTAGCATGAGTGCCAAACCAAGGAAGATGATTTGCTGCAGTGCTTGACAGGCACGTTCATCAGTTCAGTAATGATTTTGCCTGCATTTGTCCAATATTTGACCATAGGAGGAAAGCATGTTGGCTCTTCTTTTCTGTTGATCGGTTGTTAAAATGTTCCGCTTGACACTGATAGGATCAGATCTAAATATTAACAATAATGGATTTTAAAGAAACACCTAAATACTTATATTATTTCAAGAAACACCATGGTAAGTCAATTTTTATCTGTAAATCACACCAGGCATCCATCGGCCTCAATGAGCCGGTGGCATTTGCATCCTTAACACTAATTATGTTGGTACGGTATGGAGCAAGCGTGGCTGGTGTCATTGAACTGGGAGCTGCCTGTCGCGATTTGTCAGTGACAAAGACAATATGTGGGCCCTGGCACTTGTCTCCTTACACATTGAGCACTGCAGTGCTGTAAAATGGAAATAATACTCCAAGCCAGTAGAAATTGAAATATATAGGGATCTTTTCACATATGGCAAGCTAGTAGATTCGATCTTATAAGAAAAGTCATGTAATATGCGAAGAAGCTGAATGAACGTCACCGATAGATGCAGGATCGGTACAGCACAGGCAGCAGTGGTGCAAGACCCTTAACACAATGCTGATAGGTACCATACACGCTTTTGGGACAGATACTAGATGGTTAAGCAGCAGCACCTTCTTCTCTACACATACTGAACAGGTTGATGAGAGGCAGTGACAACCTGATTGTCTCTCATGCACACCCACCCAAAACCAGTACACGCAGTCAGTGCACTTTCCATCCACACATACAGATTCAGCACACCTCCTAACTTCGAAGGGCACAGCTCCTTCTCGCACAATGCATGCATTCATCACTAGTAGATACAGTGCATCAATCTTGCACGTGAATAAAAGGTACATCATAATCAAAAGCAATTCCAATCATGCTTCACGAAAAGAGGCCATACCCATCTAGCTGTGTTTTTTGAATGTGTGCATTGTGCTTGTATAAGGCAAACCTGCACTGCACAAAAGGGGTATACAGTAATAAGAAACAATAATAGGGATGCAATTAGAAGGATACAATATTATGGATAGGGAAGGAGAGGATCCAGAAGGTTGCAGGCTCGGGTTAGGGTGGGAAGGAGTACCCAGTCTATGTCAGGGAGATCGTTCCGTTTATTTCTCCCTGAGATGTTCTTTGCAGAGTTGCCTATTCAGCCCTTTTGAGACTTACAGGTGCTCTGCAAAGGATGCTGAGATAGTGTACATCACTAATGGCCCCAACAAGCATCAAAGTACAAAGCAACTATAACACAGCTTAAAAATAGTGATTTTTAAGTTTCATCATAATAACGACCAACACATTTCTTCTTGTAGAAGTCTCCAGGGAGGGGTTCCAAGTAAGAGTTTTACATAGTGGAAAAGGAAGTTGTCCTGCCAGCTTGTGTACTTAAAATGGGAAGGTCATGATAGAATGACTACTGCTCTGCAGATGTACAGGGATAAGTACTGAATAGAACTCCTACTCAGCCCAACACTACTACTAAACCAGAAGTGATCCCAATCATAAATAAAACAAGTACAGCCTGAGAGGTATAGCTTTTTTGCCTCATAGGATAGTGCAGGCCTAGGGCAGGCTATACTGATCCTTAGGGGTGTGAGCTGGCACAGAAGAAAACCAAACAATAATAGTACTGGTGCACCAAATAAAATAATGTCCAACCAAGGGTCTACAAAAATAAAAACAATTAAAACGAACAAAGTACACACAACTAATTAACAGCACTATAACCCACCCATGTAAAGGAAATCTCAGAGAACACAGTCTTAGGAATTAAGGGCCACTCTGTGTTTGACGACAGAGGTTCACAAGAAATTATTTCAGCTGCAAATGTCAAAGTATTGGAGATGTGATTTGAACAGCAGAGAGTGGGGAATTACAGGTCACTGAGGCCCTTTAAGGAAGCAAGGGGAACAGAACCATTTCAAATATCTTCAAATACTTGTCTTTATTGCTCAACATCATCAAGCCAGGATTCTAGGTGCTTTGTAGCACTGCAAGACAGTGTTGAGATGACGAGTTATCATTGAGACAATTCGAGATTAACACTCCCAAAGGATTAGGTCAGAATTTTAGTATGGTTGAGGGTACATGACTAAAGGCCTGCAAGGTGGAGTGAGGGGTCAGAAAGGAAAGCCTGACACAAAGATGTCATATTTTCAAAATCAGACATTTTATTAAACAGAAAGTGGTGTGGGATAACACCTCTCTAGCCCTATTCTAAAGAGAAACCTCCCCACCTAGAAACTAAAGCTAAGGGTTTGTCTGTGTCAGGATGTCAGTACTTAAAGAAAGGTTGTACTTGTGTCCAAAACGTCCTATTCGGACCCTCACAATAAAACAAAACAGTAAAGGGTGCATGGAAATGTCTGTGTCTTGATGTTGGAAAAAAGTGTTCAAAACTAAACGCATAAAGGATGACTTCAACGAAAATGTTCTCCAAGGTAAAGACACTTGGATCCAGATGTTGTTCCCTTCCCCTGGATTCTTAGATAGACTAGAAAAAATGTCTCTTCAGCCAATAGTCCATTGTGTCTTCACTGGACTTACAACGTTCTTGTTTAAACAATACTTTCTGTAACAATCTTTCTGTAGTTGTTCTGATAACTTTGCAGACCACCCGGAATACTCCCCTGCCAGGAATCTTCATACAAGTTCACCTGCTTGGTATACTAGCCTTCCAGGACTTCTTTATGTGTTTCTCAATACGTTAGCTATCCCAGATATTTGATTATACCATGACAGCATATACATTATGGTGCTTGGTATATCTCTCTATGCTGATCTTTACTCAATCTTCTCCCCACATTGGCATCTCATGTATCTATACTTGATTGGGGTTTGCTTTCATACTCTTGCCTTGTCTGCATACAAACATTCTTCTTAGTGGGTACTGAATTCATACTTTGTCTTGTCTGCATTCAAACAAACTTGGCCTTTGAACTTTGTCTTGTCTGTATTCAAACATTCTTCTTATTGAGTGCTGAACTTGTACTTTGCCTTGCCTGCATTTAAACAACTTTTGTGCACTTTCTATGTAAGCATTATTTAATTTATTTATTTCTTTAATTTATATATTTTTAACGTGCCGAAAGCCCGCAGGCATCAGGGCGCGACAAACACACAGGTACGGAGGAGTGACAGGACAGAACAGAAAACGGGAAGGATCAGGCTCTACATGGCCACAGAAAGTAAGTGATAAGGGATTTCTTACTTGAATAGCATGGTTTTCAGTGTTTCCTAAACAAAAGTAAATTGCTTTCGAGCCTGAGATTCCGAGGAAGCTCATTCCAGTAGGAGATGGCCTTGCTAGGAAATGCTCTGCCTAGACCTGAAAGTTTTGCTCTGGGGTGACTAGGCTTGAGCAATCCTTGTTTAGCGGATCTCAAGCTTCGTCCTGTCTCGTACCAGTTGAACTCTTTCTTCAGGTATACTGGAGCTGTTGTATTAAGGCAGCGGTGAACCAGTGTCAATGATTTGAAAATGATACGGCCAGTGTAGGTCTTTTCTGTCTGTTGTAATGTGTTCGCATTCAGTCTTTCCCACAATGGCCCAGACGGCGTTATTCTGGATGATTTGATATTGCTTTAAGCAACTGTCACTGGCACCCAGTAATAAGGCGTTTCCGAGGTCCAATCGTGACAAGATGGTGGCTCTGGCTAGTGTGGCACTGTTTTTGGTGTCAAGAAGTGGTCTAATACGGCAGAGGAGCCTCTGGTAATATTGACAGTTCCGTTTTAGGTAGGCGGTTTGTGCTTCGGAACCTAGAGATGATTGTTGGTATATGCCGAGTGTTTTAACTTTGTTAGACACCATGATGGGCGAGTCTTTTATGCGGAATGATGTGCAGTCAGGGCCTAGGTTTTTTAAGGCTTTTGTGGAGCCAAATGTCATGAGTTCTGTTTTAGTGCTATTAAGGCACATCCAGTGTGATTTCATCCATGTTTCTATTGTATTATAGATTTCTGATAATCTGTTGTTGTCAGTATCATGGTTCCCGCACAGTTCCATGATGAGCTGTGTGTCGTCTGCAAAATTGGTGAAGAAGATCCCTAGATGAGTGAGAAGGGTGCAGAGACAATGGATATACAGATTAAAAAGCAAGGGGGAATAACTAGCTCCCTGTGGAACACCACAGTCCACTGGGCTGGAGTGCGTGGAATGTCCTCCCCAGGTAATTTTAGAATTTCTATCCTCTAAGAAGGATGAAATCCAATACAAAATACAAAATTATTGTAGCATTCAAACCATTGTTGGCGCACTTGTCAGAACGCTGTGGGGTCCCCAGCTACGGGCAGACTCACTGGTTTCTTCCAGAGTCTCTGATGCTGCTCGCGCCTCTATGGTGTGATTGCTTCACCCGCTTTCCAGTATGGAGTGTGCAGACATTAGGCCTCATTCCCAGTGTGGCGGTCCGGAAATAAGGGTGCTGGTCGCACTCCAACTCTGCCTTAGTTAGGTCAGACCTGCCAGGGTGCAATGGCCCCGGTAGGTGGGGTTGTCATGGAAGCACCAGTACTGTTAGCAACGGTGCCGTTGCTTCCATGTCCCCATACCCCTGGAGTCCTCATAGACTCCAGGGGAATGGGGACTTGCACTCTCCGCCACCTGATATCCCGGCCAGGACTTGTAATGTCCTGATGGCACCGGGATCTCAAGTGGTGGAACAGTGTTACGAGTTTGGTGGTAACACACTGGTAGCACCAGTGGGTTACCACCAAACTCGTAATGAGGTCTATTCTTTCTCATTTCTGCGCAGCTCTGCAGTCACAAACCAGCTTTCCTTTTCAGGCCGGGCTGAAGAATGCTGTCGTGTCCAGTGGCCCAAACTCCTGGAGCTCCCAGCATCTTCATGGCCCTTCTTGCACGCATGCGGTACTTCTCCTCATGTCCCATAGGTTCTCCCCATTTTGACAGCTCCCTCGGTGTGCCTCACATTCCTTACCTCTGCATGGGTGGCAACGTCTCCTGCTGCACTGATTGACTTGACATTGTGGTTTCCAGCTTTAAATGACCCCCCCACTGAAGGTTTGGAGAAACAACTCGTCTACATATTGAACTTTGAGCACCTGTCACTTTGTACAAACTTCCTATCCTTCCACCTTGTCTAGGTACCTGGTTGGTTATTGGAGTTGAAGTGCATATCTATCTTGGGACTTTTAACTCTTAGATGGTTTCTCCTATGGATTTCACATAAAGGCACATTAGAAACAAACAATGTTATGTGTGAGTTGTGGGTGTTTGGGCTAAAGATGTGGGCCTGACTGGGATGACAATATGCCATTAGGAACTTGGGTTTCAGAGGGTCTTACTCATGGGAACGGTAGGATACCACTGTTAGGGAGAATTCTCCAAATGTGCTAATTCCCCTTACCTTTTGAGACCCCCAGAAACTTTGCTGGATTTCTAGGATTTGATTTTTCTCCAGGGAAGAGTGTGAGCCTTTTTCTCCCACTCTTCCATGTATTTTGTGTGTGTTTTCCTTGTGTGTTCTTTGGTTATGGAGTTTTAAAACAACTACAGTGGCATCATCTTTTTCTGTGTGTCACACAGGACCTTCAGTGCAGTGTCTGGGGTAGACAGGATGTGAGGGAGGTGTCCGAAACTCCTTGTGCTTAGTCTCCTAGGAGACCTGAATGCAATCTGGTGTGATTGGCTGGCTGGCTGTCCAGCAAGGGCAGCCACCCTGTTGTGTGAGTGACAGCTAGGCTGGAATGAATGGGGGAAAACTGTTTAAAAGCAGGTCTCTGGGACTTGGAAAGCAGAGACCACTGGAACGAAAGAACCGAAGAGGAGAGGAAGGAAGAGGACTGCTGCAACTCCTGGACGACCGGTGAAGGCCTGCTGCAGGTCCAAATTGCCTGAAACTCCGACGACAGAGAAGACCTTCAAGGTTAACTTCTTCCCTTGACTTTGGTGGGAACAACCAACTCGCAAGCCACCTGGACACCGTCCTATTCTGGTCGAATTTTCATCAGAGTGCTGCTGAAAACCGAATAGCCAGTGGGAAGGAAACCAGCGTGTGGACTTTAAGGCCCTCACACCTCAAACCGACGTCTTGCTACAGCTTTTGGCCTCTTCCCTGGGCAGTGCAGGAACCTCTTGACGTCCTCCGTCTCGTCCCCACAACTGAAGCTCAGGAACAGCGAGATCTGCTCGAACTGCCAGGAACAACTGCTTCAGCTACAGCTTTCTTCATTGACAAGGTACTGTGCAAACGTTGACGGGAAATCTTTTCGGCCATTGAGAAAGTGCGTAAAACTTTCCACAACTACGAAGGCTTGTCCTTCCCATAACATTTGTCAAACTTTTCGCCTAGCCAAATTCTTTAGAAATCCATGGCAAAGACTTAATTGTTATATACCAGAACTGTGCTATCCTATACAAAAGACTCTGAACCATTGGGCCTCATTACGACCCAGGCGGTAAGTTACCGCCTGGGCCGTGACTTTACCACCATGGCGTAAACTACGTTTACGCCATGGTGGTTGGCGGACTTACCGCCCCATTCCGACCTTGGCGGGGCGGTAAGTCCCCAATCCCCATTTACCCTTCCCCATTCCCATTTTTGCCCCATAGGGCATAATGGGAGTGGGGAAGGCGTTAATTACGCCACCGTAAATTACGGTGGCGTAATTAACTCCATGGTCCCTTAGCGCCATGGATTTTAACACCTGCTAAAAGCAGGTGTTAAAAGCGCCATGGCGCTAAGGGACCTCGTACTCAGGCGGTAAGGGTCGGCGCTGTTAACGCTGCCGTTAACCCCTTACCGCCTGGGTCGTAACTGAAACCCTTTGCCCTGCCTATAAATGTATTGGGCTGTCTATTCTTATAACCTTGTCTTTTCCCTCCTTTATTAAGTATCTGAAGTGCGATTTTGCTCCCACTTCAGCTAAACTGAAGCTAAACTTGTTCATTTACTTACTGGTTGGATTTTTGTGGTGTGTTAGTGTGTGATATTGAGCTGCTTATGCTAGAGTGATGTTTTCTAAATGAGTAACTTGTTCTACTGCTCACTTAAACTCTTGAGATAAGCCTGGCTGCTCAGCCATTGCTACCAATTTACTGTGTAGTACAGGCTTGTACCAAAGGTGACATTGTGCTTATATGTGTAGTCCTAATTGCCTGTAGTGTTCCCCAAGGGTACTGCAGGTCATTCTGCTTAACAACCACGTCTTGGTCAATGGAGTCAAAACATGTTCCCGGTATTGTCTCCTTCCATGTGATCCTCTCTCATAAAGCTGCCCCAATAGTCAGGATCAAGTAGTGGCTGCCATCCCCTTGCCACATGGGAGGAGGTCAACGCTGGGAAATTTCTTATGACTCCATTGGATTCATCACAATGGCCACACTCTTTTAGGGCTCTGGAGCCCCCATCCCACTGTTCATACCTCAGACGCAGCACCACAATGATTTTCACCATCAGGAACGGGGGATCCGCAGTAGCAGCTGTCCTCAAGCTGAGGAGCCTGTGAGGGGCTTCCATCCAAGCCACGCTGATCAAAATTGTGCTGTGGCAGCAAAGTCAGAAGAGAGTCAGAGACCCACCACAAGGGAGAGCAGGTCATAGCAGACGCTCTGGCTGGGGGCAGATTTTCCGTTGTGGGTCAGAGGATCCCGATCCTCCCTCCCTGCTACAGAAAGTGGAACACTGGTGGTGTTTGCATCCTGCCCCACTTGAGTACAAGTACAGATGCAATTCAAGGTCCTTGAGTGGGGCAATAAAACACATTTCTGTCCATTTTGTTTATATATTTTTTTTTTTTTTTTTTTTATTCTGTGATATTCTCTGTCTTCCTTGTTTATTGGTCAATTATGATATTGCTTCTTAATTAAATGTGATGTTATTTTCTTTAAAGGTTTTTTTATAAACCAATAAAAGGAAAAAAAAAAAATCAAAAAAATAAAACACATTTCAATGAGGGGCAATCTTCCCTGTTGCTGATTATACCTCAATTTGCAAACCAGCAGCCATCTTGAAGTGGTGGCTCCTATATATCGGAATGCAAAGGGAAATGTGAGGTAACTGGTTGGAAGATCTAAAATAGATCTACACTCAGCAACACCATAATATTGATCAACCCTGAGCTGTATTCCAGGGATGTATTATGAGCCTTTATGAACCATGTACTCAAAGAAGTCTCTATACTTCATTGGGGAGAGAGCTCCTCCATCGGCAACAGAAAATGTCACCATCACAAGGACCTGGAACCCGTAAGGGGAAATGGCTGCAATCCAGGCAGAGCTTTCTAGAATACAACCTACAATGGCATCAGTGGACAGGCACACCCTAGAGATGCAAGGAGAAACTAAGTCTCTCAGGGCAGACATGAATCAGTTCATGGGATGTCTGAACTACAAAGAGCAGTGGATCTCCACACTCAAAGATAGAGTAGAAAGACTGGGCAGCCTACTCGAACTAGAGGGGTGCATTACTGAGCTGTAGGACAGGAACAGGCACAATAATATAAGGCTATTTGGTATTTCGGAGGGTGTGAAGTGGTTTGAAACTGTGACCGGGATGGAGAATTGGCTTCCCACCTTCCTGCTCATCTCCTTCTATCCCCCTCTGGAGCTTCAGAGGGTACACCGGATCCACCCCTTGATGCCGTCCCCAAATGCAAAATCCAGACCACTTGTTGTCTGCTTTCTACACCACACACAGATAGTTCATGTATTGGAAGCCACAAGGAAGGCAGAAGGGAAGCTATCCTTCCAAGGCCAACCAATCCGTCTTTCTCAAGACTTCTCCATGCATACATGGCCAAAGGAAGGCAGTTTCTTGGAATCCACCCAGAGCTCTCTTGAAGAAGCCTCAGGTACGAATTGTATACCTCCCCAAAGATGAAAATCATTAATGACTCGGGGCTCTCAAAATTCTTTGACAACCCTACTGATCTTGAAAGACACTCTTGCCCGCGAGAACCAATGGAAACTAATCAGGAAGAGGGATCTAACAACAAAATTGGTCTTCTTAGAGAAACGGACCAAACAATAAACAAGGAACAATGGTTCAGACTTTGGACAAGCATCCCTAAACTTGCACAGTTAATACAGATACAGGAAATCTGGACAAAGATGATGTACCAGTGCCATCTCAATCCCGTTAGGCTGTCCAAATTCTACCGAACATCATCCAAGCTCTGTTGGAGGGGCTGTGGGGAGGGGAACTAAAGACCCATTTGGTGACAATGCCCGAAAGACCGATCATTCTGGGAATGGTTCAAGAAGCAATAAAAGAAATGTTAAAGGTGGATAAGGGCAACCTTGGCTTATTCATAATGGGCCTGGGGAGGGAACTGGAAAACCTGCCCATGAGAGCTCAACGAGAGGCCTACGTGACTCTGATGATGGCTAGTAGCTAGTAGCCCGCAAATGGAAATCAAAGGAAGAGCCCACAGAACATGAGTAGGTAGGGAAGATATGGGAACTGGTAGCTTTGGAAAGGGTATCATAGTCTCTTCAGGGAGGTCACCAGACATTCCTTTTAAACTAGTAATCTGAAGGCCCTCCTTTCTCCCTGGGAAAAATGGAGACATTAACAAATCGACAGAAGAGGAGGAAGGCAGGCCCTAACACGGGCAAGGACAGATGGGGGGCAGGCAACAAGCTCAAACTCAAGTTAAGAGAAGTGTGGAGTCAATTGATAGCCAAGGGAGCAAAGGGGACGGGTGAGGACATCATGAAGAAGTGGAATGGAACAACCAGGACCTGGAGAGGGGGGCCTTGCGGGGAAGGGAAGTTTCGTTATTTGTTTGTTTTATATTTGCAATCTGTTTGAACAAAATTCCAATCAAAAAGTTAAATGGAAAATTGCTCTTCTTGATGGGCATGGAACTCGAGACCCCATAGTCAATACACGAGGAGCAGAAGGCAATCCTTCTTGATTTTGCTTCCAAAAGATTTCTTTGGCAAGACTTAGAGAGCACTCTCTAGACACATCTGCTTCAAAGGGTAAAGGGCAACACGAGTGAGACAAATCTAGATCTCCCTTGAAAGCTTCTCTACAACCTGAAGGGATGGAACCCCATGAGAATAGTGCAATTAAGGATCCAGCGAGAGGTCATTATTTCAAGACTTGGGTATTGGCTCGAACCATTGACATTCTGCACTTATTTCAATAGAAAGTTCTGTTCACATAGCGGTGGGCTGGGGGGCAGTGCTTTAGGTTGCGAGTGCCAGTACCCCCTCTGCGTCTTCCCTACAGTGGGCTTGGGTGTAAACTAGCTCAGGTGCACCAGAGGATTTGTTTGGTCAGAAGCTTTGTGGTGCTCCCCAGTTTGGGAGCGCAACAAGTTGCTTTTCGGTTGTGGTGAAAGTTTGGGAATTGGTTTCTTTGACAATACCCTTCTTATTTCTTCTTCCCCTTTTGTTTCTGTCCTGACTTCCATACTTTGGGGAGGAGCACTACGAGACATGTGAGCAAGTGAAGAACCTTTGTTTGATTAGGTCCTCTGGGATTTTCTTCGTTAGAGGAGGGGGGGTGCATATGACTATATGGTTCCAGCTGTCAGCCCTCCTAGAACGTACAGCACTTTATTCAATTCAAATATGGTCAAAATCATTACATGGAATCTGACGAGGCTTAGATCCCCTAATACATGACAAAAGGAACTGACCCATCTGAGGAGGCTGGATGCACAGGTGGTCCTAATTCAAGAGACACTTCTCTCCATTATTGATTGTGCCAGACTCAACAAACAAAGGGTGGGTCAGGTGATTGCAGTGGAGGCTAATAAGCACAAGGGTCAGGTGGCTATATTAATCCATAAGAATAGACAGGTGCCCGTTCTTAACTCAGTATCAGATAGGAGGGGTATATGGCTATTTATTAACTGCAAGATTGGGAGCTCCCAAATGACCATCCTAAACATCTATGGCCCAAAACCAGACAGAGCTGCAGTTTTGGGAGAATCTCAGTGAGATGACTCAGAACATAAACTGCTGCTTTTTGGTAGTTGGTGGGGACTGCAATCCTCCACTCGATCCTGTACTAGGTAGAAGGTACCAGTGTGTATTTCACCCTACAAATATGCACAGAGTTTTTGAACGTTTTGTTCAGGGCAATGAGCTGACCGACATGTGCAGGCTTTGCAATCCGGACACGCTGGAATGGACCTTCTAATCCCTGGCACACGCATCGTTTTCTAAAATAGATTATTAGTTTGTAAGCAGAGAACTACTGACTAAGGTGAACACTGACGGGAAATCCCCTCCATTAATCTCTGATCATGCACCAGTCATGTTTGACATAGATTGTGAAGATCCACCGAAGAAGAGCCTCAAGTGGCGTTTCAATGCAGACTTACTTAGCAAGCCTGACTTCCGTTCCTCCATTGAGGGTTTCAATCAGGAGTTCTTATACTTTAATCAAGCTGAAGACGTATCTCCGCAGACGGTGCGGGATGCCTATAAGCGACCCTAAGGGGCCACATTATAGTTCATGTTGCGAAACAGAATAAGAAGGGCAAGGAAAAATCAGTCAAGTGTCTCTGATTTATTAAGGACTTGGCAGGGATAGTGCTGAAATGCAATGCAACATTTTCTGGCAATGCAAAAAACGCTGGTTCGCTGCTGGTCAGGTATTTAAAGGCGAGGCACCATAATAATAAAGTTGCGGTGCAAACAATGAAGTTGTGCTAGAGGGTGAAGAGATTTCCCCTTCCTTTGCCGATTACAAAAAATCCCTGTGCACTCCTGAATTTCAGCCATCTGAGGTTCATTTGGTGGATTACTTAGAAGATCTCCCTCATCCAACATGGCTGAAAAATCCCAGAGGCGAGATCACAGACCTTGGCCGGATATTACCCTACATGAGATTAAACTAGCTATCCTTCAACTAAAACATGGGAAGGTTCCAGGCCTGGATGGCCTCCCCATAGACTTTTATCACACATGTATTGATGTCCTAGCTCTTAAGCTGTTGGAGCTATTTCAGTGTTAAGTCTTGGACAAACATCCTGGGGCTCTTTCTTTGAGGTATGATACAGGTCATTCCATAGCCGGGGAGAGATCCTCAATTGTCAATAATTACAGGCCAATTTCCCTCATTAATGCAGAGGTGAACACCTTTGTAAAAATCATAACTAGGAGACTGGACCCACAGCTTCCTAAATTAGTTCAAAGCGACCAAGCCGGGTTTGTCAATGTTAGATTGTCCGTGGCAAACACCCGCCTGATGTGTGACAACATTGATCTGGCAAGGCAGACGGACCTGCCATGGGCAGATATCACATTAGATGCAGACAAAGCCTTCAACAGGATGGGGTGGATCTTTATATAAAAGGCTCTGAACCAGCATGGCTTTGTTCAGAATTTCAACTAATGAACCCTCACCTTGCACCACCACCCGAGGGCCCCATTGTTCATAAACTGTACCTTCTCTCTATACTTCCCTCTATACCGTCGAATTAAATAGGGGGTGGGGGAGTTTACCATTCCTTTAACATCCCTTGTTAATCCTTGCATTAGAACCTTTTCTGTAGCAGACAAGGGTGAACCAGACAAGCAATGCCTCCCTGAAGATTAAAACAGTGGCATATGCTGTTGTCATCCTGGCCCTTCTCGAAAATACCCAAACCTTGCTCCCCTCTTTCCTAGAGGAGATTGAACATTACTCCATTTTGTTTGGTGTAAGCTGAATGCATATGAGACAGAAGTCATACTGCTAGCAACTACTGCGTCAAGGCACTCTGTGACAAGTCTGGCATGCTCTGGAAGCCAATGGGGATCAAGTACATAGGAATACACTTCTCTAACAAGATCAATCTCACATTCGAGATGAATGCTGATGCAATCAGAGCAAACATTGGTACTCTGCTGTCCAAATTGTCCAAATTATCCCCACTCGACACTCTTGGTGGGGCGGGGTGGAAACAGTTAAAGTGACCATAAAACCAATAATTCTATATCCCCTTGCAATGCTGCCCCTAAACTGGCCGGCTCACTTTTTTCGAAGCATTAATAACAAGTTAACCAATTCCTGAGGAATAAGAAAAGGGAAAGGGTATTGTTGGCCAAAAAAGAGTTGGTACTCTTTTCGCTGGCATGATTATGGATTTCTTACAACATTCATTGTGCAAGAGAGGAGGTTCCTAGGTCTTTGTAGCAAGTATATATCTTTCACTTGCCTTCGATAAAGTAAATAAGAACCACCTGTGGAATAAACTGCATGCAGGCTTAGAATATTCTAGACCACCTACTCAACATCCTGATCTCAACATCCTGATGCACTTACACTCTGACATAACTTTAATAAACGTTCGCACAATTTAAGGGGGGATTTAACCCAGGAAAGCAAAACAGAGAGCGTTATGGCCAGGAATTAGAAAATCAAAAGCATTTGATTCTTGATTGTGAAACGTTGACTAATCTAAGAATCTTATGCTTTGGTTCATTTCTAAACAATGTTGTCTTTGTCCTGACAGAGTCCTTTTGGGAAATACTTTATACAGGTAATTCTAATGCACGACTGAACGTTATCTATCGGATACATTTGTTTTCAAGTATAAACTAAGAACCTTACTCTCCTTGCATGTGTGGGAAAACCGTTTATCTTCTTGTTCTGTGTTTCAAGCATGGGTAAGAAATTGCATATTGTATATTTTTGTTTAAATTGTTTGTTTGTATATATTATCGTCAGTTCTACAGAAGAAGGCATTGGGCCTCATTACGAGGCAGGCGGTAGCCGTGCCCTTAAGGTAAAGATTTTTTACCGGCGCCCAGAAAAGGGCACTAACCACGTCATGCTGACCTTGGCAGACCCGTTAATTGTCCTTTTCTGGGCGCTGGTAATAATTATTCCTCATTCCCATATGAGCCCTACAGGGCTCAATGGGAATGGGGAGGATGGTAGCAGCGGTACCGTTCATAACGGTACCATTGCTACCATCTAGTTCTGCTCGCGGGTGCCACTCTGCACGCCTGGTCTAACCAGGTAGGTGTGCAGAGCGGCACCCCCGAGCAGAACTCATAATGTAGCACTACCGGCGCAGTTGTTTCCTTACCGCCACAATCATAATGAGGCCCATTGTAATACGTCTTCTTTTTAGGTTTGCGTAAGGTTTATTTTAAACTAACAAACAAAACTGACAAGGGAGAGTTTGCTTGCCTTCCCTCATTTCTGCAGATATCTGGAGGCATTCACAGTTAAGCAAGGCATAAGTAACACCCCTTATGCTCATCACCCAGGTGGCTCAACCTAGAAGCCGATATTGCCTCCTCGTACCAAAAATGTGATTTTCCACAGTTGAAATTCAAACAATCTCTAGTAGGCATAGCCCCAATTAGCAGTACATGTAAGGCCCTACGATTATGGGTAGAGTGCATGGGACGGGATCCTGGGGGCTGTCTCTCACATCCGATCTGGTTTAACAATGAGATTATGGTGGCAGGGAAGCCAATTTATTGGTGCAACTGTTCTAAAACAGAGCTACTATATGTAAATGAAGTCTGGGCAGAGTATGGGTTGGTGCCCTTCTCAAAATTGCAAGGTTCCAGGAGACTCTTGGATGGCGAGTTTCTGAGATATATGCAATTAACGAAAAGCTAGTGGGGCAGATCCCCCCCATCGACACACTACCAATAGAAGCTTTTGTTTCTGCAATACCTCAGCCTCATTTATATATAAATCCTTACAAACTGCAAACGGAATTCCGGCCAATCATAAGATGGAACTTACTGCAAACCGGGTTTGTGTGACAGTCATCCTAGGGGAACTGTGGGCGGTCATATCGAAGAAGATTAGACATACATTGTTGTTGGCCTCCACTACCCAGACGATGTTCATGATGTATAATGAAGCCCTATTAATTCCCTGTAGAATGGCAAGCCTCAACCATCCCCCATACACCTCAGTATGTTGGTCTTGCCATTCGAGCGTTGGTTCACTGAAAAACATGCTATTTGAATTTCAAAATACATACTTCTATTGGGACTCTATCTGGCCGACTATCCTACAGATTTGTAATGAAAGCACACCCTTAACACTCCTGGCGATGAGCGTTACATATGGAAGAGCCAATCCAGCATTCAGATGGAATATTATCACCACTATCTATTCGACACCTTGAATGCCATAGAATTTAAGTCCATCACATCCAATTGGGAGAGTTTAGACAAGCTTTCAAAGGTGGGAGGGTGGAATTTAGTTGCATATACACACACAATGGAGAGCAGTATTGCTAGGGAACTCTCTTGCTCCTGTCAGATTAAAGGCCATTGAATGTTGTTGCAGAACTTTCTGACTGAGTGGGGATGTCAGAGTGGTGATGTCACCTGGGTCTATGTGGAATGTTGTGGTCTGGTTGAGTGCCTTCATTCCATGGTGAGTCAGTTGTAAGAAGAGAGTGAAAGCGAGTATATCCCGGGTGGTGTTGCCAGTGGCATATGTAACATCTGCCTACTTGAGTGTAACCCAAACTACTAAAGCAGACTTACCTGGCAACTCTGGTGACTGCTTGTCCTTTCATTAACCGCAACATGGTAGGTTCTCTGTTGTCTGGCAATTGGCAATTGTGTTAGCTTAAATTCCTGAACCATGACACCCTCGCCCAGGTGCATGTCAAGTGGCGTTGTATGTGGCTTGAAATGAGTAAGTCCCGGCTTTATCTTGCCTGCTTTTCGGCCTCTTCACCTTCTCTGCGTCCACTCTTCTTCTGCCCCCTCTTCTTCCTTCCCACTTCTCTCTCACCTCCCCCTTCTCTATCCCTTCTTTTCTCCCTCTTGCTCCATCTGTCCTTTATTTTATTCTCTTCTCCCTTCCTTCTCGTTCTATTGCTTTCTCTTTCTTTCTTCTTTGTTTGCCTTTCTTTTCTGTGTTTGTCCTTCATTTTTCCTTTAGGTTATAACCAGTTTAGAGATGCTTAGACATGTTGATAGTTATGCCGATGATGTATTGAACGCTCTCAGCTTACCAAGGCGTGCTAACCATACATATTTCAACCTATTCTTAGCAGGCCTGAAATTTGGACGCATGCTGAATCTCATTTAGTTGTGTGTCTAAAGAGGCCAGGAAGAATAGTTGCTGTTTATATGGTTATGCTGTATATGTGATTCTGCTTTATAGCTCTAATAAAAAAATGAAACTAAAAAAAAACTAAGAATTTGAGAAGGGTCAAGTTGATAGCCCCCAGGTGGTATTCAAATTGGGTCAAGGCAAGGCTTCTACTGGATCGAGTTGGCGGTCGAGAAGCATTGAGTCTGTTTCTTCCATGAGATCGACCCAGCAGTCAATACAAGTTGAGAAGGTTGGCTTCACTTGGGTGAGATGGCTCAGAGAGAAGGTAACTGGATCAAAGCATTTAGAGTGCCAAAAGTGGCCCCGCAACATGAAGTGGGTCAAGGCAGAAAACAGGCTCTCAGCATCTTCTGGAGTTCTCATTCACTGAGTTTGTGGGAGACCCAGTCCAGCCTCTCTAAGGGCAAGCTAAGTCCTTTCTCTGCCTGCAGTACCTAACCAGAAACGTTTGTAGAGAGCACCTGTAACACTGAGTGGACATTGGGGACGAGTAATCTCAATTGTAGTAGGTATTATTCAGCCAGAAGTAACCAGAAATATCCCTTGGAATGGTAAGGTAGAAGAGCTTGCCTCTCCACTGGTCTGCTCTGTCTTGCAGCAGTCTGTACTATCTACATACACTGTCCCAGCTGAATCCTTCTTCTTTCAGAGTCTAAAAATAAATCAACTAAGGGGAGGCCCTTATATTGGCAAAATGCCACAGTGGTTTGGCTCCTTTCTAGAGGTCCAATCCTTACTGCTGTCACAAGAGTCCTTTTCATTGTGATGTCATACCCAGAGTGCTCTGTCTGTAGGAAGTGGGAACATAGGGAAGAGGTTTGGAGGCTCTACGAAATCCCAATATGCTGGAACCCTTCTTTCACAGGATTTCCTCTCATGGTGTACTCTGACTCTGCCCCTTCCTCTGTCTGCCTGTTTGAAAGAGTGTCCAGTAATCAGCAGCCTGGTCTAAACAACCCTTTGAAGCACTGATTCACAGCCAATCACTAAAGGAGAGATCCTGCTCCCTGGATGAAAGGACAAACTGTCTCACAGGATCAAAGCTAGGGTTTACTGGCTGTGTCACACAAACCCACATGGCTTATTGTGTGGCCTATATAAAACCGTAGATAAGTGTTTCATGTCATTTTCTTAATGTCTTTTTTCTGTAACTTTAGAGGAAATGCCCAACAGAACGTGCCAATGTTTGCTATTTTGACAGAAACGGAATTAGATCTCTTTGCTGTCCACAGTTACAGTCCAGATTATGTATTGTTTTGTGTTTTATGTGGTGCATTGCAGATAGTGTAGTTAACTACCTTTTTGTTGCGGAAATCTCAGAAATTTGGCAAATGCCCTGAAATGTGTGTTTTGTCAAAAGAGTGCTTAAGAAACGTTCCCGCTCTAGTGAATAAACAAAGACTGCTCGTACTTGGGTGGAACCCGATTGAAACTTCTTTCAGAATAAACTAGCTGAGTGGAAGTTTATGAGCATTGGGAAGCAAGCTTGCAAGTGTTGTCAATACCCAGGCCTGGCAGCCCATGGCGTTACTGATGTAATAGGAAAGTAATTGTCATTTTTGCCAGGCGATTCTCAACCTCTTTGTCAAATCCCGGCCACCAATAATCCGATCTCAAAACCCCCTTGGTTTTGGTAATACCAATATGACCACTATGAGCTAGGTCAATAATCCTTTTCATACGAAGACGAATGGGACTCAGGTAAGTCTTCATATAGGTTGTTTATTTAAGTAACAGGATGAAAAGACCCCCCACAACTGAGGACCCTTCTGCTTCAGTCAAGAGACACCAACTGCCAAATATAGAACATTGAGAACAACATAAAGACTTGCAGGTTCTATGACATCACCAGAGCAAAGTGAACCAGATTAACTTAGCGTTCCATTTCATGCTTACCATGCAGCACTACTCTTAATAAGCAACATCACAACACATCTCCCCTTTTTTTTTAAAGATGTATGTGTATACAAAAACTCATTTTCTTAAAGATGTATGTGTATACAAAAACTAATTTGCGTCACCACATCTCCTCACCTCTGACTCTCCTCACCTCTGACCGCTCTTCGCAGTGTCAACTCTACTTTTGTTCCAAACCTGACCACCATCTACTCGCACTGCACCCTTCATAACTGCAACTACCCTAACTGGATCAGAGTATAATGGCTCTCCCTTCCTCTTTACCAAACCCTTTTTTATCCTTACCCAGTCACCTTGTTCCACATGCAATTCCTTTCTTCCTCTCTTCTTGTTTTCCCGCATGACCCACTCACTCTTCTTTTTCTTCAAGACATTCCTCACTTGATCAATAACCACATCCGAATCTCTGCTCCTCCCTAACCATGGAGGACATGCTATAGAGGACGGTTTTCGACCCCTCATTAGTTCAAAAGGACACAATCCAGTAGTTGTGTGAGGTGCCATGCGCAAAGCCCACATTCTGTTTTGAATGGTCACCAACTTGTCGAAACCACACTGTTTACCCATGCGCATGCTCTCCATAACACACCTATTTAACCTTTCTACCACTCCGTTAGTTTCAGGATGGTATAATGCTGCCCTCTTATGGGCTACTCCACACTTCTTTAAATATGCAGGAAATACACCTCCCACGAATTGAGTTCCATTATCCGTGAGAACACTTTCAGGAAAACCTTCACTTGCAAAAATTTCCTGCAACACCTTCACCATGTTTTCTCCTGATATTTCACGGACAACCTTGAATTCTACCCACCTGGAAAATAAATCAACCACCAGTACCACATACTTTCCTCGTCCATAGCCCAGCTCAACCGGACCTAAAATGTCCATTGCTATTTCACTCCAAACCTTGGTTGGAACACCTAAATCAATAAGAGGTTGTTTTCTAGCCTCCACCCCCTTCCCACTCTTGATGCAAAAATGACATTCTGCCAGGGGATTCTCAACCTCTTTGTCAAATCCCGGCCACCAATAATCCGATCTCAAAACCCCCTTGGTTTTGGTAATACCAATATGACCACTATGAGCTAGGTCAATAATCCTTTTCCGTATACCTGCCGGAGCAACTGCTCTCTCCCACCTGAACAGCACACCATCATTAACAGACAATTCATCCCTAATCTCCCAATAAGGTCTTTCCTCCTCGACCAATTCAGATTTGTTGGGCCAAATGGATGTCAATATATAAGTAATTACCTTGCTAATTATTTCGTCCATTCTAATCTCCGCCCACTGCTCTTCCTTAGACACAATTCCTTCAGTGTTCACAAACACCATTTCCATTTCCATCTCCTCAATTAACCCTTCCTGGGTTGCTACTCTCACCCTTGAAAGATTGTCTGCTAACATGTTCTCCTTCCCGGGAATGACCTCCATAGAAAATGTGTGCGCTTGCATCCTGGTAACCCACCCAGCTACCCTGCGTGACACCTTATCCAAACCTTTACTTTCGAAAATAACCTTTAAGGGCTTATGATCCGTGCGTAAAATAAATTCCATACCCCACACAAAATTCCTGAACCTCTCAACTGCCCAATAACATGCTAAAGCTTTCTTCTCAAGCACGGAATACCTCAACTCTGCACCCTTCAACCCACGTGATGCATGTGCTATCACTTCTTCCGAACCATCATCCTGTTTCTGCGAAAGTACTGCACCCAGACCACCATCGCTGGCATCTACTGTGATAATAGAACATCTCCTCGTGTCAAAACATCCCAATGGCCGGGCCATATCAATCTCTTGTTTGATCCTTGCAAACTCCATATCACACTTTTTGTTCCATATGAACTCAGCACCCTTTTTTAGAATCTTCCTCATTTCCAACACCTTGGATGCATAATTCATGATAAACTTTTGATAGAATTCCGTCATGCCCAAAAATTAACGCAGTTCACTTTTATTGGTTGGCTTCTCAATCACCTTTATCGAATTTACAATACTCTCCTTGGGTTTCACCCCTTCATGTGAAACTTCATGGCCTAAGTAATCTACTTTGGAAACAGCAAATTTACACTTTTCCTGCCTCAACGTGATTCCTCTCTCCTCAAAGATTCTCAACACCTCAAGCAATCTTTTGTCATGTTCTTCCAGCGTTTCCCCACATACCAAAACATCATCTTGGAAGCAAAACACCCCCTTCACACATCTGAGTAACCGATCCATCACTTTTTGAAAAACCGACGAGGCCGATGCCAATCCAAAAGGCATCCTTCTAAACTGAAAAACCCCCTCGTGAGTGATGAAAGCAGTAAGTTTTCTACATCCCTCCTCCAACTCAATCTGGTGATAAACTGAGGCCATATCCAATTTTGCAAAGAATTTCCCCCGCCCAACCATGCTCAACATTTCACACATGTTAGCCAACGGGTGCCTATCAACCATGACGCATTTGTTGAGTTCACGCATGTCTATGCACAATCTTAGATCCCCTGAACTCTTTTTAACAACAACCACCGGGGACACCCATCCAACACCACCTGCCTTCTCAATTACACCCGACTAATAGATTCATCAACTCCTTCTTGACCCCTTCCCTTAAGGATAAGGGCACTGGCCTGAGCTTAGCGGCCACGGGTGTACTATTTCGCTTTAATACGATTTGGTGTATAAAACCTTTCACTTTCCCCATGTTTCCATTGAACACACCTCTGTGCTCTTCTACATATTTGCATGACCCTGCACATGGTCCTGACACCTGTAAAACCTGCTCGTCTTTGTTGGGATCTAGCCTGATGGCAAGATTTTTCTGCTCCCTCCATCCTAATAAGGTCTGACCCCTTTTCGTTATGTAAACCTTGCCATTAAATTTACGTCCCTTGAACTCAAACTCGCACCAGACATACCCCAACAGGTCAATCTTATCTTGATTATAACCACCTGGATTTATATCAGGTTTAGATAGGCCGGACACTTCTCCTTGCATGTCCTTCTCAAATACATTTTTAGACACTAAGGTAATTTTAGACCCAGAATCTGCCATCATGGATATCTCATGGCCATTCACTTTAACTAATGCATACGGACGCTCACAATCATCCATGTTTTCACTCTCCGACACAACATTAACAGTGTTAATAACAACACTCTGCATTGGAATAGACATTTCCTCCTCAGACGATGTTCCATCTTCTTCTTCATTCACATATAGGACTTTCCTTTGATTACTCTGTCCAAATTGAAAGTTTTTACAGCAGTTCGCGTAAATCCCTTCCTTTTACACCTAGCACATATAGCCCTGCGACCCGGGCATACAACAGATGATGCAAAATGTGTATTGCTTGCACAACGGAAACAAAGTCTTTTATCCTTTTTCTCCGACTTCTGCACTGTCTCTTGACCTCTTTTCTCTTCCACAACTCCACGACTTGACTGCCGATTCCTGGACTTTTTCTTAGGCTTCCCATCAGTCACACTTAAGACTTCAGATTTGTTCTCCTTTGGATCTCCCATCTCATTTTTAGATAATTTGGCTACACATGCTCAGGAATGTTCTACTCTTCTCGCAATGTCCAACACTTCATCTAAATTTGGCTCATCTCTTAGCCATATTTCCTCTCGAATTTTGTTTGCCCTCCAATGTGTCATAAACTGATCACGTATGTGTTCATCAAATTTATCTTGAAATTTGCAAGACAAAGCAAGATGTCTCAACGCCGTTACATATTCTTCCACCGATTCTCCAGATGCCTGCACACGCATACGAAAGTTATAACGCTCCAATATAGTGCTGGTCTTGGGGTTGAAGTGCTTATCCAACTTCATCAAAGCCACGTCAAATTTGTTCATGTCATCTCCAGAGCCATCACCATGGGGTTGTGGGAGCGTCTCGTATACTCTCTGACCCTCATACCCCAAGAAGTGCAGTAACAAAGCTAATTTTCTCTCACTTGAGTAAGAGGTTCCCCCAGCTGCTCTCAAATAGTGCAAGAACCCCTTGCGCCATTGGGCCCACAAAATTTTAACAGGTCCTGGAATTGGCATGAAAATTGGTGGACCTGCGATGCCAGGTAAACCTGCCATGCTGTTAAGCAATACTCCTAGCTGGAACAGTAGACTGTTTCAATGATAAGAACACCTCTTGGCTGTGAGAAAGACTCTTGGCCTGCTCTCCACTCTTGTATAGTTGCAGTAGGTGCACAATAAAGTCCTAAAAGTGCAGCTCCTATTATTGCAACAAAAAAAATGCACTGAAAAAAATGCACAGTGTATCAATGAAACACCATCAGTCTCTTCTGCATGGCGAACCTACACTTGTCCATACGGTAGGTTGCACTGCTCATGTGTGACCGCTGGGCCGTGTGTTTTTATTTTGTGCCGCGCGCGCTTTACCAGCAATACGGTATTACTCTCAACTGTGTCCTGCCCACTGCCTGCCCGTCAACCAACTCGGCGTGCGTTGTGCGGGTATGAAAATCCAAACACAGCAGTATCGTTGCCGCTCACATTCACTGTGAGCCTCCTCGCCTCACACGGGTGAACTCCTTCACGCTTCTATGCCTCGACGCGAGACAGTGCTGCTGGGGCCCGCGCACTTTCCCCCCCCAGAATATACGGCCTGGGGAACGGCCTCGTCCGGCCCGGAAGGGCACTGGGATCGATGGGGCTACGCGGCAGCCTTCCGTCGGCGCTGGCGGAGCAACGCGCGCGGCACTTACTTGAGTGTAGACGGCAGGGACCCACGCTGGAGGCAACGATGTCTGTCTGTTGTCTCGTTCAAAGGCCCGCTCCTGCACTGCCAGATAAGCCAGGCGGCCCAGAGCACAGGACAGCAGGAGAGGGCTCGCCAGGGCTTTACTCCCTCGGAGGTCACTACAACGCTCAAGGAAGCGGAGCGACTTACGCGCTGGAGACAGGTCGTGGGAGGTCTCCTGTCATCCCATCCTCGTCGCCATTGTTACGAAGACGAATGGGACTCAGGTAAGTCTTCATATAGGTTGTTTATTTAAGTAACAGGATAAAAAGACCCCCCACAACTGAGGACCCTTCTGCTTCAGTGAAGAGACACCAACTGCCAAATATAGAACATTGAGAACAACATAAAGACTAGCAGGTTCTATGACATCACCAGAGCAAAGTGAACCAGATTAATTTAGCGTTCCATTTCATGCTTACCATGCAGCACTACTCTTAATAAGCAACATCACAACAGAAATGCCCAACAGAACGTGCCAATGTTTGCTATTTTGACAGAAACGGAATTAGATCTCTTTGCTGTCCACAGTTACAGTCCAGATTATGTATTGTTTTGTGTTTTATGTGGTGCATTGCAGATAGTGTAGTTAACTACCTTTTTGTTGCGGAAATCTCAGAAATTTGGCAAATGCCCTGAAATGTGTGTTTTGTCAAAATAGTGCTTAAGAAACGTTCCCGCTCTAGTGAATAAACAAGGACTGCTCGTACTTGGGTGGAACCCGATTGAAACTTCTTTCAGAATAAACTAGCTGAGTGGAAGTCTATGAGCATTAGGAAGCAAGCTTGCAAGTGTTGTCAATACCCAGGCCTGGCAGCCCGTGGCGTTACTGATGTAATAGGAAAGTAATTCATCAGTTGGCATTTGGGAAATTTCTAAACTCGGTGAATGGCGCATGTAATTTGGGAAATATTTCACAGCATGGATAATGGATAACAACTGTGTGAATGCTGGATGCATTTAATAATGCTTGCAAATTCTTACATGGAAAGTCCCTTGGCCTGATGTTATGAGTACCTGTCAAGAGAGTGTGTGATTAGCTGGGTTTAACTCAAGCCTCTCACCTGCCCTCTATAAGAGCGGATCCCTCTACTCTTTGAATGTAGCATTCAACCCCGTTCCAGTGCCTGGAATGTGGGATAACGGCCCTGCAGCCCAAGTTATCAGCCCAAGCTAAGCCCCGAAGGGGCTGGAACGGTAGATGAAGGCCATTAGCACCCCAGATTGCCAAAGCGGTAACCTGGAGTGCTAAAAAAAGGATTTTCCTTCTTACAGTGGGACGAGCGCAAGATGGCCCAAGATGGGCGCCATGGAAAGGGAAAGCGGGGCTTTGTACGGAGGCACTCTTCCCTTTCTGTGGCCGCCTGTGGGAGGCGAATAGAAGGAGCGGATGTGGCAGCGCTGCACCCACTGCCGTCAAAATAAACCAAGTAGGGGGTTTGGAGGGGTGGGGAAAAAAGCGACAGAGTGTGGGGACGTGGGGAATATGATATGATATGACATTTATAACGCGCCTATACACAAGTGTTTCAATACGCGATGAGGCAAGGGAGGGGAAACAGAGGAAAGACCGACAGCGATCTTACTAGGCCAGGTGACATTGAGATCATGCAAGTGCAGGGGAGGGGGCAAGGGGAAAAATGTAGGAGGCAGGGCAGTACATAGGATAACAGTGAACAAATAAAGACAATAAATAAAAGTGTGGCCAGCTGTTAGCAAGTGCAAGGGGAAGTGCATACATCAGGGGTCAAGTGCTAGTAGGGGCTGTAGGGATACAGAAACAGTCCCTGAGTGCAACTGCTGCCAGGGGGGCAGTACAGGTGTGCAACCCGTGGGGAGGGAACCAGGGCCAGAGATCAGAGGGTAGCCAGGTAACCAGTGCATTTTCATATTCAGTCAGGAGATCAGCAGGGGAGAGCATAAGGGGAAGCGGAAGCAGAGAGGAAGGTCTTGAGGTGCTTCCGGAACTGGAGATGGTTCTTCTCAAGTTTCAGAGAGGCAGGGAGGCTGTTGCAGAAGGAGACTGCAGCAGAAGAAAGAGATCTACCACCAACTCGCTGCTTGGAGAAGCAATTGACCCTGAGGGAGTTGGAGATGGATGAGCGAAGAGCTAGAGAAGGATGATATTTAAGAAGAGAGAGCTGAAGGTATTGAGGTTCCAGGCCCCAGAAGGCCTTGTCGACAATGCAGAGGGTTTTGAACTTAATCCTTGCCACTACTGGGAGCCAGTGCAGAAATTTCATCCCTGGAGACATACAATCCCTGGGCTGAAGGCCAAGGGCAAGTCTTGCAGTCCTGTTTCGGATGAGATGCAGAGGGCAGAGAGTAGAGGCAGGCAGATTTAGAAAGAGGCTGTTGCAGTAGTCCAGCATAGAAAGAACCAGAGCTCTGGAGACAGTGAGCCTCTGGGGGAAGGAGAGGAAAGGAATAATACCACTGAGGAGGTGCAGCTGCTAGTGTGACTTTTTAGAGATGTCAGAGATGTGAGGAGAGAAGGAAAGTTTGGAGTCGAAGATGACACAGAGGTGTTTAGCCTCACAGGTGGGAGCAGGAAGAGGGCCGAGAGAGGCCGGCCAGAGAGTGACAGGAAAGGTGAGAGCAGGTGTGCCGATGAGGAGAATCTCAGTCATACTGGCACTAAGACAGATATCATTGGCGGCACACCACTCATGGATGGCGGACAGACAGTCCGAGATGAGAGAAGGACAAGAGGTGGCAGAAGGGAGCCTGAAAATTAGTTGAGTGTCATCCGCATAGCACTTAAAGTTGGGGCAGAGAGTGACAATGTGGTGGGCAAGAAGAGCCAGGTATTAGTTGTACAGCCAGGGAGAGATATTAGACCCTTGGGGAACACCACAGGTAGCGATAGAGATAGAAGAGAGGTAAAACCCAAGTTGGACCTGTGTGGGTCCATCAGAGAGGAAGGAGTTCAGCCAAGCTAGGTCGTGACTGGTGATACCCAGGTTATCACAGAGTCGATTGAGCCGGATGGCATGGTTGACCGTGTCAAAGGAAGAAGAGAGATCAAGTAAGATGAGGACCCAGGGGGTGTTGGAATCAAGGTTGCAGAGCAAGTCTTCATGGATGTCCAGGAGAGCAGTTTCTGTTCTTCAGCAGCTCTGAAGCCAGACTGATGGTCATGGAGACAACCAACAGATTCAGTGTGAAGATTAAGCTGGGAGAAGGTCAGCTTTTCCAGGAGTTTGCCAAGTAAACGTATATAAAAGTATAGTTTAGTGTGTAAATTTGGGGTGAAGGAATATTAAGGGTATTTTTGAAGTAGTTAGATACCTATTGGCGTATTCTATCTATCTTGGCTTTTAAAAGTGCTATTGTAGTATTATCCCCATTGGCGCATTGTAACAGTTTTTTGTGCTGCAGTCTAGTGACTACATTTGGATTGAAGGAATATGACGTAGGCATTTGTTAGATTTGCTGGTAACTATGTTTTAGATTAACAGAGGTATTGTTATATTCAAACATTCAAACCAACTACTTTTTTTTTTACATATGCAGTATAGTTACCTGAAGTGGTTGTAGCACCATTTTGCTAGATTATGGCCACTGTTTTGAAGGTTTTCTTGCCAAGTTTATTTGCATGTTGTTACCATTGAATTACAAAAAAGGGCATAATATGCTATGATTTGCATTCTGCAGAAGCTGGTGAAATGGAATGGATACAGAATTTGGTATGGATACATAGACAAATCATTCATTAGGGATGTGTTATTGTGAAACATGGTTGAAGAGAGTGCATTTATATTTCCTTGTGTCTGAAATCTGGAAGATTTCATTCATAGGGATGTTTTTGGCATCCAGTATTTGTAGCTAGTACTTTAGGAATTATTGTGGCTCTTCCTGTGTGTTTATGGTGAAATTTACCATTCCTGTAAAATAGTCCAATTCTTGCCTTATACCTGAGACATTGTAAGTGCTGTGAGGATTATTTGTGGCATTTCAATGAAGGGCGAGCATTTGCAAACACAACTAGTCCGATCTGTTTAAGTAAATGTTGTGAACAATTGGTGGCAATTGGAAGAGGAGATTGATTGATACATTTGCATAACAATTTACTCCAATTGTGTTTCAGAATGTAAATGGACCAGAGCGTTATGCTTCTGTATCCTTTAATGGGCCTGCAGTTGTTTGTTGAGAAAAAACATTTGTATCTTTGTCTTCTGATTGATGTGCAGTTTATTTTGGACTAGACAGTTTTGTGGTTGTATTATTTGATGGAGCAGAAGTTCTTTGTTTCTTCCGTCATATTGTTAGGAGATCTGTTATAGGTTCTGTTTATATTAGTTTTCCTTATAAAGGTTTTTCTTTTTTGAGTTACACAGTACATATCTAGGTGGGGGTATACAATGCATGTAGCTTGTTGTATTCGAGGATGCAAGGAATGGCAAGGAATGTCAGCATTGGCTTTTTTTGCATCAAAGTAAACTAGGCCTAGACCATTGATTATGCTTAGATTCAAAAGTGCTACCTAACTCGTACCTTCTTTAAAGACTGTGCTGCCAATGTCAATCAATGCGTGAACTAGGGTTAGACCTTGCGATTTGTGAATAATGACAACATATGCAAGAGATAGAGAGAATTGTTCTTTGCATACATACATGTCTTTGAAAAGAAGGAAATGTGCTATTGGGCAGCCTATGTTTTTAACTTCTGAAAGTTTGTCAAAGTGGAAGTTGACAAACTGAATGCTGTTGTCATGTGGATATGTTTGGAAACAAACAACTGTAGCAATTGCTCCTTTGACTAAACCTTGTTCTATGTCAAGGTAATGTTTTCAAATTACTCTGCAGTTTAGACACAGAGTTAATCATTTTTCTAATCCAGCTGTGTTGGAGATACATTTTTAAAAGCTATTTAGCTGTGCTGTTGCTTGTAGACATTTAGGGAGTGTCATGCTATACACTTCCAGTTTGTCTGTGCAGCTGATATGCAGCATGGGGTGCATTTAATTTTTCAACATTGTATCATTGAATTGACTACAGCTGCAATGGTTGGTATTAAGGACACGCATTTGATATTTTGTTGAGTTAATTGTTCCATGTCATCAGGAGGAGATATGCTTTACCCATATAGCTCATGGATTAGTCTAGTATTTAAGATGGATTTTGCATCTTTAGTAAGCAGACCAGTTCTAATGTGTTTTTAAAATGTTAGCATAGGTGAGATCTGTAGACTGACGCATGTTTTGAGTTTATTCTCTGTTGCAGAAATGTTACCAGAGATTTACATTTCCAATGTTTCCGAGTGTGCTACAGCATTGTTTGTGTCCTAATGTTTTGAAAATAGGTTGACCTTATACTGGAGTTAACTGTAAGTGGTCTCCTAAAACAATAGCATATTTTCCTTCAAACAGTTCTTTGCAGTCAGTTTTTATGACTTATTTTATTCTGAAATGAATTAAAGTTGACATGAGGTTTGAAACCATGCCTACTTCATCTATCAGGAACACTTTCATTTGTTTCAGAATTCTGCATTCTTCAGTTGCAGCTGCTGATAATAATTTATAGTATTCTAATATGTGTTGGTGTTCTACTTGGAGGAGCAGTAGTCGGTGTGAAGTTACACCTCTTATGTTGTAGGCAGCTAAACCTGTGGCGGCTGTAACAAAAGATGAAGGGTTGTTGTTTGTCAAGTCTTGTACAAATGTGCTTATTATTTTAATTGAGAACGTTTTGCCGGAAACAGCTTCACCACTTACATACAGGAGCAGAGGTTTATATTTTATACAGCTACAAGTAGTTCAGTTTCATATGTAAACAATGTCAAATTTCTTCATTGACATTTATATAAATATATAAATGGTGAGTGGTTCATAATTTAGCTGTGATTTGAGCACTGTCAATTCTTCTTCAGATTGTTTAGATTGATGCATGGTATTTTCAACCCTTAAGGCATGTCTTTATCTATTAGAGCTTCCATTTCTTCCTCTTGTTGGTGTTCATTTTCCAACATTTCTTTGTATTGTTTGAAATTGACATTTGTTATACTGCTTTCATATGCTTTGAATCCAGCTTCAAATGAGTCATGGTCACGTTGCAGTAGGGCCATGTGATAACATTCTCTATGTTGCTGAGATTTAAATGATAACTTTCTATGATTATTTAGGCTGAGGTTGGTAAGTTTCACTAGGCTTTCTTCACAAGTTGAGATTTAATATTTGCCAGTTGTAACATCTGGTGTGACATTGTTTTTGTAGGAGTAGTTTGGGTATGTCGTACAGGCACATATTTCCAAACTGTACTTCTGTCTGGTTAGTATTTGTCAATTACATCGTTTTTTAAGATGTTGTCGGTGTTGGGATCATTTGTCGCTATTGTTTCTATCTCTTGGTAGGATTTTAGTACTCTTTTTTGGGATGAAGCTGGACCAAGGTTTAGCCAGATAATGTGTTCAGGTTTGCCATATAAGGCTGTACCTGTTAAAAGGCCTGCAGCTTCCTAGCACCTGCATTCTCTATCGGAGAGCATTTTTATACCGAAGCGGTACCATTTTTGGGACAGTGTTTTGTCAGATGATACGTCATCCCAGAGGCATTTTAGCTCGGTTTTCTCAGCTTCAGTGAGATAGGCTGTTACATATCTTGCAATTGCAGTGAAATTGTTTGCAACGTATTGTATGTCTATATTTGCAATCCACAAGAGGGCAATGATTGCATTGTAATCATTGATGTACTTGGATGATTCATCCCTTTTAAAGTTGTATGCATTTTTTAGTGGATTTGCCTTTCACACTGTGTCTAACCGAAGACATCAAGCTATTTACGTGTCCTTTTTGCAAACTGGTCTAGGGAAGCAGATGAAGTGCAGCATGGCAATGAAGCAATGGTGAAAGTACCTTGATAAATTGACAGGGTCAAGAGAACAGAGTTCTCCAGGTTTGTTTTATATCTGTTGCCTAGTTAATTTGATTTCCAGTGCGGAAGAAGTCGTGCAAGACATCCCGTGTGTATTCGGCACAACTTAAAGTAACAAACCATGTGGGTCAGTCTAATTTCCTTAGCATACAAAGTACATCAGCATGATGTCAGAACCAGTATTCTTTTGTACCACGCATGTTTGCCAGGTGATTTGTGATACTTAACGGCAAACCTTTATCTTTGTCTTTTATCATAGTTGGGTAGCAGACAAGTTTTGTCTAACATAGAGCTGCTAGTTTACTTTCGAACAGGAGATAGAAAATGTATTCTACATTTTGTCTGAATCTCTGGTCTCCAGCATACATTCGTAAAGAGCGATATACTGATGCAGTAATTTGTATGAATCTTTCATCATCCTGTAGGAAAGATTAGAGGAAAATAATGCGCTTCTATACCATATCCTCGTTGGGGATCCTTTGGCTTGACACATTTGAGATGTTTCTACTGCATCTTCTATAGTGTCTTTGAAGGGTAGTGGGTGAATTGTATACTGGTCTAAAATGATGGCTGCAGTAACAGGATCTACATGTTCAAAATGGCCAGTTGATGTTGAATCTGAATTATTTGGGTGTTCCTCTTGAGTTTTCCTCTATGTTTATATCTTTGTAGTATTGATTGTTTTCTTTGAGATATTGTACGGCTTGTCTAACGTTGTTTAAGTCAACTAGTCGTTGCCAAATTATTTCATCTTTTGTTGGTACACCATTAACTAGTACAATCAATGATTGATCTATTGGGCATCATACTCCTAGAGTTTATATATTTTATTTAAGATGTAATGGCACAAATACTACTTTGCCACAAATGCCTTTTGGTAACTCAGATGGAAACAATTTGTTCATTTCCGGTTGAAGGTGTATCATAGCTTGAAATAGGTGTACTGTTTGGATTATAATGCACTCATGCAAGTTAAGTTGTTGGAGAGCTTTTGGAAGTGGGAAGATTTCTAAGTTGTTAGAAATAGCATGTGATGGCATTTGGCATTGGTTATTGGTTAACGATGTTGTTAGAAAAATGGAGTATGAGTAGTGCTGATTGGTGCATTCGAAGGAACGGGCAAAAAATGGGTGTGAGAAAAAGTTGCATATCTAGATTACTTTTGTACTGTTGATTTTAATAAAAGAAGTGGCCACTTCAAACTCTGGGTTCTTGGGAAGGTTCTTCCATTTATTCTGGTAGCCTGCCAGGCTCCTGCGGTGGGAGCCTGAGTTCTCAGTGTACTGGATTATTGTAATTCACTTTATCTGGCGCAACCCGGCTACCTCACTATACGTCTGCAGCTACTTCAAAATGCTGCTGCGAGATCCATCATTCACCCACCTTTTGGAGCTCATATGACTACCTTGCTGAGACAATTACACTGGCTCCCTGACACCCAGCGGATTTTGTTTAAATCCATGTGTATTTTCCATCGGGCCTTCTATGGTGTGGGAACGGAATATCTGCAAGTTAAGTTCACCCCTTGTCTTCCTGCTCGCACTCTACGCTCCCAAACTACCCGGCGGGTGGCCGTACTTCGCTTTAAGCTGGCTCGCATGGGAGGTCGTTCCTTTTCGGTGGCCGCTGCTCAAGCTTGGAATATCCTACCCCTCTCCTTGCGTGATATTAGTGATCACCTTGTTTTCTTCCAGAAACTAAAACCTCTGCTTTTCTAACTACTTCCTGACAGCATGTCTCTCCCTCCTCAGTGCCAAGATGCCTCCGGGTGAACCTGCGCTTTCACAAATGCCTATAACATAACAAGTGCTGTGCTCATGGTGTCATGTATTTGTAATATGTTGCAGTGTTTTTAAAGAATAGGGATTCTGTGGCCTAGTGGTAATGCAATGGCAGATTGTTTTTACAGCAGTGTTTGGTGTCTTATAGCAGAGGTTAGGAAAGAAAAGTTCTTTATATGTAAGGTTAAGTGTTCTATATAGATACTTTGGTGGTATACAGATGTGCGAGCGGGTGGAGAATGGTGGCAGTGTAAGGGATGTAATGACAGGTTGGAAAGTGTGACATTTATATGGAATGAAAAATGGAAAATGCTGAAATGTTTCTTTTTAGGAGCATTTTCATGAAAGTTAAACAATGCATATGTCCATTTATAGCAGCACTGTGTGTAACTTTTTTCTAAAAGAAAGGAAAAGCAGATTCAACAGATGTGTACACCATTTTTAAGTGTCACTTAGTGTGTGGAAGTTTAATATGTTGGCAATACATGCATACTTGTCAACATTATTCATTCCAATTTGTAGGTGCTTATCTAGTCTACATTTTTTTCTTAGTATTCCGGTACTTGTAGTTCTACTTTGCCCATTATAAAGCTTGGACTACAAGCCCCAGAATACAGAAAGAAACAGGACTGTATAAGCACCTACAGGTTGGAATGGGTCATGCTGTCAAATATGCATGTACTGCCAACCTATTAAACTTACACACACATAGGGGCTGATTCATGGAATTATTTGCACCGAAAAACGGGGATTTGTGCGCCATTCTGGCCGCAAATTCCCATTTGTTAAACAGGGATTTGCGGGCAGAATGGTGCGCACATCTCTGTTTTTCGGCGCAACTAATTCCATGAATCAGCCCCTCAGGGCCACTTAAAAATGTTCTACAAATCTTTTCCTTCTGCTTTTAGTTTCTTTTAGAAAAAAAGAAGTTACACACAGTGCTGCTATACATGCACATTTGCATTTTATAACTTTTATCAAAATTCTGCTAAAAAATCCTTTTTTAAATATACAGTATTTTCCAATTTTCATTGTATATGAATGTCATACTTTTTAATAGTCGTGTTTTTTTTTCTTTGCATTCTGGGAATTGTAGTCCGAGTGTGATAATGGGAGAGGTGTAATTACAAGTCACAGAATGCAAAGAAAAAACGAAGACTTGATAAGCACCTACAGATTGGAATCGGTCACGTTGGCAAGTATCCATGTACTGCCAACATAATAAACTTCCACACCCCAAGTGCCTCTTAAAAATGTTCTACAAATATTTTCCATCTGCTTTTCCTTTCTTTTACAAAAAAGTTACGCACTGTTGCTATAAATGCACATATGTACTTTTTTACTTTCATCAAAATGCTCCTAAAAAGAAACATTTTTAATCGTGCTGCATTGTAAGTAACTGCCACTTGATGTGAGCAGGTGCTGACTGCTGCATTACATGTCATTTGCTAGAGTTGTTAAAAAAGAGAGTATGCTTATTGAGAAGCTTGTTACAGGGTAAGTGGCAGGAAACCTTGATATACACTTTTGTAAAATAGTTGATAAAAATACTTTTAATAATAAAAGCATACTTGTAGTATGTCTTGTTAGATGCAGATGTTGAATCTGCAAGAAATAAATCTTGGAGAGTTTTATAGTAGTTTTTGATGCAGGTGGCTGTAACAGGAGACATGTACTCTGAGAGTTTTGAACTGAGATAACAGCATTAGAGGTCGATTATTTGGATGTGATTGGTGGATGGATGTGTGACTGTTTGAAAGCAGACAATGAGAGGGTGTTACAAATATAAAAGTAAAAAGGTTAAAAGTGCTGCCCTGTGCTACGGTGTACGCAGACACCACATGTGCCATCCAGGTGTTTCAACAGATGCCTGGCATGGAAAGGGAACTGCAGAGGAAGCTCTTTGAAATTTCTCCCCCTTGCAGACCAGTTTGTCGCAAAACAAACATAGTACTGTGACCCTCAAAATGTAAGGGTCAACAGCATTCTCCATGGGCTACCCCACAGGACTAGCCTGTGTGGTGGCAGAAGCGGTCGAGGAAGATGGGTTAGAGGCTGTTACCTTGCTTCTCCCTGAGAAAGGAACACCTGAGAGCACCCGAGTTGTTGAGTCTGGTGTGAAGTGCCTGGAGGTGGTCCTGTAGGAGTAAAGCCCAGGTTTTCCATGACTGAGTGTGACCCCGCACTCAACGCATTTCACCTTGGCTGCTCAAGCCTTCATTCTGCTCCCAACAGTGGTGAAAAACCGCCAAACACTCACTTTGGCCACGATGGAGGTAAGCACTTCCTCTCCCTCATCTTGCTCTTCCTCTTTGTCCTCCTCTTCATCTTAGCACTAGTTTCCCTGTCCAGGCCCACCATATGGTTGTTGTCGTGGTGGTGATGGATGGGGAGAAAGGATGTCCATGAGTGAAGCCATAGATGCAGGGAAAGGGATCTGCAAAGTGGCTGCTGTGTGACAAATCAACTTTCGGGGCACCAGTCGTCGGTCTCTAAACCATCAATCAACCCCACACCTTTACTAACGTGGATGGAACAGCAGGATTATCTCTGCAAGGTCGTGGATCGTTGGTTAGTGACAATACAGTCAAAATACAATTATTACCCAATGATAAAAAGAGACTGTCCATTGAAGGACATATCTACTTTTATTATTACTACAACAGACAGTTCTAGCACACTAGCAATATGATGCACCCTGTAAAGGAACACAGCAGAAAGACAGGTTTACGAAGAAAAGGGATGCACTCTGGATACTAACAGGAGGGTAGTTGGTAACGTAATCAGTCTTTAGGGGCCTTTGGAGAAGGACCAGGGGTGCAGAACCTCAAACAACCTGATGCTGAAGAAGTGCTTGCTGCTCGACAACGTCTAGGCAGTTCCAATGCACTTTGCAGCCTTTGAGACAGAGTTAGTGGCAGGGGACAGCTGTGGGTACCAGGCAGCAGGAAGTTCGGAGAGCGAGGCTGCAAGGACGTCTGCAGGCTGTTCAGCATGGTGACTCATGGCCAAGAATCTTTGCCTTGTCCTTTAGTTCAGATACTCTCTGGCACTTCCCACCTAGGAAGCTTGCTGGCAGAACCTAGCAGGGTACGCTGTGTGCTGGCTGGGTACCGGTTCTGGAACTGCTCGATGGGTCCTCTGAGTCCGGTATCTCCCTCTGTTCCCTGGGAGATGTTCAGAGGAGGGATGTTGCTTCCCTCTTGGAACTCCTGGTCTTCCTTCACTGGTGGAAGATGTAAGATAGACTATACCTTCAGTCAGAGTCCAAATGAGTCCTTCTTCTTACTCCTTTCGAAGTTGTCAGATGTCTCTGGTGATTGCAGCGTAACAACAGTCGGATGTCTAAGTGAGGGGTTCAGCCTTCTTTTAAAGCCAAATGGGCCGCAACGATTGGTGGGGCTAAGCCTACCTCAGTGATGTCATCAATGACATTTGTGATGTCATCTTTGATGTCCTGGGTGATAGTTTTAGCAGTGCACGGTGGTGGCGCGAGTTATGGTTGCTTAGCTTACCATAACTGGCGAATTTCAAGGGTTTTTCGGTTTTACTTGGAACCATAACGTCCCTTTAACAAAGTTTTTTCACTGAATTTCATAGGTTTTTAGTAGCGCAACTTAACCATAACATCCCTTTAACAAAGTTTTTTTCACTGAATTTCATAGGTTTTTAGTAGCGCAACTTAACCATAACGTCCCTTTAACAAAGTTTTTTCACTGAATTTCATAGTTTTTTTAGTAGCACAACTTAACAATAATGACATTGACTTTATATACATGTCATATGGAACTGACTAGATCTCTTCTTATGAACTTGATGTCCGCGAACTTATTTAATGTTCGCGGACATGTTCGGAGAACAGTACCACTACCTAAAAACTGTGGGGGGGGTTGGTGGGGTATGTTTGATTGTTATATCATAATATAGGAACATTTAACAAATTCAAAAAGCAGCACACAAACACATTATATATAGTATTACATAAGAAATGTAACCCATATATGTAACAGACTAACCATTCATTTAAATACAATATGTTCTGAAATGGAATATACCACAAGAAGGTAAATTGGCTTCCAACATAATTACCTCACAGACACAACAGAACTGAGAACAAGACCAGACCCACTGAATACATAGGACTTATCTTACCAGAAATAGTAAGTGTACTTCATTTTACTCATATATATATAAACTTTCTGTATTAGATTAAAAAATATATTATCTTTTTTTTTTTCTCACAGAAATTTCTAGTACTCTGGAATGGCTAGAGGACAATTTCCCACCTGAAGAAATGTCACAAGATAGTGAAACTAATGGTAAACACTTTATAATATAAACCATTTAGTTATTATTTTTTTATATACATTTAACATATATATTACTTTTTTGTACAGAGCATACCAGAATAGGAAAAACTTCAGAAAACCCTGTTATGGATAACAGTCTTCACAATATAGAAGAAAAAATGGATGTATTGTTGGCTAATTTTAATAATTTAAAAACTTTTGTAGAAAATCATTTCAAACCAAAAACCTCGTACCATTGCCCCACATGTACTTGTCCCTCCTCACCATATCCCAGTCAATTATCCGCAAACCCTCTCCATAATTCAAAACGTTTTGATGAGATTTCCATCCCTTCTTCACCTAATACCAATCATGTTGAAACCCCAAATTCTCCTGTTTTTGTTTCTGTTTCTGCCTCACCTTCTCTGTCATAAATTATTAATATATGTTAAATAAATTTTAATTTTTATATTGTATTGTGAATAGTTTCCGTTTTTTTTTTTAAAAACAATAAAAGTGTCCGCGGACAGTGCGAGTGTTCTGAAATGTTCGTACATAAACGAAAATGGAGGTGTCCTGAAGAACACCACACCTGTTCGTACTGTTCGCTAGCAAGTTGAAACTGTTCTAAGAACACACGTGGTGTCCTGAAATGTTCGTGAAGAAACAAAAATTAAAGTGTTCTAAAGAACACTAAATCTGTCCGTAATGTTCGCTATCAACTTAAAACTGTCCTAAGAACACAATTGGTGTCCTGAAATGTTCGTAAATAAACGAAAATGATGTGTCCTGAACAACAGTACAACTGTTCGTAGTGTTCGCTAGCAACATGAAACTGTACTAAGAAAACACACGGTGTCCTGAATTGTTCGTAAACAAACAAAAATTCAAGTGTCCTAAAGAACACTATACCTGTCCGGTACTGTTCGCTAAGAACGCTATTGGTGTCCTGAAATGTTCGTACGTAAACGAAAATGGAGGTGTCCTGAAGAACACTATACCTGTTCGTAGTGTTCGCTACCCAATTGAAACTGTTCTAAGAACACAATTGGTGTCCTGAAATGTTCGTACATAAACTAAATTACACGTGCCATGAAGAACACTATATCTGTCCTTACTGTTCGCTACCAAGTTTAAACTGTTCTAAGAACACACGCAGTGTCCTGAAATGTTCGTTTTACGTGTGACACACTTTTAATTACTTCAGAACCCGAACAGTGTCCGTAGGACATCAATGCGCATGCGCTAACCAATCTCCGTGCACTTGGTGTCCTGCGGACAGGCGCTTCCTTCGTGGACTAGTTCGCAAACGGATCATATGACCGCGCCCACACTCATCGTGTGTCCCCGAACAATTTAAAAGTACATTTTCAGTTAATACATAATATTTTTCAATAAAATCTCACCATGGCACAAGTCCCACATAGCAATCTTAAGTTTCTATATACCTTTTGAAACTTTCCGATCCTTTTTTTGTGTTCGATCTCTCCGCGGACAGTGTGCATGTCCGCGGACCGCGCACAAGCACCCCTATAAAAGACCACGCCCAAGAGCTTATTCCCATTGTGTTTCTGGCTATTCTTCAGAACACAGTGATTTTTACTGCCACCTGCAGACTACACCATCATCGAGATGGCATCCTTGGCTGCTGAACTGCCACTTGGTGCTGCACCTGCTTCAGCAGCACCCCCACCCCCTCCACCACCACCACCTCCCAAAGGGCCTGAAGAGGGGAACAGGAGTGAGGATGCGGAGGAGGAAGAAGAGGATGATGAGAATGAGGTAGAGGAAATCCCTACTACCCGCACTAGGCGTGAGTCTTGGGTGTGGCGGTTATTTACCATTCATGGGAATGGTCCTAAGGCTCGTGCGAACCGTGTTACCTGCAATGAGTGCAAAATGATACTCAGTCACGGGAAGCACGGTAAGTACAGCTTTGGGACCACTACTATGAAGCGACACCTGAGGTCATTTCACTCTGGGGCTATTCGCAGGGTTGTACCTTGCGAAGAACGTAGCAGGTTGATTTCCTCTACTTCATCCTCTGTTTCTGATCCTGTCACCACAAGGACCACCTCTGTGGGACAGCGTCTTTCTCAAGCTGTCTCACAGGCCATACAGAATGCTGATGACCCTTACCTTTCGAGGGTCACAGTTGTATGTATGTACTGTGACACAGTACTCTGCAGGGTGGAGCGACTTCGGAGTGCTTTTGAGACTATCATCTCAGAGCATGAGAAGATCTGCTCACTACCCAAATAAAACCCACTCTACATCTTCCTCTCTCAGCTCGCCCTTTCTTATCCCTGTGGTTGGTGTCCCCCCCTTTACCCTCCTTTACCCTCCTCTCCTAGTGTGTCGTGTCTGAAAAACCAAAAAAAATACCAAATTACCAAAATCAAAAAAAAATAAGGCTCTTTTCAGAGCCGCCTTTCCCAGTTAAAAAATAGAAGTGAAAATAAATGAAGCAGGGCTCTTTGTATTTTTTAGAAGTCCGCGGACAGACCGCGAACATTAAAAAAATTGGGTTGCTACTCCATCACAAACATTGTAATTTTCTCTGGAAAGAAGTGGTGGCTCTGAAAAGAGCCTTTGGGTGGTGTTTGTAAGTCAAAAATTGTAAATGCTTAACATCTACTTCAAAATCGTTGTTGTAATTCCAAAAAAGGTCGCAATGCATTTTGTACATTTCTCAGAAAAATCTGATTGCCAGCATAAGTAAGATGGACTCCATCTCTGCGAAAAATGTATGTACTACAAAACATAATATTTTCATTGTGAAAAGAAGACATGCCAAAATCTCTTAGAAAGCCACACACAGCCTTATTAACATTGCGCCTTGCTTTTTCCATTTGTGGACCAAATAAAGAAGAACGAAGCCACATTTGTCTCTGCGCAATCCGTGAAAATATCACTTGAGAATTAGGAAACATGTCCATAACCTTCCTAAATCCTTCTTTCATAGCAAATTGCAAAATAATGCCAGTCACATGTCCTAAACTGCTCCCTCCACAATGAATGACAATTATGTATGGATGTTGCTCTGTCTCCAAAGTAGCACAGAGAGGTAGCAAGTCCAACCACTTCATTCCACGTACTCCATGCCAGTGTACTTCCACATGTGGGAATCCAAGATCTACAGCTACTCCACAGCTTTCTGCATGCACCTTCAACCAACGTATCCACGAATCTCCTAAAATCCAAACAATCTGTTTTCTGAAACACACAGCCATAGCTATCTTTTGTTCTCTCAGCAAAAAGAGTATCTGAGAAAATCTCTCCTGGCACAACACACACACCAAACTTTCCTGACCAATCCCTTTCAGTGCTTATTCTCATTTGCATGACTTCTGAACCCAAAAATCCCCGGATTTAACTCCCGATGTCCGCGAACTACCGCCATGTCCGCGGACATATCGTAACATGAGCAGCCCTTCTACCATTTCCACTACACTCTCTCTGCCATTCCCTCATTGGATGTACCTCAAAAATCACATGACCATGCACCAATCACATTCAAGACCTCTACATCTAACTGCATCATCATAGATCAGCACTGCAAGTGTACTCTGAATCTCTCTGAGTACAAGTGTCATATCATTGGCAAGCAGCATCTACCAGAAATACTGTACAAGTCTTCAAGATTTCTATGTGCAGCTCCATGCATATCCATATGCATGAACACAAACTTCAGGTATGCATATTTTCTGTATAGTAGATGAACACATTTTCAAACAGACTTTTACCTTGTAAAATCTGTAAAAATGAATTTGCTGTACTTTTTTTCAATTTCCTAAAATCAACTATCACTTATTAACCTTTATACTTTTTACTTTCTTTATACACACACACTCAAATCATGTTAAACTAACATTTTTTAAATGAAATATATAGACTACATAAATTCAAACAAAATTGCATGCAAACACAATCTATGTTTAAACCTTTATAAAAATACTTATACAATTTCATATTTTTTGTTTTTATTTATTTATTTACTTAATTACTTTAAATTAGACATGACATTGAGGCGCTATTACCTAGAACAGTTTACTTACAGAAATAGTGGTATTCACTCATATATTATAAATTTCACAAGACATAGTAAAGCTATTTTTGTTTTCTACAGTTAGTCATTCAATACAATTTGTTCATTAAGAACATATCATATGTACTGAACTGATGCAATGTATCTTATGTAAATAAATTAGTTTAATGGTTTTACAGAAGGCACTGAGGATTTCAATTAAAAAAATCAATATCTAAATTAAAAACAGTGCTATATGCAAACAAAGTTACTAATTTGAAGCTTTTACAATTGCAGTGAAGACCAGTTTCCTGAAAAGAAGCAGCCGAATTCGAAGAAGAAAGAAAAACTAAGAAGTTACCTGTTAATTTAAAAAAAAAAGTAAGTAAAATATCACCATAATATTTGTATTATTAATCAAATATACTATAACATTAATACAAGCTATTTTGCTTTCTAAAAATAGAGATTTTGTACCATTTTGTCCAAAAATTTCCATGTCTTAAACAGCGATTTACAGCCAGAATGGCCCACAAATTTCTATTTTTGGACACACAAATTACCCAACTGAACCACTACAATTTTCATATTATAGAACAAACAACTGTTTTAATTGTATACATTAGATTTACTATTTGTACTTTTCCACACCACTAGCTTACTTTTTTTTGTCATCTGAACCCCAGTTTAGTAACACATAAATTCAAGAATACCTATCCCTACTAGTTTTAGTTCCCAATGCACAATCACACACCATAACATACATCTTTATCATCTTACTCAAACACTCATGCACACAGCACACATACATTCCAGAACACCCCAACCCATATCTTCTTTATTTTTTTCAACAGACCCTAAAGAATGCCTACCAAAAGTCAAGTCCGTAGAAAGCAACGCAAAAGTAGAGCAAATGAAAATAAAGGTGTCCAACATAAGCATCCATCACTAGCAGAATTTATAAAAAAAGTTGAAACAAAACAGCTAATACAATCATTTAGTGAAACACAAGAAGTTTCAAGTACAACAACTTCGCTTCCTCTATCAAAATGTAAAACAAACCAAAAAACAATTAACAGAAAATCAGCTATCAGTACAGATAAAACTACTTCTTCAAATTTTAATATAGTGCAAAGTAAGCATACCAAGAAAAGTATTTTAGCCAAAATATACGTCACAAAGTCCTTCAAAATCTTATAAAAACAGGAGAGAAATCAGGTTCAAAGCTTAAAACCTATCGTAGGAAATTAATCTTAGAAGCATTGATGGACAGTGTAATTCTTCTCAAAAGAAATCTATTTATTTTACTGTTAAACAAAATGAAACCACTAACAAAACTAATAACTAAATTACAAAAAAGACTTCTCAATAAGCGAAATATCAACAGAAAGAACTTCTTAAGTATCAGTGGAGGTGAATGGAATCACACTACAAGCACAGAACCATATTTTAATGAAGAAGCGTACAAACAAAAGCAAACTAATACAATTGCCATACATAGCGGTGGTCGAGGTTATGAAAAAGTGAATAATACCATAATGAAACAAGAAGTACTTCTAACAAAAATATGCCCTGAAAACTTAGAATTACCCCTCCATTCAACTGAATCAGAACGTCTAGTGTACAAATGGCCATGCACGTCAATGTGTAATATTCCCAAACAATGTTTCAAATCTTTACGCCAATTCCTCAATAAATATGTAAAAAGCAAAGACAAAATCAAAATTAAATTACTGCAAAATATAGATACCTGTCCAGTGCGCAAGTACACAGGACTACAAGGACATTCATTGGCCTGCATTACAGGACCTACTTGTAAAACCACTTTCCATGATATCAAAAGGATATCAACACGTCATTCAACTATAAGAAATCTAGTCTATAAACTGTACTATGCTAAAAGTCCTGCTTTAGCACTAGCAAAGTTAAATAACATCCTTCTACATGGTACAGCAAAAGACCTACTTGAAGAAATTCACTATATCCAGAAAAAATATTTTGGAAGTGAAAGCCATTTATAGAATGAAATAGCTTTAAACCAATTAAGCAACAATTCTACACATGGCAACCTTTTGCTAAACAAATACAAAAAAGAAATACTAAAATTTAAAAGTACATCAGCTGAGGTACCAAACCATGTATGTGTATGTTGCCGTAGAATTTTTTATAAAAGTAACACAAAAACTGTGGACCTATCATACAAAATAGAAGACAATGAAGATTCTAAATGGTTTGAATTAGCTCTCTACCTTGTAGCAGAAAACAAATATGAAATAACTGAGCCCTTAATACTTTGCAGTTATTGCACTACAAAACTTGACAACAACCAAACTCCTTCACGTTCTATCACAAATAATTTGGAATTATACCCAGTACCAAAACCTCTACAACAACTTAATTTATATGAGAGCATCATAATTCAAACAGTACAACCATTTCAAGCAATAATACGCCTTCAAACAAAAACAGCAAAATTACCTCCCTTTGAATTGGTAAAAGACATTTGTGGAAAAGTAGTTTATTTACCATTAAATCTAAAAGAAAATGTGCATACTCTAGGAGTGCAACGTCCAATGCAGCAATCTTTAATTATATTAGTAAATGGAGTACCTACAAAAGACAAAAAAATATGGCAACAGCTGGTAGATTTATATAAAGTTAGACAAGCCTTCCAATATCTTAAAGAGAATAATGAATATTACAAAGAAATTAATATTGAAGAAAACTTGAAAGATAAAACTGAAATAATTCAAGAAACACAAGAAGCTGGTCAATTTGAGCTACTAGATCCTGCTACAATATCAAATACTTTAGACCATTATACAATTCATCCTTTGCACTGTAATGACACCGTACAAGATGTACTGGAAACTTACCAAATGAGTCAAACAAAAGGATCGCCAATCAGTATATGGGAAAAAAGTATAGAAGCACGTGTTTTTCCTCTACTCTTTCCTACTGGCAAAGGAGGAAGGTATGATAATAGACCTATTCAAATATCAGCTTCAGAATACCGCTCATTACGGATGTATTCTGAAGATCCCAGATTTAGACAAAATGTGGAATACATATTCCACCTACTCTTTGAAAGTGAACTAGCAACTTTATGTTACAGAGTTGCACACATATTAAAATCAGGATCACACTTTCAAAATATGACAGCTACACAATTATTAGAGAAAGTGCAACAAAAGGATGAGGTTTTACAATCAAATATTACAAATCTATTAGCAAATATGGGTGGTACAAAAGAGTACTGGTTTCGACGTCATGGAGATGTACGTTGTATGATCAGAAACCTTGGCCCACCCACTTGGTTTGTTACATTAAGTTGTGCAGAATATGCATGGGAAGATTTACATGATTTCCTACGCATATCAAATAAAAACAAAACAAACATAGATATTCTAACACCTGGAGAACTTTGTTCTTTGGATCCTGTTTCAAGATATTTTCACCATCGCTTCATTGCTATGCTACATTTTATTTGTAATAAAACTGTTCCTCCCCTTGGAGAAGTGCAACACTTCTTTTGGAGAAAAGAATACCAAGCCAGAGGAGCACCACATATCCACAAGCTTTTATGGATTACAGATGCTCCTAAATTTGGTCAAGACAGTGATGCCACTGTTTTACAGTTTATTGAAAAATATGTCACTTGTGAAATTCCATCAGAAGCCACAAAAAGTGATCTTCGTGCACAAATTTTACAATTTCAAAGACACAAATGTGGAAAATATTGTTGTCGCAAATACAAAAACAAAGGCAAATACTACACCAAATGACGATTTGGTTTCCCTAGACCAGTTACAAATACAGGTCAAGTAAACAACCTCATGTCTTCAGTTAGACATAGTGTTAAAGGTAAGTCACCTAAAAATACATATTACATAAAAAGAAAAGAAGAAGAAAAATATATCAATGATTATAATGCAATCATTGCCCACTTATGGAATGCAAACAAAGATGTGCAGTACATTGCAGACAATTCTACTGCAGTTGCACGATATGTCACAGCATACTTAACTAAAGCAGAAAAGACAGAGCTCCAAGACCTCTGGAATGACCTGTCATCAGATAAAACAGTATCTCAGAAATTATACAGCTTGGGCATACAAATGCTCACCCATAGAGAATGTGGATCTTATGAAGCAGCTGATCGTTTAACTGGTACTTCATTGTATGGTAAATCTGAAAATATACTATGGCTAAGTCTTGGTCCAGCTAAATCTAGAAAAAGAGTTCTAAAATCATATGAAGATATAGAAACAATAGCCAAACATTATCCCAACAGCCAAGAAATTTTAAAAAACAATTTATTGGACACATATTACCCAAACAGAAGTAATACTTTGGAAAACATGTGCCTATACCAAATAGCCCAAAACTACACATAGAAAAATAATATGAAACCTGATGAAAAAAAAGGTAAATATAGAGTGACAGACTGCGAAGGCAGCTTAATTAAACTCACTAAACCAAATTTAATTAATCATATCAAATTGTCATTGAAGACTCCTCAACATAAAGAAGTATACTACCTGTCCCTGCTACAACTCTTCAAACCATGGAGAAAAGAAGAACAATTACTAGATAACTATGACTCATATGAGGATGCTTTCAAAGCAAATGAAAGCACTATAACTGATGTAAACTTTACACAGTACAAAACAATGTTGCACAATGAACAGCAACATGAAGAAGAACTCCAAGCCCAACTAGATAAGGATACTCCTGACAGTAGTCAACCTTCTGTAACAGGAAGCCAAGAACCACTGGGAGAACCACTAATAACAAATGAGGCAGAATTAGCTATGATAGAAGTAGAAGACAACATGTGTCAGTATGAAGATAAGGAAGACTTAACTATACTACAATCAAAACTAAAAAATGAGCAAAGTAGCATTTTTCAAGAAGTAACAAAACAAATTGCACATGGTGTAAAACATGAAAATAAAGAATGTTCCTGCCATAATTATAAACCTATACTACTGTACGTCAGTGGTGAAGCTGGTTCTGGCAAAACATTCCTAATCAAAATCATTAGTAAGTTCCTTCAACAATTGACAAACAACAAACTGTCAGCTGCTGTCACTGCCCCCACAGGTTTAGCTGCCTATAACATAGGTGGTGTTACATTACACCAATTACTACTATTACCAGTAGAACACCAGAACAAATTAGACTATTACAAACTTTCTGCAGAAGCTGCAATGGAATAACGCAGAGTATTGAAACAAATGAAAATGCTACTAATAGATGAAGTGAGCATGGTCTCCAACCTGATGTTAGCTTTGATTCACCTCAGATTACAAGAAGTACTCAAAACAGACTATGAAGAGCTCATTGCAGGAAAACACATTATTGTTTTTGGAGATCTGCTTCAATTAACACCAGTAAAAGGTGAACCTATTTTTAAAACATTAGGGCACACACTCTGCCGTAAAACTGTTGGCAGCATTGGAAATGTCAACCTTTGGCAACATTTCCAATACAGAGAATTAACAGAAAACATGCGCCAATCTGCAGATCTAACTTATGCCAACATTTTAAAAAGTTTGAGAGTTGGTATACTTTCTAAAGAAGCAGAAGCAACATTGAAAACCCGGCACATTAATGCACTTTATGGCGATAATGCATGTGCTACAGATGTTATGGAACAATTAGTCCACAAAAATGTGAATTGTATGGCCTTAATGCCAACTCTTGCAAGCTGTTTCAAATTCAATGAAATCATGCTAAGTAAAAAAATGCAACCAATAATGGAAATTAGTGCCCCAGACAAACTAGATGTGCATGGTATGACACTACCCATGTGTGACCAAGCCACAACAAGACTAAATAATTTAGAAAAATCAATCTCAAACACAGCAGGCTTAGAAAAGATGTTAAAATTATCCTTAAATTGCAGAGTAATGTTTAAACTTAACCTTGACGTGGACCAAGGACTAGTTAATGGAGAACTGGGTACAGTTGTTGGCTTACAAACACACCCACGTGACAGCAAAATTCAGTTTGTCAATATACTCTTTGACAAACTTTCAGAAGTAAAACGGATAGGACGCTCAACAGCTAGATTCCTTCTCTTCAAAGATATGTATGTACGCAGAGAACAATTTTCTCTAACTCTTGCATACGCAGTCACGATTCATAAATGACAAGGTCTTACCCTAGACAAAGCAATGATAGATATTGGTAACACAGTCTTTAAAGAAGGCATGAGCTACGTAGCACTATCACGCTTACGTACACTTGACGGTCTATTTCTAATCAACTTTGATGCAAGTAAAGTAAACACTGATATTCCTTGCATTTTAGAATATAATAGACTTCGCTCACTATACACTCCCCATCTAAACACATATTCTGTTCCACAAAAACTAAAACGTTGTAAAAGAAAACCAAATCAAACAGAAATGCAACAGGACGTCACTGCAAATCCTCCAAAGAGAGTAAAAGAAACTAATACTTCATCAAGTACCACAAACAAAAAATAATCAATTAGAGAAAGTAAACCAGGTACTTCTTTAAAGAAGGAAGACAAACTCCAAAAAAAGCAGTTAGATACAGAACTACCTAGACCATTTAAATTCTCAAATATAGTTGGTTTAAGTTGCTATGCAAATGTAGCAATGAATATTCTATTTCAATTACCACCAATTGTTGACAACATTTACTTACACAGTACAGACCCATTGTGTTTGAAAATGTTAGTACTTCACAGAAATGCAGCAAACAATCCTGACAACACATATACAGTTTTTGGAATAAGACGACAATTGGACTACTGTGCTGGAATGGTGACATTCACTATAAACTCACAGGAAGATCCACAAGAATTTCTAATGTACTTACTACAAGTACTGGAAAACAAAAACATACCTATAAATGAAATCTTTCAGATTTCATACATGTGGAAACATACATGCACTCTCTGCAACAATGTGACACAAGAAGAAATCCCCAATGAACGCTTCATATATATATCAATACCAAATTGTGAATCCATTCCATTTCAGCAACTTGTACAAAATGCAAACCATGGTAGAGTATGCTCTACCTGCAATTCAGATACTCGTTCCACGTTAGTAATACAAACACATAGTAAATACGTAATACTAATGCTTCTACGTTACAATGCAGATGGTACCAAAAACAACTGCAAGCTGACTGGATTCACACATGGTCAAATATCACTTGGTAAGAAAACCTTCACAACAATAGGTATAATCTACCACGCAGGAGCCACAACCAATTCAGGGAACTACACTGCATATATAAAAAAGAAATGTGGATGGTTTGAATGTAATGATAGTACCATTACACTAAAGCAGAGATTACCAGCAAATCTTACAAACACTTATTTGATGTTCTTAAAACAAAAACTTGATAAATAAACTGTATTTAAACCTTTAAGTAAATTTGTGTTAAAAAAATATAAACTGTTAGAATACTCCAAAAGCTATCTAACTGCTCAAAGATTCTACAACAAATAATCAGATAAATGAATACCACTAAATTAGACCAAAAAATACACAGTTAGAATACGTCAATTGGTATCTAACTGTCCCAAAATTATAAATTTGTGTAAAAATAATATAAACTGTTAGAATACTCCAAAAGCTATCTAACAGCTCAAAGATTCTACAACAACTAATCAGATAAATGAATACCACTAAATTAGGCCAAAAAATACACAGTTAGAATGCACCAATTGTCCCAAAATTTAAAAATATCCAAATAGATAAATCAAAACCACTAAAATATATTAAAAAAATAGACAGTTATAATACGCCAATTGGTATCTAACTGTCCCAAAATTTAAAAATATCCAAATAGATAAATCAAAACCACTAAAATATATTAAAAAAATAGACAGTTATAATATGCCAATTGGTATTTAACTGCTCCAAAATTTTATAATATCAATACAAATGAAGAATCTGTTACTGCTCCAAAAAAAATACAACAAAGCAAAGTATAAAGCATTAGCCAGAAACAACAAGTGAACACTGAAAACAAACAAACAAATAAACTGTAGCATAACAGAAAAAGGTTTTTTTTTTAATCCAACATGTATTTTTTTTTCTCCCACAGACCCAATGATTTTAGCAACAAATACAGAAACTGAGCAAATTGCACAGTACTCTGATTTGTATTCTACTAAATATGAGGGTCGAAAAAAAATAAAAGTATATTGCTTATACAATGTAATAAGTCATTACAAAATACTAATACGAACATGCTATTTTCTTTTATCACAGAAATGAAGAAGAAAAACATGGACTCCCATTACTAGACCAAACAGTAAGTATAAAATAATAAGGACAACCATAGCAGCATATCACATCCATAGTATCTAATACCTTTGTTCCTTATACATTTGTTTTTCACCCAAAGTTATAAGCAAATATGAATGTGATAAGCTGCGGTGGTTGTTGCCAGGGCCTAGAGTCTTGGGTGCATGCCATATGGCCATGCACCCAAGACTCTATGCCCTGGCAACAACCACCGCAGCATATCACATCCATAGAGTCAAACATTTCAACTATGATCTATGGGAAACCTTTAATGTCCGCGAACAATGTGAGTGTTCTTAAAACACTTTGAACTTGCCAGCGAACAATACGGACACCGTTTTCAGGACACCCACTATGAACATTTCAGAACAACGCGATAGTTCTTAGAACACTTTCAACTTAACAACAAACAATACGGACAGCGTCCTAAGGACACCCCCTACGAACATTCCAGGACACCGGGAGTGTTCTCAAAAATGTCTTCAGAACACCCCCATTTTGTTTATTTTAACGAACATTTCAGGACACCGCGGGTGTTCTTAGAACACATTCAACTTGACAAAGAACAATACGGACAGCGTCCTCAGGACACCCCCTACGAACACTCCCCGGACACCGCAAGTGTTGTTAGACGCGTCTTCAGAACACCACCATCTTGTTTATTTGCGAACATTTCAGGACACAGCGAGTGTTCTTAGGACACATTCAACTTGACAGAGAACAATACGGACAGCGTCCTCAGGACACTCCCTACGAACATTCCAGGACACCGGGAGTGTTCTTAGAAGCTTCTTCAGAACACCACCATCTTGTTTATTTGCGAACATTTCAGGACACCGCAAGTGTTCTTAGGACACATTCAACTTGACAGAGAACAATACGGACAGCGTCCTCTGGGCACCTCCTACGAACACTCCCCAGACACCGCGAGTGTTCTTAGAAGCGTCTTCAGAACACCACCATCTTGTTTATTTGCAAACATTTCAGGACACCGCGAGTGTTCTTAGGACACATTCAACTTGACAGAGAACAATAGGGACAGCGTCCTCAGGACACCCACTACGAACATTCCAGGACACCGGGAGTGTTCTTAGAAGCGTCTTCAGAACACCACCATCTTGTTTATTTGCGAACATTTCAGGACACCGCAAGTGTTCTTAGGACACATTCAACTTTACAGAGAACAATACGGACAGCGTCATCAGGACACCCCCTACGAACACTCCCGGGACACCGCAAGTGTTCTTAGAAGTGTCTTAAGAACACCCCCATTTTGTTTATTTGCGAACATTTCAGGACACCGCAAGTGTTCTTAGGACACATTCAACTTGACAGAGAACAATACGGACAGCGTCCTCAGGACACCCCCTACGAACACTCCCCGGACACCGGGAGTGTTCTTAGAAGCGGCTTCAGAACACCACCATCTTGTTTATTTGTGAACATTTCAGGATACCGCAAGTGTTCTTAGGACACATTCAACTTGACAGAGAACAACACGGACAGCGTCCTCAGGACACCCCCTACGAACACTCCACGGACACCGCGAGTGTTCTTAGAAACGTCTTCAGAACACCCCCATTTTGTTTATTTGCTAACATTTCAGGACACCGCGAGTGTTCTTAGGACACATTCAACTTGACAGAGAACAATACGGACAGCGTCCTCAGGACACCCCCTACGAACACTCCCCAGACACCGCGAGTGTTCTTAGAAGCGTCTTCAGAACACCCCCATTTTGTTTATTTGCGAACATTTCAGGACACCGCAAGTGTTCTTAGGACACATTCAACTTGACAGAGAACAATACGGACAGCGTCCTCAGGACACCCCCTACGAACACTCCCCGGACACCGCGGGTGTTCTTAGAACACATTCAACTTGACAGAGAACAATACGGACAGCGTCCTCAGGACACCCCCTACGAACATTTCAGGACACCGGGAGTGCTCTCAAAAATGTCTTCAGAACACCCCCATTTTGTTTTTATTTGCGAACATTTCAGGACACCGTGGGTGTTCTTAGAACACATTCAACTTGACAGAGAACAATACGGACAGCGTCCTCAGGACACCCCCTACGAACACTCCCCGGACACCGCGAGTGTTCTTAGAAGCGTCTTCAGAACACCCCCATTTTGTTTATTTGCGAACATTTCAGGACACCGCAAGTGTTCTTAGGACACATTCAACTTGACAGAGAACAATACGGACAGCGTCCTCAGGACACCCCCTACGAACACTCCCCGGACACCGCGAGTGTTCTTAGAAGCGGCTTCAGAACACCACCATCTTGTTTATTTGCGAACATTTCAGGACACCGCAAGTGTTCTTAGGACACATTCAACTTGACAGAGAACAACACGGACAGCGTCCCCAGGACACCCCCTACGAACACTCCCCGGACACTGCGAGTGTTCTTAGAAGCGTCTTCAGAACACCCCCATTTTGTTTATTTGCGAACATTTCAGGACACCACGAGTGTTCTTAGGACACATTCAACTTGACAGAGAACAATACGGACAGCGTCCTCAGGACACCCCCTACGAACACTCCCCGGACACCGCGAGTGTTCTTAGAAGCGTCTTCAGAACACCCCCATTTTGTTTATTTGCGAACATTTCAGGACACCTCGGAACTTGACAGAGAACAATACGGACAGCGTCCTCAGGACACCCCCTACGAACATTTTAGGACACCGGGAGTGTTCTCAAAAACGTCTTCAGAACACCCCCATTTTGTTTTTATTTGCAAACATTTCAGGACACCACGAGTGTTCTTAGGACACATTCAACTTGACAGAGAACAATACGGACAGCGTCCTCAGGCCACCCCCTACGAACACTCTCCGGACACCGCGAGTGTTCTTAGAAGCGTCTTCAGAACACCCCCATTTTGTTTATTTGCGAACATTTCAGGACACCTCGGAACTTGACAGAGAACAATACGGACAGCGTCCTCAGGACACCCCCTACGAACATTTCAGGACACCGGGAGTGTTCTCAAAAACGTCTTCAGAACACCCCCATTTTGTTTTTATTTGCGAACATTTCAGGACACCGCGGGTGTTCTTAGAACACATTCAACTTGACAGAGAACAATACGGACAGCGTCCTCAGGACACCCCTTACGAACACTCCCCGGACACCGCGAGTGTTCTTAGAACAGTTTCACTTTGCTTGCGAACAAAACGGACACATATTGAGTCCTTAGAACACTCCCTAGTCAGTTTATTTAGAACATTTCAGAACACCCGTGATGTCCGCAAACAAATCGAACACAAAAAGAACGTCTAACACATAGAAAACACAACTTTCATCCTATCTCATACACTCCCACCCTCCCCAAACACTCCTACACACTAACACACTCTACAAAATACACATTTTGAACAAAGTTTCACCAAACTTTGCAAAAACAATTCAGAGTGACCCAGTGGTAGTGGCTGTGTAGTTATGGTTAAGTTGCTGTTTCCATAGGAAGAGCACTTTTTGGTCGGCTTATAACTTCGCTCCCCATGAACTAATCCTCACTTGCAAAGAAAGTATATGGCCCACTCTGAATGCAAAGTTTGGTGAAGATTCGTCTGGGGGGGGCAAAGTTATAGGTGGGGTCTCAAAACTTTTTTTTTGCCAAAGACTGAATGGGAAAAAACTTTGCTCACGCCTACAGCCCAAACCGCTGGACGGATTTTCACCAAATGAGTACCAAGAGTAGCAGCTTGGTCCCGAAAGCGTGCTTTTGCAGATTTGGCAAAAATCCGTCCAGTATTTGTTTTTAAAATGACCAAAAAGTAGGTCATAAAAAATTAGTGATATCTGTGTTCGGTCCGCGGACACACTTCCCTATTCGCTCCGCAGACAGTGTCCTGATTGGCCAATCGGCTTGCGTGATGTTCGCGGACATGCGACGTGTTCACTGATTGGGTGGCGTGGAGCGTGAAGCGCATCAGATTTACGGTAGCGCCCGCCATCTTGGATTCGCGGACGTCCGCAGACAGCACGGTGAAACTTGGTTAAAAATTTGGATTTAGTAGAGTGTGTTGGTGTGTAAGAGTGTTTGGGGAGGGTGGGAGAGTATGAGATAGGTTAAATGTTGTGGTTTTTATGTGGTGGACCCTCTTGTTGTGTTCGATTTGTCTGCGAACAACACGGCTGTTCTGAAATGTTCTAAATAAACTAAATGGGGGGTGTTCTGAGGATGCAATATGTGTCTGTTTTGTTCGCAAGCAAGCTGAAACTGTTCTAAGAACTCTTGCCGTGTCTTGAAATGTTCGTAAAAAAACAAAATGGCGTGTTCTGAGGACACTGTCCGTATTGTTCGTTGTGAAGTTTAAAGTGTTCTAAGAACATTTGCGGTGTCCTGAAATATTTGTAGGGGGTGTCCTGAAGACGCTGTCTGTATTGTTCTCTGGTAAGTTGAATGTGTTCTAAGAACACTCATGGTGTCATGAAATGTTCGTAAAAAAACAAAATGGGGATGTCCTGAGGACGCTGTCCGTATTGTTCTTTGGCAAGTTGAATGTGTTCTAAGAACACTCGTGGTGTCCTGAAATGCTCGTAAATAAACAAAATGGGGGTGTCCTGAGGACGCTGTCCGTATTGTTCGATGGGAAGTTGAATGTGTTATAAGAAGACTCGTGGTGTCCTGAAATGTTTGTAAATAAACAAAATGGGGGTGCCCTGAGGAGGCTGTCCGTATTGTTCGATGGCAAGTTGAATGTGTTCTAAGAACACTCGCAGTGTCCTGAAATGTTCGCAAATAAACAAAATGGGAGTGGCCTGAGAACGCTGTCCGTATTGTTCGTTGACAAGTTGAAAGTGTTCTAAGAACACTCGCAGTATCCTGAAATGTTCGTAGGGGGTGTCCTGAAGACGCTGTCCGTATTGTTCGCTGGCAAGTTGAATGTGTTCTAAGAAAACCTGCGGTGTCCTGAAATGTTCGCAAATAAAAAAATGGGGGTGTTCTGAGGACGCTGTCCGTATTGTTCTCTTGCAAGTTGAATATGTTATAAGAACACTTGTCTTGTCCTGAAATGTACATAAATAAAGAAAATGGGGGTGTTCTGAGGACACTGTCCGTTTTGTTCATTGTCAATTTTAAAGTTTTCTAAGAACACTCACAGTGTCCTGAAATGTTCGTAGGGGGTGCCCTGAAGACGCTGTTTGTATTGTTCGTTGACAAGTTGAAAGTGTTCTAAGAACACTCTCAGTGTCCTGAAATGTTCGTAGGGGATGTCCTGAAGACGCTGTCCGTATTGTTCGCGGCAAGTTGAATGTGTTCTAAGAACACTCGTGGTGTCCTGAAATGTTCGTAAATAAACTAAATGGGGGTGTCCTGAGGACGCTGTCCATACTGTTCAATGGGAAGTTGAATGTGTTATAAGAACACTTGCGGGGTTCTGAAATGTTCGTAAATAAACAAAATGGGGGTGTCCTGAGAACGCTGTCCGTATTGTTCGTTGACAAGTTGAAAGTGTTCTAAGAACACTTGCGGTGTTCTGAAATGTTCGTAAATAAACAAAATGGGGGTGTCCTGAGGACGCTGTCCGTATTGTTCTCTGGCACGTTGAATGTGTTCTAAGAACACTCGCGGTGTCCTGAAATGTTTGCAAATAAACAAAATGGGGGTGTCCTGAGGACGCTGTCCGTATTGTTCGTTGACAAGTTGAAAGTGTTCTAAGAACACCTGCGGTGTCCTGAAATGTTTGTAGGGGGTGTCCTGAAGACGCTGTCCGTATTGTTCGCTGGCAAGTTGAATGTGTTCTAAGAACACTCGCGGTGTCCTAAAATATTCGCAAATAAAAAAATGGGGGTGTTCTGAGGACGCTGTCCGTATTGTTCTCTTGCAAGTTGAATGTGTTCTAAGAACATTTGTGGTGCCCTGAAATGTTCGTAAAAAAACAAAATGGGGGGTTCTGAGGACGCTGTCCGTTTTGTTCATTGCCAATTTGAAAGTGTTCTAAGAACACTCACGGTGTCCTGAAATGTTCATAGGGGGTGCCCTGGAGACGCTGTTCGTATTGTTCTCTGGCAAGTTGAAAGTGTTCTAAGAACACTCGCAGTGTCCTGAAATGTTCGTAGGGGGTGTCCTGAAGACGCTGTCCGTATTGTTCGCTGGCAAGTTGAATGTGTTCTAAGAACACTCGTGGTGTCCTGAAATGTTCGTAAATAAACTAAATGGGGGTGTCCTGAGGACGCTGTCCGTATTGTTCAATGGGAAGTAGAATGTGTTATAAGAACACTTGCGGTGTTCTGAAATGTTCGTAAATAAACAAAATGGGGGTGTCCTGAGGACGCTGTAGTATTGTTCTCTGGCACGTTGAATGTGTTCTAAGAACACTCGTGGCGTCCTGAAATGTGTGCAAATAAACAAAATAGGGGTGTCCTGAAGACGCTGTCCATATTGTTCGAGGGCAAGTTGATTGTGTTCTAAGAACACTCGCGGTGTCCTGAAATGTTTGCAAATAAACAAAATGGGGGTGTCCTGAGGACGCTGTCCGTATTGTTCGTTGACAAGTTGAAAGTGTTCTAAGAACACCCGCGGTGTCCTGAAATGTTCGTAGGGGGTGTCCTGAAGACGCTGTCCGTATTGTTCGCTGGCAAGTTGAATGTGTTCTAAGAACACTCCAGGTGTCCTAAAATGTTCGCAAATAAAAAAATGGGGGTGTTCTGAGGACGCTGTCCGTATTGTTCTCTTGCAAGTTGAATGTGTTCTAAGAACATTTGTGGTGCCCTGAAATGTTCGTAAATAAACAAAATGGGGTGTTCTGAGGACGCTGTCCGTTTTGTTCATTGTCAATTTGAAAGTGTTCTAAGAACACTCACGGTGTCCTGAAATGTTCATAGGGGGTGCCCTGAAGACGCTGTTCGTATTGTTCTCTGGCAAGTTGAATGTGTTCTAAGAACACTCGTGGTGTCCTGAAATGTTCGTAAATGAACAAAATGGGGGTGTCCTGAGGACGCTGTCCTTATTGTTCTCTGGCAAGTTGAATGTGTTCTAAGAACACTTGTGGTGTCCTGAAATGTTCGTAGGGGGTGCCCTGAAGACGCTGTTCGTATTGTTCGTTGACAAGTTGAAAGTGTTCTAAGAACACTCTCAGTGTCCTGAAATGTTCGTAGGGGATGTCCTGAAGACGCTGTCCGTATTGTTCGCGGCAAGTTGAATGTGTTCTAAGAACACTCGTGGTGTCCTGAAATGTTCGTAAATAAACTAAATGGGGGTGTCCTGAGGACGCTGTCCATACTGTTCAATGGGAAGTTGAATGTGTTATAAGAACACTTGCGGTGTTCTGAAATGTTCGTAAATAAACAAAATGGGGGTGTCCTGAGAACGCTGTCCGTATTGTTCGTTCACAAGTTGAAAGTGTTCTAAGAACACTCGCAGTGTCCTGAAATGTTCGTAGGGGGTGTCCTGAAGACGCTGTCCGTATTTTTCGCTGGCAAGTTGAATGTGTTCTAAGAACACTTGTGGTGTCCTGAAATGTTCGTAAATAAACTAAATGGGGGTGTCCTGAGGACGCCGTCCGTATTGTTCAATGGGAAGTTGAATGTGTTATAAGAACACTTGCGGTGTTCTGAAATGTTCGTAAATAAACAAAATGGGGGTGTCCTGAGGACGCTGTCCGTATTGTTCTCTGGCACGTTGAATGTGTTCTAAGAACACTCGCGGTGTCCTGAAATGTTTGCAAATAAACAAAATGGGGGTGTCCTGAGGACGCTGTCCGTATTGTTCGTTGACAAGTTGAAAGTGTTCTAAGAACACCCGCGGTGTCCTGAAATGTTTGTAGGGGGTGTCCTGAAGACGCTGTCCGTATTGTTCGCTGGCAAGTTGAATGTGTTCTAAGAACACTCGCGGTGTCCTAAAATATTCGCAAATAAAAAAATCGGGGTGTTCTGAGGACGCTGTCCGTATTGTTCTCTTGCAAGTTGAATGTGTTCTAAGAACATTTGTGGTGCCCTGAAATGTTCGTAAAAAAACAAAATGGGGGGTTCTGAGGACGCTGTCTGTTTTGTTCATTGCCAATTTGAAAGTGTTCTAAGAACACTCACGGTGTCCTGAAATGTTCATAGGGGGTGCCCTGGAGACGCTGTTCGTATTGTTCTCTGGCAAGTTGAAAGTGTTCTAAGAACACTCGCAGTGTCCTGAAATGTTGGTAGGGGGTGTCCTGAAGACGCTGTCCGTATTGTTCGCTGGCAAGTTGAATGTGTTCTAAGAACACTCGTGGTGTCCTGAAATGTTCGTAAATAAACTAAATGGGGGTGTCCTGAGGACGCTGTCCGTATTGTTCGTTGACAAGTTGAAAGTGTTCTAAGAACACCCGCGGTGTCCTGAAATGTTTGTATGGGGTGTCCTGAAGACGCTGTCCGTATTGTTCGCTGGCAAGTTGAATGTGTTCTAAGAACACTCGCGGTGTCCTAAAATATTCGCAAATAAAAAAATGGGGGTGTTCTGAGGACGCTGTCCGTATTGTTCTCTTGCAAGTTGAATGTGTTCTAAGAACATTTGTGGTGCCCTGAAATGTTCGTAAAAAAACAAAATGGGGGGTTCTGAGGACGCTGTCCGTTTTGTTCATTGCCAATTTGAAAGTGTTCTAAGAACACTCACGGTGTCCTGAAATGTTCATAGGGGGTGCCCTGGAGACGCTGTTCGTATTGTTCTCTGGCAAGTTGAAAGTGTTCTAAGAACACTCGCAGTGTCCTGAAATGTTCGTAGGGGGTGTCCTGAAGACGCTGTCCGTATTGTTCGCTGGCAAGTTGAATGTGTTCTAAGAACACTCGTGGTGTCCTGAAATGTTCGTAAATAAACTAAATGGGGGTGTCCTGAGGACGCTGTCCGTATTGTTCAATGGGAAGTAGAATGTGTTATAAGAACACTTGCGGTGTTCTGAAATGTTCGTAAATAAACAAAATGGGGGTGTCCTGAGGACGCTGTAGTATTGTTCTCTGGCACGTTGAATGTGTTCTAAGAACACTCGTGGTGTCCTGAAATGTGTGCAAATAAACAAAATAGGGGTGTCCTGAAGACGCTGTCCATATTGTTCGATGGCAAGTTGAATGTGTTCTAAGAACACTCGCGGTGTCCTGAAATGTTTGCAAATAAACAAAATGGGGGTGTCCTGAGGACGCTGTCCGTATTGTTCGTTGACAAGTTGAAAGTGTTCTAAGAACACCCCCGATGTCCTGAAATGTTCGTAGGGGGTGTCCTGAAGACGCTGTCCGTATTGTTCGCTGGCAAGTTGAATGTGTTCTAAGAACACTCCCGGTGTCCTAAAATGTTCGCAAATAAAAAAATGGGGGTGTTCTGAGGACGCTGTCCGTATTGTTCTCTTGCAAGTTGAATGTGTTCTAAGAACATTTGTGGTGCCCTGAAATGTTCGTAAATAAACAAAATGGGGTGTTCTGAGGACGCTGTCCGTTTTGTTCATTGTCAATTTGAAAGTGTTCTAAGAACACTCACGGTGTCCTGAAATGTTCACAGGGGGGGGTGCCCTGAAGACGCTGTTCGTATTGTTCTCTGGCAAGTTGAATGTGTTCTAAGAACACTCGTGGTGTCCTGAAATGTTCGTAAATGAACAAAATGGGGGTGTCCTGAGGACGCTGTCCTTATTGTTCTCTGGCAAGTTGAATGTGTTCTAAGAACACATGTGGTGTCCAGAAATGTTTTTAAATAAACAAAATGGGGGTGTCCAGAGGACGCTGTCCGTATTGTTCGATGGCAAGTTGAATGTGTTCTAAGAACACTCGTGGTATCCTGAAATGTTCGCAAATAAACAAAATGGGGGTGTCCAGAGGACGCTGTCCGTATTGTTCATTGACAAGTTGAAAGTGTTCTATGAACACTTGTGGTGTCCTGAAATGTTCGCAGGGGGTGTCCTGAAGACGCTGTCCATATTGTTTGCTGGCAAGTTGAAGGTGTTCTAAGAACACTCGTGGTGTCCTGAAATGTTCACAAATAAAAAAATGGGGGTGTTCTGAGGACGCTGTCTGTATTGTTCTCTTGCAAGTCAAATGTGTTCTAAGAACATTCACGGTGTCCTGAAATGTTCGTAGGGGGTGCCCTGAAGACGCTGTTCGTATTGTTCTCTGGCAAGTTGAATGTGTTCTAAGAACACTTGTGGTGTCCTGAAATGTTCGTAAATAAACAAAATGGGGGTGTCCTGAGGACGCTGTCCGTATTGTTAGATGGGAAGTTGAATGTGTTATAAGAACACTCGTGGTGTCCTGAAATGTTTGTAAATAAACAAAATGGGGGTGTCCTGAAGACGCTGTCTGTATTGTTCGATGGGAAGTTGAATGTGTTATAAGAACACTCGTGGTGTCCTGAAATGTTCGTAAATAAACTAAATGGGGGTGTCCTGAGGACGCTGTCCGTATTGTTCGATGGGAAGTTGAATGTGTTATAAGAACACTCGTGGTGTCCTGAAATGTTCGTAAATAAACTAAATGGGGGTGTCCTGAGGACGCTGTCCGTATTGTTCAATGGGAAGTAGAATGTGTTATAAGAACACTTGCGGTGTTCTGAAATGTTCGTAAATAAACAAAATGGGGGTGTCCTGAGGACGCTGTAGTATTGTTCTCTGGCACGTTGAATGTGTTCTAAGAACACTCGTGGTGTCCTGAAATGTGTGCAAATAAACAAAATAGGGGTGTCCTGAAGACGCTGTCCATATTGTTCGATGGCAAGTTGAATGTGTTCTAAGAACACTCGCGGTGTCCTGAAATGTTTGCAAATAAACAAAATGGGGGTGTCCTGAGGACGCTGTCCGTATTGTTCGTTGACAAGTTGAAAGTGTTCTAAGAACACCCGCGATGTCCTGAAATGTTCGTAGGGGGTGTCCTGAAGACGCTGTCCGTATTGTTCGCTGGCAAGTTGAATGTGTTCTAAGAACACTCCCGGTGTCCTAAAATGTTCGCAAATAAAAAAATGGGGGTGTTCTGAGGACGCTGTCCGTATTGTTCTCTTGCAAGTTGAATGTGTTCTAAGAACATTTGTGGTGCCCTGAAATGTTCGTAAATAAACAAAATGGGGTGTTCTGAGGACGCTGTCCGTTTTGTTCATTGTCAATTTGAAAGTGTTCTAAGAACACTCACGGTGTCCTGAAATGTTCATAGGGGGTGCCCTGAAGACGCTGTTCGTATTGTTCTCTGGCAAGTTGAATGTGTTCTAAGAACACTCGTGGTGTCCTGAAATGTTCGTAAATGAACAAAATGGGGGTGTCCTGAGGACGCTGTCCTTATTGTTCTCTGGCAAGTTGAATGTGTTCTAAGAACACATGTGGTGTCCAGAAATGTTTTTAAATAAACAAAATGGGGGTGTCCAGAGGACGCTGTCCGTATTGTTCGATGGCAAGTTGAATGTGTTCTAAGAACACTCGTGGTATCCTGAAATGTTCGCAAATAAACAAAATGGGGGTGTCCTGAGGACGCTGTCCGTATTGTTCATTGACAAGTTGAAAGTGTTCTATGAACACTCGTGGTGTCCTGAAATGTTCGCAGGGGGTGTCCTGAAGACGCTGTCCATATTGTTTGCTGGCAAGTTGAAGGTGTTCTAAGAACACTCGTGGTGTCCTGAAATGTTCACAAATAAAAAAATGGGGGTGTTCTGAGGACGCTGTCTGTATTGTTCTCTTGCAAGTCAAATGTGTTCTAAGAACATTCACGGTGTCCTGAAATGTTCGTAGGGGGTGCCCTGAAGACGCTGTTCGTATTGTTCTCTGGCAAGTTGAATGTGTTCTAAGAACACTTGTGGTGTCCTGAAATGTTCGTAAATAAACAAAATGGGGGTGTCCTGAGGACGCTGTCCGTATTGTTAGATGGGAAGTTGAATGTGTTATAAGAACACTCGTGGTGTCCTGAAATGTTTGTAAATAAACAAAATGGGGGTGTCCTGAAGACGCTGTCTGTATTGTTCGATGGCAAGTTGAATGTGTTCTAAGAACACTCGCGGTGTCCTGAAATGTTCGCAAATAAACAAAATGGGGGTGTCCTGAGGACACTGTCCGTTTTGTTCATTGTCAATTTTAAAGTGTTCTAAGAACCCTCACGGTGTCCTGAAATGTTCATAGGGGGTGCCCTGAAGACTCTGTTCGTATTGTTCTCTGGCAAGTTGAATGTGTTCTAAGAACACTCGTGGTGTCCAGAAATGTTCGTAAATAAACAAAATGGGGGTGTACTGAGGACACTGTCCGTATTGTTCGATGGGAAGTTGAATGTGTTATAAGAACACTCGTGGTGTCCTGAAATGTTTGTAAATGAACAAAAAGGGGGTCTCCTGAGGACACTGTCCGTATTGTTCGTTGACAAGTTGAAAGTGTTCTAAGAACACTCGCAGTGTCCTTAAATGTTCGTAGGGGGTGTCCTGAAGACGCTGTCCGTATTGTTCGCTGGCAAGTTGAATGTCTTCTAAGAACACTTGTGTCCTGAAATGTTCGTAAATAAACTAAATGGGGGTGTCCTGAGGACGCCGTCCGTATTGTTCAATGGGAAGTTGAATGTGTTATAAGAACACTTGCGGTGTTCTGAAATGTTCGTAAATAAACAAAATGGGGGTGTCCTGAGGACGCTGTCCGTATTGTTCTCTGGCACGTTGAATGTGTTCTAAGAACACTCGCGGTGTCCTGAAATGTTTGCAAATAAACAAAATGGGGGTGTCCTGAGGACGCTGTCCGTATTGTTCGTTGACAAGTTGAAAGTGTTCTAAGAACACCCGCGGTGTCCTGAAATGTTTGTAGGGGGTGTCCTGAAGACGCTGTCCGTATTGTTCGCTGGCAAGTTGAATGTGTTCTAAGAACACTCGCGGTGTCCTAAAATGTTCGCAAATAAAAAAATGGGGGTGTTCTGAGGACGCTGTCCTGTCCGTATTGTTCTGTTGCAAGTTGAATGTGTTCTAAGAACATTTGTGGTGCCCTGAAATATTCGTAAAAAAACAAAATGGGGGGTTCTGAGGACGCTGTCCGTTTTGTTCATTGTCAATTTGAAAGTGTTCTAAGAACACTCACGGTGTCCTGAAATGTTCATAGGGGGTGCCCTGAAGACGCTGTTCGTATTGTTCTCTGGCAAGTTGAAAGTGTTCTAAGAACACTCGCAGTGTCCTGAAATGTTCGTAGGGGGTGTCCTGAAGACGCTGTCCGTATTGTTCGCTGGCAAGTTGAATGTGTTCTAAGAACACTCGTGGTGTCCTGAAATGTTCGTAAATAAACTAAATGGGGGTGTCCTGAGGACGCTGTCCGTATTGTTCAATGGGAAGTTGAATGTGTTATAAGAACACTTGCGGTGTTCTGAAATGTTCGTAAATAAACAAAATGGGGGTGTCCTGAGGACGCTGTAGTATTGTTCTCTGGCACGTTGAATGTGTTCTAAGAACACTCGTGGTGTCCTGAAATGTGTGTAAATAAACAAAATAGGGGTGTCCTGAAGACGCTGTCCATATTGTTCGATGGCAAGTTGAATGTGTTCTAAGAACACTCGCGGTGTCCTGAAATGTTTGCAAATAAACAAAATGGGGGTGTCCTGAGGACGCTGTCCGTATTGTTCGTTGACAAGTTGAAAGTGTTCTAAGAACACCCGCGGTGTCCTGAAATGTTCGTAGGGGGTGTCCTGAAGACGCTGTCCGTATTGTTCGCTGGCAAGTTGAATGTGTTCTAAGAACATTTGTGGTGCCCTGAAATGTTCGTAAATTAACAAAATGGGGTGTTCTGAGGACGCTGTCCGTTTTGTTCCTTGTCAATTTGAAAGTGTTCTAAGAACACTCACGGTGTCCTGAAATGTTCATAGGGGGTGCCCTGAAGACGCTGTTCGTATTGTTCTCTGGCAAGTTGAATGTGTTCTAAGAACACTCGTGGTGTCCTGAAATGTTCGTAAATAAACAAAATGGGGGTGTCCTGAGGACGCTGTCCTTATTGTTCTCTGGCAAGTTGAATGTGTTCTAAGAACACACGTGGTGTCCAGAAATGTTTTTAAATAAACAAAATGGGGGTGTCCAGAGGACGCTGTCCGTATTGTTCGATGGCAAGTTGAATGTGTTCTAAGAACACTCGTGGTATCCTGAAATGTTCGCAAATAAACAAAATGGGGGTGTCCTGAGGACGCTGTCCGTATTGTTCGTTGACAAGTTGAAAGTGTTCTATGAACACTCGTGGTGTCCTGAAATGTTCGCAGAGGGTGTCCTGAAGACGATGTCCATATTGTTTGCTGGCAAGTTGAAGGTGTTCTAAGAACACTCGTGGTGTCCTGAAATGTTTGCAAATAAAAAAATGGGGGTGTTCTGAGGACGCTGTCTGTATTGTTCTCTTGCAAGTCAAATGTGTTCTAAGAACATTCACGGTGTCCTGAAATGTTCGTAGGGGGTGCCCTGAAGACGCTGTTCGTATTGTTCACTGGCAAGTTGAATGTGTTCTAAGAACACTTGTGGTGTCCTGAAATGTTCGTAAATAAACAAAATGGGGGTGTCCTGAGGACGCTGTCCGTATTGTTCGATGGGAAGTTGAATGTGTTATAAGAACACTCGTGGTGTCCTGAAATGTTTGTAAATAAACAAAATGGGGGTGTCCTGAAGACGCTGTCTGTATTGTTCGATGGCAAGTTGAATGTGTTCTAAGAACACTCGCGGTGCCTGAAATGTTCGCAAATAAACAAAATGGGGGTGTCCTGAGGACACTGTCCGTTTTGTTCATTGTCAATTTTAAAGTGTTCTAAGAACCCTCACGGTGTCCTGAAATGTTCATAGGTGGTGCCCTGAAGACGCTGTTCGTATTGTTCTCTGGCAAGTTGAATGTGTTCTAAGAACACCCGTGGTGTCCTGAAATGTTCGTAAATAAACAAAATGGGGGTGTACTGAGGACACTGTCCGTATTGTTCGATGGGAAGTTGAATGTGTTATAAGAACACTCGTGGTGTCCTGAAATGTTTGTAAATGAACAAAATGTGGGTGTCCTGAGGACACTGTCCGTATTGTTCGTTGACAAGTTGAAAGTGTTCTAAGAACACTCGCAGTGTCCTGAAATGTTCGTAGAGGGTGTCCTGAAGACGCTGTCCGTATTGTTCGCGGCAAGTTGAATGTGTTCTAAGAACACTCGTGGTGACCTGAAATGTTCGTAAATAAACTAAATGGGGGTGTCCTGAGGACGCTGTCCATACTGTTCAATGGGAAGTTGAATGTGTTATAAGAACACTTGCGGTGTTCTGAAATGTTCGTAAATAAACAAAATGGGGGTGTCCTGAGAACGCTGTCCGTATTGTTCGTTGACAAGTTGAAGGTGTTCTAAGAACACTCGCAGTGTCCTGAAATGTTCGTAGGGGGTGTCCTGAAGACGCTGTCCGTATTGTTCGCTGGCAAGTTGAATGTGTTCTAAGAACACTTGTGGTGTCCTGAAATGTTCGTAAATAAACTAAATGGGGGTGTCCTGAGGACGCCGTCCGTATTGTTCAATGGGAAGTTGAATGTGTTATAAGAACACTTGCGGTGTTCTGAAATGTTCGTAAATAAACAAAATGGGGGTGTCCTGAGGACGCTGTCCGTATTGTTCTCTGGCACGTTGAATGTGTTCTAAGAACACTCGCGGTGTCCTGAAATGTTTGCAAATAAACAAAATGGGGGTGTCCTGAGGACGCTGTCCGTATTGTTCGTTGACAAGTTGAAAGTGTTCTAAGAACACCCGCGGTGTCCTGAAATGTTTGTAGGGGGTGTCCTGAAGACGCTGTCCGTATTGTTCGCTGGCAAGTTGAATGTGTTCTAAGAACACTCACGGTGTCCTAAAATATTTGCAAATAAAAAAATGGGGGTGTTCTGAGGACGCTGTCCGTATTGTTCTCTTGCAAGTTGAATGTGTTCTAAGAACATTTGTGGTGCCCTGAAATGTTCGTAAAAAAACAAAATGGGGGGTTCTGAGGACGCTGTCCGTTTTGTTCATGGCCAATTTGAAAGTGTTCTAAGAACTCTCACGGTGTCCTGAAATGTTCATAGGGGGTGCCCTGGAGACGCTGTTCGTATTGTTCTCTGGCAAGTTGAAAGTGTTCTAAGAACACTCGCAGTGTCCTGAAATGTTCGTAGGGGGTGTCCTGAAGACGCTGTCCGTATTGTTCGCTGGCAAGTTGAATGTGTTCTAAGAACACTCGTGGTGTCCTGAAATGTTCGTAAATAAACTAAATGGGGGTGTCCTGAGGACGCTGTCCGTATTGTTCAATGGGAAGTAGAATGTGTTATAAGAACACTTGCGGTGTTCTGAAATGTTCGTAAATAAACAAAATGGGGGTGTCCTGAGGACGCTGTAGTATTGTTCTCTGGCACGTTGAATGTGTTCTAAGAACACTCGTGGTGTCCTGAAATGTGTGCAAATAAACAAAATAGGGGTGTCCTGAAGACGCTGTCCATATTGTTCGATGGCAAGTTGAATGTGTTCTAAGAACACTCGCGGTGTCCTGAAATGTTTGCAAATAAACAAAATGGGGGTGTCCTGAGGACGCTGTCCGTATTGTTCGTTGACAAGTTGAAAGTGTTCTAAGAACACCCGCGGTGTCCTGAAATGTTCGTAGGGGGTGTCCTGAAGACGCTGTCCGTATTGTTCGCTGGCAAGTTGAATGTGTTCTAAGAACACTCCCGGTGTCCTAAAATGTTCGCAAATAAAAAAAATGGGGGTGTTCTGAGGACGCTGTCCGTATTGTTCTCTTGCAAGTTGAATGTGTTCTAAGAACATTTGTGGTGCCCTGAAATGTTCGTAAATAAACAAAATGGGGTGTTCTGAGGACGCTGTCCGTTTTGTTCATTGTCAATTTGAAAGTGTTCTAAGAACACTCACGGTGTCCTGAAATGTTCATAGGGGGTGCCCTGAAGACGCTGTTCGTATTGTTCTCTGGCAAGTTGAATGTGTTCTAAGAACACTCGTGGTGTCCTGAAATGTTCGTAAATGAACAAAATGGGGGTGTCCTGAGGACGCTGTCCTTATTGTTCTCTGGCAAGTTGAATGTGTTCTAAGAACACACGTGGTGTCCAGAAATGTTTTTAAATAAACAAAATGGGGGTGTCCAGAGGACGCTGTCCGTATTGTTCGATGGCAAGTTGAATGTGTTCTAAGAACACTCGTGGTATCCTGAAATGTTCGCAAATAAACAAAATGGGGGTGTCCTGAGGACGCTGTCCGTATTGTTCGTTGACAAGTTGAAAGTGTTCTATGAACACTCGTGGTGTCCTGAAATGTTCGCAGGGGGTGTCCTGAAGACGCTGTCCATATTGTTTGCTGGCAAGTTGAAGGTGTTCTAAGAACACTCGTGGTGTCCTGAAATGTTCACAAATAAAAAAATGGGGGTGTTCTGAGGACGCTGTCTGTATTGTTCTCTTGCAAGTCAAATGTGTTCTAAGAACATTCACGGTGTCCTGAAATGTTCGTAGGGGGTGCCCTGAAGACGCTGTTCGTATTGTTGTCTGGCAAGTTGAATGTGTTCTAAGAACACTTGTGGTGTCCTGAAATGTTCGTAAATAAACAAAATGGGGGTGTCCTGAGGACGCTGTCCGTATTGTTCGATGGGAAGTTGAATGTGTTATAAGAACACTCGTGGTGTCCTGAAATGTTTGTAAATAAACAAAATGGGGGTGTCCTGAAGACGCTGTCTGTATTGTTCGATGGCAAGTTGAATGTGTTCTAAGAACACTCGCGGTGTCCTGAAATGTTCGCAAATAAACAAAATGGGGGTGTCCTGAGGACACTGTCCGTTTTGTTCATTGTCAATTTTAAAGTGTTCTAAGAACCCTCAGGGTGTCCTGAAATGTTCATAGGGGGTGCCCTGAAGACTCTGTTCGTATTGTTCTCTGGCAATTTGAATGTGTTCTAAGAACACTCGTGGTGTCCTGAAATGTTCGTAAATAAACAAAATGGGGGTGTACTGAGGACACTGTCCGTATTCTTCGATGGGAAGTTGAATGTGTTATAAGAACACTCGTGGTGTCCTGAAATGTTTGTAAATTAACAAAATGGGGGTCTCCTGAGGACACTGTCCGTATTGTTCGTTGACAAGTTGAAAGTGTTCTAAGAACACTCGCAGTGTCCTGAAATGTTCGTAGGGGGTGTCCTGAAGACGCTGTCCGTATTGTTCGCTGGCAAGTTGAATGTGTTCTAAGAACACTTGTCGTGTCCTGAAATGTTCGTAAATAAACTAAATGGGGGTGTCCTGAGGACGCCATCCGTATTGTTCAATGGGAAGTTGAATGTGTTATAAGAACACTTGCGGTGTTCTGAAATGTTCGTAAATAAACAAAATGGGGGTGTCCTGAGGACGCTGTCCGTATTGTTCTCTGGCACGTTGAATGTGTTCTAAGAACACTCGCGGTGTCCTGAAATGTTTGCAAATAACCAAAATGGGGGTGTCCTGAGGACGCTGTCCGTATTGTTCGTTGACAAGTTGAAAGTGTTCTAAGAACACCCGCGGTGTCCTGAAATGTTTGTAGGGGGTGTCCTGAAGACGCTGTCCGTATTGTTCGCTGGCAAGTTGAATGTGTTCTAAGAACACTCGCGGTGTCCTAAAATGTTCGCAAATAAAAAAATGGGGGTGTTCTGAGGACGCTGTCCTGTCCGTATTGTTCTCTTGCAAGTTGAATGTGTTCTAAGAACATTTGTGGTGCCCTGAAATGTTCGTAAAAAAACAAAATGGGGGGTTCTGAGGACGCTGTCCGTTTTGTTCATTGTCAATTTGAAAGTGTTCTAAGAACACTCACGGTGTCCTGAAATGTTCATAGGGGGTGCCCTGAAGACGCTGTTCGTATTGTTCTCTGGCAAGTTGAAAGTGTTCTAAGAACACTCGCAGTGTCCTGAAATGTTCGTAGGGGGTGTCCTGAAGACGCTGTCCGTATTGTTCGCTGGCAAGTTGAATGTGTTCTAAGAACACTCGTGGTGTCCTGAAATGTTCGTAAATAAACTAAATGGGGGTGTCCTGAGGACGCTGTCCGTATTGTTCAATGGGAAGTTGAATGTGTTATAAGAACACTTGCGGTGTTCTGAAATGTTCGTAAATAAACAAAATGGGGGTGTCCTGAGGACGCTGTAGTATTGTTCTCTGGCACGTTGAATGTGTTCTAAGAACACTCGTGGTGTCCTGAAATGTGTGTAAATAAACAAAATAGGGGTGTCCTGAAGACGCTGTCCATATTGTTCGATGGCAAGTTGAATGTGTTCTAAGAACACTCGCGGTGTCCTGAAATGTTTGCAAATAAACAAAATGGGGGTGTCCTGAGGACGCTGTCTGTATTGTTCGTTGACAAGTTGAAAGTGTTCTAAGAACACCCGCGGTGTCCTGAAATGTTCGTAGGGGGTGTCCTGAAGACGCTGTCCGTATTGTTCGCTGGCAAGTTGAATGTGTTCTAAGAACATTTGTGGTGCCCTGAAATGTTCGTAAATAAACAAAATGGGGTGTTCTGAGGACGCTGTCCGTTTTGTTCCTTGTCAATTTGAAAGTGTTCTAAGAACACTCACGGTGTCCTGAAATGTTCATAGGGGGTGCCCTGAAGACGCTGTTCGTATTGTTCTCTGGCAAGTTGAATGTGTTCTAAGAACACTCGTGGTGTCCTGAAATGTTCGTAAATAAACAAAATGGGGGTGTCCTGAGGACGCTGTCCTTATTGTTCTCTGGCAAGTTGAATGTGTTCTAAGAACACACGTGGTGTCCAGAAATGTTTTTAAATAAACAAAATGGGGGTGTCCAGAGGACGCTGTCCGTATTGTTCGATGGCAAGTTGAATGTGTTCTAAGAACACTCGTGGTATCCTGAAATGTTCGCAAATAAACAAAATGGGGGTGTCCTGAGGACGCTGTCCGTATTGTTCGTTGACAAGTTGAAAGTGTTCTATGAACACTCGTGGTGTCCTGAAATGTTCGCAGAGGGTGTCCTGAAGACGCTGTCCATATTGTTTGCTGGCAAGTTGAAGGTGTTCTAAGAACACTCGTGGTGTCCTGAAATGTTTGCAAATAAAAAAACGGGGGTGTTCTGAGGACGCTGTCTGTATTGTTCTCTTGCAAGTCAAATGTGTTCTAAGAACATTCACGGTGTCCTGAAATATTCGTAGGGGGTGCCCTGAAGACGCTGTTCGTATTGTTCACTGGCAAGTTGAATGTGTTCTAAGAACACTTGTGGTGTCCTGAAATGTTTGTAAATAAACAAAATGGGGGTGTCCTGAAGACGCTGTCTGTATTGTTCGATGGCAAGTTGAATGTGTTCTAAGAACACTCGCGGTGCCTGAAATGTTCGCAAATAAACAAAATGGGGGTGTCCTGAGGACACTGTCCGTTTTGTTCATTGTCAATTTTAAAGTGTTCTAAGAACCCTCACGGTGTCCTGAAATGTTCATAGGGGGTGCACTGAAGACGCCGTTCGTATTGTTCTCTGGCAAGTTGAATGTGTTCTAAGAACACTCGTGGTGTCCTGAAATGTTCGTAAATAAACAAAATGGGGGTGTACTGAGGACACTGTCCGTATTGTTCGATGGGAAGTTGAATGTGTTATAAGAACACTCGTGGTGTCCTGAAATGTTTGTAAATGAACAAAATGAGGGTGTCCTGAGGACACTGTCCGTATTGTTCGTTGACAAGTTGAAAGTGTTCTAAGAACACTCGCAGTGTCCTGAAATGTTCGTAGAGGGTGTCCTGAAGACGCTGTCCGTATTGTTCGCGGCAAGTTGAATGTGTTCTAAGAACACTCGTGGTGACCTGAAATGTTCGTAAATAAACTAAATGGGGGTGTCCTGAGGACGCTGTCCATACTGTTCAATGGGAAGTTGAATGTGTTATAAGAACACTTGCGGTGTTCTGAAATGTTCGTAAATAAACAAAATGGGGGTGTCCTGAGAACGCTGTCCGTATTGTTCGTTGACAAGTTGAAAGTGTTCTAAGAACACTCGCAGTGTCCTGAAATGTTCGTAGGGGGTGTCCTGAAGACGCTGTCCGTATTGTTCGCTGGCAAGTTGAATGTGTTCTAAGAACACTTGTGGTGTCCTGAAATGTTCGTAAATAAACTAAATGGGGGTGTCCTGAGGACGCCGTCCGTATTGTTCAATGGGAAGTTGAATGTGTTATAAGAACACTTGCGGTGTTCTGAAATGTTCGTAAATAAACAAAATGGGGGTGTCCTGAGGACGCTGTCCGTATTGTTCTCTGGCACGTTGAATGTGTTCTAAGAACACTCGCGGTGTCCTGAAATGTTTGCAAATAAACAAAATGGGGGTGTCCTGAGGACGCTGTCCGTATTGTTCGATGGCAAGTTGAATGTGTTCTAAGAACACTCGTGGTATCCTGAAATGTTCGCAAATAAACAAAATGGGGGTGTCCTGAGGACGCTGTCCGTATTGTTCGTTGACAAGTTGAAAGTGTTCTATGAACACTCGTGGTGTCCTGAAATGTTCGCAGAGGGTGTCCTGAAGACGCTGTCCATATTGTTTGCTGGCAAGTTGAAGGTGTTCTAAGAACACTCGTGGTGTCCTGAAATGTTCACAAATAAAAAAATGGGGGTGTTCTGAGGACGCTGTCTGTATTGTTCTCTTGCAAGTCAAATGTGTTCTAAGAACATTCACGGTGTCCTGAAATGTTCGTAGGGGGTGCCCTGAAGACGCTGTTCGTATTGTTCTCTGGCAAGTTGAATGTGTTCTAAGAACACTTGTGGTGTCCTGAAATGTTCGTAAATAAACAAAATGGGGGTGTCCTGAGGACGCTGTCCGTATTGTTCGATGGGAAGTTGAATGTGTTATAAGAACACTCGTGGTGTCCTGAAATGTTTGTAAATAAACAAAATGGGGGTGTCCTGAAGACGCTGTCTGTATTGTTCGATGGCAAGTTGAATGTGTTCTAAGAACACTCGCAGTGTCCTGAAATGTTCGCAAATAAACAAAATGGGGGTGTCCTGAGGACACTGTCCGTTTTGTTCATTGTCAATTTTAAAGTGTTCTAAGAACCCTCACGGTGTCCTGAAATGTTCATAGGGGGTGCCCTGAAGACTCTGTTCGTATTGTTCTCTGGCAAGTTGAATGTGTTCTAAGAACACTCGTGGTGTCCAGAAATGTTCGTAAATAAACAAAATGGGGGTGTACTGAGGACACTGTCCGTATTGTTCGATGGGAAGTTGAATGTGTTATAAGAACACTCGTGGTGTCCTGAAATGTTTGTAAATGAACAAAATGGGGGTCTCCTGAGGACACTGTCCGTATTGTTCGTTGACAAGTTGAAAGTGTTCTAAGAACACTCGCAGTGTCCTGAAATGTTCGTAGGGGGTGTCCTGAAGACGCTGTCCGTATTGTTCGCTGGCAAGTTGAATGTGTTCTAAGAACACTTGTCGTGTCCTGAAATGTTCGTAAATAAACTAAATGGGGGTGTCCTGAGGACGCCGTCCGTATTGTTCAATGGGAAGTTGAATGTGTTATAAGAACACTTGCGGTGTTCTGAAATGTTCGTAAATAAACAAAATGGGGGTGTCCTGAGGACGCTGTCCGTATTGTTCTCTGGCACGTTGAATGTGTTCTAAGAACACTCGCGGTGTCCTGAAATGTTTGCAAATAAACAAAATGGGGGTGTCCTGAGGACGCTGTCCGTATTGTTCGTTGACAAGTTGAAAGTGTTCTAAGAACACCCGCGGTGTCCTGAAATGTTTGTAGGGGGTGTCCTGAAGACGCTGTCCGTATTGTTCGCTGGCAAGTTGAATGTGTTCTAAGAACACTCGCGGTGTCCTAAAATGTTCGCAAATAAAAAAATGGGGGTGTTCTGAGGACGCTGTCCTGTCCGTATTGTTCTCTTGCAAGTTGAATGTGTTCTAAGAACATTTGTGGTGCCCTGAAATGTTCGTAAAAAAACAAAATGGGGGATTCTGAGGACGCTGTCCGTTTTGTTCATTGTCAATTTGAAAGTGTTCTAAGAACACTCACGGTGTCCTGAAATGTTCATAGGGGGTGCCCTGAAGACGCTGTTCGTGTTGTTCTCTGGCAAGTTGAAAGTGTTCTAAGAACACTCGCAGTGTCCTGAAATGTTCGTAGGGGGTGTCCTGAAGACGCTGTCCGTATTGTTCGCTGGCAAGTTGAATGTGTTCTAAGAACACTCGTGGTGTCCTGAAATGTTCGTAAATAAACTAAATGGGGGTGTCCTGAGGACGCTGTCCGTATTGTTCAATGGGAAGTTGAATGTGTTATAAGAACACTTGCGGTGTTCTGAAATGTTCGTAAATAAACAAAATGGGGGTGTCCTGAGGACGCTGTAGTATTGTTCTCTGGCACGTTGAATGTGTTCTAAGAACACTCGTGGTGTCCTGAAATGTGTGTAAATAAACAAAATAGGGGTGTCCTGAAGACGCTGTCCATATTGTTCGATGGCAAGTTGAATGTGTTCTAAGAACACTCGCGGTGTCCTGAAATGTTTGCAAATAAACAAAATGGGGGTGTCCTGAGGACGCTGTCCGTATTGTTCGTTGACAAGTTGAAAGTGTTCTAAGAACACCCGCGGTGTCCTGAAATGTTCGTAGGGGGTGTCCTGAAGACGCTGTCCGTATTGTTCGCTGGCAAGTTGAATGTGTTCTAAGAACATTTGTGGTGCCCTGAAATGTTCGTAAATAAACAAAATGGGGTGTTCTGAGGACGCTGTCCGTTTTGTTCCTTGTCAATTTGAAAGTGTTCTAAGAACACTCACGGTGTCCTGAAATGTTCATAGGGGGTGCCCTGAAGACGCTGTTCGTATTGTTCTCTGGCAAGTTGAATGTGTTCTAAGAACACTCGTGGTGTCCTGAAATGTTCGTAAATAAACAAAATGGGGGTGTCCTGAGGACGCTGTCCTTATTGTTCTCTGGCAAGTTGAATGTGTTCTAAGAACACACGTGGTGTCCAGAAATGTTTTTAAATAAACAAAATGGGGGTGTCCAGAGGACGCTGTCCGTATTGTTCGATGGCAAGTTGAATGTGTTCTAAGAACACTCGTGGTATCCTGAAATGTTCGCAAATAAACAAAATGGGGGTGTCCTGAGGACGCTGTCCGTATTGTTCGTTGACAAGTTGAAAGTGTTCTATGAACACTCGTGGTGTCCTGAAATATTCGCAGAGGGTGTCCTGAAGACGCTGTCCATATTGTTTGCTGGCAAGTTGAAGGTGTTCTAAGAACACTCGTGGTGTCCTGAAATGTTTGCAAATAAAAAAATGGGGGTGTTCTGAGGACGCTGTCTGTATTGTTCTCTTGCAAGTCAAATGTGTTCTAAGAACATTCACGGTGTCCTGAAATATTCGTAGGGGGTGCCCTGAAGACGCTGTTCGTATTGTTCACTGGCAAGTTGAATGTGTTCTAAGAACACTTGTGGTGTCCTGAAATGTTTGTAAATAAACAAAATGGGGGTGTCCTGAAGACGCTGTCTGTATTGTTCGATGGCAAGTTGAATGTGTTCTAAGAACACTCGCGGTGCCTGAAATGTTCGCAAATAAACAAAATGGGGGTGTCCTGAGGACACTGTCCGTTTTGTTCATTGTCAATTTTAAAGTGTTCTAAGAACCCTCACGGTGTCCTGAAATGTTCATAGGGGGTGCCCTGAAGACGCTGTTCGTATTGTTCTCTGGCAAGTTGAATGTGTTCTAAGAACCCTCGTGGTGTCCTGAAATGTTCGTAAATAAACAAAATGGGGGTGTACTGAGGACACTGTCCGTATTGTTCGATGGGAAGTTGAATGTGTTATAAGAACACTCGTGGTGTCCTGAAATGTTTGTAAATGAACAAAATGTGGGTGTCCTGAGGACACTGTCCGTATTGTTCGTTGACAAGTTGAAAGTGTTCTAAGAACACTCGCAGTGTCCTGAAATGTTCGTAGAGGGTGTCCTGAAGACGCTGTCCGTATTGTTCGCGGCAAGTTGAATGTGTTCTAAGAACACTCGTGGTGACCTGAAATGTTCGTAAATAAACTAAATGGGGGTGTCCTGAGGACGCTGTCCATACTGTTCAATGGGAAGTTGAATGTGTTATAAGAACACTTGCGGTGTTCTGAAATGTTCGTAAATAAACAAAATGGGGGTGTCCTGAGAACGCTGTCCGTATTGTTCGTTGACAAGTTGAAAGTGTTCTAAGAACACTCGCAGTGTCCTGAAATGTTCGTAGGGGGTGTCCTGAAGACGCTGTCCGTATTGTTCGCTGGCAAGTTGAATGTGTTCTAAGAACACTTGTGGTGTCCTGAAATGTTCGTAAATAAACTAAATGGGGGTGTCCTGAGGACGCCGTCCGTATTGTTCAATGGGAAGTTGAATGTGTTATAAGAACACTTGCGGTGTTCTGAAATGTTCGTAAATAAACAAAATGGGGGTGTCCTGAGGACGCTGTCCGTATTGTTCTCTGGCACGTTGAATGTGTTCTAAGAACACTCGCGGTGTCCTGAAATGTTTGCAAATAAACAAAATGGGGGTGTCCTGAGGACGTTGTCCGTATTGTTCGTTGACAAGTTGAAAGTGTTCTAAGAACACCCGCGGTGTCCTGAAATGTTTGTAGGGGGTGTCCTGAAGACGCTGTCCGTATTGTTCGCTGGCAAGTTGAATGTGTTCTAAGAACACTCGCGGTGTCCTAAAATATTCGCAAATAAAAAAATGGGGGTGTTCTGAGGACGCTGTCCGTATTGTTCTCTTGCAAGTTGAATGTGTTCTAAGAACATTTGTGGTGCCCTGAAATGTTCGTAAAAAAACAAAATGGGGGGTTCTGAGGACGCTGTCCGTTTTGTTCATTGCCAATTTGAAAGTGTTCTAAGAACACTCACGGTGTCCTGAAATGTTCATAGGGGGTGCCCTGGAGACACTGTTCGTATTGTTCTCTGGCAAGTTGAAAGTGTTCTAAGAACACTCGCAGTGTCCTGAAATGTTCGTAGGGGGTGTCCTGAAGACGCTGTCTGTATTGTTCGCTGGCAAGTTGAATGTGTTCTAAGAACACTCGTGGTGTCCTGAAATGTTCGTAAATAAACTAAATGGGGGTGTCCTGAGGACGCTGTCCGTATTGTTCAATGGGAAGTAGAATGTGTTATAAGAACACTTGCGGTGTTCTGAAATGTTCGTAAATAAACAAAATGGGGGTGTCCTGAGGACGCTGTAGTATTGTTCTCTGGCACGTTGAATGTGTTCTAAGAACACTCGTGGTGTCCTGAAATGTGTGCAAATAAACAAAATAGGGGTGTCCTGAAGACGCTGTCCATATTGTTCGATGGCAAGTTGAATGTGTTCTAAGAACACTCGCGGTGTCCTGAAATGTTTGCAAATAAACAAAATGGGGGTGTCCTGAGGACGCTGTCCGTATTGTTCGTTGACAAGTTGAAAGTGTTCTAAGAACACCCGCGGTGTCCTGAAATGTTCGTAGAGGTGTCCTGAAGACGCTGTCCGTATTGTTCGCTGGCAAGTTGAATGTGTTCTAAGAACACTCCCGGTGTCCTAAAATGTTCGCAAATAAAAAAAATGGGGGTGTTCTGAGGACGCTGTCCGTATTGTTCTCTTGCAAGTTGAATGTGCTCTAAGAACATTTGTGGTGCCCTGAAATGTTCGTAAATAAACAAAATGGGGTGTTCTGAGGACGCTGTCCGTTTTGTTCATTGTCAATTTGAAAGTGTTCTAAGAACACTCACGGTGTCCTGAAATGTTCATAGGGGGTGCCCTGAAGACGCTGTTCGTATTGTTCTCTGGCAAGTTGAATGTGTTCTAAGAACACTCGTGGTGTCCTGAAATGTTCGTAAATGAACAAAATGGGGGTGTCCTGAGGACGCTGTCCTTATTGTTCTCTGGCAAGTTGAATGTGTTCTAAGAACACACGTGGTGTCCAGAAATGTTTTTAAATAAACAAAATGGGGGTGTCCAGAGGACGCTGTCCGTATTGTTCGATGGCAAGTTGAATGTGTTCTAAGAACACTCGTGGTATCCTGAAATGTTCGCAAATAAACAAAATGGGGGTGTCCTGAGGACGCTGTCCGTATTGTTCGTTGACAAGTTGAAAGTGTTCTATGAACACTCGTGGTGTCCTGAAATGTTCGCATGGGGTGTCCTGAAGACGCTGTCCATATTGTTTGCTGGCAAGTTGAAGGTGTTCTAAGAACACTCGTGGTGTCCTGAAATGTTCACAAATAAAAAAATGGGGGTGTTCTGAGGACGTTTATCTGTATTGTTCTCTTGCAAGTCAAATGTGTTCTAAGAACATTCACGGTGTCCTGAAATGTTCGTAGGGGGTGCCCTGAAGACGCTGTTCGTATTGTTCTCTGGCAAGTTGAATGTGTTCTAAGAACACTTGTGGTGTCCTGAAATGTTCGTAAATAAACAAAATGGGGGTGTCCTGAGGACGCTGTCCGTATTGTTCGATGGGAAGTTGAATGTGTTATAAGAACACTCGTGGTGTCCTGAAATGTTTGTAAATAAACAAAATGGGGGTGTCCTGAAGACGCTGTCTGTATTGTTCGATGGCAAGTTGAATGTGTTCTAAGAACACTCGCGGTGTCCTGAAATGTTCGCAAATAGACAAAATGGGGGTGTCCTGAGGACACTGTCCGTTTTGTTCATTGTCAATTTTAAAGTGTTCTAAGAACCCTCACGGTGTCCTGAAATGTTCATAGGGGGTGCCCTGAAGACTCTGTTCGTATTGTTCTCTGGCAAGTTGAATGTGTTCTAAGAACACTCGTGGTGTCCTGAAATGTTCGTAAATAAACAAAATGGGGGTGTACTGAGGACACTGTCCGTATTGTTCGATGGGAAGTTGAATGTGTTATAAGAACACTCGTGGTGTCCTGAAATGTTTGTAAATGAACAAAATGGGGGTCTCCTGAGGACACTGTCCGTATTGTTCGTTGACAAGTTGAAAGTGTTCTAAGAACACTCGCAGTGTCCTGAAATGTTCGTAGGGGGTGTCCTGAAGACGCTGTCCGTATTGTTCGCTGGCAAGTTGAATGTGTTCTAAGAACACTTGTCGTGTCCTGAAATGTTCGTAAATAAACTAAATGGGGTTGTCCTGAGGACGCCGTCCGTATTGTTCAATGGGAAGTTGAATGTGTTATAAGAACACTTGCGGTGTTCTGAAATGTTCGTAAATAAACAAAATGGGGGTGTCCTGAGGACGCTGTCCGTATTGTTCTCTGGCACGTTGAATGTGTTCTAAGAACACTCGCGGTGTCCTGAAATGTTTGCAAATAACCAAAATGGGGGTGTCCTGAGGACGCTGTCCGTATTGTTCGTTGACAAGTTGAAAGTGTTCTAAGAACACCCGCGGTGTCCTGAAATGTTTGTAGGGGGTGTCCTGAAGACGCTGTCCGTATTGTTCGCTGGCAAGTTGAATGTGTTCTAAGAACACTCGCGGTGTCCTAAAATGTTCGCAAATAAAAAAATGGGGGTGTTCTGAGGACGCTGTCCTGTCCGTATTGTTCTCTTGCAAGTTGAATGTGTTCTAAGAACATTTGTGGTGCCCTGAAATGTTCGTAAAAAAACAAAATGGGGGGTTCTGAGGACGCTGTCCGTTTTGTTCATTGTCAATTTGAAAGTGTTCTAAGAACACTCACGGTGTCCTGAAATGTTCATAGGGGGTGCCCTGAAGACGCTGTTCGTATTGTTCTCTGGCAAGTTGAAAGTGTTCTAAGAACACTCGCAGTGTCCTGAAATGTTCGTAGGGGGTGTCCCGAAGACGCTGTCCGTATTGTTCGCTGGCAAGTTGAATGTGTTCTAAGAACACTCGTGGTGTCCTGAAATGTTCGTAAATAAACTAAATGGGGGTGTCCTGAGGACGCTGTCCGTATTGTTCAATGGGAAGTTGAATGTGTTATAAGAACACTTGCGGTGTTCTGAAATGTTCGTAAATAAACAAAATGGGGGTGTCCTGAGGACGCTGTAGTATTGTTCTCTGGCACGTTGAATGTGTTCTAAGAACACTCGTGGTGTCCTGAAATGTGTGTAAATAAACAAAATAGGGGTGTCCTGAAGACGCTGTCCATATTGTTCGATGGCAAGTTGAATGTGTTCTAAGAACACTCGCGGTGTCCTGAAATGTTTGCAAATAAACAAAATGGGGGTGTCCTGAGGACGCTGTCCGTATTGTTCGTTGACAAGTTGAAAGTGTTCTAAGAACACCCGCGGTGTCCTGAAATGTTCGTAGGGGGTGTCCTGAAGACGCTGTCCGTATTGTTCGCTGGCAAGTTGAATGTGTTCTGAGAACATATGTGGTGCCCTGAAATGTTCGTAAATAAACAAAATGGGGTGTTCTGAGGACGCTGTCCGTTTTGTTCCTTGTCAATTTGAAAGTGTTCTAAGAACACTCACGGTGTCCTGAAATGTTCATAGGGGGTGCCCTGAAGACGCTGTTCGTATTGTTCTCTGGCAAGTTGAATGTGTTCTAAGAACACTCGTGGTGTCCTGAAATGTTCGTAAATAAACAAAATGGGGATGTCCTGAGGACGCTGTCCTTATTGTTCTCTGGCAAGTTGAATGTGTTCTAAGAACACACGTGGTGTCCAGAAATGTTTTTAAATAAACAAAATGGGGGTGTCCAGAGGACGCTGTCCGTATTGTTCGATGGCAAGTTGAATGTGTTCTAAGAACACTCGTGGTATCCTGAAATGTTCGCAAATAAACAAAATGGGGGTGTCCTGAGGACGCTGTCCGTATTGTTCGTTGACAAGTTGAAAGTGTTCTATGAACACTCGTGGTGTCCTGAAATGTTCGCAGAGGGTGTCCTGAAGACGCTGTCCATATTGTTTGCTGGCAAGTTGAAGGTGTTCTAAGAACACTCGTGGTGTCCTGAAATGTTTGCAAATAAAAAAATGGGGGTGTTCTGAGGACGCTGTCTGTATTGTTCTCTTGCAAGTCAAATGTGTTCTAAGAACATTCACGGTGTCCTGAAATATTCGTAGGGGGTGCCCTGAAGACGCTGTTCGTATTGTTCACTGGCAAGTTGAATGTGTTCTAAGAACACTTGTGGTGTCCTGAAATGTTTGTAAATAAACAAAATGGGGGTGTCCTGAAGACGCTGTCTGTATTGTTCGATGGCAAGTTGAATGTGTTCTAAGAACACTCGCGGTGCCTGAAATGTTCGCAAATAAACAAAATGAGGGTGTCCTGAGGACACTGTCCGTTTTGTTCATTGTCAATTTTAAAGTGTTCTAAGAACCCTCACGGTGTCCTGAAATGTTCATAGGGGGTGCCCTGAAGACGCTGTTCGTATTGTTCTCTGGCAAGTTGAATGTGTTCTAAGAACACTCGTGGTGTCCTGAAATGTTCGTAAATAAACAAAATGGGGGTGTACTGAGGACACTGTCCGTATTGTTCGATGGGAAGTTGAATGTGTTATAAGAACACTCGTGGTGTCCTGAAATGTTTGTAAATGAACAAAATGAGGGTGTCCTGAGGACACTGTCCGTATTGTTCGTTGACAAGTTGAAAGTGTTCTAAGAACACTCGCAGTGTCCTGAAATGTTCGTAGAGGGTGTCCTGAAGACGCTGTCCGTATTGTTCGCGGCAAGTTGAATGTGTTCTAAGAACACTCGTGGTGACCTGAAATGTTCGTAAATAAACTAAATGGGGGTGTCCTGAGGACGCTGTCCATACTGTTCAATGGGAAGTTGAATGTGTTATAAGAACACTTGCGGTGTTCTGAAATGTTCGTAAATAAACAAAATGGGGGTGTCCTGAGAACGCTGTCCGTATTGTTCGTTGACAAGTTGAAAGTGTTCTAAGAACACTCGCAGTGTCCTGAAATGTTCGTAGGGGGTGTCCTGAAGACGCTGTCCGTATTGTTCGCTGGCAAGTTGAATGTGTTCTAAGAACACTTGTGGTGTCCTGAAATGTTCGTAAATAAACTAAATGGGGGTGTCCTGAGGACGCCGTCCGTATTGTTCAATGGGAAGTTGAATGTGTTATAAGAACACTTGCGGTGTTCTGAAATGTTCGTAAATAAACAAAATGGGGGTGTCCTGAGGACGCTGTCCGTATTGTTCTCTGGCACGTTGAATGTGTTCTAAGAACACTCGCGGTGTCCTGAAATGTTTGCAAATAAACAAAATGGGGGTGTCCTGAGGACGCTGTCCCTATTGTTCGTTGACAAGTTGAAAGTGTTCTAAGAACACCCGCGGTGTCCTGAAATGTTTGTAGGGGGTGTCCTGAAGACGCTGTCCGTATTGTTCGCTGGCAAGTTGAATGTGTTCTAAGAACACTCGCGGTGTACTAAAATATTCGCAAATAAAAAAATGGGGGTGTTCTGAGGACGCTGTCCGTATTGTTCTCTTGCAAGTTGAATGTGTTCTAAGAATATTTGTGGTGCCCTGAAATGTTCGTAAAAAAACAAAATGGGGGGTTCTGAGGACGCTGTCCGTTTTGTTCATTGCCAATTTGAAAGTGTTCTAAGAAAACTCACGGTGTCCTGAAATGTTCATAGGAGGTGCCCTGGAGACGCTGTTCGTATTGTTCTCTGGCAAGTTGAAAGTGTTCTAAGAACACTCGCAGTGTCCTGAAATGTTCGTAGGGGGTGTCCTGAAGACGCTGTCCGTATTGTTCGCTGGCAAGTTGAATGTGTTCTAAGAACACTCGTGGTGTCCTGAAATGTTCGTAAATAAACTAAATGGGGGGTGTCCTGAGGACGCTGTCCGTATTGTTCAATGGGAAGTAGAATGTGTTATAAGAACACTTGCGGTGTTCTGAAATGTTCGTAAATAAACAAAATGGGGGTGTCCTGAGGACGCTGTAGTATTGTTCTCTGGCACGTTGAATGTGTTCTAAGAACACTCGTGGTGTCCTGAAATGTGTGCAAATAAACAAAATAGGGGTGTCCTGAAGACGCTGTCCATATTGTTCGATGGCAAGTTGAATGTGTTCTAAGAACACTCGCGGTGTCCTGAAATGTTTGCAAATAAACAAAATGGGGGTGTCCTGAGGACGCTGTCCGTATTGTTCGTTGACAAGTTGAAAGTGTTCTAAGAACACCCGCGGTGTCCTGAAATGTTCGTAGTGGGTGTCCTGAAGACGCTGTCCGTATTGTTCGCTGGCAAGTTGAATGTGTTCTAAGAACACTCCCGGTGTCCTAAAATGTTCGCAAATAAAAAAAATGGGGGTGTTCTGAGGACGCTGTCCGTATTGTTCTCTTGCAAGTTGAATGTGTTCTAAGAACATTTGTGGTGCCCTGAAATGTTCGTAAATAAACAAAATGGGGTGTTCTGAGGACGCTGTCCGTTTTGTTCATTGTCAATTTGAAAGTGTTCTAAGAACACTCACGGTGTCCTGAAATGTTCATAGGGGGTGCCCTGAAGACGCTGTTCGTATTGTTCTCTGGCAAGTTGAATGTGTTCTAAGAACACTCATGGTGTCCTGAAATGTTCGTAAATGAACAAAATGGGGGTGTCCTGAGGACGCTGTCCTTATTGTTCTCTGGCAAGTTGAATGTGTTCTAAGAACACACGTGGTGTCCAGAAATGTTTTTAAATAAACAAAATGGGGGTGTCCAGGGGACGCTCTCCGTATTGTTCGATGGCAAGTTGAATGTGTTCTAAGAACACTCGTGGTATCCTGAAATGTTCGCAAATAAACAAAATGGGGGTGTCCTGAGGACGCTGTCCGTATTGTTCGTTGACAAGTTGAAAGTGTTCTATGAACACTCGTGGTGTCCTGAAATGTTCGCAGGGGGTGTCCTGAAGACGCTGTCCATATTGTTTGCTGGCAAGTTGAAGGTGTTCTAAGAACACTCGTGGTGTCCTGAAATGTTCACAAATAAAAAAATGGGGGTGTTCTGAGGACGCTGTCTGTATTGTTCTCTTGCAAGTCAAATGTGTTCTAAGAACATTCACAGTGTCCTGAAATGTTCGTAGGGGGTGCCCTGAAGACGCTGTTCGTATTGTTCTCTGGCAAGTTGAATGTGTTCTAAGAACACTTGTGGTGTCCTGAAATGTTCGTAAATAAACAAAATGGGGGTGTCCTGAGGACGCTGTCCGTATTGTTCGATGGGAAGTTGAATGTGTTATAAGAACACTCGTGGTGTCCTGAAATGTTTGTAAATAAACAAAATGGGGGTGTCCTGAAGACGCTGTCTGTATTGTTCGATGGCAAGTTGAATGTGTTCTAAGAACACTCGCGGTGTCCTGAAATGTTCGCAAATAAACAAAATGGGGGTGTCCTGAGGACACTGTCCGTTTTGTTCATTGTCAATTTTAAAGTGTTCTAAGAACCCTCACGGTGTCCTGAAATGTTCATAGGGGGTGCCCTGAAGACTCTGTTCGTATTGTTCTCTGGCAAGTTGAATGTGTTCTAAGAACACTCGTGGTGTCCTGAAATGTTCGTAAATAAACAAAATGGGGGTGTACTGAGGACACTGTCCGTATTGTTCGATGGGAAGTTGAATGTGTTATAAGAACACTCGTGGTGTCCTGAAATGTTCGTAGGGGGTGTCCTGAAGACGCTGTCCGTATTGTTCGCTGGCAAGTTGAATGTGTTCTAAGAACACTTGTCGTGTCCTGAAATGTTCGTAAATAAACTAAATGGGGGTGTCCTGAGGACGCCGTCCGTATTGTTCAATGGGAAGTTGAAAGTGTTCTAAGAACACTCGCAGTGTCCTGAAATGTTCGTAGGGGGTGTCCTGAAGACGCTGTCCGTATTGTTCGCTGGCAAGTTGAATGTGTTCTAAGAACACTTGTCGTGTCCTGAAATGTTCGTAAATAAACTAAATGGGGGTGTCCTGAGGACGCCGTCCGTATTGTTCAATGGGAAGTTGAATGTGTTATAAGAACACTTGCGGTGTTCTGAAATGTTCGTAAATAAACAAAATGGGGGTGTCCTGAGGACGCTGTCCGTATTGTTCTCTGGCACGTTAAATGTGTTCTAAGAACACTCGCGGTGTCCTGAAATGTTTGCAAATAACCAAAATGGGGGTGTCCTGAGGACGCTGTCCGTATTGTTCGTTGACAAGTTGAAAGTGTTCTAAGAACACCCGCGGTGTCCTGAAATGTTTGTAGGGGGTGTCCTGAAGACGCTGTCCGTATTGTTCGCTGGCAAGTTGAATGTGTTCTAAGAACACTCGCGGTGTCCTAAAATGTTCGCAAATAAAAAAATGGGGGTGTTCTGAGGACGCTGTCCTGTCCGTATTGTTCTCTTGCAAGTTGAATGTGTTCTAAGAACATTTGTGGTGCCCTGAAATGTTCGTAAAAAAACAAAATGGGGGGTTCTGAGGACGCTGTCCGTTTTGTTCATTGTCAATTTGAAAGTGTTCTAAGAACACTCACGGTGTCCTGAAATGTTCATAGGGGGTGCCCTGAAGACGCTGTTCGTATTGTTCTCTGGCAAGTTGAAAGTGTTCTAAGAACACTCGCAGTGTCCTGAAATGTTCGTAGGGGGTGTCCTGAAGACGCTGTCCGTATTGTTCGCTGGCAAGTTGAATGTGTTCTAAGAACACTCGTGGTGTCCTGAAATGTTCGTAAATAAACTAAATGGGGGTGTCCTGAGGACGCTGTCCGTATTGTTCAATGGGAAGTTGAATGTGTTATAAGAACACTTGCGGTGTTCTGAAATGTTCGTAAATAAACAAAATGGGGGTGTCCTGAGGACGCTGTAGTATTGTTCTCTGGCAAGTTGAATGTGTTCTAAGAACACTCGCGGTGTCCTGAAATGTTTGCAAATAAACAAAATGGCGGTGTCCTGAGGACGCTGTCCGTATTGTTCGTTGACAAGTTGAAAGTGTTCTAAGAACACCCGCGGTGTCCTGAAATGTTCGTAGGGGGTGTCCTGAAGACGCTGTCCGTATTGTTCGCTGGCAAGTTGAATGTGTTCTAAGAACATTTGTGGTGCCCTGAAATGTTCGTAAATAAACAAAATGGGGTGTTCTGAGGACGCTGTCCGTTTTGTTCCTTGTCAATTTGAAAGTGTTCTAAGAACACTCACGGTGTCCTGAAATGTTCATAGGGGGTGCCCTGAAGACGCTGTTCGTATTGTTCTCTGGCAAGTTGAATGTGTTCTAAGAACACTCGTGGTGTCCTGAAATGTTCGTAAATAAACAAAATGGGGGTGTCCTGAGGACGCTGTCCTTATTGTTCTCTGGCAAGTTGAATGTGTTCTAAGAACACACGTGGTGTCCAGAAATGTTTTTAAATAAACAAAATGGGGGTGTCCAGAGGACGCTGTCCGTATTGTTCGATGGCAAGTTGAATGTGTTCTAAGAACACTCGTGGTATCCTGAAATGTTCGCAAATAAACAAAATGGGGGTGTCCTGAGGACGCTGTCCGTATTGTTCGTTGACAAGTTGAAAGTGTTCTATGAACACTCGTGGTGTCCTGAAATGTTCGCAGAGGGTGTCCTGAAGACGCTGTCCATATTGTTTGCTGGCAAGTTGAAGGTGTTCTAAGAACACTCGTGGTGTCCTGAAATGTTCAAAAATAAAAAAATGGGGGTGTTCTGAGGACGCTGTCTGTATTGTTTGCTGGCAAGTCAAATGTGTTCTAAGAACATTCACGGTGTCCTGAAATGTTCGTAGGGGGTGCCCTGAAGACGCTGTTCGTATTGTTCTCTGGCAAGTTGAATGTGTTCTAAGAACACTTGTGGTGTCCTGAAATGTTCGTAAATAAACAAAATGGGGGTGTCCTGAGGACGCTGTCCGTATTGTTCGATGGGAAGTTGAATGTGTTATAAGAACACTCGTGGTGTCCTGAAATGTTTGTAAATAAACAAAATGGGGGTGTCCTGAAGACGCTGTCTGTATTGTTCGATGGCAAGTTGAATGTGTTCTAAGAACACTCGCGGTGTCCTGAAATGTTCGCAAATAAACAAAATGGGGGTGTCCTGAGGACACTGTCCGTTTTGTTCATTGTCAATTTTAAAGTGTTCTAAGAACCCTCACGGTGTCCTGAAATGTTCATAGGGGGTGCCCTGAAGACTCTGTTCGTATTGTTCTCTGGCAAGTTGAATGTGTTCTAAGAACACTCGTGGTGTCCTGAAATGTTCGAAAATAAACAAAATGGGGGTGTACTGAGGACACTGTCCGTATTGTTCGATGGGAAGTTGAATGTGTTATAAGAACACTCGTGGTGTCCTGAAATGTTTGTAAATGAACAAAATGGGGGTCTCCTGAGGACACTGTCCGTATTGTTCGTTGACAAGTTGAAAGTGTTCTAAGAACACTCGCAGTGTCCTGAAATGTTCGTAGGGGGTGTCCTGAAGACGCTGTCCGTATTGTTCGCTGGCAAGTTGAATGTGTTCTAAGAACACTTGTCGTGTCCTGAAATGTTCGTAAATAAACTAAATGGGGGTGTCCTGAGGACGCCGTCCGTATTGTTCAATGGGAAGTTGAATGTGTTATAAGAACACTTGCGGTGTTCTGAAATGTTCGTAAATAAACAAAATGGGGGTGTCCTGAGGACGCTGTCCGTATTGTTCTCTGGCACGTTGAATGTGTTCTAAGAACACTCGCGGTGTCCTGAAATGTTTGCAAATAACCAAAATGGGGGTGTCCTGAGGACGCTGTCCGTATTGTTCGTTGACAAGTTGAAAGTGTTCTAAGAACACCCGCGGTGTCCTGAAATGTTTGTAGGGGGTGTCCTGAAGACGCTGTCCGTATTGTTCGCTGGCAAGTTGAATGTGTTCTAAGAACACTCGCGGTGTCCTAAAATGTTCGCAAATAAAAAAATGGGGGTGTTCTGAGGACGCTGTCCTGTCCGTATTGTTCTCTTGCAAGTTGAATGTGTTCTAAGAACATTTGTGGTGCCCTGAAATGTTCGTAAAAAAACAAAATGGGGGGTTCTGAGGACGCTGTCCGTTTTGTTCATTGTCAATTTGAAAGTGTTCTAAGAACACTCACGGTGTCCTGAAATGTTCATAGGGGGTGCCCTGAAGACGCTGTTCGTATTGTTCTCTGGCAAGTTGAAAGTTTTCTAAGAACACTCGCAGTGTCCTGAAATGTTCGTAGGGGGTGTCCTGAAGACGCTGTCCGTATTGTTCGCTGGCAAGTTGAATGTGTTCTAAGAACACTCGTGGTGTCCTGAAATGTTCGTAAATAAACTAAATGGGGGTGTCCTGAGGACGCTGTCCGTATTGTTCAATGGGAAGTTGAATGTGTTATAAGAACACTTGCGGTGTTCTGAAATGTTCGTAAATAAACAAAATGGGGGTGTCCTGAGGACGCTGTAGTATTGTTCTCTGGCACGTTGAATGTGTTCTAAGAACACTCGTGGTGTCCTGAAATGTGTGTAAATAAACAAAATAGGGGTGTCCTGAAGACGCTGTCCATATTGTTCGATGGCAAGTTGAATGTGTTCTAAGAACACTCGCGGTGTCCTGAAATGTTTGCAAATAAACAAAATGGGGGTGTCCGGAGGACGCTGTCCGTATTGTTCGTTGACAAGTTGAAAGTGTTCTAAGAACACCCGCGGTGTCCTGAAATGTTCGTAGGGGGTGTCCTGAAGACGCTGTCCGTATTGTTCGCTGGCAAGTTGAATGTGTTCTAAGAACATTTGTGGTGCCCTGAAATGTTCGTAAATAAACAAAATGGGGTGTTCTGAGGACGCTGTCCGTTTTGTTCCTTGTCAATTTGAAAGTGTTCTAAGAACACTCACGGTGTCCTGAAATGTTCATAGGGGGTGCCCTGAAGACGCTGTTCGTATTGTTCTCTGGCAAGTTGAATGTGTTCTAAGAACACTCGTGGTGTCCTGAAATGTTCGTAAATAAACAAAATGGGGGTGTCCTGAGGACGCTGTCCTTATTGTTCTCTGGCAAGTTGAATGTGTTCTAAGAACACACGTGGTGTCCAGAAATGTTTTTAAATAAACAAAATGGGGGTGTCCAGAGGACGCTGTCCGTATTGTTCGATGGCAAGTTGAATGTGTTCTAAGAACACTCGTGGTATCCTGAAATGTTCGCAAATAAACAAAATGGGGGTGTCCTGAGGACGCTGTCCGTATTGTTCGTTGACAAGTTGAAAGTGTTCTATGAACACTCGTGGTGTCCTGAAATGTTCGCAGAGGGTGTCCTGAAGACGCTGTCCATATTGTTTGCTGGCAAGTTGAAGGTGTTCTAAGAACACTCGTGGTGTCCTGAAATGTTTGCAAATAAAAAAATGGGGGTGTTCTGAGGACGCTGTCTGTATTGTTCTCTTGCAAGTCAAATGTGTTCTAAGAACATTCACGGTGTCCTGAAATGTTCGTAGGGGGTGCCCTGAAGACGCTGTTCGTATTGTTCTCTGGCAAGTTGAATGTGTTCTAAGAACACTTGTGGTGTCCTGAAATGTTCGTAAATAAACAAAATGGGGGTGTCCTGAGGACGCTGTCCGTATTGTTCGATGGGAAGTTGAATGTGTTATAAGAACACTCGTGGTGTCCTGAAATGTTTGTAAATAAACAAAATGGGGGTGTCCTGAAGACGCTGTCTGTATTGTTCGATGGCAAGTTGAATGTCTTCTAAGAACACTCGCGGTGCCTGAAATGTTCGCAAATAAACAAAATGGGGGTGTCCTGAGGACACTGTCCGTTTTGTTCATTGTCAATTTTAAAGTGTTCTAAGAACCCTCACGGTGTCCTGAAATGTTCATAGGGGGTGCCCTGAAGACGCTGTTCGTATTGTTCTCTGGCAAGTTGAATGTGTTCTAAGAACACTCGTGGTGTCCTGAAATGTTCGTAAATAAACAAAATGGGGGTGTCCTGAGGACGCTGTCCGTATTGTTCGATGGGAAGTTGAATGTGTTATAAGAACACTCGTGGTGTCCTGAAATGTTTGTAAATAAACAAAATGGGGGTGTCCTGAAGACGCTGTCTGTATTGTTCGATGGCAAGTTGAATGTGTTCTAAGAACACTCGCGGTGCCTGAAATGTTCGCAAATAAACAAAATGGGGGTTCTGAGGACGCTGTCCGTTTTGTTCATTGTCAATTTGAAAGTGTTCTAAGAACACTCACGGTGTCCTGAAATGTTCATAGGGGGTGCCCTGAAGACGCTGTTCGTATTGTTCTCTGGCAAGTTAAAAGTGTTCTAAGAACACTCGCAGTGTCCTGAAATGTTCGTAGGGGGTGTCCTGAAGACGCTGTCCGTATTGTTCGCTGGCAAGTTGAATGTGTTCTAAGAACACTCGTGGTGTCCTGAAATGTTCGTAAATAAACTAAATGGGGGTGTCCTGATGACGCTGTCCGTATTGTTCAATGGGAAGTTGAATGTGTTATAAGAACACTTGCGGTGTTCTGAAATTGTCGTAAATAAACAAAATGGGGGTGTCCTGAGGACGCTGTAGTATTGTTCTCTGGCACGTTGAATGTGTTCTAAGAACACTTGTGATGTCCTGAAATGTGTGTAAATAAACAAAATAGGGGTGTCCTGAAGACGCTGTCCATATTGTTCGATGGCAAGTTGAATGTGTTCTAAGAACACTCGCGGTGTCCTGAAATGTTTGCAAATAAACAAAATGGGGGTGTCCTGAGGACGCTGTCCGTATTGTTCGTTGACAAGTTGAAGGTGTTCTAAGAACACCCGCGGTGTCCTGAAATGTTCGTAGGGGGTGTCCTGAAGACGCTGTCCGTATTGTTCGCTGGCAAGTTGAATGTGTTCTAAGAACATTCCCGGTGTCCTAAAATGTTCGCAAATAAAAAAATGGGGGTGTTCTGAGGACGCTGTCCGTATTGTTCTCTTGCAAGTTGAATGTGTTCTAAGAACATTTGTGGTGTCCAGAAATGTTTTTAAATAAACAAAATGGGGGTGTCCAGAGGACGCTGTCCGTATTGTTCGATGGCAAGTTGAATGTGTTCTAAGAACACTCGTGGTATCCTGAAATGTTCGTAAATAAACAAAATGGGGGTGTCCTGAGGACGCTGTAGTATTGTTCTCTGGCACGTTGAATGTGTTCTAAGAACACTCGTGGTGTCCTGAAATGTGTGTAAATAAACAAAATAGGGGTGTCCTGAAGACGCTGTCCATATTGTTCGATGGCAAGTTGAATGTGTTCTAAGAACACTCGCGGTGTCCTGAAATGTTTGCAAATAAACAAAATGGGGGTGTCCGGAGGACGCTGTCCGTATTGTTCGTTGACAAGTTGAAAGTGTTCTAAGAACACCCGCGGTGTCCTGAAATGTTCGTAGGGGGTGTCCTGAAGACGCTGTCCGTATTGTTCGCTGGCAAGTTGAATGTGTTCTAAAAACATTTGTGGTGCCCTGAAATGTTCGTAAATAAACAAAATGGGGTGTTCTGAGGACGCTGTCCGTTTTGTTCCTTGTCAATTTGAAAGTGTTCTAAGAACACTCACGGTGTCCTGAAATGTTCATAGGGGGTGCCCTGAAGACGCTGTTCGTATTGTTCTCTGGCAAGTTGAATGTGTTCTAAGAACACTCGTGGTGTCCTGAAATGTTCGTAAATAAACAAAATGGGGGTGTCCTGAGGACGCTGTCCTTATTGTTCTCTGGCAAGTTGAATGTGTTCTAAGAACACACGTGGTGTCCAGAAATGTTTTTAAATAAACAAAATGGGGGTGTCCAGAGGACGCTGTCCGTATTGTTCGATGGCAAGTTGAATGTGTTCTAAGAACACTCGTGGTATCCTGAAATGTTCGCAAATAAACAAAATGGGGGTGTCCTGAGGACGCTGTCCGTATTGTTCGTTGACAAGTTGAAAGTGTTCTATGAACACTCGTGGTGTCCTGAAATGTTCGCAGAGGGTGTCCTGAAGACGCTGTCCATATTGTTTGCTGGCAAGTTGAAGGTGTTCTAAGAACACTCGTGGTGTCCTGAAATGTTTGCAAATAAAAAAATGGGGGTGTTCTGAGGACGCTGTCTGTATTGTTCTCTTGCAAGTCAAATGTGTTCTAAGAACATTCACGGTGTCCTGAAATGTTCGTAGGGGGTGCCCTGAAGACGCTGTTCGTATTGTTCTCTGGCAAGTTGAATGTGTTCTAAGAACACTTGTGGTGTCCTGAAATGTTCGTAAATAAACAAAATGGGGGTGTCCTGAGGACGCTGTCCGTATTGTTCGATGGGAAGTTGAATGTGTTATAAGAACACTCGTGGTGTCCTGAAATGTTTGTAAATAAACAAAATGGGGGTGTCCTGAAGACGCTGTCTGTATTGTTCGATGGCAAGTTGAATGTGTTCTAAGAACACTCGCGGTGCCTGAAATGTTCGCAAATAAACAAAATGGGGGTGTCCTGAGGACACTGTCCGTTTTGTTCATTGTCAATTTTAAAGTGTTCTAAGAACCCTCACGGTGTCCTGAAATGTTCATAGGGGGTGCCCTGAAGACGCTGTTCGTATTGTTCTCTGGCAAGTTGAATGTGTTCTAAGAACACTCGTGGTGTCCTGAAATGTTCGTAAATAAACAAAATGGGGGTGTACTGAGGACACTGTCCGTATTGTTCGATGGGAAGTTGAATGTGTTATAAGAACACTCGTCCTGAAATGTTTGTAAATGAACAAAATGGGGGTGTCCTGAGGACACTGTCCGTATTGTTCGTTGACAAGTTGAAAGTGTTCTAAGAACACTCGCAGTGTCCTGAAATGTTCGTAGAGGGTGTCCTGAAGACGCTGTCCGTATTGTTCGCTGGCAAGTTGAATGTGTTCTAAGAACACTTGTGGTGTCCTGAAATGTTCGTAAATAAACTAAATGGGGGTGTCCTGAGGACGCCGTCCGTATTGTTCAATGGGAAGTTGAATGTGTTATAAGAACACTTGCGGTGTTCTGAAATGTTTGTAAATAAACAAAATGGGGGTGTCCTGAGGACGCTGTCCGTATTGTTCTCTGGCACGTTGAATGTGTTCTAAGAACACTCGCGGTGTCCTGAAATGTTTGCAAATAAACAAAATGGGGTGTCCTGAGGACACTGTCCGTATTGTTCGTTGACAAGTTGAAAGTGTTCTAAGAACACCCGCGGTGTCCTGAAATGTTTGTAGGGGGTGTCCTGAAGACGCTGTCCTTATTGTTCGCTGGCAAGTTGAATGTGTTCTAAGAACACTCGCGGTGTCCTAAAATGTTCGCAAATAAAAAAATGGGGGTGTTCTGAGGACGCTGTCCGTATTGTTCTCTTGCAAGTTGAATGTGTTCTAAGAACATTTGTGGTGCCCTGAAATGTTCATAAAAAAACAAAATGGGGGTTCTGAGGACGCTGTCTGTTTTGTTCATTGTCAATTTGAAAGTGTTCTAAGAACACTCACGGTGTCCTGAAATGTTCATAGGGGGTGCCCTGAAGACGCTGTTCGTATTGTTCTCTGGCAAGTTAAAAGTGTTCTAAGAACACTCGCAGTGTCCTGAAATGTTCGTAGGGGGTGTCCTGAAGACGCTGTCCGTATTGTTCGCTGGCAAGTTGAATGTGTTCTAAGAACACTCGTGGTGTCCTGAAATGTTCGTAAATAAACTAAATGGGGGTGTCCTGATGACGCTGTCCGTATTGTTCAATGGGAAGTTGAATGTGTTATAAGAACACTTGCGGTGTTCTGAAATTGTCGTAAATAAACAAAATGGGGGTGTCCTGAGGACGCTGTAGTATTGTTCTCTGGCACGTTGAATGTGTTCTAAGAACACTTGTGATGTCCTGAAATGTGTGTAAATAAACAAAATAGGGGTGTCCTGAAGACGCTGTCCATATTGTTCGATGGCAAGTTGAATGTGTTCTAAGAACACTCGCGGTTTCCTGAAATGTTTGCAAATAAACAAAATGGGGGTGTCCTGAGGACGCTGTCCGTATTGTTCGTTGACAAGTTGAAGGTGTTCTAAGAACACCCGCGGTGTCCTGAAATGTTCGTAGGGGGTGTCCTGAAGACGCTGTCCGTATTGTTCGCTGGCAAGTTGAATGTGTTCTAAGAACATTCCCGGTGTCCTAAAATGTTCGCAAATAAAAAAATGGGGGTGTTCTGAGGACGCTGTCCGTATTGTTCTCTTGCAAGTTGAATGTGTTCTAAGAACATTTGTGGTGCCCTGAAATGTTCGTAAATAAACAAAATGGGGTGTTCTGAGGACGCTGTCCGTTTTGTTCATTGTCAATTTGAAAGTGTTCTAAGAACACTCACGGTGTCCTGAAATGTTCATAGGGGGTGCCCTGAAGACGCTGTTCGTATTGTTCTCTGGCAAGTTGAATGTGTTCTAAGAACACTCGTGGTGTCCTGAAATGTTCGTAAATGAACAAAATTGGGGTGTCCTGAGGACGCTGTCCTTATTATTCTCTGGCAAGTTGAATGTGTTCTAAGAACACTTGTGGTATCCTGAAATGTTCGCAAATAAACAAAATGGGGGTGTCCTGAGGACGCTGTCCGTATTGTTCGTTGACAAGTTGAAAGTGTTCTAAGAACACTCGTGGTGTCCTGAAATGTTCACAGGGGGTGTCCTGAAGACGCTGTCCATATTGTTAGCTGGCAAGTTGAAGGTGTTCTAAGAACACTCGTGGTGTCCTGAAATGTTCGCAAATAAAAAAATGGGGGTGTTCTGAGGACGCTGTCTGTATTGTTCTCTTGCAAGTCAAATGTGTTCTCAGAACATTCACGGTGTCCTGAAATGTTCGTAGGGGGTGCCCTGAAGACGCTGTTCGTATTGTTCTCTGGCAAGTTGAATGTGTTCTAAGAACACTTGTGGTGTCCTGAAATGTTCGTAAATAAACAAAATGGGGGTGTCCTGAGGACGCTGTCCGTATTGTTCGATGGGAAGTTGAATGTGTTCTAAGAACACTCGCGGTGTCCTAAAATGTTCGCAAATAAAAAAATGGGGGTGTTCTGAGGACGCTGTCCTGTCCGTATTGTTCTCTTGCAAGTTGAATGTGTTCTAAGAACATTTGTGGTGCCCTGAAATGTTCGTAAAAAAACAAAATGGGGGGTTCTGAGGACGCTGTCCGTTTTGTTCATTGTCAATTTGAAAGTGTTCTAAGAACACTCACGGTGTCCTGAAATGTTCATAGGGGGTGCCCTGAAGACGCTGTTCGTATTGTTCTCTGGCAAGTTGAAAGTGTTCTAAGAACACTCGCAGTGTCCTGAAATGTTCGTAGGGGGTGTCCTGAAGACGCTGTCCGTATTGTTCGCTGGCAAGTTGAATGTGTTCTAAGAACACTCGTGGTGTCCTGAAATGTTCGTAAATAAACTAAATGGGGGTGTCCTGAGGACGCTGTCCGTATTGTTCAATGGGAAGTTGAATGTGTTATAAGAACACTTGCGGTGTTCTGAAATGTTTGTAAATAAACAAAATGGGGGTGTCCTGAGGACGCTGTAGTATTGTTCTCTGGCACGTTGAATGTGTTCTAAGAACACTCGTGGTGTCCTGAAATGTGTGTAAATAAACAAAATAGGGGTGTCCTGAAGACGCTGTCCGTATTGTTCGTTGACAAGTTGAAAGTGTTCTAAGAACACCCGCGGTGTCCTGAAATGTTTGTAGGGGGTGTCCTGAAGACGCTGTCCGTATTGTTCGCTGGCAAGTTGAATGTGTTCTAAGAACATTTGTGGTGCCCTGAAATGTTCGTAAATAAACAAAATGGGGTGTTCTGAGGACGCTGTCCGTTTTGTTCCTTGTCAATTTGAAAGTGTTCTAAGAACACTCACGGTGTCCTGAAATGTTCATAGGGGGTGCCCTGAAGACGCTGTTCGTATTGTTCTCTGGCAAGTTGAATGTGTTCTAAGAACACTCGTGGTGTCCTGAAATGTTCGTAAATAAACAAAATGGGGGTGTCCTGAGGACGCTGTCCTTATTGTTCTCTGGCAAGTTGAATGTGTTCTAAGAACACACGTGGTGTCCAGAAATGTTTTTAAATAAACAAAATGGGGGTGTCCAGAGGACGCTGTCCGTATTGTTCGATGGCAAGTTGAATGTGTTCTAAGAACACTCGTGGTATCCTGAAATGTTCGCAAATAAACAAAATGGGGGTGTCCTGAGGACGCTGTCCGTATTGTTCGTTGACAAGTTGAAAGTGTTCTATGAACACTCGTGGTGTCCTGAAATGTTCGCAGAGGGTGTCCTGAAGACGCTGTCCATATTGTTTGCTGGCACGTTGAAGGTGTTCTAAGAACACTCGTGGTGTCCTGAAATGTTTGCAAATAAAAAAATGGGGGTGTTCTGAGGACGCTGTCTGTATTGTTCTCTTGCAAGTCAAATGTGTTCTAAGAACATTCACGGTGTCCTGAAATGTTCGTAGGGGGTGCCCTGAAGACGCTGTTCGTATTGTTCTCTGGCAAGTTGAATGTGTTCTAAGAACACTTGTGGTGTCCTGAAATGTTCGTAAATAAACAAAATGGGGGTGTCCTGAGGACGCTGTCCGTATTGTTCGATGGGAAGTTGAATGTGTTATAAGAACACTTGTGGTGTCCTGAAATGTTTGTAAATAAACAAAATGGGGGTGTCCTGAAGACGCTGTCTGTATTGTTCGATGGCAAGTTGAATGTGTTCTAAGAACACTCGCGGTGCCTGAAATGTTCGCAAATAAACAAAATGGGGGTGTCCTGAGGACACTGTCCGTTTTGTTCATTGTCAATTTTAAAGTGTTCTAAGAACCCTCACGGTGTCCTGAAATGTTCATAGGGGGTGCCCTGAAGACGCTGTTCGTATTGTTCTCTGGCAAGTTGAATGTGTTCTAAGAACACTCGTGGTGTCCTGAAATGTTCGTAAATAAACAAAATGGGGGTGTACTGAGGACACTGTCCGTATTGTTCGATGGGAAGTTGAATGTGTTATAAGAACACTCGTCCTGAAATGTTTGTAAATGAACAAAATGGGGGTGTCCTGAGGACACTGTCCGTATTGTTCGTTGACAAGTTGAAAGTGTTCTAAGAACACTCGCAGTGTCCTGAAATGTTCGTAGAGGGTGTCCTGAAGACGCTGTCCGTATTGTTCGCTGGCAAGTTGAATGTGTTCTAAGAACACTTGTGGTGTCCTGAAATGTTCGTAAATAAACTAAATGGGGGTGTCCTGAGGACGCCGTCCGTATTGTTCAATGGGAAGTTGAATGTGTTATAAGAACACTTGCGGTGTTCTGAAATGTTTGTAAATAAACAAAATGGGGGTGTCCTGAGGACGCTGTCCGTATTGTTCTCTGGCACGTTGAATGTGTTCTAAGAACACTCGCGGTGTCCTGAAATGTTTGCAAATAAACAAAATGGGGTGTCCTGAGGACACTGTCCGTATTGTTCGTTGACAAGTTGAAAGTGTTCTAAGAACACCCGCGGTGTCCTGAAATGTTTGTAGGGGGTGTCCTGAAGACGCTGTCCTTATTGTTCGCTGGCAAGTTGAATGTGTTCTAAGAACACTCGCGGTGTCCTAAAATGTTCGCAAATAAAGAAATGGGGGTGTTCTGAGGACGCTGTCCGTATTGTTCTCTTGCAAGTTGAATGTGTTCTAAGAACATTTGTGGTGCCCTGAAATGTTCATAAAAAAACAAAATGGGGGTTCTGAGGACGCTGTCCGTTTTGTTCATTGTCAATTTGAAAGTGTTCTAAGAACACTCACGGTGTCCTGAAATGTTCATAGGGGGTGCCCTGAAGACGCTGTTCGTATTGTTCTCTGGCAAGTTGAAAGTGTTCTAAGAACACTCGCAGTGTCCTGAAATGTTCGTAGGGGTTGTCCTGAAGACGCTGTCCGTATTGTTCGCTGGCAAGTTGAATGTGTTCTAAGAACACTCGTGGTGTCCTGAAATGTTCGTAAATAAACTAAATGGGGGTGTCCTGAGGACGCTGTCCGTATTGTTCAATGGGAAGTTGAATGTGTTATGAGAACACTTGCGGTGTTCTGAAATTGTCGTAAATAAACAAAATGGGGGTGTCCTGAGGACGCTGTAGTATTGTTCTCTGGCACGTTGAATGTGTTCTAAGAACACTTGTGATGTCCTGAAATGTGTGTAAATAAACAAAATAGGGGTGTCCTGAAGACGCTGTCCATATTGTTCGATGGCAAGTTGAATGTGTTCTAAGAACACTCGCGGTGTCCTGAAATGTTTGCAAATAAACAAAATGGGGGTGTCCTGAGGACGCTGTCCGTATTGTTCGTTGACAAGTTGAAGGTGTTCTAAGAACACCCGCGGTGTCCTGAAATGTTCGTAGGGGGTGTCCTGAAGACGCTGTCCGTATTGTTCGCTGGCAAGTTGAATGTGTTCTAAGAACATTCCCGGTGTCCTAAAATGTTCGCAAATAAAAAAATGGGGGTGTTCTGAGGACGCTGTCCGTATTGTTCTCTTGCAAGTTGATTGTGTTCTAAGAACATTTGTGGTGCCCTGAAATGTTCGTAAATAAAAAAAATGGGGTGTTCTGAGGACGCTGTCCGTTTTGTTCATTGTCAATTTGAAAGTGTTCTAAGAACACTCACGGTGTCCTGAAATGTTCATAGGGGGTGCCCTGAAGACGCTGTTCGTATTGTTCTCTGGCAAGTTGAATGTGTTCTAAGAACACTCGTGGTGTCCTGAAATGTTCGTAAATGAACAAAATTGGGGTGTCCTGAGGACGCTGTCCTTATTATTCTCTGGCAAGTTGAATGTGTTCTAAGAACACTTGTGGTATCCTGAAATGTTCGCAAATAAACAAAATGGGGGTGTCCTGAGGACGCTGTCCGTATTGTTCGTTGACAAGTTGAAAGTGTTCTAAGAACACTCGTGGTGTCCTGAAATGTTCACAGGGGGTGTCCTGAAGACGCTGTCCATATTGTTAGCTGGCAAGTTGAAGGTGTTCTAAGAACACTCGTGGTGTCCTGAAATGTTCGCAAATAAAAAAATGGGGGTGTTCTGAGGATGCTGTCTGTATTGTTCTCTTGCAAGTCAAATGTGTTCTCAGAACATTCACGGTGTCCTGAAATGTTCGTAGGGGGTGCCCTGAAGACGCTGTTCGCATTGTTCTCTGGCAAGTTGAATGTGTTCTAAGAACACTTGTGGTGTCCTGAAATGTTCGTAAATAAACAAAATGGGGGTGTCCTGAGGACGCTGTCCGTATTGTTCGATGGGAAGTTGAATGTGTTATAAGAACACTTGTGGTGTCCTGAAATGTTTGTAAATAAACAAAATGGGGGTGTCCTGAAGACGCTGTCTGTATTGTTCGATGGCAAGTTGAATGTGTTCTAAGAACACTCGCGGTGTCCTGAAATGTTCATAGGGGGTGCCCTGAAGACGCTGTTCGTATTGTTCTCTGGCAAGTTGAATGTGTTCTAAGAACACTCGTGGTGTCCTGAAATGTTCGTAAATAAACAAAATGGGGGTGTACTGAGGACACTGTCCGTATTGTTCGATGGGAAGTTGAATGTGTTATAAGAACACTCGTGGTGTCCTGAAATGTTTGTAAATGAACAAAATGGGGGTGTCCTGAGGACACTGTCCGTATTGTTCGATGGCAAGTTGAATGTGTTCTAAGAACACTCGCGGTGTCCTGAAATGTTCGCAAATAAACAAAATGGGGGTGTCCTGAGGACACTGTCTGTATTGTTCGTTGACAAGTTAAAAGTGTTCTAAGAACACTCACGGTGTCCTGAAATGTTCGTAGGGGTGTCCTGAAGACGCTGTCCGTATTGTTCGCTGGCAAGTTGAAGGTGTTCTTAGAACACTTGTGGTGTCCTGAAATGTTTGTAAATAAACAAAATGGGGGTGTTCTGAGGACGCTGCCTGTTTTGTTCATTGTCAATTTTAAAGTGTTCTAAGAACACTCACGGTGTCCTGAAATTTTCGTAGGGGGTGCCCTGAAGACGCTGTTCGTATTGTTCTATGGCAAGTTGAATGTGTTCTAAGAACACTCGTGGTTTCCTGAAATGTTTGTAAATAAACAAAATGGGGGTGTCCTGAAGACGCTGTCCGTATTGTTCGATGGCAAGTTGAATGTGTTCTAAGAACACTCGCGGTGTCCTGAAATGTTCACAAATAAACAAAATGGGGGTGTCCTGAGGACGCTGTCCGTTTTTTTCATTGTCAATTTTAAATTGTTCTAAGAACCTTCACGGTGTCCTGAAATGTTCATAGTGGGTGCCCTGAAGACACTGTTCGTATTGTTCTCTGGCAAGTTGAATGTATTCTAAGAACACTCCTGGTGTCCTGAAATGTTCGTAAATAAACAAAATGGGGGTGTACTGAGAACTCTGTCCGTATTGTTCGATGGGAAGTTGAATGTGTTATAAGAACACTCGTAGTGTTCTGAAATGTTCGCAAATAAATAATATGGGGGTGTCCTGAGGACGCTGTCCGTATTGTTTGTTGACAAGTTGAAAGTGTTCTAAGAACACTTGCGGTGTCTTGAAATGTTCGTAGGGGGTGTCCTGAAGACGCTCTCCATATTCTTCGCTGGCAAGTTGAAGGTGTTCTAAGAACACTTGCGGTGTCCTGAAATGTTTGCAAATAAACAAAATGGGGGTGTCCTGAGGACACTGTCCGTTTTGTTCATTGTCAATTTTAAAGTGTTCTAAGAACCCTCACGGTGTCCTGAAATGTTCATAGGGGGTGCCCTGAAGACGCTGTTCGTATTGTTCTCTGGCAAGTTGAATGTGTTCTAAGAACACTCGCGGTGTCCTGAAATGTTCGTAAATAAACAAAATGGGGGTGTACTGAGGACACTGTCCGTATTGTTCGATGGGAAGTTGAATGTGTTATAAGAACACTCGTGGTGTCCTGAAATGTTTGTAAATGAACAAAATGGGGGTGTCCTGAGGACACTGTCCGTATTGTTCGATGGCAAGTTGAATGTGTTCTAAGAACACTCGCGGTGTCCTGAAATGTTCGCAAATAAACAAAATGGGGGTGTCCTGAGGACACTGTCTGTATTGTTCGTTGACAAGTTGAAAGTGTTCTAAGAACACTCGCGGTGTCCTGAAATGTTCGTAGGGGTGTCCTGAAGACGCTGTCCGTATTGTTCGCTGGCAAGTTGAAGGTTTTCTTAGAACACTTGTGGTGTCCTGAAATGTTTGTAAATAAACAAAATGGGGGTGTTCTGAGGACGCTGTCTGTTTTGTTCATTGTCAATTTTAAAGTGTTCTAAGAACACTCACGGTGTCCTGAAATGTTCACAAATAAACAAAATGGGGGTGTCCTGAGGACGCTGTCCGTTTTGTTCATTGTCAATTTTAAATTGTTCTAAGAACCTTCACGGTGTCCTGAAATGTTCATAGGGGGTGCCCTGAAGACACTGTTCGTATTGTTCTCTGGTAAATTGAATGTGTTCTAAGAACACTCCTGGTGTCCTGAAATGTTCGTAAATAAACAAAATGAGGGTGTACTGAGGACGCTGTCCGTATTGTTCGATGGGAAGTTGAATGTGTTATAAGAACACTCGTAGTGTTCTGAAATGTTCGCAAATAAACAATATGGGGGTGTCCTGAGGACACTGTCCGTATTGTTCGTTGACAAGTTGAAAGTGTTCTAAGAACACTTGCGGTGTCCTGAAATGTTCGTAGGGGGTGCCCTGAAGACGCTGTTCGTATTGTTCTCTGGCAAGTTGAATGTGTTCTAAGAACACTCGTGGTGTCCTGAAATGTTCGTAAACAAACAAAATGGGGTGTCCTGAGGACGGTGTCCGTATTGTTCGATGGGAAGTTGAATATGTTGTAAGAACACTTGCGGTGTTCTGAAATGTTCGTAAATAAATAAATTGGGGGTGTCCTGAGGACGCTGTCCGTATTGTTCTCTGGCAAGTTGAATGTGTTCTAAGAACACTCGTGGTGTCCTGAAATGTTTGTGAATAAACAAAATGGGGGTGTCCTGAAGACGCTGTCCGTATTGTTTGATGGCAAGTTGAATGTGTTCTAAGAACACTCGCGGTGTCCTTAAATGTTTGCAAATAAACAAAATGGGGGTGTCCTGTGGACCCTGTCCGTATTGTTCGTTGTCAAGTTGAAAGTGTTCTAAGAACCCTTGCAGTGTCCTGAAATGTCCATAGGGGATGGTCCTGAAGACGCTGTCCGTATTGCTCGGCGGTGTCCTGAAGACGCTGTCCATATTGTTCGTTGTCAAGTTGAAAGTGTTCTAAGAACCCTTGCGGTGTCCTGAAATGTTTGTACGGGGTGTCCTGAAGACGCTGTCCATATTGTGCCATTTGGCCATGCACCCAAGACTCTATGCCCTGGCCACAACCACCGCAGCATATCACACTCATAGTTGCTTATAACTTTGAGTCATAAACAAATTTATAAGGAACAAAGTTATAAGCCACTATGGGTGTGATATGCTGCGATGGTTGTACTTATTATAATATACTTACTCTGTTTGGTTTAGTAACTGGAGTACATGTATTTCTTGTTCATTTCGGTGATAAAAGAAAACAGCATGTTAGTATTAGTATTTTGTAATTACATATTACATTGTATAATCAACAAATCTTTTTTTGGACCATCATATTTAGTAGATTACAAACCAGAGTACTGTGCAATTTGCTCAGTTTCTGTGTTTGTTGCTAAAATCATTGGGTCTGTGGAAAAAAAAATCCATGTTGGATTTAAAAAAAAAACTTTTTCTGTTATGCTACAGTTTATTTGTTTGTTTGTTTTCAGTGTTCACATGTTGTTTCTGGCTAATGCTTTATACATTGGCTTGTTGCAGTTTTTTGGAGCAGTAACATATTATTTATTTGTTTGGATATTGTAAAATTTTGGAGCAGTTAGATACCAGTAGGCGTATTCTAACTGTCTATTTTTAATATATTTTAGTGGTATTGATTTATCTGTTTGGATATTGTTAAATTTTGGCCAGTTAGGTAGCTTTTGGAATATTCTAACAGTTTATATTTTTTACTTTAAGTTTACTTAAGGTTCAAGTACAGTTTAGTTATCAAATTTTGGTTTTAAGAACATTAAATAAGCGTTTGTAAGATTTGCTGGTAATCTCTGCTTTAGAGTAATGGTACTATCATTACATTCAAACCATCCACATTTCTTTTTTATATATGCAGTGTAGTGCCCTGAATTGGTTGTGGCTCCTGCGTGGTAGATTACACCTATTGTTGTGAAGGTTTTCTTACCAAGTGATATTTGACCATGTGTGAATCCAGTCAGCTTGCAGTTGTTTTTGGTACCATATGCATTGTTACGTAGAAGCATTAGTATTACGTATTTACTATGTGTTTGTATTACTAACGTGGAGCGATTATCCGAATTGCAGGTAGTACACAATCTACCATGGTTTTGTACAAGTTGCTGAAATGGAATGGATTCACAAGTAGGTATTGATATATATATGACGCATTCATTAGGGATTTCTTCTTGTGTCACATTGTTGCAGAGAGTGCATGTATGTTTTCCAAATGTATGAAATCTGGAAGATAGGTATGTTTTTATTTTCCAGTACTTGTAGTAAGTACATTAGACATTCTTGTGGATCTTCCTGTGAGTTTATAGTGAATTTAACTATTCCAGCACAATTGTTGTCTTATTCCATAAACACTATACGTGTTATCAGGATTGTTTGTTGCATTTCTGTGAAGTACTAACATTTGCAAACACAATTGGTCTGTACTGTGTAAGTAAATGTTTTCAACAATTGGTGGCAATTGAAATAGACTATTCATTGCTACATTTGTGTAGCAACTTACTCCAACTATATTTGAGAGTTTACATGGACCAGGTAGTTCTGTATCTGATTTTTTTTTTGTTTGTCTTCCTTCTTTGATGAAGTACCTGGTTTACTTTCCCTAATGGTTTCTTTTATGCTTGTGGTACTTGATGATGTTTTAGTTTCGTTTACTCTCTTTGGAGGATTTGCAGTGACATCCTGTTGCATTTCTGTTTGATTTAGTTTTCTTTTACAACGTTTTACTTTTTGTGGTACAGAATATGTGTTTAGATGGGGGTGTATAGTGAGCAAAGTCTATTGGATTCTAAAATGCAAGGAATATCAGCGTTAACTTTACTTGCATCAAAGTTGATTAGAAAGAGACCGTCAAGTGTACGTAAGCGTGATAGTGCTACATAGCTCATGCCTTCTTTAAAGACTGTGTTACCAATGTCTATCATTGCTTTGTCTAGGGTAAGACCTTGTGATTTATGAATGGTGACTGCATATGCAAGAGTTAGAGAAAATTGTTCTCTGCGTACATACATGTCTTTGAAGAGAAGGAATCGAGCTGTTGAGCGTCCTATCCTTTTTACTTCTGAAAGTTTGTTAAAGAGAATATTGACAAACTGAATTTTGTTGTCACGTGGGTATGTTTGAAAGCCAACAACTGTGCCCAGTGCTCCATTAACTAGTCCTTGGTCCATGTCAAGGTTACGTTTAAGCATTACTCTGCAATTTAAGGATAATTTTAATATCTTTTCCAATCCTGCTGTGTTTGAGATTGATTTTTCTAAACTATTTAGTCTTGTTGTGGCTTGGTCACACATGGGTACTGTCATACCATGTACATCTAGTTTGTCTGTGGCGCTAATTTCCATTATTGGTTGCATTTCTTTACTTAACATTATTTCATTGAATTTGAATCATCTTGCAACAGTTGGCATTAAGTCCATACAATTGACATTTTTGTGGGCTAATTGTTCCATCTGTAGCACATGCATTATCACCATAAAGTGCATGAATGTGCCGGGTTTTCAATGTTGCTTCTGCTTCTTTAGAAAGTATATCAACTCTGATACTTTTTAAGTTGTTGGCATAAGTTAGATCTGGAGATTGCCGCATGTTTTCTGTTAATTCTCTGTATTGGAAATGTTGCCAAAGGTTGACATTTCCAATGCTGCCAAAAGTTCTACGGCAGAGTTTGTATCCTAATGTTTTAAAAATAGGCTCACCTTTTACTGGTGTTAATTGTGGAAGATCTCCGAAAACAATAATGTGTTTTCCTGCAAAGAGCTCTTCATAGTCTGTTTTGAGTACTTCTTGTAATCTGAGGTGAATCAAAGCCAACATTAGGTTGGACACCATGCTCACTTCATCTATTAGAAGCATTTTCATTTGTTTCAATACTCTGCGTAGTTCCATTGCAGCTTCTGTAGAAATTTTGTAATAGTCTAATTTGTTTTGGTGTTCTACTGGCAGGAGTAGTAATCAGTGTAAAGTGACACCACCTATGTTGTAGGCAACTAAACCTGTGGGGGCAGTGACAACAGCTGACAGTTTGTTGTTTGTCAATTGTTGAAGATATGATATGATATGATATGATAAGGTATTTGTAACGCGCCTATACACAAGTGTTTCAAGGCGCGACGAGGCAGGGAGGGAGGGAAACAAGGGGAAGACAGACAAACGATCCTACTAGGCCAGGTGTCATTCAGATCGCGCAAGTGCAGAGGAAGGGGAAAAGGAGAAAGTGCAGGGGGAGGAGGTGGGGGGAAAGTGCAGTACAAGGTAAGTAGCGTAAATAAATAATAAATAATAAATAAAAAGGGCCAGCTGGTGGCAAGTGCGAGGTAAGAAGGAACTTACTGATGATTTTGATTAGGAATGTTTTGCCAGAACCAGCTTCACCACTGACGTACAATAGTATAGGTTTGTAATTTTGGCAGGTGCATTCTTTGTTTTCATGTTGTACACCATGTGCAATTTCTTTTGTTACTTCTTGAAAAATGCTACGTTGCTCATTGTTTAGTTTTGATTGTAGTATAGTTCAGTCTTCTTTATCTTCATACTGACACATGGTGTTTCCTACTTCTATCATAGCTAATTCTGCCTCATTTGTTATCAGTGGCTCTCCCAGTGGTTCTTGGCTTCCTGTTACAGAAGGTTGACTACTGTCAGGAGTGTCCTTATCTAGTTGGGCCTGGAGTTCTTCTTCGTGTTGCTGTTCATTGTGCAACATTGTTTTGTACTGTGTAAAGTTTACATCAGTTATAGTGCTTTCATTTGCTTTGAAAGCGTCTTCATATGCGTCATAGTTATCTAGTATTTCTTCTTCTTTTCTCCATGGTTTAAAGAGTTGTAGCAGGGACATGTAATATACTTCTTTATGTTGAGGAGTCTTTAATGACAATTTGATATGAATAATTAAATTTGGTTTGGTGAGTTTTACTAAGCTGCCTTCACAGTTTGTAACTTTGTATTTACTGTTTTTTTCATCAGGTATTATATTATTTTTGTATGTGTAGTTTTGGGCTATGTGGTATAGACACGTGGTTTGCAAAGTGGTACTCCTGTTTGGGTAGTATGTGTCCAATAAATTGTTTTTAAAATGTCTTGGCTGTTGGGATCATGTTTGGCTATTATTTCTATATCTTCGTATGATTTTAGAACTCTTTTTCTAGATTTAGCTGGACCAAGACTTAGCCATACTATATTTTCAGATTTACCATACAGTGCAGTACCAGTTGTTAAATGATCAGCTGCTTCATAGGATACACATTCTCTATGGGACAGCATTTTGATGCCCAAGCTGTATAATTTTTGAGACACTGTTTTATCTGATGACACGTCATTCCAGAGGTCTTGCAGCTCTGTCTTTTCTGCTTTGGTTAAGTATGCTGTGACATATCGTGCAACTGCAGTGGAATTGTCTGCAATGTACTGCACATCTATGTTTGCATTCCATAAGTGGGCAATGATTGCATTGTAATCATTGATATATTTTTCTTCTTCTTTTCTTTTTATGTAATATGTATTTTTAGGTGACGTACCTTTAACACTATGTCTAACTGAAGACATGAGGTTGTTCACTTGACCTGTATTTGTAACTGGTCTAGGGAAACCAAATTGGCATTTGGTGTAGTATTTCCCTTTGTTTTTGTATTTGTGACAACAATATTTGCCACATTTGTGTCTTTGAAATTATAAAATGTGTGCATGAAGATCACTATTTTTGGATTACGATGGAATTTCACAACGGACATATTTTTCAATAAACTGTAAAACAGTGGCATCACTGTCTTGACCACATTTAGGAGCATCTTTAATCCATAAAAGCATGTGGCTATGTGGTGCTCCTCTGGCTTGATATTCTTTTCTCCAAAAGAAGTGTTACACTTCTCTGAGGGGAGGAACAGTTTTATTACAAATAAAATGTAGCATAGCAATGAAGCGATGGTGAAAATATCTTGAAACATTAACAAGATCCAGAGAACAAAGTTCTCCAGGTGTTAGTATATATATGTTTGTTTTGTTTTTGTTTGATATGCGTAGGAAATCATGTAAATCTTCCCATGCATATTCTGCACAACTTAATGTAACAAACCAAGTGGGTGGGCCAAGGTTTCTGATCATACAACGTACATCTCTGTGACGTCGAAACCAGTACTCTTTAGTACCACGCATATTTGCTGATAGATTTGTAATATTTGATTGTAAAACCTCATCTTTTTGTTGCACTTTCTGTAATAATTGTGTAGCTGTCATATCTTGAAAGTGTGATCCTGATTTTAATATGTGTGCAACTCCGTAACATAAAGTTGCTAGTTCACTTTCAAAGAGTAGGTGGAATATGTATTCCACATTTTGTCTAAATCTGGGATCTTCAGAATACATCCGTAATGAGCGGTATTCTGATGCTGATATTTGAATAGGTCTATCATCATACCTTCCTCCTTTGCCAGTAAGAAAGATTAGAGGAAAAGCACATGCTTCTATACTTGTTTTCCATAAGCTGATTGTTGATCGTTTTGTTTGACACATTTGGTACGTTTCCAGTGCATCTTCTATGGTGTCATTAGAGTGCAATGGATGAATTGTATAATGGTCTAAAGTTTTTGATATTGTAGCAGGATCTATGAGCTCAAATTGACCAGCTTCTTGTGTCTCTTGAATTATTTCAGTTGTATCCTTCAAGTTTTCTTCAATATTAATTTCTTTGTAATATTCATTATTCTCTTTAAGATATTGCAAGGCTTCTCTAAGTTTATGTAAATCTACCAGCTGTTGCCAAATTTTTTTGTCTTTTGTAGGTGCTCCATTTACCAAGATAATTAAATATTGTTGCATTGGACGTTGCACTCCTAGAGTGTGCACATTTTCTTTTGGATCTAATGGTAAATACACTACTTTTCCACAAATACCTTTCACTAATTCAGAGGGAGGTAATTTTGCAGTTTTTGGTTGAAGGCGTATTAATGCTTGAAATGGGTGCATTGTTTGAATTATGATGCTCTCATATAAATTAAGTTGTTGAAGGGGTTTTGGTAGTGGATATAATTCCAAATTATTTGTGATAGCACGTGAAGGAGTTTGGTTGTTGTCAAGTTTTGTAGTGCAGTAACTACAAAGTATTACGGGGTCAGTTATTTCGTATTTGTTTTCTGCTATATGGTAGAGAGCTAATTCAAACCATTTAGAATCTTCATTGTCTTCTATTTTGTATGATAGGTCTACAGTTTTTGTGTTACTTTTATAAAAAGTTCCGCTGCAACATACACACACATGGTTTGGTACTTCAGCTGATGTACTTTTAAATTTTAGTATTTCTTTTTTGTATGTGTGTAGTAAAACGTTCCATGTGCAGAATTGTTACTAATTTGGTTTACAGCTATTTCATTCTGTGAGTGGGTTTCACTTCCAAAATATTTTTTCTGGATATAGTCAATTTCTTCTAGTAGGTCTTTTGCTGTACCATGTAGAAGAATGTTATTTAAATTGGCTAGTGATAAAGCAGGACTTTTAGTACAGTTTATAAACTAGATTTCTTATAGTTGAATGATGTTTTGATATCCTTTTGATATCATGGAAAGTGGTTTTGCAAGTAGGTCCTGTAATGCAGGCCAATGAATGTCCTTGTAGACCTGTGTACTTGCGTACTGGACAGGTATCCATATTTTGCAGTAGCTTAATTTTCATTTTGTCTTTGCTTTTCACATATTGATTGAGGAATTGGTGTAAAGACTTGAAAAATTGTTTGGGAATGTTACACATTGACGTGCATGGCCATTTGTACACTAGACGTTCTGATTCAGTTGAATGGAGGGGTAATTCTAAGTTTTCAGGACATATTTTTGTAAGGAGTACTTCTTGTTCCATTATGGTATTACTAACTTTTTCATAACCTCGACCACTGCTATGTATGGCAATTGTATTTGTTTGCTTTTGTTTGTACGCTTCTTCATTAAAGTTTGATTCTGTGCTCGTAGTGTGACTCCATTCACCTCCGCAGATACTGAAGAAGTTCTTTCTGTTGACATTTTGTTTATTGAGAAGTCTTTTTTGTAATTTAGTTTTATTAGTTTTGTTAGTGGTTTCATTTTGTTTAACACTAAAATAAATAACTTTCTTTTGAGAAGAATTGCACTGTCTATCAACGCTTCTAAGATTAATTTCCTACGATAGGTTTTAAGCATTGAACCTGGTTTCTCTCCCGTTTTTATAAGATTTTGAAGGACTTTGTGATGGAACATTTTGGCTAAAATACTTTTCTTGGAATGCTTACTTTGAACTATATCAAGATTTAAAGAAGCAGGTTTATCTGTAGTGATAGCTGATTTTCTGCTAATTGTTTTTTGGTTTGGTTTACATTTTGATAGAGGAGGCAAAGTTGTTGTACTCGAAACTTCTTTTGTTTCACTAAATGACTGTATTAGCTGTTTTGTTTCAACTTTTTTTTACAAATTGTGCTAGAGATGGATTCTTATGTGGGACACTTTTATTTTCATTTGCTCTACTTCTGCGTTGCTTTCTACGGACTTGATTTCTGTAGGCATTATTTAGGGTCTGTTGAAAAAAATAAAGAAGGTATGGGTTGTGGTGTTCTGCAATGTATGTGTGCTGTGTGCATGCGTGTTTGAGTAAGATGATAAGGATGTATGTAATGGTGTGTGATTGTGCATTGGGAACTACAACTAGTAGGGTAGGGTATTTTTGAATTAATGTGTTACTAAACTGGGGTTCAGATGACAGAAAAAAGTAAGCTAGTGGTGTGGAGAAGTATAAATAGTATATCTAATGCTATACAATTAAAACAGTTGTTTGTTCTATAACATCTCAATTCTAGCGGTTGACTTGGGTAATTTGTGTGTCGAAAAATAGAAATTTGTGGGCCATTCTGGCTGTAAATCGCTGTTTAAGACATGGGGATTTTTGGACAGAATGGTGCAGAATCTCTATTTTAGGCACAGAAATAGCATGAATTAACCTTGCAGTGTGTTTGAGTAATAATACAAATATTATGGTGATATTCTATTTACTTTTTTTCTAAAATGAGCAGGTTACTTCTTAGTTGTTCTTTGTACTTCAAATTCGGTTGCTTCTTTTCAGGAAAATGGTCTTCACTGCAATTGTAAAAGAAACAAATGAGTAATTTTGTTTGTATATAGCACTGTTTGTAATTTAGACATTGATTTCTTTAATTGAAATCCTCAGCGACTTCCTCAAAACCATTAAAACTATCTTATTTACATAAGATACGTCACACCAGTTGGATACATATGATATGTTCTTAATGAACAAATTGTATTGCAATGACAAACTGTAGCAAACAAAATATCTTTACTATGTCTTGTGAAATTCATAATGTACCACTGAATACCATTATTCCTGTAACTAAGCTCTTCCAAGTAATAGTGCCTCAATGTCATGGGCTGCTTGTCCTATATAAATGAAATGTAAGTAATGAAATAAATTAAGAAATAAAACAAAATATGTAATTATACAAGTATTATTGTTTGTGATTTGCTATTTGCTATTGCTATTTTGTTTGACTATATGTAGTCTATATATTTCATTTAAAAATGTTAGTTTAACATGATTTGAGTGTGTGTGTGTATAAAGAAATTAAATAGTATAAAGATTTGTAAGTGACAGTTGATTTTAGGAGATTGAAAAAAAGACAGTGGATTCATTTTACAGATTATACAAGCTAAAAGTCAGTTAGAAAATGTGTTCATGTACTGTATAGAACATATGCATACCTGTAGTTTGTGTTGATGCATATGGATATGCATGGAGCTGCAAGTAGAAATCTTGAAGACTTGTACAGTATTTCTTAGATGATGCTTGCCAATGATATGACACTTGTACTCATAGAGATTCACAGTACATTTTCAGTGCTGATCTATGATGATGCAGTTAGATGTAGAGTTCTTGAATGTGATTGGTGGATGGTCATGCGACTTCTTAGCTACATCCCATGAGGGAATGGCACAGAGGGTGAACTGGAAATGGTAGAAGGGCTGTTCATGTTACGATATGTCCGCGGACATGGCGGTAGTTTGCGGACATCAGGTGTTACATCTGGGGATTTTTGGGTTCAGAAGTCATGCAAATGAGAATGAGCAATGAAAGGGATTGGTCAGGAAAGTTTAGTGGGTGTGTTGTGCCAGGAGAGAGTTTCTCAGAAATTCTTTTTGCTGAGAGAAGAACAGATAGCTATGGCTGTGTGTTTCAGAAAACAGATTGTTTGGATTTTGGGAGACTCGTGGATACATTAGTTGAAGGTGCATGCAGAAACCTGTGGAGTAGCTGTAGATCTTGGATTCCCACATGTGGAAGTACACTGGCATGGAGTACGTGGAATGAAGTGTTGGACTTGTTACCTCTCTGTGCTACTTTGGAGACAGAGCAACATCCAGAAATAATTATAATTCATTGTGGAGGGAACAGTTTAGGACATGTGTCTGGAATTTCTTTGCAATTTGCAATGAAAGAAGGACTTGGACATGTTTCCAAATTCTCAAGTAATTTTTTCACGGATTGCGCAGAGACAAATGCGGCTTCATTCGTCTTCATTTGGTCCACAAATGGAGAAAACAAGGCGCAATGTCAATAAGGCTGTTTGTGCCTTTCTAAGAGATTTTGGCATGTCCTCTTTTCACAATGAAAATATTATGTTTCGTAGTACATACATTTTTCGCAGAGATGGAGTACATCTAACTTATGCTGGCAATCAGATTTTTCTAAGAAACATACAAAATGCATTGCGACCCTTTTTAGAATGACAGCATCCATTTTGAAGTAGGTGTTGAGTATTTATAATTTTTGAAACACAAACACCTCCCAAAGGCTATTTTCAGAGCCACCACTTCCTCCCAGAGAAAATTGCAATGGTTTTGATAGGGTAGCACCCCAAAACTTTAGATGTCTGTGGACTGTCCACGGACTTCTAACAAATACCAAGGGCCCTGCTTCATTTATTTTCACTTCTATTTTTTAACTGTGAAAGGCGGCTCTGAAAAGAGCCTTATTTTTTTTTTTATTTTTGTTATTTTATATTTTTTTTTGGTTTTTTATACATGACACACTAGGAGAGGAGGGGAAAGGAGGGTAAAGGGGGGGCACCAACCACAGGGATAAGAAGGGGCGAGCTGAGAGAGGAAGATGTAGAGTGGGTTTTATTTGAGTAGTGAGCAGGTCTTCTCGTGCTCTGAGACGATAGTCTCAAAAGCACTACGAAGTCGCTCCCCCTGCAGAGTACTGTGTCGCAGTACATACACACAACTGTGACACTCGAAAGGTAAGGGTCATCAGCATTATGTATGGCCTGTGAGGCATTTTGAGGAAGACGCTGTCCCACAGAGGTGTTCCTTGTGGTGACAGGATCAGAAACAGAGGATGAAGTAGAGGAAATCAACCTACTACACTCCTCGCAAGGTACAACCTTACAAATGGCCCCAGAGTGAAATGACCTTAGGTGTCGCTTCATGGTAGTGGTCCCAAAGCTGTACGAACTATGCCTCCCGCGACTGAGTACCATTTTGCACACATTGCAGGAGACTCGGTTTGCACGTTCCTTAGGACCATCCCCATGAATGGTAAATAACCGCCACACCCAAGACTCATGCTGAGTGCGGGTCGTAGGGATTTCCACTACCTCATTGTCGTCATCCTCTTCTTCCTCCTCTGCATCCTCACTCCTGTTCCCCTCTTCAAGACCTTGGGGAGGTGGTGGTGGTGGAGGGGGTGGGGGTGGTGCTGAAGCAGGTGCGGCACCAGGTGGCAGTAGTGCAGCCATAGATGCCATCTCGATGATGGTGTAATCTGCAAGTTGCAGGAAAAATAGCTGTGCTCTGAAGAATAGCCAGAAACACAATGAGAATAAGCTCTAGGGCGTGGTCTTTTATAGGGGTGCTTGTACGCGGTTCACGGACATGCGCGCTGTCCGCAGACAGATCGAACACAAAAAAGGTAAAAAAACTTTCAAAAAGTATGTAGAAACTCAGGATTAGTATGTGTTACTTGTGCTATGGTGAGTTTGTATTGACAAATATTGTGGATTACTTGAAAATGTACTTTTAAATTGTTCAGGGACACAAACAGTGTCTGCATTCAGAACACGCGATCAGCATGGGTGCGGTCAAATGATCGCTTCACGAACATGTTTGCGAAGGAAGCGGCTGTCCGCAGGACACCAAATGCACGGACATTGGTTTACGCATGCGCGTTGATGATCTACGGACACTGTTTGGGTCCTGAAGTAATTAAAAGTGCGTCACACATCAAACAAACAGTTACAGACAACTGTTTGTTCTTAGAACAGTTTAACTTCCTTGCGAACAATATGGACAGACATAGCGTCCTCAGGACACCTCCATTTTAGTTTATTTACAAACATTTCAGAACACTGCGTGTGTTCGTAGAACAGTTTCAACTTGCTAGCGAACAATACGGACAGGTATAGTGTTCTTCAGGACACCCCCATTTTTATTTATTTACGAACATTTCAGGACATCGCGTGTGTTCTTAGAACAGTTTCATCTTGCTAGCGAACACTACGGACAGGTATAGTGTTCTTCAGGACAGTTCCATTTTCGTTTCTTTACGAACATTTCAGGAAACCGCGTGTGTTCTAGAACGGTTTCAACTTACTAGCAAACAGTATGGACAGGTATAGTGTTCTTCGGGACACCTCCATTTTCGTTTATTTACGAACATTTCAGGATACCGCTTGTGTTCTTAGTACAGTTTCAACTTGGTAGAAAACATTATGGACAGGTATAGTGTTCTTCAGGACACCTCCATTTTCATTTATTTACGAACCTTTCAGGACACCAATTGTGTTCTTAGAACAGTTTCCACTTGCTAGCGAACAATACGGACAGGTATAGTGTTCTTCAGGACACCCCCATTTTATTTATTTACGAACATTTCAGGACATCGCGTGTGTTCTTAGATCATTTTCCACTTGCTAGCGAACACTACGGACAGGTATAGTGTTCTTCAGGACACTTCCATTTTCGTTTCTTTACGAACATTTCAGGACACCCCGTGCGTTCTAGAACTGTTTCAACTTGCTAGCAAACAGTACGGACAGGTATAGTGTTCTTCAGGACACCTCCATATTCATTTATTTGCGAACATTTCAGAACAACCGCGCTGTCCGAGGACACCTAAATTGTTTTTTTTTAAAACTGAAACTAATTACAACACAATATAAAAATGTCATTTTATTTAACATATATTAACAATTCATGACAGAGAAGGTGAGGCAGAAACGGAAACAAAAATAGGAGAATTAGGGGTTTCAACATGATTGGTATCAGGTGAAGAAGGGATGGACGTTTCATCAACACGTTTTGGGTTATGGAGAGGGTTTGGGGATAATTGACTGGGATATGGTGAGGGGGGACAAGTACATGTGGGACAATGGTATGAGGTTTTTGTTTTAAAATGCTCCTCAACAAAAGTTTTCAAATTATTAAAATTGGTCAACAATATATCCATTTTTTCTTTTATGCTGTCAAGAGTGTTATCCATAACAGTTTCTTCAGAGGTATTTTCTATTTTGGTATGCTCTGAACAAAAAAAATATATATATGTTAAATGTATATAAAATAATAATAATTAACTGTTTTATATTGTAAAGAGTGTACCATTAGTTTCACTATCTTCTGACATTTCCTCATGTGGGAAATGCTCCTCTAGCCATTCCAGAGTACTTGACATTTCTGTGAGAAAAAAAAAAGATAATATATTTTTTTTAATCTAATACGGAAAGTTTATAAATATATGACTAACATGAAGTACACTTACTATTTCAGGTAAGACATGTTCTGAGTACTCTGTAGGTCTGGTATTGCTCTTAGTTGTGGAGTGTCTGTGAGGTAATTTTGTTGGAAGGCAATTTATCTTTTTTTGGTATATTCCATTTTAGAACATATTGTATTTAAATGAATGGTTAGTGTGTTACATATATGGGTTACATTTCTTATGTATTACTACATATAATATGTATGTGTGCTGCTTTGTGAATTTTTCAAATGTTACTATGTTATGATATAACAATTAAACTTACCCTCCCAGAGTTTTTAGGTAGTGGTACTGTTGTCCGATTCAGTGAATAAACTTTGTTAAAGGGACGTTATGGTTCCAAGTAAAACCGAAAAACCCTTGAAATTCGCCAATTATGGTAAGCTAAGCAACCATAACTCGCGCCACCACCGTGCACTGCTAAGCCTAACACCCAGGACATCAACGATGACATCACAAATGTCATTGATGACATCACTGATGACATCACATGTGCATTTACCTTTCATGAAAAGTCTGTACAAGGGATTCTTAGCGTAATGTTAATTAAAAAAGTGTCAAAGATTATTGGAATAAATATCAAGTGCTAATCAGTGCATTAAGCTATGCATTGATATAAATGGCATTCTATCATTAACTTCAATCCAGTATAGTAAGATACTCATGTAGAAACATAGGAATTGTGTGCAGCATACATGATGGAGGTGCAATATTCATAAGCTTGCCATGTTGAATAGTGAAATGATAACTGTTTTCGTATTAGAGTTTTGTGTACAGTGAAACTTGTGAAAAGTAGGTAATAAAACCCACTTACTACATAATTGCATTATTATAGACAAATCACAAAGAGACAACACCACATACAAATATGAATATATACAAGGGAATTGAAGTTAGAAAAAAAACAGCAATAGTAGCAGAAAGTGTTCATAAACTAACTGATTACCTTCATGCAGAGAAATGATTGCTCTGTTTCAAAGCTGTTACTTACCCTATCTATATATATCACATGATGTGTCTGGACCGTAAGGAAAATAGTGTGAGTACAACATATAAAAATATGAGCATATACAGGGAAAGTACAGTAATAAAAAAACATCAAAACTATCAGAAAGTGCTGATAACTCTACTGATAATTTTAATGCACAACAAGGATTGCTGTCTTTGAAGGTTGTGTCTTCCCCAATGTATATGTTTCATATGATATGACTGGACCATATGGGAATTATTGTAAGAACATACTTGAAAGATAAGTGTACAAATATAGTACATTTACAATTTTTAGTTCCTGACAGTTACTGAAGAAAATCAGGTGGCCTAGATATGTCAGGAATTGAAAAAAGGGGGTGTCAGACATGTGATGTCATCAATGACATTTGTGATGTCATCTTTGATGTCCTGGTTTTAGGCTTAGCAGTGCACAGTGGTGGCGCGAGTTATGGTTGCTTAGCTTACCATAACTGGCGAATTTCAAGGGTTTTTCGGTTTTACTTGGAACCATAACCATACATATATATATATATATTACATGGCCACAGTAGTGGCCATGTAGTTATGGTTAAGTTACTGTTTCCATAGGAAGAGCACTTTTTGGGCGGCTTATAACTTCGCTCTCCCTGGACGGATCGTCACCAAACTTTGCAAAAAAAGTAGTTGGGTCACTCTGATTTTTTCTGCAAAGTTTGGTGAGGATTCGTCCAGGGGGGGAAAGTTATAGGGGGGTCCCAAAAATTTTTTTTTTCCCATAGACTGAATGGGAAAAAACTTTGCGCACGGCTACAGCCCGAAGCGCTGGACGGATTTACACCAAATTTGCGGCAGGAGTGGCGGCCTGGTCCCAAAAGAGTGCTTTCGTAAATTTGGTGTAAATCTGTCCAGTAGTTTTTTTAAAAATGACCAAAATGTATTGGCAAAAAAATTAGTGATATCTGCGTTCGCTTCGCGGACGGACTTCCCTGTTCGCTCCGCGGACAGCACCCCAATTGGCCCATGGCCTTGCGTCATGTCCGCGGACATGCGACGTGTTCGCTGATTGGACGGTGAGGGGCGTGGAGCGCGTCATATTTTCTGTGGCGCCCGCCATCTTGTATTCGCAGAAACGTGGATAAAAAATTGTATTTAGTGCCTTGTGTTGGTGTGTAAGAGTGTTTGGGGAGGGTGGGGGAGTATGAGATAGGTTCAATGTTTTGTTTTTTTATGTGCTAGACGTTTTTGTTGCGTTCGATTTGTCTGCGGAGAACACGGCTGTTCTGACATTTTGTAAATAAACTAAATGGTGGGGTGTTTAGAGGATGGAGAATGTGTCATTTTTGTTCGCAAGGAAGGTAAAAATGAGCTATGAACCCTCGCGGTGTACTTAATTGTTCGTAAATACACAAACTGGGGGTGTCCTCAGGACACTGTCCGTATTGTAATTTGTCTAGATGAATGTGTTCTAAGAACACTCGCAGTGTCCCGAAATGGTTGCAATTACACAAAATGGGGGTGTTCTGAGAACGTTGTTTGTATTGTTCGTTGTCAGGGTGAAAGTGTTTTAAGAGCACTCCTTTTGTCCGCTAATAGTACAATTTCCTAGGGGCATCAATCGACTTTTTGTCCACTAAAGAAACGATAAATCCGGCTGGTGTGCGCCGACATTATGTGATAATCCTATGACTGGCGCTATTGACCTGGCTGACTTGCTTTTGCGACACTAAATCATATCTCCCGCCCCTAAGCCTGATATTATCAAAGCATTCATATTCCCCGCCTCCGTCCGTGACGTTACAGGGTGCGTAATGAAACGCGCCCAGTCGTCTCCAGTACCACGCGACTTTACACAGAACCCGGAAGACAACACACATTATGTCACAACACAGCGCGCCACAATTCGGAATATGAAACTGTGATTTAAAAGCAAAGAGCAAGATTGTATTTCAAATCAAATGTTTAGAGAATATTCAGCAATTTGCATTTGTCTTTGTTGTCGATCCGCAAAAGTTCATGTTTAGACACGCGATGTTCCTTTGCGGTACAGAGAGTGTTAGATCAGCTTACAAATTTGGAATATGAAACTGTGGTTTAAAAGTAAACAGCAGGATTGTACATTTGGTAAAGTACATTTATTTCACATGAAAAAAACCTATGAAATTCAGTGAAAAAACTTTGTTAAAGGGACGTTATGGCTCAAAGTAAAACCGGAAAACCCCTGAAATTCGCCAGTTATGGTAACATAAGCAACCATAACTCGCGCCACCGTGCACTGCTAACACTAACACCCAGGACATCAAAGATGGCATCACAAATGTCATTGATGACATCACTGATGACATCACATGGCTGGCTCTCCCTTTTTATCCTTTACTGACATATCGAAGCCACATAGTTTTCTTCAGTAACAGTCAGGAAGTAAAACTTGAAAAGGTACTATATTTGTAGACTTAGGGTCCAGTCACATCATATGAAACATACATAGCGGAAGATACAGGCTTGAAAGAGAGCAATCCTTTCTGTGCATGAAGATAATCATTATGGTTATCAGCATTTTCTCATAGTTTTATTTTTATTACTCTACCTTCCCTCTATATGCTCATATTTGTATACATTATACTCACTCTCCATAGAGCGAATGGGAAAAATGTTTTGCTTCCGCCTACAGCCCAAACCGCTGGACGGATTTCCACCAAATTTGGACCAGGAGCAGCGGCTTGGTCCCGAAAGCGTGCTTTTGCAAATTTGGTGAACATCCGTCTAGTAGTTTTTTTTTAAAATGACCAAATAGTAGGTAAAAAAAAATTAGTGATATCTGTGTTCGGTTTGCGGATACACTTCCCTGTTCGCTCCGCGGAAAGTGTCCTTATTGGCCAATCGTCTTGCGTGATGTTCGCGGACATACAAAGTGTTCGCTGATTGGACGGCGTGGAGCGTGAAGCGCGTCAGATTTTTCGGTAGTGCCCGCCATCTTGGATTCACGGACGTCCCCGGACAGCGCGGTGAAACTTTGTTCAAAATGTGTATTTTGTAGAGTGTGTTGGTGTGTAGGAGTGTTTGGGGAGGGTGGGAGTGTATGAGATAGGATGAAAGTTGTGTTTTTTATGTGTTAGACGTTCTTTTTGTGTTCGATTTGTTTGCGGCCATCACAGGTGTCCTGAAATGTTCTAAATAAACTGACTAGGGGGTGTTCTAAGGAGTCAATATGTGTCCGTTTTGTTCGCAAGCAAAGTGAAACTGTTCTAAGAACACTCGCGGTGTCCGGGGAGTGTTCGCAGGTGGTGTCCTGAGGACGCTGTCTGTATTGTTCTCTGTCAAGTTGAATGTGTTCTAAGAACACGCGCGGTGTCCTGAAATGTTCGCAAATAAACAAAATGGGGGTGTTCTGAAGACGTTTTTGAGAACACTCCCAGTGGCCATACACCCAAGATTGTATGCCCTGCCAACAACCACCGCAGCATATCACATTCATATTTGCTTATAACTTTGGGTGAAAAATAAATGTATAAGGAACAAAGGTATGAGATACTATGGATGTGATATGCTGCTATGGTTGTCCTTATTATTGTATACTTACTGTTTGGTCTAGTAATGGGAGTCCATGTTTTTCTTCTTCATTTCTGTGATAAAAGAAAATAGCATGTTAATATTAGTATTTTGTAATGACTTATTACATTGTATAAGCAATATACTTTTATTTTTTTTCGACCCTCATATTTAGTAGAGTACAAATCAGAGTACTGTACAATTTGCTCAGTTTCTGTATTTGTTTCTAAAATCATTGGGTCTGTGGGAGAAAAAAAATCCATGTTGGATTAAAAAAAAAATGTTTCTGTTATGCTACAGTTTATTTGTTTGTTTGTTTTCAGTGTTCACTTGTTGTTTCTGACTAATGCTTTATACTTTGCTTTGTTGTATTTTTTTTGGAGCAGTAACAGATTCTTCATTTGTTTTGATATTATAAAATTTTGGAGCAATTAGATACCAATTGGTGGATTCTAACTGTCTATTTTTTTAATATATTTTAGTGGTTTTGATTTATCTATTTGGATATTGTTAAATTTTGGGACAGTTAGATACCAATTGGTGTATTCTAACTGTATTCTTTGGCCTAATTTAGTGGTATTCATTTATCTGATTAGTTGTTGTAGAATCTTTGAGCAGTTAGATAGCTTTTGGAGTATTCTAACAGTTTATATTTTTTTAACACAAATTTATTTAAAGGTTTAAATACAGTTTATTTATCAAATGTTGGTTTTAAGAACATCAAATAAGCGTTTGTAAGATTTGCTGGTAATCTCTGCTTTAGAGTAATGGTACTTTCATTACATTCAAACCATCCACATTTCTTTTTTATATATGCAGTGTAGTGCCCTGAATTGGTTGTGGCTCCTGCGTGGTAGATTATACCTATTGTTGTGAAGGTTTTCTTACCAAGTGATATTTGACCATGTGTGAATCCAGTCAGCTTGCAGTTGTTTTTGGTACCATCTGCATTGTAACGTAGAAGCATTAGTATTACGTATTTACTATGTGTTTGTATTACTAATGTGGAGCGATTATCTGAATTGCAGGTAGAGCATAATGTACCATGGTTTGCATTTTGTACAAGTTGCTGAAATGGAATGGATTCACAATTTGGTATTGATATATATATGAAGCGTTCATTGGGGATTTCTTCTTGTGTCACATTGTTGCAGAGAGTGCATGCATGTTTCCACATGTATGAAATCTGAAAGATTTCATTTATAGGTATGTTTTTGTTTTCCAGTACTTGTAGTAAGTACATTAGAAATTCTTGTGGATCTTCCTGTGAGTTTATAGTGAATTTCACCATTCCAGCACAGTAGTCCAATTGTCGTCTTATTCCAAAAACACTATATGTGTTGTCAGGATTGTTTGCTGCATTTCTGTGAAGTACTAACATTTGCAAACACAATGGGTCTGTACTGTGTGAGTAAATGTTGTCAACAATTGGTGGTAATTGAAATAGAATATTCATTGCTACATTTGCATAGCAACTTACACCAACTATATTTGAGAATTTAAATGGTCCAGGTAGTTCTGTATCTAACTGCTTTTTTTGGAGTTTGTCTTCCTTCTCTAAAGAAGTACCTGGTTTACTTTCTCTAATTGATTATTTTTTGTTTGTGGTACTTGATGAAGTATTAGTTTCTTTTACTCTCTTTGGAGGATTTGCAGTGACGTCCTGTTGCATTTCTGTTTGATTTAGTTTTCTTTTACAACGTTTTAGTTTTTGTGGAACAGAATATGTGTTTAGATGGGGAGTGTATAGTGAGCGAAGTCTATTATATTCTAAAATGCAAGGAATATCAGCGTTTACTTTACATCAAAGTTCATTAGAAATAGACCGTCAAGTGTACGTAAGCGTGATAGTGCTACGTAGCTCATGCCTTCTTTAAAGACTGTGTTACCAATATCTATCATTGCTTTGTCTAGGTTAAGACCCTGTGATTTATGAATCGTGACTGCGTATGCAAGAGTTAGAGAACATTGTTCTCTGTGTACATACATATCTTTGAAGAGAAGGAATCTAGCTGTTGAGCGTCCTATCCGTTTTACTTCTGAAAGTTTGTCAAAGAGTATATTGACAAACTGAATTTTGTTGTCGCGTGGGTATGTTTGAAAGCCAACAACTGTACCCAGTGCTCCATTAACTAGTCCTTGGTCCACGTCAAGGTTACGTTTAAGCATTACTCTGCAATTTAAGGATAATTTTAACATCTTTTCTAAGCCTGCTGTGTTTGAGATTGATTTTTCTAAATTATTTAGTCTTGTTGTAGCTTGGTCACACATGGGTAGTGTCATACCATGTACATCTAGTTTGTCTGTGGCGCTAATTTCCATTATTGGTTGCATTTCTTTACTTAGCATGATTTCATTGAATTTGAAACAGCTTGCAAGAGTTGGCATTAAGGCCATACAATTGACATTTTTGTGGGCTAATTATTCCATAACATCAGTAGCACATGCATTATCGCCATAAAGTGCATTAATGTGCCGGGTTTTCAATGTTGCTTCTGCTTCTTTAGAAAGTATACCAACTCTCAAACTTTTTAAAATGTTGGCATAAGTTAGATCTGCAAATTGGCGCATGTTTTCTGTTAATTCTCTGTATTGGAAATGTTGCCAAAGGTTGACATTTACAATGCTGCCAACAGTTTTACGTCAGAGTTTGTGCCCTAATGTTTTAAAAATAGGTTCACCTTTTACTGGTGTTAATTGAAGCAGATCTCCAAAAACAATAATGTGTTTTCCTGCAAAGAGCTCTTCATAGTCTGTTTTGAGTACTTCTTGTAATCTGAGGTGAATCAAAGCTAACATCAGGTTGGAGACCATGCTCACTTCATCTATTAGTAGCATTTTCATTTGTTTCAATACTCTGCGTAATTCCATTGCAGCTTCTGCAGAAAGTTTGTAATAGTCTAATTTGTTCTGGTGTTCTACTGGCAATAGTAGTAATCGGTTTAATGTAACACCACCTATGTTGTAGGCAGCTAAACCTGTGGGGGCAGTGACAACAGCTGACAGTTTGTTGTTTGTCAATTGTTGAAGGAACTTACTAAGGATTTTGATTAGGAATGTTTTGCCAGAACCAGCTTCACCACTGATGTACAGTAGTTTAGGTTTATAATTATGGCAGGAACATTCTTTATTTTCATGTTTTACACCATGTGCAATTTGTTTTGTTACTTCTTGAAAAATGCTACTTTGCTCATTGTTTAGTTTTGATTGTACTATAGTTAAGTCTTCCTTATCTTCATACTGACACTTGGGGGCCGATTCATGGAACAAACGTGCGCCGAAAATCTTCGTGCGATTCATGGAAGTCCCTGCGCGTGTTCACCGCGGGATGTGCGCCAAACCCGTGCATGGCGCACAAGTCACTGCAACATCGCGAAAGGCGTGCGCGATGCGCACAGTGAAAGCGCACAACCTCAGCGCACACACCAGAAAGTGGGCGGGACATGGGGCGTAACGCGCGGAATGGGGAACAACACGCGAAAATAAGGGCGTAACTGGGGATGTACTGCAGGGAAGCAGACGGAACGCCCACACGCACTCGAACCACACGTATTCATGGAATCGAATAGGGCAAAGCCACGCACAGCCAAAGACACGCACAAGATGAAACACGGCTGCCACACGAAGGCAGGCGGTAGAGTCCCAGCGCATCAAAAAAGTGGCCCGCGGGAAGTTAAATACGCGATTGAGCGGGGTACGTGGATTTCAGGGGTGCACGAGAAATTCTACACGCGATTGGCCTGGGTACGTGTATTACAGGGGTGCACGAGAAAATCTACACGCGATTGGGCTGGGTACGTGGATTTCAGGGGTGCGCGAGAAATGCTACACGCGATTGGCCTGGGTACGTGTATTACAGGGGTGCGCGAGAAATGCTACACGCGATTGGGCTGGGTACGTGGATTTCAGGGGTGCGCGAGAAATTCTACACGCGATTGGCCTGGGTACGTGTATTACAGGGGTGCGCGAGAAAATCTACACGCGATTGGCTGGGTGGCTGGGTACGTGGATTTCTGGGGTGCGCGAGAAATGCTACACGCGATTGGCCTGGGTACGTGTATTCCGGGGGTGCGCGAGAAATTCTATACGCGATTGGCCTGGGTACGTGTATTACAGGGGTGCACGAGAAATCCTACACGCGATTGGGCCTGTGCGAGTGGGGAAGTGTATTACGTGGGTGTGCGGGAAGTTGAAGAGGTGAATTGCCAGTGTGGGTCCTCCCAGGTCTCCCCTCTACCCCCTCCACGACCTCTGCAGGCAGACCACACCACAGGGGACTACCCTGCACCCCTGGTCATGTCCCGCAGGCAGCCCATCCACCATGGGCATGCCCCCAGCCAAGCCACATGTCCCCTTGCACCCCCACCCCCCAGCACCGTGGGGCACCTGCCAGCAGGCCCCCAACCATGTCCCACTCATGTCCCCTTGCACCCCCACCCCCCAGCAGGCCCCCACTCATGTCCCCTTGCACCCCCACCCCCCAGCAGGCCCCCACTCATGTCCCCCTGCACCCCCACCCCCCAGCACTGTGGGGCACCTGCCAGCAGGCCCCCAACCATGTCCCCTTGCACCCCCACCCCCCAGCAGTCCCCACTCATGTCCCCCTGCACCCCCACCCCCCAGCACTGTGGGGCACCTGCCAGCAGGCCCCCAACCATGTCCCCTTGCACCCCCACCCCCCAGCAGGCCCCCACTCATGTCCCCCTGCACCCCCACCCCCCAGCACTGTGGGGCACCTGCCAGCAGGCCCCCAACCATGTCCCCTTGCACCCCCACCCCACAGCAGGCCCCCACTCATGTCCCCCTGCACCCCCAACCCCCAGCACTGTGGGGCACCTGCCAGCAGGCCCCCAACCATGTCCCACTCATGTCCCCTTGCACCCGCACCCACCAGCAGGCCCGACTCATGTCCCTTTGCACCCCCACCCCCCAGCACTGTGGGGCACCTGCCAGCAGGCCCCCAACCATGTCCCCTTGCACCCCCACCCCCAGCAGGCCCCCACTCATGTCCCCCTGCACCCCTACCCCCCCAGCACTGTGGGGCACCTGCCAGCAGGCCCCCAACCATGTCCCACTCATGTCCCCTTGCACCCCCACCCCCCAGCAGGCCCCCACTCATGTCCTCTTACACCCCCACCCCCCAGCACTGTGGGGCACCTGCCAGCAGGCCCCCAACCATGTCCCCTTGCACCCCCACCCCCCAGCAGGCCCCCACGTATGTCCCCCTGCACCCCCACCCCCCCAGCACTGTGGGGCACCTGCCAGCAGGCCCCCAACCATGTCCCACTCATGTCCCCTTGCACCCCCACCCCCCAGCAGGCCCCCACTCATGTCCCCTTGCACCCCCACCCCCCAGCACTGTGGGGCACCTGCCAGCAGGCCCCCAACCATGTCCCACTCATGTCCCCTTGCACCCCCACCCCCCAGCAGGCCCCGACTCATGTCCCCTTGCACCCCCACCCCCCAGCAGGCCCCCACTCATGTCCCCCTGCACCCCCACCCCCCGGCACTGTGGGGAACCTGCCAGCAGGCCCCCAACCATGTCCCACTCATGTCCCCTTGCACCCCCACCCCCCAGCAGGCCCCGACTCATGTCCCCTTGCACCCCCACCCCCCCAGCACTGTGGGGCACCTGCCAGCAGGCCCCCAACCATGTCCCACTCATGTCCCCTTGCACCCCCACCCCCCAGCAGGCCCCCACTCATGTCCCCTTGCACCCCCACCCCCCAGCACTGTGGGGCACCTGCCAGCAGGCCCCCAACCATGTCCCCTTGCACCCCCACCCCCCAGCAGGCCCCCACTCATGTCCCCCTGCACCCCCACCCCCCAGCACTGTGGGGCACCTGCCAGCAGGCCCCCAACCATGTCCCACTCATGTTCCTTTGCACCCCCACCCCCCAGCAGGCCCCCACTCATGTCCCCTTGCACCCCCAGCACTGTGGGGCACCTGCCAGCAGGCCCCCAACCATGTCCCCTTGCACCCCCACCCCCCAGCAGGCCCCCACTCATGTCCCCCTGCACCCCCACTCCCCAGCACTGTGGGGCACCTGCCAGCAGGCCCCCAACCATGTCCCACTCATGTCCCCTTGCATCCCCACCCCCCAGCAGGCCCCCACTCATGTCCCCTTGCACCCCCACCCCCCAGCACTGTGGGGCACCTGCCAGCAGGCCCCCAACCATGTCCCACTCATGTCCCCTTGCACCCCCACCCCCCAGCAGGCCCCCACTCATGTCCCCTTGCACCCCCACCCCCCAGCACTGTGGGGCACCTGCCAGCAGGCCCCCAACCATGTCCCACTCATGTCCCCTTGCACCCCCACCCCCAGCAGGCCCCCACTCATGTCCCCTTGCACCCCCACCCCCCAGCACTGTGGGGCACCTGCCAGCAGGCCCCCAACCATGTCCCCTTGCACCCCCACCCCCCAGCAGGCCCCCACTCATGTCCCCCTGCACCCCCACCCCCCCAGCACTGTGGGGCACCTGCCAGCAGGCCCCCAACCATGTCCCACTCATGTCCCCTTGCACCCCCACCCCCCAGCAGGCCCCCACTCATGTCCCCTTGCACCCCCACCCCCCAGCACTGTGGGGCACCTGCCAGCAGGCCCCCAACCATGTCCCACTCATGTCCCCCTTGAACCCCCACCCCCCAGCAGACCCCCATTCATGTCCCCTTGCACCCCCACCCCCCTGCAGGCCCCCACTCATGTCCCCCTGCCCCCAGGTCCTGACGAAACGCAATCATGGCAGTAATGGGCAGCATACCCAGCACAAACACCCAGCCAAGGATTGCATCCACCCACATAGTAGATGCAATTACATGATACAACCCCAATGGCAAGTATGTAAATGAACACATGTCCGTCACACAAACATACACAATGGCCCGCGAGGCGCCGGGCCTTATTGAGGGTCATGGACCTCAAGTCCTCCCAGCGCTTCTTGATGTGCTTGATGTCGCGGGTTGCCACCCCCTCCGCGTTGATGGCAACCACTACATCGTCCCAGATCCTCTCCCGTCCTTCCTTGTTGGCGCGTGGTCTTCCGAAGAGGGCATCATAATGCCCCAGGACATGCTCCACCAGGACACCAACTTCCTTCTCACTGAAGCTGGTGGCCCTCTGCCTCTCTGGCTGGGGGTCGCCACTGGTCTCAGATGGTGCTTGCCCCGACATGGCGACCCCCAAGGCAGGCGTGGGTGGGCAACTGGGTCCTGGGGCTGGGCTGTGGAGCGATGGTATCCCAGTCGGGAGTCTACTGTTCCAGCAGGGGTGGACACAGCAACTGGACCCCTGCAGATGTGCAGGCACCAAATGGCAGGGCACGGTGGCAGCAGGCAGGCAGGCAGGCAGGCAGCAGCAGATGGCACGTGGGAGGCTGCTCGGGGAACTGGGGGGCAGTGATTCGGCCTTCTGGGCAGGAGCGTGGTCTTCCGTGTGTATTTGCGTGGCCAGCTTGATACGGAGTGATTTGGCACGTGAAAAATCTGCACGTCAGCGTGTAATTCGAGGAAAGGCCCTTAGCGCTTAAGCGCGTCTGCACGCATACGCATTTTCATTGGACCAAAGGCCCTCAGCGCGTGAGCGCGTCTGTGACGTGTCGTGCGAGGGTGTATCCCTCATTGCACGTGATGACAGAACACACGTGGATTTCAACCAATCGCGTGTGAAAGTTCAAGGCACCCCGGAACACACGTACCCAGGCTAATCGCGTGTGGAACTACCCGCGCACCCGGAACCACACGTACCCAGGCTAATCGCGTGTGGAACTACCCGCGCACCCGGAAACACACGTACCCAGGCTAATCGCGTGTGGAAAACTGCACGTCCACGTGTAATGCGCGTAATCGCGCATGAAAAACTGCACGTCCGCGTGTAATGCGCATAATCGCGCGTGAAAAACTGCACGTCCACATGTGACGTGACGCGCGCGTGCGTTTCCCTCAGCACGGGTTAAAGGTGAGCAGGCCCAGCAGTTTGCTGTACGTGCCTTCCGTGGAGACCGACGTGTGTTGCTGCTTCCAGTTGTTTCGCGCGCCATCTACTTCACAGCTCTCAAGGACGTATCTCTTCTTTTGGCGGGGGTATTGGCTACGCGTGTTTTTCTGCATCGCGCTTGTCAGACGGTGAGTCGCAAACGCTCCTATTCCCACTGCGGGTGCCCCTGTGTATTGCACCCATTTTCGATGTCATCGTAGCCTGCGTGTCCCACGCGTACGCGTTATTCGTGTTACTGGGTGCCACCGCGTACTGCGGGAGGTTAAATCCACGCACGTAGGCTGCAGGGTTGCGTGCACGGTTTTACTGCAGTTTTGGGGTGCCTGAGCGTTGCGTGACCCGTCACCACATCACCGGGGTCACATACAGCCTTGCAGGTGCAGGGGGGCTGTTAACATCTTGCTTCCCACCCCCTTCACCCCAATTGCCCAGGTCAATTGTGCTGTACACCTCCCATTGGCACCACTCCATCTGTGCCAGCACTATTACATCTGTGCCATGGTTGGGAGGCCACCAAAGGTGAGGGGCGCCTCAGCTGGTCGTACTCCTCGTGGTGGGCGTGGTTGGGGACGTGGCCGTGGTGACCAGGGAGTAGGGGGACTCCAGGGTGTCCAGGGCAGCCACAGAGGGGGAAGAGGCAGGGGTGCGCCACTTGAGCACAATGTTGTGCCATGTGTTGGTGCAGCCATGCCACCACCCCCTGTGGTTCCGGGGGATGCAGCTCCTGCATCTGGCACTGGCACCCGTATGACCCGGCAGTCCGTTCCATCGACTGCCACGGGCCCAAGGGTAGCGGTAGCTGCAGGTGCAGCTGTGGACACCGCCACCCAGGCTCAGGGTCTGCCAGCGCAGGCTGCGTTGGAACTTGAAGAGCCCTTGGTAGATCTCCAACAGGCCAGGGGGGAAACCATAGGGGCACGCCGGGCTGCTCAGACCAAGACATGTGTCCCTGGGGCAGTCATGTCATCTGCTGCCCCGAACAGCCGGGTGTTGGCAAGTGCAGGGGCAGATGCACCCAACAGCACCCCGGTTGTGAGTCTGCCAACCAGGACCGTTGCGGTCAATGACCCTGCCACAGCTGATGTTGCTGCGCAGGGTCCATTAGTGGGCACCCAGCTGCCACTGACACAAGTCAGGCCTTTGGTCATCCCTCCACCTGCCACTCCCTCGGCTCAATCCACCGAACCCACTGGCCATACTGGTCAGGGCGGCATTAGCCAGCCAGGGTCTGCGCCACAGTCCAAGAGGAGGAAGGTTGCACCTGCAGCACAGGCTGGGACCCCACAAACAGCCACGACCTCCTGCACGTCGAGGAAGAAGCCTTTCTGTAAGCAGGAACTGGACTTCCTCGTGGACTACGTGCGGGGACACAGCCGTGACATGCTAGTGGGTGCCAATAGTCAGACTACGGCTGCCCAACGTGACACCCACTGGAAGCATGTTGCGGAACATGTCAGTTCATTCGGCCATGAGGTGCGCACGGCTCAGGAGTGCAAAAAGCGCTGGAATGACATCAAGCGCAGCACTAAGGCTAAGCGTGCCTCAAATTACAACTTGACTCTGGTGACTGGCGGTGGGCCTGCACCAGAGGAGGAAGAACTCACTCCGCATGAGGCTCTCGTTGCGGAGTTCATACCACCAGAATTGGTCGAAGGTGTGGGAGAGATGCTGGACTTTGATGCCCAGTCCAGTGAGTGTTGATGCGTAGTTGTTGAGGACGTGTGTGTTTCACTTGTGGGATGTGTTGTGCATGATTGCTGCTACATGTGACGTGTACATGGTTCTGATGTGTAAGTAATGCAATGCTACCGTCATGCATGTCTCCTCTGCCTGCATGCGGGACTCCATGTGGGCATGCTCCCTTGCCCCTCCTCCGCCACTCTGCACCCCAGTTCCACCTTTGCACTGGTCTGCTACATTCTTGCCAATGTATAGTTTCTTGTTCATGTGTCCTGTGTAGATGCTAACTTCCAGCTTAGAAACTGCCAGACATATGCCGTGTGGTACAGCCTTAGTACTCGATGCAGGGTATCCCACTTGTACTGTGCATGGGTCAGATGTCCCACAGGGACATGAGTGCCCATTCATGCTCCATGTGCATTGCACGCATGCCCCTATGTGTCCTTGACTGGATGATCACTGTAATATGAGTCCTTGGTTACATCCATTGCCTGCCATATTATCGGCCTCCCCATGTCAACTGTGGCTCAGTCCTGCGTTGCACACATGTTTATGCTCTGACAATCTGTGTGGCTCACAGGCCTCAGCCTGTTCAATGGCCAATGACTCTGTCCAACTCTTGTCGTGTCTTCTTCACACGTGGCTGGCCTCCAGATCTTCCATCATGTGTCCTGCCCACTGTCCCAGCATCATTTGCAGTGTTGTAATTAGAATTACATTAAGCTGTTGATGCCAGTCAACACTGCTTGTCAATACACAGGTGTATGGGCAGCCTTTTGATACCATGCTAGGCATCCCTGCTTTGGTACTGGGGTGGAGGGGTGCTTGGCTGCTAGACATGGTACACATTGAATACACAATGCACGTGATGTCTGAATTTGACATTGCACTGCCTTCACATTTCCTGGCACACACCATGGAGTGCTTGTACATGTAGGTAGTGAGTGGCGTACACATTTTCAGCACTGCATAGACCCACTTCCATGCAAACTGCCACCTTTCAACAGGTCTGATCACAGTAGCTATTCAAAGTAGACCGAGCATGCATGCCAGGTCATATGTTGTGTGTCACATTTCTCCCGGAAGCCTTTACTGTCGGTGTGTGTGTGTGTGCTGTGTGCTTCTGACATGTGTAGTGACCTTTTCCTCTCTATTTTTCAGGTGATGACGCAATGGATGCAGAGGATGGTGTTGTCATGCCAGACACAGGGTTGGTAAGACCACATCAACCCGGCACTAGTGGGGGTCGTGGGGTGGTAGGCCACGAAAACCCCCAAGTGCTGCAGTCCATCCTGTCTCTGGCTGCCTATGAGTCCAGCCTTGATGACGACTCTGACGTCCATGTTGAGTTGGATGAGCATCAAGTCCATGTGTCAGGGGTGAGTGATTCTGATGTGGACACTCCTCTGTCTGCGACACCTGCACTGAGGGATCAGACAGTCTTGGTTCCTCCGCCAGTGGTGGATCGGGATGCAGGGTCACCCTCCACACCAGTCACTGATGTGCCTGGGACATCACGTCGACGAGGGCATGTAGTCGTGCAGCCGCAGGCGGTGCCAACACAGCGAGGACCCCCGGTCCTTGGGTCCCGCAGGGGTCAAGCCTGGCAACGCGGTCGCCGCGCGCAACCGCTGTATACTGAGTGGGAGCAAGACATGACTGCCAATTCCGAACGGCAGGGGGCAGCAATGGAGAACATCGCTGACAGCATGGAGCGTGTGGCCCGATCTGTGCTCCCCCCTGCTAGGCAGGTGCTTCTCCAGCAGCAGGCGGCACGGTCCACGGCCCGCTCGCTCAGGCTGGGCATGGCGGCCTCAGACAGGGCACGCCAAGCTGAAATGTTGTCTCTGCGTCAAGCAATTGCTGCTCACGCAGAGGCGCACATGGATGCCCTGAGGGAGGAGCATGCCTCCCTCAGATCCACTCTGGGTGTCCTTATGATGTCCCAGAGGCAGCAGGCAGAGGAGAGGTTTGCACAGCTTGAGCGCACCATCTCGGCTGAGCTACAGGCTTGCCGGGAGGTGCAGCGGTTGTCCAGCCAGGCCTTGCAGGAGGAACTCAGTGTTACACGTGCTACCTTGCAAGAGGAAGCACGTGTATCACGTGAGGTTCTGCATGCAGACCTATGTAACATCGCCACACAGAACCAGGCTCACCTGTCCGGCAGACTTGCTGCCGACGAGGGGCAAGCTGCGGCTAGGCGTGGCCAGGCTACTGTGCCACGTCCTCCTTTCCAGGATGAGCCAGACTCGGACGACCATCTATCTCCCACATAGGTCGTGCTGTGCAGGCGTTGAGCCCATGGAGGTATTTTTTTTTGGCTCAGCATCATCGCATGTGGATGTTGAGCAGCACCCTGTACCTCCCCCCTCCTGGGTGCCTCCCCTCCTCCCTGGGTCGTATGTGGCCATTTTTGATTTTTCTTTTAGTTTAGTTAGTTAAGTTTCTGTTTGATAGTTAGTTTAAATAGGTAATGTAGGTTTTCCATAGTTAGTGTAATTAGTTAATAGTTGAGTTAGTTTAAAATTTGTAGTCTATTGTGCTTTCATGTGACAGTGCGGTGCCTTGTGGTTTTTGAAGGCATCCACTGTCTGTTCCAGCTGGGCCCTTCATGGTTGTCTTGTGTATGTGTTTGCTGCTTGGGTTCCTTGACTCACATATGCCACTCCTGCCTCCCTTATCCATGGGCTCGCAAGGATGGTTCGGTGTTACAGAATTTTACACAAGGGCTTTGGACTGTCATATCTGTGGCATGTCTGGTGCTTTGTGACTTGTGTTGACACCCCTAGTGGGGATGATTTAGGTGTAATTGTCCACTGTTCAGCTTTTGCTAGATGGGGTGTGTCATGATTAATGTGGACATTGATTGCAATGCATTGTGTATTATGTCTCATATCTTTCCTGTACACGTGCCTGTTGCAATTCATGCTGTAGATAGTGTTCCACACTTTGGAAGTCAAAGACGGACTGATGGTGTGATTTATGATGTGACTCTCTGACATGGTCAAGTAATGAGATGCCTGATGAGACACACACAGATCACTTTGATGCATTAATCATTTGTTTCATGCACTTTCTGCAGGGGGATGGGGCACCAGAGCACCTTTGCCAGCAGACATGGCCCATTGGACGACGGAATTCCTGACCCGTTTGTTGGTGTCCACATGCACATGTGTGCACGAGCAGAGCCACAGTGATTGCAGACCCACATCCTAGAACTGCTGACATGTTCCAAGGAACTCCAGGCAAGGTGAGCATCACAGCGGGGCCACGACACAGCAAAGCTTGCACCAGGCGAGTTGCACATGCAGGCTTAGTCACAGCACTGAGGGTGAGCTTAGACGAATATTGGTGTTGAAGCACACAATGCAGCTCAGATGTGTTTGTGGACTGATGGCTGTTGATAGTAGGGTTGTCTGGGGCACATGCAGGGGCAGTGGCACATACCCTGCGGTACACCAAGGTTCATTGAGGCACTTGTATCAACCATGTAGCCTTCCGAGACATGGAAAGGGGCAGCTCACAGGGACATACAGCAAGGGACATACTTGGGTGCAGTGCATGTCTATTCCACGTACTTCATGATAAATGCACTGCCAACTTTGTTTTGGTCATGGTGGTACGCAACTTGCTCTGTAGTCATGGCTTGCCATATGGGTCTGTCTGCTTACCCAGGGAACATTGCATGTTGTGTGAATTGTGACACATTGGTGTTCCATTTGCCACGCACCCACCAGCGCCTGACTCACTGCATTGACTGTGTATGACCCGTCACAGGGGTGATGTTATATATGGGTACGAAGCATCGAGCACTGATTGTCTGTTTGTAGTGTAGTTTGTTGCTATGGGGCATGTTTTGTGTTGTGTTTTTGTGTAATTGGCACATACAGGTTGTCTCTCTTTGCAGCATTGCAGTGCTCCTGTAACCGGCCCTGAGAGTGCGCAGGCAGGAGGCCAGCATTCAAAACCAGAGCTAAGTGTCTTGTTGTTTTCCTTACAAACTGCCCTGCATAGGCTTGCTGGGTAGTGTACTGATGCATGGATGTATGTGTGGTCCTATTTGGTATGTTTTTTTCCCTAATCACCCGTGATCCTATGCAATTATGAAACCTGTACCCTCTACCCGGTGTTCCTGCTTCCCGTGCCTATCCAAGCAACGTTCCCTGACCCTCTTTCCCCACTGGGGTTGCGGATGCCTGTGTAAGCCCCGAACTTGCAGGCGCCAAAACCCTAGAGGGGGTGGTTGGTTCGTACCACTCCTGAGCCTGGACTACAGAAGGCCATGACAATGATGTCCAAGTTTGATTGGATTGTGTATGTGTTCATGCAGGTTGTACATTTTCGTGCATCCCCTAGTTTCATGTGTCATTCCTCCTCCCCTCACCTGCCACTCATTCCAGTCATCCAGTGTGTCTACACCTGTCCCGACTGCATATCCCTGAACCTCATTCCCCACCATGATCTCAGGGGCCTGTGTGAGTTTGACCTTGCAGGCACCCGGGACATGGTGTGGGTGGTTGTTTCATGAGACTCCCGCGCCTGTACAGGGGACCTGTGACAGTACACATCCATTCATGGTGCATCATCCTATGTCATGTACCACACATGTCTCACATCCTGTCGTGACATTGTTCTGCTGTGCTACCTTGGTTGTTGCATCATTGTGGTAGTACTTGGCGTTTGTGAGGTACTGCTACATCAAGTCATCTACTGGAGGGTGTTTGGGTTCATTTTCATGCCTTGGATTTTGTGATTTTGGAAATGAGTGTGGATTCTGAGGGTTCAGGCATCTTTTTACACACAAGGTGGGAGATGGCCACGAAGGGTAAAGGTGATCCTGTGGCCACGTGGAAATGAGGGTTGGAGGCTCCATGACCCAGGTGCAGTTTTTCAGTGGGTCATGGTCATTTGCGCGGGAGGGGGGGGTTGTTGTTGATAGTTGCATTGCCCTGCAGTGTGATGGGAACTCTGACATTGTAATGTTGTTTTCCTATGTACATGTTGTGTTCTGCTGATCAATGCCTGTTCATGTGTTGTGTTTTCCTTTCAGGTGCGAGGGGATAGTTGTGGTTTGACATGCTGGGGTGTACACATGGTGGATGTTCACATGTGATGTGTAGGGAACACTGATGGTCACTTGAGTGCACATGCATATGTGGAGTGCATGTCCCTGCAGAACCACACACTTGCACTCGGATGCACTCCATGTACTCCCACCCTTGCATATCCACGTGTACACTGTTTGCCTTCTGGTGCCCACTGTGTCCCGGCAGCACATGTTCTGTGACCGATTATGGTTCCAGTACATGCCTAATTTGATGTTTGATGTAGTCTGTCACTTAGATGTGATGCTCAGGGTGTGCATCACACGCAATGGCTGTTCACTGTGCTGTGCGCTGAGCAGTGTGATGCAGGAGTGGGACACTGCACACATGAGCTGCAGTGTTGATTTTGCAATGCATAATGTGCATATAGACAGGCATTCATTGTGATGTTACGTCTACGACTGTTGCAATGCATTTGGAAACGACTTATTTTGGGTGGGACATTTTGTTGGTCTGTCATTTCATCTGAATCTGGGTCAGGCATCATTGTCCGATGCCACTGTACATTTAGGACATGGCAATGTGTACCTTATCGTTACTGCGTCGGTGTATGGGTATTGCTTGCCATGTCATGTTGATGTTTGGGAGGGTTTGACTGACATGACAGTGATGGCCATGGCCTGTTTTGCAGGTGTGTGTGATGCACCTTGCATGTCCAGGTCATCCGCTTCTCAGAGCAACTAGCTGGGGGTAGGTTTCTCTCCGCTGCAGGGCCCTCCCCCTGGAACAGACTTCCTGCCTGACTTGAACTTGAGGGGAACCATCTCCAGTTCTGGAAGCACCTCAAGACCTTCCTCTTTGCTTCTGCTTACTCTCTGCCTCTCCCTTGCAGAATTCTTCACTGGAACTGCACAGGAGCTGCTACTGGGACACTCTCACCAACCTCGGTCCCTGGCCCAGCCACTGTCCACTTGCACTGCCACCCTGGCAACCCCTGCACTGCAGTACTGTCTCTCTATCCCTACAGCCCTCCCTTCCCAGCACTTGTCTGCACTTACCTTTGCAGTTGCCACCAGGCGACCTATGTATTATTTTTTTGGCCTACTTCCCCTGTACTGGACTCCCCCCCACCCTTCCCCTTGCACTTTTCCCTTCCCCCTACCCCTGCACTTGGACAATCTCAATGACACCTGGCCTAGTAGTACCGTTCTCTGTGTTCCCTTGTTCCCCCCGACCGGCGTCATTGCGCCTTGGAATACTTGTGTATGGCCCTTGTCATGTCACATGTCATATGTGTGCATTTTGGTTGCACAGGATAGCTTGTGTTTAAGTAGCTAGGGATGCAGACGATGTGGCACTTCCATGGCAACTATCTCAGGGTGGTAGGGATGTGACAGTTGACTGTCACTTTGTCATCATCGATTGTCACCTGGTATGTGCCAGGCCTGTGTGCACTCCGCAGGGGTGGGAGTTTAGGTGAAAAATGTGGCCACAAGCTGGGTCCGGGCTTCCTCGCCACGTGCTCTGTCCCCTCCCATGGGCAGCGCCTGTGCCTGTGGTTGGGGATGTGGGGGCACCACCATGTCCACCGGGACGCCCTGCCGTGTTGCAACATTGTGCAGGACACATGCTGCCACAATGATACTGCACACTACTGGTGGTGCATAGAGTAGTTGCCCACCAGAGCGGTCAAGGGAGCGGAAACGTGACTTGAGCACTCCGAATGTGCGCTCCACTATGCCCCTGGTTGCAATATGGGCGGCGTTGTATCTTACCTGGGGTGGTGTGGTGGGGTTCTGGATTGGCGTCATCATGTGGTTGCTCAGAGGGTAGGCACTGTCCCCTGGGGAGGTGATAATAATTGAGATTATTAGGGTTGGGATATTTGTCTGTGTGTGACTTGCATGCATGTGCAAGGGCATTTGTACTCACCTAGGAGCCATGTGTCGCCATGCTGCCCAGCTTCCAGGGCCCGGCTCAGGGAGGACATTCTGTATATGAAACTGTCATGGGTGGAGCCAGGGTAGTTTGCATAGACAGAGGTGATGATTCCCTTTGCATCGCATACCACCTGTACATTGATGGAATGCCAGTGCTTGCGGTTTCGGTAGATGTGCTCAGTGGCCCTAGGTGGACGTAGGGCCACATGGGTGCAATCTATGGCACCGAGCACTTTGGGGAAGTGTGCCACCCTGAAAAAATCCAGGACAACGGCCTGCCTTTCTGCGGGTGTTCTGGGCATGTATATGTGCCTGCGGACTGAGGGGCGCGCTGTCATGATTGCCAGTACCTGGTGTAGGCAGCGTGACTGCGTGGCCTGTGAGACCCCCCCCCACTATGGCAGTGGTCCGCTGAAACAACTCAGTGGCCAAAAAATGCAAGACATTGAGCAGCTTCTCCAAGGGGCTCAATGCTTGGGAGCAAAGGGTGGGGGATGTGAGGTCATCTTCCCACTCCCTGACCAGGTCTAGGATGATATGGGGTGGAAACCTATACCTGCCGTAGACCTGGTCGTCAGGCATCCCAAACAAGCTTGTCCGTGGTGCAAAAATGCGTGCCCTGGCTATTCTCCTCCTCCTGCGGTGTCCCACGATCAGTGCAGCAACAAATGGGGCATTCATCGTCGCTGTATATACGCGTTTGTTGTTTGCGCGCACTTTTATGCTGTCCGCGGGACGCCTCCGTGTGGGCGGACTCGTTGACGCCTGTGCACGTCTTTTGCCGTGCACGTGTTTCCCGTATTCGGGTGTCATCCCGTGTGATCGGAGGGGAGCGAGCGTACACGCGATTGTCCTGGGTACGTGTGTTTCCGGGTGCGCGGGTAGTTCCACACGCGATTAGCCTGGGTACGTGTGTTTCCGGGTGCGCGGGTAGTTCCACACGCGATTAGCCTGGGTACGTGTGTTTCCGGGTGCGCGGGTAGTTCCACACGCGATTAGCCTGGGTACGTGTGTTCCGGGGTGCCGTGAACTTTCACACGCGATTGGTTGAAATCCACGTGTGTTCTGTCATCACGTGCAATGAGGGATACACCCTCGCACGACACGTCACAGACGCGCTCACACGCTGAGGGCCTTTGGTCCAATGAAAATGCGTATGCGTGCAGACGCGCTTACGCGCTAAGGGCCTTTCCTCGAATTACACGCTGACGTGCAGATTTTTCACGTGCCAAATCACTCCGTATCAAGCTGGCCACGCGAATACACACGGAAGACCACGCTCCTGCCCAGAAGGCCGAATCACTGCCCCCCAGTTCCCCGAGCAGCCTCCCATGTGCCATCTGCTGCTGCCTGCCTGCCTGCCTGCCTGCCTGCTGCCACCGTGCCCTGCCATTTGGTGCCTGCACATCAGCCATCTGCAGGGGTCCAGTTTCTGTGTCCACCCCTGCTGGAACAGTAGACTCCCGACTGGGATACCATCGCTCCACAGCCCAGCCCCAGGACCCAGTTGCCCACCCACGCCTGCCTCGTGGGTCGCCATGTCGGGGCAAGCACCATCTGAGACCAGTGGCGACCCCCAGCCAGAGAGGCAGAGGGCCACCAGCTTCAGTGAGAAGGAAGTTGGTGTCCTGGTGGAGCATGTCCTGGGGCATTATGATGCCCTCTTCGGAAGACCACGCTCCAACAAGGAAGGACGGGAGAGGATCTGGGACGATGTAGTGGTTGCCATCAAAGCGGAGGGGGTGGCAACCCGCGACATCAAGCACATCAAGAAGCGCTGGGAGGACTTGAGGTCCAGGACCCTCAATAAGGCCCGGCGCCTCGCGGAGGGGGGCCGGGCACGCCTGAGTGACATCTAGATGAGGGTCCTGGAACGCGTAGACCCAGCGCTCCACGCCCAGATCCTTCGGAGGCAGACCCATCTGGAGTTGGCCGGTAAGTAGCCAAGCATTACTGTGTGAGACAGGGCATGTTGCAGTGTGCTGGTTGTCTGATACCTGCCTGTATGTGTGACATAGGCCATGTACGTATGTGTGTGTGCATGGACATCATGGTCAGGCATTTGAGTACAGTGATGTGTGAAGCACATGGTTGGTGGGGGGCTCTGTGCGGAATGGACACATGGAAGCATGGCAGTCTCTGTTCCTGGACATGGGTGGGGGTGAGGGATGGGTGCTGGTCCCATGTACACGTATGGTGTCCATGTATGTGTGTCTGACCTGCGTGTCTGTGACTTGTAACTGCCATGGATGCATGACACATGTCTGTGACAATGTTCAGATTCACTGATGCAGCCTAGTCATCCTTGTATCCACTGCGTCTGTGGTGTACGAGGCCAGATGGATGGAACTACGGTGAGGTGTGTGCATGTGATGGCAAGACCCATGATGCATGTGAGTTTAAAACCAACATTGTATGAATCATGAGTCCCTTGGTCATGTATGCCAATGTCCATGGCATGCGCCATGCCTGTTACTGTATGTGTTTTGCCTGCACTGACCCATGTGTTGTGGAGGGACATGATGGAAGTGATGTATGACAGTGCCACTCATCTGCTGTTGCTTCCTGTCTAGGGGACCATTGTACAGTACCCTTATGCTTGTGTTCTATGTCTCCCTCTACACAGTGGCAAGTGAAGAAGAGGGCGGAGAAGGCGCTGTGGAGCAGAGCGGCGGGGATGCCGCCACGGCTGCAGCGGAAGGGGTGGGTGAGCCCCCACAGGGGCTTGCACCGGCGGAAGACGGCGTGGAGACATCCAGGTTGGTGGTTTCCACAGAGGGGGAGGGGCCGCTACTGAGCCACACATGGGGCCTGGTGGGGGCATCCCCGCTGGTGCAAGTGGTGCAGTCCAGGGCCAGGGGCAGGAGGCAGCACAGGTCGCCGTGGAGGTGCATGTCACTGTCCCTGACACTGTGACTGCACCACCATGCACCAGCAGGGATGCCCCATCCCAGGCCCGTCCGCAGGTAGGGGAGATGTCCATGTCATCTGACACTCCTCTACCTGCGGACGAGGGGACCCCTGGCCATGTGGAGAGGGTCCTGATTGGTGTCGCGTTGCGCACGGCTGGCATTCATGATGAGGTGCATGCTTCCCGGGAGGAGCATGCACATCATCACGAAGAGCACCGTGCGTACGTGAACCATTTGGGAGCCGCCATGGTCGGGGGTTTCCTACATGTGTGTGGCCTTCTGGCGACCCTCTCCTCCTCTGTGGAGGCTATGCGCTAGTCGTGCTCCATGCCGTCTTCCGGCCCAGATGCCACCAGGGCCCCCTGTGGACCTGCCCCGACCAATGCAGCCAGCTTGGTGGGGACCCCATCCCTGCCACAGTCGGGAGTCGAAGGTCCAGCAGGGGTGGACACACCAGCAACTGTCCCCCTGCAGATGGAGGATGTGCCGGCATCATCTGGCAGGGCACGTGCACGACGGCATCGGTGGATTCCATCAGCCTGGATGCCGTCGTGCTGGCAGAGGCAGTGGCGTCGGAGGCAGCAGCAGGCTCGACGTGGGAGGCATCATGGCTCGGGGCCATCAAGATCAGAGGGGCAGGCATCGGCCGGAGGGCAGGAGAACCCTGGGATGGCAGTGTCTTCCGTGTGGGAGCAGTTGGTCCAGCGGATAGGTGCGGAGCGGCAGCGGGCGGAAGAGGAGTGGCTCACCATGGTCAGGGCGGAGTTCTCCATGCGTCGGGCGTTGAGGCGGGCTGAGTGCCTCGAGGAAGCTCGCAGGGAGTTTGAGATGGACACGGGGTTGTCCCTGCGAGACCTCGGGCCAGGACAGAGTCCCGCCTCCGGGACATCGACATGGAGTTCGATGATGCCCTGGCCGGCAACATCACAGAGTGAGCCGCAGGACTTGCCCGCTGCCATTGTATATAGTTCTTTAGTTAGTTAGTGTTAGGTTTCCTTTATTTTTTAAGTTTTTTTTGGACCGCTCGGACAATGGCCACTTTTCTGTGTATATTTTATTTATTAGTTAGTAGTAGTAGGTTTCATTTATGGTGTTGGGCTCATGGACCCTGGGATATTCTTGTACATAGTTTGATGTTTGGAAAACATTTGTTGGATTTATATTTGTGTTCTCCATGAGGCAATGGTTTTTCCTTATTTTTTCCCCCCATTATTTTGCTTTGGACTACATTAGTTTTTGGATTCCTTTGTTTTTTGATTTTTTCTATTAGTTCTCGGACATGGACCATTTGTTTTGTCATCCCCATTGTTGTGTGTTTTATTTCTTTACTTCATTTTCATCTTTAATACATATATTTTTACTTACATTTGTGGTATTTTCTCATTGGTTTCATGCATGTCATGATATGGGTTTTGACATTCACTTGCACCCATTGTGTATGTGTGTGTGACGGACATGTGTTCATTTACATACTTGCCATTGGGGTTGTATCATGTAATTGCATCTACTATGTGGGTGGATGCAATCCTTGGCTGGGTGTTTGTGCTGGGTATGCTGCCCATTACTGCCATGATTGCGTTTCGTCAGGACCTGGGGGCAGGGGGACATGAGTGGGGGCCTGCAGGGGGGTGGGGGTGCAAGGGGACATGAGTGGGGGCCTGCTGGGGGGTGGGGGTGCAAGGGGACATGAGTGGGACATGGTTGGGGGCCTGCTGGCAGGTGCCCCACAGTGCTGGGGGGTGGGGGTGCAAGGGGACATGAGTGGGGGCCTTCTGGGGGGTGGGGGTGCAAGGGGACATGAGTGGGACATGGTTGGGGGTGGGGGTGCAAGGGGACATGGTTGGGGGCCTGCTGGCAGGTGCCCCACAGTGCTGGGGGGTGGGGGTGCAAGGGGACATGAGTGGGGGCCTGCTGGGGGGTGGGGGTGCAAGGGGACATGAGTGGGACATGGTTGGGGGCCTGCTGGCAGGTGCCCCACGGTGCTGGGGGGTGGGGGTGCAAGGGGACATGTGGCTTGGCTGGGGGGCATGCCCATGGTGGATGGGCTGCCTGCGGGACATGACCAGGGGTGCAGGGTAGTCCCCTGTGGTGTGGGCTGCCTGCAGAGGTCGTGGAGGGGGTAGAGGGGAGACCTGGGAGGACCCACACTGGCAATTCACCTCTTCAACTTCCCGCATACCCACGTAATACACTGCCCCACTCGCACAGGCCCAATCGCGTGTAGGATTTCTCGCGCACCCCTGGAATACACGTACCCAGGCCAATCGCGTGTAGGATTTCTCGCGCACCCCTGAAATCCACGTACCCAGGCCAATCGCGTGTAGAATTTCTCACGCACCCCTGAAATCCACGTACCCAGCCCAATCGCGTGTAGATTTTCTCGCGCAACCCTGAAATCCACGTACCCAGGCCAATCGCGTGTAGATTTTCTCGCGCACCCCTGAAATCCACGTACCCAGCCCAATCGCGTGTAGATTTTATCACGCACCCCTGAAATCCACGTACCCAGGCCAATCGCGTGTAGAATTTCTCGCGCACCCCTGAAATCCACGTACCCAGGCCAATCGTGTGTAGAATTTCTCGCGCACCCCTGAAATCCACGTACCCAGCCCGATCGCGTGTAGATTTTCTCGTGCACCCCTGAAATCCACGTACCCAGGCCAATCGCGTGTAGATTTTCTCGCGCACCCCTGAAATCCACGTACCCAGCCCAATCGCGTGTAGATTTTCTCGCGCACCCCTGAAATCCACGTACCCAGGCCAATCGCGTGTAGAATTTCTCGCGCACCCCTGAAATCCACGTACCCAGCCCAATCGCGTGTAGATTTTCTCGCGCACCCCTGTAATACACGTACCCAGCCCAATCGCGTGCAGATTTTCTCGCGCACCCCTGAAATCCACGTACCCAGCCCAATCGTGTGTAGATTTTCTCGCGCACCCCTGAAATCCACGTACCCACCCCAATCGCGTGTAGATTTTCTCGCGCACCCCTGGGATCCACGTACCCAGGCCAATCGCGTGTAGAATTTCTCGCGCACCCCTGAAATCCACGTACCCAGCCCAATCGCGTGTAGATTTTCTCGCGCACCCCTGAAATCCTGAGGGACTGTGCGCCAGCCGCGTGCGCCACTTGTGCGCCGAATTCTATGAATTGGCCCGATGGTGTTTTCTACTTCTATCATAGCTAATTCTGCCTCATTTGTTATTAGTGGTTCTCCCAGTGGTTCTTGGCTTCCTGTTACAGAAGGTTGACTACTGTCAGGAGTATCCTTATCTAGTTGGGCTTGGAGTTCTTCTTCATGTTGCTGTTCATTGTGCAACATCGTTTTGTACTGTGTAAAGTTTACATTAGTTATAGTGCTTTCATTTTCTTTGAAACCATCCTCATATGAGTCATAGTTATCTAGTAATTGTTCTTCTTTTCTCCATGGTTTGAAGAGTTGTAGCAGGGACATGTAATATACTTCTTTATGTTGAGGAGTCTTCAATGACAATTTTATATGATTAATTAAATGTGGTTTAGTGAGATAACTAAGCTGCCTTCACAGTCTGTCACTCTATATTTACCTTTTTTTTCATCAGGTTTCATATTATTTTTGTATGTGTAGTTTTGGGCTATTTGGTATAGACACATGTTTTCCAAAGTATTACTTCTGTTTGGGTAGTATGTGTCCAATAAATTGTTTTTTAAAATGTCTTGGCTGTTGGGATCATGTTTGGCTATTGTTTCTATATCTTCATATGATTTTAGAACTCTTTTTCTAGATTTAGCTGGACCAAGACTTAGCCATACTATATTTTCAGATTTACCATACAATGAAGTACCAGTTAAACGATCAGCTGCTTCATAAGATCCACATTCTCCATGGGTGAGCATTTTTATGCCCAAGCTGTATAATTTCTGAGATACTGTTTTATCTGATGACAGGTCATTCCAGAGATCTTGGAACTCTGTCTTTTCTGCTTTAGTTAAGTATCCTGTGACATATCGTGCAACTGCAGTAGAATTGTCTGCAATGTACTGCACATCTATGTTTGAATTCCATAAGTGGGCAATGATTGCATTATAATCATTGATATATTTTTCTTCTTCTTTTCTTTTTATGTAATATGTATTTTTAGGTGACTTACCTTTAACAATATGTCTAACTGAAGACATGAGGTTGTTTACTTCACCTGTATTTGTAACCGGTCTAGGGAAACCAAATCGGCATTTGGTGTAGTATTTGCCTTTGTTTTTGTATTTGCGACGACAATATTTTCCACATTTGTGTCTTTGAAATTGTAAAATTTGTGCACGAAGATCACTTTTTGTGGCTTCTGATGGAATTTCACAAGTGACATATTTTTCAATAAACTGTAAAACAGTGGCATCACTGTCTTGACCAAATTTAGGAGCATCTTTAATCCATAAAAGCATGTGGATATGTGGTGCTCGTCTGGCTTGGTATTCTTTTCTCCAAAAGAAGTGTTGCACTTCTCCAAGGGGAGGAACAGTTTTATTACAAATAATATACAGCATAGCAATGAAGCGATGGTGAAAATATCTTGAAACATTAACAGGATCCAAAGAACAAAGTTCTCCAGGTGTTAGAATATCTATGTTTGTTTTGTTTTTATTTGATATGCGTAGGAAATCGTGTAAATCTTCCCATGCATATTCTGCACAACTTAATGTAACAAACCAAGTGGGTGGGCGAAGGTTTCTGATCATACAACGTATATCTCCATGACGTTGAAACCAGTACTCTTTAGTACCACGCATATTTGCTAATAGATTTGTAATATTTGATTGTAAAACCTCATCCTTTTGTTGCACTTTCTCTAATAATTGTGTAGCTGTCATATTTTGAAAGTGTGATCCTGATTTTAATATGTGTGCAACTCCGTAACATAAAGTTGCTAGTTCACTTTCAAAGAGTAGGTGGAATATGTATTCCACATTTTGTCTAAATCTGGGATCTTCAGAATACATCCGTAATGAGCGGTATTCTGAAGCTGTTATTTGAATAGGTCTATCATCATACCTTCCTCCTTTGCCAGTAGGAAAGAGTAGAGGAAAAGCACGTGCTTCTATACTTTTTTCCCATATACTGATTGGCGATCCTTTTGTTTGACGCATTTGGTAAGTTTCTAGTACATCTTGTACGGTGTAATTACAGTGCAAAGGATGAATTGTATAATGGTCTAAAGTATTTGATATTGTAGCAGGATCTAGTAGCTCAAACTGACCTGCTTCTTGTGTTTCTTGAATTATTTCAGTTGTATCTTTCAAGTTTTCTTCAATATTAATTTCTTTGTAATATTCATTATTCTCTTTAAGATATTGGAAGGCTTGTCTAACTTTATACTTTGTCTAACTTTATATAAATCTACCAGCTGTTGCCATATTTTTTTGTCTTTTGTAGGTACTCCATTTACTAATATAATTAAAGATTGCTGCATTGGACGTTGCACTCCTAGAGTATGCACATTTTCTTTTAGATTTAATGGTAAATAAACTACTTTTCCACGAATGCCTTTTACCAATTCAGAGGGAGGTAATTTTGCTGTTTTTGGTTGAAGGCGTATTATTGCTTGAAATGGGTGTACTGTTTGAATTATGATGCTCTCATATAAATTAAGTTGTTGTAGAGGTTTTTGGTACTGGGTATAATTCCAAATTATTTGTGATAGAACGTGAAGGAGTTTGGTTGTTGTCAAGTTTTGTAGTGCAATAACTGCAAAGTATTAAAGGCTCAGTTATTTCATATTTGTTTTATGCTAGAAGGTAGAGAGCTAATACAAACCATTTAGAATCTTCATTGTCTTCTATTTTGTATGATAGGTCCACAGTTTTTGTGTTACTTTTATAAGAAATTCTACGGCAACATACACATACATGGTTTGGTACTTCAGCTGATGTACTTTTAAATTTTAGTATTTCTTTTTTGTATGTGTTTAGCAAAAGGTTGCCATGTGTAGAATTGTTGCTTAATTGGTTTAAAGCTATTTCATTCTGTAAATGGCTTTCACTTCCAAAATATTTTTTCTGGATATAGTGAATTTCTTCAAGTAGGTCTTTTGCTGTACCATGTAGAAGGATGTTATTTAACTTTGCTAGTGCTAAAGCAGGACTTTTAGCATAGTACAGTTTATAGACTAGATTTCTAATAGTTGAATGATGTGTTGATATCCTTTTGATATCATGGAAAGTGGTTTTACAAGTAGGTCCTGTAATGCAGGCCAATGAATGTCCTTGTAGTCCTGTGTACTTGCGCACTGGACATGTATCTATATTTTGCAGTAATTTAATTTTGATTTTGTATTTGATTTTCACATATTTATTGAGGAATTGGTGTAAAGATTTGAAACATTGTTTGGGAATGTTACACATTGACGTGCATGGCCATTTGTACACTAGACGTTCTGATTCAGTTGAATGGAGGGGTAATTCTAAGTTTTCAGGGCATATTTTTGTAAGGAGTACTTCTTGTTCCATTATGGTATTATTCACTTTTTCATAACCTCGACCACTGCTATTTATGGCAATTGTATTTGTTTGCTTTTGTTTGTACGCTTCTTCATTAAAATATGGTTCTGTGCTCGTAGTGTGATTACATTCACCTCCGCAGATACTTAAGAAGTTCTTTCTGTTGACATTTCGCTTATTGAGAAGTCTTTTTTGTAATTTAGTTATTAGTTTTGTTAGTGGTTTCATTTTGTTTAACAGTAAAATAAATACATTTCTTTTGAGAAGAATTGCACTGTCCATCAATGCTTCTAAGATTAATTTCCTACGATAGGTTTTAAGCTTTCTCTCCTGTTTTTATAAGATTTTGAAGGACTTTGTGATGGTATATTGTGGCTAAAATACTTTTCTTGGTATGCTTACTTTGCAGTATATTAAAATTTGAAGAAGTAGTTTTATCTGTACTGATAGCTGACATTTTGATAGAGGAAGCAAAGTTGTTGTACTTGAAACTTCGTGTCTTTCACTAAATGATTGAATTAGCTGTTTTGTTTCAACTTTTTTTATAAATTCTGCTAGAGATGGATGCTTATGTTGGACACCTTTATTTTCATTTGCTGTAATTTTGCGTTGCTTTCTATGGAGTTGTCTTTTGGTAGGCATTCTTTAGGGTCTGTTGAAAAAAATAAAGAAGATATGGGTTGGGGTGTTCTGGAATGTATGTGTGCTGTGTGCATGAGTGCTTGAGTAAGATGATAAAGATGTATGTAATGGTGTGTGATTGTGCATTGGGAACTAAAACTAGTAGGGATAGGTATTCTTGAATTTATGCGTTACTAAACTGGGGTTCAGATGACAAAAAAAAAGTAAGCTTGTGGTGTGGAAAAGTACAAATAGTAAATCTAATGTATACAATTAAAACAGTTGTTTGTTCTATAATATGAAAATTGTAGTGGTTCAGTTTGCTAATTTGTGTGTCCAAAAATAGAAATTTGTGGGCCATTCTGGTTGTAAATCGCTGTATAAGACATGGAAATTTTTGGACAAAATGGTACAAAATCTCTATTTTAAGAAACCAAAATAGCTCGTATTAATGTTATAGTATATTTGATTAATAATATAAATATTATGGTGATATTTGACTTACTTTTTTAAAAAAATTAACAGGTAACTTCTTAGTTTTTCTTTCTTCCTCGAATTCGGCTGCTTCTTTTCAGGAAACTGGTCTTCACTGCAACTGTAAAAGCTTCAAATTAGTAACTTTGTTTGCATATAGCACTGCTTTTAATTTAGATATTGATTTTTTTAATTGAAATCCTCAGTGCCTTCTGTAAAACCATTAAACTAATTTATTTACATAAGATACATTGCATCAGTTCAGTACATATGATATGTTCTTAATGAACAAATTGTATTGAATGACTAACTGTAGCAAAAATAAAATATCTTTACTACGTCTTGTGAAATTTATAATATATGAGTGAATACCACTATTTCTGTAAGTAAACTGTTCTAGGTAATAGCGCCTCAATGTCATGTCTAATTTAAAGTAATTAAGTAAATAAATAAATAAAAACAAAAAATATGAAATTGTATAAGTATTTTTATAAAGGTTTAAACATAGATTGTGTTTGCATTTTTTGAATATATGTAGTCTATATATTTCATTTAAAAAATGTTAGTTTAACATGATTTGAGTGTGTGTGTATAAAGAAAGTAAAAAGTATAAAGGTGTATATGTGATAGTTGATTTTAGGAAATTGAAAAAAGTACAATAAATTCATTTTACAGATTTTACAAGGTAAAAGTCTGTTTGAAAATGTGTTCATCTACCATAGCTCTCAACTCACACGCTTTTGGCGGGTGTCACATGCCTTGTAAAGGGCAGACTCACCCGCCAAGCCTCCTGCACGCCCATTCATTCCAATGGGCATCTCACCCGCCAAAAACAAAATCGGGTGATTTCACCCGCCTGTAAAACAAAAATGGTTGAGAGCTATGTCATCTACTATACAGAAAATATGCATACCTGAAGTTTGTGTGTATGCATATGGATATGCATGGAGCTGCAAGTAGAAATCTTGAAGACTTGTACAGTATTTCTGGTAGATGCTGCTTGCCAATGATATGACACTTGTACTCAGAGAGATTCAGAGTACATTTGCAGTGCTGATCTATGATGATGCAGTTAGATGTAGAGGTCTTGAATGTGATTGGTGCATGGTCATGTAATTTTTGAGGTACATCCAATGAGGGAATGGCAGAGAGAGTGTAGTGGAAATGGTAGAAGGGATGTTCATGTTACAATATGTCCGCGGACATGGCAGTAGTTCGCGGACATCGGGAGTTACATCCGGGGATTTTTGGGTTCAGAAGTCATGCAAATGAGAATAAGCACTGAAAGGGATTGGTCAGGAAAGTTTGGTGGGTGTGTTGTGCCAGGAGAGATTTTCTCAGATACTCTTTTTGCTGAGAGAACAAAAGATAGCTATGGCTGTGTGTTTCAGAAAACAGATTGTTTGGATTTTAGGAGATTCGTGGATACATTGGTTGAAGGTGCATGCAGAAAGCTGTGGGGTAGCTGTAGATCTTGGATTCCCACATGTGGAAGTACACTGGCATGGAGTACGTGGAATGAAGTGGTTGGACTTGCTACCTCTCTGTGCTACTTTGGAGACAGAGCAACATCCATACATAATTGTAATTCATTGTGGAGGGAACAGTTTAGGACATGTGACTGGAATTTTTTTGCAATTTGCTATGAAAGAAGGACTGAGGAAGGTTATGGACATGTTTCCTAATTCTCAAGTGATATTTTCACGGATTGCGCAGAGACAAATGTGGCTTCGTTCTTCTTCATTTGGTCCACAAATGGAAAAAGCAAGGCGCAATGTTAATAAGGCTGTTTGTGGCTTTCTAAGAGATTTTGGCATGTCTTCTTTTCACAATGAAAATATTATGGGGCCGATTCATGGAACCAACGTGCGCCGAAAATCTAGGCGCAAGCATGTGCAAGCATGCGCAAGCGGAAAAAAACAGGCGCACACGCACGCGTGCGATTCATGGAAGTCCCTGCGCGTGGTCACCGCGGGATGTGCGCCAAACCCGTGCATGGCGCACAAGTCACTGCAACATCGCGAAAGGTGTGCGCGACGGTGCGTGACGCGCACAGTGAAAGCGCACAACCTCAGCGCACACAGCAGAAAGTGGGCGGGACATGGGGCGTAATGCGCGGAATGGGGAACAACACGCGAAAATAAGGGCGTAACTGGGGATGTACTGCACGGAAGCAGAGGGAACGCCCACACGCACTCGAACCACACGTATTCATGGAATGGAATAGGGCAAACCCACGCACAGCCAAAGCCACGCACAAGCTGAAACACGGCCGCCACACGAAGGCAGGCGGTAGAGTCCCAGCGCATCAAAAAAGTGGCGCCGAGGGAAGTAAAATAGGCGATTGAGCGGGGTACGTGTATTCCGGGGGTGCGCGGGAAGTGACACACGCGATAGAGCGGGGTACGTGCATTTCGGGGGTGCGCGGGAAGTCAAATATGCGATTGAGCGAGGTACGTGTATTCCGGGGGTGCGCGGGAAGTTACACACGCGAATGAGCGGGGTACGTGTATTTCGGGGGTGTGCGGGAAGTTCCACACGCGATTTGGCCGGGTATGTGGATTTCAGGGGTGCGCGGGAAGTTCCACACGCGATTTGGCCGGGTACGTGGATTTCAGGGGTGCGCGGGAAGTTCCACACGCGATTGAGCGGGGTACGTGTATTCCGGGGGTGCGCGGGAAGTTCCACACGCGATTGAGCGGGGTATGTGTATTACAGGGGTGCGCAGGGAGCAGCACACGTGAATTGCACGTGTGGGTCCTCCCAGGTGTACCCTCTACACCCTCCACGGCCCCTGCAGGTGGCTCACACCACAGGGGCCTACCCAGCACATGTCCTGCAGGCACCCCATCCACCATGGCTATGCCCACCAGCCAACCCACATATCAACTAGCACTACTGCCCACCAACACATGTCCCCCTGCACCCCCAGCCACCAGGGGCAGCCTCCACCAGGCCCCCACCCATGTCTCCCACCACCCCCACCCCCCAGCCACCAGGGGCAGCCTCCACCAGGCCCCCACCCATGTCTCCCACCACCCCCACCCCCCAGTCACCAGGGGCAGCCTCCACCAGGCCCCCACCCATGTCACCCAGCACCCCCACCCCCCAGCCACCAGGGGCAGCCTCCAGCAGGCCCCCACCCATGTCTCCCACCACCCCCACCCCCCAGTCACCAGGGGCAGCCTCCACCAGGCCCCCACCCATGTCTCCCACCCCCCCCACCCCCCAGTCACCAGGGGCAGCCTCCACCAGGCCCCCACCCATGTCTCCCACCACCCCCACCCCCCAGCAGTGCAGGGGCACCCTCCACCAGGCCCCCACCCATGTCTCCCACCACCCCCACACCCCAGCAGTGCAGGGGCAGCCTCCACCAGGCCCCCACCCATGTCTCCCACCCCCCCACCCCCCAGTCACCAGGGGCAACCTCCACCAGGCCCCCACCCATGTCTCCCACCACCCCCACCACCCCCACCTCCCAGCAGTGCAGGGGCAGCCTCCACCAGGCCCCCACCCATGTCTCCCACCACCCCCACACCCCAGCAGTGCAGGGGCAGCCTCCACCAGGCCCCCACCCATGTCTCCCAGCACCCCCACCCCCCAGCCACCAGGGGCACCCTCCACCAGGCCCCCACCCATGTCTCCCACCACCCCCACCCCCCAGTCACCAGGGGCAGCCTCCACCAGGCCCCCACCCATGTCTCCCAACACCCCCACCCCCCAGCAGTGCAGGGGCAGCCTCCACCAGGCCCCCACCCATGTGTCCCACCACCCCCACCCCCCAGTCACCAGGGGCAGCCTCCACCAGGCCCCCACCCATGTCTCCCAACACCCCCACCCCCAGCAGTGCAGGGGCAGCCTCCACCAGGCCCCCACCCATGTCTCCTACCACCCCCACCCCCCAGCCACCAGGGGCACCCTCCACCAGGCCCCCACCCATGTCTCCCACCACCCCCACCCCCCAGTCACCAGGGGCAGCCTCCACCAGGCCCCCACCCATGTCTCCCAGCACCCCCACCCCCCAGCAGTGCAGGGGCAGCCCCCACCAGGCCCCATGTGCGCCTCAGTGGCGGACTCCTCCTCCTCTGTGGAAACCACCAACCTGGATGGCACCTTGCCGTCTACCGCCGTAGCAGGCCCCTGTGGGGGCTCACCCACCCCTTCCGCTGCAGCCATGGGGGCATCCCTGCCGCCTTGCTCCACAGCGCCGTCTACACCCTCTCCTTCACTAGCCGCTGTGTAGAGGGAGACATAGAACACAAGCATCAGGGTACTGTACAATGGTACCCTAGACAGGAAGCAATAGCAGATGAGTGCCACTGTCAAAGTACACTTTCATCATGTCACACCACAACACATGTGTCAGTCCAGGCAAAACACACACAGTGACAGTCATGCTGCGTGCCATGGACATTTCTATGCATGTCCAATGGACTCACGAATCATACAATGTAATGGGACTCACATGAATCATGGGTCATGCCTATCACATGCACACACTTCACCTCAGTCACATCCATCTGGCCCCGTACACCCCAATCACAGTGCATACAGGGATGACTAGGCTGCATCAGTGAATCAGTACATTGTCACAGACATGTGTCATGCATCCATGGCACTCACAAGTCACAGACACGCAGGTCAGGCACACAGACATGGATACCACATATGTATCTGGCATCAGCACCCATCCCTCGCCCCCACCCATGTCCAGGAACAGAGACTGCCATGCTGTCATGTGTGCAATCTGCACAGGGCTCCCCATGTCGCATTCAAACACATGCAACAACCATGCGGTTCACACATTACAGGTCGCACATGCATTACCATGATGTCCCTGCACACATACATGCGTACATGGCCTATGTCACACATGCAGGCAAGTATCAGACAACCAGCACACTGCAACATGCCCTGTCTCACACAGCAATGCTTGGCCACTTACCGCTCAACTCCAGACGGGTCTCCCTCTCAAGGACCTGGCTGTGGAGCGCTGGGTGTGCGCGTTCCAGGACCCTCAACTGGATGGAACTCATGCGGCCCCGGCCCCCCTCCACAAGGCGCCGGGCCTTCATGAGGGTCCTGGACCTCAAGTCCTCCCAGCGCTTCTTGACCTTCTGGATGGTGCGGGTTGCCACCCCCTCCGCGTCCTCTCCCGTCCTTCCCTGTTGGCGCGGGACGATCCGAAGAGGGCATCATACTGCCCCAGGACTTGCTCCACCAGGACACCAACTTCGGTGGCTGTGAAGCTGGTGCCCCTCTGCCCCTCTGGCCGGGGGTTGCCACTGGTGTCAGATGTGGATGTGCCCGACATGGCAACCCCAGGGGCAGGAGTGGGTGGCCAACTGGGTCCTGGGGCTGGGCTGTGGAGCGATGTCATTTGAGTCGGGACTCTTCTGTACCAGCAGGGGTGGACACAGCAACTGGACCCCTGCAGATGGCTGATGTGCAGGCACCAAATGGCAGGGCACGGTGGCAGCAGGCAGGCAGGCAGGCAGGCAGGCAGGCAGGCAGGCAGGCAGGCAGCAGCAGATGGCATGTGGGAGGCTGCTTGGGGCACTGGGGGCCAGTGAATTGGCCTTCTGGGCAGGAGCGTGGTCTTCCGTGTGTTTTTGCGTGGCCAGCTTGATACGGAGTAATTAGGCACGTGAAAAATCTGCACGCAGCGTGTAATGCGCGTAAGCGCGCCTGAAAAACTGCAAGTCCGCTTGTAATAGGAGGAAAGGGCCCATGCATAAGCGTGCGCGCGTGAAAAACTGCACGTCCGCGTGTAATGTGCGTAATCAAACGTGAAAAAGTGCACGTCCGCATGTGACGTGACGCGCGCGTGCGTTTCCCTCAGCACGGGTTAAAGGTGAGCGGGCCCAGCAGTTCGCTGTACATGCCTTTCGTGGAGACCGACGTGTGTTGCTGCTTCCAGTTGTTTCGCACCCCATCCACCATGGCTATGCCCACCAGCCAACCCACATATCAACTAGCACTACTGCCCACCAACACATGTCCCCCTGCACCCCCAGCCACCAGGGGCAGCCTCCACCAGGCCCCCACCCATGTCTCCCACCACCCCCACCCCCCAGCCACCAGGGGCAGCCTCCACCAGGCCCCCACCCATGTCTCCCACCACCCCCACCCCCCAGTCACCAGGGGCAGCCTCCACCAGGCCCCCACCCATGTCACCCAGCACCCCCACCCCCCAGCCACCAGGGGCAGCCTCCAGCAGGCCCCCACCCATGTCTCCCACCACCCCCACCCCCCAGTCACCAGGGGCAGCCTCCACCAGGCCCCCACCCATGTCTCCCACCCCCCCCACCCCCCAGTCACCAGGGGCAGCCTCCACCAGGCCCCCACCCATGTCTCCCACCACCCCCACCCCCCAGCAGTGCAGGGGCACCCTCCACCAGGCCCCCACCCATGTCTCCCACCACCCCCACACCCCAGCAGTGCAGGGGCAGCCTCCACCAGGCCCCCACCCATGTCTCCCACCCCCCCACCCCCAGTCACCAGGGGCAACCTCCACCAGGCCCCCACCCATGTCTCCCACCACCCCCACCACCCCCACCTCCCAGCAGTGCAGGGGCAGCCTCCACCAGGCCCCCACCCATGTCTCCCACCACCCCCACACCCCAGCAGTGCAGGGGCAGCCTCCACCAGGCCCCCACCCATGTCTCCCAGCACCCCCACCCCCCAGCCACCAGGGGCACCCTCCACCAGGCCCCCACCCATGTCTCCCACCACCCCCACCCCCCAGTCACCAGGGGCAGCCTCCACCAGGCCCCCACCCATGTCTCCCAACACCCCCACCCCCCAGCAGTGCAGGGGCAGCCTCCACCAGGCCCCCACCCATGTGTCCCACCACCCCCACCCCCCAGTCACCAGGGGCAGCCTCCACCAGGCCCCCACCCATGTCTCCCAACACCCCCACCCCCAGCAGTGCAGGGGCAGCCTCCACCAGGCCCCCACCCATGTCTCCTACCACCCCCACCCCCCAGCCACCAGGGGCACCCTCCACCAGGCCCCCACCCATGTCTCCCACCACCCCCACCCCCCAGTCACCAGGGGCAGCCTCCACCAGGCCCCCACCCATGTCTCCCAGCACCCCCACCCCCCAGCAGTGCAGGGGCAGCCCCCACCAGGCCCCATGTGCGCCTCAGTGGCGGACTCCTCCTCCTCTGTGGAAACCACCAACCTGGATGGCACCTTGCCGTCTACCGCCGTAGCAGGCCCCTGTGGGGGCTCACCCACCCCTTCCGCTGCAGCCATGGGGGCATCCCTGCCGCCTTGCTCCACAGCGCCGTCTACACCCTCTCCTTCACTAGCCGCTGTGTAGAGGGAGACATAGAACACAAGCATCAGGGTACTGTACAATGGTACCCTAGACAGGAAGCAATAGCAGATGAGTGCCACTGTCAAAGTACACTTTCATCATGTCACACCACAACACATGTGTCAGTCCAGGCAAAACACACACAGTGACAGTCATGCTGCGTGCCATGGACATTTCTATGCATGTCCAATGGACTCACGAATCATACAATGTAATGGGACTCACATGAATCATGGGTCATGCCTATCACATGCACACACTTCACCTCAGTCACATCCATCTGGCCCCGTACACCCCAATCACAGTGCATACAGGGATGACTAGGCTGCATCAGTGAATCAGTACATTGTCACAGACATGTGTCATGCATCCATGGCACTCACAAGTCACAGACACGCAGGTCAGGCACACAGACATGGATACCACATATGTATCTGGCATCAGCACCCATCCCTCGCCCCCACCCATGTCCAGGAACAGAGACTGCCATGCTGTCATGTGTGCAATCTGCACAGGGCTCCCCATGTCGCATTCAAACACATGCAACAACCATGCGGTTCACACATTACAGGTCGCACATGCATTACCATGATGTCCCTGCACACATACATGCGTACATGGCCTATGTCACACATGCAGGCAAGTATCAGACAACCAGCACACTGCAACATGCCCTGTCTCACACAGCAATGCTTGGCCACTTACCGCTCAACTCCAGACGGGTCTCCCTCTCAAGGACCTGGCTGTGGAGCGCTGGGTGTGCGCGTTCCAGGACCCTCAACTGGATGGAACTCATGCGGCCCCGGCCCCCCTCCACAAGGCGCCGGGCCTTCATGAGGGTCCTGGACCTCAAGTCCTCCCAGCGCTTCTTGACCTTCTGGATGGTGCGGGTTGCCACCCCCTCCGCGTCCTCTCCCGTCCTTCCCTGTTGGCGCGGGACGATCCGAAGAGGGCATCATACTGCCCCAGGACTTGCTCCACCAGGACACCAACTTCGGTGGCTGTGAAGCTGGTGCCCCTCTGCCCCTCTGGCCGGGGGTTGCCACTGGTGTCAGATGTGGATGTGCCCGACATGGCAACCCCAGGGGCAGGAGTGGGTGGCCAACTGGGTCCTGGGGCTGGGCTGTGGAGCGATGTCATTTGAGTCGGGACTCTTCTGTACCAGCAGGGGTGGACACAGCAACTGGACCCCTGCAGATGGCTGATGTGCAGGCACCAAATGGCAGGGCACGGTGGCAGCAGGCAGGCAGGCAGGCAGGCAGGCAGGCAGGCAGGCAGGCAGCAGCAGATGGCATGTGGGAGGCTGCTTGGGGCACTGGGGGCCAGTGAATTGGCCTTCTGGGCAGGAGCGTGGTCTTCCGTGTGTTTTTGCGTGGCCAGCTTGATACGGAGTAATTAGGCACGTGAAAAATCTGCACGCAGCGTGTAATGCGCGTAAGCGCGCCTGAAAAACTGCAAGTCCGCTTGTAATAGGAGGAAAGGGCCCATGCATAAGCGTGCGCGCGTGAAAAACTGCACGTCCGCGTGTAATGTGCGTAATCAAACGTGAAAAAGTGCACGTCCGCATGTGACGTGACGCGCGCGTGCGTTTCCCTCAGCACGGGTTAAAGGTGAGCGGGCCCAGCAGTTCGCTGTACATGCCTTTCGTGGAGACCGACGTGTGTTGCTGCTTCCAGTTGTTTCGCACCCCATCCACCATGGCTATGCCCACCAGCCAACCCACATATCAACTAGCACTACTGCCCACCAACACATGTCCCCCTGCACCCCCAGCCACCAGGGGCAGCCTCCACCAGGCCCCCACCCATGTCTCCCACCACCCCCACCCCCCAGCCACCAGGGGCAGCCTCCACCAGGCCCCCACCCATGTCTCCCACCACCCCCACCCCCCAGTCACCAGGGGCAGCCTCCACCAGGCCCCCACCCATGTCACCCAGCACCCCCACCCCCCAGCCACCAGGGGCAGCCTCCAGCAGGCCCCCACCCATGTCTCCCACCACCCCCACCCCCCAGTCACCAGGGGCAGCCTCCACCAGGCCCCCACCCATGTCTCCCACCCCCCCCACCCCCCAGTCACCAGGGGCAGCCTCCACCAGGCCCCCACCCATGTCTCCCACCACCCCCACCCCCCAGCAGTGCAGGGGCACCCTCCACCAGGCCCCCACCCATGTCTCCCACCACCCCCACACCCCAGCAGTGCAGGGGCAGCCTCCACCAGGCCCCCACCCATGTCTCCCACCCCCCCACCCCCCAGTCACCAGGGGCAACCTCCACCAGGCCCCCACCCATGTCTCCCACCACCCCCACCACCCCCACCTCCCAGCAGTGCAGGGGCAGCCTCCACCAGGCCCCCACCCATGTCTCCCACCACCCCCACACCCCAGCAGTGCAGGGGCAGCCTCCACCAGGCCCCCACCCATGTCTCCCAGCACCCCCACCCCCCAGCCACCAGGGGCACCCTCCACCAGGCCCCCACCCATGTCTCCCACCACCCCCACCCCCCAGTCACCAGGGGCAGCCTCCACCAGGCCCCCACCCATGTCTCCCAACACCCCCACCCCCCAGCAGTGCAGGGGCAGCCTCCACCAGGCCCCCACCCATGTGTCCCACCACCCCCACCCCCCAGTCACCAGGGGCAGCCTCCACCAGGCCCCCACCCATGTCTCCCAACACCCCCACCCCCAGCAGTGCAGGGGCAGCCTCCACCAGGCCCCCACCCATGTCTCCTACCACCCCCACCCCCCAGCCACCAGGGGCACCCTCCACCAGGCCCCCACCCATGTCTCCCACCACCCCCACCCCCCAGTCACCAGGGGCAGCCTCCACCAGGCCCCCACCCATGTCTCCCAGCACCCCCACCCCCCAGCAGTGCAGGGGCAGCCCCCACCAGGCCCCATGTGCGCCTCAGTGGCGGACTCCTCCTCCTCTGTGGAAACCACCAACCTGGATGGCACCTTGCCGTCTACCGCCGTAGCAGGCCCCTGTGGGGGCTCACCCACCCCTTCCGCTGCAGCCATGGGGGCATCCCTGCCGCCTTGCTCCACAGCGCCGTCTACACCCTCTCCTTCACTAGCCGCTGTGTAGAGGGAGACATAGAACACAAGCATCAGGGTACTGTACAATGGTACCCTAGACAGGAAGCAATAGCAGATGAGTGCCACTGTCAAAGTACACTTTCATCATGTCACACCACAACACATGTGTCAGTCCAGGCAAAACACACACAGTGACAGTCATGCTGCGTGCCATGGACATTTCTATGCATGTCCAATGGACTCACGAATCATACAATGTAATGGGACTCACATGAATCATGGGTCATGCCTATCACATGCACACACTTCACCTCAGTCACATCCATCTGGCCCCGTACACCCCAATCACAGTGCATACAGGGATGACTAGGCTGCATCAGTGAATCAGTACATTGTCACAGACATGTGTCATGCATCCATGGCACTCACAAGTCACAGACACGCAGGTCAGGCACACAGACATGGATACCACATATGTATCTGGCATCAGCACCCATCCCTCGCCCCCACCCATGTCCAGGAACAGAGACTGCCATGCTGTCATGTGTGCAATCTGCACAGGGCTCCCCATGTCGCATTCAAACACATGCAACAACCATGCGGTTCACACATTACAGGTCGCACATGCATTACCATGATGTCCCTGCACACATACATGCGTACATGGCCTATGTCACACATGCAGGCAAGTATCAGACAACCAGCACACTGCAACATGCCCTGTCTCACACAGCAATGCTTGGCCACTTACCGCTCAACTCCAGACGGGTCTCCCTCTCAAGGACCTGGCTGTGGAGCGCTGGGTGTGCGCGTTCCAGGACCCTCAACTGGATGGAACTCATGCGGCCCCGGCCCCCCTCCACAAGGCGCCGGGCCTTCATGAGGGTCCTGGACCTCAAGTCCTCCCAGCGCTTCTTGACCTTCTGGATGGTGCGGGTTGCCACCCCCTCCGCGTCCTCTCCCGTCCTTCCCTGTTGGCGCGGGACGATCCGAAGAGGGCATCATACTGCCCCAGGACTTGCTCCACCAGGACACCAACTTCGGTGGCTGTGAAGCTGGTGCCCCTCTGCCCCTCTGGCCGGGGGTTGCCACTGGTGTCAGATGTGGATGTGCCCGACATGGCAACCCCAGGGGCAGGAGTGGGTGGCCAACTGGGTCCTGGGGCTGGGCTGTGGAGCGATGTCATTTGAGTCGGGACTCTTCTGTACCAGCAGGGGTGGACACAGCAACTGGACCCCTGCAGATGGCTGATGTGCAGGTACCAAATGGCAGGGCACGGTGGCAGCAGGCAGGCAGGCAGGCAGGCAGGCAGGCAGGCAGGCAGGCAGCAGCAGATGGCATGTGGGAGGCTGCTTGGGGCACTGGGGGCCAGTGAATTGGCCTTCTGGGCAGGAGCGTGGTCTTCCGTGTGTTTTTGCGTGGCCAGCTTGATACGGAGTAATTAGGCACGTGAAAAATCTGCACGCAGCGTGTAATGCGCGTAAGCGCGCCTGAAAAACTGCAAGTCCGCTTGTAATAGGAGGAAAGGGCCCATGCATAAGCGTGCGCGCGTGAAAAACTGCACGTCCGCGTGTAATGTGCGTAATCAAACGTGAAAAAGTGCACGTCCGCATGTGACGTGACGCGCGCGTGCGTTTCCCTCAGCACGGGTTAAAGGTGAGCGGGCCCAGCAGTTCGCTGTACATGCCTTTCGTGGAGACCGACGTGTGTTGCTGCTTCCAGTTGTTTCGCGCGCCATCTACTTCACAGCTCTCAAGGACGTATCTCTTCTTTTGGCGGGGGTATTGGCTACGCGTGTTTTTCTGCATCGCGCTAGTCAGACGGTGAGTCGCAAACGCTCCTTTTCCCACTGCGGGTGCCCCTGTGTATCGCACCCATTTTCGATGTCATCGTAGCCTGCGTGTCCCACGCGTACGTGTTATTCGTGTTACAGGGTGCCACCGCGTACTGCGGGAGGTTTAATCCACGCACGTAGGCTGCAGGGTTGCGTGCACGGTTTTACTGCAGTTTTGGGGTGCCTGAGCGTTGCGTGACCCGTCAACACATCACCGGGGTCACATACAGCCTTGCAGGTGCAGGGGGGCTGTTAACATCTTGCTTCCCACCCCCTTCACCCCAATTGCCCAGGTCAATTGTGCTGTACACCTCCCATTGGCACCACTCCATCTGTGCCAGCACTATTACATCTGTGCCATGGTAGGGAGGCTACCAAAGGTGAGGGGCGCCTCAGCTGGGGGTCCTCCTCGTGGCGGGCGTGGTCGGGGACGTGGCCGTGGTGACCAGGGAGTAGGGGGACTCCATGGTGTCCAGGGCAGCCACAGAGGGGGAAGAGGCAGGGGTGCGCCACTTGAGCACAATGTTGTGCCATGTGTTGGTGCAGCCATGCCACCACCCCCTGTGGTTCAGGGGGATGCAGCTCCTGCATCTGGCACTGGCACCCGTATGACCCGGCAGTCCGTTTCATCGACTGCCACGGGCCCAAGGGTAGCGGTAGCTGCAGGTGCAGCTGTGGACACCGCCACCCAGGCTCAGGGTCTGCCAGCGCAGGCTGCGTTGGCACTTGAAGAGCCCTTGGTAGATCTCCAACAGGCCAGGGGGGAAACCATTGGGGCAGGCCGGGCTGCTCAGACCAAGACACGTGTCCCTGGGGCAGTCATGTCATCTGCTGCCCCGAACAGCCGGGTGTTGGCAAGTGCAGGGGCAGATGCACCCAACAGCACCACGGTGTGAGTCTGCCAACCAGGACCGTTGCGGTCAATGACCCTGCCACAGCTGATGTTGCTGCGCAGGGTCCATTAGTGGGCACCAAGCTGCCACTGACACAAGTCAGGCCTTTGGTCATCCCTCCACCTGCCACTCCCTCGGCTCAATCCACCCAACCCACTGGCCATACTGGTCAGGGCGGCATTAGCCAGCCAGGGTCTGCGCCACAGTCCAAGAGGAGGAAGGTTGCATCTGCAGCACAGGCTGGGACCCCACACACAGCCACGACCTCCTGCACGTCGAGGAAGAAGCCTTTCTGTAAGCAGGAACTGGACTTCCTCATGGACTACGTGCGGGGACACAGCCGTGACATGCTAGTGGGTGCCAATAGTCAGACTACGGCTGCCCAACGTGACACCCACTGGAAGCATGTTGCGGAACATGTCAGTTCATTCGGCCATGAGGTGCGCACGGCACAGGAGTGCAAAAAGCGCTGGAATGACATCAAGCGCAGCACTAAGGCCAAGCGTGCCTCAAATTACAACTTGACTCTGGTGACTGGCGGTGGGCCTGCACCAGAGGAGGAAGAACTCACTCCGCATGAGGCTCTCGTTGCGGAGTTCATACCACCAGAATTGGTCGAAGGTGTGGGAGAGATGCTGGACTTTGATGCCCAGTCCAGTGAGTGTTGATGCGTAGTTGTTGAGGACGTGTCTGTTTCACTTGTGGGATGTGTTGTGCATGATTGCTGCTACATGTGACGTGTACATGGTTCTGATGTGTAAGTAATGCAATGCCACCGTCATGCATGTCTCCTCTGCCTGCATGCGGGACTCCATGTGGCCATGCTCCCTTGCCCCTCCTCTGCCACTCTGCACCCCAGTTCCACCTTTGCACTGGTCTGCTACATTCTTGCCAATGTGTAGTTTCATGTTCATGTGTCCTGTGTAGATGCTAACTTCCAGCTTAGAAAGTGCCAGACATATGCCGTGTGGTACAGCCTTAGTACTCGATGCAGGGTATCCCACTTGTACTGTGCATGGGTCAGATGTCCCGCAGGGACATGAGTGCCCATTCATGCTCCATGTGCAATGCACGCATGCCCCTATGTGTCCTTGACTGGATGATCACTGTAATATGAGTCCTTGGTTACATACATTGCCTGCCATATTATCATCGGCCTCCCTATGTCAACTGTGGCTCAGTCCTGCGTTGCACACATGTTTAGGCTCTGACAATCTGTGTGGCTCACAGGCCTCAGCCTGTTCAATGGCCAATGACTCTGTCCAACTCTTGTCGTGTCTTCTTCACACGTGGCCGGCCTCCGGATCTTCCATCATGTGTCCTGCCCACTGTCCCAGCATCATTTGCAGTGTTGTAATTGAAATCACATTAAGCTGTTGATGCCAGTCAACACTGCTTGTCAATACACAGGTGTATGGTCAGCCTTTTGATACCATGCTAGGCATCCCTGCTTTGGTACTGGGGTGGAGGGGTGCTTGCCTTCTAGACATGGTACACATTGAATACACAATGCACGTGATGTCTGATTTTGACATTGCACTGCCTTCACATTTCCCGGCACACACCATGGAGTGCTTGTACATGTAGGTAGTGAGTGGCGTACACATTTTCTGCACTGCATAGACCCACTTCCATGCAAACTGCCACCTTTCAACAGGTCTGATCAAAGAAGCTATTCTAAGTAGACCCAGCATGCATGCCAGGTCATATGTTGTGTGTCACATGTCTGCCGGATGCCTTTGCTGTCGGTGTGTGTGTGTGTGTGTTGTGTGCTTCTGACATGTGTAGTGACCTTTTCCTCTCTATTTTTCAGGTGATTACGCAATGGATGCAGAGGATGGTGTTGTCATGCCAGACACAGGGTTGGTAAGACCACATCAACCCGGCACTAGTGGGGGTCGTGGGGTGGTAGGCCACGAAAACCCCCAAGTGCTGCAGTCCATCCTGTCTCTGGCTGCCTATGAGTCCAGCCTTGATGACGACTCTGACGTCCATGTTGAGTTGGATGAGCATCAAGTCCATGTGTCAGGGGTGAGTGATTCTGATGTGGACACTCCTCTGTCTGCGACACCTGCACTGAGGGATCAGACAGTCTTGGTTCCTCCGCCCGTGTTGGATCGGGACGCAGGGTCACCCTCCACACCAGTCACTGATGTGCCTGGGACATCACGTTGACGGGGGCATGTAGTCGTGCAGCCGCAGGCGGTGCCAACACAGCGAGGACCCCCGGTCCTTGGGTCCCGCAGGGGTCAAGCCCGGCAACGCGGTCGCCGCGCGCAACCGCTGTATACTGAGTGGGAGCAAGACATGACTGCCAATTCAGAACGGCAGGGGGCAGCAATGGAGAACATCGCTGACAGCATGGAGCGTGTGGCCCGATCTGTGCTCCCCCCTGCTAGGCAGGTGCTTCTCCAGCAGCAGGCGGCACGGTCCACGGCCCGCTCACTCAGGCTGGGCATGGCGGCCTCAGACAGGGCACGCCAGGCTGAAATGTCGTCTCTGCGTCAAGCAATTGCTGCTCACGCAGAGGCGCACATGGATGCCCTGAGGGAGGAGTATGCCTCCCTCAGATCCACTCTGGGTGTCCTTATGATGTCCCAGAGGCAGCGGGCAGAGGAGAGGTTTGCACAGCTTGAGCGCACCATCTTGGCTGAGCTACAGGCTTGCCGGGAGGTGCAGCGGTTGTCCAGCCAGGCCTTGCAGGAGGAACTCCGTGTTACACGTGCTACCTTGCAAGAGGAAGCACGTGTATCACGTGAGGTTCTGCATGCAGACCTATGTAACATCGCCACACAGAACCAGGCTCACCTGTCCGGCAGACTTGCTGCTGACGAGGGGCAAGCTGCGGCTAGGCGTGGCCAGGCTACTGTGCCACGTCCTCCTTTCCAGGATGAGCCAGACTCGGACGACCATCTATCTCCCACATAGGTCGTGCTGTGAAGGCGTTGAGCCCATGGAGGTATTTTTTTTTGGCTCAGCATCATCGCATGTGGATGTTGAGCAGCACCCTGTACCTCCCCCCTCCTGGGTGCCTCCCCTCCCCCCCGGGTCGTATGTGGCCATTTTTGATTTTTCTTTTAGTTTAGTTAGTTAAGTTTCAGTTTGATAGTTTAAATAGGTAATGTAGGTTTTCCATAGTTAGTGTAATTAGTTAATAGTTGAGTTAGTTTAAAATTTGTAGTCTATTGTGCTTACATGTGACAGTGCGGTGCCTTGTGGTTTTTGAAGGCATCCACTGTCTATTCCAGCTGGGCCCTTCATGGTTGTCTTGTGTATGTGTTTGCTGCTTGGGTTCCTTGACTCACATATGCCACTCCTGCCTCCCTTATCCATGGGCTCGCAAGGATGGTTCAGTGTTACAGAATTTTACACAAGGGCTTTGGACTGTCATATCTGTGGCATGTCTGGTGCTTTGTGACTTGTGTTGACACCCCTAGTGGGGATGATTTAGGTGTAATTGTCCACTGTTCAGCTTTTGCTAGATGGGGCGTGTCATGATTAATGTGGACATTGATTGCTATGCATTGTGTATTATGTTGTATATCTTTCCTGTACACGTGCTTGTTGCAAATCATGCTGTAGATAGTGTTCCACACTTTGGAGGTGAAAGACGGACTGATGGTGTGATTTGTGATGTGACTCTCTGACATGGTCAAGTAATGAGATGCCTGAGGAGACACACACAGATCACTTTGATGCATTAATCATGTGTTTCATGCACTTTCTGCAGGGGGATGAGGCACCATAGCACCTTTGCCAGCAGACATGGCCCATTGGACGACGTAATTCCTGACCCGTTTGTTGGTGCCCACATGCACATGTGTGCACAAGCAGAGCCACAGTGATTGCAGACCCACATCCAAGAACTGCTGACATGTTCCAAGGAACTCCAGGCAAGGTGAGCATCACAGGGGGGCCACGAGACAGCAAAGCTTGCACCAGGCGAGTTGCACATGCAGGCTTAGTCACAGCACTGAGGGTGAGCTTAGACAAATATTGGTGTTGAAGCACACAATGCAGCTCAGATGTGTTTGTGGACTGATGGCTGTTGAAAGTAGGGTTGTCTGGGACACATGCGGGGGCAGTGGCACATACCCTGCGGTACACCAAGGTTCATTGAGGCACTTGTATCAACCATGTAGCCTTCCAAGACATGGAAAGGGGCAGCTCACAGGGACATACAGCAAGGGACATACTCGGGTGCAGTGCATGTCTATTCCACGTACTTCATGATAAATGCACTGGCAACTTTGTTTTGGTCATGGTGGTACGCCACTTGCTCTGTAGTCATGGCTTGCCATATGGGTCTGTCTGCTTACCCAGGGAACATTGCATGTTGTGTGAATTGTGACACATTGGTGTTCCATTTGCCACGCACTCACCAGCGGCTGACTTACTGCATTGACTTTGAATGACCCGTCACAGGGGTGATGTTATATATGGGTACGAAGCATGGAGCACAGATTGTCTGTTTGTAGAGTAGTTGGTTGTTATGGGGCATGTTTTGTGTTGTGTTTTTGTGTAATTGGCACGTACAGGTTGTTGACTGTGTCTCTCTTTGCAGCATTGCAGTGCTCCTGTAACCGGACCTGAGAGTGCGCAGGCAGGAGGCCAGCACTCAAAACCAGAGATAAGTGTCTTGTTGTTTTTCTTACAAACTGCCCTGCATAGGCTTGCTGGGGAGTGTACTGATGCATGGATGTATGTGTGGTCCTATTTGGTATGTTTTTTACCCTAATCACCCGTGATCCTATGCAATTTTGAAACCTGTACCCTCTACCCGGTGTTCCTGCTTCCCATGCCTATCCAAGCAACGTTCCCTGACCCTCTTTCCCCACTGGGGTTGCGGATGCCTGTGTAAGCCCCGAACTTGCAGGCGCCAAAACCCTAGAGGGGGTGGTTGGTTCGTACCACTCCTGAGCCTGGACTTCAGAAGGCCATGACAATGATGTCCAAGTTTGTTTGGATTGTGCATGTGTTCATGCAGGTTGTACATTTTCGTGCATTCCCTAGTTTCATGTTTCATTCCTACTCCCCTCACCTGCCACGCATTCCAGTCATCCAGTGTGTCTACACCTGTCCCGACTGCATATCCCTGAACCTCATTCCCCACCAGGATCTCAGGAACCTGTGTGAGTTTGACCTTGCAGGCACCCGGGACATGGTGTGGGTGGTTGATTCATGAGACTCCGGCGCCTGTACAGGGGACCTGTGACAGTACACATCCATTCATGGTGCATCATCCTATGTCATGTACCACACATGTCTCACATCCTGTCGTGACATTGTTTTGCTGTGCTACCTTGGTTGTTGCATCATTGTGGTAGTACTTGGCCTTTGAGACGTACTGCTACGTCAAGTCATCTACTGGAGGGTGTTTGGGTTCCTTTTCATGCCTTGGATTATGTGATTATGGAAATGAGTGTGGATTCTGAGGGTTCAGGCATCTCTTTACACACAAGGTGGGAGATGGACACGAAGGGTAAAGGTGATCCTGTGGCCAGGTGGGAATGAGGGTTGGAGGCTCCATGACCCAGGTGCAGTTGTTCAGTGGGCATGGTCATTTGCGAGGGGGGGGGTTGTTGTTGATAGTTGCGTTGCCCTGCAGTGTGATGGGAACTCTGACATTGTAATGTTGTTGTCCTATGTACATGTTGTGTTCTGCTGATCAATGCCTGTTCATGTGTTGTGTTTTCCTTTCAGGTGCGAGGGGATAGTAGTGGTTTGACATGCTGGGGTGTACACATGGTGGATGTTCACATGTGATGTGTTGGGAACACTGATGGTCACTTGAGTGCACATGCATATGTGGAGTGCATGTCCTTGCAGAACCACACACTTGCACTCGGATGCACTCCATGTACTCCCCCCCTTGCATATCCACGTGTACACTGTTTGCCTTCTGGTGCCCACTGTGTCCCGGCAGCACATGTTCTGTGACCGATTATGGTTCCAGTACATGCCTAATTTGATGTTTGATGTAGTCTGTCACTTAGATGTGATGCTCAGGGTGTGCATCACACGCAATGGCTGTTCACTGTGCTGTGCGCTGAGCAGTGTGATGCAGGAGTAGGACACTGCACACATGAGCTGCAGTGTTGATTTTGCAATGCATAATGTGCATATAGACAGGCATTCATTGTGATGTTACGTCTACGACTGTTGTAATGCATTTGGAATGGACGTATTTTGGGTGGGACTTTTTGTTGGTCTGTCATTTCATCGGATTCCGGGTCAGGCATCATTGTCCGATGCCACTGTACATTTAGGACATGGCAATGTGTACCTTATCGTTACTGGGTCGGTGTATGGGTATTGCCTGCCATGTCATGTTGATGTTTGGGAGGGTTTGACTGACATGACAGTGATGGCCATGGCCTGTTTTGCAGGTGTGTGTGATGCACACCTTGCATGTCCAGGTCATCCGCTTCTCAGAGCAACTAGCTGGGGGTAGGTTTCTCTCAGCAGCAGGGCCCTCCCCCTCGAACAGACTTCCTGCCTGACTTGAACTTGAGGGGAACCATCGCCAGTTCTGGAAGCACCTCAAGACCTTCCTCTTTGCTTCTGCTTACTCTCTGCCTCTCCCTTGCAGAATTCTTCACTGGAACTGCACAGGAGCTGCAACTGGGACACTCTCACCAACCTCGGTCCCTGGGCCAGCCACTGTCCACTTGCACTGCCACCCTGGCAACCCCTGCACTGCGGGACTGTCTCTCTATCCCTACAGCCCTCCCTTCACGGCACTTGTCTGCACTTACCTTTGCAGTTGCCACCAGGCGACCTATGTATTATTTTTTTGGCCTACTTCCCCTGTACTGGACTCCCCCCCACCCTTCCCCTTGCACTTTTCCCTTCCCCCTACCCCTGCACTTGCACAATCTCAATGACACCTGGCCTAGTAGTACCGTTCTCTGTGTTCCCTTGTTCCCCCCCCCACTGCCTCATTGTGCCTTGGAATACTTGTGTATGGCTCATGTCATGTCACATGTCATATGTGTGCATTTTGGTTGCACAGGATAGCTTGTGTTTAAGTAGCTAGGGATGCAGACGATGTGGCACTTCCATGGCAACTATCTCAGGGTGGTAGGGTTGTGACAGTTGACTGTCACTTTGTCATCATCGATTGTCACCTGGTATGTGCCAGGCCTGTGTGCACTCCGCAGGGGTGGGAGTTTAGGTGAAAAATGTGGCCACAAGCTGGGTCCGGGCTACCTCGCCACGTGCCCTGTCCCCTCCCATGGGCAGCACCTGTGCCTGTGGTTGGGGATGTGGGGGCACCACCATGTCCACCGGGACGCCCTGCCGTGTTGCAACATTGTGCAGGACACATGCTGCCACAATGATCCTGCACACAACTGCTGGTGCATAGAGTAGTTGCCCACCAGAGCGGTCAAGGGAGCGGAAACGTGACTTGAGCACTCCGAATGTGCGCTCCACTATGCCCCTGGTTGCAATATGGGCAGCGTTGTATCTTACCTGGGGTGGTGTGGTGGGGTTCCGGATTGGCGTCATCATGTGGTTGCTCAGAGGGTAGGCACTGTCCCCTGGGGAGGTGATAATTGTTGAGATTATTAGGGTTGGTATATTTGTCTGTGTGTGACTTGCATGCATGTGCAAGGGCATTTGTACTCACCTAGGAGCCATGTGTCGCCATGCTGCCCAGCTTCCAGGGCCCGGCTCAGGGCGGACATTCTGTATATGAAACTGTCATGGGTGGAGCCAGGGTAGTTTGCATAGACAGAGGTGATGATTCCCTTTGCATCGCATACCACCTGTACATTGATGGAATGCCAGTGCTTGCGGTTTCGGTAGATGTGCTCAGTGGCCCTAGGTGGACGTAGGGCCACATGGGTGCAATCTATGGCACCGAGCACTTTGGGGAAGTGTGCCACCCTGAAAAAATCCAGGACAACGGCCTGCCTTTCTGCGGGTGTTCTGGGCATGTATATGTGCCTCCGGACTGAGGGGCGCGCTGTCATGATTGCCAGTACCTGGTGTAGGCAGCGTGACTGCGTGGCCTGTGAGACCCCCCCCACTATGGCAGTGGTCCGCTGAAACGACCCAGTGGCCAAAAAATGCAAGACATTGAGCAGCTTCTCCAAGCGGCTCAATGCTTGGGAGCAAAGGGTGGGGGATGTGAGGTCATCTTCCCACTCCCTGACCAGGTCTAGGATGATATGGGGTGGAATCCTATACCTGCCGTAGACCTGGTCGTCAGGCATCCCAAAAAGGCTTGTCCGTGGTGCAAAAATGCGTGCCCTGGCTATTCTCCTCCTCCTGCGGTGTCCCACAATCAGTGCAGCAACAAATGGGGCATTCATCGTCGCTGTATATACGCGTTTGTTGTTTGCGCGCACTTTTATGCTGTGCGCGGGCGCGGGACGCCTCCGTGTGGGCGGACTCGTTGGTTTCCCGTATTCGGGTGTCATCGCGTCTGATCGGAGGGGAGCGAGCGTACACGCGATTGGCCTAGGTACGTGTGTTTCGGGGTGCGCGGGTAGTTCCACACGCGATTGGCCTGGGTACGTGTGTTTTGGGGTGCGCGGGTAGTTCCACACGCCATTGGCCTGGGTACGTGTGTTCCGGGGTCCCGTGAACTTTCACACGCGATTGGTTGGAATCCACGTGTGTACTGTCATCACGTGCAATGAGGGATACTCCCTCGCACGTCACGTCACAGACGCGCTCATGCGCTGAGGGCTTTTGGTCCAATGAAAATGCGTATGCGTGCAGACGCGCTTACGCGCTAAGGGCCTTTCCTCGAATTACACGCTGACGTGCAGAATTTTCACGTGCCAAATCACTCCGTATCAAGCTGGCCACGCGTAAGCACACGGAAGACCACGCTCCTGCCCAGAAGGCCGAACTACTGCCCCCCAGAGCCCCGAGCATGCTCCCACCTGCCATCTGCTGCTGCCTGACTGCCTGCTGCCCACGTGCCCTGCCATTTGCTGCCTGCACATCAGCCAGGGGTGCTGTTGGTGTGACCACCCCTGCTGGAACCAAAGACTCCCGACTGGGATTCCATCGCTCCACAGCCCAGCCCCAGGACCCAGTTGCCCACCCACTCCTGCCTCTGGGGTTGTCATGTCGGGGCAAACTCCATCTGTGACCACTGACAACCCCCGGCCAGAGAGGCAGAGGGGCACCAGCTTCAGTGGCACCGAAGTTGGTGTCCTGGGGCAGTATGATGCCCTCTTCGGAAGTTCCTGCGCCGACAAGGAAGGACGGACTCGGATCTGGACTGACATCGTGACTGCTATCAACGCAGAGGGGGTGGCAGTCCGCGACTTCCAACATGTCAAGAAGCGCTGGGAGGACTTCAGGTCCAGGACCCTGAACAAGGCCCGGTGCCTCTTGAAGGCAGCGGATGCCAAGGGGCGCCGGGGCCACTTGTCGGAAGAACAGATGAGGGTCCTGGAACGCATATCCCCAGCGCTCCACGTCCAGGTCCTTGAGAGGCAGACCCGTCTGGAGTCGAGCGGTGAGTGTACATGCATCCTGATTGTGAGTAGTGCGTGTGGTGATTGTTCAGTAGTGTGCAGGTTGCACATCTGTTTGTATGGGGTCGAGTATGGGTGCGGGTGTACAGGGCCGTGGGGCTGACACATGCGAGGGCTGTAATGTGTGAGACATGGATGGTGCCTGTGTGTGTGGGCTTGCATGCCAAATGCAGTTGTGTGGGCACACAAGTTTGTATGAATGTGTATGTGAGTAGACATGTCCGTGATGTCACGCATGTATGTTGTTTTCAGGTGCATGTATCAGCGCTGTGTACATGTGCATGTGTGTGTATTTGACAAGGGTGCAACAGTGATGCAACATGGATGCATGTGACAGCTTTAAGTGGAAGCCTGATGGGCAGATGTGACATGGATGCCCGTCTGAACACTGCGACACTTGGCAGAGGTGTACACATGCATGCAAGTGTGGTGGTGTGTGTACATGTGTGGTGTACTTCCTGTGTTGCATGTGATGTCTGGCTCACCTTTGGCTGCTGATGCTGTTGTATGTGTATGGATGGTGTTGGCAGTTGCAATATGGCTGTGGTATGGCTCGTGTGTGCAAGTTGTAATGACATGTGTGTTGGGGATTGTGATGACATGTCTGAGGTTTGCCAATGCCACTCATGTACAACTGTCATGTGTCTATGTGTCCATTGTACAGTGCCCTGATGCGTGTGTTTTGTTTCTCCCTGTCTGCAGCGTCAACTGATGAAGAGGGCGGAGAAGGTGCTGTGGAGCACAGCGGCGGGGATCCCACCGCCAGCCGGAGACGCAAGGCCCGGCTCCCCTCCCATGTTGTCATCTCGTCGGGGAGTGAGGAGTCCGGTGCCGCGTCCCAGGCCGCAGCTGCCGGGGGGAGGTCCAAGAGGCGGAGGTTGCAGTTGGACTCCTCGGCAGCAGAAGGGGCAGCTGGGACCCCACAGGGCCCAACGGGGGAAGATGGCACAGAGTCATCCAGGTTGGTGGGGGGTTTGGTGGAGGAGGAGGCCGTGCAAGCACCGGAGACGGGGTCTGGGGGTGGGGATCCCACTGGTGCTAGTGGTGCAGTGCAGGACCAGGGACAGGAGGCAGCACAGGCCGCCGCAGAGGTGCCTGTGTGCAATCCTGTCCCTGATCCTGTCCCTGCATCATCTTGCACCAGCAGGGATGCCCATGTCCAGACCAGTTTTCAGGCAGGGGATGAGCTGACGTCAACTGGCCTTCCTCTGCCTGCGGACGTGGCTATCCAGGCCCGGGTTGAGCCTGTCCTGGCTGGTGTGGCGTTGCGTCAACGGGCCATGCGAGGTGACCTGCAGTCTTTTCATGAAGAGACTGCACGTCATCTCGAATGGCTCGTTGACCACGTCAGCCTGCTGGGACAGGTCACCCAGGCCGGATTCCTCCGTCTGATGGGGCTTGCCACGACCCCCTCCTCAGCTGGACCGCCTACGCGCCAGTCGTACTCTGTGCCATCTTCCCACCCATCAGTCACCTGGGTGCCCTGTGGAGCTGCCTCTGACGGTGCGGCCAGGCTGGTGGAGGAGGCATCCCTGCCACAGTCGGGAGTCGGACGTCCAGCAGGGGTGGCCACGTCAACGACTGCACCCCAGCCGGCGCAGGATGTGCAGGCAGCAGGAGGCAGTGCAGGGGCAGAGGCACAGCAGCAGCAGCACCATGGTGGGAGCCATGAAGGCTCGGGGCCTTCGACATCGGAGGGGCAGGCATCGGCCGGAGGGCAGGAGGACCCAGGACAAAAAGTGTCTTCCGTGTGGCAGCGGTTGGGCCACTCCATAGATGCGGAGCGGCAGCGGGCGGAAGAGGCACGGCTCTCAATGGTCAGGGCGGAGAACTCCATGCAGAGGGCCCTGAGGCGGGTCGAGTGCCTCAAGGCAATCCGCAGGGCTTTGGAGGTGGACACGTCGACGGCCCTGCGGACCCTCGGGGCCATGGAGGAGGACCGCCTCCGGGACATTGAGGAGGAGTTCGATGATGCCCTGGCCCGGCACATCCAGAAGTGAGCCGTGGAACTAGCCCGCTGCCCTTGTACATAGTTATGTAGGTAGTGTTAGGTTTCATTTTTGTTTTTATTTCATTTGGACCTTTTGGACATTGGCCACATTTTTGTATATAGTTTTTTTAATTAGTTAGTGTAGTTAGATAGGTTTCCTTTATTTTGTTGGGATAATGGACCCTGGCTTCTTGCATTGTACATAGTTGTGGACTTGTACATACTTTCTTTTTTAACATTCTCCATGGATCAATGGCTTATTATTTTTATTTCCCATTGGATTTTGTTTGGTGGACATTGACTTTGTACTACATTACTTTGGATTTCTATATTCTTTATTTTTTTAAGTTTTGAACGGACATGCTTCTTTTCATTTTTTTCCATTCACATTTCTGTTTCTTCATTTTTGTTTCTATTCATCTTTCCTTTACTACATTATTTTTTTGTTGAACTTCAATGTGTGGTATCTCATTGTTTTCATGCATTTCATGTTATGTGTTTTGAGAATCACTGACACCCATTGGGTGTATGTGAGGGACATGTGTGTGTTTTGGAACTTGCAATTGGTGTTCTGTGATGTAATTGCAAAATATGAGTGGGTGGATGCAATACTCGGGTGGGTGTTTTGCATTTGGGGGCTGACCATAGAGACCAGGGATCTGGACTGTGATGACATGTTGGGTGGGGAACATGAGTTGGACATGGCTGGGGGCCTGCTGGCAGGTGCCCCACAGTGCTGGGGGGTGGGGGGGTGTGGGGAACATGATTTGGACATGGGTGGGGGCCTGCTGGCAGGTGCCCCACAGTGCTGGGGGGTGGGAGACATGAGTTGGACATGGGTGGGGGCCTGCTGGCAGGTGCCCCACAGTGCTGGGGGGTGGGGGTGGTGGGGAACATGAGTTGGACATGGGTGGGGGCCTGCTGGCAGGTGCCCCACAGTGCTGGGGGGTGGGGGTGGTGGGAGACATGAGTTGGACATGGGTGGGGGCCTGCTGGCAGGTGCCCCACAGTGCTGGGGGGTGGGGGTGGTGGGAGACATGAGTTGGACATGGGTGGGGGCCTGCTGGCAGGTGCCCCACAGTGCTGGGGGGTGGGGGTGGTGGGAGACATGAGTTGGACATGGGTGGGGGCCTGCTGGCAGGTGCCCCACAGTGCTGGGGGGTGGGAGACATGAGTTGGACATGGGTGGGGGCCTGCTGGCAGGTGCCCCACAGTGCTGGGGGGTGGGGGTGCTGGGAGACATGAGTTGGACATGGGTGGGGGCCTGCTGGCAGGTGCCCCACAGTGCTGGGGGGTGGGGGTGCTGGGAGACATGAGTTGGACATGGGTGGGGGCCTGCTGGCAGGTGCCCCACAGTGCTGGGGGGTGGGGGTGGTGGGAGACATGAGTTGGACATGGGTGGGGGCCTGCTGGCAGGTGCCCCACAGTGCTGGGGGGTGGGGGTGGTGGGGAACATGAGTTGGACATGGGTGGGGGCCTGCTGGCAGGTGCCCCACAGTGCTGGGGGGTGGGAGACATGAGTTGGACATGGGTGGGGGCCTGCTGGCAGGTGCCCCACAGTGCTGGGGGGTGGGAGACATGAGTTGGACATGGGTGGGGGCCTGCTGGCAGGTGCCCCACAGTGCTGGGGGGTGGGGGTGCAAGGGGACATGTGGCTTGGCTGGGGGGCATGGCCATGGTGGATGGGCTGCCTGCGGGACATGACATGGGGTGCAGGGTAGTCCCCTGTGGTGTGGGATGCCTGCAGAGGTTGTGGAGGGGGTAGAGGGGAGACCTGGGAGGACCCACACTGCCAATTCACGTCTTGAACTTCCCGCACACCCACGTAATACACTACCCCACTCGCACAGGCCCTTTCGCGTGTGGAACCACCCGCGAGCCCCTGAAATCCACGTACCCAGGCCAATCGCGTGTAGACTTTCTCGCGCACCCCTGAAATCCACGTACCCAGGCCAATCGTGTGTACACTTTCTCGCGCACCCCTGAAATCCACGTACCCAGGCCAATCGCGTGTAGACTTTCTCGCGCACCCCTACAATCCACGTACCCAGGCCAATCGCGTGTAGACTTTCTCACGCACCCCTACAATCCACGTACCCAGGCCAATCGCGTGTAGACTTTCTCGCGCACCCCTGAAATCCACGTACCCAGGCCAATCGCGTGTAGATTTTCTCGCGCACCCCTGAAATCCACGTACCCAGGCCAATCGCGTGTAGACTTTCTCGCGCACCCCTGAAATCCACGTACCCAGGCCAATGGCGTGTAGACTTTCTCGCGCACCCCTAATATCCACGTACCCAGGCGAATCGCGTGTAGACTTTCTCGCGCACCCCTGAAATCCATGTACCCAGGCCAATCGCGTGTAGACTTTCTCGCGCACCCCTGAAATCCACGTACCCAGGCCAATCGCGTGTAGACTTTCTCGCGCACCCCTGCAATCCACGTACCCAGGCCAATCGCGTGTAGACTTTCTCGCGCACCCCTGAAATCCACGTACCCAGGCCAATCGCGTGTAGACTTTCTCGCGCACCCCTAATATCCACGTACCCAGGCCAATCGCGTGTAGACTTTCTCCCGCACCCCTGAAATCCATGTACCCAGGCCAATCGCGTGTAGACTTTCTCGCGCACCCCTGAAATCCACGTACCCAGGCCAATCGCGTGTTGACTTTCTCGCGCACCCCTGAAATACACGTACCCAGCCCAGTCGCGTATGGAAACACCCGCACACCCCTGGAATACACGCTCCCAGCTCTGCGTTTGCTGCTGCCCTTTGCACTGGGTTGGGGATTTTGATGGCTTTTCCCTGCGCGAGAGGCGTTCTTGGAGGCGTAACTGGCGCTGCTGCAGGGTCGCTGCGCCACTGTGCGCCACGGCTGGTTTTGGTGGCTGGAATCCATGAATACGCTGTGCGCGGAAATGGATTTTAGCGCACGCGGCTGGCGCAGGGATTCGCACGCGCACACTGTGCGCCAGCCGCGTGCGCCACTTGTGCGCTGAATTCTATGAATCGGCCCCTAGGTTTTGTAGTACATACATTTTTCGCAGAGATGGAGTCCATCTTACTTATGCTGGCAATCAGATTTTTCTGAGAAATGTACAAAATGCATTGCAACCTTTTTTGGAATTACAACAACGATTTTGAAGTAGATGTTAAGCATTTACAATTTTTGACTTGCAAACACCACCCAAAGGCTCTTTTCAGAGCCACCACTTCTTTCCAGAGAAAATTACAATGTTTGTGATGGAGTAGCAACCCAATTTTTTTAATGTTCGCGAACTGTCCGCGGACTTCTAAAAAATACAAAGAGCTTCATTTATTTTCACTTCTATTTTTTAACTGGGAAAGGCGGCTCTGAAAAGAGCCTTATTTTTTTTTATTTTTGTAATTTTGTATTTTGTTTGGTTTTTCAGACACGACACACTAGGAGAGGAGGGTAAAGGAGGGTAAAGGGGGGGACACCAACCACAGGGATAAGAAAGGGTGAGCTGAGAGAGGAAGATGTAGAGTGGGTTTTATTTGGGTAGTGAGCAGGTCTTCTCGTGCTCTGAGACGATCGTCTCAAAAGCACTCCGAAGTCGATCCCCCCTGCAGAGTACTGTGTCACAGTACATACATACAACTGTGACCCTCGAAAGGTAAGGGTCATCAGCATTCTGTATGGCTTGTGAGGCAGCTTGGGAAAGACGCTGTCCCACAGAGATGGTCCTTGTGGTGACAGGATCAGAAACAGAGGATGAAGTAGAGGAAATCAACCTGCTACGTTCTTCGCAAGGTACAACCCTGCGAATAGCCCCAGAGTGAAATGACCTCAGGTGTCGCTTCATAGTAGTGGTCCCAAAGCTGTAGTTACCATGCTTCCCGCGACTGAGTATCATTTTGCACTCATTGCAGGTAACATGGTTTGCACGAGCCTTAGGACCATTCCCATGAATGGTAAATAACCGCCACACCCAAGACTCACGCCTAGTGCGGGTAGTAGGGATTTCCTCTACCTCATTCTCATCATCCTCTTCTTCCTCCTCCGCATCCTCAGTCCTGTTCCCCTCTTCAGGCCCTTGGGGAGGTGGTGGTGGTGGAGGGGGTGGTGGTGGTGCTGAAGCAGGTGCAGCACCAAGTGGCAGTTCAGCAGCCAAGGATGCCATGTCGATGATAGTGTAGTCTGCAGGTGGCAGCAAAAATCACTGTGTTCTGAAGAATAGCCAGAAACACAATGGGAATAAGCTCTTGGGCGTGGTCTTTTATAGGGGTGCTTGTGCGTGGTCCGCGGACATGCGCACTGTGCGCGGACAGATCGAACACAAAAAAAGGATCGGAAAATTTCAAAAGGTATATAGAAACTCAAGATTGCTATGTGGGACTTGTGGCATGGTGAGATTTTATTGAAAAATATTATGGATTAACTGAAAATGTACTTTTAAATTGTTCGGGGACACGAACAGTGTCCGCATTTCAGGACACACGATGAGCGTGGGCGCGGTCATGTGATCTGTTTGCGAACTAGTCTGCGAAGGAAGCGCCTGTCCGCAGGACACCAAGTGCATGGAGATTGGTTAGCGCATGCGCATTGATGTCCTACGGACACTGTTCGGGTTCTGAAGTAATTAAAAGTGCGTCACACGTGAAACGAACATTTCAGGACACCCCGTGTGTTCTTAGAACAGTTTAAACTTGGTAGCGAACAGTAAGGACAGATATAGTGTTCTTCAGGACATGTGTAATTTAGTTTATGTACGAACATTTCAGGACACCAATTGTGTTCTTAGAACACTTTCAATTGGGTAGCGAACATTACGAACAGTTGTACTGTTGTTCAGGACACATCATTTTCGTTTATTTACGAACATTTCAGGACACCAATTGTGTTCTTAGGACAGTTTTAAGTTGATAGCGAACATTACCGACAGATATAGTGTTCTTTAGAACACTTTAATTTTTGTTTCTTTACGAACATTTCAGGACACTACGAGTGTTCTTAGAACATTTTGAACTTGCAAGAGAACATTACGGACAGATGTAGTGTCCTCAGGACAGTTACATTTCCGTTTCTTTACGAACATTTCCGAACAACCGCGGTGTCCGTGGACACCTAAATTGGTTTTATCACAAGGAACTGAAAGTAATTACAACACAATATAAGAAAAGTAACTTTATTTCATATATATATACAATTATGACTGGGAAGGTGGGGCAGAAACGGAAACAAAAACAGGAGAATTAGGGATTTCTAGATAACTGGGATCAGGTGAAGAAGGGAAGGAAATCTCATCGAAACGCTTTGGTCCATAGACAGGGTTTGGGGTTAACTGCGTGGGATAGGGTGAGAGGGGACAAGTGCAGGTTGGACAATGGTGTGCTGTTGGGGGTTTCACATAATTTTCCACAAATTTTTTCAAATCCATAAAATTTTGCATAAGGTCGTCCATTTTTTGATTAATCTGCTGTAGAGTGATATTCTCTGATTGTTGTTGTGAGATGCTTGGAATTTTTGTATGGTCTGTAATTAAAAAAAATGTATATGTTAAATGTACACAAAATAATATTTATTAATTGGTTTATATAGTAAAGTGTGTACCATTAGGTGGACTATTTTCTAACATTTCCTCTCGTGGGAAATGCTCCTCTAGTCAGTCGAGAGTACTACACATTTCTGTGAGAAAACAAAAAGGTAATATGTTTTTTTTTTCTAATATAGAAAGTTTATAAATATATGAGTAAAAAGAAGTGCACTTACTATGTCTGGTGAGATATGTAATCAGTAGTGTATACGTCTGGTCTTGCTGTTGGTTGTGGAGCGTCTGTGAGGTAATTATGGTGGAAGCCACTTTATCTTCTTTTGGTATATTCCATTTTAAAACATATTGGGGGTAATTCATAGAATTCAGCGCACAAGTGGCACATGCGGCTGGCGCACAGTGTGCGTGTGCGAATCCCTGCGCCAGCCGTGTGCGCTAAAATCCATTTCCGCGCACAGCGCATTCATGGATTCCAGCCACCAAAACCAGCCGTGGCGCACAGTGGCGCAGCGACCCTGCAGCAGCGCCAGTTACGCCCCCAAGAACGCCTCTCGCGCAGGGAAAAGCCATCAATATACCCAATCCAGCGCAAAGGGCTGCGCTAACCCTGTACCAGCACAGCAAGCGGGCTACGTGTATCACTGGGGTGCGCGGGAAGTACCTCACGCGATTGGCCCCGTGCGAGCAGGGTACGCGTATTCAGGGGTGCGCGGGAAGTTCCACATGCAATTTCATCATGGTACGTGTATTTCAGGGGTGCGTGGCAATTTCCACACGCGATTGGGCCCGTGCGAGCAGGGTACACGTATCTCAGGGGTGTGCGGGAAGTTCCACACGCGATTCCATCAGGGTACGTGTATTTCGGGGTGCGCGTGAAGTTCCACACGCGATTCCATCAGGGTACGTGTATTTCAGGGTGTGGGGGAAGTTTCACACGCGAAATCAGCAGGGTACGTGTATTCCAGGGGTGCGCGGGAAGTTCCACACGCGATTCCATCCGGGTACGTGTATTTCAGGGTGCAGGGGAAGTTACACACGCGAAATCAGCAGGGTACGTGTATTCCAGGGGTGCGTGGGAAGTTCCACACGCGATTCGATCAGGGTACGTGTATTTCAGGGTGCAGGGGAAGTTACACACGCGATTTCAGCAGGGTACGTGTATTTCAGGGGTGCGCGGGAAGTCACACACGCGATCTCATCAGGGTATGTGTATTTCGGGGTGCGCGTGAAGTTCCAAACGCAATATCAGCAGGGTAATTGTATTTCAGGGTGCAGGGGAAGTTACACCCGTGACTTCTGCAGGGTATGTGTTTTTCAGGGGTGCGCATGAAGTTCCACACCAATATCAGCAGGGTACGTGTATTTCAGGGTGCAGGGGAAGTTACACACGTGACTTCCGCAGGGTACGTGTTTTTCAGGGGTGCGCGTGAAGTTCCACACGCGATTCCATCAGGGTACGTGTATTTCAGGGTGCGGGGGAAGTTCGAAACGTGATTCCATCAGGGTACGTGTATTACAGCGGTGCGCGGGGAGCACCACACGTGAATTGCACGTGTGGGCCCTCCCAGGTGTTCCCTCTACACCCTCCACGGCCCTTGCAGGTGGCTCACACCACAGGGGCCTACCCTGCACATGTCCTGCAGGCACCCCATCCACCATGGCCATGCCCCCCAGCCAACCCACATGTCAACTTGCACTACTGCCCACCAACGCATGTCCCCCTGCACCCCCAGCCACCAGGGGCACCCTCCACAGGCCCCCACCCATGTCTCCCACCACCCCCAGCAGTGCAGGGGCTCCCTCCACCAGGCCCCCAAACATGTCTCCCACCACCCCCACCCCCCAGCCACCAGGGGCAGCCTCCACCAGGCCCCCACCCATGTCTCCCACCACCCCCACCCCCCAGCAGTGCAGGGGCACCCACCACCAGGCCCCCACCCATGTCTCCCACCACCCCCACCCCCCAGCCACCAGGGGCAGCCTCCACCAGGCCCCCACCCATGTCTCCCACCTCCCCACCCCCCAGCAGTGCAGGGGCACCCACCACCAGGCCCCCACCCATGTTTCCCACCACCCCCACCCCCCAGCCACCAGGGGCAGCCTCCACCAGGCCCCCACCCATGTCTCCCACCACCGGCACCCCCCAGCAGTGCAGGCACACCCACCACCAGGCCCCCACCCATGTCTCCCACCACCCCCACCCCCCAGCCAACAGGGGCAGCCTCCACCAGGCCCCCACCCATGTCTCCCAGCACCCCACCCCCCAGCACTGTGGGGCACCTGCCAGCAGGCCCCCACCCATGTGCAACTCATGTACCCCTGCACCCCCACCCCCCAGCACTGTGGGGCACCTGCCAGCAGGCCCCCACCCATGTCCAACTCATGTTCCCCACCACCCCCACCCCCCAGCACTGTGGGGCACCTGCCAGCAGGCCCCCACCCATGTCCCACTCATGTTCCCCACCACCCCCATCCCCCAGCCACCAGGGGCAGCCTCCACCAGGCCCCCACCCATGTCTCCCACCACCCCCACCCCCCAGCAGTGCAGGGGCACCCACCACCAGGCCCCCACCCATGTCTCCCACCACCCCCACCCCCCAGCCACCAGGGGCAGGCTCCACCAGGCCCCCACCCATGTCTCCCACCACCCCCACCCCCAGCAGTGCAGGGGCACCCACCACCAGGCCCCCACCCATGTCTCCCACCACCCCCACCCCCCAGCCACCAGGGGCAGCCTCCACCAGGCCCCCACCCATGTCTCCCACCACCACCACCCCCCAGCACTGTGGGGCACCTGCCAGCAGGCCCCCACCCATGTGCAACTCATGTACCCCTGCACCCCCACCCCAGCACTGTGGGGCACCTGCCAGCAGGCCCCCACCCATGTCCAACTCATGTTCCCCACCACCCCCACCCACCAGCACTGTGGGGCACCTGCCAGCAGGCCCCCACTCATGTCCAACTCATGTACCCCTGCACCCCCACCCCCCCAGCACTGTGGGGCACCTGCCAGCAGGCCCCCACCCATGTCCAACTCATGTTCCCCACCACCCCCACCCCCCAGCACTGTGGGGCACCTGCCAGCAGGCCCCCACCCATGTCCAACTCATGTTCCCCACCACTCCCATCCCCCAGCCACCAGGGGCAGCCTCCACCAGGCCCCCACTCATGTCCAACTCATGTACCCCTGCACCCCCACCCCCCAGCACTGTGGGGCACCTGCCAGCAGACCCCCACCCATGTCTCCAACCACCCCCACCCCCCAGCAGTGCAGGGGCACCCTCCACCAGGCCCTCGCCCATGTCCCATCCATGCCCCCCTGCACCTGGGTCCCACCAATCCCCAATCATGTCCGTAATGGCCATCCTCCCCTGCCAAAAGGCCCAACTAACTATCACATCCACCCACATATCAAAGGCAATTACATGTTACACACCCAATGTAAATAATGCAAATGAACACATGTCTGTCACACACAATGGCTGCAAGTGAATGTTAAAACACCCAACATGACATGCATGAAAGCAATGAGATGATACGACACATTGAAGGATGAAAATATAAATGTATTTAAAATCAACTTGAATGGAAATGAAATGAGAAAAACCACAAAGCAAAACAACCAAAAGAAGATGAATGTCCATGAAAAAAATCAAAAACACACAGCACAATCAAAATAAATGGTGTCCAAAGTCACAGTCAGAAAAGAAATCCAAGAGTAAATGATAAACAAAAACCATTGCTCCATGGCGATGAAAAACTCCATAAAAAAGAAAAATCCATTGAAGAACTATTTACAAGATAATCCCGGGTCCATGAGCCCAACCAAATGAAACCTAACTATGACAACTAACTAAAAACTGAACTACATACAAAAACGTGGCGCATTGTCCAATCGCAACCAAATAAAAAAAAAATAAAGGAAACCTAACACTAACTATACAACTATATACAAAGGCGGCGGGCAAGTCCAGCGGCTCACTCCGTGGTGTTCTGGGCCAGGGCATCATCGAACTCCTGTTCGATGTCCCGGAGGCGGTCCTGTTCCATGGCTCCGAGGGTCCGCAGGGACGACGCCGTCTCCTCCTCCAACCCCCTGCGGATTGCCTCGAGGCATTCGGCCCCCCACAGGGCCCTCCGCATGGAGTTCTCCGCCCTGACCATTGTGAGCCGCGCCTCTTCCGCCCGCCGCCGCTCCGCACCTATCTGCTGGCCCAACCGCTGCCACACAGAAGACACACCCCGTCCTGGGTCCACCTGCCCTCCGGCCCATGCCTGCCCCTCCGATGTTGAAGGCCCCGAGCCTTCATGGCTCCCACCACATTGCTGCTGCTGCTGTGCCTCTACCCGTGCACTGCCTCCTGCTGCCTGCACATCCTCCGCCGGCTGGGGTGCAGTTGTTGATGTGGCCACCCCTGCTGGACGTCCGACTCCCGACTGTGGCAGGGATGCCTCCTCCACCAGCCTGGCCGCACCGTCAGAGGCAGCTCCACAGGGCACCCAGGTGACTGATGGGTGGGAAGATGGCACAGAGGATGACTGGCGCGTAGGGGGTCCAGTTGAGGAGGGGGTCGGAGCAAGCCCCATCAGACGGAGGAATCCGGCCTGGGTGACTTGTCCCAGCAGGCTGACGTGGTCAACGAGCCATTCGAGATGACGTGCAGTCTCTTCATGAAAAGACTGCAGGTCACCTCGCATGGCCCGTTGACGCAACGCCACACCAGCCAGGACAGGCTCAACCCGGACCTGGATAGCCACGTCCGCAGGCAGAGGAAGGCCAGTTGACGTGAGCTCATCCCCTGCCTGAAAACGGGTCTGGACGTAGGCATCCCTGCTGGTGCAAGATGATGCAGGGACAGGATCAGGGACAGGATTGCACACAGGCACCTCCGCGGCGGCCTGTGCTGCCTCCTGTCCCTGGTCCTGCACTGCACCACTAGCACCAGTGGGATACCCACCTCCAGAGCTCGTCTCTGGTGCTTGCACGGCCTCCTCCTCCACCAAACCCCCCACCAACCTGGATGACTCTGTGCTATCTTCCCCTGTTGGGCCCTGTGGGGTCCCAGCTGCCCCTTCTGCTACCGAGGAGTCCAACTCCAACCTCCGCCTCTTGGACCTCCCCCCGGCAGCTGCGGCCTGGGACGCGGCACCAGACTCCTCACTCCCCGACGAGATGACAACCTGGGAGGGGAGCCGGGCCTTGCGGCTCCGGCTGGCGGTGGGATCCCCGCCGCTGTGCTCCACAGCACCTTCTCCGCCCTCTTCATCAGTTGACGCTGCAGACAGGGAGAAACAAAACACAGGCATCAGGGCACTGTACAATGGACACATACACACATGACAGTTGTACATGAGTGGCATTGGCAAACCTCAGACATGTCATCACAATCCCCAACACACATGTCATTACAACTCGCACACATTAGCCATACCACAGCCATATCGCAACTGCCACCACCATCCATACACATACAACAGCATGAGCAGCCAAAGGTGAGCCAGACATCACATGCAACACAGGAAGTGCACCACACATGTACACACACCACCACACTTGCATGCATGTGTACACCTCTGCCAATTGTCGCACTGTTCAGACGGGCATCCATGTCACATCTGCCAATCAGGCTTCCACATACCGCTGTCACATGCATCCATGTTGCATCACTGTTGCACCCTTGTCAAATACACACACATGCACATGTACACAGTGCTGATACATGCAGCCGAAAACAACACATCTGCGTAACATCACGGACATGTCTACGTACATACACATTCATCCAAACATGTGTGCCCACACAACTGCATTTGGCATGCAAGCCTACACACACAAGCACCATCCATGTCTCACACATTACAGCCCTCGCATGTGTCAGCCCCACGGCCCTGTACACCCCCACTGAAGCTGGTGCCCCTCTGCCTCTCTGGTCGGGGGTTGTCAGTGGTCACAGATGGTGTTTGCCCCGACATGACAACCCCAGAGGCAGGAGTGGGTGGGCAACTGGGTCCTGGGGCTGGGCTGTGGAGCGATGGAATCCCAGTCGGGAGTCTTCGGTTCCAGCAGGGGTGGTCACAGCAACAGCACCCCTGGCTGATGTGCAGGCAGCAAATGGCAGTGCACGTGGGCAGCAGGCAGTCAGGCAGCAGCAGATGGCAGGTGGGAGCATGCTCGGGGCTCTGGGGGGCAGTAGTTCGGCCTTCTAGGCAGGAGCGTGGTCTTCCGTGTGCTTACGCGTGGCCAGCTTGATATGGAGTGATTTGGCACGTGAAAAATCTGCACGTCAGCGTGTAATTCGAGGAAAGGCCCTTAGCGCGTAAGCGCGTCTGCACGCATATGCATTTTCATTGGACAGAAGGCCCCTCAAGCGCAAGCGCCCCTGTGACGTGACGCGTACAGACGCGCATGGGCATTTCAGCGCGTGTGAAAAACTGCACGTCCGCGTGTAATACGAGGAAAGGGCCCATGCGCGTAAGCGTGCGTGGAAAACTGCACGTCCGCGTGTAATACGAGGAAAGGGCCATGCGCGTAAGCGCACGTGGAAACTGCATGTCCGTGTGTAATACGAGGAAAGAGCCCATGCGCGTAAGTGACGTGACGCGCGCGTTCGTTTCCCTCAGCACGGGTTAAAGGTGAGCGGGCCCAGCAGTCCGCTGTACGTGCCTTTCGTGGAGACCGACGTGTGTTGCTGCTTCCTGTTGTTTCACGCGCCATCACAACTTCACAGCTATCAAGGACGTATCTCTTCTTTTGGCGGGGGTATTGGCTACGCGTGTTTTTCTGCATCGCGCTAGTCAGACGGTGAGTCGCACACGCTCTTTTTCCCACTGCGGGTGCCCCTGTGTATCGCACCCATTTTCGATGTCATAGTAGCCTGCGTGTCCCACGCGTACGCGTTATTCGTGTTACTGGGTGCCACTGCGTACTCGGGAGGTTGAATCCACGCACGTAGGCTGCAGGGTTGCGTGCACGGTTTTACTGCCGTTTTGGGGTGCCTGAGCGTTGCGTGACCCGTCACCACATCACCGGGATCACATACAGCCTTGCGGGTGCAGGGGGGCTGTTAACATCTTGCTTCCCACCCCCTTCACCCCAATTGCACAGGTCAATTGTGGTGTACACCTCCCATTGGCACCACTCCATCTGTGCCAGCACTACTACATCTGTGCCATGGTTGGGAGGCCACCAAAGGTGAGGGGCGCCTCAGCTGGGCGTACTCCTCGTGGCGGGCGTGGTCGGGGACGTGGCCGTGGTGACCAGGGAGTAGGGGGACTCCAGGGTGTCCAGGGCAGCCACAGAGGGGGAAGAGGCAGGGGTGCGCCACTTGAGCACAATGTTGTGCCATGTGTCAGTGCAGCCATGCCACCACCCCCTATGGTTCCGGGGGATGCAGCTCATGCATCTGGCACTGGCACCCATATGACCCGACAGTCCCTTCCATCGACTGCCACGGGCCCAAGGGTAGTGGTAGCTGCAGGTGCAGCTGTGGACACCGCCACCCAGGCTCAGGGTCTGCCAGCGCAGGCTGCGTTGGCACTTGAAGAGCCCTTGGTAGATCTCCAACAGGCCAGGGGGGAAACCATAGGGGTAGGCCGGGCTGCTCAGACCAAGACACATGTCCCTGGAGCAGTCATGTCATCTGCTGCCCCGAACAGCCGGGTGTTGGCAAGTGCAGGGGCAGATGCACCCACAGCACCCCGGTTGTGAGTCTGCCAACCAGGACCGTTGCGGCCAACGACACTGCCACAGCTGATGTTGCTGCGCAGGGTCCATTAGTGGGCACCCAGCTGCCACTGACACAAGTCAGGCCTTTGGTCATCCCTCCACCTGCCACTCCCTTGGCTCAATCCACCGAACCCACTGGCCATACTGGTCAGGGCGGCATTAGCCAGCCAGGGTCTGCGCCACAGTCCAAGAGGAGGAAGGTTGCACCTGCAGCACAGGCTGGGACCCCACACACAGCCACGACCTCCTGCACGTCGAGGAAGAAGCCTTTCTGTAAGCAGGAACTGGACTTCCTCGTGGACTACGTGCGGGGCCACAGCCGTGACATGCTAGTGGGTGCCTATAGTCAGACCACGGCTGCCCAACGTGACACCCACTGGAAGCATGTTCCGGAACATGTCAGTTAATTCGGCCATGAGGTGCACACGGCGCAGGAGTGCAAAAAGCGTTGGAATGACATCAAGCGCAGCACTAAGGCCAAGCGTGCCTCAAATTACAACTTGACTCTGGTGACTGGCGGTGGGCCTGCACCAGAGGAGGAAGAACTCACTCCGCATGAGGCTCTCGTTGCAGAGTTCATAACACCTGAATTGGTCGAAGGAGTGGGAGAGAAGCTGGACTTTGATGCCCAGTCCAGTGTCTGTTGATGCGTGTTTGTTGAGGACGTGTGTGTTTCACTTGTGGGATGTGTTGTGCATGATTGCTGCTACATGTGACTTGTACATGGTTCTGATGTGTAAGTAATGCAATGCTACCCTCATGCATGTCTCCTCTGCCTGAATGCGGGACTCCATGTAGGCATGCTCCCTTGCCCCTCTTCCGCCACTCTGCAACCCAGTTCCACCTTTGCACTGGTCTGCTTCAATCTTGCCAATGTGTACTTTCTTGTTCATGTGTCCTGTGTAGATGCTAACTTCCAGCGTAGAATCTGCCAGACATATACCGTGTGGTACAGCCTTAGTACTCGATGCAGGGTATCTCACTTATACTGTGCATGGGTCAGATGTCCCACAGGGACATGAGTGCCCATTCATGCTCCATGTGCATTGCACACATGCCCCTATGTGTCCTTGACTGGATGATCACTGTAATATAAGTCCTTGGTTACATACATTGCCTGCCATCTCATCAGCCTTCCCATGTCAACTGTGGCTCAGTCCTGCGTTGCACACATGTTTAGGCTCTGACAATCTGTTTGGCTCACAGGCCTCAGCCTGTTCAATGGCCAATGACTCTGTCCAACTCTTGTTGTGTCTTCTTCACACGTGGGCGGCCTCCGGAGTTTCCATCATGTGTCCTGCCCACTGTCCCAGCATCATTTGCAGTGTTGTAATTTGAATCACATTAAGCTGTTGATGCCAGTCAACACTGCCTGTCAATACACAGGTGTATGGTAAGCCTTTTGATACCATGCTAGGCATCCCTGCTTTGGTACTGGGGTGGAGGGGTGCTTGGCTTCTAGACATGGTACACATTGAATGCACAATGCACGTGATGTCTGAATTTGACATTGCACTGCCTTCACATTTCCTGGCACACACCATGTAGTGCTTGTACATGTAGGTAGTGAGTGGTGTACACATTTTCTGCACTGCACAGACCCACTTCCATGGAAACTGCCACCTTTCAACAGGTCTGATCACAGAAGCTATTCAAAGTAGACCCAGCATGCATGCCAGGTCATATGTTGTGTGTCACATGTCTGCCGGATGCCTTTGCTGTCAGTGTGTGTGTGTCGTGTGCTTCTGACATGTGTATTGACCTTTTTCTCTATTTTTCAGGTGATGACGCAATGGAGGCAGAGGATGGTGTTGTCATGTCAGACACAGGGTTGGTAACGCCACATCAACCCAGCACTAGTGGGGGTTGTGGGGTGGTAGGCCACGAAAACCCCCAAGTGCTGCAGTCCATCTTGTCTCTGGCTGCCTATGAGTCCAGCCTTGATGACGACTCTGACGTCCATGTTGAGTTGGATGAGCATCAAGTCCATGTGTCAGGGGTGAGTGATTCTGATGTGGACACTCCTCTGTCTGCGACACCTGCACTGATGGATCAGACAGTCTTGGTTCCTCCGCCCATGGTGGATCGGGACGCAGGGTCACCCTCCACACCAGTCACTGATGTGCCTGGGACATCACGTCGACGGGGGCATGTAGTCGTGCAGCCGCAGGCTTTGCCAACACAGCGAGGCCCCCGGTCCTTGGGTCCCGCAGGGGTCAAGCCCGGCAACGCGGTCGCCGCGCGCAACCGCTGTATACTGAGTGGGAGCAAGACATGACTGCCAATTCCGAACGGCAGGGGGCAGCAATGGAGAACATCGCTGAGAGCATGGAGCGTGTGGCCCGATCTGTGCTCCCCACTGCTAGGCAGGTGCTTCTCCAGCAGCAGGCGGCACGGTCCACGGCCCGCTCACTCAGGCTGGGCATGGCGGCCTCAGACAGGGCACGCCAGGCTGAAATGTTGTCTCTGCGTCAAGCAATTGCTGCTCACGCAGAGGCGCACATGGATCCCCTGAGGGAGGAGTATGCTTCCCTCAGATCCACTCTGGGTGTCCTTATGATGTCCCAGAGGCAGCAGGCAGAGGAGAGGTTTGCACAGCTTGAGCGTACCATCTCGGCTGAGCTACAGGCTTGCCGGGAGGTGCAGTGGTTGTCCAGCCAGGTCTTGCAGGAGGAACTCCATGTTACACGTGCTACCTTGCAAGAGGAAGCACGTGTATCACGGGAGGTTCTGAATGCAGACCTACGTCACATCGCCACACAGAACCAGGCTCACCCGTCCGGCAGACTTGCTGCCGACGAGGGGCAAGCTGCGGCTAGGCGTGGCCAGGCTACTGTGCCACGTCCTCCTTTCCAGGATGAGCCAGACTCGGACGACCATCTATCTCCCACATAGGTCGTGCTGTGCAGGCGTTGAGCCCATGGAGGATTTTTTTTTGGCTCAGCATCATCGCATGTGGATGTTGAGCAGCACCCTGTACCTCCCCCTTCCTGGGTGCCTCCCCTCCCCCCTGGGTCGTATGTGGCCATTTTTGATTTTTCTTTTAGTTTAGTTAGTTAAGTTTCTGTTTGATAGTTAGTTTAAATAGGTAATGTAGGTTTTCCATAGTTAGTGTAATTAGTTAATAGTTGATTTATTTTAAAATTGCTAGTCTATTGTGGTTTCATGTGACGGTGTGGTGCTTTGTGGCTTTTGAAGGCATCCACTGTCTGTTCCAGCTGGGCCCTTCATGGTTGTCTTGTGTATGTGTTTGCTGCTTGGGTTCCTTGACTCACATATGCCACTCCTGCCTCCCTTATCCATGGGCTCGCAAGGATGGTTTGGTGTTACAGCATTTTACACAAGGGCTTTGGACTGTCATATCTGTGGCATGTCTGGTGCTGTGTGACTTGTGTTGACACCCCTAGTGGGGATGATTTAGGTGTCATTGTCCACTGTTCAGCTTTTGCTAGATGGGGTGTGTCATGATTAATGTGGACATTGATTGCTATGCATTGTGTAGTATGTTTCATATCTTTCCTGTACATGTGCTTGTTGCAATTCATGCTGTAGATAGTGTTCCACACTTTGGAGGTGAAAGAAGGACTGATGGTGTGATTTGTGCTGTGACTCTCTGACATGGTCAAGTAATGAGATGCCTGATGAGACACACACAGATGACTTTGAAGCATTAATCATGTGTTTCATGCCCTTTCTGCAGGGGGATGAGCCTCCAGAGCACCTTTGCCAGCAGACATGGCCCATTGGACGACGGAATTCTGGACCCGTTTGTTGGTGCCCACATGCACATGTGTGCAGAAGCAGAGGCACAGTGATTGCAGACCCACATCCTAGAACTGCTGACATGTTCCAAGGAACTCCAGGCAAGGTGAGCATCACAGGGGGGCCACGACACAGCAAAGCTTGCACCAGGCGAGTTGCACATGCAGGCTTAGTCACAGCACTGAGGGTGAGCTTAGACGAATATTGGTGTTGAAGCACACAATGCAGCTCAGATGTGTTTGAGAACTGATGGCTGCTGATAGTAGGGTTGCCTGGGACACATGCAGGGGCAGTGGCACATACCCTCCGGTACATCAAGGTCCATTGAGCCACTTGTATAAACCATGTAGCCTTCCGAGACATGGAAAGGGGCAGCTCACAGGGACATACAGCAAGGGACATACTCGGGTGCAGTGCATGTCTTTTCCACATACTTCATGATAAATGCACTGCCAACTTTGTTTCGGTCATGGTGGTACGCAACTTGCTCTGTAGTCATGGCTTGCTATATGGGTCTGTCTGCTTACCCAGGGAACATTGCATGTTGTGTGAATTGTGACACATTGGTGTTCCATTTGCCACGCACCCAGCAGCGGCTGCCTTACTGCATTGACTGTGTATGACCCGTCACAGTGGTGATGTTATATATGGTTACGAAGCATCAACCACAGATTGTCTGTTTGTAGAGTAGTATGTTGCTATGGGGCATGTTTGGTGTTGTGTTTTTGTGCAATTGGCACATACAGGTTGTTGACTCTGTCTCTCTTTGCAGCATTGCAGTGCTCCTGTAACCGGACCTGAGAGTGTGCAGGCAGGAGGCCAGCACTCAAAACCAGAGCTAAGTGTCTTGTTGTTTTTCTTACGAACTGCTCTGCATAGGCTTGCTGGGGAGTGTACTGATGCATGGATGTATGTGTGGTTCAATTTGGTATGTTTTTTTCTCCCTAATCACCCGTGATCCTGTGCAATTTTGAAACATGTACCCTCTACCCGGTGTTCCTGCTTCCCGTGCCTATCCAAGCAACGTTCCCTGACCCTCTTTCCCCACTGGGGTTGCGGATGCCTGTGTAAGCCCCGAACTTGCAGGCGCCAAAACCCTAGAGGGGGTGGTTGGTTCGTACCACTCCTGAGCCTGGACTACAGAAGGCCATGACAATGATGTCCAAGTTTGTTTGGATCGTGTATGTGTTCATGTAGGTTGTACATTTTCGTGCATTCCCTAGTTTCATGTGTCATTCCTCCTCCCCTCTCCTGCCGCTCATTCCAGTCATCCAGTGTGTCAACACCTGTCCCGACTGCAAATCCCTGAACCTCATTCCCCACCAGGGTCTCAGGGGCCTGTGTGAGTTTGACCTTGCAGGCACCCGGGACATGGCGGGGGTGGTTGTTTCGTGACACTCCTGCGCCTGTACAGGGGACCTGTGACAGTACACATCCATTCATGGTGCATCATCCTATGTCATGTACCACACATGTCTCACATCCTGTCGTGACATTGTTTTGCTGTGCTACCTTGGTTGTTGCGTCATTGTGGTAGTACTTGGCCTTTGTGAGGTACTGCTACGTCAAGTCATCTACTCGAGGGTGTTCGGGTTCGTTTTTATGCCTTCGATTTTGTGATTTTGGAAATGAGTGTGGATTCTGAGGGTTCAGGCATCTTTTTACAGACAAGGTGGGAGATGGTGACGAAGGGTAAAGGTGATCCTGTGGCCAGGTGGAATTGAGGTTTGGAGGCTCCATGACCCAGGTGCAGTTGTTCAGTGGGTCATGGTCATTTGTGAGGGGGGGGGTTGTTGTTGATAGTTGCCTTGCCCTGCAGTGTGATGGGAACTCTGACATAGTAATGGCGATATCCTATGTACATGTTGTGTTCTGCTGATCAATGCCTGTTCATGTGTTATGTTTTCCTTTCAGGTGCGAGGGGATAGTTGTGGTTTGACATGCTGGGGTGTACACATGGTGGATGTTCACATGTGATGTGTAGGGAACACTGATGGTCACTTGAGTGCACATGCATATGTGGAGTGCATGTCCTTGCAGAACCACACACTTGCACTCTGATGCACTACATGTACTCCCACCCTTGCATATCCATGTGTACACTGTTTGCCTTCTGGTGCCCACTGTGTCCCGGCAGCACATGTTCTGTGACCGATCATGGATCCAGTACATGCCTAATTTGATGTTTGACGTGGTCTGTCACTTAGATGTGATGCTCAGGGTGTGCATCACACACAATGGATGTTCACTGTGCTGTGCGCTGAGCAGTGTGATGCAGGAGTAGGAAACTGCACACATGAGCTGCAGTGTTGATTTTGCAATGCATAATGTGCATGTAGACAGGCATTGATTGTGATGTTACGTCTACGACTGTTTTAATGCATTTGGAAATGACTTATTTTGGGTGGGAGGTTGTTGGTCTGTCATTTCATCTGATTCCGTGTCAGGCAGCAGTGTCCGATGCCACTGTGCATTTAGGACATGGCAATGTGTACCTTATCGTTACTGCGTTGGTGTATGGGTATTGCGTGCCATGTCATGTTGATGTTTGGGAGGGTTTGAGTGACATGACAGTAATGGCCATGGCCTGGTTTGCAGGTGTGTGTGATGCACACCTTGCATGTCCGTGTCATCCGCTTCTCAGAGCAACTAGCTGGGGGTAGATTTCTCTCCGCAGCAGGGCCCTCCCCCTGGAACAGACTTCCGGCCTGACTTGAACTTGAGGGGAATCATCTCCAGTTCTGGAAGCACCTCAAGACCTTCCTCTTTGCTTCTGCTTACTGTCTGCCTCTCCCTTGCAGAATTCTCCACTGGAACTGCACAGGAGCTGCAACTGGGCCACTCTCACCGACCTCGGTCCCTGGCCCAGCCACTCTCCACTTGCACTGCCTCCCTGGCAACCCCTGCACTGCAGTACTGTCTCTCTATCCCTACAGCCCACCCTTCCCAGCACTTGTCTGCACTTACCTTTGTAGTTGCCACCAGGCGACCTATGTATTATTATTTTTGGGCTACTTCCCCTGTCCTGGACTCCCCCCCACCCTTCCCCTTGCACTTTTCCCATTCCCCCTACCCCTGCACTTGCACGATCCTAATGACACCTGGCCTAGTAGTACCGTTCTCTGTGTTCCCTTGTTCCCCCCTCCCTGCCTCATTGCGCCTTGGAATACTTGTGTATGGCCCATATCATGTCATATGTCATATGTGTGCCTTTTGGTCACACAGGATAGCTTGTGTTTAAGTAGCTAGGGATGCAGACGATGTGGCACTTCCATGGCAACTTTCTCAGGGTGGTAGGGTTGTGACAGTTAACTGTCTCTTTGTCATCATCGATTGTCACCTGGTATGTGCCAGGCCTGTGTGCACTCCGCAGGGGTGGGAGTTTAGGTGAAAAATGTGGCCACAAGCTGGGTCCGGGCTTCCTCGCCACGCGCCCTGTCCCCTCCCATGGGCAGCGCCTGTGCCTGTGGTTGGGGATGTGGGGGCACCACCATGTCCACCGGGACGCCCTGCCGTGTTGCAACATTGTGCAGGACACATGCTGCCACAATGATCCTGCACACTACTGGTGGTGCATAGAGTAGTTGCCCACCAGAGCGGTCAAGGGAGCGGAAACGTGACTTGAGCACTCCGAATGTGCCCTCCACTATGCCCCTGGTTGCAATATGGGCGGCGTTGTATCTTACCTGGGGTGGTGCGGTGGGGTTCTGGATTGGCGTCATCATGTGGTTGCTCAGAGGGTAGGCACTGTCTCCTGGGGAGCTGATAATAGTTGAGATTATTAGGGTTTGGATATTTGTCTGTGTGTGACTTGCATGCATGTGCAAGGGCATTTGTACTGACCTAGGAGCCATGTGTCGCCATGCTGCCCAGCTTCCAGGGCCCGGCTCAGGGCGGACATTCTGTATATGAAACTGTCATGGGTGGATCCAGGGTAGTTTGCATAGACAGAGGTGATGATTCCCTTTGCATCACATACCACCTGTACATTGATGGAATGCCAGTGCTTGCGGTTTCGGTAGATATGCTCAATGGCCCTAGGTGGACGTAGGGCCACATGGGTGCAATCTATGGCACCGAGCACTTTGGGGAATTGTGCCACCCTGAAAAAATCCAGGACAACAGCCTGCCTTTCTGCGGGTGTTCTGGGCATGTATATGTGCCTGCGGACTGAGGGGCGCGCTGTCATGATTGCCAGTACCTGGTGTAGGCAGCGTGACTGCGTTGCCTGTGAGACCCCCCTCACTATGGCAGTGGTCTGCTGAAATGACCCAGTGGCCAAAAAATGCAGGACATTGAGCAGCTTCTCCAAGGGGCTCAATGCTTGGGAGCAAAGGGTGGGGGATGTGAGGTCATCTTCCCACTCCCTGACCTGGTCTAGGATGATATGGGGTGGAAACCTATACCTGCCATAGACCTGGTCGTCAGGCATCCCAAAAAGGCTTGTCCGTGGTGCGAAAATGCGTGCCCTGGCTATTCTCCTCCTCCTGCGGTGTCCCAAGATCAGTGCAGCGACAAATGGGGCATTCATCGTAGCTGTATATACGCGTTTGTTGTTTGCGCGCACTTTTATGCTGTGCGCGGGGACGCTTCCGCCTGCCTTCGTGTGGCAGACGCGTTGACGCCTGTGCACGTCTTTTGCCGTGCGCGGGTTTCCTGTATTCGGATACGGTCCGAGTGTCATCGCGTGTGATCGGAGGGGAGTGAGCGTACACGCAACTGGCCTGGGTACGTGTGTTTCGGGGTGCGCAGGAAGTTCCATACGCGATTAGTCTGGGTACGTGTGTTCCGGGGTGCCGGGAACTTTCACACGCGATTGGTGGAAATCCACATGTGTTCTGTCATCACGTGCAATGAAGGAAACACCTGCGCGCGTCACGTCACCGACGCGCTCACGCGCTAAGGGCCTTTGGTCCAGTGAAATCGCATATGCGTGATGCCGTGCATACGCAGTAAGGGCCTTTCCTCGTATTACACGCGGACGTGCAGTTTTTTACGCGCGCTGAAATGCCCATGCACGTCTGTACGCGTCACGTCACAGGGGCGCTTGCGCTTGAGGGGCCTTCTGTCCAATGAAAATGCATATGCGTGCAGACGCGCTTACGCGCTAAGGGCCTTTCCTCGAATTACACGCTGACGTGCAGATTTTTCACGTGCCAAATCACTCCGTATCAAGCTGGCCACGCGTAAGCACACGTAAGACCACGCTCCTGCCCAGAAGGCCGAACTACTGCCCCCCAGAGCCCCGAGCACGCTCCCACCTGCCATCTGGTGCTGCCTGACTGCCTGCTGCCCACGTGTCCTGCCATTTGCTGCCTGCACATCAGCCAGGGGTGCTGTTGCTGTGACCACCCCTGCTGGAACCGAAGACTCCTGACTGGGATTCCATCGCTACACAGCCCAGCACCAGGACCCAGTTGCCCACCCACTCCTGCCTCTGGGGTTGTCATGTCGGGGCAAACACCATCTGTGACCACTGACAACCCCCGACCAGAGAGGCAGAGGGGCACCAGCTTCAGTGCCACCGAAGTTGGTGTCCTGGTGGAGCAAGTCCTGGGGCAGTATGATGCCCTCTTCGGAAGTTCCCGCGCCGACAAGGAAGGACGGACTCGGATCTGGACTGACATCGTGACTGCCATCAACGCGGAGGGGGTGGCAGTCCGCGACTTACAACATGTCAGGAAGCGCTGGGAGGACTTCAGGTCCAGGACCCTGAACAAGGCCCGGCGCCTCTTGAAGGCAGCGGATGCCAAGGGGCGCCGGGGCCATTTGTCGGAAGAACAGATGAGGGTCCTGGAACGCATATCCCCAGCGCTCCACGTCCAGGTCCTTGAGAAGCAGACCCGTCTGGAGTCGAGCGGTGAGTGTACATGCATCCTGATTGTGAGCAGTGCGTGTGGTGATTATTCAGTAGTGTGCAGGTTGCACATCTGTTTGTATGGGGTCGAGTATGGGTGGGGGTGTACAGGGCCGTGGGGCTGACACATGCGAGGGCTGTAATGTGTGAGACATGGAAGGTGCTTGTGTGTGTAGGCTTGCATGCCAAATGCAGTTGTGTGGGCACACATGTTTGGATGAATGTGTATGTAAGTAGACATGTCCGTGATGTCACGCATGTATGTTGTTTTTGGCTGCATGTATCAGCACTGTGTACATGTGCATGTGTGTGTATTTGACAAGGGTGCAACAGTGATGCAACATGGATGCATGTGACAGCGGTATGTGGAAGCCTGATTGGCAGATGTGACATGGATGCCCGTCTGAACAGTGCGACACTTGGCAGAGGTGTACGCATGCATGCAAGTGTGGTGGTGTGTGTACATGTGTGGTGCACTTCCTGTGTTGCATGTGATGTCTGGCTCACCTTTGGCTGCTCATGCTGTTGTATGTGTATGGATGGTGGTGGCAGTTGTGATATGGCTGTGGTATGGCTCATGTGTGTGAGTTGTAATGACATGTGTGTTGGGGATTGTGATGACATGTCTGAGGTTTGCCAATGCCACTCATGTACAACTGTCATGTGTGTATGTGTCCATTGTACAGTGCCCTGATGCCTGTGTTTTGTTTCTCCCTGTCTGCAGCGTCAACTGATGAAGAGGGCGGAGAAGGTGCTGTGGAGCACAGCGGCGGGGATCCCACCGCCAGCCGGAGACGCAAGGCCCGGCTCCCCTCCCAGGTTGTCATCTCGTCGGGGAGTGAGGAGTCCGGTGCCGCGTCCCAGGCCGCAGCTGTCGGGGGGAGGTCCAAGAGGTGGAGGTTGGAGTTGGACTCCTCGGCAGCAGAAGGGGCAGCTGGGACCCCACAGGGCCCAACAGGGGAAGATGGCACGGAGTCATCCGGGTTGGTGGGGGTTTGGTGGAGGAGGAGGCCGTGCAAGCACCAGAGATGGGGTCTGGAGGTGGGGATCCCACTGGTGCTAGTGGTGCAGTGCAGGACCAGGGACAGGAGGCAGCACAGGCCGCCGCGGAGGTGCCTGTGTGCAATCCTGTCCCCGATCCTGTCCCTGCATCATCTTGCACCAGCAGGGATGCCTACGTCCAGACCCGTTTTCAGGCAGGGGATGAGCTCACGTCAACTGGCCTTCCTCTGCCTGCGGACGTGGCTATCCAGGTCCGGGTTGAGCCTGTCCTGGCTGGTGTGGCATTGCGTCAACGGGCCATGCGAGGTGACCTGCAGTCCTTTCATGGAGAGACTGCACGTCATCTCGAATGGCTCGTTGACCACGTCAGCCTGCTGGGACAGGTCACCCAGGCCGGATTCCTCCGTCTGATGGGGCTTGCTCCGACCCCCTCCTCAACTGGACCCCCTACGCGCCAGTCGTCCTCTGTGCCATCTTCCCACCCATCAGTCACCTGGGTGCCCTGTGGAGCTGCCTCTGACGGTGCGGCCAGGCTGGTGGAGGAGGCATCCCTGCCACAGTCGGGAGTAGGACGTCCAGCAGGGGTGGCCACATCTATGACTGCACCCCAGCCGGCGGAGGATGTGCAGGCAGCAGGACGCAGTGCACGGGCAGAGGCACAGCAGCAGCAGCAACGTGGTAGGAGCCATGAAGGCTCGGGGCCTTCGACATCGGAGGGGCATGCATCGGCCAGAGGGCAGGAGCACCCAGGACAGAGAGTGTCTTCCGTGTGGCAGCGGTTGGGCCACGCCATAGATGCGGAGCGGCAGCGGGCGGAAGAGGCACGGCTCACAATGGTCAGGGTGGAGAACTCCATGCGGAGGGCCCTGAGGCGGGCCGAGTGCCTCGAGGCAATCCGCAGGGGTTTGGAGGTGGAGACGTCGGCAGCCCTGCGGACCCTCGGGGCCATGGAGGAGGACCGCCTCTGGGACATTGAGGAGTAGTTCGATGATGCCCTGGCCCGGAACATCCACAAGTGAGCCGTGAAACTAGCCAGCTGCCCTTGTACATAGTTTCTAGATAGTGTTAGGTTTCATTTTTGTTTTTATTTTATTTGGACCTTTCGGACATTGGCCACATTTTTGTATATAGTTTATTTTATTAGTTAGTGTAGTTAGATAGGTTTCCTTTATTTTGTTGGGATAATGGACCCTGGATTGTTCCCATGTACATAGTTGACAGTTGGATTGTATTTTTTTTTCTATTTCTAACCATGGAGCAATGGCTTTCTTTTTTATTTCCCATTGGATTTTGTTTTGTGGACATTGACTTTGGACATTACTTTGGATTTTTATTTTTGGTTTTGCTTTTTTTGACGGACATGCTTCTTTTCATTTTTGTACTTTCACGTTTCTGTTTCTTCATTTTTAATTCTATTGATGTTTCCTTTAATACATATTATTTTTGGTGAACTTCAATGTGTGGCATCTCATTGGTTTCATGCATTTCATGATATGTGTTTTGAGATTCACTGACACCCATTGGGTGTATATGAGGGAAATGTGTTTGTTTCGGAACTTGCAATTGGTGTTCTGTGATGTAATTGCAAATTATGAGTGGGTGGATGCAATACTCGGGTGGGTGTTGGAGGCTGACCATAGGGACCAGGGATCTAGATTGTGATGACATGTTGGCTGGGGAACATGAGTTGCACATGGGTGGGGGCCTGCTGGCAGGTGACCCACAGTGCTGGGGGGTGGGGGTGGTGGGATACATGGGTGGGGGCCTGGTGGAGGCTGCCCCTGCACTGCTAGGGGGTGGGGGTGGTGTGAGACATGGGTGGGGGCCTGGTGGAGGCTGCCCCTGCACTGCTGGGGAGTGGGGGTGGTGGGAGATATGAGTGGGGACCTGGTGGAGGCTGCCCCTGGTGGCTGGGGGGTGGGGGTGGTGGGAGACATGGGTGGGGCCTGCTGGCAGTTGCCCCACAGTGCTGGGGGGTGGGGGTGGTGAGGAACATGGTTGGACATGGGTGGGGGCCTGCTGGCAGGTGACCCACAGTGCTGGGGGGTGGGGGTGGTGGGAGACATGGGTGGGGCCCTGGTGGAGGCTGCCCCTGCACTGCTGGGGAGTGGGGGTGGTGGGAGATATGAGTGGGGACCTGGTGGAGGCTGCCCCTGGTGGCTGGGTATTGGGGTAGTGGGAGACATGAGTGGGGGCCTGGTGGAGGCTGCCCCTGCACTGCTGGGGGGTGGGGGTGGTGGGAGACATGGGTGGGGGCCTGGTGGAGGCCACCCCTGCACTGCTGGGGTGTGGGGGTGGTGGTAGACATGGGTGGGGGCCTGGTGGAGGCTTCCCCTGCACTGCTGGGGGGTGGGGGTGATGGGAGACATGAGTGGGGGCCTGGTGGAGGCTGCCCCTGGCGGCTGGGGGGTGGGGGTGGTGGGAGATATGAGTGGGGGACTGGTGGAGGCTGCCCCTGCACTGCTGGGGGTGGGGGTGCAGGGAGACATGAGTGGGGGCCTGGTGGAGGCTGCCCCTGGTGGCTGGGGGGTGGGGGTGATGGGAGACATGAGTGGGGGCCTGGTGGAGGCTGCCCCTGCACTGCTGGGGTGTGGGGGTGGTGGTAGACATGGGTGGGGGCCTGGTGGAGGCTGCCCCTGGTGGCTGGGGGGTGGGGGGTGGGGGTGGTGGGAGATATGAGTGGGGGACTGCTGGAGGCTGCCCCTGCACTGCTGGGGGGTGGGGGTGCAGGGAGACATGAGTGGGGGCCAGGTGGAGGCTGCCCCTGGTGGCTGGGGGGTGGGGGTGATGGGAGACATGAGTGGGGGCCTGGTGGAGGCTGCTCCTGCACTGCTGGGGGGTGGGGGTGCAGGGAGACATGAGTGGGGGCCTGGTGGAGGCTGCCCCTGCACTGCTGGGGGGTGGGGGTGATAGGGGAAATGAGTGGGGGCCTGGTGGAGGATGCCCCTGGTGGCTGGGGGGTGGGGGTGGTGTGAGACATGGGTGGGGGCCTGGTGGGGGCTGCCCCTGCACTGCTGGAGGGTGGGGGTGATAGGGGAAATGAGTGGGGGGCTGGTGGAGGATGCCCCTGGTGGCTGCGGGGTGGGGGTGGTGGGAGACATGGGTGGGGGCCTGGTGGAGGCTGCCCCTGGTGGCTGGGGGGTGGGGGTGGTGGGAGACATGGGTGGGGCCTGCTGGCAGGTGCCCCACAGTGCTGGGGGGTGGGGGTGGTGAGGAACATGGTTGGACATGGGTGGGGGCCTGCTGGCAGGTGACCCACAGTGCTGGGGGGTGGGGGTGGTGGGAGACATGGGTGGGGGCCTGGTGGAGGCTGCCCCTGCACTGCTGGGGAGTGGGGGTGGTGGGAGATATGAGTGGGGACCTGGTGGAGGCTGCCCCTGGTGGCTGGGTATTGGGGTGGTGGGAGACATGAGTGGGGGCCTGGTGGAGGCTGCCCCTGCACTGCTGGGGGGTGGGGGTGGTGGGAGACATGGGTGGGGGCCTGGTGGAGGCTGCCCCTGAACTGCTGGGGAGTGGGGGTGGTGGGAGATATGAGTGGGGACCTGGTGGAGGCTGCCCCTGGTGGCTGGGTATTGGGGTGGTGGGAGACATGAGTGGGGGCCTGGTGGAGGCTGCCCCTGCACTGCTGGGGGGTGGGGGTGGTGGGAGACATGGGTGGGGGCCTGGTGGAGGCTGCCCCTGGTGGCTGGGGGGTGGGGGTGGTGGGAGACATGGGTGGGGCCTGCTGGCAGTTGCCCCACATTGCTGGGGGGTGGGGGTGGTGAGGAACATGGTTGGACATGGGTGGGGGCCTGCTGGCAGGTGACCCACAGTGCTGGGGGGTGGGGGTGGTGGGAGACATGGGTGGGGGCCTGGTGGAAGCTGCCCCTGCACTGCTGGGGAGTGGGGGTGGTGGGAGATATGAGTGGGGACCTGGTGGAGGCTGCCCCTGGTGGCTGGGTATTGGGGTGGTGGGAGACATGAGTGGGGGCCTGGTGGAGGCTGCCCCTGCACTGCTGGGGGGTGGGGGTGGTGGGAGACATGGGTGGGTCCTGCTGGCAGGTGACCCACAGTGCTGGGGGGTGGGGGTGGTGGGAGACATGGGTGGGGGCCTGGTGGAGGCTGCCCCTGCACTGCTGGGGGGTGGGGGTGGTGTGAGACATGGGTGGGGGCCTGGTGGAGGCTGCCCCTGCACTGCTGGGGGGTGGGGGTGGTGGGAGACATGGGTGGGGGCCTGGTGGAGGCTGCCCCTGGTGTCTGGGGGGTGGGGGTGGTGGGAGACATGAGTGGGGGCCTGGTGGAGGCTGCCCCTGGTGGCTGGGGGGTGAGGGTGATGGGAGACATGAGTGGGGGCCTGGTGGAGGCTGCCCCTGCACTGCTGGGGGGTGGGGGTGCAGGGAGACATGAGTGGGGGCCTGGTGGAGGCTGCCCCTGCACTGCTGGGGGGTGGGGGTGATAGGGGAAATGAGTGGGGGCCTGGTGGAGGATGCCCCTGGTGGCTGGGGGGTGGGGGTGGTGTGAGACATGGGTGGGGGCCTGGTGGAGGCTGCCCCTGCACTGCTGGGGGGTGGGGGTGATAGGCGAAATGAGTGGGGGCCTAGTGGAGGATGCCCCTGGTGGCTGGGGGGTGGGGGTGGTGTGAGACATGGGTGGGGGCCTGGTGGAGGCTGCCCCTGCACTGCTGGGGGGTGGGGGTGGTGTGAGACATGGGTGGGGGCCTGGTGGAGCTGCCCCTGCACTGCTGGGGGGTGGGGGTGGTGGGAGACATGGGTGGGGGCCTGGTGGAGGCTGCCCCTGGTGGCTGGGGGGTGGGGGTGGTGGGAGACATGGGTGGGGCCTGCTGGCAGGTGCCCCACAGTGCTGGGGGGTGGTGGGGAACATGGTTGGACATGGGTGGGGGCCTGCTGGCAGGTGACCCACAGTGCTGGGGGGTGGGGTGTGGTGGGAGACATGGATGGGGGCCCGGTGGAGGCTGCCCCTGGTGGCTGCGGGGTGGGGGTGGTGGGAGATATGAGTGGGGGACTGGTGGAGGCTGCCCCTGCACTGCTGTGGGGTGGGGGTGCAGGGAGACATGAGTGGGGGCCTGGAAGAGGCTGCCCCTGGTGGCTGGGTATTGGGGTGCAGGGAGACATGAGTGGGGGCCTGGTGGAGGCTGCCCCTGCACTGCTGGGGGTGGGGGTAATGGGAGACATGAGTTGGACATGAGTGGGGGCCTGGTGGAGGCTGCCCCTGCACTGCTGGGGGTGGGCGTGATGGGAGACATGAGTTGGACATGGGTGGGGACCTGGTGGAGGCTGCCCCTGCACTCCTTGGGGGTGGGGGTGCAGGGAGACATGAGTGGGTGCCTGGTGGAGGCTGCCCCTGCACTGCTGGGGGGTGGGGGTGATAGGGGAAATGAGTGGGGGCCTGGTGGAGGATGCCCCTGGTGGCTGGGGGGTGGGGGTGGTGTGAGACATGAGTGGGGGCCTGGTGGAGGCTGCCCTTGCACTGCTGGGGGGTGGGGGTGGTGTGAGACATGGGTGGGGGCCTGGTGGAGGCTGCCCCTGGTGGCTGGGGGGTGGTGGTGGTGGGAGACATAGGTGGGGGCCTGGTGGAGGCTGCCCCTGGTGGCTGGGGGGTGGGGGTGGTGGGAGACATGGGTGGGGCCTGCTGGCAGGTGCCTCACAGTGCTGGGGGGTTGGGGTGGTGGGGAACATGGCTGGACATGGGTGGGGGCCTGCTGGCAGGTGACCCACAGTGCTGGGGGTGGGGGTGGTGGAAGACATGGGTGGGGGCCTGGTGGAGGCTGCCCCTGCACTGCTGGGGGGTGGGGGTGCTGGGAGACATGAGTGGGGGCCTGGTGGAGGCTGCCCCTGGTGGCTGGGGGGTGGGGGAGATGGGAGACATGAGTGGGGGCCTGGTGGAGGCTGCCCCTGCACTGCTGGGGTGTGGGGGTGGTGGTAGACATGGGTGGGGGCCTGGTGGAGGCTGCCCCTGCACTGCTGGGGGGTGGGGGTGATGGGAGACATGAGTGGGGACCTGGTGGAGGCTGCCCCTGGTGGCTGGGTATTGGGGTGGTGGGAGACATGAGTGGGGGCCTGGTGGAGGCTGCCCCTGCACTGCTGGGGGGTAGGGGTGCAGGGAGACATGAGTGGGGGCCTGGTGGAGGCTGCCCCTGCACTGCTGGGGGTGGGGGTGATGGGAGACATGAGTTGGACATGAGTGGGGGCCTGGTGGAGGCTGTCCCTGCACTGCTGGGGGTGGGGGTGATGGGAGACATGAGTTGGACATGAGTGGGGGCCTGGTGGAGGCTGCCCCTGCACTGCTGGGGGGTGGGGGTGCAGGGAGACATGAGTGGGGGCCTGGTGGAGGCTGCCCCTGGTGGCTGGGGGGTGGGGGTGATGGGAGACATGAGTGGGGGCCTGGTGGAGGCTGCCCCTGCACTGCTGGGGGGTGGGGTGGTGGGAGACATGGGTGGGGGCCTGGTGGAGGCTGCCCCTGCACTCCTCGGGGGTGGGGGTGCAGGGAGACATGAGTGGGGGCCTGGTGGAGGCTGCCCCTACACTGCTGGGGGTGTGGGTGATAGGGGAAATGAATGGGAGCCTGGTGGAGGATGCCCCTGGTGGCTGGGGGGTGGGTGTGATGGGAGACATGAGTGGGGGCCTGGTAGAGGCTGCCCCTGCACTGCTGGGGGGTGGGGGTGGTGGGAGACATGGGTGGGGGCCTGGTGGAGGCTGCCCCTGCACTCCTCGGGGGTGGGGGTGCAGGGAGACATGAGTGGGGGCCTGGTGGAGGCTGCCCTGCACTGCTGGGGGGTGGGGGTGGTGGCAGACATGGGTGGGGGCCTGGTGGAGGCTGCCCCTGCACTCCTGGGGGGTGGGGGTGGTGGGAGACATGGGTGGGGGCCTGGTGGAGGCTGCCCCTGGTGACTGGGGGTGTGGGGGTGGTGGGAGACATGGGTGGGGGCCTGGTGGAGGGTGCCCCTGGTGGCTGTGGGTGCAGGGGGACATGCGTTGGTGGGCAGTAGTGCATGTTGACATGTGGGTTGGCTGGTAGGCATGGCCATGGTGGATGGGGTGCCTGCATGACATGTGCTGGGTAGGCCCCTGTGGTGTGAGCCACCTGCAGGGGCCGTGGAGGGTGTAGAGGGAACACCTGGGAGGACCCACATGTGCAATTCACGTGTGCTGCTCCCCGCTCACCCCTGTAATACACGTACCCTGATGATATCTCGTCTGGAACTTCCCGCGCACCCCTGTAATACACGTACCCTGATGGAATTGCGTGTGGAACTTCCCGCGCACCCCTGGAATACACGTACCCTGCTGATGTTGCGTGGGATACTTCCCCCGCACCCCGAAATACACGTACCCTGATGAGATCGCATGTGTGACTTCCCGCGCACCCCAGAAATACACGTACCCCACTCAATCGCGTGTGTACCTTCCCGCGCACCCCCGAAATACACATACCCCGCTCAATCGCGTGTGTAACTACCCGCGCACCCCGATATACACGTACCCCGCTCAATTGCGTGTGTAACTTCCCGCGCACCCCCGAAATACACGTACCCCGCTCAATCGCGTGTGTAACTACCCGCGCACCCCCGATATACACGTACCCCGCTCAATCGCGTGTGTAACTTCCCGCGCACCTCCGAAATACACGTACCCCGCTCAATCGCGTGTGTCACTTCCCGCGCGCCCCCGAAATACACGTACCCCGCTCGATCGCGTGTGTTGCTTCCCGCGCACCCCCGCAATACACGTGCCCCGCTCGCACAGGCCCAATTGCTGTATGTTGCCACTTTTGTGATGCGCTGGGACTCTACCGCCTGCCTTCGTGTGGCGGACGTGTTTCAGCTTGTGCGTGTCTTTGGCTGTGCGTGGCTTTGCCCTATTCGATTCCATGAATGCGTGTGGTTCGAGTGCGTGTGGGCGTTCCGTCTGCTTCCCTGCAGTACATCCCCAGTTACGCTCTCATTTTCACGCGTTGTTCCCCATTCCGCGCGTTACGCCCCGTGTCCCGCCCACTTTCTGGTGTATGCGCCGAGGTTGTGCGCTTTCACAGTGCCCGTCGCGCACACCTTTCGGGATGTTGCAGTGACTTGTGCGCCAGGCACGGGTTTGGCGCACATCCCGAGGTGAACACACGCAGGGACTTCCATGAATCGCACACGTGCGCGTGTGCCTGTTTCTTTGCGCTTGCGCCTGCTTGCGCCTGCTTGCGCAACGATTTTCGGCGCACGTTTGTTCCATGAATCGGCCCCATTGTATTTACATGAATGGTTAGTGTGTTACATATATGGGTAACATTTTTTAAGTATTACTACATATACTTTGTATGTGTGCTGCTTTGTGAATTTGTTAAATGTTCCTATGTTATGATATAACTATTACACATACCTCCCCAGAGTTTTTAGGTGGTGGTACTGTTGTCCAAACATGTTTGCGGACAGTCAAATTCAGTAGAAAGGGTTCAGTATGTTCCATATTATATGTACATAAAGTCAAAGTTATTATTGTTAAGCTTTGCTACTAAAAAACTATGAAATTCAGTAAACAAACTTTGTTAAAGGGACATTATGGTTAAGTTGCGCTAATAAAAACCTATGAAATTCAGTAAAAAAACTTTGTTAAAGGGACGTTATGGTTAAGTTGTGCTACTAAAAACCTATGAAATTCAGTAAAAAAACTTTGTTAAAGGGACGTTATGGTTAAGTTGCGCTACTAAAAACCTATGAAATTCAGTGAAAAAACTTTGTTAAAGGGACGTTATGGTTCCAAGTAAAACCGAAAAACCCTTGAAATTCGCCAGTTATGGTAAGCTAAGCAACCATAACTCGCGCCACCACCGTGCACTGCTAAGACTAACACCCAGGACATCAAAGATGACATCACAAATGTCATTGATGACATCACTGATGACATCACATGTCTGGCTCACTATTTTTTCTTTTGCTGACATATCTAGGCCACATGGTTTTCTTCGGTAACAGTCAGAAACTAAGAATTTTATTTTATTTGTAGACATATCCTTCTAATAGGTTCTTACAGTAATTCCCTTAGAGTACAGTCACATCATATGAAACATATACATATGGGAAAACACAAGCTTGAAAGACAGCAATCCTTTTTGTGCATAAAGATAATCACTAGACTTATGAGCACTTTCTGATAGTTCTGTTGTTTTTTTTATGGCTGTACTTTCCCTGTATATGGTCATATTTGTATACATTGTACTCACACTACTTTCCTTAGGGTCCAATCACATCAAGTGATACATATACATAGGGTAAATAGCAGCTTTGAAACAGAGCAATCATTTATTTGCATGAAACTAATCAGTTAAGTTATAAATTGTTTCTGCTACTACTTGTGCTTTTTTGCTAACTTCACTTTCCCTGTATATACCCATATTGGTATGTTTTCTTGTGTCTTTGTGTTTTGTCTATAGTAATGCAATTATGTAAAACATGGGTTTTATTAGCTACTTATTACATATTTCACAGTACACAAAAATCTATTAAGAAAACAATTATCATTTCATTATTCAACATATGAACATTACGAATATCATACCTTCATCATGTACGCTGCACACAATGTTATGTTTCGGTATGAGTAGCTTAGTATACTAGATAGAACCCCATAATAGGATGCTATTTATATGAATGCATCGTTCAATGCACTTATTAGGGTATATTTCTTGCAATGATTCTTGACACTTTTTTCGCAACATAATAAGAATCCCTTCTACACATATTTCATGAGAAGTACATACACATGTAATGTCATCAGTGATGTCATCAATGACATTTGTGATGTCATCTTTGATGTCCTGGGTGTTAGTCTTAGCAGTGCACGGTGGTGGCGCGAGTTATGGTTGCTTAGCTTACCATAACTGGCAAATTTCAAGGGTTTTTCGGTTTTACTTGGAACCATAACGTCCCTTTAACAAGGTTTTTTCACTGAATATATATATATATATATATATATAATTCAGTGAAGAAACTTTGTTAAAGGGACGTTATGGTTAAGTTACGCTACTAAAAACCTATGAAATTTAGTGAAAAAAACTTTGTTAAAGGGACGTTATGGTTCCAAGTAAAACCGAAAAAACCCTTAAATACGCCAGTTATGGTAAACTAAGCAACCAAAACTCGCGCCACCACTGTGCACTGCTAAGACTAACACCCAGGACATCAAAGATGACATCACAAACAGTACCATTCGCAACCAAGATGGAACTGTTCTTAGAACACACCAGGTGTCCGGGATGTCCGTAAATGAACAAAATGGGGGTGTCCTATGGACACTATATCTATCCGTACTGTTCGCAACCAAGATGGAACTGTTCGTAGAACACACCTGCAGTCTGAGATATCCGTAACTGAACAAAATGGATAAATCCTAAAGACACTATACCTGTACTTACCATCAGCAACCAAGTTGAAACTGTCCTAAGAACACGCGCGGTGTCCGGGATGTCCGTAGTCAAACAAAATTGAGGTGTCCTAAGGACACTATACCTGGCCGTACAGTCTGCTCAACATCTACGCACATGTGCACCACACCCGTAAGTCCTGCAACATCGCGCCTGTCCATAACTGTCTGTCTCACTTGTGTTGCACTTTTAATTAGCTTCAGGACCCAAACACTGTCCGTAGAACACCTGCACGCATGCGCTTGACCGTTCCTGTGCATTTGGTGTCCTCAGGACACCTGTTGCCTTCGCGGACGTGTCCCCGACGTCATCATGTGAGTGTGTTTCCTAATTTGCGGACTCTGTCCGGATTCCCAACATTTTAAAAGAACTTATTCAGACAATCCAAATTATTTTACTGTAAGAATTCACCATTTCACATGTCCCAGACAATGGCCCTGGCTTTCCACATACTTTTTGTAACTTTTTGAACCTTTTTGGGTGTTCTATATGTTTGCGAGGCGCACCCCTCCACCCCTATAAAGGCCACACCACAGCGCTGATTTTCATTGCACTTCTGGCTATTGCAGATTGACATTTGCTGCCTTTGCTGCTCTTGCTGAGATTATCTCATCAACCCTAATGGCATTCATGGCTGCTGTTGCTACATCTGCCTCGGTACCACCCCCAATCTCTCCACCACCACCACCTCCCCAAGGGCCTGGAGAGGGGACCACGCGAGGATGTAGAGAACGAGGATGAAGAGGATGAAGAGAATGAGGTCGAGGAACTCCCTACTACCAGCACTCGCTGGGAGTCTTGGGAGTGGCAGATGTTTACCATTTATGGTAACGTACCAAAAGCATGTGCAAACAAGGTCACCTGTAACCAGTGCAAATTGGTGCTGTGTCCTGGGAGACGTGGTTCGTACAGCTTTGGTACGACATCCAAGAAGCGACACCTAACTTCGTTCAACAGTGCGGACATTCGCAAGGTTGTACCTTGTGATAAACGTAGTAGGTTGAGTTCTTCTACAGCATCCTCCGTTTCCGCTCCTCTCACCACAAGAGACACTCCTGTGGGAGAGCGCATCCCTCCAGCTGCTTCACAGGCCATTTGTGATGTTGTTTACCCTTACCATTCGAGGGTCACAATATTGTGTATGTACTGCAATGCAGTACTCTGCAGGGGGATAGTCTTCGAAGTGCTTTCGAGACTACGGTCACAAAGCACCAGAAGATCTGCTACCTACCTAAGTAAGGCCCAACCTACATCTTTCTCTCTCCACCTGCCCTTTCTTATCCCCGTGGTTGGTGTCCCTTCATTCCCCTCCTTTTCCCTACTCTCCTAGTGTGTCGTGTGTAAAAAAACAAAAGAAATATAAAACAACAAACACCAAAAAAACAAAAGGCTCTTTTCAGAGCCGCCTTTCACAGTTTAAAAATAGAAGTGGCAAATAAACAGTGCAGGGCCCTGTGCATTTTTTTGAAAGTCCGCAAACAGTCCTAGGGCATATAAAATTTTAGGGTGATGCCCTAGCAAAACCAATGCACTTTTGTCTGGGAAGAAGAGGTGGCTCTGAAAATAACCTTTTGGTGGTGCTTTTGTGTGTTTGAAAAACTTGAAATCGTCAACATCTACTGCAAAATAGGTCACTCTAATTACAAAAAAGGTTGCAATGCATTTTGTACATTTCTCAGAAAAATCTGATTGCCAGCATAAGTAAGATTGACTCCATCTCTGTGAAAAAATGTATGTGCTATGAAACATAATATTTTCATTGTGAAAATAGGGCATGCCAACATCTCTTAGAAAGGCACAAACAGCCTTATTGACATTGCACCTCGCTTTCTCCATTTGGGACCAAATATAGAAGAACGCAGCCACATTTGTCTTTGTGCAATACGCGAAAAAACTACTTGGGAATTTGGAAACATGTCCATGACCTTCTCAAGTCCTTCTTTCATTGCAAATTGCAAACAAATTCCAGATTTGTCCTAAACTGTTCCCTCCACAATGAATTATAATTATGTCCGGATGATGCTCTGTCTCTAAAGTAGCACAGAGAGGTACCAAGTCCAGCCACTTCATTCCATACACTCCATGCCAGTGCACTTCCACATGAGGGAATCCAAGATCTGCAGCTACTCCACAACGTTCTGCATGCACCTCCAACCAATGCATCTGTGAGTCTCCCAAAATGCAGATAATCTGTTTTCGAAAACACACAGCCATAGCTATCTGTTCTTCTCTCTGGAAGAAGACGTTCTCACAAAATATCTCCTTACACACCACACCCACTAAACTTTACTGACCAATTCCTAACTCCGCTCATTCTCATTTGCATTCCTCGCCACCCCAGAATCCCCATATGTAATAGGCGATGTCTGCAGACTACCGCCATGCCCGCGGACATATCGAAGATCTGAGCGGTGGTCAGTCAAAAGGCTGAAAAAATAATACCGAATGACAAAAATCTCGAAAACAAAATCTCGAAAAAAAAAAAATTGAATTATTTATTTATTTATTTATATGTGTTTTTGGGGTCAGGTAAGTAAAAAAAAGGGTTAAAATAAAAAAATAGAAAAAAAGGGGGGTTGGGGAGGAACCCCCCCCCCATTTCGAAAAAAAAAACATAAAAAAAATTAGATATTTTTTTTTCGGCCTTTTTTTTCGAGATTTTTGTTTTCGAGATCCTTGTATTCGGTATTGTCACTATAAACCGATCTGAGCATGGTGAATGTACATTAAAATAGTGTGCCCCATTTCCCCTTTGAGGTGGGCTCTGAAAAAAGCTGTTTTTTTGTCTTTTTGCCTGACACACACCTGTTAGTTTATATTTTTTTTCTCCTTACTTTACAACTAGAATCTTCACATAACCTTCTCCAAAGCAACCCTTACATTCCAAAAAAACATGGCATTTCCCGAAAAGATAAAGAAATAACATCTTCTTCAAAATAAACAGCATTACTCAAATCAATATTTTCATTATTACAGAAAAACATACCAGCTCTAAGCATGAAAGCACACATGCCTTGATTGATTGCACACCTAGCAATGTTTTGCTGAGGACAAAAACAGAACTATTGTCCCATATTGCCCTAGGTAGTAATCCAGAAAAAATTACTTGCGCATTTGGAAGGATGTTCATTACTGCTTGAACCAACTGTTCCAAATCTACCAACAAAGCAGGGGCGCTGACATAGCCCAAATGGAAAGCACCATAGTGCAAAACTACCAGATGGGGACTGTTCATCCTGCGCATATCTTCACAAACCTCCAGAATTCCAATCGGGCACAGCGCTCCACACCACCTCCGCTCCTTTAACATCAAAATTGTTTGCCGCATGCCTGCATTGAGCATACTGCTGTAAACCATGGACAAACATATCTCCGAGCACCAAGACCCTGACTTTCTCCACCTCTGCTATCTTCACTACACTCAGTCTCTTTCTACACAAATCCCCAATGTCAACATCTGATTGGCTGATTCCTACAGTCCCCTTTCCATACTGGATTTTCTGACAGTGTCCGTGTGGCACGTAACTCTTAGCCAGACCTTCTACCCTTTCCACATCACTCTCAGTGTCAATCCCTCATTGGATACAGCTAACCAGTCACACAACCATCCACCAATCACATCCAAGACCTCTACATCTAACTCCATCATCAGAGTTCCGCACTTCAAATGTACTGTTGATCACTCTGAGTACAAGTATCATATCGTTGGAAAGCACCTACGACAAAAATTTCTCTACAAGTCTCCAAGATTTCTACTTACAGCTGCATTCATATCCACATTCATGAATACAAACTACAGGTATGCATCTTTTATTCACAGTACATGTACAACTCTTACGAATACATATAAACAGAGTAATGCCACTAAACCTGCATAGCCTATACATACATGCCAACCCTCCTGATTTATGCGTGAGACTCCCGATTTTTCATTGAAAAATCACACCATTTTTTACTGTCTGCCGCATAACCTATACATACATGCCAACCCTCCCGAATTAGGCGCGAGACTCCTGATTTTTCATTGAAAAAATCACACTATTTTTTACTGCCTCCCACCTTAATTAATGCTAATCCCAATGCAATGCTATGAGAAAAATAAATGTTCCCGATTGCTGTGGTGAAATCTCCCTCTCAGGTGCTCCCGATTGTTGGCATGTCTACCTATAAAATGAACTTATTGAAATTTTTCCCATCTACTATAATCAACTGTCACTTCCAAACTTTTCTGCTATCTACAACACACCTTTAAAACACCAAGTGATTTTCATGCACTTAAAATTCTACTCATTTTCAAAGCATGTTGAATTAACATATTGGAAATAAAATATAAAGGCTGAACATAGTCAAATGAAATGGATGCATACACTATGTTCAGATATCAAACAAGAATACTACCACGAAAACATAAAAATCAACGTCTACATTAACATCAGTGCTATAAACACACAAAATTACTAACTTCTTTCTTTTACAATTGCAGCGAGGAACCCTCTCCTGAAAATCAGCAGCATCTGAACTACAAACAACATAACCGAAGAGACCTGCTCATTGCATATAAAAAGAGTAAGTACAATACTACCTTAATATTCTTACTGTTCCTCAAACATACTGTGTGGTTCATTCATGCAGTTTTCGCACCAAATAAAAACAGCGATTTCTGAACCATTCTGCCCACAAATCCCCATTTATTAAACAAAGATTAGCAGGCAGAATGGCACACAAATAAATCCTTGTTTTCTTTTTTTTGGAACACAAATAACATACTCAACCCTTAGAATGTTAGTACTACAAAACAAAAAACTGTTTTAATTTTATACCATTAGATTTACTAATAATGCTTCTCCTCACCACTAGCTCACTTTCTACTTTCATCTGAACCGCAGTTTAGTAACACACAAATAGAAGAATAGCCTTCCCAACTAATTGTAACTGCCCAATGCACAATCACACACCACCACATACATATTTCCCATCATGCTCAGACACTCATGCACACAGCACACATACATTGCAAAACGGGCCAACCCATACCTTCTTTTGTTTTTTCCAACAGACCCCAAAGAAGGCCTACCAAAAAGCAAGTCCGTAGAAAGCAACGCAAAAATAGAGCAAATGAAAATAAAAGTGTCCAACATAAGCATCCATCTCTACCAGAGTTTGTACAAAACGTTCAAACAAAACAGCTAATATAGTCATTTAGCAAAACAAAACAAGCTTCCAGTACATAAACTTTGCCTCCTCTATCAAAATGTGAAACGAAACAAAAAATGCTTAACAAGATTTCGGCTACCACTACTGCTAAAACTGCTCCTATAAATCTTGATATACTAGCAAGTAAGCATACCAAAAAAAGTATTTTAGCAAAAATATTCCTCCACAGACTCCTTCAGAATCTTATAAAAACAGGAGACAAATCATGCACAACCATTCAAACCTACCATAGAAAATTCATCTTAGAAGCTTTAATAGACAGTGCGATCCTTCCCAAAAGAAAGTTATTCATTTTAGTGTTAAACAGAGTGAAGGCACTAACAAAACTAACTACTGAATTACAAAAAAAACTTCTCAATAAATGGAACTCAACAAAAATAACTTCTTAAATGTCTGTGGAGGTGAATGGAGTCACACCACGACCACAGAAACATATTTTAATGAAGGAGCATACAAACAAAACCAAACAAACACAATTGCCATCCATAGCAGTGGACAAGGTTATAAAAAAATGAATAATACCATAATGGAACAAGAAATATTGCTTACAAAAATATCCCCAGAAAACTCAGAATTACCTCTCCATTCGACTGAACTAGAACGTCCAGTATACAAATTGTCACAAGTCTCTCCCCTTCCCACCTGTCTTGGTTGTTTGCTTGTGACCTTCTGTGATGTCTTCTTTCTCACGGTCCGGGATTTGTACAAATCCGTGAGCTGATCCTCAGATTCCAGCGTGATGTTCGTAGTCCAATTCCCGGGTACATTCAAATGTCCAGGACGAATACCAGGAAGGAATGCTGTTCACACTCGGAGGCACGGAAGACCGTGACCCGAGTGCGCAGTGAAAATCCAGGAAGATCGAAGGTAAGGTAGAGGAATATGAGGAAGGAAGGGGAATTCAAGGAGCTGGGAACCAGGAATCAAAAGAAAACCCAGAGCGAACTCCGGCAGTACACGTCCAACTACAGCAAGTGGTAGCGTTGAGATGCGCAGAGCCGCGGGGTGTGTCTGTTTTGTAGAGCGTAAAGCGTGGAGCATAGAGACTGGCAAGCAGCATTCCGTTTCGAGCAGCCATGTTGGAAGGATCACTGTATTCAATATCCTATGGTTCAGGCACCAGGAAGTCCAGAAGGGACGCAGACGACGGTTCATGACACATATGGCCATGCACCTCAGTCAGATGTGCATGTATGTTGGGCTGACAAACAGTGGTCCTCAGTCCCACTCTTTGGTACAGTTTCAACTCTTTTTACATAGGGTTCTTCAATTACGCAATTTATATGATGAACTTATGATATTTCACAACCATTTAATGTTTGTGGGTTCACATGACTGTGTTCTTCTGTTTGTTTGATTCATTTTTGAACATGCATGTTATGTTTATTATCCTTCATTTTCCCTCCCCTCCTTTCTTTTCTTTATGTGTACATTCTGGATTTCAGTATTTAAAACTGATTTTATGTATCAATGTATGGATAATGATTAATCATTGATAACATGTCTATGTATGCAAAAATATTCGGATTAAATACGAATATCGCTGTTTTTGAAATAATTGCAATAGCAAAGACTGATCATTGATTTATTACTATTTTTGTGTCAGCTATTTAATGGTTCAGACAATTGATGTATCTACGTAAAGTTTGTTAAATGACCCCATTTAAATACCGGTCCACAGTCTGTCCTGTTCTCTTTTGAAGGTAGAGGATGGGTAAATTGTCCACCTCAACCTTTATCACCTCTTGTTTTAACTTTGAAGCGTCTTTTTGTAAGGTGCAGCTAGATGTTGGGAACACTCCCTTGGTACATGCACCTCAATGTGTAACATTCCCAAAAAATCTTTCAAATCTTTACGCCAGTTCCTCAATCAGTACGTGAAAGGCAAAGACAAAATCAAAATGAAAGTGCTGCAAAATATGGATACCTGTCCAGTGTGGAAATACACAGGACTACAAGGACATTCATTAGCCAGCATTTCAGGACCTATGTGCAAAAGCACCTTCCATCATATCAAAATGATATCAACACATCATTCAACTATAAGACATCTAGTCTATAAACTGCTTTAGCACTAGCCAATTTAAATAACACACTTCTATATGGTACACCCAAAGACTTACTTGAAGAAATCGACCATATCCAGAAAAAATATTTTGGAAGTGAAAGCCACTTACAAAATGCAATAGCTTTACAACAGACTAGCAACAATGCTGCACATGGCAACGTTCTACTACACACATACAAAAAAGAAATACTAACATTTAAAAGTACATCCGCTGAAGTACCAAACCATGTGTGTGTGTTGCCGCAGAACTTTTTATAAAAGTAACACAAAAACTATAGACGTAACATACAAAAAAGAAAACAATGAAGATTCCAAATGGTTTGAAAACAAATACGAAATAACTGACCCCTTAATTCTTTGCACTTACTGCACTACAAAACTTGACAACAACCAAACTCCTTCACGTGCTATCACAAATAACTTGGAATTATTCCCACTACCAAAACCCCTGCAACAAGTCAATTTATATGAGAGCATCATAATTCAAACAGGGCACCCATTTCAAACAATAATACGCATTCATCCAAAAACAGCAAAATTACCTTCCTCTGAATGGCTTAAAGGCATTTTTGGCAATGTAGTTTATTTGCCATTAGATCTGAAAAAAAATGTGCACACTCTGGGAGTGCAACGTCCAATAGAGCAATCTTTAATTGTCTTAGTAAATGGTGTACCAACAAAAACAAAACAATTTGGCAACAACTCGTAGACTTACATAAAGTTAGACAAGCCTTCCAATATCTAAAAGACAATAATGAATACTACAAAGAAATAAATATTGAAGAAAACTTAAGGGAAACAACTGAAATAATTCAAGGGCCACCAGAAACTGGTCAATTTGAACTTCTAGATCCTGCTACAGTATCCAATATTTTAGACCATTATACAATTCATCCATTACACTCTAATGACACCATAGATGATGCACTAGAAACGTACCAAATGCGACAAATCAAAGGATCACCAATCAGCATATGGGAAAAAAGTATAGAAGCACATCCTTTTCCGCTACTGTTTCCTACTGGCAAAGGAGTACAATGATAGACACACTCAGATAATAGCATCAGAATACCGCTAGTTACGAATGTATTCTGAAGATCCCAGATTTAGACAAAATGTGGAATACATATTCCACCTACTCTTTGAAAGTGAACTAGCATCTCTATGTTACGGAGTTGCAAACATATTGAAATCAGGAACCCACTTTCAAAATATGTCAGCTACGCAACTAATACAAAAAGTGGAAGAAAAAGATGAGGTTTTAAAATCAAGTATTACAAATCTGTTAGCAAACATGCGTGGTACGAAAGAGTACTGGTTCCAACATCACGGAGATGTAAGTTGTATGATAAGAAACCTTGACCCACCCACTTGGTTTGTTACATTAAGTTGTGCAGAATATGCATGGGAAGATTTACATGATTTCCTACGCATATCAAATAGAAACAAAACAAACATAGATATACTAACACCTGGAGAAGTTTGCTCTCTATATCCTTTTAATGTTTCAAGATATTTCCATCGTTGTTTCATTGCTATGCTACACTTTATTTGTAATACAACTGTTCCTCCCCTCTGAGAAGTGCAAGACTTCTTTTGGAGAAAAGAATACCAGGCCAGAGGAGCACCACATATCCACATGCTTTTATGGATTAAAGATGCTCCTAAATTTAGTCAAGACACTGATTCCACTGTTTTACAGTTTATCGAAAAATATGTCACTTGTAAAATTCCATCGAAAGCAACAAATAGTGATCTTCATGCCCAAATTGTACAATTTCAAAGACACAAATGGGCAAATATTGTCGTTGCAAATACAAAAACAAAGGGAAATACTACACCAAATGCTGCTTTTGGTTTCCCTAGAACAGTTACAGAAACAGGTGAAGCAAACAACTTCATGTCTTCAGTTAGACATAGTGTTAAAGCTAAATCACCTAATAACACGTACTACATAAAAAGAACAGAAGAATCAAAATATTTCAATGATTGCAATGCAATCATTGTCCTCTTATGGAATGCAAACATAGAAGTGCAGTACATTGCAGACAATTTCACTGCAGTTGCACGATATGTTACAGCCTACTTAACAAAAGCAGAAAAAACAGAGCTTCAAGACCTCTGGAATGACCTATCATCAGACAAAACACTATCTCAGAAATTGTACAGTTTAGGCATAAAAATGCTCTCTCATAGAGAATGTGGCTCCTATGAAGCTGCAGATTGTTTAACCGGTACTGCTTTGTATGGAAATTCAGAAAATATAGTATGGCTAAGACTTGGTCCTGCTAAATCTAGAAAAAGAGTTCTCAAATCATAAGAGGACATAGAAACAATAGCCAAAAATGATACCAACAGCCAAGACATTTTGAAAAACAATTTACTAGACACAAACTACCCGAACAGGAGTACCACTTTGGAAACCATGTGTCTATACCACATAGCCCAAAACTTTGCATACAAAAATAATATAAAACCCGATGAAAAAAGGTAGATATAGAGTGACAGATTGTGAAGGCAGCTTAGTGAAACTTACCAAACGAAGCTTAATAAATCATATCAAATTGTCATTAAAAACTCCTCAACAAAAAGAACTATATTACATGTCCCTGCTACAACTTTTTAAACCATGGAGAAAAGAAGAAGAGATACTAGATAACTGTGACCCCTATGAAGACGCTTTCAAAGCAAATGAAAGCACTATCACTGATGTAAACTTTACGCAGTACAAAACAATTTTGCACAATGAACAGCAACACAAAGAAGAACTCCAGGCCCAACTAGATAAGGACACTCCCGACAGTAGTCAACCTTCTCTAACAGGAAGCCAAGAACCACTGGGACAGCCACTAATATCAAATGAAGGAGAATTAGCTATGACAGAAATAGAAAACACCAAGTGTCACTATGAAAAAGATACAGAAGACCAAACTGTACTACAATCAAAACTGATCAAAGAGCAGCGCACCATTTTTCAAGAAGTAACAAAAGAAATTGCACATGGTGTACAACATGAAAATAAAGAATGTACCTGCTAAAATTACAAACCTATACTGCTATACGCCAGTGGTGAAGCTGGTTCAGGAAAAACATTCTTAATCAAAATCATCAGCAAGTTCATTCAATAATTGACAAACAACAAACTGTCAGCTGTTGTAACTGCCCCCACAGGTTTAGCTGCCTACAACATAGGCGGTGTCACTTTACACCGATTACTACTCCTTCCAGTAGAACACCAAAACAAATTAGACTATTATAAACTTTCTACAGAAGCTGCAATTGAACTACGCAGAGTGTTAAAACAAATGAAAATGCTACTAATAGATGAAGTGAGCATGGTGTCCAACTTAATGTTGGCTTTGATTCACCTCAGATTGAGATTGCAAGAAGTACTTAAAACATACTACGAAGAGCTCTTTGGAGGAAAACTCATTATTGTTTTTTGAGATCTTCTTCAATTGACACCAGTGAAAGGTGAACCTATTTTCGAAATCATCGGACACAAACTCTGCCGTAAAACTGTTGGCAGCATAGGAAATGTCAACCTTGGCAACATTTCCAATACAAAGAATTAACAGAAAACATGTGCCAATCTGCTGACCTCACTTACGCCAACATTTTAAAAAGTGTTAGAGTCGGTGTCCTATCTCAAGAAGCACAAGCAATATTAAAAACCTGGCACATCCATGCACTTTATGGTGATAACTCATGTGTTACTGATGTTATGGAACAAATAGCGCACAAAAATATCAATTGTATGTCCTTAATGCCAACTATTGCAAGCTGTTCCAAATTCAATGAAACAATGTTGAGAAAAGAAATGCAACCAATAATTGAAATTTGCTCCACAGACAAACTGGACGTACATGGTATGACTACCCATGTGTTAGCAAACCACAACAAGACTAAATACCTTAGAAAATTATTTCTCCAACACAGCTGGTTTGGAGAAAATATTAAAATTATCCTTAAACTGTAGAGTAATGCTTAAACGTAACCTTGACGTGGAGCAAGGACTAGTTAATGGAGCACCGGGTACAGTTGTTGGCTTTCAAACGTACCCACGTGACAACAACATTTAGTTTGTCAATATTCTCTTCGACAAACTTTCAGAAGTAAAAAGGATAGGGCACTCAACAGCTCGATTCTTCTCTTCAAAGACATATATGTACGCAGAGAACAATGTTCTATAACTCTAGCATACGCAGTCACCATTCATAAATGCCAATGTCTTACCCTAGACAAAGCATTGATAGATATTGGTAACACAGTCTTTAAAGAAGGCATGAGCTATGTAGCACTATCATGCTTACGTACACTTGACGGTCTATTTCTAATCAACTTTGATGCAAGTAAAGTAAATGATATTCCTTGCATTTTAGAATACAATAGACTACGTTCACTATACACCCCCATCTAAAAAGATATCCTGTTCCACAAAAAGGAAAACATTGTAAAAGAAAACTATTTCAAACAGAAATGCAACAAGATCTGACTGCAAATCCTCCAAAGAGTAAAAGAAGCTAATACTTCATCAATTATCACAACCAAATAAGAACCTATTACTCAAAGTAACTCAGGTACTTCTTCAAAGAAGCAACACACACTCTGAAAAAATGACTTGGACACAGAACTATCTGGTCCATTCAAATTTTCAAATATAACTATTGTAAGTTGCTACGCAAATGTAGCAATGAATATTCTATTTCAATTGCCACCAATTGTTGACAACATTACTTACACAGTGCAGAACAATTGTGTTTGCAAATGTTAATACTTCATAGAAACGCAACAAACAATCCCGACAACATGTATAGTGTTCATGGAATAAGACAAGAATTGGACTACTTTGCTGGAATTGGTGAAATTCACTATAAACTCTCAAGAAGATCCACAAATATTCCTAATGTACTTACTGCAAGTACTGGAAAACAAAAACATACCTATAAATGAAATCTTCTAGATTTCATACATGTGGAAACATACATGCACTCTCTGCAACAATGTGACACAGGAACAACTCCCTAATGAGCGCTTTGTGTATGTATCCATACCTAATTGTGAATCCGTTCCATTTCAGCAACTTGTACAAAATGCAAACCATGGTAGATTATGTACTACCTGCAATTCAGATATTCGCTCCACCTTACTAATACAAACACATAGTAAATACGTAATACTAATGCTTCTACATTACAATGCAGATGGTACCAAAAACAACTGCAAGCTGACTGGATTCAAACATTGTCAAGTATCACTTGGTAAGAAAACCTTCACAACAATAGGTATAATCTACCACGCAGGAGCCAGAACCAATGCAGGTCACTACACTGCATGCATAAAAAAGAAATGTGGATGGTTCGAATGTAATGATAGTTCCATTTCTCTAAAGCAGAGATTACCAGCAAATCTTACAAACACTTATTTAATCTTCTTAAAACCAAAATTTAATAACTAATCTGTATTTAAACATTAACAAAACTTCAATTAAAAAAACTATAAACTGTTAGAATACGGCAACAGGTATCTAACTGCCCCAAGATTCTATAACAACCAAACAGATAAATGAATATTACTAAATTATAACAAGAAATAAACAGAATACGCCAACAGGTATCTAACTACCCCAAGATTTTGCAACAACCAAACAGATAAATCAGTAACACTAAATTATAACAAAAAGTAGACAGTTAGAATACGCCAACAGGTATCTAACTGCTCCAAAAATCTGCAACAAGCCAACAGATAGAACATTAGCCAGAAACAACAAGTGAACACTGAAAACAAACAAACAAATAGACTGTAGCATAACAAAAAAGGTTTTTTTAATCCGACATGGATTTTTTTCCCACAGACCCAATGATTTGAAAAACAAACACAGAAACTGAGCAAATTGCACGGTACACTGGTTTGTAAACTACTAAATCGGAGGATTAAAAAAAGCTGAAATGTCTATTATGCAATGTAATAAGCCTTTTTAAAATATATACACTAACATGCTCTTTTATTTTATCCCAGAAATTGCAAAAGAATATGTACTCCAGTTACCAAACTCATGAAAAAAATATATCCAATCTCAACAAATCAAACAGTAAGTATATTCTTATACAACGCATAAATACTACTGCATAACAGAACAATTGAAGCAAACATCTAACCAAACACCACAATACAAATTGTTCACCTCCATGGATATGTTATACTACAGTGCTTGTTACCAAACTCTACAATCTTAATGACATGACGTAGCCAAAACTTCACATACAAACTATTCAAATCAAAAAGTACAGAAACTAGAGATTTCAAACTTTTGATAGTTATTCGATTCTATGGGTGTGATCTATGGGTGTGATATGGTGCAGTGGTTTTGGGCAGGGCCTAGATTCTTGGGTGTATGGCCTATGGCCTACGGCCTTCGGCCATGCACCCAAGACTCTAGGTCCTGGCCACAACCACCGCAGCATATCACACCCATGGTGGCTTATAACTTCAATACTCATAACTTCATCACACCCATGCTGGCTTATAACTTCAGTGCTTATAACTTCGGTCTTGGGTGCATGGCCTATGGCCTACGGCCTTTTTCCATGCACCCAAGACTCTAGGCCCTGGCCACAACCAATGCAGCATATCACACCCATAGATCACACCCATAGAATCTAATATTTTAACTGTCTATGTGGACGCCACCCATATCACACTTTCTGCAAAGTTTGGTGATAATTCATCCAGGTAGAGCGAAGTTGTAAGCCACCCATGGTGGCTTATAACTTCAGTGCACATAACTTCAGTCTTGGGTGCATGGCCTTTGCCCATGCACACAAGACTCTAGGCCCTGGCTCCAACCGCCGTAGCATATCACACCCACAACCACCGTACCACATCACACCCATGCTGGTTTATAACTTCAGTGCTTATAACTTCGGTCTCATGCATGCTGGCTTATAACTTCAGTGCATATAACTTTGGTCTTGGGTGCAGACACCCAAGACCCTAGGCCCTGCCCACAACCACCTGATAGATATCCGATTGTATGGGTGTGATGTATGGGGGTGATATGCTGCGGTGGTTGTGGCCAGGGCCTAGAGTCTTGGGTGTATGTCCTACAGCTTTCGGCCTGCGGCCATGCACCCAAGACTCTAGGCCCTGGCCACAACCACCACAGCATATCACACCTAAAGAATCAAACATTTCATCGGCGGCATATGGTCAATTTTCATGTCCACTGACACTGCACATGTCCTTAGAACAGTTTCGACTTGCCTGTGCACAGCACAGACGGGAATACTATCCTTAGGACACCCCTCATTTTCACTAATTACGAACATCCCAGACAGCGCGGGCATGGTATATACATCAGTAGCACCTGCCACCTAAACAAATACAGTATTTCACCCATCTCTTACTCCTCGAACCTCCCCTAGCATTCTTGCACACCAAAACACTCCCCAAAACTGCATTTTTCCTCTGTTCTCTGCCACGATGTCGGCGTATCCAAGATGGCAGGCTCATCGGAACAATCTGACGCACATGACGCCTCACTCCAGCCAAGTGGTGTCCTGCCTGTGGAGCAATCAGGTGAAGTGTGTCCGCAGAGCGGACATAGATATCACTAATTTTTTTAGACCTACTTTTTGATTGTTTTTTAAAAAAACTACTGGACGGATTTTCACCAAATTGACAAAAGCACGCTTTCGGGACCAAGTCGCTGCTCCTGCCGCAAATTTGGTGAAAATCCGTCCAGCAATTTGGGATGTAGGCATGCGCAAAGTTTTTCCCCCATTCAGTCTATGGGAAAAAAAGACATTTTGGGACCCCCCTTATAACTTTCCAAACTTTGGTGAGGATTCGTCCAGGGGGAGCTAAGTTAAAAGCCGCCCAAAAAGTGCTCTTCTTATGGGATTAGCAGCTTAACCTTAACTAACCACCCACTAGAGTGGCCGTGTACTATAGTTGATTTTTTGGATGAATAAGCAGCGATTGATGGTACTCGCTCAAATTGATCAATGTGGTATATTTGATCAAATAAAGAATAGAATACAAGGTCGGTAAGTATAGACAGTTGAGACCGACTTATCATTATGGAGAACACTCCTATTGCTAAGATACACAGCTAAGATAAAGAGATATCATTCGGAGTGGGTTTGAGGCAGACTAATAAGACACTCATGCCGTGGCCTTAAGAGGGTTCATTATCAAAAACAATATTGCGACATATGACAAAATTTGCTACATTTAAGGGAAAGAAGTTACAGAAAAGATTGGCTGTTCTACAGTTATGGAAAATGTACCCGAGCGAGAAAGAAGATCCAGCCGCAAAGGAGTGGATGCTTAATCAGCATAAAGGGGAGGATGTAACGCTTTCAGCTCTCCTTTCCTCTCCTGGAAACAAGAGCGTAGATACAGAAGATAAGGGATTTTATCCTTTAAAGGAATTTAAAGCAGCAGTAGGCCACATTAATCTGACATATGAGTCCCCTGTTGATAACAGTGAGGATAACACGGAAGAGAGCAAAAGCTGAGAATGCAAACATAGCTCGACAAGCGATGAAAATAAAGAGTGTGATGAGAGAAAGAATAGACCAGAAAACAGATGAAAATAGAGGAAGAAGCAAGGAAATAGAACTAAATAAAAGACAAAGCCAAGCAAAACAGCAGTACAGAATGAATGGATGGTTGGACAAATATTACTTAAACTGGACGATAAAGGTATTGATGGGGTTTGAGAAAGAAAAGAAAGAGAAGTGCAGAAAATGAAAGGAAAGGAAGAAGAGAGAGCATATAAAGAAGAGAAGAAAAGAGAATGCAAGTGAAAGTAAGAACGAAGAGGGTACGAGCCAATGCAACAAAAGGAGCGAAGAGAAGAGAGGAGAGGAGGTAGAAGTGCAAAATATGAAAGTACATATGTTGCAGAAAAAGGTGAGAGGAAGATGAATTTAGGGAAATGAGAAGAGAGAATGAAATCAACAGAAGTAGGGGACTAAAATATGATGAGCAAGAGTATCTATGTCATAAAAGCATAGTGCTAATCGAAGCACAAGAACGATTTAAGTAAGAAATAGGGTCACAACAGCCCCGCAGTGAGCTGCAACGAATGCCAAGAACTCCAACATGGGCTGATGAGCGAAATACAGGAGAAGTAAGGCAAAGAATTGGGAATTTATATAGGTAAATGAGGGACAAAGAAGGGTAAGACCAAGAGAATGCAGACGGGTCTCTATTGACGGAAACTGGAGGAAGGTCAGATGACACCATAACAGGTGAACACAGAGCACTGTCTTTAAGTAGATTGGATCATGATGATGTGGAAAATGATAATAGTCATACAATCTGGGGCATAATATCAGATGAAGAAAGGGAAGAAAAGATAGAGAGCGAAGGGAGGGCACATTCAGATTTTCAAATAAACCAAGTGTAGAAAATGGGGTAAAATGATCCAATTTAGAGGACCCCAAAGAAAGAACACTAGAATCGACAATAAATGCTGATCGATTACAAGCACGATTGTGCAGTGCAGTGGATGTATCCCCGCCTGATGTAAGTAGATTAAGGGCACTACCAGGATGGAGACAAACAGGTGAGCCTAGCCCCACCTGGAAAACAAGGAGTGTAGGCTGGTGTGATTGTGGACTAGGATTTTCACAGTTTCCATTATTAGAGAAAGGAGGAGGACGACCACAATATATACCATTGCCAAAGATGCATAACGATAGCTTAAGATGTAAATTACCAAGTTTAACTTCCGGTGCGAGAAAATGGATTTATGAATTAGAGAGAATGACATTAGGAATGATATTAGCCATAGCTGACATGAAAGGCTTGCTAACAGTCATTATAGGGGTGAGAGCTGATGACATTTGGAAGGAAGCAGGTTATGCAGGTGTGACTGCACAAAACATGACACATGATGAAGCGCCATTTAATAATTGCAGAACAGTTATATGGCGGGCACTCAGAGTACAATATCCTGATACATCAGGTATGGGTGTGATTATGACTAGGAAAATAGGGGAGATTGAAGATCCTGTTGCTTATATTCAAGACATTCAAAACAGATGGCACCTTCTGACGCGTGAACTGTAGGAAAGAACAGTGTCATTATTTTACCACATTTTGTGTCAGAGACTGCCCAAACCAGTGCATGAAGGTGGGAATGGAAGCAAAACCATGGCCAGAAACACAATTGACAATCGTGCATCACTGCCGATTGATGCAGGAGAAAATAAGAAGAAAGCTGAGAGCAGGAAACAGAGGAGGCGAAGTTAGTTTTGAAAAAGTTGTCAAAAATCATTGTAGAGGGAGCAGTATTGACAAGCAGTGAAGGTCGGGTGACACAGGAGATGCAATCAGTGCAGCAAAACAATGTAGTGTATCCCACAGATCAGAGTGGGTAACATTTTTGGCCAAGAGGAAGAAGTAATGGGCCTAGGGGAGGAGGACGACGTGGGTTTCAAAACCCTAAGGGAAGAGGAGGAATTAATGGTGGACAGCTGCCAAAATGTTGGAATTGCGGAAGAAAAGGACACATTGCCAGGACATGTAGAAGCAGAGGAGGCATGCAGGAAAATTGGCAAGCTCTCAAGAGGGGGGATGACCTATGTTCCGCAATATAATGCAGAACCGTAGGAGTACTATGCCCAAGATCACATGCGGGCTCAGACATATGCGCCTGCACTACAGTTGATGCAGCAAACACCGTTACAAATACTATCGCCACAAGTACGCATACAAACACAGCAGATTCAAACGCAGCAAGCACAGACACTGCAGGCCATGGTACCACAATGGAATATGACTACAGGAGACCAGCAAGCACCTGCACCCAATTTGGGGAGTGTACTCATGCAGTGGGAAATGCTTTCACAGGTACAGGGATGAATTTATATCCACAATAGGACAGAGCAAAGAGCGTCCTGATGTGTTCAGTACTATCTGTGACACCAGACTCCCAAGAGGAACCAATGGTCAAGGTGACGATAAGAGGCAAGACAATTTAATTTCTTGCAGACACTGGATCAACTTGTTCCTGTGTCCCTGAGGGAAAGTATCCAATGTCAGGTATTGCCATGAATGCATAGGGATTCTCTGGGATGATGAGTTTAGATCCTTTTACAGACAAATGACCCATCTCTATAGGAGAACATGGCATGTCAGTGCCATTATTATATTCCCGGCAGATGCCAGTTAACATACAAGGGCGTGACTTGATGAAACTTAACATGGCAATATCTTTTACTGATGAAGGAATAGTGTGTTCCACTCGAGGGATACATTACATGAATTTGAGAGTTTATTTTTAGCTTTTACAGGCCAGAAAGCCTTATGAGAAATTCCCTTAGACACAAAAGTATGTTTGAATGGAGTGACTTTTTTATTATCATGGTTGCCCAGATTGATAGGTAAACTATTAAGAATACCTTATAAGTTTTTGTTCAGACCAAAAATTCCTGTGGATGATGAAGAAGGGCAGATTTTCCCCTTGGAGTTAGAAGCAGCTGTGGTTATAGAGGGTGGTTGTTCATGGGACAGATGATGAGGGAAGAGGATGGAGAACAGTGATAACCCTCAGTGAAGGATACAGGCTTACAGATTTGACAGACGAGCAGTTGTTTAAGGATGAGTATTCAGATGATGAATTAGTATTTTCCATAATTCTCACTTATTGGATTACATTTAGAGAATAGACAAATACAGCAGAAAATGGTGCTGGTAAAAAATAAACTGTCATTGTTCACAGAATATTTGGAGAAAGTGCCAAATATTTTAGGGAATACAAGTCTATATGATGTGGGCCTATTAAAAGAAGTAGGAGCAGTTAAATTTAAGCTTAAACCAGGATCCCATTTTCCATGTGCAAAGCAATATCCCATGTCACAGAGGTGGGTAAAGGTATATTTGAGACCATTTCCACATTAATGAAGCAAGGAATATTGGTACCATCCTATTCTCCATGTAACATGGCTGTGTACCCAGTGAGAAAATCAATAGGGAGCCATGGAGAGTTATACAGTACTTTTGTCCCCTAAACAATGTAGTCGAAGCTGAGTTTCCTTTAGTTCGCAATCTTGCAACAATATTGTGCAACATTTCATTTAAGGCCAAATATTTCACAGTCATAGATTTAAAAAAACATGTTCTTTTAAATTCCCCTTCAAGAAGACTCACAGGATTTGACTTCCTTTTCATTATAAATATCTGCCTGAAACATACTTGCTTGCCCTGGGGGAACTGTGAGTCCCCTTCAATCTTTAACAGAGTCCTACAGATGGATTTATGCAATGTTCAGCTCGAAAACACAACAATCCAATATGTGGATGACATCTTGGTGTGTAGTGAGACAGAAGAAAGATGCAGAGAAGATTTGGTTAAGCTCATGGCTATACTCTCAGAGAAAGGATATAAAGTTGACTGAAAAAGAGAAGCTACGTTATTGTCAGGTAGAGGTCTTGTACATGGGATAGTTGATTTCACACAAGGGAGAAAATTGACACTTGAGAGAGCAGAAACAATTATGAAGAGCTCAGAACCTAACACAGTGAGGGAAATGCAGAAGTTTCTAGGCCTATGTAACTATTGTAGGGCCTGGGTTTTTGATTACAGTACATATATTCAACCAATTTTAGAAAAAAGCTTAAAGAAGCACAAGTGGGCAAGAGCAAAATAATATGGACAGATGAGCTGACTGAAGGAATTGAAGAATTAAAAAAAGGCAATCAGTGCAGCCCCTGTGTTAGGAACTCCAGATTATCATGAATAATTGTTCTTATTTTCTCATTCAAATGGAGAAGTCATGACAGCAGTCCTTACACAGAAAATGACATTGGCACAAACCTTTGACCTATTATAGTGGTATTTTAGAACCAGTTATGAAAGGGCATTATCCTTGTGAGCAGTCTTTAGCTGCTGCTGCATTCAGGATTGAAAAGGCTTCAAGTATAACGAACAGGTGTTCAGTCACTCTATTTGTAGAGCCTGCATTATTGGTAATTTTAGAGAAACCTAAAAGTACTTTGACTACACAAAGAGCATCAGGATAGGATACAAGGTCATTATACATTTGTCAGATGTAAGACAGTGAACTCAGCAACATTCATAGTAGAACCAGCAGTAGGGGAGGATGATTATGTACATGAGTGCACAACGTACATTGGGCCTCATGACGAGTTGGGCGGTAACGCCGGCGCTATTAGCGCCGGCGCTAATAGCACTACGGCCAAACCCCCGGCGCTATTAGCGCCGGATCACCGGTTTGGTGGAAGGGTTATTGCCCATTCCCCATTGGGCCCATTCGGGAATTCCTCATTGCCCATTGGGCCCAATGGGGAAAATTTGCGCTATTACCGCTGGCGGATTTCCCACCGGTGGAAATCGCACCAAAAATCGGCAATTTTGCTGCGGATTTCCCCCCAGCTGATAGATGGGGGGAAATCCACCAAAGCCATGATCTGGCGGACCCTTAAATGTGGCGGTAATAGCGGTTACCACCAGACTTGTGATGAGGCCCACTGAATGCTATTCCCCAAACCAGAGAAAATACTATCAGGAGGGGGAAGATCTCTTTTTTGATGGTTCTTCATAAATGTATCAAATGACTGGCGCTAAGCATACTAGATCAGCGGTAGAGAAGTTGAACCAAGAGGGTGAATTTGAGGTAGTGACAAGCACGGTATTGTCTTGTATTACTCAGCACAGGCTGCAGAATTAGTGGCACTTATTGCAGCACATCAGAGATTTGAAGACGAGGAAGTGACGGTGTACTCTGACTCTGCCTATGTGACATCAACTGTACACGCAGGTTTGTCACGCTGTAAAAGGAGGGGCTTTCTCCACACAGACAAGACTCCAGTGCAACATGCAGCCCTATTGGATAAACATATTGAAACACTAGTACTCTCATTGACTTCAGCAGTTTAAAAATGTGCAGCACATACTAAAAGAGAAGACGTAATTTCTTAATGGAAATGAAGCCGCAGACCTAGAATCCAGAAGGTTAGCCTATTTCCCAAACATTTCTAATTTTGAAATAGAAAGTGTTAAACAGATGACAGGACAATGCATGCTGGTAAAAGAGGGCTTTAACAGTTAATTGAAATACAAGGTTGAGCACCACCAGAAGAGAAGGATTTATGGAAAAGGCAGTGGTGTTCATTATCCTTGACTGAGGCAATATGGTGAATGGATAGCACTGGAAAGCCAGTTATTCCTTTAGCATTATTGTGGGTAGCATTGGAGCAGCTACACTACCCTGTGCATGTGACTAGAGTCTAGCTACAAATGCAGAAGAGTGGTTCTCGCCAAATCTGTTGCAGCATGTGGCACAATGTATTGTAAATTGCATTGTCTGCCAGAAATGTACTGCAGGGCACACTTTGTGAACAGTGAGAGCAGAAATTCCTAGACCCAATGGCCCATCTCAGCACCTTCATATAGATTATGTGGATATGCTGCAGACATGCAGTTATTACAGATATATGCTGGTCATATATCCTTTTTCTAGATGGGCCGAGGAAGGTCCATGCAAACAGCCTTATGCCAGGTGTGCTGCCAAGTCCCTGAGGTGTTCGCAAGATAGTGGGTGTTCGAGGATTTGTGGTCTGACAATGGACTGCATTTTGTAACTGAACTGTTCAAACAAATAGTTTTTCTATTTAGCACACACATGCGTTTTCCTCCATAAATCACCCACAAGCGAATGGCATCTGTGAACGCTTTAATGGATTACTGAAGGAGAGGATTGCAAAAGTAAATATGACTTTAAAGAAGTGATGGCTACAATGCATTATACGCCCTAAGGAACCAGCCTGGCTCAGATCACCATCTAACTCCTCATGAGTTGATGACTGGATGCTGTACAAGAAACCCCCTCGCTCTTCAAACTAAGTTATAAACTGAAGCCAAAGAATAGCAAAGGTGTTAGGTGATGAGATGCATGATTACCTAACAACAATTACTGCAAATTCTTCTTTCATGTCTCAACAGGTCAAGAACCAAAGGTGGGGGGTCAAAGAGAAGCGACAAAGACTATCAATCCATTGAAGCAGAAGATTTGTTGAAACAATCCAGCCTACAACCGGGGGACCAGGTGCTGGTATGAAAGTTTGTACATACTTGGAATATGCCCCGCTTTGATGGACCATACGAGGTGGCAGAAGTTACCCCCACAGCTGTCAATTTAAAATGAAGAGCTTGGATGCATTTGCACAACATCAAACCATTTAAAGGAGAAACCCTGACCCCTCCTGCAACTACTGATGGTGAAGAAAGCGAAGAAGTTCTACGCATGTAGACTCGTTCAATGGCCAAGAGCAAAGACAAGGAAAATGAAGAGCACAGCAGCACTTTGAGGACTAATATCTTTCAACATTGGTTAAGGAATAAATAGCAGTTATCCTGGAACTTTTTGGGATAAGCTAATGGAACAATGCATTGAATTACCAGATCTGAAAGAAGAGAAGCACATTTCATCTTCATGTTACCCATTATAATATTAATACATAGATTCTTTTATGCCATTTTTACTTACATATTACTGGCCTATCCAGTTTTAGTAAGAAGACAAGTACATTTAGTAAAATTATTTTGCAATCCTAAAAACAATAATATTATTTTCATAATAATTATACCAATTATCTTGCAGTTCTTGATATAAAGGTGTGATTCATAGAGACGTACAGGGTTTTAAATTAAAAGTCCAAGCAAAAATTAGGAGGTTTCAGAATATAAGAGGCTTGTTGCCATCAAGAAAGACCATGAGCTTTCGTGGAGTAAGAATTGTGATATCATTCTGTGTTATGGTTTGTATTTTCCTCCTGATCTTTGCCTCCAGATGAAAGCACACACAGTGGGCCTCATTCCGGGTTTGGAGCTAACCATGGAGTAATTAGCTCCATGGTTGCCTCCGAAACCGTCCCAAATCCGGCATGGTGAATGGAGTAATTTCCGGTCCATTCCAGGGTTGGAGGGGCCGGTAATTCCCCATTCACCTTTTGCCCTTCCTCATTCCCATTTCTGCCCCATAGAGCTCAATGGGAATGGGGAAGGAGGTAATTACGGCACCGTAAATTATGGTACAATTACCTCCTGCTAAAAGCAGGAGGTAAGGAAGGACCCGCAAAGGGAACTCGGAATATGGAGGTAAGGGATTACTGGCATCAGCACCCTTACCGGTAATCCCTTATCTCCAACCTCGTAATGACCCCCAGCATCATTTATAATCTCCCTAGGAATCTATTTCAATTTAAAAGAGATGTTGGGGAAGCCTATGAAGATATGAATACATTTCTTGATAATTTGGCTCATTTAAAAAATAATTATATGAGCACATGAAAGAGGGGGGAGCGATAACATCAGATGAAAGCTGCTATGTCTGTTCCTTAATAGCGTAGGCCATGAACGCAGCAAGGACATTTATTGACAAAGAAATGCCTGCACATGATGCAATATGTATCAATCATCTAGCAGCGTGTACAACCAGAGGGCATTTCAAAGGAAAATGGGCAACTTTACGATGGCGATCAAGAGGAACATTTCCATATGAAGATACTTATGTGAAGACAAAAAGGGTGGAATGTGCGATGGGGTGGACAAGCAAAGAACATATGTATCACTCCCATATTCGAGAACGAATACAAATTGTCGAGATGAAGAGGATGGGCTGCTCAGAGCAGGAGAGCCATGATGCTGGGAGAGGCCTCAGCTATTGGTGTATGGACGTGTTGCCACCAGTCCCGGATGGAAAGATTGACTATTATCTTCCCCTGCACACTTATTGAAGAAATAACCAGTAATAATGGTGCAAATAGTGAATGGCAGATGCCTATAATCATGAGCCAGCGTATTCCAAGTTACTAACATTGGTCAACAATGAAGCAGGACCAACCTCTATCATACCATTGAAGAATGCAACAACATACTTCAGGAATGAAGGGTTGGTTTTGGTTGGAGAGAAAAAAGCCTGTGGACAGATACTCGAGGTCCCAGGAATGAATGGTGGAACTACCGTATTGATGGATCGATACTGGGCCTGTGGATCTAGAGCTTATATGGAGCTGCCTAGGAATTGGGGAGGAAAATTCTCTATTGTAATGGTACATGTTACAGCATTAGCGATTCTCCAAAGTGATATCAACATTGATGGATTTCCAAAGATGAATGAACATCAGAGGAGGAAGAGGGTGCTCAACCTTTGCAAGCTGAAGAGGTAGAATTATTTCTCATCCAAATCAACAAAAGCCTATGAAGACATTCCAGAAGAACATAAACTGTTCAGAAAGATAGAAATGATAATGACATCTATATTCATGCCAGGACTCCAGACTGGAGTGAATGCCAAGTGGCTGCAGATAACCAGATGGGAGCTGCTGCAGACTATCAATGCAACAATCAAAGGATTCAATGCAATCAGAGAGGAATTGAGAGCCATCAGGCTGATGACTCTCCAGACCAGGTATGTCCGGGACTTAATTACAGCAATGGGAGGAGGCATGTGCTCCAAAGTTAGGCCTTATTGCTGTACATTTATAACATCCCATGATGGAGAAACTGGGACCCTGACAGAAGTAATAACTATGCTGACAACCCGACACACAATTATGGAAGATGAAGTTGACGAAAAAGTAGGAGATGATTGCTTCTCATTTCTATTGTCATGGATTCCAACCTGGCCGGTGAATGCTTTCAAAATACTCTGAGCAATACTCATGTTAGCATTGCTAGGATTCTGTCTTATAAGGATAATATTAGGAAGGTACCAGAAGACAGTCAAGAAAGCTATTGGGATGAATACAGTGATTGAAATAGATGCAGGACCGGTGAGCAGATGCACAATGAGGAAAGTACCCATGAGAATATAAAGAGACGCACCTTTGCACCTTCAGGAACATATTTTACTATCCCAAGGATCATAGAAAATATGTAGGACTTTGTATATTCTGCCCACCTTCAGGAAAATGCTGTCACATGACCTGGTTTGTGGATGAACATATAAAGAATACAGGTCACCTATGTCACCTGTGGGGGGTGACAAAGTTCTGGATTCCATAGAAATGACAGCATGAATAAAATATGAAGGATATTGAAGAGGAGAATGTGGTTGAGTGTGATGCTGGAAATGTATTGGAGGGATAGTGCCTCCATGTCCTTGTACTGTAGTCCTTTTATCATGTGTGTTCTGTGTTATTCTCTGCACAGGACTCCATACAGGATTCCTGGCAGTGCAGCTATTCCCCTTTTTGATCGGGGTGAACAGACCCTTGGGATGCCCTTATGGCACCCCTAGTGTATGTTTTTGGGCACCTGTGTATGGCCCACAGAGCAGGGTACAGGTTGGTGGCAGCTCCATGCTGAATTGGACAGGTGCTCTGATTATCCTCCATTTTGGGAAACCCAGGTCCTGCCATTGGAATCATTTCATTCCTCATAGGAGGCAAGGTGGCTCCTGTGGCCTCTTGCTTTCTATTGCCTGTTACCTTGTTTTTCCAAAGACCTTGAAAGCCCTGACTCTGTCCCTTCCCTTGGCTGGCTGTTGGGTGGAAGTTCCACATTTGGTATTGTGGGAAAGTCCAGGCCAAACTGGCTGGAGCCTTCCCAATGACTGTATATTGTGGGTACGTCCGTGGGGTAGGACCTGGCTGAATGGAGTGTGTGACCAATAGGCATTCAATGTTATGGGTGCCTGGTTTCTTGTGTGTGACACAATGAATGAGACGGCCCTCCCTGAAACTGGTATGAATGCAGTGTGGAGTGCTGAATGGCTGGGTGCTTGTCCCAATCCACATTCCTTTTAGTCAGCGTCTGGATGGAGAAGAATGGCCTGAATGCACTGCGAGCCTGATTGGCTGCCTGCCTGTATGAATTCCCTTTTGAGTGATTGATTGCCTGAGTGTGACCCGGCAGAGTGAATGAGAGGCCGACCAGTATATCTGGGGACCTCCCACTGATGGAAATTGTTCAGAAGCTGAAGTCGAAACTTGATGCTTGATCTCGAAGCAAAGCCAGAAGAAGAAGGTTTACTGCTGTTTCTCTTTGATGCAATCCAAAATCTGCCATTCCTTCAAGAAACTGATCCAAGAGAGGACCTGGCTAGGAGACCTCTTCCCGAGCTACGAGGGAACATCGTGCACCAGCTAACCTTCACCAATGCTGCCTGGAAGTCAGTCATTGATAGGCTAGCATCCGGAGACGGGGAACGCTGAGGAATCTGGAGCAAAGCGCCAAGACGTCCAGGCCATTGACAACCGCCACCATCGACTGAGGTTTGGAGGACCGCTGTTACTTCGTCGCGCAGAGCTGCACCACTCCATTGCCTAAGACATTTGAATCAAGGACTCCCTTGCTCATCACCGTTTACCTCTCTGTCCCGCCAGAGAAAGTCAAGGTTGCCAACAAACCGAGGAGAATAAGCCGGTGGGTTTCCCATCACCCAGAAGTCCTCAAAACACTGATGAAGATCTGAAAGCCAGCTGTGGTCGAGTCCCGATCACCAGCGGCAAACGCTGATGACCCGATGCCCTAGCTGGCCCTACATTCATCATTGACTCTTTGAGGCAATGAACTATCGTCCTTGAGGTGTCCCACATGCCTCATCTTTGCAGGACGTCCACAACCGATCGTACTGAAGCTGCTGCCTTGACGCCATTGTTCACCATTTTCTTTGAGGGATCTCGATGATTCGTGGCTCCTGCTTTACAGGGAGTTCACTGAAGAGGGATCCGTCGACGACCCAACATAGAACTCTGCTAAACCAGGTACATTGGGAGTAGTAGAACATTTGTAGAAGGAAATAAGACTTTGCGAAACAATATATGGACTGGGCTGGTTTATTATCTTATTTACAGGTTGCCCAGTTAGGGGGATCCTCACAGAGAACTGTGTCTGGTGGTAGGGGCCCAGCATTCGTTCAATTGTTTAACCAACTCATTTTCCTCTTAAATCTATGGTTAATACCTTTTGCTATTGATTTGTATGCCATTTGAAACTGTCAGCAGTTGGTGCATTTTAATAGAGTCAAAGAGTAAATGTGGTACCACATAGAAATTGTACATTTATCATTATAGTATTGCCTGAGCACAAAGTTTATTATTGTGTGGGTATATCATTTAAACCTTATTTATATTAAGAACTGTTTAATCACTAACATAGTGTGTGGACATTCCTTTGTGGGGCCTGGGGACCACACTGTACTCAAGAACCAACCTGCATCACCCCCTGAGAGCTTAAGCCTTGATTACTCGTCCACGTATACCAAATAGAAAATCTTGGCTGGGGTGCTCTGTGCTTCTACTTTGCCATATAGAGAGCCAGAGTACAGATGCTACCCCTCCAAGTCTCTATATCGAGGACTCAACCAGAGGGGGGAATGTAGAGGAGCAGTTGGACGCACTATCCCTAACTCCTGCCCCCTCACCGTCATCATGCTGGAACAGTAGGAGAAGAGACATATATTTGACTCCATGTGTTATGCCTATACTGCATTGAGTGTACGAAAGATGATATGCACTCAGACAACCGTATCGATGTACAAAGACATACTGAAAGGATACTTAAGAGTGACGATCTAACTGAAGTGACAAGAGAAACATATACGGAATGATAAAGTGATCATATACAAAGAAGACAAAGTAACTTGCTGATCAATAAGTGTAAATACGCAGCAACACAAGGTAGATGAGACATACAGAAGCTTGTTATAGGTTAAAATATAATGTGGCATCGACGGCCATGGTAGGAAATGGATGTAGGCTTGTGTAAATATTTAATTTAGCTATGCTAGAGACAGACCTTGTTTGCAGAGTAAGGAGATGCTGGAAAGCAGCTTTGTGTGCAAAGCGAAGAGAAGTCTATGTTGGCCTGGGATCAAGGATGCTATTTTTAAGGAATAGCTGCAAAGCACAAAGGGAGGCAGACAGATAAGAGTTTGACGTGAGACATATTTTTGTTAGATTAAAGAAGAAATCAATCACAAGAGCCAAGTATTGGACAATTAAAAGTGTATAAAGTCTATACAAGCTGGAGTGAGCAAGTCTCTAGAGGCTAAGAGGAGCAATGACACCCAGCATAATTGAATTAAATAGCCGTAAATATGTAAAAATAGGCAGATTTGTGGTCGATTCACACGTGGTCCAGAAGGCAAAAACCAGGGCTAATCATTAAGCTTTGGATGAAGATAGTGATGTGCTCAAACTCCCTTCAATGTCCCAGAACAGAGAACAGGCTACAAGGTCAACTACAGATGGGAAACGTTGGTGCATGGCCAGACTGATGAGAGATGATGGACTGATTGGGAAAGTGGGGAGTAAGCTGACGTATCTCACGCACCTGGGTTTCATTTCGCTTCCATGCTGATAACCGAGCCGAAAGTTCAAAGTTGAGTGGGGATGCCAACCAATCAGTGGGTCTATGGGGTAACCTGCTATACAATGTTACATAGACCAATCTACTGCCATTGTGTCAGCTATAATCAGTATTGTACGTATTTGGAGGTAGCACAAGGTGTGTCTTACAGATAAGAGACAGCCAATGGTATACTTACTTATATGTATTCTATAAGTAGATATGTTCCCCTACCCATTCCCTCCCATCAATAGGTTTTACAGTTTGCCATGTAAGATGACGCCCTAGATGAGGCATAGTTGGGTATAAGACCTCTGTATAATCAAGTTTGTGTGTAAGTGTGCAAGCATCAGTCCGATGTCTTCCAGTTTTGCCCTGCTTCATTAAATTAAGAGTAAAGTAGTACTTTTCCATTTTCTTTGAGTATGCCTGGTTATTTGGTCTGAGATATTTATTGGTAATCCCATCTAGCACAAGAGATGCTTCAAGGTGCTAGAGCACAGCATGCTTTTGTGTAGGAGTGAGATCCTGTGAATTGAAACACTTTGAACTCCAGAAGAAATTAGAAATATAATCTGCAAAATACATTAGTCTGCTCTCATTAGATCACGGATTTCCAGATATGTATTTACCTATCACTTACATAGGTGCCTGGAATATAAAGGGAACAGCTGTGTGTTCAAGGTAATGTTTATTTTATTCCAATCTAAATAGAAAAATATATGAAAAAATAACTAGTGTTACTCATCACATAGTCACAATTATATTGACAAATGATAATTTCACTGACAAGTTAAGTGCATGTTGAGAAACAGGTGAAAAGAGAAGTCTGTTGACCTTTGAAATTAGAAAACATTAGGTAACAAGAAGTAATTTGCACTTGTTCCTTAGGCCCTAGTTGATGGAGAAAAGATCATCACATTATTATTATAATGCAATTTGAATGAGATCTTAAACAATAGATCTATGCCATTGATGGTGATGAAGTCACACATAGGAAATTTATAATCAAATTGTACAGAAAGAATTCATTTAAAATGTTCACAGGCTATTTGAAAGTGGATTTCTTATGTTCTTTTGAACAAATATGAATACAGATCTGAATTTAGCTTAATTTTTTGAACAAATGTGCTGCATAATATACATTACTGAAAACAGCATTATGCACAATGTGACAGAAAGCCAAGTTATATCCTCGAATACAAAATATTGTCACACATTTGAATATGTAATTTTCCACACTGTGACACATTTATTTAAAAAAAATTATAAAACAATATTACAGCTCAGTGTCTGTACTTACACAGTAGGCAGGTCTGGGTTGCAACTGAAATATCCCTCTTATGACACATCAAATTTGATGAGCCAATGCAAGCAATTAAGTGGGCCTGTGTGGGTGTGAGATAGTGAACGCAACCAATCACAAAATCCATCCAATCCAAAATACTGTGTCATATGATGCTAAATGGGTGGGTCTACTCTAATATAATACATGATGTTCTTATGGGAGTACAAAGGACACAATTACTATTCTCATTTCCTCCCGGTATGCCTACAATTTGGCTGAAGGAGCTCATACCAGGATTTGCAGAAGTAGTGTGGGGCTGGGCCCAAAATGGATTTCCAATTAATCCAACAGAGGACCAGAGCTGTCGAATAACTTCTTACAAGGGGCTAAAGTGTCTGAAGAGAATCAGATTACCTAGATGTCTAGAACCTTCCCATTTTCAACCAGTGGACAGCACTGAGAAAAGAGAGGCACTGAGTCATCTGAGAGGTTCATTCCTGTCCATTTAATTACTTTTTCCCCACTATATTTTAAAAAAAGAATTGTTTTAGCAAAAGAAATCTGAGAAAAGCTGCTGTTGGGAACGTTTCTCTCCCAAAAAGAACATTCACCAGGCTTTTGTTCAGGAAGTGAAAGGGCTCCTGAAATCTGTCCTTTCATGACTACACATCATGAAGTAGAATAATCCTGCAGAGAACCAGAATAGTGGACAGAATTTGGAAACATATTCAATTTAGATCTGGAATTATAAGTGGGTCATACTCTGAATTTTGCATTCTCATTTTTAAGTGAAAGCAGTGCTATTTGATACTTACCATTTTATTTATTCCCAACTAAAAAATCCAAATACCTTCAAATGTGTCTGCCCATGCGTTCTGAATAAGAGACCCCTTAAATTCCTCAAAGATAAAAACACAGCATTAAATTTTATTTTTGACATACAATATATGTATATTGTGCGGAACCTGAGGGCGTGCTCACTTCTTTTCTCCATGGATCCCCCTCTCTCAGGCCAGGGAAAGGCCCTCACTTTTGGATCCTGACCCTGGGGGTGGATATGTGAGGGACGATCAGCTGGGTGTAGGTAGCTTGAGGAGTGGGGAGAGGACGTCCTTAGGTGAGACATGGTATCTTTGATTCCATTTTCAAAATGAACCTTCTATCCCTCAAGCCTTCGTAGGCTTCTGTCAGCCCTTTCCCTTTTCTTTCCTCCAAAATGTCCAACAGAAACACCACCGCAACACTGGGACGAGGAAGAAACCAACTAGGAGGACACATCCTCATTTGGGTGAGACAAACACATATCAAACCAATATTATTCACACAGATACACATCAGTCAGATACCAAGACGAGGAGGACACAACCGAGAATAAGTCCTGGTACCCTCCTATCCAGGTACACACAGCAGGAGCTGTGGTATGTCCGAGGATGCCCATGGATCCCAGTCCCCACGGTAAAGCAGGAGAGTGAGTGGTGTTCTCTGTGGCTGCCGCAAAGAAGGCGAAGATCGTGGAAACAGGAATTAGAACTGAAAGAAAAAAAAGGGAACTGCTGTGTGCAACAGGTGAGTGGAAACAAGGGAGCAATCATACCGGGTTGCTCTGGGAACTTGAAACAAGTACTTTTGAACACCGAATGAACTAAACGTTATTGTAAACAATTTTGAATGCTGAAAGCAAGCATTTTTTGAATACCGAACAAACTGAAAGACATTATAAGCACTTTTTAAATGCCACCCAGAGCAAAAGCAAGTATTGAGCACTTGTGACTGGAGTAAGAGAAAGGTGGTGCATGTGGCAGATACTACAGGAATGTTGATTTTGAGATACAAGTATTGGGCAAAGGTAAAGGAGTTTAAGGAACTATAGGTTTAGAGAAAACCTGTATTAGCAAGAGTTGGAGGAACACGGAAAAGGGGAATACAGTGCATGCTGGCCCAAAATGCCACAGAACAGTGTTAGAAGAGTGTTAGACAGATGGAAGAGCCAAGCTTCACTGTTAAAGGAAAGCAGTGGCCAAATGTTGATGGAAAGCAGTCAAGAAACGGTATCAATTGCGTGACCTGTAATGGGTGGACCATGTGGTCTGATAACTGCACCTAGACCGAGTGCCCCCTGTATGGAAAAGCCAATTAAAGTATCTATAACAGAGCTTGTGTTTTGCAAGAGCCGCTTATGTGATTGTGAAGCTAAGAAACAGAACTATCTATGTGAACCAGAGAAAAGAAATTATTTCAAAAGAGATGGAAGGTGTCCCAAGGAATTGTGTTGCTTTGAAAGCTGGGAGAATTTGAACTCTTGAGGGAAGGAAAATCCTTTTGCTGTTTTGTTGAAAGCTGAAATAATTGAACTCTTGGGAGAGGGAACCCCTGTGTTTTATGAACTACTTTGAACTCCGGGAAGGGAAACTGACTACAAGCCAAGAGCTGGAAGAAGCTCAGAACGTTACTTTGAACAATGCTCATTTTGATGCTGCCATCCCTAAACAAGGTCAGTTAATTGTGAGGGCAAGAATAGGCCTTGGACATAGGCATACATTAGATTTGGGCTTCCTGACACAGACTATGCTTAGTTTCCTTTAGGTATGGAAATCCCACCTTAGAATAGGCAAGTTAGGCAATATTTCACCCTGCATTTTGAATTTAATAAAACTTTCTTAACAAACTTGAACTTGTTGTCTGTGTCTGACTCAGGATGCTGTTTAACATGCCCTAATAGAATTTCTTCTGCGCAGTTTATGAGAATAGTTTATGCACATGTTTAACTGCTTCTTTTAGATCATAATTGTCAATCGAATATTTTATAAAAATGTTATTTGATTTGAAAACCAATATCCAGATGTGACACATATAAGAAAACACCTGAGCACATTTTCTGCAATGGTTATATGGTTATTCATATTTGTTTTTCCATGCATGGAGTTTTGTGCAAATATGTAAATTAAACTGGTGGTCATTTTATGTTAAGTGAAAATATTAGTGAAATCCCCACAGTGTTTTTATTACCATTGTAGTCTCAATTCATTTATAGTGATTTAAGGTGACTTCCCCAGCTTGAAGCATATTCCTATGATTTACGAGTTTAAATAAAAACAAATAGATTCTCCTTAAAACAATTGTCTTTAATGGCCCATATTTTTGGGGTGGGATTTCATTAGTGAAGGATGTATTATGATCCTGATTCATATAAGTGTTTTATAATGGCACAGTGCCATAGGAAAAAATTCTGTGAATCAGGCCCTATAAATGTTACATTAATCTGTCATAAAGAAACCATCATAAAAGACACTACATATTTTCTAGACATAATTACAACTCCAAATAATGTTTAAGCTAAATCACATTATTTAAGTATAAATTGCAGAACAAACATGAAACATTTTCTAAATCCATGACATACAATAACAAATATTCAATCAGTGGTAATCCAAATGGAAAATAAAAATAATATAGGACGTTCGTAATATCGGTGATAAGCAGTAAATATTAATACATCGTTTTATGACGTAATGCATTAGACATAGATGCAAAAAGGGAGGAATTTAAAGCATAACAAAACAAACAATGGCACTTGAATTAGAATGTGCATATTTAATATACAAGAGTTACTTTAGAATCCAAATGTGTTGCACTTTCACTTTTACTTCTGGTTATAATGACAGTATGCATTGTTTGCTTTGCTCCTCTAGATTTAATAGAGGTTACACAATTGTAATTGGCTCGTAGCAATTGAATTCTCTTCATTCAATTCATATGATTAGTGTGCTTGTTATTCCAGTCTGCTTGACTATTGAATTAACTTCACTCAATATTGTTGTGTATCAAAAACGATTTGTTTGTCCTCTTTGACCTGGTATTTTCTCTTGTTTCTTCATTAAATCATGGATTCGTTTTATATACTCCTTTCGTATATTAATTCTACTTGTTTGCTCCCCAACACATTTTTCCCTGCCATACCATCTGGCGGTTCATGCAGAGGTGCAAATTTAGGATTCTTGAAAGGTTTGGATATTACCCTAAAAGCTGGTGTATATTATTTACTTGCTTATTCTGTAATTACTTACAATTTTTGTCAAAAAAATATAACTAAGTTATACTAAGTTACTTACAGTTCTGTTGCCTTATATTGTTATCTATTTTTGCTCTGGCAAATTTTACAAAGTAGGGCCTCAAATTTTGCTAATCTGGTCTTGCTTCCTGCATATGAGGAGAAAGCATAGCCATAAATGATCTTGGTATGTAGATCTTGTTAGTAAATATTCTAAACTTATTTGTTTTTCAAGAGCTAGCCATTAAAAAAAAAACGGAAAGAAAAAATGATTTAGACGGTAATTCATAGAATTCAGCGCACAAGTGGCGCACGTGGCTGGCGCACAGTGTGCGCGTGCGAATGTCTGCGCCAGCCGCGTGCGCTAAAATCCATTTCCGCGCACAACGTATTCATGGATTTTAGTTTCCAAAACCAGCCGTGGCGCAGAGTGGCGCAGCGACCCTGCAGCTGCGCCAGTTACGCCCCCAACCCCTCCCCGTGCGCCATGCACAGCGCACAAATCCCGTACATGGCGCACAGGTCCCCAACCACGAAAACGCCTGTAAAACTCCCCACGCACCCCTCCGAATACACGTACCCCGCTGCAAGGGGAGTGTCACACACAATTGGAGTGAGGTACGTGTATAACAGGGGTTCGCGGGAAATTTCACACGCGAAAGGCCCTGTGCGAGTGGGGTATGTGTATTCCTGGGGTGCGCGGGAAGTTTCACATGTGACAGGCCCTGTGCCAGTGGGGTACGTGTATTTCTGGGGAGCGCGTGAAGTTTCACACGCGAAATGCCCTGTGCGAGTGGGGTAGGTGTATTCGTCGGGTGCGCGGGAAGTTTCACACGCGATTGGAGAGGGGAACGTGTAACAGGGTTTCGCGGGAAGTTTCACATGCGAAATGCACTGTGCGAGTGGGGTACATGTATAACAGTGGTTCGCTGGAAGTTTCACACGCGAAATGCCCTGTGCGAGTGGGGTACATGTATTCCTGGGGTGCGCAGGAAGTTTCACATATGATAGGTCCTGTGCCAGTGGGGTACGTGTATTCCTAGGGTGTGTGTGAAGTTTCACAAGCGATTAGAGAGGGGAACGTGTATAACAGAGGTTCGCGGGAAGTTTCACACGCGAAATGCCCTGTGCGAGTGGGGTATGTGTATAACAGGGGTTCGCGGGAAGTTTCACATGCGAAATGCCCTGTGCAAGTGGGGTACGTGTATTCCTGGGCTGCGTGGGAAGTTTCACACGCGATAGGCCCTGTGCCAGTGGGGTACGTGTATTCTTGGGGTGCGCGTGAAGTTACACACGCGATTGGAGAGGAGAACGTGTATAATAGGGGTTCGCGGGAAGTTTCACACGCGAAATGCCCTGTGCGAGTGGGGTACGTGTATTCCTGGGCTGCGCGAGAAGTTTCACACGCGATAGGCCCTGTGCCAGCGGGGTACGTGTATTCCTGGGGTGCGTGTGAAGTTTCACACGTGAAATGCCCTGTGCCAGTGGGGTACGTGTATTCCTGGGGCGCTTGTGAAGTTTCACACACAAAATGCCCTGTGCGAGTTGGGTACGTGTATTCCTGGGGTGCGCAGGAAGTTTCACACGCGATTGGAGAGGGGAACGTATATAGCAGGGGTTCGCGGGAAGTTTCACACGCGAAATGCCCTGTGCGAGTGAGGTACGTGTATTCCTGGGGTGCGCGGGAAGTTTCACACGTGATATGCCCTGTGCCAGTGGGGTACGTGTATTCCTGGGGTGCGCATGAAGTTTCACACGCGAAATGCCCTGTGCGAGTGGGGTACGTGTATTCCTGGGGTGCGCGGGAAGTTTCACACGCGATTGGAGAGGGGAACGTATATAACAGGGGTTCGCGGGAAGTTTCACACGCAAAATGCTCTGTGCGAGTGGGGTATGTGTATTCATTGGGTGCGCAGGAAGTGTCACACGCGATTTTGCTGTCAGAGCGGGGTACGTGATTTCCGGGGGTTTGTGGGGAGTCTTAAATGTGAATTGGCAGTGTGGGTCCTCCCAGGTGTTCCCTCTACACCCTCCATGGCCCCTGCAGGCAGCCCACACCACAGGGGACTACCCTGCACCCCTGGTCATGTCCAGCAGGCAGCCCATCCCCCATGGGCATGCCCCCCAGCCAAGCCACATGTCACCTTGCACTAGTGATCACCAACTCATGTTTCCCAGCACCCCCACCCCCCAGCAGTGAGGGGTACCTGCCTGCAGGCCCCCACTCATGTCCCCCAGTACCCCCACCCCCCAGCAGTAAGGGGAACCTGCCAGCAGGCCCCCACTCATGTCCCCCAGCACCCCGAGCCCCCAGCAGTAGGTGGCACCTGCCAGCAGGCCCCACACATGTTCCCCAGCACCCCCAACCCCCAGCAGTCAGGGGCACCTGCCAGCAGGCCCCCGCACATGTCCCCCAGCACCCCCACCCCCCAGCAGTCAGGGGCACCTGCCAGCAGGCCCCCACTCATGTCCCCCAGAATCCCCACCCCCCAGCAGTCAGGGGCACCTGCCAGCAGGCCCCCACTCATGTCCCCCAGCACCCCCACCCCCCAGCATTCAGGGGCACCTGCCAGCAGGCCCCCACACATGTTCCCCAGCACCCCCACCCCCCAGCAGTCAGGGGCACCTGCCAGCAGGCCCCCACTCATGTCCCCCAGCACCCCCAGCCCCCAGCAGTCAGGGGCACCTGCCAGCAGGCCCCCACTCATGTCCCACACATGTCCCCCAGCACCCCCACACCCCAGCAGTCAGGGGCACCTGCCAGCAGGCACCCACTCATGTCCCCCAGCACCCCCACCCCCCAGCAGTTAGGGGCACCTGGCAGCAGGCCCCCACTCATGTTCCCCAGCACCCCCACACCCCAGCAGTCAGTGGCACCTGCCAGCAGGCCCCCACTCATGTCCCCCAGCACCCACGTCATGACGATCCTCAATCATGGGCCTCATGGCCTCCCACACCACACCCCACGCCACCCCAGACCAAAGACCCAAACAAGTATTGCATCCACCCACAGAGAAATGACCATTACATGATACAACCCGAATGGCAAGTATGTACATGAACACATGTCCATCACACACACACAATGGGGGCAAGTGAATGTGAAAACCCATATCATGACATGCATGAAACCAATGAGAGAATACCACACATCGAAGTATGAAACAAAAATGTATTGAACACATCATGAATGTAATGAAAAAAAAAATATTCAATAATGGGAATAAGAAATAAAATGCAGCATGTCCGGAAAAAAATAAAAAATATGAAATCAGAATCCAAAGAACTCCAAATTAAAATTTGTCCAGTCTCAGTCCAACAAAGCAAATCCAAGGGGAAAAAAATATATGAAATCCATTGCGCCATAGTGAAATTAAAATAAAAACGAGAAACATCCACTGTTCAACTATATACAAATCACCAATCCAGGGTCCATGAGCCCAACAAATGAAATGAAACCTACAAAAAAGACCTACCTAATAATGAACTATATACAAAAATGTGGTGCATTGTCCAAGCGGCCCAAAATAAAAAAAATAAAAAAGTAAACCTAACACTATTTAACTATTTACAATGGCAGCGGGCTAGTCCGACGGCTCACTTATTGATGTCCCGGGCCAGGGCATCATCGAACTCCTGCTCAATGTCCTGGAGGCGGTCCTCTTCCATGGCCCCAAGGGTTCGCAGGGACGACGACATGTTCACCTCCAACTCCCTGCGAATTGCCGCGAGGCACTCGGCCCGCCTTAGGGCCCTCCACATGGAGTTCTCCGCCCTGACCATTGTGAGCCGTGCCTCTTCTGCCCGCTGCCGCTCTGTATCTATGGCGTGGCCCAACCGCTGCCACACGGAAGACACTTGAAATCCGGGGTCCTCCTGCCCTATGGCCGATGCCTGCCCCTCCAATGTTGAAGGCCCCGAGCCATCATTGCTCGCACCATGTTGCTGCTGCTGTGCCTGTGCCTGTGCCTGCGCCCTGGCTCTTGCTGCCTGCACGTCCTCCTCCGGCTTGGGTGCAGTTGTCGTGGTGGCCACCCCTGCTGGACGTCCGACTCCCGACTGTGGCAGGGATGTGTCCTCCACCAGCCTGGCCGCTGGGTCAGGGGCAGCTCCACAGGGTACCCAGGTGACACATGGGTGGGAAGATGGCATGGAGGATGACTGGCGCGTAGGGATTCAGGTGAGGGGGGGGTCGCAAGAAGGTCCAGCACACGGAGGAATCCAGCACCGGTGACCCGTCCCAGTAGGTCAACGTAGTCAAAGAGGCATGCGAGACGACGTGCAGTCTCTCTACGAAAAGACTGCAGGTCACCTCTCATGCCCCGTTGACGCAAAGCTATCCCACTCAGGACAGGCCCAACACGGTCCCGGATAGCCACGTCCGCAGGGAGAGGAAGGCCAGTTGTCGTGCGCTCACCCCCTCCCTGAAAACGGGTCTGGAGGTAGGCATCCCTGCTGGTGCCAGATGATGCAGTGACAGGATCAGGGACAGGATTACACACAGGCACCTCCGCGGCGGCCTGTGCCGCCTCCTGTCCCTGCCCCTGCACTGCACCACTAGCACCAGTGGAATCCCCAACTCCAGACCCCATGTCCCTTCCGCGGCCTCCTCCTCCATCAAACACCCCACCAACCTGGTTGACTCCGTGCCATATTCCTCCGCTGGACCCTGTGGGGTCTCAGCTGCCCCTTCTGCTGCCGAGGAGTCCACCTCCGACCTCTGCCTCTTGGACCTACCCTCGGTAGCTGCAGCCTGGGATGCGGCACCAGACTCCTCACTCCCCGACGAGATGACAATCTGGGAGGGGTGCCGGGCCTTGCATCTCTGGCTGGTGGTGCGATCCCTGCCGCTGTGCTCCACAGCACCCTCTCCGCCCTCTTCATCAGTTGACGCTGCAGACAGGGAGAGATAAATCACAGACATCAGGGCACTGTACAATGGACTGATACACACATGACAGTTGCACCTGAGTGGCAGTGTCAAACTTCAGACATGGCATCACACTCCACGACACACATGTCATTTCAACTCACACACATGAACATTTCCACAGCAATATTGCACCAGGCAGCAATATCCATACACATAAAACAGCATGAACAGCCGAAGGTGAACCTGACATCACATGAAACACAGGGAGTGCACTAGACAAGCACACACGCCACCACACTTACATGCATGTCTACATCTCCTCAAACTGTCGCAGTGATGCGATCACCATACATGACACATCTGGCATTCAGCCTTCTACATATCAGTGTCATGTGCATCCATGTTGCATCACAGTTGCACACTTGTCAAATACACACACATGCACATGTAACCACTGCAGATGCATGCAGCAGGAACCACCATCCATGTGTGACACTACAACCATGCCAACGTACATACACAGAAATTCAAACATGTGTGCTACCACACCTGCATTTGCACAGCATGCTTACCAACACATACACCATTGATGTGTCTCACACCTAAGAGGACTCACTTGTGGCAGCCTCACGCCCCTGTGATCCCTACATGGCCCTACGAAAACACATGTGCAACCTGCACACTACTGGCACACCACCACACGCACAGCATCCAATCAGTATGCATGTACACTTACCGCTCGACTCCAGACGGGTCTGCCTCTCAAGGACCCGGACGTGGAGCGCTGGGCATATGTGTTCTAGGACCCTCATCTGGTGGTCGGACAGGTGGCCCCGGCGCCCCATGGCATACGCTGCCTTCAAGAGGCGCCGGGCCTTTTTGAGGGTCCTGGACCTGAAGTCCTCCCAGCGCTTCTTGACATGGTGTAAGTCGCGGACTGCCACCCCCTCCGTGTTGATGGCAGTCACGATGTCCAACCAGATCCTGGTCTGTCCTTCATTGTCGGCACGCAAACTTCCAAAGAGGGCATCATACTGCCCCAGGACTTGCTCCACCAGGACACCAACTTCCCTGGCACTGAAGCTGGTGGCCCTCTGCCTCTCTGGCTGGGGGTTGCCAGCGGTGCCAGATGGTGTTGTGCCCGACATGGCAACCCCAGAGGCAGGAGTGGGTGGGCAACTGGGTCCTGGGGCTGGGCTGTGGAGCGATGGTATCCCAGTCGGGAGTCTTCGGTTCCAGCAGGGGTGGTCACAGCAACTGCACCCCTGGCTGATGTGCAGGCAACGAATAGCAGGGCACGTGGGCAGCAGGCAGTCAGGCAGCAGCAGATGGCAGGTGGGAGCGTGCTCGGGGCTCTGCGGGGCAGTAATTCGGCCTTCTGGGCAGGAGCTTGGTCTTCCGTGTGTTGTTGCGTGGCCAGCTTGATACGGAGTGATTTGGCACGTGAAAATCTTGCAAGTCAGCGTGTAATTTGAGGAAAGGCCCTTCGCGCTTAAGCGCGTCAGCACACGTACGCGGTTTCATTGGACCAAAGGCCCTTAGCGTGTAAGTACTTCTGTGACGTGACTTGCGTCAGCGTTTCCCTCATGACGTGGGCATAGTGGTTCAGCGCGCGTGGATAAACTGCACGTCCGCGTGTGGATGTGTGTAATCTGAGGAAAGCGCCTATGCGCGTAAGTGACGTGATGCGCGTTTTCCATCAACACGGATGCATGCTCATCGTACACGTCCAAAGACTGCACGTCCGAGTGTCAGCTCGTGTAATTGGAGGAAAGGGCCTTACCGCGTACACACGTAAGTGACACTGTACGTGTGGGCCGCTTTAAAAGGTACGTGGAGGACCCCATTCCCTTGTACGTGCTTTTCGTGGAGAGCGAGTGGGTGAATTCTGTACTTCTTGTCAGTTCACATGCGATTACTTCACAGCGTTTCAAGTTCATACTCCCTGTTACCTCTGACAGTGTTCTTTATTTTCACTTCTTTTGTCCTGTCTCCTCAGACAGCGTACAGTTCTTCTTTTGGCGGGGGTGTTGCCTACGCGCACACGCGCATTTTTTTCACGTTATTTTTCCAGGCAGACGGTGAGTCGCGCACGCATTTACCAACTGTGCTTGCCCCATGTGTCGCGTACCCCTTCAGAGGTCATTGTAGGCTGCGTGTAACACGCGTACACTTGTTTTTGTGTTTCTGGGTGCAACAGCGTAGTGCGGGTTTATTTTTCCATGCACGTGGTCTACGAGGGGTTGCGTGCACGTTACTTTTTGTTTTTGGGGTGCCTGTGCGTTGCGTGACCCGTCACCTTCCCCCAGGGGTCACAGACAGCCTTGCTAGAGCACTAGACTATTAATTCCATCTAGTACCCTACCCCCTTTTCACACCCAATTGCCCAGGATAATTGTGTTCTGCAACTCCCATACGCACAACAACATCAGTGCCATGGTTGGGAGGCGACCTAGCGGTAAGGGAGACAAAGGTGGCCGACCTCCAAAAGGTGGGTGTGGTGGGCGCGGTAGGGGACGTGGCCAGGATTTGCAGGGTGCCCCTAGACCCCATGTGTGGAGGACCAATCAGGGACACCCATGCCCCCCCTGGTTGAGGGAAACGTGGCTGACATCATCCCAGCTCAGCCCTTGTTGGACCAGCCCATTGTGGCACCTGAGCCGGCACAGGATGACTCCCAAGCTGACTTCCAGGTCAGCAAGTCTAAGCCACGTGTGTCGGTGCAAGTTGGTGTCACCTGTAGGTGGATCTGGGGCAGCGATGTCATCTGCTGCCCCAAGTAGGCAGGGTGGGGAGGCTGCAGGGGCAGCTGCAGCTCTATCCAACCCAGCTCTGAGTCTCCCAGCCGGGACAGTGTCGGTCCTGGTCCATCAAACTGACGTTGCCCCTGCCAACATCACACTTCAGCCAATGCCTGCACCAAGACCTATGGTCATTGTGCCTTTGCACACTCCCAGTACCCAGTCCACCTGCGCTTCTGCCCCTACTGACCAGAGCGGTGCAAGCCACTCAGGCTCAGCTCCACCTTTGAAGAAGAGGAAGAAGGGTGCTCTGGCACTACAGGCTGAGACCCCATACACGGCTACAAAGTCCGGCACATCAAGGAAGTCTAGCTTTAATGACCCCGAACTTGATGCATTTGTGAGCTATGTGTCGGCACATAGCCGCAAAATGTTGGTGACTACAGGGTGCAAGACCATACCTGGTCAACGTAGGGCACACTGGCAGACCATCGCAGACTGCATAAGTGCCCTTGGATTTGTGAGGCGCACAGCTGATGATTGCTACAAGTGGTGGAATGACCTGAAACGCAGAGCAAAGAACAAGCTGGCCTCAAATCATGCTGCTACTCTGGTGACTGGTGGTGGGTCTCCACAAGAGGACAACAAACTCACTGAACATGAGTCTGTTGCTGGGACCTTCGTCACAGAGGAACAGATCCAAGGTGTGGGAGAACTACCTGATTACGACACATTGTCCGGTGAGTTCCCATGCGTGTGTGTGTAATCCATGTGTATGTTGTTTGGGTGACGGTTTCTGATTGAGTGCCAGGTGAGAGTGTGTACTCCTGAGTGTTATGGGCCACCCATTTGCTTCCTCCCATACATTCACGTACCTTGGATTTGGGTATGACTGTATCCCTTCTGCCCACAGTTGCCTATTACGCCCACATTAGCGCACTTTACCTTGAACTGTCATCTTGCAACTACATTGTTCAGATTTTGTAAGTGTTCATTCAGGCTGATTGTTTCCACTCTCCCATTTTTACTACGCATTATTCTGCCCTATTGCAACATATGTGATATGCTTCGGTCATTGTTTACAGCCCACACTGGGCCACTACTTTTACCTGGTTATGTTAATTATTACACCATTCAGGCCGATGGAGTATTGGGCTGCAGACATTTTTTATTAGTGCCTGTTTGCATGTGGAAGATGACAGATGTTTTCTGCAATGTTAAAGTGACCAACCATTGATCAGCCCACAATGACTGTGTTATTGGACACTGGATGTGTTTCAGTGTGTGGCACATGCATATTTTGCAACACTATTCAGCATCAATCTTCGCATCATGTCGATGTGACATGGATGTGTGACAGTACTCATTCACTGACATATTGCTGTAGTTTAGTAATTTACCATGGCTATGCTACATGACATCTGTGTGGTGGCATGTGTCATGAATGTGTATTGGACATGCCACTCACAGCCTGATGTGTGATGTCAGTGCTACCCAACATGCTGCAAATGTGTTGCATATCCATATTGTTCTCCCCAGTGTCTGCTTTTTTGACTCAGCTTCCAACTCTTTGACAGTGCATGCATGGCAGGGTTATAGTCATGTGGGACATGTGTAATTCATGTACTGGATCTCTGGCTTGTCACGGCCTATGTGTATGCTATGGTGCTCATGCCTATTTCCATTTGTTGTCTTTTATGTTTTTGCAGGTGATGACGCACTTGGTGCTGTTGAGATTGAGGAGATTTTGCAGACCCAGGAGGAATCTCAGGCACGACCGGGCACCAGTGGGGGATGTGGTGTGGTGGTAGGTGAAAACCCAATGTTACTGCAGACCATACTGTCCAGGGGTGCCTATGGGTGCACCTCTCCAGACCTCTATTCAGGTGCTGAGTCGGATGATGAGACTTATGTGCAGTCGCAGGTAAGTGTTCCTGGCAGGGATTCTGTTCTGTCCAACCCACCTGGACTAGGGGTAGAACCCTCTACGGGGATGTCAGCGTTGGTAGGTCCGCCTTTGGCGGTTAAAGATGCAGGGTCACACTGCACAGCATCTGATCCTTTTCCTGGGCCAGCAGATCAGAGGGGGAATGCAGTCCTGCAGCCTCAGGCAGTGCCAGCATAGGAAGGTGCAGATCGCATTGCCCCAAACAGGTGTGGTGCCCAACGACGCGGTGGCCGTGCCCCACCAGGCAATACTGTATGGGAAAACTCCATGTACAGTATGGCAAACCAACAGGCAGCATCAGTAGAAATGATGGCTCAGGCAATGGAGAGGGTGGCCACATCCATTATCCCCCCTGAAAGGCAGATGGAGCAACAACAGCAGGCAACAGACTCCATTTGCCAATCACACAGGGAAGACATGTTGGCGTCCAACAGGGACAGACAGGCGGCACTGGAGACTCTGCGCGAATCCATATCAATAGAGTCCCAGGGCCACAGGGAAGCCCTGAGGGTAGAACTACATAACCTCAGGCAGACTCTGGTTGCACTTGAGGCTTCCAGTAATTTAAGGGCAGAACAGCAGCTGGAGCAGCTCACACCTTTGCTCTCAGCTGAGCTGCATGCAACACGTGAGGAGATTCGGGCATCACGTGAGGCCATGCGTGCAGAAATGCAGGCAACCCGTGATGTGCTGCGTGGGGATCTCCACACTTCAATCCTCCAGAATCAAACCTTCCAGACCCGCATGCTTGCTGTCATGGAGGACCATACCAGGGCTTTGCGTGGGCTGCCTCCCATAGTGCCACTGCCTCCTGATGCAGCAGCAGAGGATGAGCAGAGCGACAGCAGTTCTCCCACAATGGCATAGCCATGCAGGCCATGAGCTCAAGGAGGTATTTTTTTTGTTGCAACATCCACGCAGGTGGGTGTTGGTGTGCACCCTGTCCTCAAACCTCCTGAGTGGCCTCCCCCACCCCCCTGGCCCTCACATGGCCATTTTTGATTTTTAATTTTTTTATACAGTGTGTTGCCTTGTGTGGCTCCCGTGGGCATCCACTGTATTCGGGCTGGGCACATGCAGGCTTGTCCTGAGTTTGGGTTAGATGCTTGGGTTTGTGAGACACACACCCCTCCTGCTTCCCGTTTCCATGGGCTTGCAAAGGGTGTGACCAAGTGACAGTGAATTAGACAGTGACGTTGGGCTCCCATGAGCTGTGTGGGCAGTCTGTAGTCAATACTGTGTAGACATCCCTAGTGGATATTGTTGTTGTATTGTACACTGCATGGTGTATTGATATGTGCTTGAGCATCCATGTCTTCCTCCTAATCTGCAGGTTCCTTCCTCATGTCTTCACAAGGCTGTCTACTTTGCAGATGCAGTTCATGTTGTATGCAGTACACTGAGACATTTTCGTGGCAGCAACACTCTACAGTTGTAAGGGGTTGATGTGCTGGCGTATTCAGGTTGTAAGACTACCACTACTTGAACTTAGTACTGTCATGTTTTTGCATTTTTCCATGGTGTGTTGAAGAATTGTGTTGGTGGTAAGTATTTGGTAATGTGTGCTGTTAGTTATACATTACTGGGAGAATATTGTGTGTGGGCAGTTTCCATTAGGGACAGTGTACTTTGTGACACTTGTGTCAGGTCTTGTGCATTGCTTTTTTTGCTTTCACATTGCATGACATGCCATGGTGTGTTTGGTGGTGGAGCTGGGGAGGGGTTAGGTGAAATGGCGTTGCTCTCATGTTGTATTTAGCAAGGGGATAATGAATTTAGCAGCATAGATGTATGTCTTCTGATGACACAGCATTGGTGGTGTTTGGGTAGGTAGGGATGCACACAATGTAACACTTCCAGGTGACCAATCTCAGGCTGGTATGGTTGTGACAGTTGAGTGTCCCTTATGTCATCATCATTGATTGTCAGCTGGTATGTGCCAGGGCTGTGTGCACTCCACAGGGGTGTGATTTTATGTGACGTAATTAGCCACCAGCTGCGTACGGGCTGCCTCACCACGTGCCCTTTCCCCTCCCATGCGTAGTGGGCGTGCATGTGGTTGGGGATGTGAAGGCACCACCATGTCCACCGGCAGGCCCCGGCGTGTTGCAACGTTGTGCAGGACACATGCTGCCACTATGATCCTGCACACTACTGGGGGAGCATATAACAGCTGCCCACCAGAGCGGTCAAGGGAGCGAAAGCATGACTTGAGCACTCCGAATGTCCGCTCCACTATGCCCCGGGTTGCAATATGGGCTGTGTCGTATGTTACCTGGCGCGGTGGGGTTCCGAATTGGCGTCATCATGTGGGTGCTCAGAGGGTAGGCACTGTCCCCTGGGGAGGTGGTGATGGGTATCATTAGTGAGGTTGTGACATTACTCAGTATCTGACATGCATGCATGTGCAGTGGCATTTATACTCACCAAGCAGCCATGTATAGCCATGCCACCCAGCTTCTAGGTCCCGGTTTAGGGTTGACATTCTGTAAATTAAACTGTCGTGGGTGGACCCTGGATAGTTGGCATATACTGAGGTGATGATTCCCTTGGCATCACATACTACCTGCACGTTGATGGAATGCCAGTGCTTGCGGTTTCTATAGATGTGCTCAGATGCCCTGGGGGGACGTAGAGCCACATGGGTGCAATCAATGGCACCTAGCACTTTGGGGAAATGTGCCACCCCATAGAAATCCTGGATGGCAGCCTGCTTTTCTGCAGGTGTCCTGGGCAGGTATATGTGCCTGTGGACTGATGGGCCTGCAGTCATGATGGCCAACACCTGGTGTAGGCAGCATGACTGTGTGGCCTGTGACACCCCCCCCCAACTATAGCACTTGTCCACTGAAATGATCCAGTGGCCAATAAGTGCAGTACATTGAGGACCTTCTCCAGGGGGCTGAGTGCTTGGGAGCACAGGTTGGGTGATGTGAGGTCATCCTCCCACTCACTCACCAGGTCGAGTATTATGTGAGGTGGAAACCTGTACCTCCCATACACCTGGTCATCAGGCATCCCAAAAAGGCTGGTTCTGGGTGTAAAAATTCTGGGCCTGACTATCCTCCTCCTCCTCCTGCGGTATCCCACGACCACTGCTGCTAGGAATGGTATATTCATCTTGGCGTCTGAGCTTGTTTGTTGTTTGCGCACACTTTTATGCTGCGTGGGTCCATGTACGCCTGCTTCCTGCTGGCGTACGTGTTTCCGGATTAGCGCCTCTTTTTTGATGCATGCATTAGCACCGTTGAATTCCATGATTATGTGTTGTAGACGTGCGTGTGGGCATTCCGCGCATTTGCCTCCTGTACTTCCCCGTGACGCCCACATTTTCACACGTTGTTCCCCATTCCGCGTGTTACGCCCCCTGTTCCGCCTACTTTTGTTGTGTGCCCTGCTCTATGTGCACTTTTGCTGGGCGCTTAGCGCACGCTGTTTGGAGACATGTGCGCCAGCGTGCGCCACGCAGAATTTTAGCGCACATCCAGGGATTTACACGCGCACAGACTTCCATGAATCGCTGTGCGCGGGTTTCGCTGCGATTTTTGCACTTGCACTGCGATTCGCATGCTTTCGCACGCTTGCGCCGGAAATTTCAGCGCACATTAATTCCATGAATCGGCATCTTAATGTTATTTACCTGCGGTTTGCTTTTTAAGATTCAAAATATTATTTTCTTTGTGGTTCGATTGCCGTGAATATCAAGATGCTGGCCATATTATATAGTACGCAATGACATCATCGCGTACGTCAACATGATAACGTCATGCGTGCTAAGTGCAAATCTGCCATTTTGGTTTGGGAGAAACATTGTGTTTAGCTATTGCGTATTATTGCTAGTTTGTTTATAGCATTCTGTAATTGTTGTGTCATTATGCTCTTGTGAGCACAATAAGTTTGAAATTGAAACCTGGTTTGTCTGATTACCTTGTTATAAGAATTCTGAAGACGCTAATTAGATTATGTTGGTACTTAATTGTACATGAGATGGCTGAATTATAATTGACCGGTATGCAGGTTGCAAGAAACATTCTTTGGTATACATGTGAAACACACCATTTGTCTTGAATGGAATGGTGAAACATAATACAAACTTCAGGTGAAAAAACACGCATTTTGTGCATACGATTGTAAATCTTTCTTTGGTGTGGGTTGATGGGTGAGATACTGGACCCTGAATTGTTCATAATGAAATAAATTGTATATCATTTAAAGAAAATGGTGTAGCTCCTGGTCTGTGTTTAAGCCAGAGTGGCAGGTGTCCATGGTGCAAATCCAAAAAGCTTCACGTTGTCTAAGGATTTTTTCTAAGTTGCCTCCTCTTGGTGGTAATGTTACCTTTCCCATGCTGAAAAAGTCAATTGTGCCAAGTGTTCTATGGCGTGTTTTGCTTGAAAGTGGGTTGCAATAGGCGACCTCAGGTCTTTATTTGTGATCGCTCTGATGTGTTCACCTATGTGTGTCTTAAGTGACCTAATAATACTCCCTATGTTAAGTAGATTGTAGGGACATCTAATCTCATAGATGACATACTTGCTGTTAAAGTTGATTAGTTGTCTGATTGGTACTTCGATTCTATTTGGCTTTGTATACTTGTTTTAGCGTTGTCTGAATATTTACACATCTGGCATTGTCCACATTTGTAATTTCCTTGTACGGGTGGTTGCAGCCACATTGTTGATGTGCCAATTTGTTGTTGTTTCCAAACAGGAAGCATCAGAGAGCGAAAAGGTGGACCAACAAGCCTTATATCTAATCTTTTTAAGCACTAATTTAAGCAAACTGCCAGTTTATGAAGAAAAAGTTTAGTTGTGGAAATATAAAAGAAAGAACTTCTGTTTGACTTTTTGAAAATAAGGAAACTTCATATAGGAAAAACATGACTAATGGGGTTAACATCTAGCAACATCTAGCAACAAATGGTAAATCTCTCCTGATGGGCCATTTAGGATCTTCTGAATGGTGAAACACGTGTTGAGAGTCTGAACACCGAGAGTCTGAAAATAAAAATCTCTCTAACTTAACAATCATCTATCATTGAAAGTTATTTCTATATTAAGAACTGGCAAGAATTATATAAAGACTGAAGTAGGTGCAAATAATGATTATCCCTCTCTCACCAATAGTATAATTATATATGATTACATCCAATCCTAGAATATTTGGGGAAAGTGTTTGATTGTCTGAAGGGTGTATTGCTGGGGAAATGTCACCACATGGCAGCCATTTTCACAGCAACATTATCACTGGATGTGTGGTGTGTACTGCCCTCTCAACACAGGAAAAGGATTTAACTCGTGGAAGCACACACATTTGTATATTTTATTTTATTTATGTTATTGAACATTTGTAAGGCTCCAATACACCAAACGGTGTTTCAAGGCACTATGATGATATGTCAGTCATCAGTGTCCTGTGAATGACTAGTCTACTCCTTTATTTATTTATTTATTTTTTCAAAATGTTCATTTTCAATTTGTGTCACTCAATGTTTATTAGAGGAATAATGAACATGAAAAAGAGACATCACTTTTGCAGAGATCTGTCTAAAAGTAGTATTAAGCAGCATGCGCACACAAGCAAAGTAACATTGAAGTACCACTTTGACCGCACTCTCTGCCTTCCAGCTGCTTTGAAGATTTACCCTCCACTTCATTTGCCTGGTAATTAAGAGACTTTCTGCTAAAGAACCTTGGAATAGTTCTTGGTGCACCTTGGACTTTAAAATATTTACGATCAACTAGTATTTGTTTCATTTTACTTGTTGTTTAGATAATATTTGGCGTGCTTTTCATTCACAGACAAAAGCCAGCTGGCATGTGCACACGCGCATGCTCACACAAGCGAAGTACCATCGAAGTACCGCTTTGCCCGCTTTGCCAAAGCGACGAACAGTGAGCGGTCTCAGTTGTACTTCTCGCATTATTTTCCAATCCCCAAGGGTCCTGATAGAAGGTCAGCTGTATGTTTACTCGTGTTGTTAATTTTGCGCTTGGTTCTTGTTCGCTTTGGAAGTAGAGTTTCTTATTGGTTTCACTCAGCACTTTTATATTTTTGTTTTTTAAAAACGTGCAACATAAACCAGCTTCTTGCCTATTGACTGCATTGAATGACCTTTGAGACTCCTTTTATTCTGCTTATTATTTCTTTTTATATTATTGAGTTAATGAAAACTGTCCTTATTGGATACTTAGGTTGTGTTATAGACTCAAATTCCACATGTCATCTAACACAGTGACCATGCAAACACCTCTAACTCTCAAATCCTCAAACCTGAAACGAGTGATGAAAAAAGCGATAGTTCTTTCTCCTGTCACTCCCACAATACGTACAGTAACATCAGTGGACAGACAACATTTTTGTCAACCCAAAGCAATTTGCGGCAACCTCCCATTATATCCGCCATCATATCTGCAGCAAATAGTGCAGTTACAACCATGAATTTGGACGAGCAAGAAGATTGTGCATTGAGCGATTACTCTCACATATCAGAGTGCATTGATTCCGCTCCCCCGGAGCATCCATTTCAACCCCCGTTTTGTACTTCATCGGTCCTCAGAGGTTCTAATCAGGTCGCTAGAAACTGACTTCCACCGCCATGCCGTCCATACCGAAAGCTTTGGAACAGATTATCTCGGACAATACTATCTCAACTGTTAACAACAACTCACGTACGGTGATCACACCTATTGAAGCAAATACAACCATTGCTTCTTCCACCATAGAGGTCGAGGCTCCAAATGACATTTACATATATGCAAGTCCACATGCCTCTGATAATTTATTAAACCTTTCTCAGTCTCCAGTACTGTTGAATCATAGCACAGCACACATCTCTAAAATGACCGACTCATATATGAATCCCACTCCACGTAGACCAAGGATGGCTCAAAATGAATCTAAACCTCCCAATAATATGATGGAAATCACTCTAACGGCCATCTTAAACCAACTATCATCATGTTACATAGGTTATTTGAAACGCTGGATGCCAAAATTAATGACCAGTCTATCAAGATTGATAAAATTATGAAATTGATTAATTTGGAATTGAATGCTAAAGCAGCGAGTTCTGGGCTACCAGCTCTTCTGCATCAGTCAGAAGACTGCACCCATCTAATTCTATCACTTGTGCTACCGAGCAAACTTCGCATAATAGCGCTTTACCCGCATTTGCAAAAAGATACGTCCCTTGGAAATACCGTCCCCGGCTATTGTCACTAATGATATCAATGAGATACAATCACAAAATATTGATGGTAATCTTGGCAGCACTATGGTATTTTCACCAACCAAGTAACTGCAGAAAACTGCCATCATAAAACAAAAGAAAACAAAGAACATTAAATCTGATGCCTTGAATGAAGGTACCGGAGCAAATCAATTTGTACACACTGTGCAATCTGCTCAACGGCATGTGATTAACACCACTCAAGCCATAGCTAACAAGTACAAACAAATAGCAAAAATCAATAATAAAAATTAAAGTCGGTCTACTTTAACTATCAATCCATCCGTTATTGATCATCTGCCCTTAGATGATCTAATCATAGAATTGGATAAGCAATCATAAATCATCAAATAGAGCTAGTTATTGACTTCACAGAATGAGTGATCCACAGAAGCCTAAATCTGATGACGCTATGTCATCAGAAGAATCCTTTTCCTTAGAACAACGACAGTTAGAAATAAGAAAAGCTGTTGATCTGTATCTATCTGGTCAATCAATAGACGCCATCAATAAAACATTTAAGGATTCCCTACCAGCTTCCTTGCCTGCTCTTGTCACCGCTAGTCATGCTCATGAACCAACTTGTGAAAATCGTTCTACAGCAGGCCCGTATTCTGGTAGGGTACTCCACAGCAGAAAGACTCAATGAGATGACAATTTTGAAATGGCAAACTCAAAAAAATCTGTAGTTAATCAAAAACAGATGAATGTAAATAAGTCTAAAACAGAGGCATTTCACCAATCCCTCATTATGAAATGTTGTTTAGCCCTGTATCAAAAGTATGATCTGAAATGGATGAGTGTTCTAAATATATTTCATGAAATCCCTGATCTAGAGGACGTTGCATCCGCTGACATTTCACAAGTTAAGTTCTTAGACGTAACCGACTTGTCCATTGTCAGATTATGGATACATTTAGGGGTGGTTCTAAACACCTTGTGATGTGCTAAAATGAAACTCTTCACTTTTGGTTTCATTGTTGCTCAAGATCGACTGCTAAATGATATTAAAAAAAAACAGCTGAATCAGTAATGACTTTGTGCTCCACATGTCACATGAGCAGAGATCTTTGTGTGCCATTCCAATCTCAACTCCATCCATTGCAAATATAACAACTAGACAAAAAACAAACAGTAAAACTGACTATTGGCAGCTGGAATACCCATGGCCATACCCACTTACAAATGTCTAATGTCAATGGAATAGAGAAGTATGATATTTTGGCCATGCAGGAAACTTGGCTGACTGTCAATCTGGTTTGGGACAATCATGATCTTCTCTTGCTTCCAGCTAAGCCATCAACAAAAGGCCGCCCCAGCTCGGGGCTATTGGTAGCAGTGAAGACCAGCGCAGAACTAACTCTGCAACCATGGGCCACCTCTAGTATTTTCTTGCAGCTTGTTAAAATCACACGTCATGCTAAAGTGATTGCCTTGCTAACTGTCTACAGGAACCCACCTGGTATCCCTGATCTGGTTCTATAAAAGATTTGTCCACTCCTGGATCTCATTAGTAATGATTAATTGATCACCAATATAATTGTTACTGGTGACATAAATCTGTGTTGCCTACCGGAAGACAGTCAGCCCAAGAACTCTACAATTGCAACTTGGACTAGTCTAGTGGCTGAATGTGAGGTTTACATGGCGAATGGATCTCTGCCTGGAGATATTCCAGCACACTACACTTGGTCCAGAGGTTGAACCACAAGCACTATTGATTATATGTTCATTGTCAAACATCTGTATGCAAATGCTGAATCATTGAATGTCATTACACAGCCTCATAGCGATCATTGCATGTTACCCTTGCACTGAAATTGTTCAACAGATTTCTCAACTGGCAATAATGACAGGTTTACAACTACAATGTTAATAAACAATGCAAAAAATGTGTTCTATTGGGATAACGATAATTTGTACCAATTGAATGAATGAATGAATGTGAAATCAGATGCAATGTAGTAGCACAACATATGTAACTGCATTGATGCTTTTTGGAAGTGCGGTCGCGCCTGCAAACACATGTCTTTCAAGAAATATACACAAATATGATCCTGAAATAAAAAATAAGAAAATTGTCTTACGATAACTGCGAAGACTCTTACTAAAATTCCCTCTTGTTGAAAAAACTGTGGCTTTGAAATATGCCAAATGCCATTATAGAAATTGGATTTGTCAAAGACATCCAAAAATATAACAACAGGATGGCAAATTAATGCTAAATGTTATAGCAAACAAGAACTCCGCCCAAACTTGGCGCCTATTCAATCAGGCAAATTGACAGCCAAATTAATGGCGTTAGTGAACTGCAATGGCGAAAAACACTTCCAAAAGCGACATGCGCACCCATTGTTTCACAATGTACAGTGTAAGGAGCCTTTTTTACAACCTTGATCGCTAAAGAGTTCATAAAATGACATTGAACAACTTATTAACCAACCCAGCCACTCGAGAGCCCCTAGTCCAGATGGACTGAGCCATCATATGTTTAAACTCCATCCACAAATTTGTTCTAAAATTCGAAATAATATTTATACTGAAGTCATTAGGACTTGAAGAATCCTGCCTTCATGGAAACAATCGATCGTAGTACCAATCTATAAAAAGGGGGATTGCTCCCAACCAACAAACTACAGGACAATAGCTCTGCTTGACGTGCAGGGAAAAATCTTTGTGCGTCTAGTACTGTGAGATTTCAATGAATGGACAGTGGTTCAGTCACATAGAGATCCAAACCAGACAGGATTTGTTGCTGGCTTGTGAACAGCTATAAACATGACTATACTGCATGCTATAAAAGCCCAATCTGCAATAATTAAACAGCCATTCTACTTTGCATTTGTTTCTGTATCAAGGAGATTGCTATTTGAAAAGTTACTGTCCTATAACTTTAGTTGAAATTTTAGAAGCACTTCATTTACAAACAGCTATTCAAATTCGATTAACTATAGAAGGATTAGTGTCACCCCCATTGTGACCACAAGGGGCCTTAAGTAAAGGTGCATACGTGCCTCAGCAATTTTCAATTATTTTATTCATGATATCAAACATGCCTTCAGGACTATCATCACAGATGCACCCAAACTTGGCTCTATTGTAATCTCAGCCTTAATGTATGTGGATGATTTTGCTCTATTATCTAAGACTCCTTCAGGATTGCAGAATTCGGTAGATGCTCTCTCATGATACATTGACAACAATGAATTGAGCATTAATCTAACTGAAACAAAGATATTGGCATGCACGACTAAAGGCTACATATGGAATAAACTAACTTATATCATACACAATACCAAGATAGAAGTAATTACACATTACCCCTATCTAGGTATGATCATCGATAAGAACCTGCAAAACAAGTCACATTTGGCAATGTTCGAATCAAAACTAGCCACATCAATATCTCAAGCTAAGATCGTTTTGAATAGATATGGAAAGTTTTCAATAAAACCAGTCATCACATATTATGTACAAAAAACATTAGCCGTACAATTGTACGGACTAGCAATGTGCGAAACCTTAAGTGAAGATTTTTTTAGGAAGTTTGAGGGGAACAATGTATCCCCAGTACGTGGATTCAATATGAATTGGCACAAATTGTGATACAGGTGGTGTATAAGTGGCATTTTTGTACATTCTTTAGAAAGTATATAATAGCCAAACAATCCTCCACAATCCTCAAAACCCTATCAACCTATATGCTTCATTCTGAACATAAATTTCCAAACAGCCAATCAGAAGTGTTATATAACATCTTAGCAGCTGCCAATATCTCCATTGAAACTCTCCTTTCAGTTACTAACAGAGCAAAAACTAAACTTTATTTATTCGATTGGATAGACACATGTAGACTGTGCCAGCAGTATAGAGATTTTAGAGAGAATCCTCTTGTTGACAAAAAACACCACTCTGTGGAACTATATTTGCTAAAATACCCCACTCTGTTGTATAGGTCATTGATCTTACGACTTTGGTTTAACCTGTGGCCGACTAGAGACATCTTGGCTAGACGCCCAATAATAATGCAAGCAGAAAATGTTTGTCGATTTTGCAATAATAAAAATCAAAAAGAAACATTATGACATTTAACAACTCAATGTATAGCCTCAATATCTACAAGAGTAAAATATTTTTCTAAACAACTGGCATATTTTCAAAATAAGCAGGTGGATGATGTCTGGTAACTATTGTTATGCACAACAAGTACAAGCATTCGTATTCCATTCATACATTTTCTTACTGCTCTTTTAGAAGAGTCTCCTCAACATATGCTGTCTCAAAGGCTATTGACATAGACAATTTAGCATAAGAAATAACTAACTGCAAACATTTTGAAAAGATTGTTTGAGCACAAAGTAATGTTATCACTCTTCTCTCATACTCAACAAGTGTTATTCTCAGTCGGGTTTGTTAATCTTATTTATTGTTTTGGATTATATTTGAAAATGAATTTCTTTTAATGTTTTATGCAACAAGTAATTGGTTTTGTGATTGAATGAGATTGGGTCTATGAGCTGTTTCCATTCAATAGATCATTATTTGTGTGTATGAAAATGAATTAAGATTTGATTTCGAAGAAGTTTTTATTGTGAACATGAAAGCGATTTTGTAAGAGAAGTTATTCAAAAGTTAATTAAACAGCTGCATCAAAAAAACAACAAAAAAAAAGCAGTGTTATGGAGAATGTTCATTTCTGTGCTAATTCCCTTCAACCTTAGAGACTCAAGCTCTTTAGCTGGACTTAGGGCTTGTGATTTCTTCCTCCTGAGTGAGAGGGATATTTTTCTCACTCTCTCATGTATTTTTCCCGGCTAGGATCTTTGTGTTTCACTGTTTTATGGAGTCTGATAAACTCCATAGGCATCTGCTTTTTGCATGGTGACACACAGCATCCTAGGTGCAGTGCCACTAAGAAGTCCTTTTAAAATGTATAAATACATTTTCTTGGGTGAACTACCATTCCCAAGAATATTAAGATCATCCCGGTCTTACTTACCTTTCTCTTTGTGGGACCAGCACACATCACCCAATGTGGAGTGCTGGAGGTTACTTATTTTCCCAAAATGGCCCCTGTCTTCTTTTTTCACTATTTTCTGTGTGTTAGTTCCTTCCTGGCATGTACACTTTTAGTTAAAACAGGTTTGAGTACTTTGTGTGTTTTGTCTTTGGCTGGCTTCAGCACTATAGCACGCACAGGTGCCATTGTGTTTGGATAGGCAGGAAGTAAGGGACGGCCCCGAAACCTCCCTGTCCTTTGTCTCTACGTGTGCCTGAGTAAAACCAGTCATGATTGGCTGGCTGGCTGTCCATAACTGACTAGGATTTGAGTGTTTCACTGTTTTATGGAGTCTGACAAACTGCATAGGCATCTGCTTTTTGCATGGTGACACACAGCACCATAGGTGCAGTGCCACTAAGAAGTCCTTTGGACTTCTCTAAATGTTTAAATACATTTGCTTGGGTTAACTACCATTCCCAATAATAGTAAGATGATCCCTATCTTACTTACCTTTCTCTTTATCGGACCAGCACACACCAGCCTTTGTGGAGTGCTGGGGGTTATTTAGTAATTCCCTATCCCACTGCACATGTGACATTTTTTGTTACACTAACATACTTTAAATGGCTGGTGGCAGTGGTTTACTTTTTACTGCCAGAGTGCATCTTTATCGCAGGCTGAACCCTCAGCTGCAGTACAGCAGCCATGGGTTACCATTTTCCAAAAATGGCCCCTGTCTTCTTTTTTCACCATTTTCTGTTTGTTAGTTTCTTTGTGGCTTATACCCTGTTATTTGAAACAGGTTTGAGTCCTTTGTGTGTTTTGCCTTTGGCTGGCTTCAGCCCTGAAGCCCGCCCAGGCTCCAGTGTGTCTGTGAAGGCAGGAAGTGAGGGAGGGTCCCATAACTTCCCAGTCCTCTGTCTCTAGGTGTGCCTGAGTGAAGCCATTCTGATTGGCTGGCTGGCTGTCCTTAAAGGACAGCCACCCTGCAGTGTGATTGAGAGCATAGGCTGTGAATGAATGGAAAATCGCAAACAAAAGCACAGCTTTTGTAACAAGACGCAAAGTCAACCACTGGAGAGGAACATCTGAAGAAGACGACATGACAAGAGCAGCCTCCTGGACCGCGAAGTGCCCAGTGAAGCCCTGCAGCTGTGCTGACCACATTTACGTATCGACTAGGAAGACCCATACAGGATGACTTCCTCCCTTGGGCTGGTGGGACCAACTAGACTCAAGACAAGCTTCCATTTGGCACAGCCCCCGACTTTCTGTGCCTCACCAGAGCTGATGAAGCCCAATGCCAGGGGTCATGTGACCATTGATGAGTGCTTCATCTTGCAAAGTCTGAATCTGTCCAAATCCTCATGGGCATCCTGAGGACCCTATCGAAGCAGGAAAACTTGAACCAGAGTCTCCTCACCAGAGTCCAGGACCGAGGGAGCAAGCTCCTTCCGACTGAAGTGCTGCTGAAACAAAGTAAATCCATTATAAGCCCTCTCTGGTGTACAGCTGCAGGAGCCTGCCAGACATCCTCCCTTTCGTCACCACAACCAAGTTCCAGGAACAAGGTTCTCCCAAGCTGTAGCCAGGAGGAATCCAGCTGGAACATTTTTCTTTGAAGCACAGGGACTGTGGGGATTGGGGTATTCACCTTTTAGCCATATGTTGTGCTTCCTGTCTTTCAAATTGCTTTCGGAGTTGATCTCAACTCACCTGTACTGGCCTAAAAGCTTATGCTCTTTACAACGTAGCTTACTTGAGTAGCAGTGATTTCTTTTGAACGTACTAACTTTGTCAAGACTTTGGGCCTCATCACGACTTGGGCGGTAATGCCGGTGGTATTACCACCAGCAGTATTAGCCCTACCGCCGAACTCCCCGGCGCTAATAGCACTGGATCACGAGTTCAGCGGTAAAGTAAATCCCCATTCCCAATTGAGCCCATTCGGGAATGCCCCATTCCCCATTGGGCTCAATGGGGAAAATTCACGCTCTTACCGCGGGCGGATTTCCCGCCGGCGGTAATAGCGCGAATTCTCGGCGGATTTCACACCAGATCAGAGCTGGGTTGAAATCCGCCGAGGCCCTGATTCGGCAGACCCTTAAATCCGGCGGTAATAGCGCTACTGCCGGATTTAAGGGTTACTGCCCAGGTCGTGATGAAGCCCTTTATCTAAGAAGAAGTGCGTCAGAACTATTGACTTTGTCCATTGACTTTCGCTATCCTGGCTCCCAAAGGCATGCCTCTGAACCTATTGGCTTTGGCAGTACTTGTTCCCTCATAGGTTGTAATTGATCATACTATTATTGCTGGAATAAAAGTCTACTTGCCTCCCTTTGGGAGATTGTAATTGTTTTACAAACTGTTGAAAGTATGTTACATAACACCTTTTAAAGAATGCTTATTCTAACCTTGTGTATATTATAAATACATATGTATACATTAGTTCAAGTATGTAAGTGTTACTTGGTTACTTGTACTTACTGATTTCAATTGTGCAGCTCACATTACACCTCTTAAGGTAAGCCTGGCTGCTCAGTCAAACTACCAACTTGTGTAGTGCAGGCCTATATTAAAAGGTGGGTTACCTAATACCAAGAAGATAAGTCTTGTGTAGTACCACACCAGTTTGGCTGCACTAATTTTTACCTAACACTGGTGGCCGGTGGTGGGATTGGTATAGAGCGGTTACATTGACTGTTGGTTCTACTTGTGCCCAAATAAACCAACCACAAGGCTAGCTCCAACAAAAAGTAAAAGAACTTGTAACAATGCCTATTATGGATAACTTTAATGAAGCAGCCGTAACTGCACTTACCACAGATCAATTGAAAGATGTGTGGAGAAAAAGGGGGCTGCGTTTAAAAGGAAGAAAGAGTGAATTGATTGCTAGGTTGTTAAATCACCAACAATTTGGAAGTAGCCCTGTATTACCTACTCCCCACAATTATCTGGAAGAAAACGATGAGGATGTTAGTTTATAGCTTAGCTCCAATCTGCCTGAGTCAGAAACTGCGGAAGATTCTCAAAGGGTGAACAACCCTCCTCCCCAATTGCCTGCTGTACCTCATCCACTTGTTATGGTGACCCCACAAGGTCACAACCTAAGTCCTGAATATCTCTCTCTTGAAAGAATGAGATTAGAACTGGAATTCAAAAAGCTTGCAGTACTCTCTGAAGATAAAGACAAAGAGGAAAAGAAAAGCAGCATGGATGTGAGATTGAAAAGATGCCCCTTGATTCTGCTTCCTTTTCAGGGTCTTCTCGGTCTGCTAATCCTAAAAGACCTTGCTTACCAAAAGAGGCTGTTAGTATATATGATCCTAAAATGTGTGTTGGATTGGCTAGGTACATTTGAATTCACCTATGGTTTGCAAGAGATAATAGGGAATGATTTAGTAGCATGGTTGATGTCTAGGCTCCCCCAAAATGGTTGTGATGCTATTATGGAGTTAAATGCCAGTGACAGGAAATACTATGAGCTAGTCAAGCTGGCATCAATAGCCAGGTTTTGGAAGACTCCTCCTCAATATCTTAAAAAGTTTAGAAGCCTTAAAAAGACTTATGGTACCGCTTGGGCTACCTGGGTGTGTGAGTGTTTGAAAAACTTAGATGGCTGGGTTAAGGTTTACAGAGTGAACACCTTTGAAGGAATGAGAAACCTGTGTTTAATTTAGAATATTTTTGATGCCTGCTCTCCTGACCTGAGACAGCATTTGGCTGACTCTAAGGAACTTGATTCTAAGAAACTAGCACAAGGTGATGACTTATGGGTAGCCAACATGGCCACTCATAAGAATTTTGGGCAACTCATAAAATGGTGGAGGGGAAGCAGCACAAGAAAGAGGGTAAAGACGTTTCAAATTCCAACAATCCAAAAGAGGGCTACAAACATCAAGGAAAATCCCATGAGGAAACCATACAGGCCTAGTGAACCCCCTGGGGCCCATCCAGAGGGGGATCATCAGAAACCCCCATTCCAGAAAACGTTTGGTAAATGTTTTATTTGTGGGTCTACTGACCCTGTGAAAGGGGATCCTAGATTCAAGGTTTAACCTTCATCCCAGTGGTTGATGCACCAATGGCCAGTGCACACCTTCACTTACTGGCTCAAGAACTCATTGGAGTTCAAGCCAGTGTTTCTTTAGTGTCCTTGTGTCTGTGGGAACAACATAATATAGATGTCTATAATACCATACCTGACAACACAAAAGGTATAGGGACAGTGTACTTGTAGATGGTCAGGAGAATCCTGCCAATTGAGACACTGGGGACAGCCTTACAGTGGTTGATGAAAGTTTCTTCAAACCTGAGGATGTAGCTAAGGCACCTGAAGGACCCACTAAACTTGCTGGAAGCCCTAAACAAATGGTTCCAATTTTGCCAGCCCTCATCCAGCACAATAATTTGATTGTGGGAATCCCTGTGAGTGTACAAACAGAAGTACCTGGGAGAGTCTTGTTGGGTAATGACGTAAAAGCTCTTGGAGTAGTGTATAGTACCCCCAGGTCTCCCAGCAAAAAGAAACAGGAGCTGACAAGATTGGCAAGAGAGGCAACCTTAAGAGACTCTGAGTTTGAGATCTGGGACAATTACAGCATCTCAAACCAGCAGACAAGGCAGACTTCCACTTCTAAGAAGAAGAAAGGCTCAAAAGGGAAATCCGAAATCCTGAGTCTCTGGAAAGAAGAAGGGTCTCAAACCTGTACTGAAAACAAGGACTTCCCCGAGAGGACAATCACAGGTCACACCTGTACCCCCCCTCCCCAGCTGAGGCTGAGTGGGGGGATCAACCAACTCCTGAAAACCCAGTGGATGGTGAAACAGAACTAGAGGAGAGCCTTGCCTGCATAGGAGATCTGGATCCGAGAGACCACCCTGAGCTGGAACCTTTACTTGCAGAAGGTGGACTCTCTAGGGCAGACTTCAGCAGGGGACAAAGAGAGTGTCCCGCTCTAGAAGGTCTGAGACAACAGATAGCTTCTCAGCTGGAAGGGCAAGAGCCAGGGAAGCATATACTTTACTGGGAGGATGGACTACTCTATAAGTCTACAGAGTATACCCCAGGGGACTTCAGGCGACTGGTAGTACCTCAGGAGGTTTGGCCTAAGTTCTTACAACTAGCACATGGGATTCCTCTGGCTGGTCACTTGAGCTCCAAGAAGACCAAAGAGAGGCTTTCTCTGTGTTTTTACTGGCCCAAAATGGGTGCAGATGTTGACAAACATTGTAGGAGCTTCCACAACTGCCATACCTCTGGCAAAAGTAGATCCAAGAATGTGGTACCTTTTGTACCCTTCCCAGTGTTGGGAGTCCCTTTGAGAGTGTGGGGATTGACATTGTTGGTCCCCTAGACACTACAACCCCCTCAGGCAACTGATTCATATTGGTTGTGGTAGGCCATGCTACCAGATACCCTGAGTCAATACCTATGAGAGTGGTTACTGCCCAGGTAGTAGCTAAGGCCCTCCTGATATAGTTATCAGGGTGGGGTTTCCTAAGGAGGTTATCTCTGACAGGGGGTCACATTGTATGTCCCACTACATGCAGACCATGTGGAAAAACCGTGGAGTGACCTACAAGCCTACCATCACCAAACCAAAGGGTTGGTGGAGAGGTTTAACAGAGCTATGAAGAGCATGATAGGTGGCTTAGAAGAACCCCTTAGAAGAAAGTGGGACCTTCTACTGCCATGCCTTTTATTTGCTTACAGAGAGGTGCCTCAAGCTGGAGTGGGTTTCAGCCCATGTGTGCTCCTCTACGATCATCCAGTCAGAGGCCCATTGTCCCTGATCAAGGAAGGGTTGGGGAGTGATCCTTACCTACAGCCAGTCTGTGTCATTGACTATGTACTATGTCTCAGGAGGAGGATGGCCCTAATGATGACTGAAGCATCAGAAAACTTGAATGCTGGTCAGGCCCTAGTCAAGCATTAGCATGACTATAAGGCCAACATGGTGGAGTTTACTCCATACCAGTTAGTATTAGTTATGGTTCCTACAAAGCAGAGAGCCTTACAAGACAAATGGATTGGACCCTTCAAGGTTGTAGGCAAACTTGGAGAAGTAAATTATTTAGTGGACTTGGGGAACCCCAAGGAGGCCCCTAAGATCTATCACACTAATTGTCTGAAGGCTTATGTCTCCAGACCAGAACTAGGAGCTTTGCTTTTAGCCTCTGCTCAAGCAGAGGAGGAGAGTGAGTATCTCCCTGATCTCCTCAAGAGACAACCTTCAGGTGAAACCATTTGAAGGAATGAATCTCTCTTCAGATCTGACACTGCAGCAACAGGAGGAGTGCAAATCTCTGTTAAGTCAGTTTTTTTCCTCCCTGTTTCACTGAAACCAGGCTTGACCCCTTCGGGTCAGCATGAAATCCTCACTGGTTACAGTCTCCCTGTCAAAAGCAGGGGCTACAGAATGTCGGATCACGTCAGAGCACATATACAGGAGCAGGTCAACAAGATGCTTGTGCTGTTGCCAAAGGCTGGAACCAAAGAAATGAGATTATGTGTGGACTATAGGGCTCTGAATGTAGTCCCCAAGACCGTTGCACATCCTCTACCAAGGACAGATGAACTGGTGGATAAACCTGGATCTGTCATGTTCCTCAGTACATTTGACTTGACCTCAGGCTATTGGCAAATAGCACTGACAACCCATGCCAAGGAGGAAACTGCATTTTCCACCCCAGGAGGTTTATACCGGTTTATGGTTATACCTTTTGGACTAAAGAATGCACCTGCTACATTCCAAAAGATGGTGAACCAGGTTCTGAATGGGTCAGAGGACGTCTGGATGGCATACTTGGATGACACTGAAGTGTTCAGCCCCACTTGGGAAGACCATCTTCATCACCTTGGATATGTTTTGCAGGCTCTTCAACAGACCCATCTGACCATAAAGAGAACCTTTCTAGGACTCACTGGGCGCTACAGAAACTTTATAGAGAACTAAGGGACCATAGCTTCTCCCTTAATTGTCATCTCATCTCCACAATTTCCCAGGTCAGGTCAAATGAAATGAGGAGTGTGCTAAGGCATTTGAATGGCTGAAAAAAGCCATCTGCAAAATTCAGTTTTGAGAGCTACTGATTATAGCCAATCCTTCATTGTACAGACAGATGCTTCCAATAGAGGGATAGGTGCAGTCTTGAGTCAACTGGATGAGCAAGGCAAAGAACACCCTATTTGCTTCATCAGCAGAAAGCTTTAGGACTGAGAAACAAGCTGAGAAACCATAGAGCGTGAGTGTTTTGCCAATGTGTGGTCATTGAAGAAGTTTAGGCCATACTTGTATGGTTCTACTTTCCTCATTCAAACTGACCACCAACCTTTGGTATGGTTAATGCAAATGAAGCTGGAAAATCCTAAATTGTTAATATGGTCTATCAGCCTCCAATGGTTTGATTTCACCATAGAGCATAGGTCATGATGCAATCTCCAAAATGCTGATGGTCTCTCCAGAAAGTATGACCGACTGGAATAGGAGATTCATCCAGTAGTGCATTAAATCCTCCTGTCCCTTAGTCTGGAGGACGAATGTTTAAGGGTGAATTTTCATTTCTGTGCTAATTCCCTTCAACCTTAGAGACCCACAGCCCTTTTGCTGGACTTAGGGCATGTGATTTCTTCCTCCTGAGTAAGTGGGACCTTTTTCTCACTCTCTTATGTATTTTTCCTGACTAGCATTTGTGTGTTTCACTGTTTTATGGAGTCTGACAAACTACATAGTGTGGCATGTATTGACCCACTCTGCTATACTATGCGGCCTCACTCTGCTTCCTATGGTGCGAGAAACAGCAAAATGGTGGAAAAACACTTTGTGCGGGCAAAAACCTTCAAAACAGCGTTTCAACACACACAAAGATGGCTGCACAACCTGCCACCCATGGTGCATGTGTGGTGGAACAGAGCACATGATGCAGAAAAAGTGCCAGTGGACTCCATGATAGGTAAACATGGAGTACAGAGGGAGAAGCAGCACCTTGCAAATGAAACTCCAAAAATGTGTCTGTAAATGACATTTACTTTGCTGCTGAAACTCCTAAATGCCTGCACAAAACAATGTCCAATACTCAAAATCTTCCTTGGCGCTAAAATCCATTTAATCTAATGAAGCACTGTGAATTAAAAAAACATTCTCTCAGCAAAATGGGATTGCCTGTGAATAACATTTCTTTAGAGACTTATAACTTGCTATCAGAAATGGTGAAAAATATAAAAAGGACAGATTTGTTAGTCTAATTTTTGGTTTTACATTTTAAGATGTAGTGGAATTGTGTAACATATTTGCAACAGGAATGGCAATATATGTGGTTTAAATTGAACTGTGTTTATGCTAGAATTGTTAACCTTTGCACACACACGCCTATGGTAAACATGCATATTTGTGGAAATTTGGAGAATAATTGGAAAATGTGTTCATGGCGAAATGGACAAAATGCTGCGAAAATGGGAAGCACGGTCTCACTGCTGTGGGATTTTGAGGAACAGATACTCCATAATACATGTAATCCTTGTATGTGATTTTCATAGAGAGTACCAATGTATAAATAGGTATTTAGGAAAAAAATCAATTTTGATACTAATGTAAAAATCAAACCATAAATTTGACATCATCTGTGTTAGAGCCAATCACCCGAATGCAAGGCGGAGATGAGGCTCTGATCCAATCCCAGTTCACAGGGGCAGGTTTAGTTAAGCCGGCCCACACACCCATTTTTGTGATGTCATTTGAAAGGATAAATAGAGACAGCTGACAACACATACCGAGGTTGGCGGTAAGGGGTTAACAGCGCCGGTAAGGGTGCCAGTGCCGTTAACCCCTTACCGCTGCATTACGAGGTCCTTTAGCGGGTCCCGCTAAGGGTGGCTGGTTTTACCAGGAGCCCTTAGTGGGAGCCGCTAAAGGACCAGGGAACTAACAACAGGCCCGTTTTTAACAGGTTCGTTGTTAGCCACCTCCCAACTCCCATTGAGCCCTATGGGGGCTCAAATGGGGATGGTTAAATTGAATGAGGAATTACTGGGTCCTCCAAGGTTAGAATGGCCCGGTAATTCCTCATTCAAGGAACCCGGACCCGGACCCGAGTTTGGAGACAGCCATGCCGCAAATAGCGGCATGGCTACCTCCAAACTTGTAATGAGGCCCATAGAGACTCTCTCTTCTGATTCCAGCAAAGCACTTTGTTCCAGCATTCAACATCCCCAGGCCAAGCAGTAGCTGAACCATTTTCAGCTAGGCCACAATCCTCAACTTATCCTTACAATCCAGTGGAGCGCTGTGGTGTAGGAAAGCATCCTGAAACTATCTGGCTTGCTACCATAAGGCTTGCCTGATGAACTCGCAATCCCGCTGATCTGAAATATCCAGAAAAAAGAAGGGCAGATCCTGTGCAGTTCTGGTGACAGGCATAGCTGATCCTGTCCCGTACCTGATGTGCTGTCTTTCCTTGACAGACCCAATCCATTGAGCAGAATTTTGACAAGCCTAAAACCTTAAATCCCAGTGGATTGTGAGTATTGATAGGATGCTAGAGAACTATTGCATACCTTGCATTATCTTGTCCCACCTATCTCTCTGATCTATTCTTTCTTTCATAATTAGTAACAGTGTCAAAATCTTAGTGCTATCTTATTCTGTCTATTTGCTAAAGCATCACTTTTCTTAGTAATTTTTAGTTGTGTAGCTCTCATCCAGAAATCCTATTTTGAGTGTGTGGACTGCCGAGGGAAGGCACTGGGGATCTGTTACTGAAGTCATGAATCAGTCTCAGAGCTTACTGAGTCCCACCTTGGTTGTCTAGACTGCAACCCACAGCGCAGTTGGCCCGTTTTTATAATCAATCACATAGTAAAAGTTTGCCGCGATTTTCCAGTTAGCAAAAGTTTTACACCTGTGAATTACCTTTAAATTATTTCCCACCTTGCCTTTAAGATTTCAAATGTTTTCTTTTGATTAAATCATTGCTTGTGATAGCTTGCATCTGTTCAAAGTGACTCCCGTAGAATTTTATAATAATTTAAGCATTTTTGACCACATTTAGAGTTTTTGCTCAGCCAATTTCAAAGCCATCCTGACAGATGAAAAGTCAAATCCGTTTGTCTCTTTTGACAGGTGGGAGTGATATTCTGTTTGATTTGTTTCATCCCAGAGTACCTGCTCTCTCCTCAGATCTATTTTAAATGCATCGCACAAAGAAACAGGACGTTGCTAGTAAAAAGTATAAAGGATGCATACTTGCTTTACACATAAGAACTTGTCTACGTAACCATATCCTACGATAACATCACAATATTCATCCGAAAACGCGTGCCAGCTCCGATTTGAATGTGGGTTCCCTTGGATGCACAAAATTGAGCGGCTTCGTCCACTGGGTTTCACCACTGGGCTTTTGGATGATTGGTGATTCAACCACCAGGCCTGCTTAGCAGTTCCTTTTTTAATAAATTAGGTATATTACAGAAGAATAGCTTTAAACATTCAAATAAATACAGGGGAATCAGTATTACATATCTCAAATCTTGATATGACTATGAATAGGATTGAATGGATGGATTTGGATATTTCTTGCTGAATAACGGGGCATCAAGAAAGATTTGTCAAAGGAATTCAACCACACTGTGCTCATTTTGGATATGTAGTTACATCGGTCTTCCATAGACGGGTTCCATTCCAGGGCAAAAAGCTGTTTATACTATTGAAGATAAACATCAGCAATGTCCAAATCGTGAGAAATATATAGAATAAAACACCCCTATTGTGCGATGTTAGTCTACGTGCAAGTCGCCTCGGACCATGCGGCATATTTACCCAGAACAATCCAGTCTGGTTGAAGTCCCCAGCCATCAGGGCTGGGAGGAACTATTCCCTCCATTCAGGAACTATTTTCTTACCTGGGTGGAACCGGTGGAAGAACACACACTGGAAGCACTTCTCTGCTATTTAAACCACGCCCGATGGAAAACACGTGCTTCGCGTTATTCTGCAGCAGCAGCAGGACGCTCACCGAGTCGGCTCCTGCATTCCAGGTCCAGAGTCATCTTCAGCTTCTGCGCAGCAACCTGTGGATGAAGAAAGACACAGAACAATACTTACCAGATCCCGGAATCCAATCACCGGCAAAACCTGCAAAGAATAAACATAAGGTTAGAAAAGTGCAACTCGCTCGCAGCCGCGCCCGCTTACCTGATCCATCCGTGATTGCAACAGAGCTAACCGCGGCCTTCTCTTCGGCAGCTTCTCAGCACCTGAAAGGCAAAGGACATAATTAAAAAGGGGTTCGGGTGAAGGCAGTCGCATTCATCTTAACTTACCAGTTTTTGCACGCGCAGAAGCGGCCGCATCAACCGCAGCATCCCGGCACCTGAAAACTAGAAAAAGGACATTATTAGAGGTGCCATTAAAAGCGGCCAACGATCATTATACTTACGTGCATCGGCACGTGCAGTGGCAATGGATATAAAGCCCACAGCATCCCGGCACCTGAAAATTAGAAAAAGTACATTATTAGAGGTGCCATTAAAAGCGGCCAACGAACATTATACTTACGTGCATCGGCACGTGCAGCGGCAACGGAAAACTACGCCCACAGCATCCCGAGGCCTGAAACAAAGGAAAAGGGACATTATTGAGGTGCCCATCTTTTAAAGCCTAAAGACTACAATATACTTACAGGCATCCGCTTGTGCAGTAACGGCGGCATCGCTCTTCGGCATCCCAGCACCAGTGCCACAACTAAGGCCGCAAAAGACTTGAGCCTCAACACTGAACTCATCCAGTGACGCAACTGGAATCCACGCACCCCTGCACCAGACGCAGGATGGAGAGCTCAGCATTTATACGCCTAAGGTGAGAGCTCGCCGAGACAAGTAGAAAGCTAGGGTCTGTGGGAGAAACTGGCGATTGGTGGGAGAAGGAATCCCATCAAACGGTGATTAACCCTTTTTCTTCCACCTGCAGAAAACTTACCCTGCAAGTCAGACATTCGATAAGAGGAAGCCCAGTCCTGAGAGTCGTCCGAGCTCTACGCTTCTCAATTGAAGAAACGATAGCAGCCCAGCCAGGATCAGCGCCTCCGTGGGAATCAGGTGAGCGTTACAGTCAAACAGTCATATACGAGTCCCTTTAAAGGAATAGTGCGCTCAAAAATATTATTGTCCCGAGTGCTCGGGCATGTGTTTTTAAGCATACGTTGATCGATTGTAAAAACATTTCCTATGTACCTTAGTTTTCCTCGCTTTTACACATGCGAAATCAAGTAGCAGGGCACGGCCATCTTTTGCTAATCTTATCCGTTGCTGCATCGCCCTAAGGTGAACTGCCCTTGTGGCACTAAATCATATCCCCCCCTGAAGCTGACATCACTAGACGCGTACGGCTCATTTCACAATGCAAATGCATGTCTCGTGTCAATGTTCTCTGTGTGCAAGCTAATAACGTGTCTCCATGGAAATGGCATGATGCCTCTTTCCTCAATAAGTATAAACTCACCGCTTCTCACCAGACAACATCAGAGTTGCTTTTTCAATCGTTTCACTGTTTTATTTTGTATATCCTGTTGCTCGTGTCTCCTCTGTTCAGCTATCTTCATTGCTCGTAGCCGTGCAAACAGATACTAGTACTAGCATTAGTATTGATTATTTTTTTTTGTATAATGGCAACAATACAGCCCTACCAGTACGAGTCGCAGTATTCCGATGCAGAATTAGTTGAAAGGGAAAGATGCAGAAACAATGGTGCATCGGACGACAGTTGGGTGGACCAATCACCAGATCATGAGCCTGAGCCTAGTCGCATGGAAGACGTTTCCACCTTGTGTACCTGCAATCGGTGCAAGGTCATGCCTACCGAGGAGGCGAACTGCTGCTGCCGAGGAAACTCTGGATGCTTGGCCTACATATAGGAAGACGAGACACGGCCTCTAGGCTTTACCCAGCTGCATGACATCAGGATAGCCTGCCTCACAAGGTCCGTCTTGAGGATTATGTTGGTGCTTATGGACAAACTTCGCGCAACAGTTCGCCCTCACAATCCAAGTAACAAGTAAGTGTACTCTAGATATGAGGTCCCTTCGGTCGTCAACATTTCATGCGTGTGTCCTATATTGTTGTAACTTTGATCTATCACTGCCAAATAAATGTAGTGTGGCAATTCAATACATATCCTAGTGGTCATCTTATGTGTCTTTCACGTACAACTAAAAAACAATATTTCTCTGTGCACCAAACGTTATGGATTGCATGGGTGTTTACTTTAGTAATATATCTACATTTTAATGCCCAAGTTGATTTATCCATGCAGTAACATTTCTACTGGCAACTATGCCGTAGGATACAAGATTGCATTTTGAACTAAGGTTTGTACACTTATCGTGTTCATTTAAATACAGTTTGTATGTTTCCCTACCACAGGTGTTACAGGCTGGTGGCCTATCGTGCGTTTACATGATAGCTTCATGGGGGGCTTGGATACTGCATTTGACGAGTAATACGCGCCTGTGCCGTTGGTGCCTTCGAGCCGAATTCCCCAGTGACAGCGGTCAATACAGGGGATTTTCCCACACTGTGCTGCAACCCGAAGTATACAATGTGTAGTACATTTGTGCCATCAACATCCTCTACAAAATAAAATACAAATCTACTTTCATGAACAGTTGTCTAAATTATTCAGTGAATCAAGTACACGCTCACTTTTCAGGGCTGGCAGGGTGGGAACGTCCAAGGTGCCATACACCATGTACACCTCAAAAGTTTCTTATGTGCAGGGGCCATTGTTCACATGGCCTCCCCAGACCCTGTGTCTCCAGGCATGCTCCCCTGAAGCCGACCATGCCAGAAAAACGTCACTCATTCACATACGCATACACTTTTCTAATTCTTTATAAACCCCTTGATATTTATCCTGAGAACATCTGTGAGCACTAAGTCAACTCGTGATACTGCTACCTGTGAGCATCAGTGAGCACTGGAAGTCGACTTTTGATCGCGCTACCTGTCCTCCTGCTACTAACTACCCTGCTTGCTGAATCTAATTGTTTGTTAGTCAAGGTAAGGGCAGGTCACCGAATCATCTCTCCCTGATCCCAAAATGTCTATCTATTTCGAATTAATGTACCCAGTAGTGTAATGTTAATTTATCTCATTGACTCTACCATTCTCTACTGTTCAAAGTGTTCTGATCTCGATATAAAGCAAATTACATCAATGTGATAGAATTGCATCCTTCTCGGACCATATCTATAAGCATGTTTCTTTTTGATGCTTGAAAGTGCTTTCAGCGGACCTCTAACATGTTACGGTTGCCGTCACGTCAATCAATTCTATATGAAAGTTATCCCAGTGTATATTCAACTACGCTACACTGGTTTTACTTCTGTGACCAAAACAAACATTGCATAGAAAACTTTGATATAATTCCATCTTTCTCACGCATTCATGTAAAATAAATGTGTAACTATGTGTACTTTTTTAATACAGATTTTTGAAGAATGCCTGCTTGTATGGTTTTCAGGTTGCCGTTCTAAGAACCATTACAAAACTAAGGGCACAATAATGCAAACATTCCCAAGGAATATTGATGTAATAAGAGAATGGGTTCGATATTATGGATTTCCGGTGCAAGAGCTTGAAAGTAGAACCCAGGTTGTCTTTTGAGACTTGAGGGCCAATCGATTCCGCACTTTCAGCCTGCACTTTACCCCGGATATGTACGACCAATTGCAGTACACAAAAAAACATCGACCCATAACGTCTCGTAAATTGCTTGCAAATACAATTCCAACTCTATTGATGCACAAGCTGCCCCAGGTGAGTCCCGGATGATGAATTAGATGTAGGCGGTGGGGTACTGAACAGGTAACTCCATGAACGGATTGGTGCTTTCAGTGTAAATGTGTCTTACTAAAGTTTGCATATTTACCAGATTGTATTACTTTTTAACTATACCACATTTTACTACACATCTGTCCCTGGTTAATGGATAAAAGAAGCAGGTTCTGTTCGTAATCAGTAGCTTGACTTGTCCATTTTTTAGGAGAGCATACTGACGGGAGCACAGACCCTCGCAAGTGAGGACATCACCAACATGTCCAGTATACCAATGGTGAGAAGTTCATATTATCAAGAGTTGGATCTCGCCACATTTCGAATGCAAATCTAGTTTTCTCTTTTACAACCTTATGACAATGCACTGAAAATGAAGGAGCAAGATTCTGCATCCATTTCTTTTCTGGACACAACAACACATTTGAGTGCCTATCAGGTAATTTTATTTCACTTTTCGCTTACGTGAAAGCATTATGCTTGGAATTTAAACTATTATGAAATTGTTTATGTATCCTGTTGGTTGTTTAGACTATGTGTCTTTTATGGGTTTTTCTGTATATGTATTATTGTCTGCATCCTATTGTCCCTGTTCAATTTTGCTGTTTTCATCCATAATAAAACAAGTACTGTGTTACTTGGGGATGCTGATACCTCAATTACAATTATATCATCCCTTGGAGCTGTTCCAGGGTATGAGTTATGCGTACTGACAGTTCCCTTGAATGAAAGAAAGTAAATCCTACATAGGATACTATTAGACAGTGACATTCATATAAACGTGCAGTGTTTCAAACTTTTATCATTTCAGTTCTAACATTACAATTTCTACCCTAATGCAGAATACTTTGCAAAATGTTTGAGGGCAACATTATTATCAATATGTTTTGCACAGTGATCTCTGATCGAGTACACTTGCCATCAATCAGGTGAAATTCGAAATGTATATTTTGACAAAATGACGTACACTTTTTAAGAGGGTGTGTATGTAAGCAATGTGTGCGATGAAAGATTTTAACTTCAAATACGTTTGTCTTTTGTTTTTTTAAATAAATATTCTATTCAAGGAATGTATACAAGGTTGGAAATTAGAAGAGGAAGCACGTGTATCAGATGTGGTGGACCAGCTTGCTGGTACGTTCATTACAGAGATGAACACGGTTTCACAGAAAATCAAGAAAACAAGGGTAACTAACAAACAATTTTGTTTATTAAAAGTGTTTTGGGCTGGTGTTTTCATCGTGTTTGTTATCAACTGTATGTGTAATTTACATTGAACATGTTTGTACAACCCATCCCTTAGAGGCCCAGAAGGAAAAGAAGTATAAAGACACAGACAACAAATAAAACCACAGATGCTGCATGCCAGATTTCACCATGGAGCAACTACTATTTGAGGCGCAGCCTGGTCCAGTCAATAAGCAGACTCGAGATGCTTATGTCCAATGGCCAGAAAATGAATTGAATGTGACCGGCGAAGCCAGGAAAGTGTTGTTGGACCATTGTTACAATGTGAGAACTCGACAAGATGAAGATGAAAATGAATATAATGAAGATGCTTTTGAATTACTCGCTGACCACATTACACAATCTACACCCGCAAAAAAGGATCACCCAATAAACAATCAACGTTGATGGTTTCTCCAATTCGTGTGGCAATAACACAAGCAGAAATAACAGAGATTAAAGCCTCAACGCAATTGACAGAGGAAAGTGCCAAAGATCTCGACTACAGTATGTCTAGTTTGACCGATTTGTCCAACCCCACAGCTGAGTCACAAGCCACATTTATGCCGGACGATTGGCTAATTAAGGAGCAGAAATACATTGTATTGGACAGGTGCCTGGTAGAGATTATACTGATGCTGAAATGTGTCCATCCAGTGAGGGGGAAAATATGCGGTAGCCATTGGTGAATGTGAGCCGTGTATTACAAGGCACTAACCTGAAAATACAAGCCACCTGTGTCCACCTCCATGATACATTTTCATGGTCAGCTCAACCAATGCTGGACAAAGTGCCAGCTGGAAATCTACTGTGTTCAGCAGCTATACTTTTCAGTGGTTCCACTTTTAGTAAGTTGTCCAGTTTCTGTCAATTTGTGGGACCTCAGTTCTTTTAGAACAACACAGTACTACAAATATCAAAGATCATTTTTATTCCCCGCTATTAGTCAAGCCTGGAAAATTGAACAAATGTCGATTGAAAGGACATTCTCTGGAAAACGATTCAGGCTAGCTGGCGATGGACAGTGTGACAGCCCCGGATTTTGAGCAAGGTACTGCACATACAACTTTCAGGACATGGAACCGAAAAACCTAAAATAATTGTGAGTTTGGAGGTTGTGCAGGTGTCCCAATGTAAACCCTCAATGGCCATGGAGAAACCTGGTTTCATAAAATCCCTTGAACATCTTCAATCGAGGGGAATGCAAATCGACATCATAGCCACTGACCGACATGTTTCAACAGCCAAGACCATGCGAGAGCAGTTTCCAAACATGCGCCATCAATTTGATGTATGGCACGTTGCCAAATCGATCAATAAAAATCACAGCTGCAGGTAAAAAAAGGGTTCTGAAAATATTTTAAAGTGGTCCCAGTCTTTCAGCAACCATCTTTGGTGGTGCTCCAAAACTTGTAATGGGTCTGTGGAAATTCTACTCGAAAAGTGGAGCTTATTGATGCACCACTGTTCCAACGTCCACTCAAACCAACATTTTCACCAATGTGCACATGGACCTTTATTGGAGGAACAGGAACACAAGAAGAAGTGGTTGGTTTCATCTTCACCTCCACACAAAGCTCTTGAGAAGATTGTGTTTGATAAAAACTCTTTCAAGAGACCTGAAGGGACTCACAGAGTTCTGTCACACCAGAGATTTGGAGGTGTTCCAAAATATATGCCTAAAGTACAGGCCCAAGAGGTTGCATTTTGGCATACATGGTGTGCAAAATCGAACATTACTAGTGCATAACGAGAAACTAGGTAGAGAACAATCGAGAATTGCAGGAAATGTTGAAATGCTTTGTTACACAATGGGCTTTTCAAAACGAAGCAAAACATGGATTGCCAAGCCGATATAACAGGAAATGGAATTCAAGAACTCACCTTGACTGTGTTGGCAATGCATATTCATGGAATTGATCCTGATTTTGTTCCTAGGACACATACATTGCCACAAAGCATTGAAAACAAGCCCTGTCCACCAAAAGAGGAACTCGTTGAACAGTTGACTTCACGGTTTAAATGATTAGCAGCAGTGTGTATGTTTCACAGTGTTTGTACATTGTACATGACCAATGGAAACCTATTTAACTTGAATTTCAAAGCTAATAAAAGTTTTATGTATTAAGCGTCAAAATAGTTTTTTCAAATGTATCCTCTTTGTCAATTTTATTTGCAAGAAGTTCCTGTTGGGGGATGCCTCTTCCCGCTTTCGGCAAGTTCTTGTGGGTTCTTCACTGATCAGGGCACGGGAGGGTCAGATGGATATCAGCATGAAAGCAACTGTGGGTTCTTCAGTTGCTTTAGCATGCACCTGTCCAAATAGACAGAATAAATACATGTCCCACTAGGGAATTAGACATAAGCTAAATAATAAACTTGGCATGCAAGACCTAATGACTGTAAGCAAAACACTGCATTAAAGGGGCTGTTGGTGTGAAATAGGAGCATTATGACCCATATTTTATGTGGGAATTTGTTAGGGGTCGTTCCTTTCGGATGTCTCATCAGAGGGAAGTTCTTTGATTTGTGGCCTTTGTAGTCATACGATTTCAAACACAGTATTGATAGGTGTTAGTGTTACCAGATTATATGACCACTCAAGATTAGGTATATGGTAGGTGAATTGGAAGTGGTGTGGGAGTAGGGTCTGGTGACCAAATGCATTCAAAGGGAATAGGGGGCATGGGTTTAGGTGAATGCAGCTGGGCAGGGAGGGGGTGGAGAAGGCATGAGTCGGTCAGCAGAGCTGGATGGGACACTAAGGTTTGAGCAGGCCTTGGTCTCACCATCTTGGATGAGCACATATTGTCAGGACTCGATACTTGCTAAAATGAATAGCTGCATTTCCGTGAGAAGAGGAGATGCACCGAGCTGACAGAGGACAGAGGTGGTGGGTGCTGGCTGTGCGCGGTGCTTGAAGGGGGAGAGTGAACATTTCGCGAGAATGGTGCATGGGGGCTGGATATACTGCCTCTCCTCCAACATTTGTTAGTGCACGGGAAGTTCAGTGGAGATGGCGTGTACTTAGATGTATGGCTTCTTAGTGTCTCCCATTATCCGTAGGGCACGTTCCTCCAAGAAAACAGGGCGCACGCAAATGTGACAACTGGGAGGACTCTAACTGGAAATCTTGCCCCAAAATAACTAAATCTCTATTACTATAGTTGAGCAACAAAAGTATTCCTGATAGGGTGGCATTGGTGAATGCCAGCAAACAATTTGTTTATTTTTTTAACATAGTTTGAATGCCACGTTGGACAGCTGAGCTAATCGCTACCATGGAGTGAAGGTCACTCACTGCGTTTGATGTTGCTTTTGGGCTGATCACACCTAGGCATCCTGTACAGTATGTTTTTGATTTGTGGCTTTCCTTCACCGAAAAAAAACAATTAGCATAAGGCACATTTGTTGTTAGTCCTTGGAAGGAAGGGAAGGTTCGCTATTGATTGAAGGACGGGAAGTGTGTAATCCCACAAAAATGATAAGGTTCAACATTTTAAAACTTGACAAACGAACATGTAATTTCATTTCATGAAAACCGTTGATCTGAGCGAACACTCTGCATTATGCCAAGAGAATGGACATACCACATTTTACATAAGTTTTACTGAATTTGGGGCACATTGGTTGGTGCATATAGTGACGACATGCAAACACAATGGGCATCATTACAAGCATGGCGGTAGCTGTGCCTGTATGGCAGGTACGGCTACCGCCATGCTTGCTACCGGCACCGCCTCCTGCAATTGGGCAATTACTGACCCATTACAAGTTGAATGGGCTGGTAATTGCCCATTCGCGGGTGGCGGAATTGCCGGGCTCCCGATCCCCATTCTACCCGATCGGGCAGAATGGGGTGGGAAGCATGGTTGCACCGGCACCGTTGATAAGGGTGCTGGTGCAATCACGAGTTCTGCTCGCGGGTGCCGCACAGCCCACCAGGTAAGACCTGGCGGGCTGTCAGGAACCCGCAATCAGAAATTGTAATGCAGCGGGATGGTATGAACGGGGCCGGTGCATTACAAGTTCCGGGACGATATGAATGGATGAGATTAGCACAAGATGGCCGCATCCTGCTGCTTGATTTTGCATGTGTAAAAGTGACGAAAACTAAGGTAAGGTGCATAGGAAATGTTTTTGCAATCGATCAACATATGTTTAAAAACACATGCCCGAGCGCTCGGGACAATAATATTTTTGAGCGCACATTTCCTTTAATACTTGATCCCTTGCTCGCTGGGATGAAAGATTTTGTATTAATACCCAGCGAGGGCGCAATCAGAATGAAAGAGCCATTCTGATTGGCCCTCGCCGAGTCGTTACCAGGCCGGGAATCCCTCTGTCGGAATTCCACGGCCTTTGACCCAGCGGGGGGCGTGGCAGCCCCTCAGCCAATGAGGAGGCTCAAAGCAGGGCCATCCCCACTCCGAGCCTCCGCAAGGCTGAGAGGCTACCTTTGCCCCCCGCCGGGGACAGAGGTAAGGCTTTTTTTTTTCTTCCCTCCCTCCTCCCACCTCCCTGCCCTCCCCACCCCACTTACCTTCTATGCCTTGGTCCCCAGAGGGGAACGATGAAAGCCTCCAGCCGTGTGAAGACTCGGTGCGGGGCCATCCCCGCTCCGAGCCTCCACACGGCTGGAGACTTCCATCGTCCCCCGCCGGGGACCCAGGTACCATTTTTTTCTTTTTTTTTCCCTTTCCCCTCCCTTCCGCCCTCCCAACCCCACTTACCTTCTTTTTTTTCGGGAGCGGACACGCTTGAAATGCTTCTGTTTCCAGCGTGTCCACTCCCGATGGCCGCCATGGAAAGGGAAAACGGACTTCCATGGCGGCCATTTGGAAAAAAATAGACCTTTTAGTGCCCCGGTCACGCAGTTTTTGCGGGCCAGGGTACTAATAGCTATATGCCCCTCGCGACAGGGGCATTAATGACTTGGTTGGTATTGCCCCCGCTGCTCGGGGCATATTGCTTAAGTATGGAATAAATCAATAATATGCTTGGATGTAGTAACACATTATCATACAGCTTGCAATGTTTCATAAATACATTAGTAGTAGTTTAATAAAAGTATGTTTTATAACCATAATTATGGTTTAGAATAAGTGGTAAAATGCTAACAGTTTCCTGATCTCCCATGCTAAATGACAGCACTGCACTTAAAAACACACTACTTATTATTTTGAACTAATGGATTTGGCTTGACAAACAAAGGGAGTTGAAAATAAATGAATCTGAAAACATAGTCATTGCTTTAGTAAAGACTTTAAGTGGCACTTGAAATATTTCGTCATAGGTGCCTTTGAAAGTGCTAGCAGGTTTTATAACACCATTATTCAATTTTAACATAATGTTGTAGTCCTGTAATTTTTAATTGCGTTACATTATTATGTTGCAGTTGACCTGTAATACAAATGAAACATTATACCTTATAGACTGAGGGAGAGATCATTGTCCTAAAATAATGCCAGGCACCCAAGTCGTTGTCCGAGACAAAGCAAAAGGGCTATAAATTGGGGAACAACCATTATGTAAAATGTTAAATGTTAAAGGTATTTGTACTGCACACCGTCACCAATGGAGTTGGTCCCTATGTGCTCTGGCAGATCTGTAAATGAGAAGGGGGGATGGGTCAGTAAGGTGAAGAGGGAGTAGGATAGTGAGAGGAGTGGTGTTCTGTTGGCAGCTTCATCTCGGTATACACTGTGCGCTCTGCTTTGGTGCGAGTACCAGATCGATGTCAGTCCTCGTGTGCTGTTGGTGCAGCCTATGTGTTGTTGCAGTGTGGTGAAGTGCGTGCGGCTTGTTGTGCGAGAGATGGTTGTGTGATTTTTTGAGTGAGTTAAGTATGCAGAAAGTTTGAGCTTTTTGGTTAGTGGGTTATATAACATTTAACATTTAACATGCTAACATTCATAATGCCATCTAAGTGTGGCACCCTCTAAGCCTCACAATCCTATCTAGATGCAACGCAGGCCAATGTTCATCCATCCGAGTGTGGCACACGCCAACATTCACAACTCTATCCAAGTGCGGCACATGCCAACATTCACAATTCCATCCAAGTGTAGCACATGCTAACATTCACAATTCCATCTAAGAGTGGCACATGCCAACATTCATAGTTCTTTCTAAGTGTGGCATATGCTAACACCCACAATCCCATCTAGATGCGACGCAGGCCAATGTTCACAACTCTTTGCAAGCACGGAGCACATCAATACCCACAATCCTATCTAGATGTGAGGCAGGCCAATGTTCACGATTCCATCCAAGTGTGGCACACGCCAACATTCACAACTCCATCCAAGAGCGGCACACGCCAACATCCACAGTTCCATCCAAGTGTGGCACATGCCAACATCCACAGTCCCATCCAGATGCGATGCAGGCCAATGTTCACAAGGCACACGCCAATATTTTCAATCCTATCTAGATGCGAGGCAGGCCAATGTTCATGATTCCATCTAAGTGTGGCACATGCCAACATCCACAACCCCATCCAGATGCGACGCAGGCCAGCGCCCACTGCTCCCTCCAAGTGTGGCACATGCTAACACACACAATCCGATCTAGATGCGATCCAGGCTAACGTTCACAACCCTCTCCAAGTGTGGCACATGCCAACACACACAATACCATCCAGATGCAACACAGACCAACGTCCATGACTTCATCGTCTCTTATCCCTGACTACCTGCTGCTTCCTTCTATCCACTCAGAATTCGATTATTTGTGGCTTGTGGGAATATTGCAGGGGAAAACTTTAACTTGGGTGCTATCTGTCCTAATTCAAAAAGTGCTTCTATTCATTTGTGCTTTCGATATGTTCTACTAGAAGGTTAACCAAGTGCATTGCTTTCATTTCCATTGTCATTATCATCCCATTGGTGATTGCTTCCCAATATTAAAATTCATGTGATTTTTGTGAACTTTAAAAATGAATAAATATTGTATTTTCACCAACCGGCCTTGTTCATGGTACATTGTGACCCGGGGAATTTGTAAAAGGGGGTGTGAGAAGGGTCGGGTACGGCTCAATTTGAATTTGTTGAAATTAAAGAAAAAGCATTCCTGTGAGCACCACATTCCAGGCTAAGACCAAGTGTCCTGGTCCAGTATGTGACACCCAATTGGAATCCTTAACATTGTTGATGGCTGGCTTCACTGACCTCCCCTGCGGACACCCGCAGACATGATATGGAGCTGCCTCTTGTAGGAGCCGCCCTCCACCCTTGGGCCCTTTGCCAGAGGGGCTGCCAGGCAGAGGGCTGCCCTGGTAGGCTGTCTATAAGAGCTGCCGATCAGCCAATCAGATCAGGGTGTTGGTGGGAAGGGGGAGAGGCTGCGAAGAAGGAAGGAGGGAAGGCAGGTAGATACGCCGCGCACCGAGTGCTTGGGGGTGCCAAGAGGCCTAAAACAGGATGTTAAATCAAAGGCAGCACCTCAGGCTGGGGCACCTTTACCTTGGAAATCGCACGCAAATGCTGGATTTACTCCAGTACAGGCCCTGAAAACCACGCTACAACAAGGCTGCCGATCAGCCAATCAGATCAGGGAGTGAGCGGGAAGGGGAAGAGGCTGCGAAGAAGGAAGCAGGGAAGGCAGGTAGAAACGCTGCGCACCGAGCGCTTGGGGGTGCCAAGAGGCCTAAAACAGGATGTTAAATCAAAGGCAGATCCTCAGTCTGGGGCACCTTTACCTTGGAAATCACCTACAAATGCTGGATTTACTCTGGTGCGGTCCCTGAAAAACATGCTGCAACAAGGCTGCCGATCAGCCCATCCGATCGGGGTGTGGGCGGGAAGGGGGGAGAGGCCGCGAAGAGGAATCAGGGAAGGCAGATAGAATTGCTGCGCACTGAGCGCTTGGGGCTGCCAAGAGGCCTAAAACAGGTTGTTAAATCAAAGGCAGCACCTCAGGCTGGGGCACCCTTACCTTGGAAATAACTCCACCTGAGGTCTGTAACACTAGCAACACAAGGACTTGTACAGCTAAAAAGGCAAACATTTGTACTATGGTGGGGAGCACAGCACACACAAATAACTTGTAATGTCAATTTAATGAAAATGAACTAGTAAAATAAAACGTTTGTATTTTATTCATGCTAGTTAATTTAGGGATCGAACTGCACATTTTTCTCTATGCCTTTACTCGGCTGAAAATAATTGTTTTTAATTTTGCTTATCTGGCTGATGTCCAAGTCCCAAGGTTTGGAATGAGGTCTATACTAGAAATTATTGACTGCATACTGATCAGTTGAGAGGAGGTCTCTAGCTATAAATAAGTTATAATGCACCTCCATAGTTTTTGATGATAAAGAAAAACAAGTGATAAGGGAAACATGGTAGATGGAAGTAATACCTATATAAAATGTGGGTTAGTTTTCTCTATGTCCATGGGGTACCGACTCTGTGTTTGGTGTTTACAGAAGCAAGTTTATGATCAGGCTTGCTCATAGTATAAACTCAACCTTAATATTCATGGGGAATTGATGCAGGTATGCTTCATGTTGCCAGTGTGGTTGCTTTCAATGTGGCATGCTCAATAATCTGTGGGCTATACCTAATGGCTGTGACAAATCAACTTCTGGGGTACCAGTGGTCCAGGGGTGAATATCGATTTCTATACCATCAATCAGCCCTGCATCTATAATACACCAGACAGGATTCGAACAAATTGGAATAACAAGCAAATTAGAAACCTCCTTGCCCAATTTTGGTAACATGGATGGAACAACAGGCTGATCTGCGAAAGTTCGTGGATCGTTGGTTAGTTGCAACCAATGCTAAAAGGGACTTTGCAGTCAAGGTTGTATCAAAAAGATCTACTTTATTTAAATCACATCAGGCAGCTCTAGCAACACTACAATATAAAACTGGCCCTGTAAAGGAATGCAGAGGACAGACAATTTCAAAGAAGGAAAAGCCATGGTTAATAACCACAACAATTTAAGGTTTCTTGTCTTCAGCTCAAAGGGAGCAATGGGTCTTAAAATGTCTCTAGGGGCATTCTGGGAAGGACCAGGGGGCAGAACCACAATGTACCTTGTGCTGTAGATGTTGTTTGTGCTCAACAGGGTCGAGTCAGCTATAGGGCACTTCGTCGGCTTCTGCAACAAAGTTCGAGACGGGAGTCAGCTGTGGGTATTAAGCGGCAAGACGGTTAGGCGAGTGAAGCTGGATGAATGGCTCCAGGATATGGCGGCTCTGGTTCAGGAATCGTTGTCTCAGTGCTGAGCGACAGTTCTGAAAGTTGCAGATAAAGGAAGTCGACTGGCTCGAAAATGTCCTTTAAGGCGGACATTGGTAGATGCTCATCAAGGCAATTCTCCCAGCTTCTGCAATAGGCTCGTGTTGTCCTTTAAGGCAGACAGGCCCACAACTTGGCATGTTTTGCAGACAGTTGTCTTGTGCTTGGTTGTAGGTTCAGAGAACTTCTGGCACTCCCTTTCCAGGCAGCTTGCTGCAGAGCCTAGCAGGGCACACTGTGTGCTGATTGGGTACCAGTTCTGGAGGGGCTGGAGGATCCTCTGAGTTATGTATCTTCGTTTGTTCCCTGTGAAATGTTTAGGAGAGGAATTGTGCTTCCTTCTTTGGATCTCCTGTCCTTCCTTCATTGGCAGAAGTGGTAAGGCAGACTGTAGCTTCAGCCATGGTTCAAGGTTCAGTTTGTCTTTGTTATTTCAAGTGAAATCTTCAGATGATCTGCTTAAAGAGGGGCTCCAGCCCTCTTTTAAAGCCAAGTGGGCCACAATGATTGGTTTAGGCTAAGCCTCCTTTAGATCCAATCCTGGGATCCCTACCAACAATCTCCTGTATGCTTGAGGTCATAACCAGAATGCTTTGCAACAGGAAAGTTAAGGGGAAAACAGGAAAAGGGTGTGCCCCAGAAATAAAATGGCAGAATCCTGCTTTCAGCAAACAGAGATATGGCCACACCCCCTTGTAATACTAAGTCCCACCAATCTTCCTGTCTGTTGTTGATCAAAGAGTATCTCTGGTTAAGGGTCCTGTCTATGTGGTCCCTGTTAAACCGGCAGGTCTCCCTTGAGGCTGTGGAGAAACCAGACTCTCTGGCTCCTGCAAACCACATTACCTTATGAATGGTGTCCCCCTATTGGGATGGCTTATTGGAAACAGCAGTGTCATACATGACAGCTCGCTGTCATTGATACTTAGGGTGTGAGCTAGCTTCTGGTTGACACAGTTACATATAACATTTTGTTGAGTTTCCTGTCTCCTTTGTTATCCTCTGCAGCCAGGCCCCATGTGGGACTGTTTGAAGTATGCTCTATTGGTATGTTAATCACTGCCACCAGTTGCAGGGCCTAACAAAAGATCACAGAGGATCCATGGAGCCTTTGTTAGTTAATCAGGATGGCCATTGCAGTGGGAAGCATGGTCCTCCTGCTTCCTGGAGATGACATTGTGCACTCCTGGCTATCACATTCCAACTAAACATGAAAAGATGGACTATGCTGTAGGCTGTGTCCACCCAGAGTACACAGGTCTATAAGTTTGTCATGGTGGGACCATAGGAAAATGTGTGTAGATTAGCCCCACACATTTCCTGAGGTTGGTCTACCATCATTGCATTTAAACAAAAATGTCAAAAAACCCAGGCGAGCGCACGCCCACTATGTGGATGTTCAAATTCCTCACATAACCCCTCACCTCCAGCCTCAAATTTGAGAACCGCCACCCTACTGGGGTCTGGTTTGTCATCTAGTCGAAAGTACCAGTTTAGGCAATCTACATTTACATGCTGGGAGCCTGGCTTTTGCAGGATGCCCATATCTAATCCCTGTAGGGATATTCTCTCCAGCAGGAGGACATTTCCTTAGTTCGAGACCAAACAAGCCCTCTGAAGGTAGGTATTTGCAAAAGATACTCTAAAAGTATTTTTGGCACTCTCAATTGTAGAGAGAATATGGATAGAATCTATGATAGACTCTCAAATTATTGAGCAGCAACCCCTGTGAGATCTAATCCAGTGAATAAACTTATTTCTGAGGGCATCTTTGGTTTCCCTTGTGTCCCGACTTAGCTTTGGGACATCCGTTAGGAAGACAGTACGTGAGGGTGGATTTCCCAATCCCCGCACTGGGGCCTGGTGCGGTTTCCTCTGACCATTGAAATTCCGAAAAGCCGTAGGGGATGGCAGCTGCACTTTAGTGTGCCCATCCATGTCATTCCTTCCTGATTGCATTAAGTTCCTACACTGGAAAACACTATTCATTTGGTGTTGTTCAATGACATTGCTGACCCTTTCGACCAATGATAGATTAGTTACAGCTTTGTTTGGTGTTATTCTATCCTTACAAACACTTAGCTGTACATTTTTTGGAGTGTCATTAGACCTGGGTAGTAAGCCATTCTCTTTGGTACAGACAGACAATATATATAAGGCCTGGGCCAACATTAGGCTGGGTACTACTAGTTGCAAGCTTCACTTTGTGTACAGCCTCAACTTGTGCAGCTAAGAATTTCTCCTTAACCGCTTCCGCATGGGAGTTTAGATGAGGGAGAGCTGTGCGTACAAGGTCTGCAGCTATTAAAATAACAATGCCACTTCACCGGCACCGAGTGAACCAACGCAGACCGAGTGAGCTAAAGCAATCTTCACAGATGATCGCAGATGGGCTTGGGTTGTTTTTGAAAAATCTGTAACGTTGACTTTAATGAGCCTGTGGTCCCGCTGGCTATATTTATTTGTTTTGTTCACATATGGTTGTAATGCTTGAGCAAAAAATACGAGCCAGAATAACATGACGTCGATGCGCAGCAATTTTTGAATACTCATCTTTCATCAGAGTAATAAAGTCTGCGTTTCTGAGGGCCTCACAGAATGAGCAAGTAGCAGAGAAAATAGAGCAAGGTCACATAAATATTATGCGAGTGGACTTACTGCAGAGAATATTTATTGTATTGTCCATTGAAGGACAAGTACAGAAAGGGAGTCGGGGCACACTGCAGGTGTATGATAAGGGGTCTGGGAACAAATGTGAGAGAGAGGGGCGCTTGGTGTTTCCACTTCTTACTGTACTTTTCCACCCTCTATCCCTTCAACTTGTGATCTGCTCTTCGGCCAAGAGCAGAGCGCAATTGAGAAGGGTGGGGAAATGCCTCCATTAAGGACAAAGCATTGTATGGAGAAGGTTAGTTGGAATCTGGACCCCTGGGTGATGCAGTCTCGCTGGAAGGGAGGACGCTCCGCTTCGGACCCCGTTGGATGCAGTGATCTCTTTGCCTACCTGCTGAGGGACTAAGCAGTGTTGTTGGTGGCCAAGATTACATTTTCTTCTTCCTCATGTTTAACAGTGATGTAACCTTTATTCAAATTCTTATATACCTAAGTGTATGTTTCGTTATTGTATCTATACATATATTGTTTGAATAAAGGGCCAATAAGGAGCCATTTGTTTTATAATCTTTTTTCCAATTACTTGTTTTTGCTAAGAGGGCCAGGGAGAACTAAGTGTTAGTTCTTTCCCCATAGCGCCAAATAGACGTAAAACATTCTGGCACTGTTAGCAGGGTTTTTGTGCTGATATGGATGCCAAAGGATCATGTTGATAAATTTAAGGTAAAGTTTTTGGGCTCGGAACGGTAGAAAATAAAATTTAAAAAAAACAACTGTTATTTTCCCCTCAGAGAGTAAATGATTGAAAATGTTGTTGTGTAAGTGTGCATGTGGTGATATTGTTGTTAGGGAATTGAAACATCTATTCTGTTACAATGACTTCCTTATTTAAGAAAAAAGGTGGCTCCGCTGGTGGAGATTGCACAGAAGTAACTATCCCGGGGTGGTCTAAAAGTCCTTACGATAAAATTGTGGTGCAGGATTGAGTGAAGCCTAGGATACTACTACAGGAGAAGCAAATCCGGATGAATTGATTAAATGTTTACAATTAGTCCCAGTGGAAAAAGGGAAGTAATGTTCAGCTCTCGGAGAAGAAGATGGATTTTGCTACTTGGGTTTAGAAAAATGCATCAATTGAATGCAGGATTGCAGAATTCTGTGCAAATGCTACAAAAAGAACTGGCTGCTGAAAAACAAATTGTGTTAATGCAACAACTTCAAATGAAGTTATATCATGATAAGGCAGATACATATCAAACAGTGCCTGAACGAGCTATGATAAGAGTTGCTCAGTATAAATATCGGAAGAGAAGAGGTAGGGTTTATTCACATAAAGTGATTGCCTCTGCAGGTGTAGATTGGGATCCTGATCAATGGGATGGTGATGTTTTTGACAGCACTACTACTAGTAGCGATTCTGAACCAAATCCTGTAACGAAGCTTAAGCCTACACGTAAAGAAGTGACGGCTAATCCCGTCATACGCAGAAAATTGGAATGCCATCCATTGAATCCAGTAGGCGGTGTAATGATATGATATGATATATGGCATTTATAACGCGCCTATACACAAGTGTTTCAAGGCACGACAAGGCAAGGGGGGAACAATGGGAGGACAAACAAATAGACATGACTGCCCTTGAAGATTATTCACAACAAGAAGTTGGGGAAATAGTTAATTGATTCAAACAAAGTACGGGTGAATCTTTACTGGCTTGGATGGTCAGAATGTTTGATGGAAGGGCTGTAGGTCTTCTAGTTGATACTACAGATTCTGCTAGATTGTTGCCTTTGTTGAATGATGTTCAAATACAGGAGACCCTGCATGCAGGTCCTCCTCGTGATGATAATGGTGACAAAGGACAACTGTCCCTTTTGCAATTGACAGTGCAAGGATGTAATCACAAATATCCAATTACGTTGAATTGGCCGACAGATGACAAAAAATTGTATACATTGAGAGAAGCTATTCAAAGAATTAGAGAACATGCTATGAAGGAGGTGATTCACCTAGAGACTCCAGAATTTATGGGTTGGTTAAGTTGTCGGTTTCTGCCAGAAACATGTTAGTTCAGACAACTCCCCTCCCCCCGCATATAAAAATGTCATAATTACCTCATTGCTGTGTATGACGGGGAAGGTTACTGATGAAGTAGTTGATGCGATTAGACAACTCGCAGATTTAGGTGAATGGGAAAAGCCACAGGAACATTCTCGAGAAAGGGAGGGGCAGAACGAAAAACGCACTCCTGGCAAGAGATATGACAGTCAAGATTCCTGTGTATCTAGGAAGGATATTTTCCTAGCTTTGTTGAAAGATGGGGTGCCACAACAAGAAATTGATGGATTGCAACACATGATATGTATTTGTTGTATAAAAAATGAGGCTTAGATGTGAAGGAACGCTATAGACAAGTGAAGCGACAAGATTTGTATAAACAGAAAAAGGAGGTAGACCTTTCTGTTCATCCCCAGAAGGGGGTTATGATGAATCCTCCTCTATATCGATACCCTCCCAACTAACCTATGCTGATTTGAGGAAAATGGTTAGTGCCATGGTGGAGAGAGAATCAAAAGGAACACATTCTAAAGATGAATCGGATAAGGGTCAAACTCCGGTAGCAACAGCCCATATTAAGGCAGACAGGCAACCTCATGTAAAAGTGAAATTATTTTGGCATTCAGGTAATACACAGGAGGTGCGAGCCTCATTTGATACCGGGGTGGAGACCTCTTTGATACATGGAAACCTTTCCAGATTCAAAGGCAAACATTTTATGATTAAATGATTGGGTGGAAAGGAAACCTCAGCGGTACAAACAGAAATTGATATGAAAATTGGACAATTAAAAACAGACACTTACCAGTCATTAATTGTTCCTGAAGCTGAATACATTATTGGATTTGATGTTCTACAGGGACTGACCATAGGACTAGGAGGTAAAAGTTATCAATTTGGTGCGAGTACTTTCACTTGTACACCAGTAGTGGTTGGCCAATTGAAAATGCCCCCTGTGCAGGTTCCGATAACGACTAAAAGAGTATCCATGAAACAATATTGGATACCTGGCAGGCAAAAAGAAATTTCAGAAACTATCAAAGGATATGTTGAAGCAGGTGTTTTACGTTCTGTCACAACGGAGTAGAACAATCCCATCTGGCCTGTTAAATAAGCGGATGGTAGTTTCAGAATGACAATTGATTATTGCGAATTGAACAAATATGCTTCTCCATTGGTACTTGCTGTACCTGATGCTATAACATTGGTTAAAGATATACAGAAATGTGAAGGCACTTGGTACTCTGTGTTAGATCTGGCTAACGCCTTCTTCAACGTACTGATCGCGGTTGAATGTCAGGAGCAATTTGCATTTTCTTGGAATGGGAGGCAGTATATGTTTATTCGTCTGCCTATGGGCTACATGAATAGTCCAAAATGCCATGTAAACCTGATGTGCAAATTGTACATTATATTGATGACATTTTAATCCAAGGTAAGGATGAGCAAAGTGTACGATAACACTTAGACGTCATTAGGGATGATTTACGCAAAGAAGGATGGGAAATAAATGATGCTAAGACGCACGTTCCAGCAGAGACTGTCATCTTTCTAGGAATACAGTGACACAATGGGCATCGAGAGATGGTGCCGAAAGCTAAACAAAAGATTCTTCAATTTCCGACCCCAAAAACTAAAAAGCAAGCACAACAATATATTGGTTTATTCAGATTCTGGAGGCAGCACATCCCACATTTAGGGCATATTTTGGCACCCCTTTACAGGATTACACGCACATAATTTGAGTTTATATGGGTCGAAGAACAGGACATGTCATTTCAATTAGCGAAAAGTACCATTCAAAGAGTACTTGATTTATGGCCATTGAGAAATGGTGAAGTGGAATTGAATGTGTCTACTCAAGATCCCTATATACATTGGAGCCTGTGGCAAAAACAGGATAGAAAACGAGTAGCTTTGGGGTTTTGGAGTATGAAATTACCTGATGCAGGTGACATGATAGATATACCCCTTTTGAAAAACAGTTGTTGGCCTGTTATTGGGCTCTTTTAGACCCTGAACAAATGACTGTTGGTCATGACATAATAATTCAACCAAAAATACGTATCATGCAATGGGTGCTTAGTTCCCCAAAAACTCACAGAATTTGCCATGCTCATGAAGCTAGTGTTATTAAATGTAAATAGAAATTGTACATACAAGACCGTGCCGAACCTGGTAAAATTGGTGTAGCATAACTGCATGAACAAGTGGCAGGCGTGCCACTAATAGATCTCGAACCAGAGGGTGAGAGAAGTATGGAGAAATCTCCAGTTACGTTGGGGATGCCATATGGAGAATTGACTATTGAACTAGCTGAACATGCTTGGTTTACTGATGGCGCAGCTAAATATGTAGGGATCGAACAGTATTGGAAAGCAGTTGCATACAATCCCAAAACGAAAAGATGCATAGCACCTCAGGAAAGGGGAAGAGTAGCCAATTTGCAGAGCTGTATGCCGTATATTAGGCACTGAAACAAGAATCGCCTGGTACCTGTCATATTTACATTGATACATGGTCTGTTGCTAATGGATTGGTGGTTTGGCTACCAACTTGGAAAAAGAATGGATGGAAAAGTAATGTGAAAGAAGTGTGGGGAAAAGACATATGGCAAGATATTGCTGACATGCTGATGCATACTACTGTGACAGTTTACCATGTGGATGCACATTGTGCAACAGATTCATTATAACGATGGTTCAATTCTGTTGCAGATGAATATGCAAAGATTGAAATTATGGACTAGAGGGCTGAGGAGGAGGATTTGGAGGGAATTGCCAAATGGGTCCACCAGAACAGTGGACATCTCGGAAAGAGGATACTATCAGGTGGGCACAAGATAGGGGAATGAGTATGCCATTGGAGATTGTGAAAACTGTAATTTTGCAAAGCCCTATATGCCAACTTCAGAAACATCGATCTAATCCACACATAATTCATGAAAGGAGGAAAGTTGCCCAGTCAAAGTTGGCAAATTGATTATATTGGTCCTATGCCCACGTGTTACCATGCAAGAGGGCTACCTAATTGAACACAATAAAAATTACTGGACGAGGTGGCCATATATTATGGTGTCCCATTACAAATTCAGAGTGATAATGGATACCATTTTAAAGGTAAAATTGTTATTGGTTACTGCCAGGATAAGGGCATAGAATGATATGATATGATATGATAGGTTATTTATAACACGCTTAATACCCAGAGGTTTCTAGGCATGGAGCCGGGGGTTGAACCTGTGGTGCTCCGTGTCGTCTTGCTTCCAAGGCGAGCAAGTTACCCAGAGCTATCCTACCGAGCCGATAGGAAAGGAACTTTCATGTTCCTTATCACCCGGAAGCATCTGGTCTTATTGAAAGAATGAATGGCTTATTGAAGCAACAACTGCACAGAATTGGAGATGGTACTTTGGAAGGTTGGCGGGAACATATTTTGGAAGCTGTTCAAATTTAAAATGACCATCCTAGTGCGAACAGTGAAACTCCATTGATGTGTATGTTGACACCAGCCTTGCAAATGAAACCAAATTGTGCCTGTTAGACACTGTTGTATTGGGAAATTTCCCCAGGTGCTTTAGCCCCTTATCACGCTACTCCTGAGTCTGCAGGGGTGGATTTACACACAAGGGAGGAAATTCGGTTGCAACTAAAAGGCAGTGCTGTAATTGATACTGGAATTGGTATACATATTCCGTCTGCACATATGGGTTTGATTGCTATAAAATATGGCCTGGCCCTAAAGGGTATTCAAGTATTGGGTGGAATTGTTGATGCTGATTATCAAGGTGTCATTAAATTAATTATTTTAAACAGCAGTGAACATGTACTGCCTATTCATAAAGGTGACAGAATTGCACAATTAATATTAGTGCCTGTTAAAATTTCCACAATAAAGAAAGGTGAGCCTCCCACGGTATTAACAATTCGCGGAGATAAAGGTTTTGGCTCATCAGATGCAATGGTATCTGGTGCAAAGGTATGGGTTGAGAAACCTATTGGTCCGCCTGTGCCAGCTGAGGTAATCGCAACTGTGGATGGTCAACTAGTGCTGGTGATTGAACCTGGGAAAAAGAAATGGATGCATATCCTGGCTGACAAATGTTATTTACGTCAGTGTTGTACCAACTGCAATTTTCTTTTTCTGAAATTTTACTTTGTATCCTGAGTGTGTTGGGTGCCTGCGTGTGGCACATTGGAGTGCATTCGGGAGGGTCCGGGTTCATGTCAGAGGATGTGGCAGAATGTTCTATTCTCCAAGTGGAGTGGGGCATCAGGAAGAAGACTAATGCTCCACCCATCAGTTATATACCTGAGGATGCATCTATTGCAGCCTATCGTATTGCATTTAGGAAACGGCGTGAGAAAAGAAATAGAATTCTGTCTTTACCGCTTCCCGGAATTACAGCTTCTTTTTCCCATCTTGGATATTCAGCATTAGTCAGGGAACCTGAAAATGTTTTGGTCTTTTTGGCCCAGCGAGTATTGAACATTTTGCAATTCTGTTTAACGGATGTGCACAGCTCTGCTGATTTAATTTGTACTTCTCTGGTGGCGATACCAATGCCTACTTTGACTTTGAAAAACATATTCAGTATTTTGCACAATGATTCTTTGGTGGAGCACTCGGAGATCCATAATTTTTTCTCGGTTTATGAGTACTGTAGATTTTGTAATGACACTATTCACAAATGGAGGAATATGCTGTACCACAACTCCGGGGTTTTTTTGGTACCAACTTACAAAGTTACCATGCGCCTGATTATTATTCCAATTCGAGAAGGTGTCACAGGTTGTGTGGAGCAAGAATAAAGGGAACACTAGTGACCCCGACCCCTTGAAGTAATAGTTGAATGGACTTCTCCACACTTCAAAAAAGCGCCACACTGGGTATTTGTGAAGGGTAGGTTAGTTTATTAAATTGAATTGAAAGTGCCCTTTACGGATGACACATGTTTCAACACACCAGTGTCTTTTTCAAATCAGAGCTGATAGCAATGCTGATAAGTAACATAAAGACAGTGATCATATTGCAAAATAGACGGATATGCATTACAATCATAGGTCATGATAAAACAAATTAAAATCGACCCACACCGAAAAAATCCAAATCATGGTGTGGTGTGGTCACAGAGAAATAAGGAGGGGTGAAGGGTAGGGAGGTAAAAGGTAAGTCATATTGAGAAAAAACAAATAAACAAAAACAAATGACAAAAACACAAAAGCGTTATTAGCAGCTAGGTAATCAAAAGTAAGAAACAATTGCTTTAATGATTGAAATTTTTGCCCTTGGTGGCCTTACCTAAATCTCAAGTCAAAAGGTTTCAATTAGGGTTAAATCCCCCTATGAGAAATCATATCAGAAATCACGGATTGTAGGTATGTGTGGCTTAGAAAGCACATAGCTTTTAAACAGAAAGAATTAGTGTTTATGGAGTGTAATTTATTCAAACCAAAATATGCGCCAAAAATATATGTGTGCCTATCAGAAAACAAATTTGTCTGACACAAATAGGTGTGTAGAGTATAGCGCCCCATTCTGTTCCAACATGCAGAAATGCATGCAAACAGATACTGAAACCACCATGTCAATAGCTGTATGTATAAACCTGTGCAATTAGCCACACAGTACGATCTGGAAATTTTGTTTGTCATTTCACATAACAATAAACCATAGATTACACATGAGTGGGCGTGCTATAGGCATTGCTGTGAAATTAAATGTTGCCGAGCACTTATTAAATCATTTTACATTTACAAAGCCGTGGAAAAATGAGAGGAAAACACGAGAGAGTGTGCCGGGAAGTGGCAGAAAATCAGCATCGGATTGCAACCGAGCGTCATAACACTACAGTGAATTACGGTGCAATCGTCCAATGTGACATGATATAATTATATGCGGAACCTCCCTGATGGAGAGATAGTATAGCGTTAAAGCCTACCTCCTGGTTCGCTGAAGTCTGCTGCCGTATGGATTGTGCAGAACGCTGCACTGGCACAGTTTACATAGGTTGTCATGGCAACCCAAAGTCCTACTGCTATTTCCCTTGAGCCTCATCTAGGAAGTCAGGCAAAAACAAACAAGCGCCGTGTTTTGGGCTCATAACCGATAACGTTGTTACAGAAACACCCGTGAAGTGATATTTAGGTGGTTTTTCAAGGGCTTATTGGTTGCAATACATTTACAAAATGTTTTAGGTACTTTGTCTCAAAGAAAATTTTTCTTTTAGAACATTTGCTTAAACTTGATGATCACCTCAAAGACCTCAATTGATGACAAACCCAAACTCATTTTAAAAAAAAGCAAGATCCTTGAAAAGCATGCTCAGTCCATCCCTACTCCCTAATCTGCCAACACTAAGACAAGAACTATAGCTACCTGGTTTACCTGTAATATTCAGGAAATGCGGATCATGCAGCATGTGCAAATTAGCGCACTCAAATACGGAGACCTTCACGGACTCGAGAGGAACAACTTTTTCAATCAAGGATACCATAAATTGTCGCAGCAAATATATTGTATATGCGATAATTTGCACATGTGCGCGCATATATATTGGCAGCACCATACGTGAATTCAGATATAGAATACGTGAACATGTCTATGCCATGAGTAAAGTTGACTCCTTATTACCGCTTGCCTAACATTGGCAAACCAAGCATCAACAAGATGACAAAATGGATGTCAGGTTCATCGCACCCAGACAGGCTTCGCTGGGCGAGAGAGGTGGAGACAGGGAAACCCTCCTTCGCCAGTGTGAAGCCCGCATCATATGCAAATTCAGAGCGACAGAGTTTGGTCTGAACCGAGACCATGAGATGGCGCATTTTCTTTAAGGTTTTCATTTTTTGTCTATTCTGCTTATAAACATACGATATGTAGTATATATTATGACAGGGACTTCATATTAACAAAGCGCATTATCCACATTTCTCTCACTCCTTACCAAAAATATGTCTTATAAATCTGACACCTGTAGCTCAACAGGAAATTTTTCATTATTATGTATAATGACATACATTAATATCAGACAACATGTAGTATAGGTTCTGTGTACATTTCTCTGCCTGCTACTCTTATTTGGTACTTTCTCTTTTGTGAATTGTATGGTTTCCATTTCTTTTGATAATCTTCTATGAATTCATCATTTATTTTCAAAAAATGTTCTTTGAGACAAAGTACCTAAAACATTTTGTAAATGTATTGCAACCAATGAGACCTTGAAAAACCACCTAAATATCACTTCACGGGTGTTTCTGTAACAACGTTATCGGTTATGAGCCCAAATCATGATGCTCGTTTGTTTTTGCCTGACTTCCTAGATGAGGCTCAATGGAAATAGCAGTAGGACTTTGGGTTTCTATGACAACCTATGTAAACTGTGCCAGTGCAGCGTTCTGCACAATCCAGACGGCAACAGACTTCAGCGAACCAGGAGGTAGGCTTTAGCACTATACTATCTCTCCATCAGGGAGGTTCCGCATATAATTATATCATGTCACATTGGACGATTGCACCGTAATTCACTGTAGTGTTATCGCGCTCGGTTGCAATCCGACGCTGATTTTCTGCCGCTTCCCGGCACGCTCGCTCGTGTTTTCCTCTAATTTTTCCACTGCTTTGTAAAATGATTTAGTAAGTGCTCGGCAACTTTTAGTTTCACAGCAATGTCTACGGCACGCCCGCTCGTGCGTACTCTACAGTTTATTGTTATGTGAAATTACAAACTAAAATTTCCAGATCGTACTCTGTGGCTAATTGCACAGGTTTATGCATACAGCTATTGACATGGCGGTTTCAGTATCTGTTTGCACGCATTTCTGCATGTTGGAACGGAATGGGGTGCTATACTCTACACACCTATTTGTGTCAGACAAATTTGTTTTCTGATAGGCACACATATATTTTTGGCGCATATTTTGGTTTGAATAAATTACACTCCATAAACAATAATTCTTTCTGTTTAAAAGCTATGTGTTTTCTTAACCACACATACCTACAATCTGTGATTTCTGATATGATTTCTCATAGGGGGATTTAACCCATGACTGTGTGTTTCACCTAATTGAAACCTTTTGACTTGAGATTTAGGTAAGGCCGCCAAGGGCAAGAATTTCATATCATTAAAGCAATTGTTTCTTACTTTTGATTACCTAGCTGCTAATAACGCTTTTGTGTTTTTGTCATTTGTTTTTTTTTATTTGTTTTTTCTCAGTATGACTAACCTTTTACCTCCCTACCCTTCACGCCTCCTTTTTTCTCTGTGACCACACCACACCATGATTTGGATTTTTTCATTATGGGTCGATTTTAATTTGTTTTATCATGACCTATGATTGTAATGCATATCCGTCTCTTTTGCCATATGATCACTGTCTTTATGTTACTTATCAGCATTGCTATCAGCCCTGATTTGAAAAAGACACTGGTGTGCCGAAACACGTGTCATCCGTAAAGGGCACTTTCAATTCAATTTAATAAACTAACCTACCCTTCACAAATACCCAGTGTGGCGCTTTTTTGAAGTGTGGAGAAGTCCATTCAACAAATGGAGGAATATGACCCATATTTTGACTCATGATATTGCTCCTGCTGACGTCTACTCCTATATATGTTAAAAAATGCCAACAATTGAAACTTGATAAATGCATTGATAAAACTGATTTCGAGGAGCGATTATGTACTAGATCTATAAAAGTGTGTACTTATGTGCACTATGATGTGTAACTTTACAATTGTTACAGCTAGCCACGTGAACCATGTAAAACTTCCGCCTAGTTTGTTATTTTTTTGTGGTTATTTTACTTATTCTTATATTCCTGTGAATATTTCAGTTGGCCCGTGTGCTTTGAAATGACTTGGTTTAATGATGTATCCACTGAAACATGCGATTACACGTCCTATACCTGCTGCTTCATATACTTCTTTGACTCCGGATTGCAATTCTGAAGTACATTTACTTTCTGAAGCTGAAGTGCTGGCGTTAGCTATTTCTATTATTGGGATTTGGGGTTTAGCAGCTGGAGGTTATAAAACTATGATTAAATGTGCCTGTTTGGTAGTTAAAGCACTAAATAAAACCTTGCAAGCCTTGACAGAATTATTATTAGATAATAGATATTTTAGGAAAGCTATTTTGCAGAATAGAGCAGCTATTGATTATTTATTTTTAGAACATAATTGGGGTTGTGAACAATGGAGGAAACGTATTGTTTTGACCCGGATGACCATTCCCGCTATCTTGAAAAGCATATTAAAAATATCAGAGATCTCATTGCACAAATGACACAAGATCAGGATGGAGATTGGTGGGAATACTTATTATGAATGATTCTTGAAGCACTACAATCTGCATTTCTTTGGCTTTTTGGCATTGCTATTATACTAATTTGTTTTAGTTGTTCTGCTTCAGTTATTCCTAATATATGGGGAGTGATTTGTAGATTGTGGGTTTCTTCTGAACAACCATCGGGTTATGAATGTTTGGTGTTCAAGGGGTGGAGTGTAATGCTTGTGCGAAAAATAAGGGCCAGAATAACGTGCCGTCGATGTGCAGCCATTTTTAAACACTCATCTTCCATCACAGTAATAAAGTCTGTGTTTCCGCAGCCCTCACAGAATGAGCAAGTAGCAGCGAATACAGAGCAGGGTCACATAAATACTATGCGAGTGGACTCACTCCGGAGAATAGTTATTGTATTGTCCATTGAAGGACAAGAACAGAAAGTTAGTCGAAGCACATTGCAGGTGCATGATAAGGGGTCTGGGAATGAATGCGAGAGAGAGGGGCGCTGGGTGTTTCCACTTCTAAATGGATTTTTCCACCCTCTGTCCATTCAACTTGTGATCTGCTCTTCGGCCGAGAGCAGAGCGCAATTGAGAAGGGTGGGGAAATGACCCCATACAGGAGAGAGCATTGTATGGAGAAAGTTATTTGGAATCAGGACCCCTGGGTGATGCAGTCTCGCTGAAAGGGAGGACGCTGCGCTTCAGACCCCATTGGATGCAGTGATCTTTGCCTACCTGCTGAGGGACTAGGCAGTGTTGTTGGTGGCCAAGATGAAGTTTTCTTCTGCCTCATGTTTAACAGTGAGGTAACCTATATTTAAATTATTATATACCTAAGTGTATGTTTGTTTATTGTATCTATACATATATTGTTTGAATAAAGGGCCTGTAACAAGCCATTTGTTTTATAATCTTATATGATGTATGTGTGTTCTTTCTGCTAGTCTGAGTCCAATTACTTGTTTTTGCCAAGAGGGCCGGGGAGACCTAAGTGTTAGTTAATTCCCCATAGCGCCAAACAGATGCAAAACAATGGTACAATTTGGCTTCACTGTGATTACATCACTGTGTCAGTTGGGCTGCTGAATCCTGTGTGTCCCATCTACTGCAAAATGGCTGACACCATCTTTGCCATAAAAATGCCTCCCCAGTCCGCCCTGCAGTAGCAGCCATACCAATCAGGGAGTCGGCAGGCCCACCACTAGGCTCTCCCAGGTCTGCTCCCACACAGGTGATCGCTGCAACGCTGTAACACTGGTAAACCCAGATGCACATGGGTTGTTTTTAAAATTGGATACTTCGGCCTTCGATCCTTCTACAACATTGACTTTAATTAGCCCTGGGGGCCAGCTGGCTATATGTATTTGTTTTGTGCACACATGGTGCAATTTGGCCGCACTGTGATTGCATCACTGTCTCATTATTCCAGTTGGTCTCCTGGATCCTGTGTGTCCCATCTACTGCAACATGGCCAACACCATCTGTGCCATGCAAATGCCTCCCCAGCCTGCCCTACAGCAGCAGTGATTGGCCAGCCTGGACCACTTTAGACAAATCAGGGAGCCGGCAGGCTGAGCTGGCCCCCCAACAAAGGCCCACCACTAGGCCCTCCCAGGCCTGCTCCTTCCACTTCACCGGCACCGAGTGAGCCGAAGCAACTCTGACAACCTCCTGACCACAAGGCTTCTACACAGATGATGGCAGCAACACTGCAACGCAAGTAAGTAAAGATGGGCTTGGGTTGTTTTTAAAATCAGATATTTCATCCTTCGACCTTTCTGCATCATTGGGCCTCATTACGACCCTGGCGGTAAGGGGTTTACGCCAGCGTTAGCTGCGCCGACCCCTTACCGCCAATTACGAGGTCCCCTAGCGCCATGGTGCTTTTAACACCTGCTTTTAGCAGGTGTTAAAATCCATGGCGCTAAGGGACCATGGAGTTAATTACGCCACCGTAATTTATGGTGGCGTAATTAACGCCTTCCCCACTCCCATTATGCCCTATGGGGCAAAAATGGGAATGGGGAAGGGTAAATGGGGATTGGGGGCTTACCGCCCCGCCAAGGTCGGAATGGGGCGGTAAGTCCGCCAACCACCATGGCGTAAACGTAGTTTACGCCATGGTGGTAAAGTCACGGCCCAGGCGGTAACTTACCGCCTGGGTCGTAATGAGGCCCATTGACTTTAATTAGCCCCGGAGGCCCACTGGCTATACTTATTTATTTTGGGCACAAACGGTTCAATTTGGCCGCACTGTCTCAGTAGCCCAGTTGGGCTGCTGAATCTTGTGTGCCCATTTACTGCAACATGGCTGACACCATCTTTGCCATACAAATGCCTCCCCAGCCTGCCCTGCATTAGCAGTGTTTGGCCACCCTGTGCCACTTTTGAACAATTAGTGAGCCGTCAGACTGAGCTGGCCCCTGACAAAGGCCCACCACTAAGGCCCCTGCCTGGGCCTGTCCGGAGCTGGAGGGAGCACCTCAGGGGTTTCATACTGATTTGGTAATCGGTATGGTCTGTCCATGAACATAAGGATTGAATTAATTTGCCATGGTAAGCAATTCTTGTATCTCTCTGGTCCACCCAGCTTCTAAGGACTCTATATCCGCTCAATTTACTGCATGCTCCTTTCCTACCTGCCCCATTCTGTAATCCCTAATCTCTCTTTACCCTCAATACTATGCAATACTATGCATCTTAACGTGCACCTTACTGACTGCTATGGCTCTCTTAATTGCCTTACTTCAATGAAAGAAAAAGAAAATGAAAACACAAGATCTTCTATTCTATGGCGTGCTTCCAACTGTGCATCCACCACCATTTTGTAGTGCTTTTGCCTAAAATCGAATTTAGGTATGCTTCCAACAGTTCATCCACCACCATTTTGTACTGCTTTTCAGTGCTTTTGGCTAAAATCGAATTTAGGTGTCCGCGTAACTGGGCATCCACCACCATTTTGTACTGCAATGGAGTGCTTTTGGCTAGAATAGAATTTAGGTGTGCTTCCATCACCATTTTGTACGCTTTTGAGAATTTTTGGCTAAAATTGAACTTAGGTGTGCTTCCATATGTGCACCCATCACCTTTTTGTACTCTTTTGAAGTGTTTTTGGCTAAATCTGAATCCAGGTGTGCTTCCAACTGTGCATCCATCACCTTTGTGTACTGCTTTTAAGTGCTTTTGGCTAAATTCAAATTTAGGTGTGCTACCAATGTGTTAATGATCTGTATATCTGGGAATTGCCAGTGTGCTCTTTGATCTCTGTCTGCTTGGCCGCTTGGTGCGATTCTACTGTTGCATAGTGCTTGACCCTCTCCCTTGCTATCAGATGGCTCCCCTCCCGTCTCTTTTTCTGCCTCCATAAAGTCTGGATGGAAGAAATTAAAAAAGGCATTCCTGAGTTCCAACCCTGGTCTGCCCATTGCAGACACCTATATCAATGATTTCTCTAGACGACTATCACCAACATTCTCTTTGCTGTTACTTCTACTAACCTATGAAGCCCCCATATAGTCTCTGTCCACTTTCCATCTTCCAAATGCACCATTAATGTCTATCATAATGGCAATATAATGGCCCAGGGCTCTCAGCCCAACCTCTGCCTTCTCAACAGTCATCTTCCTTCTCTCTTCAACATCCCTCCACCCCTTCTTCCCACATTCTCCCTTCCTCTTCCCCCAAGTGGTGGCACCCCATCCGTGTGCTCCCCTCGCAAATCTTTTAAAGAGGGAAACCAGCTTCATTTAGCTTCCCCCAATCCTTACTCTGCTATCAAACGTTCCTCTGACAACTGTCACCTCCTTGAAGATCTTGACCTTGGCGACCTTACTCTCATTGAGACATGATTCAAGGCCAGCTCTGTCACTGCTTTTCACATTCTTCTCCTTGAGGGCTACAATATCCTGTCCAATCCCAGGCCCTCCTGGACTGGTGGTGGAATGGCTCTGATCTTCTCTGAATGGGTTCCTGCCTCCATCATCCCCACTCAAACCTACTCATGCTTTGGAAGCCTAGTCTACAGGCTTTCTGTCTAAACTACTTTCTCTCTTGTTCTCGCTACCTTTGACAGAACCACCAGATCTTCCTCCCTCTTCTTCTCAGAATGGGCGACCTGTCCTCCTCTCTCCTTGCCTCCTTCCCAAAAGTATCTTCCTTGGGGACTTCAACATCCATCTCAACTCTCTTGATGGGGCCACTGTCCTCTTCCACAACCTTTGTGAGACTTTTTCCCTCTCTATCCTTCCCTCTGGCCCAACCCACTCTGCCAGACACAACCTGGATGCTCTCATCTCAGACATTGCTCTCTCTAACCCTCTCACTACCCCTGTCTCCTGGTCTGACTACTCTCTCCTTTCCTCCCACTTTGACCTACTCTGTCCCCTGACGCCTCTAACCGCACTGCCAGTCTCCTTGTCTGTCATTCGACCGATGAAGTTTCACTGCATTTGCATCTTCCTTCATCCCTTATCCGCCCCTTCTTTAGACTCTCCTTCTGACTTTGTTCTAGCTAACTGTTATGTTTTAACCATCCTGTGTTTGTAGCCAATGCCTATCTATGTGTGAGTATGTATCTGGAATGTTAGCATCTGAGTGTTCTACCTAGAATGTTATTGTGTGAGTGCCTAAATTCTGATTGCAGCAGTTGGAAACTGAGCTTGGCACAGGGGGACCGGTGGATGTTTCTGTAGTATGAACTTGTCCTTAATTGTAACCTGATTGTACTTTCCTATTGATGCGAACCTACTAAAACTTTATGGGCCTCATTACGACCCAGGCGGTAAGTTACCGCCTGGGCCGTGACTTTACCACCATGGCGTAAACTATGTTTACGCCATGGTGGTTGGCGGACTTACCGCCCCATTCCGACCTTGGCGGGCCGGTAAGTCCCCAATCCCCATTTACCCTTCCCCATTCCCATTTTTGCCCCATGGGGCATAATGGGAGTGGGGAAGGCGTTAATTACGCCACCGTAAATTACGGTGGCGTAATTAACTCCATGGTCCCTTAGCGCCATGGATTTTAACACCTGCTAAAAGCAGGTGTTAAATCCGCCATGGCGCTAAGGGACCTCGTACTCAGGCGGTAAGGGTCGGCGCTGTTTACGCCGTCGTAAAACCCTTACCGCCTGAGTCGTAATGAGGCCCTATAACTTAAACAAGTATCCTGAGTACTTATTTCAACCCTCTAACCCCCACCTCCACACTGGCGACGAGGATTTATGAAACTGGAAGAAGCAGGAACTAAAAAGGAGCAAGGGAGTACAATAAAAGACTTGGACCTGGAAACAAAAGTGGCAAGGACGTTACCACTAGGAAGAAGCAGAGACGCAGAGGCATCCACCGACCCCCCCGTCCCCAAGGTGAGCGCCCCCCATATCGCTGCATGTCTGGAGTGAGCAGGGACTACTGCAGTTATTTCGGGGGGCAGCGCATCTTGTGTGAAACAGCAGCTGAGTGTCACAAAGCCACTTTTCTCAACCCTTTCGCACACATCATTAAAACGGGATGAGCTCTGGAGAGCTGCTTAGCTGCATGGCAATTGAAATGGACAGTGGAGGAAGGGAGTGGTGGTTGACACCCTCAGGTTAGAGGGGGCCGGGCTGTGACTGAGTGATTTTGACATTAAACAGTAAAAGTCCTGTAAAGATGTGATAAGCGGGCGCAGTGCTTATTTTACAAGCCATTTTAATGATTTTACCGTGCCACAGAGGTTGAGCGTTTAAATTCAGTGTGCAATCAGTGGAGACATCGAGGCAGGCGCCTTGAGAAAAACGGTTGAACTGGGAGCTCTTCACTCATCAGGGGCTCACATTGTTATGGTGATGTCATCCAGCCAGCACAGGGTGATGGTGGAATCGTGGTGAGGGTTCCGTGTGAGTCTTCGATCATTCTGAACGGCAGGAGCTGCTGACGCAGAGCATGTCCATGTCGAGAAAAAAGGACCTTTCTACGTGTGAGGCGTCCCTGAGAAGAAAGCGATGGACGCATCCCCAAAACACAAAAGAGTTCCAACTGAAAGTATTTCAACGTGCGTGTTTGGCAGCAATAAGTTGACAGGTGAAATTGATCCTATAACAAAAGATGCACAGCCTGCAATACAAGTGAATGCAGGATGTTCAAGAAGACTAACGTGCTTCGTGCAAGCTGTTTCATTTTGTAATGTACACTGTGCTGTCCGCATTAACATTATTAATGCAATGCTATTCTTGGGTGTTTTCACTGTTGCCATAGAGAGGGCAGTGGATTTTACGATTTTACCTCTTGTTGTGGACGTTGTTTACATTATACACAGTTTAGAGGTTGTGCCTTAGGGTATGGCATGTGATGACTCCACTGTGAGCAAAGTTTTTGTTGGTGTGGAAGCCAGTTAGTGGTTAGGATTCAATTTTGTTTGTTGGGATTTCAAGGTGCAAACTTCTTTTTGGCAAGTTTTTAATTGGAAATTGTATGGACCTAAGGTTATGGTGCCAATGTGAATTTGGCAAGTTTCGTAGGAGATTGAGTGGATGTTATGCAACCAAAAGAAATGTAAATTATTGAAATGCACAGTGATGTTTGCACTAAAACAACCATTTATCCACAGGTACTTTTCAACAAAGACTATGCAGGTATAAAAAAAATAATAATAATAATTGTGGGACATTTATGTGTCACCTAAACATTGGCTTGCTTAATTCATCTGGTTGTTTTTGGTGTGGACATTGTGATTGAGACCCACAGCATTTTTTTGGAAGTTCATTCTCGAAATGTTTATTGAGAATATCCTAATTGCACTATTGTTGATAATGACAATTTGTTTTTCACAGGAAAGTCACAAAGGACTTTGTAGCTGAATATGTTGGACTCAATTGATGTTGCATACTCTTGTTTACCAAATATTATATGCGCAAATTGCCTAAGGGTAAATGCGATTCGGTGAGAGTGTGTGCAAATGGAAGGACGATTGAGATTCTCGATACTGTGTTGTGTCAAAATTATGGAGGATGGAGAATCCCGACACAGTGGTGTGTCAGATATAGGGGGATGGAGAATCCCGACACAGTGGTGTGTCAAATTTGTGGGGGATGGAGAATCACGACACTGAGGTGTGTCAAATTTGTGGGGGATGGAGATTCCCGACACAGTGGTGTGTCAGATATAGGGGGATAGAGGATCCCGACACTTAGGTGTGCCAAAATTATGGGGGATGGAGAATCCCGACACAGTGGTGTGTCTGATATAGGGGGATGGAGAATCCCGACACTGTGTTGTGTAAAATTGTGGGGGATGAAAAATCCTGACACTGTTGGTGTCAAATAATGTAGGTCGGGTGCCAGAGGAGGAAGATGGTTGTGAGTGCAGTTGGCAGGTTTTGGAGTAATGCCAATGATAATGTGCTCAGTGTGTTTAGTGGACGCTCAATGTGTCTAAATATGCAAATGCTTTAGGCAGATAGAGGGGTATTACCCTGGGTTTTGTCAGGAAATCTTGTTGTCGGTGAATGGTGACACAGGGTTAAGTTGTTGGTGTAGGTGGTAAAGATTGTTTTAGAGATGGTGGGCTGGTCCCTTGCTGTTGAGGTCCATGATTGGCCATTATGGTTCTGGAGATTGTATTGAAGTGGATTGGCTATTTGGCAGCCGTATTATGGACTTGGAAGGGAATAGCATTTTGCTTTTAATAGTTTGCAGGATGTGTTTCAAGAAGGATAGTTCTTTGAGATGTAAATTGTTCATATTAATGACTTTTCCTTCTGTTTTCTTCCTTCATTGTAATGTTATGTAAGGGGGGAGATGTGTTATGTTTTAACCATCCTGTGTTTGTAGCCAATGCCTATCTATGTGTGAGTATGTATCTGGAATGTTAGCATCTGAGTGTTCTACCTAGAATGTTATTGTGTGAGAGCCTAAGTTCTGATTGCAGCAGTTGGAAACTGAGCTTGGCACAGGGGGACTGGTGGATGTTTCTGTAGTAGGAACTTGTCCTTAATTGTAACCTGATTGTACTTTCCTATTGATGCGAACCTACTAAAACCTTATAACTTAAACAAGTATCCTGAGTACTTATTTCAACCCTCTAACCCCCACCTCAACACTAACCTCCATCTCTCTAAGACCGTGGAAATCCTTGCCTGCGTCATGAGGATCTGCATGAAGCCTGCCCCCAAATGCAACTCTTGGTATGACTCTGACTTGGCTGCTTTCAAACGCAAGTACAAAGCTGCAGAGTGGAAGTGGCAGGCCTCTAGCTCATCCTCTGACAAACTGGTCTGCCTCCTACTCCAAAGGCAATACCGTCTCTCCATCTGTTCAAAGAAGAGGGCTCATGTCCAAGCCCGTATCTCTGGAGCCACCAACAACACAGCTGAACTCTTTAAAATCTGCAAGGAACTTGCCAATCCTACAGCACTCCTCTCCTTGCCTCCCCCCCTCTCAGGCCCTCTGCTCTGCACTGGCTGCCCACTTTTCCTCAAAAACTCTGGACATCCTGTCCTCTTTGTCATCTGCTGCATTCACCCACCCTCCCACCCCTCCTGCCTCCCTTGTCCCCCACATTGTCTTCTTCCTCTCTCAATGCGCAAGATGAGATTTCTTGTGTCTTCCGCTCTATGAAAGTCTCATCTAAACAGGTGCTCCCCTGCTCCTCCAGAAGCATCAAGGACAACATTGTCTCTCTCGCTCCAGCTTTGGCTGACCTCTGCAACCACTCATTTGCCACTGGTTATTTTCCTCAAACCCCTCAAGCACTCTTTTGTGCGCCCTCTTCTGAAAATGCTGCCTGTTGACCCTTCTTGCCCGGCAAACTATTGCCCCTTTCTTGGGCAAACTCACAGAGAAGCTGGTCACCTCCCAACTGACCCTCCACACAGAAATGGATGGCTGCCTCCAAAACCACCAGTTTGGTGTTAGGGCTGCCGGGGTCACAGTAACTGCACTCCTGAATACCTGTGAAGACCTACTTTCCAACCTGGACTCTAACACTCCCTCTGTTCTGATCTTCCTCGATTTCTCTTCTGCTTTTGACATCGTCAACCACTCCATCCTCATAAACTGTCTCCATGATACACTAGGCATCATGGACTGGGCATTGCATGTCTAGCCTCCTCCCTTTCAAACAGACCTTCCCAAGAGCAAATGGGTCTTGTTCTCTCCTCCACCTCACTCTCTACCTTCAGTGTCCCTCAGGGCTCTATCCTGTCCCCTTGACTCTTTAACATCTACCTGTCCACTTTGGCCCACCTGATATCCACTTTCTCCCCTCATTTCCAGTGTTGCATAGATGACACATTGCTCTCTTTCAAGCTGCCTTCCTCTAGCTCCTCCTTCTTCTCCCTCATACCTGACTGTCTAATTGTTATTCAGGAATGGTGCTCTGCCAAAGATCTCTGCCTAAATGCCAGACTCCCTGGGTCATCTCCCCTCACTTATTGGGAGGCAAGAAACCTTGGGATTATCTTTGACTCCTCTCTCCTTCTCTCCACACATCACAGAGCTTGCCAAGAAGTCCAATTTTAAGCTGCACTTCCTATGGGGCATTCTCTCCAGAGCCCTGGTTCTTTCTAGGCTTGACTATTGGAACAGCCTCTTCCTCAACATGTCTCTTTCCTTCCTTCACCCCCTTCAACTAATCCAGAATAGGACTGCAAGAGTTACCCTTCTCCTCAAGCCCAGGGACCACATCTCTCCAGCCCTAAAATCATTCAAGACCGTTTGCATCAGCCACAAAGCTGTCTGGGGCCCGGGACCTCATTACAACCAACACTCCCTCCCTAAATACCTCCCGGCCAGAGTCCTTTGGTTTTCTCGCTCCAACTCTCTGCAGGTCAAATGCTTCTCCAAGCAGAGAGTGGGAGGAATATCCCTTTCCTCGGCTGGCTCCTCCCTCTGGAACGGCCTCCGCCCCTCAGACGTGAGCCGAATCTTCTTAAATTTCTGGAAACTTCTCTAGACTTTCCTTTTCTCCTCTTCCTTCTCTCTTCCCCTCCCTTGCTAACTCTCTATCTGCTGCTGGTCCCTTGAAAATCATACAGGGACCAGACCATTCCCTATCAGTCCTCCTAGCACCCTTTGCCAGCACTTGCCATTGGGCTCCCTTCCCGGACTAGCCCTACTTGGTCATCCCTGTTCACTGCACTCGCCACCCCCTTTCCCCTAGCACTTGCTGCCTTGGCTCACCTAGCACTTGCCTGCCCCCAACCTTGGGGTTACCCACACTCCTGCACTTCTCCCTTTCCCCCTGCCCCCTGCCCTTACCTCCTTGTCATTCACTTGCACGGTAGGATTGTCACAAGGCCAATATAACTGTCGTGGTTGCTCTACCTTTTTAACTTCCATTTTACCACCCCATCTTGTCTTGTGGCACCTGGAAACACTTGTATATAGGCACCATACAAATGTTCGATAAAATAACAAATATATAATATGGTATGGTGTACAAGAAATGCAGCAGAGAATTATAAACATCAATAAAATATACCTGCTTGCAGGCCATCCACCCGCCTGTAGAGCAGCAGAGTAGCACAGCCAGGACGTTACACCACCGCCAAAGTGTAAAGTAAGTTGCGCAGAAGGAGTTCAGGATGTTATTAAGAGGTGTAACAGAAAACTACCTGTCAGCGTGAACTGCAGGGACAACGCCTGCTTGGCCCCAGCTTCGCCGTTCAGGACTCCTTGAGCAGAGCAAACAAGTGAGGGCAATTAGGACCCTCCGCAAGTAGCATAGACTGCAGGGATATCAATCAAATGAGTACTGCGATATGCATTTATGCGGTGCAGGGCTCACATGCAGAAGGTGAAGTTTAATCTGAGGTCGAGTGATGCCTCCCCTGCAGGGATCTGGTGCTCCTTCTCTGGGTAGAATGAGCGTTTTCAGGCAACTGTTGAAGGCCAGCAGCCTGGCTACGTTGATGAATGAGGATAAGGGGAAAGGAACACAGGAGAGTGGGAACTATGAGATTGAGTAGGGCTTGAGAGCAGAGTGTAAGGAGCGGTGTAAAGGGAGATATAGGGTTTGTCAGGTAAGAAGGGGGCGTACTGTGGACCGACTTAAACACTATGGGGAGTTTGAAGATGCACCTCTGTTGCCTATAGAGCCAGCCTACTTGAAGTGCGTGGCCAGATGTAGGAGAACAACTGTGGGTTTTGAAGAGGCTGAGTTGCAAAACGGAGTATTTTATTGGAGGGAGAAAGGTCCAGGAGGAGGCTGGGGCAGTGTTCAAGATGCTAGGAACCCGGGTCCTGGAGATTAAGCTTTTAGTACAGTAGGTTAGGACAAATCTTGAAAATGTTCAGAAGGTTTAATAAGGCCACTGAGGCAGTGAGGACTTGCAGAAGCCTTGGTTTACTGTTGAAGACGACCACACGATTCAGAGTCTTGGTGTCCAGGGTGAGAAAGATTAGGAGAAAAGGGGGTTGATAGAGAATCTGAATAGGTTATATACAAAGATTAACAAGGGGAAGCAAAAAGAGGAGGAAATTAAGTACAGATAAACTGACAGAAGCCGAGGAATAAATACACATGTGGATGAAGAGGGGAAAAGAAATGAGAACTCAAGAGAAATAAAATAAGAGAAATAAAAAACGAAGGGTGTGGGAAGTAAAGAAACAGGGTAAGAAAGCAGACAGAGAAGTACAAAGATGAGCAGAGATAAAGGGAAACCATAGATATAATGAGTGAAAGAGAGTGAAAGAGGGACAAACGAAGTGAGAGGGAGTAAAGAAAAGGCAGTGAAAGTGCCCCATATGCCCCTTGCCATCCCCTCAGACATGATAGCCACATGCTCTAGATATTCAAGCAAAATGTAATGTTTAAAGAATCCCAGTGGGTCCTTTAATGGGGATTAGTCATTTCCATTTATCTGAAATGCCGTGAACGTTTCCTGGTTTCATTGAGAGAAAGAGGCCAGGTAATAACTGCTTTCCATTTACAGATATAAGAAAGTAATCAAGGCGCATCCTGCATTCTGCTAAGTAGCAGCCGGATAATGGCATCGTGGAAGCAGGGCGTGCAACGTGCTCAGCACTCCTGGGCTGCAGGGAGTGGGCGAGACCAGCAGTGGGGGAAGAGATGGCGGCATGCGCCTGAGGTGCGGCGGTGTTGGGAACATTGTCAACATAAGCGCCAGCGGAACCAATGGAGAAATGAGCAGAAGCAGACATGTGCTCACTGCAAAGACAGGAAGATATGGCTGGAAGGGGTGGGATGTGGTGAGTGGAAAGGCAATGCTAAAAATAAGAAAAATAACACAAAAGAATGGACGAAAAATACAAATATATAATAGAAGAAGAAAACATTTCAGAGGATGACATGGCAGGACCAACTGCAAAGGCAGTACAAGTTCAGACATAAACCCCAAGGAAGAAAAAAGCCAAACACACGTACAGAAAGGAAACTTGAGAACACGCATAGTGAATGAATAGAGTACACTTAAAAAACTAAGAGAAAAATATGCAAAGGATACCAAGAACGCAAAGCAAAAGGCTTGCAGACAAAGAAATAAGGGACTGTAGAAAATGGAAAAAAGGGACCTGCTGTTCATTTAGTTGCCAGAGGTAGTAGCTTGATGGTGATCACATAACGGAAGTGCGAGGAAACAAGATAACACTCTGAAAATTCCAAGCAAGGTGAAGGAAATGCACTTACTAAACAAAGAAAGAAAAACATGTATTTCCAAAAGGCCATTGAGAGCCTGGCAGAAGGCCCACCCGGCCATTTCGAATACAGTCGGAGGTAACAAGGTTTGCAATGATTTCTTTCAGCATAATATGACCCCGGCGACTTTTAGAATGGATATCGTCCATTAGGAGGGCAAAGTGTTCTCATCTTATTTTCAAAATAGAGGCATCAGAAGCACCTCAGTCGGCCGCACCAGCAAGAACATTTTAGAAAAGGAAAGGCTTGTCCACACAGCCACGAACAACCAACACTCACATGCACAAACATAACACGTATACACACACACACGTGCTGTGACAAAATCCGATTCTGGACAGAAATAGTACAAGGTAGGGGCACTATGATCAATAGTGATCCAGCATTTGTTTCAAGATCTTTTAATCCTAAAGGCAAACAGACAAATATGGATGTGGTAAAGTGGTAACGTGTGGGAAATCATGCAGGATAACCTCTGCAGACAGGTGAGCCAGCATCAGCAGCGTCGGAACAACTGCAAAATAGACCATCCTAAAATGAAAGAAATACCCAAGGAATACCCAAGAGCGTCTGTACAGAAAAATCAGTCTTCTCTAAAAATACACAGAGTACAAGAACAAAAATAACCACCCACACTGGAAGGAAAAAAACAGTAAATAAAGGCTGACTAGCTAATCCAAGCATGTTGGCTAACTAGGAATTGCAATGCAGGAGGTACATAAAAAATATGCAATTGATTTAATAAAAAGAACAAGCATCGACATACAATTTTCTCACACTGCCATTTTGGATTGGGCACCATTCAATGCCTGAGACAGTTTCAATATGGGACCAAGGAATGGTGCAAATGGTTAGCAAATTGTTCATGAAGAACAGAATTTACAAGGTCATAAAGCAATGTTCCGCCACAGGATCCATCCTATCCCAACCTATGCCTGGGAACACGAGTCCCCAGACAACGAAGCCAGAAGTGAAAGGCAGATGGAGGTCTCTGCTGCTCTCTGCTGGTTACCGCTGCGTTGCCAGGATATGTTGGCGTCCACCTTCACCACAAACTGCAATGCAGAAGGTAAATCTGAAGTACCAAAATGTACTGCTAGCGCTTTAGTTGCTGCTAACTATACGGTAATGATGCAACCATGCTGCCCCCTTCACCCTGCCAGCATTTGCCCTTCCCCGCCCCCCCCCCGCGTTTCCTTTGGTTTGCATGCTCACTACAACAATGAAGAGAGCACATCCATTGCCAACACCAACACTTCAGCTCCCGACCAAAACTTCAGCTCCCGATTCCGGCTCACACCCATCCCTTACATCTCGATCCTTTGCTGCAAACCCATGTGCACGCCAACACCACAAGCAAACAGCACCCCTCCAGCACCAATCCCCCCAACCACTCCTGACCCAATGAGCAGAACCTCTGACCAGCACCAGATCAATATGGCTACCACGTGCACAAAATGCCACTGCAGCTACTCAAACCCCCCAACAAGCAAATGCAACTCCCCCTGCAACCCGCTACAGCTGAGAGTCCAGCAACTTACAAAATCAACCTCCTTCACTCCACCTAAGCCTATGCCCACAAGCAACCCCATACTAAATCCCCAATGATCAGCAGCCTGCACCTTCAAGGCCCCAAATCTATCAGCATGCCCTATCATGCCAACCAGAAGGTGCATAACCAAACATAATATGCTAATGCCCCCCTTGCCATCTGCCATGATTCTACCACCCACGAGCTAATGAGTGCTACATCTACCTCTTTCCTAATAAGGAACTTCAGTCTAGGCACCAGGACTACCCGAGCCTTCCCATCCCACCTTCCAGCCACGATCCTAAGGAGAAATAGTAACCTCAGTGTAAGGTCACACGCACAAATCTCACTCACCACTACCAAGCCGGATGCCCAGCACTTTGAGAAATGCACAAGAAGCCATCCGATAATGAGCAACTACCATGGTCAGCCTCCAGTCCACACCACCTCCTGCCCCTGCCTCAACAATAATGGGATCACAAACACATATCTGGAGCACACAATAGATAAACTCTTAGGGGAAAGCACCAAACTGCCAATCCCTGAGGTACATCCCTCACCTCCTTCCCTCACCTCCACCCCAGAACTGCCACAATATTGCACTGTTAACAGAGTACACATCAATGCAAGATCCCTATCGGCACATGCGCTCGACATAAACAACGTTATCTTAACCTTTAATCTAGACCAACTGGCTATCACGGAAATGCGGCGACACCAAGCCTCAGGCCCAGCACTGTCCCTAGCCCTCCCAGAAGGTTTCAACATCCTCAGTTGTGATACAACAGACTCCTGATGGGGTGGGGTAGCTCTCATCCCAGGGAACCCCTCCATATAAAACTTTGCACCTTTTCCACAAAAGGTCACTGCAAACAACTTACAGCTAAACCTATCAGTGCACCTACAGACTCAGTGACTATACACATCCTCTACCGCGAGCCAGCATCACCACTTGCCTTTGAGGAAGATCTTATCCTTATAATAGGTGAGAATATCAAACCCAGTTCAAGAGTGATACTCCTAGGTGACTTCAACCTAGACCTCCATCACCCATAAGACCCCACTGCTACAAGTGTTGCGAATGCCCTCTGAGACTTAGGATTCAAACATTGTGTCTCCTCCTCCACTTACATCAAAGGCAGAACCCTTGAGTAGATAGTGTCACCTCCAACAATCCCTGCCCTGCCCGTGGCCTGACCATCATATCCTTGCCTTCACCTTCCCAGCGCTTAAACAAGCATCACCCCCACCACCAATGCTGCCACCTACATGGGCGCGTAGCTCAAAGAAAATAAAATAAAATCGATCTCGTGCCCATGGCCCTGGAAAACCTAACCATGTCAGACCCTAAACACTTAGCAGATAACTATACAAGCACCTTGACCAAAGCAATATACCTAGTTGCCCCACTCCTCCCTAGAAATTCGAAACCTACAGGCCACCGTAACCCCTGGTTCACTGCAGACTTACAAGCTCTGCGCTCCAAGAAAAGACAGGCAGAAGCCACCTGGAGAAAAAAAAACACTGAGCCCGCCCAAACGGGCCTTCAACAAGATTGTGAAAGAATGTAAGCGGGCCATTGCGGCAGCTAAAGCAGAAATGTACAATACTAGAATAGCCAAAGCTAACTTTAACTCCCATGAATTATTCAAACTACTTAGAGAGCTGGAAACCCTCAGTACACCACCCTCCACTATCAATAAAGACGAGACATGGTGTATCAACATCCAGAACGCCATGCAGGCTAAAATATGCATACTTCAGCAGAAAAAAAAAACATAGACTAGCCCTAGTACCCCCTTAACCTCACCAATTTACAAGCCGCACCCCGTTCCACTGTAGAGAAGTCTCAGAACCTGAAATAGACAAGCTTCTGAGAAACTTGAAACCAACTAGATGCAAAGGAGACATATGCCCAGCAACAATCATTGAAGTTTGCTCAGTAGACCTAGTCCCTTTCATCACTAAATTCATTAATGGATCGTTCTCTTTGAACTTGGTTCGGACAAGCCTCAAAGAATCCTGGGTCCTCCCATTGCTGAAAAAAACTTCACTTGACCCTATGGCGCCCAACAACTACCACCCAATCACCAAAGTGCCCTTCTTACTTAAGATCCTAGACAGAGCAGCCTACAACCAGATCAAACAAAATCTAGAATCGAACCATATTCTAGGTATGCACCAATCAGGATTCAGACCAGGACATGGTACCCAGTCCACACTATTAGACCTGAACATTCAAATTGACTCATTCAGGGATGAGTGCAAACCCGCACTCTTGCTAGATCTCTCAGCTGCGTTCGATTTAGTGGACCACAACACCCTATGCCACCACCTCACCTCCACTGCAAACTTCTCCAAAGAAGCCTCGCTATGGATTGCCTTATTCCTGGAAGGCAGATCCATGAGAGTTTTCTCTGACACTGCAAGTTCCCCACCCATTCCTATTCCATGTAGCGTCCTCCAAGATCCTGTTTGTCCCCCTCCAAATACAACATCTTCACAAAACCATTATTTGATCTACTGGATGACCTTGGCATATCCTGTACAAACTATGCGGATGACACCCAAGTCCTCCTACCCCTCTCAGGCTCCTATGATAAAGACCCCCCCCATGCTCAACAAAGTATACTCTACAATCCAGTCATGGATTGCATCCGACCACGTGTGCTTGAACGACGACAAGACGGAAATCCTGCTAGCGGGCTCCCCCACAGTGCTAAAAAAACTCAGCACACAATTTACCTCATTCTCGATTGATGGAATTCAGATACCTGTCTCAGACTCTGTAAAAACCCTAGGGGTACACTTAGATGCCTGCCCTCTCTCAACAAACAAGTCTGTAGCTTCCTCTGCAGCATACACCACAAAGCTCATCAATACAGCAAGACATTTCCTCTCCACAGAAAGTTGCATAACTATTGCAAGAGCAATCATGGGCGCCAGACTGGATTACTGCAAATTCCTTATATGGAATCCTCCAGATGGAACATAAGCAAACTACAGGTAATGCAGAACAACGTCCTCTGGTCAGCACTGAACATACCAAAAAAAGACCACATAACAGCCGCCAGGAAAAAGGCTCATTGTCTCCCCATCAGGGAAAGGATTATACTCAAGACTCTATCCAATACCCACAAATGCTTGAGCAAGCCCGCCCCACAATACCTCTCCCAGAAATCAAGAGATCTAATTCTACCAGACCAGTAAGATCCCTCCATGACCACAAACTAGCCATAACAAAAGTGAAATGACCAAGATGGGGAGTACGCTTCCCAACAGTCGCAGTCAACCTCTCGAATTCCCTCCCCGCAGAACTAAGAGCAGAGGACTCATATTAGGCTTTCCGCAAAGCCCTCAAAACTTGGTTATTTGCCTAATGTCCCTCTTCACTGGGGAAAGTAATCTGCACATAAATGGTCCCCACAAATATCTTGTATCCGTGTACTGTCAACGAGCAAGCTTCGCCCTAAAAGGTTCTGCATCATGTAACCAGTTGCAACAGTGCCCTGATGTCTGAGGGTTTAAGCGCTTTATAAATTTTAAAATAAATAAATAAGTTCATAATGCCAGGTGCCAGTTGTGATTCATATTCAGCCCAACTGTGGTGGTTTGTTCCATTTTGTGTTTCCATTTTGGAACCAAATTTCGAAAACCAATTATGCCCAATCAGACACAGTGAGCCATCTGCCATCTCCGGCAGGAGAGGCAGGCTAAGTACGTAGCTAAGGAATACACAAGCAGCGCCATAACAACAAATATCAATATTTGTTTGGGCCTAAGGAGACCTGCCAGTATTCAGTGTTATCTTGATTGAAATCAAGGGTCAGGGGTAAAATAATAGCCTGAATTCTCTTCCCTTTAGATGCCCCCAACATGTGCCCCCAACAGATGCCCCAGATGCCCCCAACAGATGCCCCAGATGCCCCCAACAATGATGTGATAGAATACCAGCAAACTAGGAGCATACCCTCAAAGTATGGCAGGTCCGATCATTCAAGGTAGCATCCTTATATCATTTGAAATGGTCCTTTTGTATCCACAAACAGGCAGCCAACAGTCAACATTTTTCCCACTCTGATATTTTGACAGTCCAGGCAATGAACATGAAATCTTCAGGCTGTGGAGCCTTCAAGGCACATGTGATGTGATATATTGTGGCTTACATAGCACAACCTCTGCCCTTTCCATAGCCTATTTGGGCCTCAGACAAATACCCTCCATAGTATTTGAAGAAAGAAGAAAAATTGATAAACAGATCCGATGAAACGAATGTCCGTTGAATGCACAGTAGAAAAACCTTAGCGTCTATCCCTAGAACTGGAAATGATCCACAGGGATTTGGTTGAAATGTATGGGCATGCCAAGCAGGCGAAACTTCAGTCCACATACTTCGTTTTAGACTTGCTGAAATGGGTTTTCAGTAACAGAGAACTCTTTTGCAGTACATCACTACAAGTGCCAACAAAGAAGATATATACCCCTTCAAGCAGTGCCAAATAATCAGTAATATGTTTATAAGTGATTAATTGATTGATTTGTTAATGTTAATGTTACAGGTATTTATATCGTGCACGTCACCAATGGAATTGGTCCCCAGGTGCTCACGCGGATCTGCAAACATGAAGGCGGGTTGGGTAAGTTGGGTGAAGAGGGAGTAGGAAAGTGAGAGAAGTGGTGTGCTGTTGGCGGCTTCAGTTCGGTTTTCACTTTGTGCTGAGCTTTGGTGTGAATATCGGACCGATGCGAGACCTTGGCCCTCATTACAACACCGGCGTTAACCAATGGCGATATTAGCACCATGGTTGCTGCCGGTATTGTAACGAGTCCGCCAATGGTAAATGGGGAAATCCCGCCCCATTCCAAGGTTGGCGGGGCGGTAATTCCCCATTTACCATTGGCCTTTCCCCATTCCCATTTTTGCCCCATAGGGCTCAATGGGACTGGGGAAGGTGGTTATTACGGTACCGCAAATTACGGTACAGTTATTACCTCGAAAGTCCCTTTGCGGGTCCCTACTTTAACGTCTGGTCCAAACCAGCCGTTAAGGTCAGGAGCCGCAAAGGGACCTCGTAATCAGGTGTTAAGGGTTTACCGGTGCAGACACCTTTTATGGCGCCATTAACCCCTTAACGCCAGGGTCCTAATGAGTGCTGTTGCTGTGGTTTATGTGTTGTTTGTTTGTTGTTGCCGTGTGGTGAAGTGCGTGCAGTTTGCTGGGTGGGAAGATGGTTGTGTGGATTTTTGGGTGAGTTAGGTATGCAGAGATTTGAGCATAGGGTTAGTGGGCTATATATCCTAGTCCTTTCAGATCGTTTTATATGTATTCAGCTCTCCTGTATGTAGGCATAATTTCCCCTTTTCTTTCTTGTCCATCTAATTGGTAAAAGTGATTGCATGGCACATTTCTCGGTGTGTTGTATTTCAACTCAGTGTAACAGGACCGGCGGTCCGTCTATTCCCCCCCTCTGCTACTCGTGCTGTAGATTAGCAGTCTCCTACTCCCATGCTAACTCTTTCCGTCACTGGTGTGTTGGTGCTTGTGTGTAATTTGTAAGGCAAGGTGCTGTTGATAGATCATCCTTGTCCTTCCATCCCAATCTAGCTGTGTTTTATCCATGGTATCATCATGTCATGTCTATCTTTCAATTGATAAGTAGGAATGCCGTAGAATCATCTTCCTTAGTTTCTAGCTTAGGGGGGTCTGGAAATTGGTTTCTTTACTCATCACCTTTTCTGCTGTGTATGTGCCCCTGTGGCGTTTGTTTAATTATGAGGTGAAGAGCCAGATTTTGAGAAGTTGTCTAATTAGTACATGGTTTCCAGTGTTACGTAAGTTCTTTGGTAATTCGTTCAAAGTTTTTGCTGTGAGTTGAGAGAAAGAAGATGCTCCGAATTTTCTTTTGTGGTAGGGTTTTAGTTCCAAGCAAATGTCGCTGCTTGATCTGAGTTCCTAGTTGGGTGATGTAGGCATAATTTGTCTCTCAGGAATTCTGCGCCTTGGTTGTGGATTGCTCTGTGCGTGATGCATATTGATTTGAACTTGATTCTCTGTTTTATTGGTAGCCAATGTAGTGTTTTCAGTGCCTGTTAGATGTGTTCTCTTCAGGGAAATTTTACGCAGCATTTTGTATGCGTTGTATTTTTTTTTAGAAGTTGTTCAGGCATACCCAGATATAGGCTACTGGCAAAGTCTACTCTGGACATGTCGAGAGCGATGAAGCAGAGTGTTTTGTTGGTGAATGACAGGAATGGTAGGATCCTGTTTACCGCTCGAAGGAGAAAGAAGCATTTCTTGATTAGAACAATTACTTGTGGCTCTAGAGTATGTTTGTTTTCCATCAGGACTCCCAGGTTTATTACAATCGACAATGGGGTAGGGGTTGTACCAAGATCCCTTGGACAAGAGATGTAATGGTTATTTCTTCCATTTTTGTGGTGATCACTATTTCTGTTTGGCCGGGGTTGAGTTTGAGGCAGTTTGAGTTCATCCAGTTGTATATTTCACGAAGGAAGTTCTCAAATGTTGTGTTTTCCTCTTGAATGTCTTGTATTTTGTAGATTATTTGTGTATCATCAGTGTAGTTGTAGCAGGTGAGGCTGTGTCTTTTGATGATCTTGATTAGTTGAGAGAGGTAGATGTTGAATAATAGTGGGGAGAAGGATGATCCTTGTGGTACTCCACATGAGGATTCTCTTGGGTTGGATTTGAAATGTTTCATCCATATGGTTTCTGTTCTGTTTGTTAAGATGGATTTGATCCACAATATGGTGCAGTCAGTGATTCCAAGTTCTTCCAATCACGTGATGAGGCTATCGTGGTTCACTGTAATCGAATGCCGCAGAGAGGTCTAGCAATATCATAGCAGCACTGTTGTCTGAGTCTGTCTTTGCTTTTAGTTCATCCCATATTGAGAGGAGTGCTGATTCCGTTCCTCTCATTGGTCTGACGCCTACTTGTGCCTGGTCTAGTAAACAGTGCTCTTCTCTGAATGCTTGTGTTGTTCTGTATATGTACTTTTCGAGTAGTTTAGCTGGATACAGGATGTTGGAGATGGGTCTGTGATTGGAGAGGTCCTCTACATTTTATGCTGTATCTTTGAGTAATGACCTGATGTGTGCTGATTCGAAGGATTGTGGCACTTTCCCTGTTGAGATTCAAAGGTTGAAGACATTCCTATGGTATTCCATGGCTGTTCCTTGTGAGAGGATTGATTTGTATATGTCCAGAGGGCAGGGATCAACAGGGGTACCTGTTTTGTTTATTTGATTTACCAGTTTGATGAAAGTCTCCACTGATATTTCGTGGAAGCTTCAGAGTTTGTTCGGGCATTTCTCATAGAGGTAGGTGGGTTCCGTAGTCTGTTCGCATTTTTTGTATCGTATTGTCGGTTGGATGGTAATGATTTTAATTTTGAAGTGGTCTGCTGGGTCATTGCATAGTTTCTTTGATGGTATTGGCATTTTCTGGCAGCCAGGTGGATTTTTCTATTTCATTCATGATTTTAAAGAGTTCTTTTTGGGTGTTTGGTGCTTCAAGGATTTGGTTGTGGTAGTATTTCCTTTTTGCTTTTTGTATTTCCTTTATATATGAGCGGATATATTGTTGAAACTTGAATTTCTTTCCACTGTTATTTTTGGTCAAACATTCTAGTTCCAGTTTTCGGTTTTTCCTTTTCATGGCACTGAGTAGTGGGGTGAACCATTTTGCTGTTGCTCTTTTGCGTTTAGGGGTGAAAGGTTTTTCTTTGGCGATTTCATCAATCGTTGATGTAATCCAGTTGTGGTGTAGAGCTGTTTTTTTGCTCAGGTCAGCTTCGTCCATAGTTGTTGCTTGTGGTTTGCTGAGTTCCAGAAGTTCAGTTAGGTTGGAGTTTCTGATGGTTCTCCAATTTCTTTTCATGCTGATCAGTGGCTTGTTTTGTTGCTGTTTATTGGAATGGTCAGTGTGATTATGAAGGGAATGATGAGATGGTCACTCCAGAGTATTTGAATTGGGGTTGCTGTGGTAATGAGTTTTTTGTTGACGAAGATTGCATTAAGTATATTCCCTGCCGTGTGGGTTTCTCCTTTGACTAATTGGTGTAGATTCTTGCTGCTAGTTGGCTGGCTAGAGATATTTGTGTGGCTGTGCTTTCTTCATAGAACCAGATGTTTTAAGTCTCCGAGGACGATCAGATGATTGTGCTCGATGGCTAGGTTGGTGATTGCTTCCGTGAAGGTGTCTACGAAGGTTGCATCGTATGTTGGTGGTCTGTATGTCAATATGAATTACAGGTTTGTTCTGGGTTTTGCTGAGAGGAGTAGGATTAGGATTTGTTATACACAATTTTATAATACCTCTGATAGTGTATATATTTTTGGGTTCAGTTTTGTATGTTTTTGCCTCTTAAATGATGACTTGATTTATTTGTATTATACATCATTGCAACATGTTTTGTTCACAATTTGTGAAGTTTTTGTTCAAAAATATGTATGTATGCTAATGAATTTCATATGACAACTGTGAGGTGAAGTAAAACATATTGGGACTCATTTACAAGGTGTAAATCAGGATGATTGTAATAGATAAAAAGAACATATGTGTTAACCTATTTGGCTAATTCACTTGAATTAGAAACAAACTGTTGGTATTCAATAAAAAAAAAATGAAAACAACAATTTCCCCTTCTCTTTTTTTCTAGATTTAAATGTAAGTCGAGTGCAGGCGAAATTGGGAGGGACTTCCTGGGAGCTTCTTGTAATAAGATACTCTCCTAAATGAGAGAAATGGTGGTACATTGTCTATGAGGTAGCACCAGGACCAATAACTTCTTATTGGGGCGGTTAAGTCCCTAGACGTTCCAGTAAAAGATAATTGGGAACTCCAAACCTAGAATATCATCACCCAACATGTGTATGAAAGACATTTCATAATATCTTGCACTTGCGTCTAGTAATTGTGAGACTTTAAGTACAAGTTAAGCACAGTGTCACTGTGGCCAACAGGTCAGCATATTTGTATCATTAAAGATCATGTTCCTTCTACTCCTATTTCTAAAATCTATCCCTCTCTCAATTCTTACATTACCAGTTTTCTTAGTATCTCTCTTACCACTTCTACTTTCCCTCTTCTATTAAAACATGCCATTATTCTTCCTGTCTCAAGAAAACCCTCCTTGGATCCTGCCATTCCTTCAAATTTTTGTCATATTTTTCTCCTTCCATACCTTTCTAAAATGTTGGAACCTCTCGTTTACTTCCAAGTTTCTTCTTTTGTCACACTGAATTCTATTTTACCTAATTTCCAGTCTGGTTTTCGACCCCTTCTTTTCATGGGAACTGCTCTTCTTTCCATCTGTGACTCTCTTGTTGCTGCCCGCTATGCTAAAAACTCTTCTATTCTTATACTCTTGGACTTATTTACTGCTTTAAATCCAGTGGATCACACATTATTTCTTCAATCCCTTTCCTCTTTTGAGTTTTCCTGTTCTGTAATCACTTGGTTTCAATCTTATCTATCTAATCACACTTACTCAGTATCTTGGGCCATTTTTTGTTCTGATCCCCTTCCACTTCTGCACGTTGTTCCACAAGGGTCTGTTCTTGGCCCATTTCTCTTCTCTCTTTATACCTCTCCCCTGGCTAATACTATCTCTTCTTTTGGGTTGTCTCATCATTTTTATGACACCCAACTATTTCTATCATTTTCTTCTTTTACACCTACTACACACATACATCTCTCTGCCTGTCTCTCTGCTATCAAAATCTGTATATTGGACCATTTTCTTGTCCTCAATCATTCTAAGACTGAAGTTCTCATTGTTCCTGCAAATACTATTGCTTTGCCTGTTTCCCTTCCCATTGTTCTATTTTTCCCTTCTCATCTGCCTTTTTCTCTCACTGCTCGCAATCTCGGCCTCCATCTTGACACAAATCTTTCTTTCACTCATCACATCTTGATTGCATCCTGCTCCTGTCCTTGCCATCTTTTCAATATTTGGAAAGTTAGACCTCTTCTAACTTTCAGTGCCACTAAGCTTCTAATCTCTTCTTTAATTTTCTCTCGACTATTCTATTGTTCTGTACTCCTATGTGGTCTCCCTGTCGATGGCTAGCCTTCTATTCTCAACTTAAATTCAACTTTCTCTGCATAGTATTCAAATCCCTCTATGGACTGGCTCCCATTTATCTGGCCTCTCTTGTTTCCTTTTATGTTCCTTCTCATATTCTTTGCTCTCAAACCCACTTTCTTTCCTTGCCCTCCATGTGCTTCTCCTCACTTCAGTTCTTTTTCTTTGTTGGCCCCTCTATACTGAAATACTCTTCCTCTCTCTCTCTGTGGTCTATTCACTCCTATTCTACCTTCCGTGCTGCCCTGAAAACGTTCTTACTTCAATCTTAATTGTATTTTATTCTCATTGTAAGTTATATTTGTTACTGTATTATTATTTTTTTCATTGAAATTGTACTGTAAATTGGTTTTGTACAGCGCCTCGGGGTAAGGCGCTATATAAATAACAAATAAATACAAAAATATGCATAGTAGATGTCAGACGTTAAGTACAAGTTAAGCACAGTGGCACTGTGGCCAACAGGTCACACGCACATCTTTTTATCACAGACAAGAAGGATCAGCATTGGGTCTGCAAAGGGTGGGAGCTAAGTGGGCTGTTTAACAGTGGCCTGGGAGATACAGAGGGAAGGGACCAATCACCTTCCATAGCAGGTTATCTAACCATTGAGAGGCAACATAAAGAAGAAAAAAATAGTCACTTGAACATGAGAACGGAAAGATGAATGACAGTGGTGGACCCGAGTAAGCCCTAGACCAGAGCTCTGCATGCTGTGGCTCTCCAGATATTGTGGACCAAAAATCAAATGGTCCCTAACCATTGATTATGCTGACTAGGGCTGATGGGAGTTGTAGTCCAAAACATATTGAGAGCCAAATGTTGCAGATCCCTGCGCTAGACGATGTAGACCTATAGATGCGGTCAACTGAAGAATGCCCCTTTGTAATATGAGGAGTAATATCAATAACTTCTAATCGTAATTAGCAATAATGACAAAGATTCCTAAGTGTAAAATGTTTAAGGCTTTAAACTCAGCACACCTATGCAATCTCTAACTGAAGAAGGACACAGACAAATCTAGACAGAATTCCCAAATAATGTAAATTAGTTAGGTAGTTGAAGATAGCTGCAGGGGAAAACCTTCAAGCAGAAGGTAGAAACACTGCAAGTCAGCTGTTGTTTTTGCTAGTATTCATGTTATCCTGGGTGATGGAAATGATATAGGCAGTGTGGGCCCTGAACATGGGCATTTGGTGCCACCTTCTCATTGAGCCATCGTAACCACCCACATGCCAGCATGCAATGTGGTACAGCTTGATGCATTGTGATCCAGGAGAAGCTACATTGCTTCAAGTGTGATCACTTGTGCTGTTTATGATGGTCGAAGCTGTGCTCCCACCACCTCAAGCCTCAGTAAACCGGAAGAGAAATCCTCTTCCTCCACCTCGCCAGTACCCCTGTGGTGCGAGCAGGTGCCAGTGGGGCCTGCAAATACACAGGCTATTGACGTTCCCTGTGTTGTGTTAGATCATGTAAATAGGAATGTATTTCTAAGAGATGGTTCATTTGAGTAGTCCTTGTTTTGGTAACAGTTGAAGTTTTAACGTTCAGTGATAAGAACAGTAATATGGACATTTGTATTGTGCAAAGACGCACAAAGCACCAGTTAGCTACCCAAACCAATGCTTTCTTTCAACAGAATTAAAATGTCACACGGAAACTTATTTTCATACTTACTTTTTTGTCACCAAAAAAAGTTTAGTGTTTGTCGAATTTCAGATGTCCCACATCGTATATTAAGCATGAACTAAAAAAAATTATAACAACCCTGGTTACCTTTTCATGGATTATATTTTGGTATGTGTGCTTAAGTCTTGAAAGTACATTTACAAAATCCTCAGGCCATATTTAAGCCAGACACTGAATTGTATTCTGGTATTTGCAGTGTTTCATTGATAACTCAGGGGCAACAGGTTTGTCTTAGAAGCAAGACAAGGCATGGCAATACAGGTTTGAATCCCGGGTTCGCGCTTAGAAAATGATCCCTTTATCCTAAAGCTGTGGAAAATAACTACATTCATGTTCTTTGGGCTTTAGATATTTTTCTAAGGATTTATACATTTGTTTCAGTGGCTTATTATCACTTGTGTACAGCGTATGGTTGAAAGACAAACATGGGGGTGAGGAGGGGAGTGGAGGAGGGGTAAGTGGGCCATGAATATTTACCAGGTGCAGGGATGTGGGAAGCGAGATTGCTGGCCTGGAGGCTGTTTTCCCTGCTCTTGGCCCTGTGCTGATTTGCGAAACATTTGTAGACTTGATCTCCCTTGTAAATAGATTCTGCTTTCATCATACCATAAGACAATCCTGCAGAAAAGACACTTTGTTCTCTCTGCCTCAAAGCCAATCCAAAGCGTTAGGTCCTTGGAAACTGCAATCATAGCTGGAGTTGTTATTTAGTTATATAGGTTATCTTATGTTTCAAATGAAACATCAATATATAGATCATAGAACATAAAAATAAAAGCAATCCTTAAAGTCAGTTTTCAAAACGCAACCACAATGTTTTGCAATGAAATCCAAAACCGGATTTTCTTTTCAAAGCAATGTTTTGAGAGGACTTGCGGCCAACAATATTTCCATCATCTTCAGCTGGGAAAATGTGTTTTAGGGCCTGAATTGCAGGCTGTTCCCCATTCCTGGCTTTGCCACTTAACTAAAGTGTGCGATCCCAGGAAATTATTATCTCACATTGATTTTTCAGTTAAAGTTCCCTCCAAGGGTTTTAAAAGCATTGACCATTATTTCTGAAAAGGCATCACTCATCATATTGCATCATACACAATCGGAGTGACCAACTGTATATTGGACAACACAAAATATATGTCACATGTCTTACTGTTGTCAACTTCTTTTTATGTAACTTCCCATGATCCCCTGGAGTATTAAAGAAACATTCTGAAATGTCATTTTCTGTGATGTCACTACATATGCAAACAAAGGGATACTCAAATCTTTTGCCATCGTTGGCCATGCAAATCCTAGAGCCGGCCCTGAATATAGACCTGGAGGGTATTCCGATCGTCATAAAACAAGCCTCTTGCTCCATATGTAATTTTCATTCTAGCTATAGAATAAACGATATTTGATGCCAAAAGAAGCAGGACAAGTTTAACCATCAGAAAACTCTTTCTGTGTATTGTCTTAATTTTAGAAAATGTTAGAAAATCGTTGGTTAATGTATGTTATTTTCAAGGGGAGTGTCGTGGCTCTGAGCAATTTGACCATTGGCACGGTGGGTGTGCGCTCACCTGGGCTCTTTTGAAATTTTATATGAAATTGAATGATGGTATATCAACCTCAGGAAAATGTGTGGGGCTAAACCACACAAATTGTTCTATACTCACCGCACGACATACACATAGAACCGTGTGTTCTAGGTGGACAAAGCTTAAAGACAGAGTCCCCCCTGTCATATTTAGTTGGGATATTGATAACCAGGAGCACACTGTCATTTCAGAATGGGGAGGGCCAAACCTTCACCCTGCCATGACCAGCCTAATTAACTAACAAAAGCTCCATGGGTATTCCCCATCCTTTTGTGTAGCTATGTAGCTGGTGGCAGCAGTCACGTATTAATCAGAGCTTAATTCAAACAGGCCAATATGGGACCTGGCTGCAGAGTCTAACAGGAAACCCCCGAACATCCTTTCATATGCAGTGGTTCAACCTGAAGCCAGCTCCCGCCCTTTCTATAGATTAACAGTGAAATGACATGTCTGGGACTATAATCATCCCCGGAGGGAAATCCCATTAAGGAGGGAAATCCCATTAAGCAGGTACGAGTATGTGGATTGACAGCACCAGAAAGTCTTGTCTGCCTGCAGCTTCAAGGGAGACCTGCCACTTTAATCAGGAACCACAGAGAGTGTCATTGACCAGAGAGACTCTGTGATCCACAACAGAGAGGGAGATGGGTGAGACTTAGTATTACATGTTTTGACCTCTTTATCTTTTCTGTTGCAAAACACTATGGTTATGACCTCATGCATACAGGAGTAACAAGAAAAACTCATCATTGGACCCTGGTTGAAGGTACAATCTGCTTTACATCTTCTGCCAGTGAAGGAAGGCCAGGACCTCCAAGAGGGAAGCAAGACCCCTCCCCTAAACATCTCCCAGGGAACATAGGGAGATACTGAATCCAGAGGGCCCTCCAGCAGCTCTAGAACCAGTACCCTGCCAGAAACCAGCGAACCTTGTTATGCTATGCTGCAAGCTTCTTACGTAGGAAGTGCCACAGAGTCTCTGAACCAAACCAAGGACAAGGTAGCTGCCATCAGCACTCTCCTCAGCTTTGAGCCGTCCACCTTAAAGGACGACGCAAGCCAAATTAGGCTGCTAAGAGGAGTGCATCGACAAGCATGTTCCGACATCTGCCTTAAAGGACATATTCGAGCCAGTGGAGCCCCTCGAGCTGCAACTGACTGCACAGACTGTTGTTATGCCACAGTCGCTAAAGCTGTGCAAGACGCCCTGACCAGGGCTTCACTACCGCTGACCAGCACTGAGACAAAAGCCATCCATCCAGCTTCGCTCCCTGCCGCCTGATACCCACAGCTGTCTCCCATCTTTAACTTTGTTGCAGAAGCTGCAAAGTGCCCTGAAACCGACTCGACCCTCTAGAGTACCATAAACTCCTACAGCACAAGGTACATTGTGGTTCTGTCCCCCTGGTCCTTCTCCGTATGCCCCTAGTGACAGTTCACAACCCATTGCTACCTTTGTGCTGAAACCAAGTATCCTTGAACTATTCCAATTAACTACTATACCGACTACCCTCCTGTCAGTATCCAGAGTGCATCCCTTTTCCTTCTTTGAAACTGTCGGTCCTCTGCATTCCTTTACAGGGTGGGTTGTATTTCATAGTGTGCTATAACAGTCTGTTGTGACAATAATAAAGTAGATATTTGTATACAACCTTGACTGGACAGTCCCTTTTATCATTGGGTAATAATTGTATTTTTGCTGTGTTGAAACTAACCAAAAATCAACGACCTTCAGAAATAAGTGCGTCCACGTTGCCAACATTGGACAAGGTTTATAATTTGCTTGTGTTTCCAATCTGTTCGGATGGCTTCTGTTGTACTAGAGGTGTGGGGCTGATTGATCGTTTGGAAAACAATATTCATCTCTGGACCACTGGAGCCCCGGAAGTTGATTTGTCACAGGGGTGCTCACCTGTGACCAATTTCTGGTCAATGCAAGCCGGTATGGCTCTGACAATACATAAAGTCCGGAGATTAGCCAATGAGGGAAGGTCTTGCCATTCCCCCAGGCTCATTGGCAGAATGGCTGTCAGTACAGCACCCGTCTCATAATGGCAGCACCACGCTGATAGCCATAGCCACATGTCATGGCTCTCAGTGCAGCGCTCCCATGATGAGAGGAAGCACTGTGCTGACAGCCATGCTGCTAGCGCCCTCCTTTATTGGCTGCAGTTTAAACTGGACTGCAACTGGCAGACGCAGCATGGCATTTGTCAAGCCCTGGTCCTATCTCCTTTTAAGTGATTATGATATGATATGATAGGATATTTATAACGCACTTAATACCCAGAGGTTTCAAAGCGTGGACTCTGGGATCCAACCTGTGGTGCTCTGTGTCGTCTTGTTTCTAAGACGAGCACGTTGCCCCTGAGTTATCCTCCCGAGTTGAAGGGAACAAACCAGTTCCCAGCAAACACTCCAGGCAGATTGCCATATTTTATTATTTTCTTTTTTTAAGGGACATAACAGCTTTATAGACCATGCCCCCCGGCCGTAGAGTGTGGTCTATAAAGCTTAATAATAATGCCCATTTGTCTTAGCAGAGCCGCATTTTTGTGCTGCCCAGAGAATATCTATCACTTGCATGACTTGCAGCATGTGCATAGATTTTCCCCTAGATTTTAATTTCCGATCTAGAGTTTATTTTTGCTCCTTATAGGGCCACTAAGCATCTACCAATGGAGTGGTATGTGAAAGACGTTTGTTGAATATGAAGATCCTTTTTTCACCCGCTCGATCTTCAGCGATTCAAAACTTGTTTATGTGTCTTCTGTTTTTCACGTTTTCAAACTATTTATATAGTGCAAGAACATTATGGGTTGTGCGTAGCCCATTGCCCGCAGGGGAGACAGACCACACCATTTTGAAGGTATTGGGATGCATTGTAATCACTCAAAACATTTAAACACCCTAAAATGCAACACAAACCATAAAAAAGACACATTTGTGCAAAGCGAAAATGTCTTACCAATCACCATGTGTCACTGACCATGACCATCTTTCCATGTATTGTGGCTGTGGCACAGGCCCGCACCCTGCCATGCCCTTGAGAGCAGTACCAAGAGGTTCAGCACAATCATGAGGAGGCATTCACTACAGGAGATCTGCAGCACATGACTCCTGATCTCACTCTCTTGGCCCCAGAGGGCCCTACCGACCACAGGCCAACTGATGCATACCCAACCGGGTGCCCCAGGCACTGGAGCCCCTGCCCTAGCACCAAAGTATTGCCTCGTCCTCCCCCAGCTGTCCCACACCCACTAAGCTGAAGCATTGCCACCTCAAAAATCTAAAGAGAAGGTACGTGGGTGAGAAAACAGGTGCAGGCAGTTTGGATTCAATGACACAGAGACAGAGATGTGGTTCAGCAGCACCAAGTAGGAACCTCCATGGAGCAGTGGCCTACTCGCTCGAGTACCCCCCTTTTATCCTCACGGTTCCCACTGTGGAGCTGCTGCCCAGAAGCCCATCAAAGCAGCTGCTCCTCCACGAGCCTCGCCCTCGAGCATCGAGGCCATGCTGGAGCAGGGAAGCCCACTTACACTTCCCGCCAGCCTGGGCCCACTCAGCCAGTCAGGCCACCATTGGCATTGACCGGGTTTGCTGTTATTCTCGAACTTCTACATTTCCCTCTGTCATATTCATACCATCTGTCTATCTCTTCCAAGGCTGAGGATGGCTACTTGATGTTGGTAAGCTGGATATTATTTCTGTCATTTGAGATTGAAGATTTTAAATGTTTTCAATGCTTGTTAGGAAAGATTTCATAATCATATGTAATATTCCCTTCATGTGTCAACCTCCAAACCTTTTGCTGCTGTTTAGACACCCTTGACTGACTTTGCCAGAGAAGCACAGCCTTCAGCTGCACTCCTATGGGCTTTCGCTCACTTCTTATGGGGAAACTGACATGCCCTTAAGACAGTCAGTACTGGGAGACTTTGTTTCCCTTAGTCCTGTCCTCATGTTGCAGCTTTTGTGCAACTTGTAACAAGTGTAAAATGTATCTTACCATACAGCACACTTGGGTCTCTAGTCATTTCCAAAGGCCCTAGAAACTCTTGCTGGACTTTATATGTACTGTGCAGATATGTCATGGACAGGGCTGGTTGCAGCTATCGTTTTGCATTATTTTGAACCCTTTCCTGCCCTGGTAAACACGTTAACCGCGTTTGGCATGAAAAAGTGGCCTGGCTCCAAAATGACCATGCCACAAGGTTCTTTGTCCTGTCCTTTGGCCATCTTGCCCCTTCATCTTCCCCAGGTCGAGCCGAACCGGGTCAGTCCTTATTTGGTCATGCACTTTCCCATGAATCCCAATGCTTTCGTGGGTTTCTGCATGCCCTGTGTGTGTGCCTCCAGGATGTGGGCTGTGATGTCTGATCCCAATACACATCCTGGGTGCCAGAGAGTCTGGAGTGCCATGAATGCCTGGGACCACCGTGGTCCGTGATTGGTCCACGTATGGAGTGTGTGTTTGTGAGCAGATCTCCCATTGGGTCCCTTCTGTTTTGGCGTGAAGGGAACTTTGGATAAGAGGAGGCTGAAAACACCACTACCATGTCAATCTCCTGAGTTCACACCGAACGAAGGATAGGAGCCAGGTATCCTGCAACTACGAAGCTGAGTCGAGGAACTGCTGGTGACCCGTTGGAAGGTTTGGCACCCTGAGCCCACTGTCGTCCCATGGGACCCTCTGCCTCTGGTCGTCCTAGAAGGTCTACGAAGACGCTTCGACCCTTTGGAATAGTGGGATCAACTATTCTCGGCACCGTCATCAAACTCTGCAAGTAAGATTTCTCGGAAGTGTCCCTGGGTCAACCAGTGGACTGACCAGCTTACCCAGTTGCTTTGCACTGTTACTGCCACCGTTTCCAGGAGGCCCTCGAAACTTGGAATACTGCTAGCTCTGTGTCCACGGCGCCCCCACAACGAATTTCATACACTTGGCATTCCCAGGTCTGAAGTGAGATGAGTGCGCCAGGACCGGAGTAAACACGGTTACCGTGTTACCCTGCCGTGGCAACAACCTGTGCAAGTTCACTGCATTTCTGACCCACTTGCCCCTGAAGCCTGCTGCAGTGAAACTGGGCTTATTCCTTCACCCGGAGCGGAGAAATCGTCACTGTCCATTTGGGAATCATTGCTGTATCTCAGGAACTGCAAGGTGCCGAGATGTCCTTTTTGCCGCATTCAAACCTGCCAGCGAAGTGGACTGAACTGGCGAAGTTTGAGTCTGCCTGTGTTGGGGACCGGTGAGTATTCCTTACCCCAACCGGTGGCCCCTAGCGCAGGAGCCCATTTTTACGCACGATGGGCCCTGAGGGCCCCTTTCCTTTCCACAGCTAATGCGAAATAGCGATTCCATCCCGCACTCTCAAACTGCCTCTGCCTTCAAGTGGAGGTCCTCCTTGAATAGTGGGAACTTGTTCTGCATCGCCTCATCCACCTTCCTGAGTTGCTAGAGACCCTTGAAGAGATCCTATCCTGCCCATTGGCACACGCGCATGCATGTACTGTTGAGCACATGCTCCTCTCTTCGTAGGGCTTGGACTGCCTCTTAGTTAGGTGTATTATTGATGTGGAACTGGGTCTAAAGATTACCTGCACTGCCTGTTTCCTTCCCCTCTAAGTTGTCAACATATTTCGTGCATCTAAACCTTTGGGCCCCAATGGTCTTGTATATATATTGTATTGAATTTGATGTGTTGGTTTACTTAGTGTTACTGTGATTCTTTGCTGTGGTCTATGTTACAAAGGCCTTGTAATAAATCTGTCTATATTTTTAATATAACACCTGTCTGGAGTAATTTATAAGTGTCCTTGCTCTGTGTGCTCATTGAGGTCCTTCAGTCACCCTCACCCCTCCTGAGACCTAGTCTTGACCGCCTGCCATAGCTACCCTGATTGGTCTGGCTTGTCCAGAGGTTACCCTGTTCCAAGAAACTAGACTGGCCTTCTGAACCTCTACCCCTCCAGGACAGAGTTCAGAAATCCTTCTTAACAAATTGGTGTACAGCGGTGGGATAGGTGTGGAACTGGGTCTAAAGATTACCTGCACTGCCTGTTTCCTTCCCCTCTAAGTTGTCAACATATTTCGTGCATCTAAACCTTTGGGCCCCAATGGTCTTGTATATATATTGTATTGAATTTGATGTGTTGGTTTACTTAGTGTTACTGTGATTCTTTGCTGTGGTCTATGTTACAAAGGCCTTGTAATAAATCTGTCTATATTTTTAATATAACACCTGTCTGGAGTAATTTATAAGTGTCCTTGCTCTGTGTGCTCATTGAGGTCCTTCAGTCACCCTCACCCCTCCTGAGACCTAGTCTTGACCGCCTGCCATAGCTACCCTGATTGGTCTGGCTTGTCCAGAGGTTACCCTGTTCCAAGAAACTAGACTGGCCTTCTGAACCTCTACCCCTCCAGGACAGAGTTCAGAAATCCTTCTTAACAAATTGGTGTACAGCGGTGGGATAGGTGTGGAACTGGGTCTAAAGATTACCTGCACTGCCTGTTTCCTTCCCCTCTAAGTTGTCAACATATTTCGTGCATCTAAACCTTTGGGCCCCAATGGTCTTGTATATATATTGTATTGAATTTGATGTGTTGGTTTACTTAGTGTTACTGTGATTCTTTGCTGTGGTCTATGTTACAAAGGCCTTGTAATAAATCTGTCTATATTTTTAATATAACACCTGTCTGGAGTAATTTATAAGTGTCCTTGCTCTGTGTGCTCATTGAGGTCCTTCAGTCACCCTCACCCCTCCTGAGACCTAGTCTTGACCGCCTGCCATAGCTACCCTGATTGGTCTGGCTTGTCCAGAGGTTACCCTGTTCCAAGAAACTAGACTGGCCTTCTGAACCTCTACCCCTCCAGGACAGAGTTCAGAAATCCTTCTTAACAAATTGGTGTACAGCGGTGGGATAGGACTGAAGGTATCCTGTGTTGCATACTAGTGAAGGCATTTCAAGTTATTTCCACCAGGACACATAGTGAATTGTTGTAGTATAACTGAAAAAGGCCATAGTCCTATCTAACAATATGGAAGCAAGTACCTTGTTAACTTTAAATGCTTCTAAATAAGAAACATTGAGAAGGATGTGTGCTGAGAGAGGTGTCTCTGCTCAAGGCACAAAAATGGAAAAGAGCCAAAGAATCATGGACTGGCAAGAAGCTCAGGTTAGTGCTATAACTTCTGAGGACAGTGCAGAAGGAGGTGGGGCTGCTCCCAGTGGCAGAACTAGTAGGTCTGTCGTTGCACTGATCTCCAGGGACCATGAGGATTTGGAAGATGTAATGTCCGATGTAATGTCTAATGTTTCCTCTGCCAGTGCTGAAGGTGAGGCCATGCTTGAATTCAAGAAGCAAGAGCAGCTGTTTAGGCAGAAAGAGCTTGAATTTAACATGGCCAAGCTGAAGATAGAGCAGGCAGAAAAACAAAAAGACAAGGACCACCAGTTGGAACTGGCCAAGCTTCAAGTTGCCAATGGATCCAAGGGTCCTGGACATGGGTTTGAGGCCTCCTCTCATTCAAGGTTTCCTAAGGATCTGTTCAGTGTGTATTAGGACAAGCATGACATTATGGACTGGCTGAATACATTTGAGTATGCATGTGAAGTTCAACAAGTTGACAATGCTGATAAAATTGCCTGGTTACTTAGCAGACTGCCCCATTCTGGCAGCAGTGCCATTATGGAAATGTCAAAAGCTGAGAGAGCAGATTTTGCAATGTTGAAGCAAACTCTCATCTTAAAGTTTGGAAAGACTCCTGCCGAATACTTAAAAAGATTCAGAGAGTACAAAAAGAAAGAAGGTGGTACTTGGGTATCTTATGTAACTGAATCCTTAAAAAACTTGACTGGCTGGGTTGAAGGTTATAAGGTCTCTACTTTTGAAGGTATGATATGTCTTGTCATGCTAGAACATATTTTTGCATCATCTTCCCCTGAGTTTATGCAGCATTTGGCAGATTCAAAGGAGATAGATCCTAAGAAGCTTGCCATAGCAGCAGCTAAGCCCTGAGGACCAAAGGGCTGTGGACTTCACTGTTTGCTGTGGCGAGTGCCTCTATCCAGGAGGAAGAGAGAATTGAAGAGGTGTTCTGAGTACAGAGGTGCGTGTGCCTGTACCTTTAACAACTGACCCAGGAGTCAGGTCACCTGACCTAGGTCACCTGGTACATAAGGCCGCCTCCAGTGCCCTTGCGGCGCTAAGCCCTGAGGACCAAAGGGCTGTGGACTTCACTGTTTGCTGTGGCGAGTGCCTCTATCCAGGAGGAAGAGAGAATTGAAGAGGTGTTCTGAGTACAGAGGTGCGTGTGCCTGTACCTTTAACAACTGACCCAGGAGTCAGGTCACCTGACCTAGGTCACCTGGTACATAAGGCTGCCTCCAGTGCCCTTGCGGCGCTAAGCCCTGAGGACCAAAGGGCTGTGGACTTCACTGTTTGCTGTGGCAAGTGCCTCTATCCAGGAGGAAGAGAGAATTGAAGAGGTGTTCTGAGTACAGAGGTGCGTGTGCCTGTACCTTTAACAACTGACCCAGGAGTCAGGTCACCTGACCTAGGTCACCTGGTACATAAGGCCGCCTCCAGTGCCCTTGCGGCGCTAAGCCCTGAGGACCAATGGGCTGTGGACTTCACTGTTTGCTGTTTGGCGAGTGGCGCAGGGCGCCGGGTCACTGTGAATCGGCTCGATGGATCCAGTTACACCAGCCTCGAGGACAAGAGCCCAAGTCAAACGCTTGGCAACATATGAGGTCCACCCTGTCAAGCGGGCCCGACAACAACAGGTGAGCCAATACTATTCATGTGGCTCAATATTAGAAACCTGTGAGGATATGAGAGCTGGGCTCGTAGAAGAGGTTTTTGAAGACTCCCCGGGCGTGACATTAATAGCCAATGAGTGCCTACACTCATCTACTATCTCCGCTTCTTTACCTCCGCCCCCGCCTCCTGAGCTTACCAAACCCGCTGCGATGATGGCTCGGACGAGCATTGTTGATTACACGACGGGTAATGAGTTGATGGATACCATTCTGGGCGATGCGCTTGCTCCTTCGCCCTCCATGGCAGCCCCGCAGGCGCAGCCTGGAGACGGTGAGGGGTGCACGGGCTTCGCGGAGTCGCCACGTGAGGGTGACGTGGTGGACAGGGCGTCTCCTACGGTAGCCCCGACTCCGGCCACGAGCGACGACGCAGGTGGACGTGGCTGCATGGTGACGGATGCGGCCGCGAGTGATGACGGCACAGATGCGGAGGCTCGGCAACGTCAGCTGGACTTGGAAGAAGCATGGCTGGATAGCAGACTGACCGTCCTTGCGGACACGGTTGATCCTCCATCCGCGGTCTTTCCTGACATACAGAAAGTTGGCATGACTAAAGGGATAAAAGTAACCAAAGCATGTATGAAGTCTGGGAGACAGAATGAAGCATCCACGCACTTGCACGCGCATGGTACGCCACAAGCTGGGCAAGGCGTGGTCATGAATGCTCCATCAACATCACAAACAGTTCCTGCTATCCCCTTAGATCCAATGGATCCCTATTTGCCTTTACTTGCACCAAACATACTTCCACAAAGTGAATGTAACCTAGATGCGGCAAGTGATAATGCAAAATGTACCGATAGAAGAAACTCGTTGGAGGTGGTTTCTGCGGTCTTGCAAAATTTGATCGATGTAAATAAATCACGTTCATGCAAACTGACGGCCATGGCTACCCCAGATCCAAATGTGTCACAAAATGTTTCCCAGAGTAGTCATTGTAGATCCATGACGAATGTTAACAGAGATATATGGGGACCTGGTAATTATAAAAAATTAAGAATTGGATCCTCTGAGGAGTCAGCACTATCATCAGAGGAAAAGGTGGTACACTCCCAGAAACGATTGCCCTGTCAATCTACTAAAGATCATGAGTTTGAGAGACAACAGCAATTATATCAACCACAGCTAAGTCAAGACTCAAATAGCGACAAGCTAGACGAGCCTAGGTCAAGAGATTCATCGTCTGTGGCGGGTCCATGCCCAAAAATAAGAGAACGCGTTCGGCTCTCACGATCTGCACGCGATGCGCAGCACATTTCTGGTGGAGGATCGGTAGCTCCGTGTGTACATGTACCATCGAACGACTTACTAATGGCCCTGACATCAGCGATGGCAATCTCCCTGACACCTTTTACTAAATTGTATGAATCATTAAACGAAAATGTGAAGGATGTTACAACACTGCTGGCGCTCGTGAATTCAAAACTTGTTCATTTAGAGTTAATGCACAGAGGCCAGGAGTCAAAACAAGAGGAGATAAACCAAAATCTACTGGCAGGTATGAAAGCTGCTAATGAAGCCAAACGGAACGACATGATTGATAACAAACTGTTTGCGGAGGTTGCAAAAGAAGCGTTGGCGCTATTCCACAAACCAAACACACACCTAAAAGGAGAGGAGATGGGCAGAGCAAGTAACATGGCTCACGTGGATATGAATGAGCAGTCTACTCTTCTCACACTTCCATTCACTATAGCAACGTCCACAGAGCATATCGGTCAGCAAACGCCATCACTCCATATGAAAGATCAGTCTCCTCAAACCAACTTGAACCCGACAAGCCAGCAAATGGAATCAATTGACTTGACAAAAGGTTCAACTATCGATGCCGCTTTTCATGAGGCAACGGGTGAAGAAAATTCGAGGAACTTCAGTGAAGAATCTGAAAAAGGTGAAGACCAGCTGTGCTCACCGGAATGCTCGTTCCATTCAGCGTTTATGCAAACTAAAAATGTATCAAACCCCGCCTTGCATGACTGTCAACAAGCATCTGGCTCGCTGCTTACACAGCAGGCGGTGGCGGACGATTCAGGTCTGAATGAAGCGGCTGTGGACACGACAAAGCCTGCAGGCCTATTCCCCATTTTTGGAGGTATATTGGTCGAAGCCCAAAACAAAATCAATGGGGAAGTAAGAAAAAAAAATCCATCACAAGCGAAAAAGGAAAAGAACATGCCTGCACGTAAGAAGTCGAAACAAAAGGGAGCCAGAAAATTTCTTCGCAACATCAACATGTTCCAACTGGTAGATAAAGCGATCACATCCAGTCTAAAATTAGCAGACACAATCAAGGCGAATAAACAAGTTGAGGGAGATTTGACAGGAATTATTACGCCACTTTCCGAGGCTGCACAAGATGAATCTGAGCTGGACGATCAGGAGTTACTGGAATTATCAGTTTACGAGGACCCGATTCAAGAAGTCCCTGAGCTAATACCTCCTGGTGTGCCGTGTGATCACAAAGCAGTTACTTCGCCTTCAAACTCAGGAAGGAATAGTGAGCTCAGGATGCCAGTGGTAGGCACTGCTAATTCTCTCGACCTGCTGCCGGGAAATCAACAAGCGCCACCTAAAATCATAACTTCGGAGTCCCGTGACAGGGTATGTGTGATAGTCTTACCCGTAGGTGAGGCTGTTGAGGGGGAGCAAGGGCCTAAGAGCCCGGAGTTTGTCACCTTACAAGAAAAACGAGAGCGGCTGGTGAGAAGCACGGCGGCAAAGAGTCAAAACGTTGGTGGCACAGGTGTGCCTCCGCTGATAAGAATAAATGCCGCAAAAGGAAAAAGTGAGATGGCCGAGGCAGTGGTGGTTGATGATTTACCTAGATCACGGAAAACCGAGAAACAGCAGCCTGAGGTGAAGGAGATCAAACTGAAAGACAGGAACGGACATGAATCAGCCCAACCGGAAAAGCTAAGCCCTGCAATCAAATTGATGTTGGAGAGGTTGGAATGTGGTGAAAAATTAATTTTGAATCGAACAAATGTGCTAAGGCTGCTTCATCATGTGCCTAGGCTACGATCCTTGTGTTCTAAAGATCTGCGTATTATTGAATTTCCGGAGGAGCTACGCACGGATAAGGTGATCCTTCATATAAATTCCAATATAATCGCAAATGTAATTTTGGAGTCAGATGAGGAACTACTGTCCCTAGGTTTCGACACTTATAAATTAACAGATCCTGTAAGGTGCAAAACAGTAGTGATGAAAGACAGAATCGCCCAAGATCAGTTAACACAAAAAGGTAACTCAAGAGACAAAGAAAGTTTAATTAGAGCTGAATCCAGAGAACAAATCATGCAAGAGCAACTGGTCGAGAATGAGCTGGCGCCCAAAGAGGGGTCATCAGTTTCGGCGCGAAGAAGTGTAAGCACTGGCAAAAAAGAAGTCCAATGGCGAAAATTAAAATCACCATAAACAACGGTGGCTGTGCAGATATGACTACTCCGATAATGATAAATAGCCCTGCGAACATAGATACGACGCAGGACTGGAAGTGGTTGGCCTCGGCGTTGAATGTTAATACTCGCAGCTAATGCCTAAAGGACAGCGCGGTGCACCTATGTTCTTTTGCCTCATGGAACACGCGAGGGTTCTTACATCTGCTAAAAAATGACTGGATGCATGATTTACAATTGATTTGCCTGCAAGAAACGTGGTTGAGTGAAATGCCGGTGTCTTCTGATTTTGAGTGTGCTCTGAACCCCGCTATCAAGGAAGAAAAGGGACGACCCATGTCTGGTCTCTTAACGATGATCAAACGATCATCAGGCTACCGGTTATTAAATTCATCTAATGTCACGCCTTACATTCAAGTATGTGAGATTGGCAAAAGTAACGCAATACGACAAGTGGGGGAGGCGATCCATATAATTAATCTATACTGGAACCATTACCGAACCGGAACACACTCGTTCATCGACCAGGTGACATCAATAATCGACAATTTATTGGAGTCAAACAAAGGGGGCTGCTTGTTAGTTTGTGGCGACTTAAATGTTGATATCTGCAAGCCACAGAATGCATCCAAGAGACAACTCGCGAATACCTGGTTAGACGAACTCAATGTAAGAGGTCTATCAATGCTAAACGGATGTACACAAGGTGACATACCAGCTCAGCCTACGTGGCGGCATGAATGTCAATTTTCGACCATTGACTATATTTTCGCTTCAGATATCATTCAGGCGCGGGCAAAATCCTTGAAAATCCGTACCATGAGCAACAGTGACCATGATTTGTTGGAATTAACATTCCAAGACTCAAAAGAGGAACAAAATCAAAAATGGAGATCAAAAGTTCTGGTGGAATCAAACCGTCTCCGGGTGAGATTGGATGAAGGTGACGTGGCCAACATATGCGCCCAATTTAGATCAACTTCTGAAGAGATTGAATACGTGTCCATTCTCTCCCAATTCAAAGCTAAATACATCGGGATGAAAAACTGCTCTTTCCAGAAGAAACATCGCTTCGACCTGTTGGTGATGCAGCGCAAAAGACTGATGAGGGCTGAAATACAGAAAAACAAGCAAGGGTCAGTCCACGATATAACAGCAAAAAATCGGATAACTAAACAATCCTATAAAAACTGGATAAAAAGTCACAAATGTATATTACTTCAGCAAGACGCGGGGGCAATGTTGAAGCTCCTAATTACTAAGAACAGTAGTGAGTTCTGGCGATCTATTAATCAAATGGAAGCACCGCAAGAAGCTTTGCAATCATGCCTGATATCTGAATCTGAGTGGGGGCAGCATTTTTCTGCTTTATACCACAAACATTTAGTTCCTACTATTTCAAGCCATAATTCAGTACCATGGGATCTATACTTTGCGAAGGATGAGATCCGAGAGGTTATCATGAGAGCTAAAAATTCCAGAGCACCAGGCCCTGATGGCCTGTCGAATTTAATGATTAAACAGTGCCCTGATCTCTGGACTGATTTTTGTTTCGACCTTTTTGGAAGAATTAATACACAAAAACAAGTTCAAAATTCATGGAAAATTGGGATTATAGTCCCCATATTCAAAAAAGGAGACAGATTATCACCAAAAAACTACCGACCTGTGGCGCTGCTGGATGTCCTGGGCAAGATTTATGCATCGTTGCTGAAAACCAAATTGCTCAAATGGGCTACAACAGTAAAGAGTGTTGACGAAAGACAAGCGGGATTCGTAAAACTGGTCGGATGCTCTTTGAACCTGCTGGTCCTAAACCTACTGAAGATGGAAGCCCTCCGACTAAACACGAAGGTGTACCTGGCTTTCGTCGATTTCTCTAGCGCTTTCGACATGATTGATCGCGAGAAGCTTTGGCAGAAACTGGAGGTGTGGGGTTGTCCAGTGGGTCTCTTAGCGGCGATTAAAGAGCTTCACACAGATACCTCCATCACAATTCGCCTAGATCAATCAGGCTCCTTGTCGGCACTAATCAAGACTCATAGGGGTGTAAAACAGGGATGTCCGTTGGCAGCAGCACTTTTTAGTCTCTTCATCTCTGATATCGGTGAGGCTATCCATTCCGTGAGAGCGTTTCCACCTAAGCTCAATGCTTCACAGATAAGTTGGCTGCTGTATGCCGACGATTTAGTAATTTTAGACTTAACCCCGATTGGCCTTCAACGGAAACTAGACGCAGTACAAAGTTATGTAAGCTCGAACAACCTCAAGATCAACGCAGCAAAGACGGAAATACTGGTGTTTGGGAACTTAAGAACGACTCAACCTGCAAATGCGAAAAAGTACGTGTGGAAACTAGATCAAGTACCGCTAAAGGTTTCAAAAAGTGTGAAGTATCTAGGTATGATACTGATTCTAGTATCTGTGATGAGTCCTGGGTAGTAGAATCCAAGAGGAAATGTGGACAGCTAGCTTGTCAGGGTAGTGTGATACACAGAAAATTTGGACGTTTTTCGTTGCACCCCCTGCGTAACTTTTATGAACAGAAAGCGGTACCTATTCTGATTTACAGTGCGGAAAATGCGTTTGGATGTTCGTCAAAGCATTGGGCATCCTTGGAGCACATGTTCTGGATGAAAGCATTAAGTTTACCGATTGGGATATCGACTGCTTGTATGAGATACGAACTTGCGTTAATATCACTGCATGCTCGAGTCAGCTGGAATCAGCTAACCTTATTTCGGAAATCCAGAATAGAGGAAGGAATCTTGCAATTCAAGATATTACATCAGGCTTCAGCAAAAGGGTGCGACATTCTATTTCAGTGGGTGAAACGTTGCGAAGATCTGTTGGCACTATACAACATCAGCATCGAAATGCTTCTAGCAAATCCAACCGCAGCAAAGGAGAAGCTCTGGCGTGCCGACTGGATTGCCACATGTAGTGAGCGAAAGAATGCTAGCGCCATGAAAGACTCTCCGGTCGAAGCAAGAGCCTTCAATGTCCCTCAAAAGTACTTGAATTGCTTTCCAAATTCGAAAGCAAGAAGACTGTATATGTTATTCCGGTTAAATGCCTTCAAAACAAAGGAGAGGACCAGTCATTGGCCATGTAATGTTGGTGCTAATTCCACCTGTCGCCTTTGCGAAAAAGATGTGGAGTCACTTGAGCATCTTGTGCTTTTCTGTCCAGCACTAAAAGACATAAGATCAATTCACATGAGCTGGTGGTACAACGTCCATCAGTCCATATGTGCGGAGGAATCATGGCAGATGATGTGTAATGATCTGGATATGAAATTAATATTGCCCCTGACTTCCTTCTTGGCTGTAATTGAAGAGAGGCTAAATGATAGGCTGTGAGCGAAAGAGGTTGAGTAAAGCCATGCTCAACTCAGTGATCTTAGGTGTTATCTGAGTAGGCTGGCATAAGAGATCACAGGAAGGAATTAGGATAATGTTGGAATCATGATTTCGTTTAAATTGTTGTGTTAAATGTTTGCCTTACGTGTTTGTTTGTAATATTTTAAAGGTTTGACCTAAAAACCAACAAAATAAAAAAAAAATAAAAAATAGCAGCAGATTTGCGGGTGTCACATAGAGTGTCCCAGAAGGACAAGACTCATCCTGGTAAGCAGGAAGAGGGGAAAAGTCCAAAGATGGGACTCTGATAAAACTTCCTTCCATATGAGCCACAAAATGAAAAATAAGGGTAAGACACAAGAGAACTCGCAGGGTAGTGGAGCTCAGCCTCCAAAACAGAACTCTGGTTATAGTAAGCCTCCCTATGTAAACAGACCCAGTGGATCTTGTTTTGCTTGTGGAACAACTGTGAAGGGGGATCCAAGATGTAAGGTCAAAACCTTGGAGGTCCACTCTGCTAATCTGGCCCTCTCCTCCTATGAGGAAGAAGAGATTACAGGAGCATCCTTCTCCTCAGACTCCTTCCCCGGTGGGATAGAAGCTGAGGTAGTTTTAGTTTCCCTGGGTTCCTGGGAGCCTAAAGTCTCAGAGGCTTATGCTAGGATTCCAGATAATACCAAGCACTACTTTAAAGACAGTGTGCTGATCAATGGAGTATATACTCCATCTCTTAGGGATAGTGGGTGTAGTCGAACTGTAGTGGATTCTACCTTGGTAGACCCAGAGGAGGTTGCCAGAGCTCCTCTGTTGCCCACTAAGTTGGCTGATGGGCCACCTCTCATGTTCCCAGTAATACCTGTACATTTTACTATAAATGTTGCAGCAGTCAGGATTCCAGTGAGCATACAGAGGAGTGCCCCAGGAAAGGTCTTGCTGGGAAATGATCTCAGAGCTTTAGGGCTTGTGGGAGATACAGCTGACAGACCCTGCACAAGGTCTCAAACAAGGGCAGCACTGGCCAAGACCAATGCCATGCCCCAGCTAAAGGAGGAATCCCAAGGCTAAAGGAGTAAGAAAATCAAAAAGAGCGAAAGAGAATATTCCCCCTAACGCACCTACCACTGAGGTGGAGGTAAATGGTCAATCACCAGGACCTGACGAGGAGGTGGTGATACCTGAAGTATTTGACCCCAATGACCATCCTGAACTAAAAGACTTATTAGTAGAAGGTGGTCCTGACTGGGAGGAATTTAGTAAGGGCCAATGTGAGTGCCCATCTCTGGAAGGCCTAAAGAGACAGGCCTGCTCCCAGCTTGAGGGTGAACCTCCGGGGAAGCACAGGATTTATGGGGAAGGTGGGCTCCTGTATAGTGAGCCTACAGAGTCTACAGAAGGAGACCATAGGAGGTTGGTGGTTCCCCTTGCTGTAAAAAACCCTTCCTCCTGGAGCTGGCGCATGAAGTGGTCCTTGCTGGTCACCTTGGAGTCAAGAGAACCAAGCAAAGGGTATCCATGCACTTCTACTGGCCCAGGATGGGGGTGCAAGTAGAAAGTCACTGCAGGAGTTGTGCCTCCTGCCAGTTATTTGGTAAGAGTGGCTCAACAATCCAAGCTCCATTGGTACCACACCCAGTTGTGGGGGTAACATTTGAGAGGATAGGGATCAACATTGTCGGTCCCCTTGACCCACAAACATCCTCAGGCAATAGGTTTATCCTGGTGCTGGTCGACCATGCCACCAGATATCCTGAGGCCATCCCATTGAAGACTGTGACTGCCAAGTCAGTTGCAAAAGCTTTTCTTGGCATATTTACTAGGGTTGGCTTCCCTAAAGAAGTTGTGTCTGATAGAGGCAGCAACTTTATGTCAAAGTATATGCAGGCCATGTGGAAGGAATGTGGTGTCACCTATACGTTTGCATCCACATACACCCACAGACCAATGGTCTGGTTGAAAGGTTTAATAGGACCTTGAAAAGCATGATTGGGGCTCTGGAAGAACCTCAAAGAAGAACATGGGATCTTCTGTTACCATGCTTACTGTTTGCTTACAGAGGAGAAGTACCACAAGAGGGTGTTGGCTTCAGCCCCTTTGAACCTCTGTTTGGTCACCCTGTAAGGGGACCCTTAGCCATAGTCAAGGAGGTATGGGAGATGCCCACTCTCCCCATTACTACCAACGTAGTGGACTATGTGCTAGGGCTCAGAAAAAAGGATGCTTCTCCTGATGGGTCTAACTAGTGAAAAATTGAAGGCAGGGCAAGCTCTGGTGAAACATTGGTGTCACCAGAAGGCTTCCCTCATTAATTTCACACCTGGTCAGCAAGTCCTGATCATGAATCCTATAAGGCCTCGAGCTCTACAGGACAAATGGCAAATGGCCAGACCCTTATACAGTGGTGGAGTCACTGGGTGAGGTCAACTATTTAGTGGACCTTGGAAGGCCTGGACAGGCTCCACAAGTTTTCCATGTAAATAGGCTGAAGGCTTTCATCCCAAGAGTTGAAATCGCTGCACTGCTACTGGCTTCAGATGTTGAGGAGGAGGAGTCAGAACCTCTCCCTGACCTGTTCCAAAGCAGTCCTTCAGATAGCTCCATTGGGGGTGTCTGAGTGGCCCCTCACCTGGCTTCTGATCAACAGGCTGAGGTGAAAAGTTTGCTTAGGCAATTTTTCCCCATTGTTTTCACAGTCCCCTGGTTTGACCCCTTGGTGCAAACATAACATAGATACAGGAGACAGTATACCTATCAAAAGTAGGGGATCCAGAATGTCAGACAAAGTAAGGTCTTACATTAAGACAGAGGTCAACAAAATGCTGGATCTTGGGTTGATTGTAGTACTTGGTCCAGTTCAGTGGTTTTGGTTCCAAAGGCAGGTACTTCTGAATTGAGTTTTTGTGTGGATTAGAGGACTCTGAATACTGTCACCAAGACAGATGCACACCCCTTGCCTAGAACAGATGAGCTGGTGGATACTTTGGGTGCCTCCAAGTACCTCAGCACGTTTGACCTCACTGCAGGCTATTGGAAAATAGTCCTTGCAGAACATGCCAAGGAGAAGACAACTTTCTCAACTCCAGAGGGTCTTTACCAGTTCAGGATAATGCCTTTTGGGTTGAAGAATGCCACTGCCACTTACCAGAGGCTTGTGAATCATGTGTTGAATGGGTTGGATGAATTCTGTCTTGCATATCTGGATGATATAGCAGTTTTCAGTGCCACCTGGGAAGACCATGTGAAACACCTTGGGATTGTGTTACAGGCTCTTCAGAAGGCCCACTTGACCATAAAGGCCACTAAGTGCCAGATTGGAAAAGGATCAGTGGTCAACCTTGGACATAAAGTAGGTGGAGGGAGGATACAGCCTCTACCCAGTAAAGTACAAGCAGTACAAGACTGGCCTACCACCACTACACAGACCCAAGTGAGTGCCCTTTTAGGACTCAATGGGTACTACAGAAATTTCAAGGAAGACTATGGTACCCTAACTGCCATTCTGACTGCTCTCACTACTCCAAAGAAACCAAAGAAGGTAACTTGGACTGAAGAGTGTGAGAAGGCCTTCAATGGCTTGAAAGACTCCTTGTGCCAGGCCACTGTTCTCATGGCCCCTGATTACCAAAGACCTTTTATTGTGCAGACAGATGTCTCTGACACTGGGATAGGAGCTGTACTATCAGAAGTAGATGAGAAGGGTAAGGAACACCCTATTGGCTTCATTAGTCACCATCTTAAGGACAGAGAGCTCAGATGGTCCACAGTAGAGAAATAATCTTTCTCCGTTGTGTGGGCCCGAAGGAAGCTGAGGCCCTACCTCTATGGGACCCACTTCACTGTGCAAACTTACCATTAGCCCTTAAAGTGGCTAATGAACATGAAGGGAGAGAATCCAAAGTTGCTTAGGTGGTCCATAAGTCTGCAAGGCGTTGACTTCACTATTGAGCATAGGCCAGGTGTCCAACATAGCAATGCTGATGGGTTGTCCAGAATGTTTAACCGACCTGAACAAGAAACTCATCCAGGGGTGGATTAGTTACCCCTGTCCTTAGTCTGGGAGGGGCGAGTGTTAGGAAAGATTTCATAATCATATGTAATTTTCCCTCCATGTGTCAACCCCCAAACTTTTTGCTGCTGTTTAGACACCCCCCTTGTCTGACTTTGCCAGAGAAGCAAAGCCTTCAGCTGCACTTCTCTGGGCTTTCGCTCACTTCTTATGGGGAAACGGTCATGCCCTTAAGACAGTCAGTACTGGGCGACTTTGTTTCCCTTAGTCCTTTCCTCATGTTGCAGCTTTTGTGCAACATGTAACAAGTGTGCAATGTATCTTACCATACAGCACACTTGGGTCTCTAGTCATTCCAAAGGCCCTAGAAACTCTAGCTATTTTTAACCATTTCCTGCCATGTTAAACGCGTTAACCGCGTTTGGCACAAATAGGTGGCCTGGCTCCAAAATGACCATGCCACAAGGTTCTTTGTCCTGTCCTTTGGCCATCTTGCCCCTTCACCTTCCCCAGGTCGAGCTGACCGGGTCAGTCCTTATTTGGTCATGCACTTTCCCGTGAATCCCAATGCTTTTGCAGGCTACTGCATGCCTTGTGTGTGTGCCTCCAGGATGTGGGCTGGGATGTCTGATCCCAATACACATCCTGGGTGCCAGAGAGTCTGGAGTGCCATGAAGGCCTGGGACCACCGTGGTCCATGATTGGTCCACGTATGGAGTTTGTGTTTGTGAGCAGATCTCCCATTGGATCCCCTACGTTTTGGTGCAAAGGGAACTTTGGATAAGACGAGGCTGAAAACACTACTACCATGTCGATCTCCTGAGTTCACACCGAACGAAGGAGAGGAGCCACGTATCCTGCAACTATGAAGGTGAGTCAAGGAACCGCTGGTGACCCGCTGGAAGGTTTGGCACCCTGAGCCCACTGTCGTCCCGTGTGACCCCTCTGCCTCTGGTCATCCTAGAAGATCTGCGAAGACGCTTCGACCCATTGGAATAGTGGGACAACTATTCTCCGCACCTTCATCAAACCCTGCAAGTAAGCTTTCTCGGAAGTGTCCCTGCGACAACCAGTGGACTGACCAGCTTACCCAGTTGCTTTACCCTGTCACCATCGCCGTTTTGAGGAGGCCCTTGAAACTGGGTATACTGCTAGCTCTGTGTCCACGGCACACTCACACCGAATTTCATATACTTGGCATTCGCAGGTCTGAAGTGAGACGAGTGCGCCAGGACCAGAGTAAACACAGTTACTGTGTTGCCCTGCCGTGGCAACGACCTGCGTAAGTTCACTGAATTTTTGACCCTCTTGCCCCTGAAGCCTGCTGCAGTGAAACTGGGCCGATTCCTCCACCCAGAGCAGAGAAATCGCCACTGTCCTGTTTGGGAATCATCACTGTATCTCAGGAACTACAAGGTACCAAGACATCCTTTTTGCCGCATTTGAACCTGCCAGCGAAGTGGACTGTACTGGCGAAGTTTGGGTCTGCCTGCGTTGGGGACCGGTGAGTACTCCTTACCCCAACCGGTGGCCCCTAGCGCAGCTGTCCATTTTTACACACAAGTGGCCCCCGAGGGCCCCTTTCCTTTCCACAGCTATTGCGAAATAGCGTCTACACACCACACTCTCAAACTGCCTCTGCTTTAAAGTGGAGGTTCTCCTTGAATAGTGGGAACTTGTTCTGCATCGCCTCATCCACCTTCCTGAGCTGCTAGAGACCCTTGAAGAGATCCTATACTGCCCATCGGCACAAGCGCAGGCATGCACAAGGCTCCTCTCTGCTTATGGCTTGGACTGCCTCTTAGGTGTATTATTGATGTGGAACTGGGTCTAAAGATTGCCTGCACTGCCTGTTTCCTTCTCCTCTAGGTTGTCAACATATTTTGTGCATCTAACCCTTTGGACCCCAATGGTCTTGTATATATATTGTATTGAGTGTGATGTGTTGGTTTACTTAGTGTTACTGTGATTCTTTGCTATGGTCTATGTTACAAAGGCCTTGTAATAAATGTGTATATAGTTTTAATATAACACCTGTCTGGAGCAATTTGTAAGGGTCCTTGCTCTATGTGCTCATTGAGGTCCTACAGTCACCCTCACCCCTCCTGAGACCTAGTCTTGACCGCCTGCCATAGCTACTCTGATTGGTCTGACTTGTCCAGAGGTTACCCTGTTCCAAGAACCTAGGCTGGCCTTCTGAACCTATACCCCTCCAGAACAGAGTTCAGAAATCCTTCTTAACAATGGTTTACAATATACATAGTTTTAAATTTGACAGCGCTGCCTTATGCTCTGACAAGGAAGGTTCTGGTTGAGTCCTTGTGGAAGATGGACGGTCTGGAGTACATTTGATGGCTGTTAATTGGAAATGAAATATCTTTCATTTGGACTCTTGATTTGCCCTGTTGGGGCTTATTGGATTTGATGTTAAGTAGAATAAATATGAGGGTTTCTTTGCATGTGTCACATCTATAGTTGGACAGAGGGGCCCAAATTGGCCCACTAGAATCTAAAATAAATGTTTACATGTAGCCCCCAGTGAGGCTACACCTGCCCACCTGCAATTTCAGGGGATCGGTATAACTATTCTCAACAAAAAAAAACAGTCTTCCCCAAATCTCACTGCATTCTCTGGGGCCGATGGCGTGCTGGGTGAACACGTGCAGTGGACGGCAGGTACCAAAAATGACATTAGAGGCCCTGCCCCTTTTATACACAGTTGGTAAGAGGTTAAGTCCCATTGGAACTTGTCAGGTTCTCCCACTCCCGAGAACAATTTCTATTCGTTTCCATCATGCGCCTCACCTGAATACCCCCTCCACTGTGCACCCCTTCATAGTCAGTTATGCAGACTCACCATATGATTGCATGAGGTGGGAATTGTGGGCTCCGATCCACATTTCCCCATTAGGGTTAAGGTTGCTGAGTTGATGGTGGTGCAGGTGGGAGTGCTTCCCTGGGCAACTTTCCCAGATGCCAGAGCAGCAAACGTAGGAGAGCACTGGGCTACATGTGTGCCTCGTGCAAGGTCTTCACCTACTTGCTGTGTCTTCTCTTGGTCACCCTCGGTCAGAGAGCACAGTGGGTCTTCTGCAGTGGAATACTGGGTGACAGATCTATGGATATCAGTTCTGAAATCCAAAGGGCATTCCATTGTAGCACTAAATACAGGTGTGAATGATCATGGAAAAATGAGCAAAAGACATTTTGTAAAAATGCAAAAAGTCAAGACAAATGTCCATTATATTTTTACCATAGGCCAGCATTGAATTGCCCTCCATTGAACTTATTCAAAACCATTTTCCGGGTTCAGTGATGTACAGAAGGTCATAAAGTCCACTGTCATAATTTGAAATGTACATGTATCAGACTTGGTATCAAAGGCATTTGCTCTAAGACTTTGAGCTCATTATAGGATATGCTGTTCATTGTATTTGGAACTTTTGAAAAAATAAGCTTGCACTAAAATAAAGAAAAACAATATACATGAGTCACCTTGAGAAACCTAATTCTGCAAATGTAGAAAGGCTGCAAAAGCATTACATAATGCAACAGGCAAACCTAACCTTACACTCAAAATGGTCAAATGATATTTTTAAAGCAGTCTCCTCCATATTCCCTGCACGTATTATGACTAAATGATGTGCCCGGGTAATTCTGCTTTAGTGTGTATCCTGGTGTATTCTAACAAATTCAATAAATTGCCATCCAAAAGTAGATGACATTGTTTGTCATTTAATCAACTATGATAATCACAGGGGTGAAGGTTACCAGATTTCTTTATAAAACATTGGCTCCCATTCTGAGTATGGCAGTAATCAATAAAAATGTATTTGGAATTTCTGCCAAACTCATTTACTGTTGCATCCACTCGGTCCGGCGGATTTAACACCGGATTATGAGTGGTTGCAAAGTGGTGCTAAAGGCCATTTTTGGAGTGCACAGGCCTCCATGGAGATTTTTGTGAATTTACCATGAGCAATTTCATAATAATGAATTAGGAGCAGTAATTCTGATGCAATAGATCTGCCCATTTTTGGAGGTGGGGTGGAGGATTTCCATACAGCTTTATTCTGGAAGTAAACCCTCCTAAGGTAGATTCTACATTTCACCTTTAAACTAGGCATTCCTCAGTGGGGTAAAGTTGCTGTAAATCACTTTCTGTTAAACAAGATGGCAGAACCAGTGTACTGCTGATACCAGCAATACATTCTAATAGTCACACTGTACTTTATACAATAATTAACGGCTTCTTGTACTTTTACAGTCAATGCAAATATATTGCTGAAGGTAATTGCTTTTCTGCTGTGCTAATCATTCATCTAACACCAGGTCAAAGACATCAGGAATCTCGTGCTGACTCATGGCAATCTCTCAGCCAGACACCTCTTCACGCACCCCTCCTCTGCTACCACACATTACCTTTTATTTAAAGAAATAAGCATTGTTGACTTCAAGTGTTATGTACCATTGGCCTGTACTCTGTTACGCAAGTTCAGCCAATGGGTACTGTGAGGTACTAGAAGTAAAGCTCGGACACAAGGGTGGCATATTATTGGGCACAGAATTGTATTGCTCACAAAAGGTTAAGAAAAAGGCCCCCCTATCACTAAATCTAAGAGGGGTGTCCTTGCCTCAAAAGAACTAATGAAAACTGTCAGGATGTCCAAAAGTAAAAGTCTGTCCCAGTCACGTCCCCCAAAACCTATTTCTGTCCCGCTCTCTATAAGCTAACAAAATGGTACAGGGATGATTTCACTTCAAAGAAAATAGTGCTCATTTATCAAATATAAATGTTCTCATCCGGTCAGGCTTTAAAAAGAGTAAAAAACAATGTTCAAGAAAGTGTTCCAATATTAGCGGGGTGATTATTTTCCCCTAAACTTCAAAAGGGACACATGTCTTTCCAGTCTCTTCACATACAAAACACAAGACACAAGAGTTTCTTCAAAAGTAGAATATGTTCCTCAGTCCCAGGGTTTTCAAACCACTTTTGTTCAAGCTTTTTATTTTGGGTATGAATCCCAGACTCGCAATACTTGAGGGGTCTTTGTGGACTCTCCTGTCAAGACCCAGTTATCTCTTATATTCTCCTTCTTTCTCATGAGGGGTCCAGCCCCTGTTATTTCACATTATATTTTGGGTCCCAGATTCACAGCCATACAAGGGTCATGGCATACTCTCCTGCCAAACCCAGTTCTTTGATATATTCTCCTTCCTTCTCATACAGGGCTCCAGCCCCTGTTATTTCTGATTATCTTTGGGGTCACATACCCTTCTAACTCTAGTCTCTCTTTTGGGTGCAAGTCCCAGACTCGCAATGAAACTTTGGGCTCGCTTGATTTACTATCCTGCCAAAAGCAGCACTTCTTTTTTTCAAACTTGCTTTTATGACTCCCTCATGTGCTCTACTTCAACTGGGTGCGGGTTCGAGACTTTCAATTGCTTTTCACAATAGTTTAGTTCACTCTCCTGCCAAGCTAACATTTCTTTTATCTTGTGCTTACTTGTTATGCATTCATTTGTCACATATTCATTATTCATTATGGTAATTTACCCCCTTGATTTTCGCTATTTCTCTCAGTTTGTTAGACCAAAATGTTCTCTGACCCTTATTTGGTTTGTTCTGTGCTTTTCCCAGCTTCCCAGGACCTACTCTTCTATCTCAGCAGCCTGCATACCTTCGCTCTTGGTTCGCGTTCTCTGGGCTTTGGGATACCGTCCTTAGGATCCGGTAGCCCTCACACTTGTTCTCGCTTTGGTTTCTCGTTTGCAGCGTTTCTCATCCTTCTTGCAGTCAGCCATTGCTTCGGCATTGCTGTGGACACGGTAAGACGCTCTGGCATCTATTCAGTAAGTGAGCTTCCAGGCTACTTTCGTTCTCCCTCTTCCCCATCAGACTGCGTCTTCTCTCCATGTCGGTCTCATGTCTTTGGGTTCAGCTCTCCAGCTGGCAGTTTTGTTTCTCCGGACACAGCAATCCGGAGGAAGATCACTCTGCTTCTCAGCTATACTGTACTTAAACTCCCACATTGGGAAAGGGAGTTCTCCTGTACCAATGAGATTCTCAAAAGAACTAGACTGCTCACTTTGGTTTACCAGAGTGATCTTACTCCTCGCAGTCTTCTTCCTCGTCTCAGTGCATGGTTTCAGATATAATAAGTCAATGGGCAACATTACATGATTGGCGGTCCAGAAACAAGGGTGCCGGTAGGAACGTACCAGCACCTTTTCCAGACTGCAATACTCCAACAATGCTGGTTAGGGCCACAGGTCAAGCCTGCTGGATTTTCAGGCCCTTAGCGGCATGATTGGCACTAAAGCATCGGCACTGTTCGCAATGGTGCTGGTGCTTCAGTGTCCACATTCCTGTGGAGTCCTATCGGACCCCACAGGAATGGGCATTTACCATTTCCGCAGTCTGCCAAAAAATTCAGGTGGCGTCGGGAAATCAGGTGACAGAAACAGTGTTACGGGGGTTGCCAGCAACTCACCGCCTACCAGCAGGTTTTACCGGCATCCCCGTAATGAGGCCCAGTGTTGGTTGGCTTTTTACTCCACATGCATGAATTAGTTGGATTGGTTTCCCAGTAAAACATATCAGTCACCTCAGGGCAGATGGGATGGGAACTTAATTCCTGATAATTGGTTAATGGACTTTCAGCTGGATTATACTACGTCTCCTGAAATTGATCGTCCCCAGTTTCATAAGGGGCATTCCCTCCAAGTTGATCTTCCTGCTGAGCACCGCCCCCAGGGGGATGATTGTACTGTGGACGCACCGCCCTGGCCCCCTGGGAAAGGTCTCCCCTAGAGGAAAAGGGATGATATCCTCAGAGTCGTCAAAGTACTCAGAATAACATCACACACTGTGGAACATCAAGATCTTATACTCTTTTGGTTTCAGGTGTTTATTTGCACTCTCGTGCACTCTTGCACTGACTGGCAAAACGTATTGTAGGAGATTCATGTGCCCTCTTCACAATCCCAACATGTTGCGTCCTCATCACCACACCTTTGAATCGGGCAGAGGGCTTTAAAATTCAGAGGAAAAGACAGTCGTTGGCTTGGAAGGACTTACGTCCTGCTTGATTTAGGGGGCCTAAGAGGTTGCAGACAGAAGGCAGGACAGTGCTATGTGATCAGCCCAATAGTGCTAATGGGAAGTGGGTGCTACACCAAGAGCCTGTCAATTTTCTCACCTGGGGGATCAGGTATTTGCATTTAAACAATAATGAACAGGCAGAAGAAAAAACTTACAGCTGCAGAGGACAGAATCCAAAGATGTAACAGCTCTGCCTAGCTGCTAGATGATGTACACCTCTGATGATGAGCACTTCATGAAACTAAATACCCTGTGAATTGGGATGAAAGATGCATCTAAAGGAGCAAAGGAAGGCATCTAGATAGTCAGCTTTCTGGGTTCAGAGGAGGGGCGTTGGGGGGTCAAAAGCCCAATGGATGGGTTCATAGCCGCCCTCACAACCAGATTTTAAAATGGTCATCCAACCCACTATAATGTGGAGGCTGGCGCTTCCCCCGGCTTGAAACCCTGTATGTTGTTCCTGAACCCTGATCTGCTCAGTGAAATAACAATGCTCCATTTAGAAACGGCTGCACTATATAGGCAACACAGATGCTTTGTGTGGCAGGGCTATTTCCAGATGGTGACAATGGTATATTTTATGTCACATTCCGTTCCAAGCTGGGATCATTTTAAACAAGGGTCTGCTGTATCAGAATCGCAGAGCCACGTTGCAACCCTCGCTTAGTGACAACCCATCTTTTTCTTTTTTTAACTCAACGGGACAGCATGCTGTTTGCCTTGTGGCCCGAGCACAAAGGCTACACAAAGAGCCCAAAAGCTGTTTAATGCCCGTTGCTTACAAGGATGATGGTGTCGAATTGATCAGCTAGAGTCAAAATTAAGCTTTGGTAGGAGGAAAAAGAATGATTAAGTCGTTGTTTGAAAGATAAAGTTATAATCAGAAATGAAACCTTTCCCCTCCCCAAGTACCCAGTGTGATTATATGAACGTGGGGTGGTTTGAAACAAAATACTACTAAACAGAGCTGCCACCAGACCAGATTTTCCAGATGTTATCTTCCCCGTGGGATGCAGTCTGAGTTCCTGTGGGGTTTTAAAGTCAGTGTCACCCCCCGGCTGGAATGAATGGGCTTCCTGTCAGGCTCTCTGTTCCATTACATTCTGTGGTGTCTCCTGGAGCTCTGCTTTACAGCTCTGGTGTCAGATAAGGGCTGTGTAGTAGGCGACAGTTAAGGAAATATAAGTCATGGAGGCAAGTTTTGCTTCAGTGATCCTTTCATGTGCAAAATTCCAACTCTCCGTGGACTGCTACTTTTGGGACTGGGGATTGTGTTGGCCCATATGCATTTTACAGCCAAATCTAAACAACAGACCACACAAGCCTTTTTAAGTTTGGGCTACTATTGCCTTAGTGTACAAATAGGGATGAATGGCATATGAGGAGGGACACACAACCTGAATGTGTTGGTTGTTTTTTTGGCCACCCATTGACTGCCCATGGCCATGCTAATCCCTATGGCCATTCACACCCAGTGCCTTCCCTTCACCGTCCAAAACACCTCCTAAAGGGGACTCTGTGAGCTCGCTTTAATCAAGCCTTACCATGAAACTTTGCTCTCGAAGTTCCTGTCAGTGTTTTTTCAAAGCAGTCTTCGGACAGTTAATGTCCCTCATTAAGAGTTGGCAGGTACACAGTAAAATTGCTAGTCATAATGTTTACCAGCACAGTTACCGTACCAGCCAACTACTACTTTGGCAGTAGGGGTAATGGATTTACCTCCAGCCCGCAGCTGGAGGTAAATCTGACAAATACTGGCAAACAAAACACATGTATTACTGGCATGGGCCAGTAATTGCGGCAAAAAATCCCCATCGAGTCCTGGGCCTCCATGGAAATGGGGACCTACCATGAATACCAGCACTTGTAATCTGCCAGCAGATTAGTGCCGGTAATGGTATTTCTATTTGCCGGTATCCCGGTAGTATTACTGCCAGGATACCGGAAAAACCTGCAATAAGACCCAATTACTTAATTGGAGTTATAAACCCAGTACTGGTGTAATAAAATTGCCGTAACCAGGTCTGCCTTCAGCCACTCATTTCATAAACACTCTGCCTGTCCTTCACTGAAGTCATGTTAAAGACAACCATTAGCAAAGCCTAGAGTTTGGCTTGTGAATAGATATTAGGCATTTCCCAAACACTGCTATTATACGCCCAGCTACGTGCATCATTTTACACCTGCTACCATCAATGTCCAGTTAATACCACTGTGGCTGGACATGGAAAATGAACTAGCAGCTGAAAAAGCCAACTGCACACCACATCCCAAACACAGTATGACTGTGCTGGTAAATTCCAATAGAAATGTGCCGACTGTGATTGGAGGGCCGAGGATGGCATGTGAGGGCAGGGCAGCTGGGCCGCCAAATTTCAGACACCAATTGGGGCCCCTTTAGAACAGAAGACATAGAAGAGTAGGTCGCCATTCCCAGCTCTCTAGGTCTCTGCTTTTAGGTCTCAAGACATATGCACTAGTAGTTAGATGAAATGACCTCCCAATATGTTGTTGCCTGCATTGCAGCTCTAGAAGTGAAGCACCAGTTAAAATATCACCACCCGCCCCGGTGCCGCAACCCCATTTAAGCAGGTGACACGTGTGAGTGACTACGAGCAATCACGCTACATCCGTGTCTTTTAAATAGAGCTGAAAAACGGGCTTTGCGCTGCCCATTTGACATGATTTTAAAGTTGCTGTTCCTTGTCGCTGATGGCTTCTTAGTGTGAAGGAAACATTTCAGTTCTTAGTTTCGAAGAGAGAGCATGAGAGACTACCCCATGGAGTTTAAAGTGGGTAACTTTGCTTTCCTCTCGGTGTTTGTGACAGTGTGCTACTGTGTAGATTGGTATCCAAATGAGCAGTTCAGTGTACGTTCCACAATTGTACCACGCGCCTGCAGCTAAGAGAACATTCCAGCAGTACATTTTGATACACCATGGCACAGATATGGGGTCACTGAACTTCATAATATCAGATGGAGCTGCCTTCCCTTACATTCAGAGCGTGTTTAGCAGAATATCCCACTGTTCATGAGTGAGCACTTAGTGCTGCACTACATATTTAGTTATCACACTGTTTTTTAACTCATGCATAAGCAAACACTGAGAAATGACAGCCCTCATTCAGGTGACAAAAAAAACTTTTAAAAAAACGATCCCATGGTGATGACTGGTCATTCTATACGCAAACCTTCCTTTTATGCTAAAAGCAAGCATACAAAGATTATGAACGCAGACAAGCTGTAACTTTTAAGACCGCAACACTGCGCTTGTTCAAGTCGTACAACTCTTGTGCATGTATTACACTGCTTGGCTTTTTCTAAAAGGAACCTGCTTTGAAAAATATTCTGCCCTGCTGTTTTGTTATTTTGATTTTTATGAGCTTTACAAACTATGTGATACAACTACATAGCAATGTGACACATTGTATGTGTACTGTTCACTCATATATTGTACCCGACACATTTTCGGAGTGTTTTCACTGCTTCTGTATACGGCTCCACATCCCTTATGTTCCAAAATCAAGCCCAAATTGCTTGAAAGTTCCATCTCTTTTATATTCTTTGGGGGAATACTACCAAACCAGAATGGAAGTTGCATATAAGTCAAAGTCTGCCAGAAAAACATCAAAAAGATATGTCTACATGATTAAGGCACGCCTCTGACACACCTCCTTCCACAGCAGCATTTTTGTCCTACAAGTCCTCATCTCCACTACTTTCTTCCCCCACATCAACCATTGATTTTAGCAGGTAAAACCTTTTCAGAAAAAGCTGTATAAAACACTACCCAAAAAAGAAACAAAATGAAAACATTTTTACACATCAAATAAAAAACAAATGAACATAATTAAAATTAAGACATAGATAAAAAGCATACATTCATACATCACATTCTATAATATGTGATAAATACATCAAAGTTGCAATAAACAAAGTAACTTGATTTCTAAATAAGATATGGTTCCAAAAGTGCTTAGTATTCAAGATAAATGTGTCATACAAAAATCGGGTAAAGAATGACCCACTCATTAGATTAAGCTCAGGACATTCAACAGAGAGGTGTGCTAAGGTCTCAATATCATTCTTGTTATGACAATATCTGCGCTCCCAACTCTCCTTTGTTTTTTTGTCTAGTACTCATTAGTTAATAGAATCTTACATCTTAACCTCAAAGTTATTTCTCCATCATCTGTTGGGAAATTCCATTAAGAATTTCGATATTTGAAACACACATTTTTCTTCTAGGCTAATGTAATTAAGTCGTTTATAATTCATTAAAGAATCTCTCCTACATATCCAATCTACAAGACCACATCTGAAAACAGCAGCAGTCATGTTCAAACTTGCTAAGATATTATTAATGTACTTAACAAAGGTCAATGAGGGGAGCTCAACGCAGACAACGCAGAGCAACACAGGTTCGAATTCTGGTCCTGCACTTAGAGACTGATATGATATGATATGGCATTTATAATGTGCCTATAGACAAGTGGGGTTACTGGTCTCCAGTATTGAGTGCATTACAAACTATTAATTAATTAATTACACACACCTTCAGTCAACTATCATTTTAAATCAGCGACGGGCGAGTCAGCAGGGGAGTCAATACTTTTTCATACAATAGCAGCCGTTTATAATTTACAAAGGATTGGAGGGATCGAAGACCTAATTCGTATCAAATTGGAGAAACAGGTAAGCAGTTTGGTAGATTAAAGCAACAAGGCCATATTTTACCTTCCACTTTGGCTCAATCTATTACGTCACTTTTGAGTTCAGCTCCAGAATGCAAACAAGGCATGATGTTTGCATTAATATTATTATGGTGGGAAATATTATCTGGCAAGATTGCATGGCTGATCGATGTTCTAAAATGTTGATAGGGAACCGGAAGACTCAGCTTAATGTTAAGATGTCCTTTATCCTGCTTTCAAACTGTGTTGCTCCTAATTCAGTTGGCTAATAATGACACATTTCTTAAAAAAACTGCCACAGGTCAATATGGTTAAAACAATCATTCTCAGATGTTCTCTCTATGACCTGCTTTGGATTGTTGGCTTGGCGGGTTCATGTGCCTGCTGCTGTGATGTATTTCAAGCCTGCATCTCGATCTCTGCTGCACGTTCTATGCCCTAGGACTCCTTGGCTTATATAGCTGAGAACAAACCTTTTAGGATTATTTTACAGCGGCTTTCATGACTAATAACATTTTCAAAAATTAAATGATCAATCTAATGTATTGAGTTGGCAAGATGGGCAGGTGAGTAAATGCACATCTTGTTGACACTTGACAGTCATAGCATCTAATTCTGTCAGACCAAGCTCAGCTTTTCATTGCTCCAAGGTCCAAAAAATGTAAATTATTTAGTGACATGTTGTGTTCAGCTTTGCATCATTATGATAGCATTACTCAGCATTTTAATAATGCATATTGCATTAAAAACATAACAAATAGGGCTATGTTTAAAAAGGAAAATAAAAATAAAATGCAAGCCTGATATTTTTCTCTTCCCTTGCTGTTATCATGCCGTCTTCAAATCTATAAACGTGGTGTGTCAAGGGGGAGGGGCTTCTAAAATGTGGGCAGGTCTTCAAGTTCAGATTAGCTTCAAAGAAAGGTGCCATTTAAGCTAAAGTGATAACAAAATGATGTGTTATCACTATCGTTTCACAATTTCTCATTACATTTAAATATTGTGAGAAGTGCAGAATTGTGTTTGAATTTAGGAAATCATTGTCTCATCAGAAGTACACATCAAATCGACCTGGCACCAGTATCTTAGGTTCAGCCTGAATACTTGTTGCCGTCCTGCACAGGTTTTCAGATAACACAGATTGTGACGGATTACCGAATTCCGTACTATCAAAGCATTAGCTCATTTTTTAGCACAGGTGCGATGCTAGAGATACTATGGCCGGGGTGTGCAACTTTTGGCTCTCCAGATGTTCTGAACTACAACTCACATCCTCCCTAGCCAGCAAAGTCAATAGCCAGGTGTCATGGGAATTGTAGTCTGAAACATTTGTCGAGCCAAGGGTTAGAGACGCCCTGCTCGATCAAAACGTTTCTTGTGTTTTGCACAGGGTCCACATTTAATATGGAGGCAATAGAAGCAGTGAGAGGTTTATTACGAGTTAAGAAATGCTCCCAATATGAGAACCGCACGATGCCAGGCAACCACCGCCAGATGAACGTCGCCGCTGTCACCACGCGCACCCACCGGGCGGAGAAGATTCAAAGGATGCACTCTGCTTGACGAGCTGTGGGGAGCCAGCACTAACAGCCCGCGTGCAGACCCACGTGCGGGCTTGTCGGCCACGTGCCACATACGACCCCACTACACACCTCACCCCTTAACTAAACAAACTTAGAAAAAAGTCTTTGAACGTCAAACGAACACGTGCCCCTTGCCAAAGTCGTTCCTCTTCAACACGTTGTTGCATATTTCCTCCTACTTCTGAGGCTGCCTTGAGGGATCCACTTCCATCATCCACAAGTCCATTGGGATCACTCCTTCCTTCCTGCAAGACACTCGCTTCAATGCTCTGTTCCACAGCAGGTGCTCACAAACGCAGCCATACCAGGCTGAGGGTCACATGGCCACATTCGAACCCTCCCGCTGTCCATCCGATTGCTTCCCTCAGCCTCATGACGCTTCACAAGCTGTCTCTGGCTCCACATGGTGCTATCTCCTAAAATCACAATACCCATGACTTTTGCAACCTTCAGCGAAGAGGATAAATATGGAACGCCCCCGCCTTCAAACTCAGATTTCTCACCCACACAGTATCCCCCACCTTCAACTTTTCTGCACAGATACGCCTTTTGCTCTCAAACCAATTTTTGTATCTCTCTTGACACTTTTCAGCTCTGTTAATTAACTCTCCTCTGTTCACCTTGACCAGGCCTGAAGTCCCCAACCACTCAGGAGTCAATTCACAGAGTGGCTTCCTACCTCTCAACACCATGAAAGTGGAGATTCCCATGATATAATGGGGCGTGGTTCTTTGCGCCCATATCATGTTATTGACCAATCCTTCAATACACAAGTCGACATTTTTGCTAGATTTAGCATTCCCTTTACAGCTCTATTAAAAGGCTGCACCATCCCATTCTGCCTAGGACAGTACAATGCTGTTGTCTTGTGGTGCACCAGCGTCCATCTCAGATAGTCAGACACCACCTCTGAGTGAAACTGCACTCCATTATCTGTTAGTAACACTGAGGGAAACCTTTCCACTCTGAACACTTCATCAATAAATCTCACAACTGACTTACCAGCAATATCATCTGACCAACACTTGGCCATTTGGAATGATAATCCATCAAAAGAAAAATGTATGTTTTCCCTTGATAACACTTTCGGCAAAGGTCGAATAATATCCTTAATATCCAGCACCAGTTTTTCCCATGGTTGGGCAGGAATGTTTACCAGGCACAAAAGGGGCTCCACCGCCAGATGCGATTTATCACTGGATGCACATGGCAGACAGTGTTTGACTATCGCTTCTACATCAGGGTCAATGTTGGGCCACGAGTTCTCTCTGACCCTTTGATATTATATGATATGACATTTGTAATGCACCTATACACAAGTGTTTCAAGGCGCGATGAGGCAAGGAAAGGGGAACAGAGGGAGGACAAAGACAACGATCTTACTAGGCCAAATGACATTGAGATTGCGCAAGTGCAGGGGAGGGGGGAGGGGAAAGTGCCAGAGGAAAAGGGAGGGGGCAGTGCTGTACATGGGAACAAAACAATAACAAGTGTGGTCAGCAGGTGGCAGGTGCAAGGGTAAGTGCAGACCGCAGGTTTCCAAAAGTGCAGGTAGGGGGACTGTAGGGTTACAGATACAGCCCAAGTGCAAGGGTTGCCAGAAGGCACTGCGGGTGTGTTACTGGGCGGGTAGGGACCTGGGCCCGAAATTAGAGGGTAGCCAGTTGACCAGTGCAGTATCAGAGAGGAAATCAGCAGGGGGAGGAAGAGAGAAGGCAGAAGCAAAGAGGAAAGTCTTGAGGTGCTTCCGGAACCAAATATGGTCCTCCTCGAGTTTTAGAGAGGCAGGGGGGCTGTTCTAGAGGGAGGCCCCTGCCGAAGAAAGAAATCTACCACCAACTACTTGCTTGTAGAAGCGACTGACCCTGAGGGAGTTGGAGGTGGAGGGTGGAGGACCCTTTGCTTGGTCATATTCCTTCCAAAATGACCCTCATGTGCAATCTCCAGAATTAGCTTCCTCATACCCTTAGGGGGTGCAACTTTCTCTCCTCTACAAAGAATCCCATCATCAACCTCTTCTTTCACATGCTCAAAATGCGCGCTAACTCCAGGTGCTTTTGTAACCCAGACTTCCTCCAATATTAGCCAAATTCTTCTAAGTTCCAAATGGGCACTACATTCTTTGCATGACTGGTTCAGGTTTAGTGCTCCCCCTTGCGTTATTTGAGCTATCGCTCCCTCTGTTAGAGGAAGTCGAGGTGGATAATCCACCACAACTTTGCATGGCCCAGGAAAATACACAATTGAAAATAGTACTCCTGCAATCCCAAAGTCCATCTGTTGATCCTCAGGGATTCACACATGCTCCTTTTAAGTGCATGAACCAAGGGTTTGTGATCCGTTTTCAATACAAACAGAACTCCTCACAAGGACAACTTGAAATGACTCACCACCCAGAAACTTGCCAGAGCTTCCCACTCTTCTGTAGAGTAGTTCTTCTCTGCTACCTGTAGTGCTCTGAACGCAAACACAACTACTGTTTCACAACCATCTTTAATCTAGGTAAGGGTCGCACCTAGCCCCACCCCACTCACATCGGATGTTAGAACAGTTTTCCTGCAGGGGTCAAAAATGCTGATAGACGGTGTTCTCATAAATGTCTCCTTAACAAGAGAGAAAGCCCTATCACAATCCACACTCCACTCAAAACTATCATTATTACCTGCAATTCTCTTGGGGGGCATATATGGAAGCAAATCCCTTGATAAACTTGGAGTAATACTCAGCAAGTACAAGAAATGCCCTCAGGGCATCCTTGTCCTGTGGAGCAGGTACATTCAACTCCTCCCGTGTCCCCAAAAGGAGTATGAGACACACACAAGAAGCAAGGCGAGTACTGCTGTTTATTATAATAATGGCAGGGATGGGTCTCGGCTCGTATGCATCCGATGAGACTCTTGTTGTTAGTGGGGCTCGCAGTCCTTTTTTACAGCAGTATGACGCGCTACTCGCGACACCTGGGAAAAATCGTCACAAAACCTATCGCCACTCTGGATTTGGTCCCCGAGTGGTAGGGTTAGTATATGTCCCCTGTGGGAAGAAATGTTAGTGGATAAGAATGGGTCAGGTGGTACACTTGGGCTCTCCCTAACAGTTGTTACTTTAGAATTGTTACAGGGGGACCCTTGGTGATTGGCTAAGAGTACTGGCGTCAGTAATATGCCCCCCTGTATTCTGATTGGTTCTCCCGCAAGCCCCCAAGCCTGGGACCATCGTCGTTCTCAGCTCGCGGTGTACCTTTCATTAGCAACAATGTGCAACTATTTGTTTGTGCGGACAATGGACAGGTCTGCTCATGAGCTTCTGAGCGGGTCTTTCCAATCGCTGTAGGTGTCCATCTTGCCGCTTTGTTGTTGCAACCTGTGTCCCAAACGTGGGACCCTGGCGACTGTCTGTCTCGTGAGCTTGGCACCTTCTCAGTTCGGCCTGGTCACGTGTGGAGAGACCGTAGCTGGAGCAGAATTATGAGCATTAGTTTTTGTATTTCGCCTCTGAGGGCTTGGCACTTACAGGTGTAACCTTGGCGCTGGGCTTGTGCCATGCGAGTTGCAACATTGTGGCCTTGGCTGTGAGCACTCATTGGAGGCTCGTTCTGCATGGTCAGCACTTGTACTCTTGTCGCTGAGAGGATTTTCATGGCGAGGCTCCTGTCTGGGACTCTTGCTTGCGGCCTACTCGTGCCTAGTTCATGGGTGGCGGTACATAATCCATAGTATGGAGGTCGCGGGGTGACAGAGTGTCACAAGCAGCACTAGATATACATGGTGGTGTCGTCATAGGGATGGGTGGCGGGGAAAAGCGTCAGCAAGCATGTACGCGAGCTTTTCATGCGTCTTGCATTTCTGCGGAGCTGTAGAAGGTCTATGTAAAAATAACAACAATGCACGTCAGTGGGTGTGTCAGTCCCCTACGTCATAGCACTGAGTATGTTCTTCGTGTAGGTTGGTGTGTGAGTGACCAGTGTGCATGGTGGCACGTGTGTTCTTGTCTGTTGGCTATGTCGTCATGGCATCTCTAATGATGTGGATACTTATGGCTGTTGTTCTAGTCCAGCTGGTCCATGTCGCAGGCGTCGGCTTGAGCCTGTCGCGCTGGTGGGCACACTCCTCTTATGTTTAGGTTTCTGAACCAGGGTATTTTGTCATCTGGTAGGTAAATGAACTTCTCTCGTGGGGGGTGTCTGGGTCATGATCCCCTAGTCCACAGTCTGGATGAGATTGGGGGAAGGGTGTTATCCCATTCTCCTACTTCAGTCCCCCCTCTGGTCGACTTGTCGACCACAAAATCATCCTTTCCTTTATCTCCTTTCACTCTCCATACTTCTGTTATTCTGGCAAGGTGTCCATAGTGGTTGACATGATCTTCAAATGACCAGTACATATAAACACAGCCGCCGCCTGGTTTGCAATAGACCTATCTTCCAACATAGCTTCTCGGGTTCCTTGGGTTCTCCACTTTCACAGATGGTCGGTCTATGGGAGTGTCCAATATTTGTTTGCGCAATCTCTCACGTTCCTGTATAATCATGTCTGTGTGTTTGTCATCTTCAGCTGGTAGTAGGGTGTGCATGCCGACCATCTCCATCATTTCGTTCGTTGTACGTGCTTTTCTTGCTTTCCAGACCTTTATTACGATCAACACAGCTATTGCCAGTATTATGCATCCTACTACTAGCTTCAGCCCATCTGACAGCCATGAAGGCATCCATGACCATAGAAATGAAAACCAGCTGCCATCTTTCTCTACTCCTTTACTTTCTTCCACCATTTTGGAGTGCATCAGGGCGAGTTGTGATACTGCTTCAGTAAGTGTTCCATTCCCTGCGTCATTAGCAGGGCTGAATGTGCAAAATGATTGTCCTATTTTTGCACAAACCCCTCCTTCCATTGCCGTGAGAAGGTCTAGCACATACCTGTTTTGTAGTGCTACCATTCTAACTGCTGTCAGTTCTTCTTTTATTGCGTTGAATCCATTGAAAGTCGAATTTATAGTCATCAACAGCTCCCATCTGGTGATCTGTAACCATTTTGCATTTGCATATGCCTGCAGTCCTGGGTGTATTATGGATGAAAAGAACATTGCTGCTCTGCTAAATAACCTGTGTTCTGGTGGGATGGAGGTGAGAGCTGTTTCCGATCTTCCCCACAGGTAATTTCCCATCAGGGGTTCTCCTTGTCTTTTCACTCTTGGGAAAACGTTATTGTTGTTGTTCTTGTCGCCTTCTTCTGATTGTACAGATCTTTTCCTCCTTTTGTTCCCTTCGTCCATCTGGGAGAAGTTGGCCATGTGGACATGTTTCTGAGGCACAGCCAGGGATGGCACATTGATGTGTACCATAGTGCATATTCCATTCCATGATGGAGGCAAGGTGTGGTATGCCTTATTGCCGAAGGCCTAATAGTGGTCCATTAGAACTGCTGTGCAGGCACCCCCCTCTGGTATCTCTATCGTTCTTTCACAGTTGGTGTTATATCCCATATCCACATCGCCATTGTGTTGATAGCACAGTGTGGGTGCAGTTAGTGGTAGTATACTTATTGGATCTTCGTCCTTCTCCAGCCACGTCAGCATCGGTACATATTTGACCCACATCGTCCAACATCTGTCGCTGTGCTCTTTTATAGAGGTAATATTTTCTCGTGTTATCATATTGATCCCAGTTACTTTTATTTCCCATCCGCCATTTGTATATATTTTCCCAGTTATTGTTATTAGAGGTCTTTCCCAACACCCTTGTTCACCAGCAATTTCGCTGGCATACCAATCACACGGCAGGTATTGTAACGTTACTTTCTTCGTTTCTCCTTTTTCGGGACCATCCGTCATGTATCTGAAACCTTCAGTATGTAGGCTCCTTTTATGGTACATCAGATATGTTTTGAGGAAATTATTTTCGTATGGATATGTGTCCCTCTTTTTCCATTGAAGTGTTACCACTGTCCCTTGAAATCGTCCTTTTGTTTGCAATAGTGCCAAATATATCAGACATTCCACTGTTTTTGCTGGTACTTCAGTAGCTACAAATGTTCTTGATGCACTTATAGCGTATGGGATCAACAAGCACACATAGCAGTTGTCCTCAGTTGTCTGCTTACCACATGTTATCCGAGACGTGTGCTGAATCTGTGATGTATGTGTCAATTCCCTTATCATCTCCATATGTGCTGCGTTTAACCCTATATTCCTTACTTCTGGGGTTGTTTGTGCCACCTGACACAGTACCTGTTGCAGACGTGGGAGGGGGTAAGTTAGTTTTCGGCGCAGCCATCATATCGTAAGCATAGTGTTTCTGCCAGACAGAGGCAGCCAATAGACCAGTGACAACCAACACACCTATTAACTTTATTACAATAGCTAATCTCACTGGCATTGTTGCTCTTACCTTTGCTGCTGTCCTGCAGCTTATTCTTGTGATGTTAAAGATGCCCACCTGAAAATTCTGAAAATATGCGTTATTTGGTTAGTTTTCTTTTAGTCAAGCTCTGCCTATCAGATAGTCATTTAGTGCCCAGGCGAAAAGCTGCTCCCGCGCTCATCTCAGAGACCTATCTCTCAGAGCTGGTAAGTGCTCGTGGAGATGTGGAATGATTGTTCTATGGCCAAAATGAACGTGTTGTAATACACGCGTACCCTTCTCCTTTTTAGATGCTTTGGTCTCTTTACATGGTATACACATTGGTGTGACAGGGCCTCAGGGGTGTCATCAGCTGTGGGTAGCATTTACTCCAGGGCAGAACACGACTTTAGTCACTTCACTTTTTATACAACACAGTAATATGTGGTACCTGCATGTGTGAGACAAAAAGAGAGCATACATGTGTTTATATGTGTGTGCAGCATTCAAGTTAGACAATGGGCCTAATTACAAGTACTCCGGTCCGGAATTAACACTGACGGTAAAACCATACCGGCACCGTTTCCATGTCCGCCCAATCATGACCCGCGGCCCCGGTAATAGCACCACCCTCAACCGCCACCGCGGAAATAGGGGTCCCTTTAAGTCCGTCTGCACGGAAACCCCTCCGTTACCGTCAACACGAAACACTGTGAGCATCACAACTAGCGCGGACACGGAAATACCGGCAAAAAAATGGCGTAAATACCGTGATCACGGTGGCGGAACCGCCGCCACCGCGAACATGGCGTTATACACTGCCTGCTGAACTGAATCAGGGCACAGGTGCACCAAATCAGCCCAGCTGGACCTAGCAGGCCACTGGGAGCCTACAAAAGGGCCACACCCAGCCCAACACAACACAGAACCATGCAGGCAGCAGGTCTAGTAGCACTGGGACTGGGCCTACTCAACCAACAGGCAGCACTTCACATGGTGGCAGTAATGGCGCAGAGGAGGAGGCGCAGGCGGAGGAGGCGCAGGCGGCAACCAGCCAACCCTGCAGCTATGGCAAACCCCATTGCCCAGCCAGCCCGACTCCGCCGCCAGCCAGAAATACCACGCATCAGGGCCTCACCCTGGAACCTCACCCCAGGACAGATCCACACACTATACCGGCTGGACCGTGCAACAATCCTGCACATCACCGCCATGATTGAGGACAACATCAGCAGCCAAATTGACACCCCTACCGCCACCCCCCGCTCTTGAAGGTTGTCTCAGTACTGCATTTCCTTGGCACTGGCACCTATCAACACACGGTTGGTGAGCTGCATGGCATATCACAAGCCTGTTTCTCAAAAATCCAGGTACAGGTACTGGATGCCCTGTTGCGCTATGTGTCGGAACACATAGCCCTAGCCCGCACCCTCCCCGAGGTCATTGCCACCAAGTTGGCCTTCCATGCCATAGCAGGCATGCCAAATTGCATAGGCGCAGTTGACTGCACCCACGTTGAGCTGACAGTACCACGTGCAATTGAGGCGGTGTTCCGCAATAGGAACAGTATCACTCTTTGAATGTCCAGATGGTTTGTGATGCCATGCAACTGATTACACACTGCTGCGCACGTTTCCCAGGCTCATCACATGACTCAATGGTACTGCGGAATTCCACGTTGCCACGGTACATGGAATGCTATGCCGGACAAAGCACATGGCTATTGGGTGAGTACAGCTGACGATGCTACAACCCTGTCGAAGTGGTGTGTGTGTGTCCAGGCCAATGAGCATTGTGAGTGTGCCGCTGTGACCGCACATGCATCACCCCCCTTCCATCTCCCAAATACACAGCAGATGCCAAACATCATGAAGGAAGACATGACAGGGCACCACAATGTGCCAGTGCACACGCTGGCACAGCCAATCCCGTCACTGTCCCATGAACCTTGTGCCACTGCAGACACCTACCCTCAATTGAAACACTGCCTCAAAGGCACGAGAGGCGTGTAAATGAGACGACGTGTATTTACTACTTCCGTACAGTGGAGTCACTCTGCCATGTGTGGACAGCACTGCACCGTGACATGCACACAATCAAATGTCACCCGCAGGGCACAGTAAACATGCAAGTTAATGTGTAGGCCCATATCCAGTTAGCGACATACATCGTGATGCCCAAAACATACCTCCATACACAGCATGGTACATATGCATGAATGAATGATGATACAAGAATGCACAGCAGCAGATGAGGACATGATGCCACAAACACTGACATGTTCCCCCATCTACATCCCATGTAGGTGATGCGGGATATACACTCACGCCATGGATGATTACACCTGTACGGAGACCAAGGAACAGGCATGAAAAGGCATACAATAGGGCACATATCCGCACACGTGGAATGATTGAGAGGACATTTGGACTGCTGAAGGCCTGTTTCCGCTGTCTGAGCAGATCTGGCGGATTACTGCTGTACAGCCCAGTGAAGACGGGTAAAATCACGCTCGTATGTGCCATGCTGCACAATATATGCCTGCGCAGGAACATCACAATGCCACCAAACACAGATGAGGAAGATGGGGATGGGGATGGAGATGGGGATGGGGATGGGATGGCACCGCCTCCCCCTGGGGGTCCACATGATGGCCAGAGAGCAGGGGATGCCCTGATTCGCATTTACTTTTGAGTCACAGCACATTCACAGAAATGCACGAACATGGTGACGACAATGAATTAATAGTTGCACTGCAAAATAAATGATCAATGTCCACACATGTATGTCTTGATTCGAAATGGTGATGTATTGATGTAATAACAACAGGGAAGGAGGTGCATCGGTTAGGGAAGCTGTACACCCGGGGCCACCCACCACCCAAAAGTGCCCACCCCCACCCAGGCCCCATTGTTCAAACCCCCAAAACTACCTACCCCACCACCCAAACGTGTCCACCCCCACCCAGGCCCCATTGTTCAAACCCCCAAAACTACCTACCCCACCACCCAAACGTGCCAACCCCCACCCAGGCCCCATTGTTCAAACCCCCAAAACTACCTACCCCACCACCCAAACGTGCCCACCCCCACCCACACCCTTGTAGTCCACATGTGTCCTGCACTGCCCCACACACATGCCATCACTTCCGTGTGCGCTTCTGTGCCTGTGCAACCTTGCCCGAGGGACCTGTTAGCCTACTCGAGCGCCTCCTTGGACTGGCAGTAGTGGAGCTGGATGGGGTGGTTGTGTTTGATTGCGCAGAATCTGGGATTGAGGGCATCCGTGCCAGATTTGCCTGTAGGCCAACCAACATGGCCTCTACAAGCCTGGAGGTGTGGTAGTTGACCTCCCGCACATGGCGTGCATGGGTCACTATAGTGCTCGCAAAGCGTCCGATGGACCTCGACAGGCGACGCACTGAGGCGCTGTAGCTCTCCCTCTGTAGCCTGGATTCCTCTAGCTGCCTCTCCACCAGCTGGGTGAGGGTAGCCTGCTGGTCCTCCATCCGCTGCATGCGGGCATTCAGTTCGGCCATGGATGGGGTGGGAGACCTCATGGGACTCCCCAGTGATGTGGGGCTGAACTCCAGCTCATGGAAGGAGCCCAGGTCTTCCAATTTGGGCATCTCCCCCTGTGGCCCTGTTTCCGAGTGCTCTTGCGGGGCACTGTTATCACTGCAGGCCGCCCCCTCTGCAGTGCTGCTGCCTTCGGTGTTGTGTTGGGTGGCCATGATAGGTTCCCGTGGCACCTGTCTAGATTCAGGCAGTGTGGAGATGGTGGGGATGTTGGTGGTGGTGGTGGGCCGCACATCTGTAGTGGCTGGTAATGTGGCCAGAGGTTCAGAACTGCTGGCAGCATCCTCCTGTGTGGTGGCGGTGGCTTGTGTACTTGCCGGTGCAGATTGGCTGGCCTGTTGTGCAGTATCACTGTCACTTGAAACGGCTGTGGGGACACAAAGGGCATGCAATTAGTGTTTTTATGGTGGCAGATGGGTGCATCACATGCGTCATTAAGATTGTACATTGAATAGTGTTAGTCACATGCATCTGATTGCTGATGTATGCATTCTGTGATATTGGTTGCCATACGGATCATGATGGGTCCTTTGGCCCACACATGCACTGCCTGGGGGGGGTTGTTAATGGGTCCTTTGGCCCACACATGCACTGCCTGGGGGGGGTTGTTAATGGGTCCTTTGGCCCACACATGCACTGCCTGGGGGGGGTTGTTAATGGGTCCTTTGGCCCACACATGCACTACCTGGGGTGGGGGGTTGTTAATGGGTCCTTTGGCCCACACATGCACTGCCTGGAGGGGGTTGTTAATGGGTCCTTTGGCCCACACATGCACTGCCTGGGGGGGGGGGGTTGTTAATGGGTCCTTTGGCCCACACATGCACTGCCTGGGGGGGGTTGTTAATGGGTCCTTTGGCCCAGTACTCACAACTGCATATTTTCATGTGGCATCATTTGTTTGGGCACTTACTGGCATCTGCAGGTGGGCTCACTCCTGCCTCAGCCTCCCCGATCCAATGGATTCCCTCTAGGTGGAGGACGCTGCTGCAACGCTCCTCCCATGCTTGCAGCCTCAGTGGGGAAGGGGGTCCTCCGCCTGTCCCACTGCTGCGTTGGCGGTGCGTGGAAATGAGGTTGCGTACCCTCAGCCTCAGGTCGTCCCACTGCTTGTGGCAGTCCTTCACGCTCCTCGCTGTCACGCCCACAGCGGTGCCCTTGCGTGCAGCTTCGGCCCACACCTCCTTCCTCCACTGCTGTCTGGCACGCCGTTGGTCGGCGCTGAACAGCATCTCTGCGTTGTCCACAATGTGCTCCACCAAGACGGTTAGCTCCGCCTCGCTGAAGTGCTGTTTGCGCTGCCTCTGAGCAGGAATCCTGGCAGACATGCTGGTGGTCCCTTTTGGCTTCTCAGAGTTAGGATTGTGCTTGTGCTGGCTCTGGATGGCAATGGATTGTGCTTTTATATGATGGCCGCCTCTCTGTTTCCTGTTTTGGCGATCATGGTATTTCCGGTTCCGTGTCCGTGGCGGCAGAGGCGGACACGGGTTTTGCGCCACTTGTGGCTGCGTTATTTCAATTTCCGTGGGGTTTTCCGTGATGGCAGTAACAACGTTTCCGAGTCCGTGTGGTGCGCGCGACCGACAGCATGTAATTGGACGGTTTTTCCGCAACCTTGCGGACACGGAAATGTTTTTACCACCGTCACGGATTTTGCACGGTCCCGGACTGGCAGGCTGTAATGAGGCCCAATGTCCTTTATTCGGTGATTGCACGGATGGGGCTGGGCGGGGCAGAGGTTTGTTTGCTTTGAGATCTCGTGACCATAGGGTGGGCAATGGGCGATTGTCCAAAGTCTATGGCTGTGTCTGTGGCTGGGGAGGGGTCAGGGTCAGTGTCACAATTGTCCTTTGTTGCTGTTGCTGTGTCTTTGTCTGTCGTTGGTATTGCTGACGCTGTTGTTGTTGTGGTGGCCCTGTCATCAACGCGAGGGCGGGTCTGGCCTTTGTAGGGCTTGACGTCGTGGAGGTGGTTCCAGACTCTCTTGTAGGCTAATTTAATGGCTCTGGGAGCCACTGCTTCCACCAAGTCGGGCCCCGTGAACCTGGGGCAGTTCCACTTTCTGTTGAAATTGCCTAGGAGAATGTGGTCTCCTTCTGCAATAGTCCACTGTTTTCTATGCTCTTGTTCCTCATTTGTTTCTTCTGGTTGGGGATCTTTGACCCGCCCCGCGTGCGCTTGAGTTGTTGAGAGATAAAGGCAACACTAGTAATCAAGGAAGATACGTATTCGTACATTTCATCACCAAAAACATTTGCAGAGCTGTCATAGTCGGTGAAGGCCCTTGACACTGGTATTAATGGAAGGCACATCTGACGTCCAGTCACCACCTCGTGGGGAGTGAGGTGGTGATCATATCCTGGCCTATTCCTCAGCTCAAACAGAGCCAAGTGGAGGCAGTACAGCCAGCTTTCCTTAGTTGTCTGCTGTATTTTGACAATCTCTTCTTTTAGCAGGCCGTTCAGGCGTTCACAGATACCGTTGGCCTGCGGGTGGTATGCACACACAAACTTATGTTTCATACCAAGCATTGCAGTTATGTGCTCGAACATCTCATTGGCAAAGTGTGGGCCATCGTCTGATCGCAGCACTTCACACACTCCCCACCTTGGGAAAACTTCCCTCACCAAGAATTTAGCTGCTCTGAATGCGTCTGCATGAGAGCAGGGTCCAGCCTCAATCCACCTTGAAAATGGGCACACTTCTACAATCATATATCTTTGTCCTTGACATACGTTGATCATGCCAACGTAGTCAATGTGTAAGTGCAGGAAGGGTCCTTCTGGCCAGGGTATAGTACCTTTTATCACATGCAGCGTGTGACCGGCTGTAAACTGTTAGCACGTTAGGCAATTGCTGATAAATGTTGCAACATGTGAATTTAGCTCGGGACAGAACCAGGCCTCCTTTATTCGTGCTGCAATCACTTCCTTCTGTGTGCTGGATGGTGTAACTGAGCTAGGGTTGTTTTCAATAGTGCTAGGGGAATCACTACCTTTCATGTATTACTCTGACACCACAATGCATCAGTGGGAGACATTGTGCATCCCCTTTTTACCCATAGCTCCTTTTCTGCTATAGGTGCTGCTGCGTGTAATTCCAGTATCTGTGTTTCAGGGATGTGTGCATACCCATCCTTCATCAACATTTGTCAAGCTCCCACCCTCCCTCCTTTTTCTGGGGGGTCCACATTTCTCCAAAATACGCAGCATGTTTAGCATGTGTGTCTGCTGTTTCGTTACCTTTTGAGATAGGGTCACCCCGTTGGTGAGGGCCTCACACTTTACCAGGGCTATCTCTTTCGGGTCATCAATTACTTCAATTAGTTCTGCAAGTAGTAGGGCATGTTGTACTGGCATACCATCTGCTCTTCTGAACCCTCTCCTTTGCCGTTTTATTAATCCTGAGTGTACTGTTGACGTGACGTATGCACTGTCGGAATATATTGTTACTCTTTTATCAAAGCTCTCTTTTAATGCCAAAATTAGGGCCACAAGCTCTGCGGCTTGGGCCGAGTAATGTTGTGGTAGTTGAACACACTTTACTAGCACATACATCCAGTCTTCTGTCAACTTAACCACTGCTGCTCCTGTCCTTCTAACACCATCACTTTGGTCGATCGTTGATGACCCATCAATGTACATTATTTCTCCCCCTGCTAGCGCATTTTCCTCAACTTTTCTTGTGCTGGAGTAAAGTTCAATGGCTTGTGTGGAGTCATGAGCATAGTCACCATCCTCAATTACCTCAGCTATGAATCTTGCTGAGTTTACATTGCTGCACCTTACAATTGTCAACTCTGGCCTGGAGAGAATAATTTCATAACCTGATGCTCTCTGGGTGGTCAGTGTGGATTCAGGCTTGTTCAAGATGGCGAAGAGGGCATGTTCCATGAATAGTGTGGTAGGGCACCCCATTGTTATCAATGAGGATTTTTCCACCGCAAAGGCTGCGGCGGCCAGGCTTTGTTCGCAAGGGAAGTGACCTAACATTACAGGGTCCAAGTGTCCGCTGTAGAAAGCCACGGGCTTGTGTCCCATGCTTGTTTTCTGTGTCCGCACTGCCTTCATTACTGCCGAGTTGCAATGTGAAAAAATGAAAATTTGGTGTTCATGGTTTGGAGTGGCTAGCACAGGTGCTGTAGATATGGCGTGTTTCAATTTATCAAACGCCTCTTTCATTTCTCTTGTCCACCGCAACATTTTGTCCCCTTTTTGTGCTTCTCTGAGTGCTTCGAGCAGGGGCCCTATGTATGAACTGTAGCCAAAAATCCATGCCCTGCAGTAGTTGCATAGGCCCAGAAATTGCTGTAATTCTCTAACTCCCTGTGGTTGTGGTATGTTGGTTATGGCTAGTGCTCTTTGTGGTGCAATGTTCCTTCCATGCCGAGAGATAAGTTGGCCAATGTAGAGTACCTGTTCCTGACAGTACTGTAACTTTTCTTTGGCCACCTTGTACCCCTTCTCAGCTAACACTGTGAGCATCTTTACTGAGTCCTTTCTACAACTCTCTTCACTGGTGCTGCAAATGATGATGTCGTCAACGTATTGCAGCACTGTGCTCTCCATCTCAATGTTTCCCAAATCCCTCTGTATTATTCTGTTGAAAATGGATGGTGACTCACAGTACCCTTGAGGCAACCTTGTATGTTTCCATTTTGTGTTCCTGTATGTGAAGCTTGTTAAGTCTTGTGAATCTGGGTCCAGAGGTATCGAGAAAAATGTGTTTTTGAGGTCAATCACGGTAAACCATGATGGCTCTGCCCGTATTCCACATAGTATGGTGACTGGTTTTGCTGCAATGAGGTACTCTGCCTCTACAATGTAATTCAAAGGCCTAAGGTCCTGTATGAAACGCCAAGACCCTCCTTTCGGTTTGCGCACTGTGTACACAGCCGTGTTGCATGGTGATTCTGATGGTACTAATATGCCATTGTTTATCAGGGCTGTTATTGTTTCATATATGCTCTCATCTGCCTCTTTTGATAGTGGGTACTGTTTCACCCTGGGTAATATTGCTCCCTTTTTCAGTTTTATTTTCACTCCTTCAATGCTCTTTATGCAGCCAACGCCATATGGACCGGTGGTCCACAGGGATGCTGGTACTGCTTCCAGTTCTTCCTCATAAAATGGTACTGGTGTAGAGGCAGGTGCCTCTAGTGCCATTGCCATTTTTAGTGCCACTTGCTTGTATGTCACCCTCAACCAGATGTCAACACTCATCATAAACACCATCTCACCTTCTCCTTTATTGTCTGAGAAGAGCTCCTTATCAGATACCTGTGTGAGCCTGCACCCCTCAGCCAGTGTTATTACTGCTCTCCAGGCCCTCCCCTCCCTGTCTTGAGCATGTACTGTGATGTAATTTGCAGTTGCCATGATGCTCTCGATGCTCACTGAAATTATCTTTCCCTCTGGTTCACTTGCTGGGGTCTCTGGTCTGAACAAGTATGCTGCTGGCCTTCTCCAAATCTTGCCCTCAATTCCAGGCATCCATGCAAATGCCATGTCTGTTCCATATTGCAACATCTCTCCATCTACAGGCTCAGCCCGAGCTACAGTTTTGCCACAGTAAGCTTGCAATATTTGTCGTGCTGTGAGAATGTTTATTCCTGGTGTGGAACAAATTATGCTGTTCTCCGTGAAGGAGATTGTCATATTTGATCTGCTCGTTATGTCCCTCCCAAGTATGTTTACTGGTGACTGCTTCGAGTACAGAAGTGGAAGAGACATGTCATGATCTCCTATAGATAAGGAGATGTTATCAGTAAAGGGAACCAACCCTCGAGCCTCAGAGAATCCTTGAGTGTACATGGCTTCGCCTGACAATTTAAACTTCCCTTCCCTTATGCAAGACCTAGTGGCCCCGGTGTCAACTAAAAAGGAAACATTTTTGTCACCTATCGCTACCTGTATGCGTGGTTCCTCCGCAGTGTTAGGTGTTACAGATAGGATGGGACACATCAATGACATCTGTGGGCTGTACTATTGTAGGTATAGTGACTGACCGCTCCCTGTTTAAGGGTTGTGGCCCAATATCGTCACATTCCCCAGCTGTGTATGCTGTAGTTCATTAGTTGTTGATACTGCATTGTCTTGTGCTTGTGTGAGCTGTTGTACCGGTTGCACTTGATGGTGTAGTGTTGCTATCGTCTGCTGCTGTTGTGGTGTGTTTGTTTGTACCTGTTGCTGTGGTAGTGTGTATGTTTGTGTGGAGGTGTGTATGTTTGTACCTGTTGCTGTGGAGGTGTGTATGTTTTTACCTGTTGCTGTGGAGGTGTGTATGTTTGTACCTGTTGCTGTGGAGGTGGGTGTTGTAGTGGCACTTGTTGTTGTCGTAGGCATTGTTGTATACCCTGTGGTTGTCGAACCTTTTGTTCTCCAGCGTGGTCTTGTTCCCCCCAGGCTGGTTGGGTAGGCCTCATCCTGCACGTGCGTGACATGTGCCCTACCATCCCACAGATACAACATATTGGTGGTTCTCTGGCCTGCCATGGGAAACCCCCTGCGTTGTCTTGGTATCATTGCTGTCCGTTTTGGTAGTAGCCCCTGAACCCTCCTTATTGTTGTGCCTGTTGGCCATAGCCCCTCCCTCTCATAATACCATCCCTCGCCCTGTAGTTGTTACAGTATCCATTTCCCATTTGCATGTATCCTCCTCCTGTGTATGCCGTGTATGGTGGGGGCGGGGGCATCTGCTGTGTTTTTACTTGTGCTGGCTGTTGTAGTTGTGCTTCATGTTGTTGTTTTGTGTCTTGTGCACCCGTGACCTGTGTGGGGGTGTGTGTTGTTATTATTGCTCCTTCCATGGCATATTTGGATAACTTCTTTTGTACCAGTTTTGCCTTTTCAGCCTTCCTATCTTCCTCCTTTTGTTTCATCTTTTCCTGCCACAGCCTGCAGTGGTGTACTGTAATCAGTTGTATTTCCGGACAGGCCTTAACTTCCATAACCACTATTCTCTTCAGCTGCCTTTGAACTTGCTCCGGGAGCCCCTGTATTAGTATACGGTAGAAAATTGCTAGTGTTTTATCCCACGGTTCCCGCGTTTCCAAGCGCCACTTCTCCTGAATCTCCTGGATGTAATCAACAGGATCCTCATTCTCACGCATCTTGCGTGACGTTATGTCTGACGTGTCTGGGTACTGAACCCTTAAAGCCTGCCACAGCGCATGTCTGCAATTTGCAAATGGCGCTACATCATGTGATGTGTTTGTTACTGTGACCCCTGGGAAGCCCGCCCTTTTCCAGATGTCATCTGCAGCATCCCCCAGTATTGATATTAAGAGCGCCTTTACGTCCCTCACCGCTAGTTTTTGTCCCGCAGTGTGTTTTTCCATCTCATATATCCACTTGCTGCTCCTCCACTTAGCGATGGGAGTCTGCATTTAATATTCTCTTTATCGGCATGCTTCCAGGGGACATATTGTGGTCTGGCCCCTCCCCTTTCCAGAAGTGGCATTAGATTGTACCCCCTCATTTTCCCCCGTGGCCATGGGGTAATGTTGGTGTATTCATCCTCATCCTCTGTGTCAGGTAATTCTTCAATCATATCAATAGTACAGCGGTCTGTTTTTCCATCCCTTCCATCCTTCCACCCTCTCCTGTTACCCTCTTCCCTTACCATGGGCGTGCTCGCCCATTCCTCCTGCCTGCATCCTGGGAGGTCTTTAAGTCTGTCGACATATGGGGTGTGTGCAGGGGTGGGTGTCAGTGGGTGTGGTGCTAGAGGTCGTGTTATTAATGTGCTTAGCGTTTGTACCGGTGTCGGTGGTACTAGTTGTGACGCTCTACTTGCTATCTCCTTTACCTTCTGCTTACCTTTCGTATCTTCCTCCCTTCTTTTATGTCTCGTTGCTCCGCTCGTTGCACCCTCTCTGCTATTGCCTTAATCCGCTCTGCTTCCTTCTTCCTTTCTTCCATTCGTTCTTTCATCCTTTCCTGTTCATCCTTTCCTGCTCGTCCCTATTCTCCTTTCTCTCCTTCTTTCTTCCTCGTGTTTCTTGCTCAAACTGTCTAATCAGTTCACTTTGTGCGTCTCTTAATTCATCCAACCTCTCCTCCAACATTTTTTCCTCTGCCTGTGACAGTTGACCTTCTCTTTTCTTACTCACCTCTGTCCCTGTCTGTGTGTCACCCATTTCATCCTTTTCCGTCCTTCTCACTATGTCCTCTTCTTCCCCTGTAAGTGTCCCTCAGAGTTTCAGGAGCACCTGTGCTGCTACCCATTCGTCTGGTCCTATGGTTGCGATGTGTTCCCCACTTCCTTTCCCCCTCGTTGTTCCTGCCTGTGTGGAATTTAAGTTCATCATGCTGGTCACCTCCTCCCCCCTCTGGTAGCTATCCGTAGGGGCATACAGTGGAGGGCTGTATGTGGGGTTGGAGTACTCCTCGGCGGCCGTCAGTTGTGGTCTGTCGGCTTCTCTTAATTCCGTTACTGGGTACAACCACACTTCTTCCTTCTTCACTACCTTTGCCAGAGGCATATAGTCTGTCCCTTCCTTCCTCACCTTCTCTTCTGATACCTTACCAGGTCCTTCCTTCTTCTTCTTCCTCCCGTCTGCGCATAGTGCGTTGCTGCTCGCCGTGCCCATGCTCTCTTCGCTGTCTTTCTCTTCCTTCACTCCCTTCATTTCCTCGCTCATTTTCTCCTCTTTTGCCCCTTCCATAGTAAACATTCCCATTGTCCCTGGCCTAGCTCCTTGGAACATCTTCCATAAGTTGAACACTTCTTTATGGTGAGTGAGCTAATTTCTTTCCCTTTGTATGCATTGTGTATATACGTCAATAGCGAGTTTTGTGTGTATGAGTTAAAACTGCTGTTAGGCTGCCATGGTGTCAGTATTTTGTTGTCTGCTCCTTGTGTCCAGTCGATACTGTACTTTATAATTTTCTCCTTGTATGGTGATAGCGACGTACAAATGTTTTGGAGGGGTGTAGTTAAAGCATTTCCCCTCACTTCACACTCCGACCCGTAATATGTGGCCATGTTACAGCTTTGTTTCCACAATATCAACCTTCTTTACCTGGCCCCGTAAAACTGGGGACTTCCGGCCATCCGCTGAAAGGTAATACAATTGCAAAATATACAGTTCTCTTCCTTTATTGTTTGTCCCCCATGATGTTACCAGTATGGCCCCCTATGGCCGTTGCGCATGGAGCCCCCTGCGGCTACGTGCCCTGTGTGGCGTGCTTTTAGAGCCGCCCCACCTTTCCTTCTTCTTCAAACCTCTCTCTCCCCTTTTCCAACCCCCTTGCTGAGCGTGACCAGCGTTCTCCGTGCGGGACCCTCTCACCTCATCTACTCCACCCTTCCTTTGTCCTATCCCCCGGCCACTCCTGGATCAACACGAGATGGTCTCAGTGTCCTATACAGGCCCTACGGGTGGCATCACCAACTTCTGCATACTAATACTGGTAAGAGAATTTTCATAAGATCAGAACGCGCACAATATGCTTAACCCCCTCTTATCTTCTTTAACCCCACAGCTGTCTTCCCACAATACCAATAGTAGAGAATGCAACAATCAATTAACTCATTACAATTAGATTGCGCACGCTGGGTCGCCTCGCGTGTGATACGCCCCTTCTCCTGAGGAACTTAACCAGCCAATTGTCTTCCACACTTGGGACCAAAACTAGCTACCTCCTGCGGGAAAATGTCCTCTACCTAACGAGCTTCAACACTCAATCGGTAGGGATCCTCGTCTATTCATTGATCAAAAACGTCAATTCATAGGAAAGCCACACACCCCCTTTACAGGTGCCCGCGACCTGGACAAATCAGTGCCTTCGAACAACCACACGTGGTACCTTTTTGGCTCCACCCACCTTGCTCTGTGACGCGGTAGAAGACGGCCCTCTGTCCCGCTACCGCTCACTCGTCTGTCAACACTTATTAATCAAATCTTTTGCAACACACTGTAAAACACCTCCCGCTACCCTTACTACAATTCCTCCCCCCTCCTGCACAACATTACATTGCTTGTTGGGTGTGCCATACTCACCAAGTCCTCTTGAGGCGGGGCCGCTCAACTGCGTGCACCCCTCCAAAGCGGCTCGCCACCTCCCCTCGTCTGGACCACGTCTGGACACTTGCCAACCGCGAGCGGGATACTTCTCAATCGGCTCCCGAGGGCCAATATCCGGATTGCGCTGTCCGGTCTTCTCGCAGTTCCGCGATGGTCCTGTAGTCCTCAAAAGGGGACAACGGCAGAGGAGGCCGCGCTGCCAGGTCGCCTCACTGCAAAGGGCCTTGGACTTGTGCTACCAGGCCAACAGACATCAAGCGATCTCAGCAGTGCCTCCAACTTGTCGGGGTGATTCTCCCGGGGCAGAGCCGTCCGCGGACCTCCGGGCTGGGGAGGCCCCAACTCCTCCCGTGTCCCCAAAAGGAGTATGAGACACACGCAAGAAGCAAGGCAAGTACTGCTGTTTATTATAATAATGGCAGGGATGGGTCTCGGCTCGTATGCATCCGATGAGACTCTTGTTGTTAGTGGGGCTCGCAGGCCCTTTTTACAGCAGTATGACGCGCTACTCGCGTCACCTGGGAAAAATTGTCACAAAACCTATCGCCCCTCTGGATTGGGTCCCCGAGTGGTAGGGTTAGTATATGTTCCCTATGGGAAGAAATGTTAGTGGATAAGGATGGGTCAGGTGGTACACTTGGGCGTCCCTAACAGTTGTTACTTTAAAATTCCACATTTCGGGTCGGCGCCGCCCCGTTGGCAGGTACCGTACCCCGGCCCCTATGGGGAAAGGACAAGAGACATTTCTGGGGAATAATAAGGACATTTAGAGGGATCGCCCTCATCACTACTCACCTCGGCAGTTTAACCCCTCGACGCATCGCCTTCATTCTGCACCTGAAATAAAGGACAGATCACAGGTTAGAAAGACAACATAAAGGGGGCCTCACTTGAACTTTGAACTTTCATACTTACGGCGCATCGCTCAGGAAAGTCAAGTGGATTTTGCCAGCGCCATTCTGAAAACCAGTGAAGTAACTGGACGAACGCGCGCCCCTGCACCAGAAGCAGGATGGAGAGTTCATCCATCCAAACTATAAGGTGAGCTTAAACCGGGGTTTGGAGAAAGTTAGAGAGGAACAAAGGGGGAAAGGGGGGAGCTAGCACACTATTCTGCAGACTGTTAATCCCCTTTCTCATCTGCAGAAGGATATTCCTACGGGCCAGGCAAGCACGATTTGGAGGTCCTGTCCAATCGGTGTTCCGGGTCCTGTGCATCACGCTAGAAGAGGCCACAGCAATCCAGACTAGACCAGCGCCCCCGTGGGAACCAGGTGAGCGTTACAGAGAATAACACATGCCGCTCCATGACAACATTGATTTATAGCCCAATCTGGCCAATCTCAGTGGCCTGGTAGACATTACAAACATCTCCTTCCCCATCTCCAATGGAGGGAAATGGGGAAATGGTAAAGATTAAAATATACAGCACCCTTCCACTCCCAGGCAGTTAAGTAGAATGGCTTGTTTCCTCTATTGGTCAAAACTCTTGCCACTGATTGCAGTAAGATATGTATCAAATATCGTCTTCCACTGTGTCCATGTAATGGTTGGTTCAGCAGGTGTAGGTGAAAAGGCTGGCAGAGACTGTATGGCGAATGCTGCTCCGCCCTGTTGAGAGCAGGAGGAGGCCCCCCTTTAGAGGACGGTACAGCTCTTGCCAAGAAGGAAAAACAAAAATAGTCACAAATCCTTCTTCATCATGGTAACCAGATGGCAGCAAACACCAGTTCCTGCGTCCTCTGCATCGTTGCACACTTCCACCACTAGATGGCAGCTCTGCTCATGCAGGCTCTGTGCCCGTATCGAAGAACTTAGGGCAGGGACCTCCGAAAAGGAATGTTTCTGGATCCCATCATCATCGCCAATATGTTGCGGTGCACACAAGCAGACTGGAGGCAGGAGAAGTAGGGAGAGGTTTATTAGGAGGTAAGTAAAGCTCTCAACCTGATAGCCTGGACGTCCCAGGCAACCACCATCTGATGCACTCAGCTCGATGAGCCCTGGGGAGCCAGTGCCAACAGCTCGCGTAGGCCACACGCCTTATAAGACCTCACTACAGGTGACACACAACTTGCCAAACAAAAAACTGATATCTTCCTGTGGGCTGTTATTTTTCCTTCACATACGTATATTTACATGTTCATTATATATTTTCTAATTCATGCACATCCAAGATGAAAAATACCCGGTCATTATATTTTTTCATATGGATCATTCTTCAGGTAATTTCAAAAGAAAATATTTCAACGAACATTAATAATTATAGATTCTATCTAGCTAGTTATCTACTTCATACCCTGCTTCATTCTATCATATAACCACATTTTGTTGCTCACACTCTAGTTTGAATCCTAATGTTCCTCTTTCCTTCTTCTCAAAGCAGCCACAGTATAGTGGTGTGTTGTTTTCACTTTTAGTTATGAGCCAATATTCCTGGCTAATAAAAACTTCTCTAAAGAAATCCTTTTTGGTCATGCACCAGGCTTTTAATAAGAATGAAAAAATACTGCTTATGCGCCATCTCCTCACTAGTATTGCTTCAACACTGCTAGGCATTACACAATTCCTACATTTTCCCTTTCCATTTTAGTATAACCACTGGCATTACAGGAGGCCCTGCTGCCTCTGCAGTGCGGGGTCCCCACCACTACATGTCCTGGGAGGGGGGCCCCTTTGGGCTAAAAAAAGGTTGTTTTTTTGTAGTCACTTTGCCTTCATAAAGAAATTATTTCTGTTACAGGAATTATCGACAATACCTCACCCCTGACTTCCATTACACTTCCCCACACGGATAAAAGGCGGGGCATGAGAGCAAACTCTGAGCGAGGCAAAACACATGAGGTGCCAAGATGACAGATGAATGAGAGAAGAAAGATGGCAAACAGAAAGGGATCACAAGGAGGGAAGTACCCTTGACCTTTTTGACAAGAAACCGTTGCTTTCATGAGTCCTCAAGAATGGAAAACATAAGACCAGGAAAACAGGCTGAAGAATCATGCATTGCATGTCAGAGATACCCAGGGCCCTCCCGTATCAATAATTAAGGCGGGGAGAACCACCAGCCACTGTGGTTCTGACCTTGGCTCCAAGAACAAAGCAGAGTCAGTGAAATCAACAGAGCCTGTGAGGTGGGGAGACCGATACAAGACCAGTCTTTGTTGAAGCCAAGGTTGCAAGCAGCAATATTGTATGGCGAGCGCTGGACGAACATTGTTAAAATGTGCGTGATAAGAGACACAAGTGAAATTAAACTGATGATGAATGAATTAACTTTAAAGTAAGCTACAATACCTTTGACAGAGTGGTCCGGCACCGTGATGGTGCTCATTTGAAGGTCTCTGTAAGGTATCCAGCTGAAAAGTAACGGAAGTAGATAAATTTGATCCGAGCCCAGGGGAGGGATATTATTTGAAAGTGAATGAATACAAGTGAATTGAAGTGATCCTGCGACGGGTCAAGCAAAATCGCACGCAGAGTTGTAAGTCTTTGATTTTTATGAAATAGAGAAAGTATGGAAAAATACATGAATCTGGTGTGAGCCCGGCAGAGGGAGACCAGTTGAAGATTTTGTGTTAAAGTGGGTCTGAGCCCGGCAGAGCGGGAACCGGGTGAACAGTGAATCACCCAAGAAGGTCTTGTGTTAATGTGGGTCTGAGTTCAGCGGAGGGGGACCCGGGTGAAAACAAAAATCACCCAAGAAGTTGTACATGAGAATCCAGTGGAGAAAGGAACCTTTGAATGTGTGTTTGTCGTATCAGGCCCTTTTAAGTAAGAGACTTTGGTACAGAAGGCCCTGAAACTGAGATTTGAACTTCATCCTTGTGCTAGAGAAGCTCAAGACTGTGCTAAGCTTGAGTGTGCCGCCTTGTCCCATGCTGAAAACGTGTGGAGGGGAAGCCAACAGCTTGAATATCCTGACATATCACTTTTCTTTTGCATAACATTTTTTCCCACACTATTTGTATTTAGAAGTAAGGATTGGCAATAGGTGTATTAATATAGGCCCTTTTAATTTGACAAGACACCACTAGGACTGCATTATTATTATTTGATGGTCGTAGCTTGCTCCCATCTTTAGATATAGGATTAGATAGGCATTTTTCAAACCCAGTTGAAGTTCAATAAACACCCTTGAACTGTGATCACTTGTGTCTGTTTTACTGTTTGATACCATGCTTTGCTTACAGGGTGCACACTTGAATATATGGGTGGCTGCCTGGGTGTACCTGAATGATGAAAGGGAGCATGCTTAAATGTGTAGGTGGCCACCTGTGTGAGTGTATGGTGAAAGGGTGCACACTTAAATGTATGGGGAAATGCCTGTGCACACTGAAATGTATGGGTGGATCCCTGGGTGTGCCTGTATGGTGAAACTGTGCACACTTAAATGTATGGGTGGCAGCCTGGGTGTGCCTGTATGTGTGGCTGGGTGTGCATGTATGGTGAAGAGTGTGTGTTCAGGGGTGCAACGAAACCAACATTTCTCAGGGGGGGTAACCCTTCAAATGTTGGAGGTGCTAACTTCACAGGTGGTGGGGGAGGGGCAAAGTATTTTGTATTTGACTACAGGTACTAACAGTGAAATGCTTCATGTTAGTAATTGCTGGGTCTTTGTTTCAGCGAATCTCATGTGCCATTTAACATCTGTATCCTGTTCTGTCTGGCAACAGCTCTGTAGGTCAGCCAGTATGAGTCAGCATAGCCCAAAATTTCAGGGGGAGAGCATCAAAGGGGGGGGGGGAGACTGATGAAGCACAGTCAGCTCAATGGTATTACGCCACTAGTTGTATTTATTCCCTTGTTTACTTATTGCAATCTTCATTACCCATAGCCCTACTCTTCCTCATCCCAGTACTTTTGTATGAGGCACTTTGACTCATACTCAAGTACTGGGATGAGGTAGAGGGACATGGAGGTAATGCCTGTCTTAGTTACCTGTAATTTTCATTACTCCTAGTCCCGTAATTTTCATTACTCCTAGTCCCAATCATCCTCATCCCAGTACTTTCCAATGAGGCAAGGAGTCTCACACGTAAGCACTGGGACACAGAAAAGGGAAGTGGAGGTAATTCTGGGCCGAGAAGCTGATTTTGGGGGTTCGTGGATGGGGTGGGGTGGGACTGGGATTGTGCGATAAATTGTAATGGTCATCCATGTCCAGGCTAAATAGGCATGATGTGTGGCATTAGTGGCTAGAGAGGCATTTTGGTGTAGCCAGTGTAGTCTTTTCTTAGTTTGGCTTGACTTTTTTTAACTGTGCATCTCTGATTAAGCAGTCCTGCTATGTGTAATTACCTGGCTAGACTGGCATTTGGCTGCTGCCAGTCTAGCTGTTTCTTACTGCAGCATTGTATATTTTTCTGGGCATCTGTGATAAATAACCATGATAAGTGCTATTCCTTCGACTGCCATTTTGGTGCAGCCAGTCTAGGTATGTCTAAATGTGGCCTGGCAAGCTCTACTGTAATATGTTATTACGTGTCTAGACTGGTCTACATTGTGCAGCCAGTTGGACATGTTTTCATTGTGGCATGTCATTTTTTAAGAGTGAACATTATATTAATTAAAGAATTCATGTTCCTGTGCACTGTTGGTTACTTGCATGCATTGGATTTTCGGATTGGTGTTACCCTACAAACAATTGCAAACACTCTGGCCTTTTAGCCAATTTTTTCAGAAAGTCTGCTGTATAATGCATTAAAACACATATTTATATATTTCTCCTAGAGCAGTGTGCGGCGTATCCCTGCAGCAGCACGTTCGTGCATATTTCGCAAGCGTGGAAATCTAGGCCGGCCCAGAGTGTGGCGCGACCTGTGATTCGTGCAGAGTTGGGGGAGGCCCTCAGCATTGTTCGCAGTGGGGGCTCCAAATGTTGTGCTACACCACTGAGTATAACATTTTGAGTAATGTGCACATGCATTTACTCTTTGTAATCAGCTGAATCATGCCTCTGTTTTCGCGTATTCATTATTCATCCTAAGAAAGAAGTTCATTGTGGCTCCCCTTTCTGCATATTAATGTGCCAACTTTATGTGGTGTTACTCTCAAATCACAGGAATGTGTTTAATTTACATTACTCAGTCATTTCGTTTGGTTGGGCCGAGCCCAACAAAGGAACCCACAACCGTCATTATACACCTGTTTTTGTTTTCTATCTGCATCACCTTTGAATGCATTAATTATTTCTACGACTTTCAATTTTAATCTCTTTTCCAGGAAATGACTCACCTCTGGAGATTACTTTGATTTCTGATATCACCTTTGTTTTCCCCAATTGTTTACTTTATGGATTGCGTGGCTGCACCCACATAACCTATCACCAGCATACATTTGTGAAATTAAAACGGTACATTTTGATACACTTTTTTAATGTGATTGCTTTATTTCATTATTACAGTCAATGCAGCTCAGACCTGAGGAAGTCCCCATGATTTATGGGTGTCAGCATGTTTGTGGATGATCCATGTGAAATACATTTACTTGAAATGATCAAGTATATTTATTTTCTCTTTAATGCCACCATTGGCGGAGTTGGAATCTTCCCTTTGTAATTTTGCATCCGTGACCAATATTGAGTGCAAAGCGAATCACCCTCCCAATGTGACCAGCCCTGATCCCTCACCAATGCTCTTGCTTCATTCGGGCCTGCCTAGCAACAGGCTGGTGGTCCATTGTAGCCCATTATGCCTCCTCCCCGCCCTCTCCAGCTTCCCAGATCCCCCCCAACGTGGAGGATATTGCTATATTATAGTGACCTATGGGAAATGGCAGCAGCTGTCCTCCCTCATAAAGCCCTCGAAGTAGATCCATGGGTTAACCCCAAACTCTTCCTGAGGAATTCCCGGAAACATTTGAAAGTTCATGGGACCTTGGACCACAGATAACTTGCGAGATTAGGTCATCCTCAAATCGGTCTCCCTATCGTATACGCATTAGCTATGACTTCCTTATCATTTTGTTCACCTGGTTGACTGTCGGCCAAAACGTTGTTGAAATCATTAGCCATATGTCTGTCTTGAAGGTGGATTGCAATAATGGCTTTCTTCAAAGTGTGTTCTGTGAGTCCCCAATGTACTAACTTTCATCTGAAAATCTTGGCTTCTTCTCAGAGGTTGAACCTAATCTTCCCAGTCACAGAAACTAATAAATCATGTCTTTCAAAATGCACTTGTTTACTGACATCAAGTTCTCCATCGCAAACTATCAATATATGTATCAGTATACACCCATATCTCTATCTGCAGCATACACTGCCAATCTCCATTGGTTTGCTGGCAAGGCCCAATGACTATTTGGGCAGAAGACTTAGGGAACTGACATGAAGGCCACCGTTACATGAACGTGTCTTAATGGTCATTGATTTCTCCCTCCTATAGAAATGGCCATTTGGAGCTGATGGGCCCAACAGTGCAGACCAATGGGCACAAAGCTATTTATATTGTTGATCTTCAAAGGACCCCTCCCAACCTATCAACCTCAAAGGTGTGAGGTGGGCTTACTATGGCACAACGTGCAAAACAAGCAATAAGTGTGCCGTAAACCTATGTGGTGACTGTCATGTAACATACACAGTGCAATATAGAGAACCCTGAACTTTGCAGTGACAGTTCTCCCACTAAGTAAATATATGACATTATCAGAACATGACACTCTTCTATGCCACTACACATATAATCCAGCATGTGGCCATGCTATTATAGCATTCTCAGGGACGGCCTATGCTGCACACGAATTATCTTAGCAGTTGTGTTCACCTCATGCGCATTGAACATTGTCCACTCTGGGCTCTGTCCCTTTTGATAGTCGGCTGAGCAAACACTGATTTCACTCTCTGAAGTCTGTCATGCTAGTGAAACATCCAATGGACAAAACAAACTTCAAGCTTCAACAAACTCACCAACTAATTTGAATTCTTCCATTTAATTTCAAAATAACACCTACATGGGCAGACACTTTTTTGAAGGGCCATCATGCAGTTGAAGTTTTCTAATCAGTAGTGTGCTGTGGTTATTCTTCATTGACCCGTGGGCATGCAAGCTATCATAAATTCCACCCTTATCCCTTATACCATGTCTTACCTTTACAAATCGTTCATGTTCATTTAACCTTTCTCCAATTTTTGCATCTCCTCTCCTCTGCTGCCCTCCGCGATTCTCTCACTCTCCAATCAAGAATGGGCCCATCAAGACGTCTATCCTTCGGTGCCAAGGCTTGGTGACGTCTCATGGGCGGTGTCAAAGGAAAGGATTTATATGGAAGGGGTTGAAGCAGAAGGTTGTTTGGGGGGATCTGAAAGAATGGGAATTGGAGGTGGCCTCTGATGCCACATAGGTTAGAGTGACGTCTAAAAGAAGTCAAGCAGGTATGTGAGGATCTGAGGGGGGGTGTGGGCTGTTTGGACAGAAAGATATGGAGGAGGTCTAGCAAAAGGTGATTTGAGGGAGTTAGTGAGGTGGGGCTGGTTTCAGTGCAAGTATAAAAGGGAGCAGATAGATTGATTGGCGAATCTGGTTCTGGGGGATACTCTTATTGTGCAAGTCGGGAGTGAAGTGAAGGGACTTACTCACTTTCCAAGACTATCCCCACTTGTCTGTTGCAGTCTCTCAAATAATAATCATGGAGTGTGATGCACCACCCCAAGCAAACAGAGAGGGTGACACCAACGAATTGCATGGCTTGCTGGTGGTGAAGGGGCAGCAGACATCTCTGGTAGAACAGATTTCTCAGAATCTGACACTTTTACGCCAGTGTATATAAAAAGCTATCGTAAAGGATACTTTGGCCACTTTGAAAGATCGATTCTGGTTAATACGCATCAGAACCCGCACTGAATTAAGGAGGAATGTTATAATGGCTCCTTGGACAAATTGTACTTTCGGAACCTTCGGTACTAAGAGTGGAGAGCTGTATTGATATTTTATGGTATCGTTGAGGGGTACTGGATGGGTCTCTATTAGCTTGACCCTCTCTTGCTGACTAAAACGCTGCGACTGCCCGCTCTAGAGCTGAGCAACTGTGGTGGCAGTGAGATGGAAGCACTCCACCTCCACCACGCATTTCAGGAATCAGCACCTCCCTGAATCCTGATTACTGTCCATATGGAGCGCTGGAGCTCGATATCTGGGGAGGAGTAACACATGGGGAGCTAGTTGGGAAACAGGTGAAACAAAAACATTTTTGTAATTGTGTATGTGTGTGTATGCTTATATGCATGTATGAGCGTCTGCGTGCATGCATGTGAGGGTCTATCTGTTTAAGTGTGCATGTGAATGAGAGGGCAGTGTGAATACAGTTGATGTATGGGCATGTGTGTGTGTGTGTGTGTGTGTGAAGGAGAATGCAGCGTGAATGTTCTGGGTGCGTGTGTGAATGACGAAGTGCGTAGCTGTGTGGGTAAGTAACCAGTGGGAGAGTGGGTATTAATGTATGTGTGCCCGCGAGGCTTGGCGCATGTGTGCTTTCTTAAAGTGGCATGGCATGTTTTATTGCCATTTTTGTGCAAAGCCAACTTGATGAGTGCTATTACATGGCAGTTAGGGTGCTCTTAAATTGTAGGTTTGCATTTGAGGCATTTGTTTAGCAAGCAAGGAAATGTTTCCTTAAAGTATGATTGGACTTTTGCTGGTGTTTGGGGCACATTCAGCATGATGTGTGTTTTGCACGGTGGGGGACATTTGTGCAGCCAGCACAGAGATGATGTTTTCTTACTGTGGCATGGCTTTTTTTACTGGTGTTAAGGAAAAAAGCAGACATGTGTGTTGTTGCATCCCGGGTGCAGTCATGCAGCTAACAAGGACATGTTTCCTTACTCTGTGTCAGGAATCCAGGCAGTACCTCCTGATTCACTTTGCGTTTTCCCCGAGTGCGGGATTCCTGTGTCTCTAACACCAATCACACGTTCTCGTTTATGGTCTCTTGCTAAACTACACACACATGCTTTATCACGGCAAGGCGGTCGCTATACTAATGCATTAGCAAGGAAGAATCCTATGCCTTTCCATACTTGGTGGAAGTTACCTTGGAAACTGGGACATAAACATTAGTTGCCCAATGCTGAAGTCTCATTCCCTCATCGGAACATCTTCACCCTGGTCATTTCCAAGTCCTCCTGTTGCTGACGCGTCGGGTGTGTCACAGGACTTCAAGGCCAATTAGGCGTATGCGTTCCGTCGGGTATAGTCATCTCCCTGCTACTTTCTGACTTACACGTGGCATTCCACTTCACTGCTGCACCCGAGAAACTGCTTCATAGCAGCACATGGTAAGATTACTCTGACTGCATTCCTTTATATCTTTATTGTGTCTTACTCTTTCATTAAAACTGAATCTATAGCTTCTTGTTTGTCACTAGATGTTTCAGAATTCTCCTGACACCTGTTGAAAAAGCACTCCATTGCCCACAACAACATAGTGTTCTTCTTTAACCCAATTCAGGTGGGGTTTGCTTTTGTATCCTCTTGCATACCATTTACTAAGAAATGATTGTTATTAATTACGAATTCCTTTCCATTTCTAGGAGTTATGCAGCACGTGTTTGGGTTCATTCTTCCAAGAAATAGATCCATTGGTATCGGTCTTTAGTACCATACACAGGGTTATATTATCGGGTAGAAATCATCAGCTACACTACGTGGGCAATATTCCAGGCTACCTCTGACATAATCAGAAGCCACTATGGACCCAAATGAGACCTTGGCCCAGATTGTGTAAATGTTTTCAGAACTACACACCAATATGGCTACTGCTCATGCCTCTACTCAGCAAAGTATTGATGAGTTGCAGGGGGGCATGCAACCACCTGGCCCGCCAGTCCCAGACCCAACTCAGGCCTCAGGTTCTGGCATGGCTGTACCATGACAGGATGCAGGACCTGTCTACATGACCGCCCGATTTCCTCTGACCCAACCAGAGAGGTTCAGTGGGGATCCCCTCACATATCGTACCTTTTTGAACCAGTGTGGTCTGCATTTCTTATACAAACCCTCCTCCTTTCCAGATTCCAAGACTAAGGCTGCTTTTGTATTGTCCCATCTGGGTGGCACTGCAGCATCTTTGGCCAATCCATTGCTGGAACAGGGTAGTCCATTGTTATTTGACTGTGATGCCTTAATTGAGGCAATGAGTCAAGTCTTTGATACTTGGTACAAGACTCAAGCAACGGATCTAGGACTTTTGGGGTTACATCAAGGCACAACTCCTCTATTGGCTAATTTGGCTAAATTTAACCAACTCTTGGCCGAGGTGGGGTGGCCTGAACACAAGACGGCTGCTTTGTTCTACAAGGGATTGTCTGATTCCTTGAAGGACATCTTAGCCACAATGCCTATTGTGCTCACTACCTTTCCCGAACTCCTAGACATGGTGCTTCAGATAGATGCTTGAAGAATGGAGAGGAAAGGTGAGAAGAGAGAATTGGTGCCACTGGCTATGACATCACCAACTCCTACTAGTGGTGATCCTGAACCTATGCAGATAGGTGCTGTACGGGGTCCTTTAACCATCAAAGAAAGGGAGGCCAGAAAGAGGAACGATTTATGTTTCTATTGTGGTTCCTCGGAACATCTATTGAAGGCTTGCAAGAAGAAGCCAAAGCGTCAGGGAAATGCCAAAGCTCGCCAGTAGAGGGGGTCAAAAAATCGAGCACAGTACCTTTGGACTCCTTAGTTTCTAGACCTTTTGTCATTCCCACTCGATGTTTATTTAAGCCAGACCATGAGGGGATCGTTGACACAGTGCTCGATTCAGGAGCTACCAGCAACTACATTGATGATACTTTCACCCGGAAATTGGGCATTCCAGTGATACCTATGTCTCAGCCAGAGATGGCCAATGCCGTTGATGGTACCACGTTACTCTCTGGCTTAGTTACTAACAAACAGTTGACCTCACTTTAATCACCAGCTCTGGTCATACAGAGACCATAAGCTTTGACCTAATCGCTGTTCCACAATACCGGCTGATATTGGGGTTACCCTGGTTAAGATGCCACAACCCGGTAGTAGAGTGGAGGTCGGGTGAAGTTGAATTCATGTCTGCTTACTGTGAGGCAGTTTGTTTATCCACTAACACTGATCCAAGTACTCCATGTCGACCGCTACTGCAGGTTTCGTTCTCCGTAGGCCATTACGAGCCCCCCGCTGCCAAACAAATACACTAATTTCTATGATGTTTTTGAAGCAAAAGGTGTGAAGACTCTTCCGCTGCACAGACCATACAACTGCCCCATTGACTTGGTCCCTGGAGCTAAGATTCCGGCAAGACGTATTTACTCCCTTACATTAAAGGAGGATGCTGTCCTGAAGGAATACATTGATAAATACTTGCAATCTGGTTTTATCCATCCATGCTTCTCCTTCTCCAGCAGCCTCTCCGCTGTTTTTCATACCAAAGAAAGAAGGTGATTTACGGCTTTGCATTGATTATCATGCTTTAAATGTCATCACCATTCGAAATCAGTATTCGATTCCGTTAATCTCTGTACTACTGCAACAGTTAGGCACATCTAAGATTTTCACCAAGCTTTACTTATGAGGAGCCTACAATTTGTTGAGAATCAGAGAGGAGGATGAGTGGAAAACAGTGTTCAAAACAAAGTACGGCCTCTTTGAATATTGCGTAATGCCATTCGGATTTTATAATGCTCCTGTTACCTTTCAGCACTTTGTCAATGATATTTTCACGGACATGATGGATCGCTTTATACTCATATATCTGGATGACATACTGATCTATTCTAATTCCTATGAGAACCATGTCTGTCATGTCTGTCAAGTTTTGCAACTGTTGCTTGATTTCTCATTATAAGCAAAGCTAGAAAAGTGTGAATTCCACGTTACCTCTGTTGAATTTCTCGGATACGAGATCACAGACCAAGGAATACGAATGAGTACCACCAAGGTCAAGACTGTCCTTGATTGGCTGGTTCCACAGAATCTGAAATCCTTGCAGTACTTCCTCGGATTTGCTAATTTCTACAGGCCTTTTGTGCAGTCTTTTTCTGAAATTGCGGTTCCTCTCACTGCTCTTACTAGTAGCAAGAAGCCTTACCATTGGGACCCTGCAGCTAATCGTGCTTTTGAGGCACTCAAACTGGCCTTCATGACAGCTCCTGTATTCCAACATCCAGATCCGACACAACCTTTTGTGGTTGAGGTTGATGCTTCTGACACCGCTCTTGGTGCAATGTTATCACAATACTGTAAAGACTTGCATACTTTACATCCAGTGGCATACCATTCACGCAAACTCAGCCCAAATGAAAGGAATTACACTATCACTGAGAGGGAGATGTTGGCTGTTCGGGATTCCTTTTTGGCCTGGAGACACCATTTACTTGGTACTTTGTCTCCAATCCAGGGATACACCGATCACTACAATTTAGTTTCCTTACAATCTGTACAATGTACCACAGCCAGTCTTGCACATTGGCCTGATTTTTATTCTGCATTCAATTTTGTTATCACATATCTTTCTGGCTCTAGGAACACTAAGGAAGACACCTTGTCATGCATCCCGGGGGATGATTCTCCAAGTCTCAGTCAGGGAACCCTGTTACTTCCGCATCAGGTAGTCTGTGGTTGCACAGTGAATCCGTCCTTGAGGATGCAGTTGCTTACCTGGGTGGAACAGAACATACAGACCATTAAGAACGAAGGTTTTCAAGTCATTCAGTCCTTGCCTTATGTTTAGGATCAGATCTATCTGCCACATGATACCACCCGGTCTATGGCATTACAGTGGTGTCACGATTCTAAAGTCTCAGCACATCCTGGTACAAGAAAAACCCCGGAACTGTTGTGCAGATGGTGTTGGTGGCCAAATATGACTACAGACACTAAACGATACATTACATCTTGTGCGGTATATGCTCAGGGTAAGGTCTCTCATGCTAAACCTATGGGGCTGTTGCAACCATTACCTGTACCTACGATTCCTTGGTACCTGTTATCTATGGATTTCATTGTGGATCTGCCCCTCACACAGGGTTATGACACTATATGGGTCCTCGTGGATTATCTGACTAAATATGCTTTATTCATTCCTTGTTGAGGCTTGCCTATGCTCCTGTGCTAGCTGATTTGTTCATTTCCCATGTTTTCAGATGTTTCAGCTTACCCAGCATCATTGTAACCGACCGTGGGTCTCAATTTACCTCACGTTTCTGGAGGGCAATTACTGGTTCTTTGGGTGTTGATGACCGGTATTCGAGTGCGTTTCATCCACAGACTGATGGGCAGACGGAACGAGTCAATGCAACTTTGGAGCAGTACCTGCAGTGTCTCTTGCTTCAACATCAGGATTCCTGGCTCTCGTTGTTGGCTATGGCAGAGTTTGCATATAATGACTCCTTGCACACAGCCACCAGTTTCACGCCTTTCTTTACGCTGTATGGATTTCACCCTTGCACTCTGCCATTGCCACTCACACACCTTCTAGTAATCCAGCTGCCCAATCATGTGTTCAGTCCCTGTCTAGGCTAAACATTGGTATCAGGCAACATTTATTGGAAGCTCAGCATCGCACCAAGTCCTGTGCTGATACTCATCAAGTGAAATCGCTTTTGTACAAGAAGGGTATGAAGGTCTGGTTATCCACCAGACACTTGTGTCTACCTGCTCGTAAGTCCCTCTTACCTTGCTTCACCGGTCCTTTTGTGGTTACTGAGGTGATCCATCCTGTGGCCGTTCGTCTTCAGTTACCAGCTTCTTGGAAAGTGCTTTCTGTGTTCCACGTTTCTCTTCTCAAACCTTTGCATGGGGGTACTAGGCTCTTGGTTCCTGAACATCCCCTACCTGTCGATGGTTCTGATGAATGCGAGGTCAAGCAGATCCTTGATACCAAGGTACGGAGGGGCTGATGGATATTTTTGGTTGATTGGGAAGGTTACGGTTGTAAGAGGATTCAATTCAGCACTACAGCCAAGTTAACGCCTAGTCTAGAATACTGAATGAAAACCCTTATTGATATATCTTTAGGTCCAGTTCATGCGTCCTGGATGACTACCCTTGTATAACACCCCTCTCTTGGAATCCCCCTGACCCCACTGAGCCAAGAAGTAATTCTGTTTTGCAAGTTTAAAAGGTTTATTTGATAAATTAAAATATATATTATATCACGCTTTATAATAAATTAATAATTGAATCTCACACTTAATCTGATATGATAAATATTAACAACGGAGAATCTGGCACTAGCACACTTCTTATAATCACTAATGAGTTGACATGAAATGGATAAGGTAACACACTGGTAAATAGGAACAAAAGTATAATGTGGTAAAGGATGCTTTATGTAAGCTCAGTTGGATGCAATATTCAATGAATGCAGTACAGAAAATACGCAATATGATTCAACCAGACAATGTAATCACTTTTCTCGGGCTATTCCCTCCCCCCCTCTTTATGCAATGCAAGGAAATGGAAGGAAAACACACAGTCCTCAGAAATGCAATCAACTGTAATTCAGTTCAATCCCAGCAAGCTTACAGAAAACAGATAGGAGTTTTGAAAACACAGGCAATGCTTGGATATGTGCTGGCAATGAATGAGAAATATGCTAAATTTGCTTTTAATTCCCTTATAGAGGTTCAGGGTGAGTGGTATCTAGTTAATATTAGTCCAGGCTCACACTAGCAATGATGCAGGGATAGTTAGCAGGTTAAACGAATTTCTGGCCAATGGAAAGCAAACAGCAGCAGTTTTTACATGTGAAGAAATTGCAAATCGCGGTAAAATTCGCGGATGCGCCGAGCGCTATTACAAAGGAACCGCAAGGACGATCTCTACCGTTTTGGGGTCCTAGAAAAGCCTGGGATCTCAGCTTCCAAATGAAAGTTATTGCAAGTCTCTAGCCCAAACGGTTGCGGAGATATGAGTAATTTAGTAAAGGTCGTTTTTGGTTTTGTAAATTTTAAACGCACACTTTTTCAAAATGACAAGTGACAAATTTTTGCAGCTAGAATGACAGGTGACAGCTAGGAGGCAGTTCTACTTAGGTTAAATAGATTGAATTAGATGAATTTAAACTAAGAGATGTGTTCTGAGTTTTGCTAAGTACTCACAAGAGATTTTGAACAGGAAAGCGACTTGGTCACGGACTTCAGTCTGGTCAGGTCTTTCCGGGTTCTGCTCACAGCGCCTGGCCTCTGGAACTGCTCACAGGGGTCTGGTCTCTGCTAGGCACCGGTTCTTTGGGTCTCTCTGCTCTGGATAGATTGAAGTCTCTAGTTTGGCTTTCTGGAGTTTGATGGAGGTAAGTATGGATTTTTCCGGCAGAGCTTTCAGCGGCAGATGAAAAATGAATCTCCCTATGTGTCCTGACTCTCTGCTTTTTATCTGTTTCTTGAGAATGGGTGTGTGTGTTGCATCACTAGACTTGCCCCTCTCAATCGTCATTGGTCAGCTTTCATTCGTCCCCTTGATTGGGGGAATGAAATGAAGTGTCATCATGATGAGGTCTGTTTATGATACAGAGAACCCACCCCTGTCAACTTTACACACAATCTATATCTGACCTAAAAACATATTTGCACAGGTACACATTTGTTTAAAATTACATATACATGGTGTGGCTGAATTTAGCCATGTCTATGTCCAAATCTGCTCATTCTCGGAGCTTGCATTCAAAGAGTGTACATAATTGACTTTTTAACTGCTTTTCCAATTTCCGACATGGACCCAACTTTACATACATGTGTGCAGGGGGTAGGGACATTAACTGATGAAGTTTCAGATTTTTATCATGCACACATTTAGAGTAATATCCACTTTTCCGCTAAAACCCCCCTGAACATACCACCGGTTCCTACCACGTCTTAAACTGTGGGCAGAAAAATCACAAGAATTATGGTATCATTTATAAAATTTTCACATGTCCGCTCTATGAGTTATTCATCTTTTTAAAGTTATGTTCTGGCTCCAAAGGGGTGTGGTTTACCCTCAGCACAAGGTTGAATTTCTGGTTCTTTCCAGTTCTGCCAAGCCAGCTTGCTCTCACAGGCAGTGCTCCTCCCAGCTTCTCCAGGAGGAAGCCACTTTTTACGACGTCTGTAATAAAAAACCCTTGCCTGAGTGGAGAGGGCTTTGTTCACTCTCTGCAGAGCACAGATAATTCAATTATCAGATAGATGGCATATCCTTTGTGTGAGCAGCAAAAGGGCAGATGGCCTGGGAACACAGTGGTGACTCAAGTTTCACTGCTGCTGGGGTAGTTGCCAGGCAGAATTCAGTTCCTTAAGCCGGACCTTCAGCTAACTTTTTGTTGCTTTTAAAATAACTTGTAATTTTACACATGCAGCTAGAATGCTGATTCTAAGTGCAAAACTATGACATTTCAACAGTTACAAAGGCATGTGACACCAAACATAGGTCACTCATTTAATTTAACATTTTCGATTTTAGTGTCTTTAAATCCAGTGCAACTTAAACTGCTGCAATCCACAGCTCAGCCAGTCTTGTTATAAACCTTGTCTTATGATCTTCATTTCCCAGATTCTGTAGGCACACAAAACTCCATTCTGCCAAATGTCTGCTGGTGTTCAGTGAATATTTTGCACATGTTGCAAGGTTTGAAATAGGCATTTTGCTTGCCTTCAGAAAAACACACAGAGTGGTTTTAAAACGCCGGCTTTTGGATAGTGGTGAGTACTGGTACTGCACCCATTTTTGGGATTTAAGAAATGAATTCCCCACAATTCTAGGTTGCATTTGGCAATCAGCATTGCCATTCCCAATGGTTTCAGACTACTGTGCGGGTAGTCCAATGGTGGTTTTAAAGCGCTTTGAAGCTAACCGGCGCTACTGTTTTTCCTTTGGCAACCCATTTCCCTCATGGCAACCCGGCCTTTCATTCTCGCACTGGTGGGTGGCAAGTGAGGCAACCATTTTGGTGGGCGCACAAACTGCGCAGCTTTCCTGGATTTCAGCGCACATGTGGGTTTTCCGCCATCTTGAATTTTCTAAACCCACAGCACCAAATGTTGTAGCAGGGTAGCTTAAACGTGGGTCAGGACACCCAACAAGTCCCCCCCACGCGACTGCACTTTGAATTTGAGTCGATGGGGAGTCGCGTGCACAAGGGTTTTGACCCATGCACCGGTCTGTCCGCATAATCTTCTTCCTCTTCTGTAGATGACACAGTTCAGTCTGTAGATGACACAGTTCAGCGTTTTCTTCTCCATCCGGTACTGATCGATCGGTTCTCCTCGCCGGTCCTGATGGGAAGATTGGGCGGTACCCCGGGCCCGTTGCGTCTCTGCTCCCGGTCTCCGGATCGTTCTTCTTGGTCATCCTTCATGGTTTCATCTCTCCTAGGATGATAAAGCAAAAGCGGCAATATCTACTCATAGACGTTTTTCCACCACTGTTGAGGTAGTGGGGCAGCATATGCATTTTATCATAACGAAACATTACATTCTTATTTTAATAAAAACAGTATGACTAAGAGACAGTTTCATACAATCACAGTATGTTAGAGACTAGATGTGGTATGTTTTATGATTGGAACTGAATTAGTCTGATACAGTACCCGCTAGGATTCCAGAGGATTCCTCCAGTTGTTGCAGAGTGTGCCTGGGATGGCAACATTTCAACTGGTTTATGTGGACCCACTTGTCTTCCCCCTCTGCCGAACCGCCTTTGGGGATGCGGATCTTGTAGGCCACAGGGGAGATCTTATCGACGATCTCAAAGGGTCCCTTCCATGTAGGCAAAAATTTGCGCTGCTTGGCCTGGTTCCTTTGGAAGTTGTATAGATAGACCCGGTCTCCCACCTGATATTCCTTCCTGGAAGTTTTCAGGTCATAATGGGTCTTCATGCTATCAGTCGATCTTTCTAGATTCCGCTGAGCATAAGCAAAAGCATGTTGGAGGTGTTTCCTTAAATTCTCTACATACTCATGAGTAGTGGAGGCATTTATCAGTGTCTGCTCTTGGGTCCTGTAGAGCAAATGCTGCGGAAGCACCATCTTGCGCCCAGTCATCAACTCAAATGGTGACATTTTGGTTGCAGATGAAGGGGTAGATCTGATGGCCATTAGGACCAGAGGTAATCGGATATCCCAACTTGGCCCAGAATCTGCCACAAACTTCTTTAATATGCTCACAATTGTCCGGTTATATCTCTCTACTGCCCCAGAAGAAGCTGGTCTGTAAGCAATATGCAGCTTTCTCTTGACCCCCAGTATCTCCCACATCTTTGTCATTACTTCACTGGTGAAGTGGCTACCTCTGTCTGACTCACTCCTTTGAGGTAGACCAAAACGGGAAAAGATGTGGTTAATCATCAAGGCAGCTGCAGTTTCTGCCTTGCAGTTTGGGGCTGGGAGACATTCCACCCACTTGGTAAACAAGCATGTCACAGTCAACATGTACTTATTCCCCCTAGCCGAGCGAATCACAGGGCCTACAAAGTCGATTTGTAAATCTGACCATGGCAGGGTCATTCCCCTCTTTTGTAAAGGCGCCCGGTGCGTGAGGGATGATGGCTGAAATTGTGCACACACAAGACACCCCTTCAAGTATTGGTCGAGGTCCTGCCCCATGTGTGGCCAGTATGCAACCTCTCTTAAGATTTCCAATGTTGTGTGAAACCCCCTATGACCGGCGGTGGCCGCATCATGGGCGTGACTTAACATCAGGCTTCGGAATGAGGTAGGAACCACCCACTGATCGTGGCCAGCTTTGGATTTCCTTACCAACAAACCGTCTTGGATCCGGAACATTTTGGGACATTTCATCAACACTCTTAGGTCCTCTTTCCCAATGTAATCGGTATCCGTCAGGGGAAAGTTCTCAGGGTCCTCAAGGTGCTGGTAAAATTTACCAATTATTGGATCCCCCTTCTGAGCAGTAATCAAATCAGCATCAGGGGTCTCCTTACTCCATTGTGCAATTGAGAGGTTGTTGTGAGCATTTGTCTGGGACCTAGTGATGGCAGTGACCTGGATTTCCCCCAACAGGGACTCAATCTCAATTAGATCCCCTTGGATGGCCCCGGTTTTGGCCAGCTGATCAGCTAAGTCATTTCCAGTTTTGTCTGGTCCCTCTACTTTGGAATGACCCTTGATCTTCTTCCAATAGATGGTCATCTCATTCGAGGTGACCAGATCATCAATGTTTTGGATCAACTTCCCATGTTTCAAGGGTTTGTTGTTAGCACATAACATGCCTCTGGTTTTCCAATTAACCAGGTGCTCCACGAACCCGTTCCGTACATAATCCGAATCTGTGATTATGACCAGTTCGTGGAGTTGATGCTGGACAGCAGTGAGGATGGCCTGATGCACAGCCATCAATTCTGCCACCTGACTACTTCGGGGACCAATTTTGTATCCAGCGGAGGGTTCTGGGGACTCATTCACCCATGCATTCCCTACGCCGGCCACCAGTTCTTTCTCCCCGTTGTTGTCGACATGGTAAGAGCATCCATCCACATACACAGTGGGCATTCCCTCACACTTGTCTTCTTCAAAGACTTTGTGGGGGGAATTAAGGTATGCCTCCATGTTGTCCTTTATTTTTAGACTTTCGTCCTCGAGACAGTTTTCTCTGGCACAATCATGCAAGTCAGCCAGACCTTGCGCGAGGGGACTCTTCTTGTTTTGGCCATATCTGACCTCCACAGGAAAGCCTTGCATTGACAGAATCCAGGAAGTAATTCGGGAATTACTCACATTTCCGGCCCGGATTCTGTCACTTTGGAGATATTGCAGAGGCTGGTGTGGAGTCTCCACTATGATGTGTTCCCCCTGGATAAACGGGCGGTAATTCTTCACTGCCCACACCGTTGCCAGGAGTGCCTTCTCACAATCGTTGAATTTTTCCTCCACAGAGGATAAAGTTTTGCTCGCATAGGAGATTACTTTATTGACCTTGTCATGCTTTTGATATAATACTGCCGTCAAGCACGTATTAGAGAACCCTGTCTCCAGGAAGAACTCCTTGTTTCTGACCGGGTAAGCTAGGCAAGGCGCTTGTGAGAGGCTTCTCTTGAGTTGTTTTACTGCCTCGGCTTGTTCTGGACCCCATTCCCACTTGACCCCCCCCTTCAGGAGATGAATCAGGGGTCTGGTGATCTCTGCGTATCCCTCAATGAACTTTCTGCTGTAATTAGTCAGTCCAAGGAGGCTCCTTAGTTCTCGCAGAGTTGTGGGGTCTTTCAGTTTCTGAAGTGCTTCCACTTTCTTTTCCTGGGGACAGAGGCCCTGAGGAGTAATCTCATGCCCCAAGAAATTAACACGGGTTCTACACCACTGTGCTTTCTGAAAGGAAAGTTTTGCTCCGGCGGCCCTCAACTGTGTCAGAACATCACGGATCTCTGCTATGTGTTCCTCCACAGATGAACTTTTGATGAGGACATCATCTACATAAGCCAAGTTACCCCTTGCACCCAAGTCAGGCATGGCCTTGTGTAGAAAAATGTTGAATTCATTGCCGGAGTTGAGGTATCCGAAGGGAGTCCGGGTCCAGGTGTACTGCTGGCCCCCAAAGGTAAAAGCCAGCTTGTATTGGTCCTCCTTACTGACAGGCACAGTCCAGTATCCATTGGTCAGGTCTATTGCAGTGAATACCTGTGACCCCTGGATCTGGGCCAGCCCTTGGTCAATGTAGGGCAGAGGCCATCGGGAAGTATGGACCCGTTTGTTGAGCTCCCTGAGGTCGGCACAGAGTCTCCACTGGCCGTTTGGCTTCAATATTCCCAGCACCGGATTATTGAAAGTGCTGTGGACGGGACGGATTATTCCCCGGGACTCAAGGTTCTTAATTATTTCAGTAAGGGACTCCATTGATGCGAGAGGCAAGCGATATTGCTTCACAAACACTGGAGTCATGCCAGGGTCCGTGGGGATTGTTGTGGTGTGGATGTCGGTGCGACCACAGTCATATGAGTCTACCGCAAAGAGATCTTGGAAATCCAAGAAAACTTGTTTCAACTTTTGCTTTTGTTCCAGAGTCACACAGGCATCAGCTAGGTTGACTCTCTCTTCCACCATCTGCCTGAAGCCTGGAAAGACTTCTGGTTTGGCTATTTCAGCGGCCTCCTCCAGCTGGGTGGAGAAGTCCCTGGTCAGAGTGCTGATTTGGACCGGAGGCTTCAGGTGGGAAAGGCAGCCTTCATGAACCTGGAAAATCACCTCATCCCTCCTGAAGTCACACGTCACATCTTCCTTACCATACGGGCAGGAAGTGTACACCAGGAAGTTCCCCCCATGCCGGGTAAAAATCCTGTCTGGTGTTGCGTTGTCATCACTGTCACTGTCAAAACAGTCCTTGGGGATGGGTCCTAACAGTTCATTTACAAGATCAATGGAGAAATGTCGGTCATCAACCACCATTCCAATAATGGTGCCTGCGGCTAGAGTAATACTCTTTAAGTCGCTGTTATCCACCTCTATTAGAATGGGGTCATGTTCTATGTTGACTAATGGAGTCGGGTTTACCCCCAACCCTTGCTGTTGGAGAGAAGCATTTAGATGTATGTAAGCATCAGGGTTTTTCAACTCTTGTCCCCTTTTAACTTTCACTTCCAGGGAGAATTGTCGGGTCCTTTCTGGGATGGTGACTTCCTCTTTAACCTGAATTTCAACTGCATAAGGTAGCAATTGAGCTGACCTAAATGCTTTTTCTGGATCATCAAAGCCCATGGGATTATCCGCTAATCGGGACCAAGCTTTGAAGTTTATTAGGTCCAAACTAATGGCAAAGCGATTGAGAATGTCACTGCCTAAGTAAAAGGCGGCAGGGACGTCTCGCACGACCCAACAATTATGGACTATGCTCTTGTTGCCAATGGAGATTTTGAGCATACACCTGCTTGGCAGGAGATGTTTGGAATTAGGTACTTCCAGGTCCATTTCCCATTTGTCTATCAGTTTGAAGGTGGGAATGGCTGGTTCTTTTGGGAGTTGGCGGAACATGGCTTCGCTGATGAAGCTCTTACCGTTGTTCACACACACTCGAGCGAGAACAGAGTCCTTCCCATCATTTAACTGAACAGGGATGAACAACTGCTCTTCAATTTGCTGAATATCAGCCAGGCTTTGAGCTGATTTCACATCTTTCTGGACTATAGGAGTGGGAGTTTCTGATTGTGGATTAGTAAAGAATTTCAGAGTGTTTCCTTCCAGCGTGGAATACCACCTTAAACTGGAAGGAAGGTTGATTTTCAGAAACAGAGAGGACCCCCCATCACCAGTCTGTTGTCCTACTGCTATTACTGTCACGTCTGGAATTTGGCTATTCTGGAAGTGAAATTCTACTTGGTCAGATTTTTGTTCAACCATGTGGCAGGTGCCGTTTAAACTAACATGGTTGACACTCTGTTTTAATTTTATGGGTCGGCTAGTCTGAGTCCAGAGGACCTTGTTTACGCAATCTATTAGGGGTGACAACCTTCTCAGGAGGTCATTCCCTAGTAAACAAGGGGTACCCTCTGGGGTCACAACTATGACCGGGTGTTTCAACTTGTGTCGCCCGATCTTAATGTCCAAGTCTGCCGTCCCCTCGACGGGAATTTCCTTCCCGTCAAAGTTCTGCAGTTGTCCAGGAAGAGAGGTGAGAGGAATTTGGTAATTCTCTCCCCTTCCTGCATTCAGTTCGTCAAAGGCCCTTCTGGACAGCAGGGTAGCTTGAGATCCAGTGTCCACCAGCGCTGAGATTGTACCCTGCCCCTGTACTTGTACCGGGGCATAATATCTTCCCTCCTTCTCCTCAAGGGGGCACAGATAATGTACATTTTTGGACAACTGGTGGGCTAACTTTCTGGTTTTGGACATCGCTAGCGAAGAATTTTGGGCAGAATTCTGTGGAGAGCCTTGGGAATCTGAAAGAAAAAGTTGGCAACTGGAGATCAGAGCCATTGTGGGTTCCCCTGGTTCCGGTTCTGGGCCGCCCCCCCCTTTTTGGAGGCAGTCGCCAGGATGGGTTTGAACCAGGGGATTTTCTTGCTGTTGGTTCTGGGATGAGATGGTGGGCGGCGGTAGCTCAGTCTCCACATCTCCCCAGTCTGGATTTGCATCCCTAGGGACCCATTTTTCTTTGGGAGGAGTTCCCCCCTCTCTGAAGGAGAAGATCCTTTTCCCAGGATCCTCTGAGGATCCCTCTCCCTCAAATTGGAAGATCTGTACCTCCTCCTCAAACTGAGTCTGTTTGGGTCTTTTGTTTCTCCTACCCCCCCTCTGCTCCTTAGGAGGCAGACTTTCAGGGGCAAGAGATTTTGTTTCCGGTTCCTGGGTTTCCAGGGGCTGTTTACAAGTGAGGAAGGAAGCTTCCTCCAAGGCTTTACACCCCCCTTCCCTTTGTGCCTCCTCCCTGGGAACCGGTGATTTATCGGGGTGCTGCCCCCGTCATTGTTCTGGAGCACCAGGTCCAGAGTTGGGTGCGTTCTGCGCCGGCATGCTGATCTGAGGGTTCTGCTGTGCCCTCAGTATATGACCCATATCCCGCGCCATGTTTTGAACCTGGCGCTCTAACTGGGAAACCCGCTCAGGCTGATACGGGGCCCTGTTTTCTCCCCTGGGCTGATCCCGGGAAGGGTAGCTGTCCCTCCTCTGGTAGTACCCCTGGTTGGGAAGATTTTGGTACCCCTCCACCCTTGGCCTCCCCTCTCCCGGATTCAGTGGTCTGGGCTCAGGGAATTGAGGAAAGAAGGATGGATGATTTTGGGGTTGGAAGTCAGGTGGATATCTGGGGAAAAAGTTCTGCCCAGGGTTTGGTAAATTTCTGCCCTCCTGTGGGAAGTTTGGAGGGAAGTTCCCTGGGTTAGGTGCTTGTCTGGATCCCCCCCCTTGGGCTGGAGGAGTCCACACATAACCCAGGATGGGTCGATTACCTTTGTAGCGAGGACTTACATAGTCAGGAGAGCGAGGGACCCCATTTGTGGGGCTGCCTCCCTGGCTCCCTGTCTGCGACTGGCCCGAGGACCTTCTGGGCCTAGCATTATTAGGTGCAGGTAGGTTTTTAGGCCCCCCCATCTCCAAATCCAAAACGGGGGTGACCTTTACCTCTGCCACCTTGGCAGCAGCAGGGGTGCTGTTGGCTTTGGGGTTTTTCTGGGCATTGCTTTTATTTTCTATGGGCTTCTGCACCTCATAGATGCGGGTAGCCTGTTCAATGACCCAGTCTAAAGATCTTTTCTCGTGAAAATCCCTCACGAGCTGGGTCATGATATATTTGGGCAAGGCATGGAAAAACGTGTTTATAAATTCACGGCTATCCGTGCGCACCCTTCTTGTGGTCTGTGCAAAAGCCCGCTTTAACTCCTGCACAAATTCTTGTGGGGCCTGATCCTCCCCACATTGCAAATTGTAGGCCGCCTTGCGAGCCTCTTGAGGATTTCTGTGAACAGAAAAATGTTTCAGGATGGCCGCCTTATAGGTGGACCATCTTAAATGATTTTGGTCCTCCAGCCCCGCAAAGAAACTGGAGTATTCCGGGGAGAAGGTCCACTTTACATATTGAATGCAGCTTTGGCTGTCCTTCAAATGGAAAGTCTCCATCATTTGTTCAAACAACTCTAAGTGCTCCCAAACAGAATACTTAGCGTTCTTATGGTAAGGCGTGATGACGCTCCTGATCGCCTTAATCTGCTTTAAGGGGTCCTTGAGCAAGGCCCTTTTTGCCTTATTGGCCTTTTTGGTTCGGGTAACCCTTGTCCATTCTTCGTCGGACTCAGAGGCACTGCTCCCAGAGGTTCCCGTCTGTTCTTCCAGGTTTTCCCGGATTCTGCGAGCCTGGGAATGGCTGGCAGAATGTGGGGACCTGGTCTCCTGTGTCCTGCGCAGTTCAGAGGAGTCTTCAGATTCCTCCTTGCTGTCAGGATTTGATGGGTACCCCCTCCACTGACCTAACTGGGCAGAGGTTTTCAGGATGCCCTTAATGGGCCTACTCTCCTGGGGTTCCCCACTGAACTGTATTGTACTTGGGTGCCCATACCCGGATGCCCACCCCTCCATTCCTGGATGGTACTGGCCTATGAGCCCCATGCTTCTGGCTGGATAGTAATCTGCCATCCCTGTGGCCCTGTGCTCATGTGCGCCAGGGGACATGGGGGTGGCAGAGTCCAGGGACTGGGGAAAATGAAGGCCCCTGGTGTTAGGGCTCCTGCGGTTATGGTCAGGAATCTCTCTTTCCCAGCGGACCTCATCTCTATCCGCCCCTGCTCCCTGTTGCAATGCAAGAGCCTGCATTTGTGCTTTCAGTTCCTCTGTTAAGGCCTTACTCGACTCTATCAGTTTCTCCTGCATCGCTACCTGTTGCTGGAGCCTATCATTGTGTTGACAGAGGGCCTCATTTTCCCTCTGTGCTTCCTGGTTGGTCCTGGAGAACTGGGCCAGTCTTTGCTGCAGGAGGGTTACCTCCTGAGCTGTGTCCCTATTGGCCTGCTCCTTTCTTGCTAGAGCATCTTCCACCCTTCTGGTGTGCTCTACCAAGTTCTGGTTTTCTTTTTGGAGGTCACCCAGCCCCTGGTGGGCCAGGTGATTTTCTTCCATTTTCCTTTTTAAATGGCAGACTTCCTGGCCTAAGGCGTCTCTTTCCTGACTAAGAGCCTGCATTTGTGCCGCCAGGTCGTCCCTTTGCCGTTGAAGGGCACCAGCTTTTTGGCGCTCCTCATCAAACTCTGCCTGGGTATCCAGGTCTTTCAAGATCAGCTTGTTGCTCTCTACCTTCACTCTATCTAGATGACTTTGCAGGGTGGCTACCTGCTCCGTGCATGCCCTGTTAAAGTCTAATTGTTGCTCCAGCTTTTTCTGGCTCTGCAGTAAGGAGTCCAAACTGTCTTGGTGCTCCTTCTGTAGGGCCAGAAATCTGGTATCCTGTTCTGACTTTTCCTTTTGCAGCACATCCATATCCTCCTTTATTTTAGTGATGTACCGTCTGCTGTCATTTTCTGACTCCTGGCTCCTCTGCAGCCTCTGCTCAGAAGAGTCCAGATCAGATTGGACCTTCTGTAATGCCATCTGTTGCCTATTTGCCAGATTTTGGCTTTCAGCACATCTATCCTGCATGTCTCCCATATATAGGTACAGGTATGCTGCTATCCTGGCGATCTTATTGTGTTCCTCTTTGGCTTTAGGAGCCATATATAGTTCACTCAGGGCCACATGTAAGGGACCCTGATCTCTATATATATCTGACCCTGTTTCAGTGACCTGTTGTGTGATGGCCTGCAACCACACATCCTGGCCCTGTTCGGTCCATTCACCTCTCACAAATAGCTTATGCAAGAGGTGCTCTCTGGCTATTTTCATGTCTACTAAGGTCGTCATTCTAGAGATTGGTCTCTGTCCTGACTTACAGAAGTTTGTATTTTATTTTTGCAGAACAGAACTTTTCTTGGAGTGTCCCTTTTGAGGAATGCTTCACAGCGTAATGCAGCGTGGTGATCCGACTGGATGTATGTATCCCGTCAGTTAGCACACTGTATTAATCTGCACAAATGGTAAATCTAACCCAACGTCTCGGCTCGAGCCCCCACTTTGTAAGAGGATTCAATTCAGCACTACAGCCAAGTTAACGCCTAGTCTAGAATACTGAATGAAAACCCTTATTGATATATCTTTAGGTCCAGTTCATGCGTCCTGGATGACTACCCTTGTATAACACCCCTCTCTTGGAATCCCCCTGACCCCACTGAGCCAAGAAGTAATTCTGTTTTGCAAGTTTAAAAGGTTTATTTGATAAATTAAAATATATATTATATCACGCTTTATAATAAATTAATAATTGAATCTCACACTTAATCTGATATGATAAATATTAACAACGGAGAATCTGGCACTAGCACACTTCTTATAATCACTAATGAGTTGACATGAAATGGATAAGGTAACACACTGGTAAATAGGAACAAAAGTATAATGTGGTAAAGGATGCTTTATGTAAGCTCAGTTGGATGCAATATTCAATGAATGCAGTACAGAAAATACGCAATATGATTCAACCAGACAATGTAATCACTTTTCTCGGGCTATTCCCTCCCCCCCTCTTTATGCAATGCAAGGAAATGGAAGGAAAACACACAGTCCTCAGAAATGCAATCAACTGTAATTCAGTTCAATCCCAGCAAGCTTACAGAAAACAGATAGGAGTTTTGAAAACACAGGCAATGCTTGGATATGTGCTGGCAATGAATGAGAAATATGCTAAATTTGCTTTTAATTCCCTTATAGAGGTTCAGGGTGAGTGGTATCTAGTTAATATTAGTCCAGGCTCACACTAGCAATGATGCAGGGATAGTTAGCAGGTTAAACGAATTTCTGGCCAATGGAAAGCAAACAGCAGCAGTTTTTACATGTGAAGAAATTGCAAATCGCGGTAAAATTCGCGGATGCGCCGAGCGCTATTACAAAGGAACCGCAAGGACGATCTCTACCGTTTTGGGGTCCTAGAAAAGCCTGGGATCTCAGCTTCCAAATGAAAGTTATTGCAAGTCTCTAGCCCAAACGGTTGCGGAGATATGAGTAATTTAGTAAAGGTCGTTTTTGGTTTTGTAAATTTTAAACGCACACTTTTTCAAAATGACAAGTGACAAATTTTTGCAGCTAGAATGACAGGTGACAGCTAGGAGGCAGTTCTACTTAGGTTAAATAGATTGAATTAGATGAATTTAAACTAAGAGATGTGTTCTGAGTTTTGCTAAGTACTCACAAGAGATTTTGAACAGGAAAGCGACTTGGTCACGGACTTCAGTCTGGTCAGGTCTTTCCGGGTTCTGCTCACAGCGCCTGGCCTCTGGAACTGCTCACAGGGGTCTGGTCTCTGCTAGGCACCGGTTCTTTGGGTCTCTCTGCTCTGGATAGATTGAAGTCTCTAGTTTGGCTTTCTGGAGTTTGATGGAGGTAAGTATGGATTTTTCCGGCAGAGCTTTCAGCGGCAGATGAAAAATGAATCTCCCTATGTGTCCTGACTCTCTGCTTTTTATCTGTTTCTTGAGAATGGGTGTGTGTGTTGCATCACTAGACTTGCCCCTCTCAATCGTCATTGGTCAGCTTTCATTCGTCCCCTTGATTGGGGGAATGAAATGAAGTGTCATCATGATGAGGTCTGTTTATGATACAGAGAACCCACCCCTGTCAACTTTACACACAATCTATATCTGACCTAAAAACATATTTGCACAGGTACACATTTGTTTAAAATTACATATACATGGTGTGGCTGAATTTAGCCATGTCTATGTCCAAATCTGCTCATTCTCGGAGCTTGCATTCAAAGAGTGTACATAATTGACTTTTTAACTGCTTTTCCAATTTCCGACATGGACCCAACTTTACATACATGTGTGCAGGGGGTAGGGACATTAACTGATGAAGTTTCAGATTTTTATCATGCACACATTTAGAGTAATATCCACTTTTCCGCTAAAACCCCCCTGAACATACCACCGGTTCCTACCACGTCTTAAACTGTGGGCAGAAAAATCACAAGAATTATGGTATCATTTATAAAATTTTCACATGTCCGCTCTATGAGTTATTCATCTTTTTAAAGTTATGTTCTGGCTCCAAAGGGGTGTGGTTTACCCTCAGCACAAGGTTGAATTTCTGGTTCTTTCCAGTTCTGCCAAGCCAGCTTGCTCTCACAGGCAGTGCTCCTCCCAGCTTCTCCAGGAGGAAGCCACTTTTTACGACGTCTGTAATAAAAAACCCTTGCCTGAGTGGAGAGGGCTTTGTTCACTCTCTGCAGAGCACAGATAATTCAATTATCAGATAGATGGCATATCCTTTGTGTGAGCAGCAAAAGGGCAGATGGCCTGGGAACACAGTGGTGACTCAAGTTTCACTGCTGCTGGGGTAGTTGCCAGGCAGAATTCAGTTCCTTAAGCCGGACCTTCAGCTAACTTTTTGTTGCTTTTAAAATAACTTGTAATTTTACACATGCAGCTAGAATGCTGATTCTAAGTGCAAAACTATGACATTTCAACAGTTACAAAGGCATGTGACACCAAACATAGGTCACTCATTTAATTTAACATTTTCGATTTTAGTGTCTTTAAATCCAGTGCAACTTAAACTGCTGCAATCCACAGCTCAGCCAGTCTTGTTATAAACCTTGTCTTATGATCTTCATTTCCCAGATTCTGTAGGCACACAAAACTCCATTCTGCCAAATGTCTGCTGGTGTTCAGTGAATATTTTGCACATGTTGCAAGGTTTGAAATAGGCATTTTGCTTGCCTTCAGAAAAACACACAGAGTGGTTTTAAAACGCCGGCTTTTGGATAGTGGTGAGTACTGGTACTGCACCCATTTTTGGGATTTAAGAAATGAATTCCCCACAATTCTAGGTTGCATTTGGCAATCAGCATTGCCATTCCCAATGGTTTCAGACTACTGTGCGGGTAGTCCAATGGTGGTTTTAAAGCGCTTTGAAGCTAACCGGCGCTACTGTTTTTCCTTTGGCAACCCATTTCCCTCATGGCAACCCGGCCTTTCATTCTCGCACTGGTGGGTGGCAAGTGAGGCAACCATTTTGGTGGGCGCACAAACTGCGCAGCTTTCCTGGATTTCAGCGCACATGTGGGTTTTCCGCCATCTTGAATTTTCTAAACCCACAGCACCAAATGTTGTAGCAGGGTAGCTTAAACGTGGGTCAGGACACCCAACAAGTTCCAGAGGATCGGACCTGGGTACCCTTGGTCAACATCCATGCCCCTGCTTTATTACGTGATTTCTGGTCATCCCGTCAGGGGAAGCTTTCTTTGAGGAGGGGTACTGTCAGGAATCCAGGCGGTACCTCCTGTTTCACAGGATTCCTGTGCTCTAAGACCAATCACAGGTTCTCGTTAATGGTCTCTTGCTAAACTACACACACATGCTTTATCACAGCAAGGCATTCACTATACTACTGCATTAGCAAGGAAGAAGCCTATGCCTTTGCATACTCGGTGGAAGTTACCTTGGAAACTGGGACATAAACATTAGTGTCTCACATGTCACACGCACGTTCAAAGTCATGTGACTTATGGCCTTTTTAGCTCCTCCTTGCTACTGGTTCAGTGCTTCTGATTTTGCTGAAGTGTGTTACGTCTTAACTTTGCCTATTTTGTACTTCCTGGTTTTCTCGACTCTAGCCTGCACTCTGGACTTCCTTCTGTTTAATCATTGTCTGTTACGAGTTGCTTGGATTAATTTCTGCTTTCGCTTATGTGAACAATATTCCTGTGCTTTGATCTTGTTCCCTCCTGTTTCTGCCTTACCTGCCCAATGCTGAAGTCTCATTCACTCATCGGAACGTCTTCACCCTGATCATTTCCAAGTCCTCCTGTTGCTGATGCGGAACGCTTACGGATTGCTTTTGTCTCTTCCTTGGATGGTTCTCTGCCTGACGCATTGCCGACCCGGACTGTCCCACTAACATTTTTTTCCAACTTGGATCCTTACCTTCCAGCGCATAGCAGTTTTGCAATTCTCCAACGGTAGACCACTATGTAGTAGGTCCGGAAGCCCATCTCCTCGCAAATATCCCGGTACGGAATAGAGACTTCCTATGTACCTGGACGGGGCTCTGTGAGGAGCGTCCTCGTTTCGTCGGGTGTTTCACAGGACTCAAGGCCAATTAGGCGTACCCGTTCCGTCGGGTATAGTCCTGTCATCTCCCCGCTGCTTCCTGACTTACATGTGGCATTCCACTTCACTGCTGCACCTGGGAAACTGCTTCATAGCAGCTAATGGTAAGATTACTCTGACTGCATTCCTTTAAATCTTTAGTGTGTCTTACTCTTTTATTAATCCTGAATCTATACATTCTTGTTTGTCACTAGATGCTTCAGAATTCTCCTGACACCTGTTGAAATGCACTCCATTGCCCACAACAGCATAGTGTTCTTCTTTAACCCAATTCAGGTGGGATTTGCTTTTGTATTCTATTGCATACTATTTACTAAGAAAGGATTGTTATTAATTACAAATTCCTTTCCGGTTCTAGGAGGTTTGCAGCACGTGTTTGGGTCCATTCTTCGAAGTAATAAATCCCTTGGTATCAGTCTTTAGTACCATACACAGGGTTATATTAATGGGTAGAAATCATCAGCTACACTATGTTGACAATATTCCAGGCTACCTCTCATACTCTGGCATTTCATTTTCTACTAGTGTATTAAGAGAAAAGTAATCACAAAGAATGTTCTTTGGCAAGGGGGATCTTTTACACCACCAACAAGGCAATGAGGTTTTCATACTGTGGCATGACTTTTTTACTAGTTTTAAATGGCTAAATCAACATGAGTGTTCTCACATGTTAAGGGGGGGGGGGCATTTGCACAACCGGCAAGGAAATGTGTTACTGTGCCTTGATATTTGAAATGCTGCAAAGGACAACACCAAAATGTGTGTTCTCAAATGGGAATGTGGGAGTGGGGGACAGTTGTGCAACTAGCAATTATTTGTTTCTTTACTTTGGCATTGCATTTTTTACTGGCTCTAAGGGCAAAGCCAATATTGGGTGTGCTCTTACAAGGAGGAGGGGAGGAATTTGTGCAGCCAGCAAGAAAATGTTTCCTTTCTGTGGCATTGCATGTTATACTGGTGGTAAAGACATTGGCCCTCATTCCGAGTTGGGCGCAAAGGGATACCGGGCACCGTTAAGGACATCAGTGCTGGTAATCCCTTTGCGCCCTATCCCGAGGCCCCTAGCGGGTCCCTTCTTTATCGCTTGGTTTTACCAGGCGTTATGGACAGGGCCTGTTAAGGGACTTTAGAGCTAATAACGGTACCGCAATTTGCCAGACCATTATTAGCGCCTTCCCATTGAGCCCTATGGGGGCTGAAATGGGAATGGGGAATGGCTTTTTCAATGGCGACTTACTGGTCCCGCAAAAGTCGGAATAGACCGGTAAGTCCCCATTGAACCAGGGCGGACTTCGAACCGTTATCGGGGTTAGTCATGGCACAAATAGGGGGTGTAGAGGATGGAGTGCAAGGAGTCTGCAGAAACGACATCCTTCCACATTGATCCCTGATAAAAACTGCCACTTCGAACTACTGACTCAAGTGGCTCTCTGCCTGCACATTGCCCCCAAATAACTGTGTGAAAGACTTGTGCACTGGCACATTTTAAATTTGGTTCAATGCAATAATAGCAGTACTTTCATTTGGACAAAAACATTTTTTCCAAATCAGATGACCTGAATTATTGTTCCAAGTTATGTAATCATTATCAAAGTTATAACATTACAAACTAGAGAACATCCTATCTCTCATGCTTCTGAAGTTTAGTCCAACATTTAAGTTGGCACCTGCACAGTTTTTGATTTTGAAAATCTGGTCACACCGCATGTACATTGCCGGCTCTCCCTTCCACCCGCTAATTTCCAAAAGTCAGTAAGGCTCCTTCTGTCATATCCCAAACCACACACAATAATTCACCGTAGTCGCCAGAAAGCAGAGGATCCACTGCCCCACTCAGCTCCTCCTTCCTGTGCATCCCAAGACCAAGACGTCTTCCGGGAGCAAGACCAAGTCAGAGAAAGATATAGAGAGATGGAGGAAGAGAGAGGGGGTGAAAGAGGAAGATAGAAAGATAGAGAGAAATGGAGGGAGGAACAGGGAGAGAGATAAAGGGAGAGAGAAAGAGAGACGGGCATCCACCCTATGAAATACTGAGCACAGCTAGCTAGTGCTCACTCCTTCTATTTTTGTATAGTACGAGTTCGGTCCAGTTCGTGGCATGTTACGTTCCTTCCTTCCCCTTGATTTTCCAAGCTATTCCTTTAAGGTTTCCAGGTTTAGAAGCTTGTGGGTTAGCGCTGTTGATCCACAGAGACACATCCCTTGGGGACCTTCTTCGCAGTATGGGAGGTTGAATGGCTCCTGTAGTGAAACACTGTAACAACCATCGTTATGCAGTGGGTAGATAAGGCAGGATTACATTTCTACCCCTCTGTAAAATCTGCAATGACTAATATGCCGCACATTTGATCGTCAAATCAAGAGCATTATCATGTCAAAGAACAAACGTCCTCCTTATTTCGTCACACAACCATTGTCCCTGGAATTCTGCATGATTCATGTATCACAATGGGGTTGATAAATATAGCAGTCGGCAATAATAACTGCAATAAACCTGTGCCTGAACTTTAACCGTCTAATGTTATACCCTGGCAAATCCCCCCACTCCTACATGTGTACTTGTTTTAGGAGCTAAATATTGAAATGGGATTTTGATCGAATACATTCAGAGGTGCTCTTCCAAATGTCCAGCTAATACTGCATCACAGTGTATTCCAACCTGTTCGGGCAGCAGCTGTGAATTGTGTTTTGATATCATAGACTCAATTGCTGACACTTGGCATACAACTAAACTATGTCAGAACCTCCCATGTACTGGATGTCAGCGAGAACCTGAATGTGCTTGGAGCCTTTTTGGTGTGAGGGTTTTTGGACCAGTCTTCTATGGGTCTCACGCTACCCACCGGGGAGACCGGGAAGGCTTGTGAGTCCCAAGGCAGCTACCAGAGAGAGGAAAAAACCCAAAAGGGAAAACTCCCTGATGGAGTTCAATCAGTTGGAGTTTCACAAGGGCTTCAGCAAAGGATTCAAGTAAGTGTGAAGAGGGGTAGGCAGGAAGACGAAGAAACAATGGCCCTCATTACAAGTCCTGCAATAAGTGCAGCAGTCATTTTCAATGAATGGATTACCGCCACCACCATGGCGTCTGGTGGAATTGCCACCCCATTGTAACTGGACGAGCGCACGCAAACCAATGTCAGTAATCATGAAAATAACACAGAAAAGCAACCCCAGACGTTATTTCTGCCAAATATTGATGTAATTACTGTTACCACCTAAAAAAGGCAGAATTACCAAAGTGTTATTCCACAGGCGGTATGAGTGCCAGGCAGAAACAGTGTCATGTCACAAATGGGGAATTCTATGGTGGCCATCTTGAAAAGAAAACAACCCATCCTGAATCACCGATTTCCTGGAGCCATCCGAAGGCAAAACTCTTGTTAAAAATGTCCCAGGACAAAGGTGAAGGCAAAAATGCACAAATGTGGCTGTGAACGTTAAAATTCAGTGAGGCAGAGTTTCAGGTCCCCATCTGATGCAAAGTTGGCCACATGTCAAGCCTGTGTGGATCTACTTTTCCGGCTTCAGAGGTTGGCAAAATACATACCATTGGGAGGGTTCATAACTGTATATTAAAGAGTAGCGCAAGGAAGCAGCGCTCTCACGCAGCATCCTCGACTCTGGGAACTGGTTACCCCATACATGCAAACAAACATCCTGAACAGCATGCCATGGAGATAGGAAAGGTAGACACATTACAATAAAGCATTAATTGCGGCACAATTAAATCAAAGGGCACTTTATGTGCTCTGGTCAAACATTTCTACACTGGGCACAAGCTTTTAGGCACAAGGATTTTGTCAAGTGACTGAGGGCACCGAGGTGGAATGTCTTGTGATGATCGTAACGGAGACAGCGGCAGAAAAAAACATGCTATAACTGCAACTTGCAAAAAGCTAAATACATTGTCCGCATTCTGAATTTGAGGTGTTTAAGAACCGACTAAATCAGCGACTCACCCCCTGAAGTGTGCTGAAATAAACCATTGATGAGTCTAGCACTTATTGTATGGAATCCCTGAAAGACACATTATTTGTTATCTGTTATCCCTATTCTTTCTTATTTAGGGTCACTGCAAGTGTTACAATTGTAAAACCTCCTGTTTTTTTTAAGAGGCCTGAACACGAAAGCCACCCACTCCAGTAACAAAGAACCACATGGTACTACTCGCCACGGCCCCAGAGCTTCAATTTCTAAAAAGAAAAGTGCTTTTTTATTTTTTTAGGGGTAGCAAGGGAGACCACAGGGTTATCAAGGGATACCACTGGGATCGCAGGTGTGACCCCTAGTGACCCCCAAATGACGTCCCTACCCAACCGTCTCTTTTAAAAAGGTATCTGTGCTGGGATGGTGGGCAGGGAGATGTGCTGAGGTGCATTCCGCTTGACTACATCAAGCACCTGCGCAAGTACGATGAAAATGGTGGACTGGGACATGCCATACAGCAGGCCCAGAGTTTGCTGGTAGATGCCTGTGGCAACGAGGTGCAGAACCAACAACCGCATGGCAGAGTTGTAATGGCAGTTCTACTGTTAATCCTGCTTTGAATGTCATCCTGCATGAGGGTGGGTAGCTCAGCAGTTTTCCCACTGTTGTGGCTGGACAGCGTTATGAGCTGGCCATCTTTTATTGCCCAGGCTGATGGCCTGATCCGAGGAATGGCCCCTCACCTTGCATGGCGTCTCCTCGGCCTTCCTGTTGCATGTGGACTGTGATGCTGCTGCTTCTGCCTCTGTACCTCAATGTAGGGCAGGAGGTACTGAATCTCCAGATTCACAACTGCTAGTGGCATCTGGTATTGGGAGGCGTGTTTGAGTAAGGAGTGGCCCTTATGTACCTTATGTACCTTTTCTGAGTCCATTTGGTGGACCTGCAACTGCATTTAACTTGAACGCTTGCATTCACCTCCTTTTGTGCGGTGGTAACTGCATTGTGTTTTTGAAGGATTTACTGCTAATTTTTTTTGCGGTATTTCAGTGGTATTTTAGTTTATAATACGGCAGTATTACCATTTTGGTTGCACTGCTAACTCAGCTGACAGATTTACAACCATGCTGATTCCTCCAGTTTTGTGGCACTAATGCTGCCTGTTGTAATTCCACCAGGGCTAATTCTGCTGGCAGAATTAGCACCTATTGTCTGGGACTCCCTAATTCATCAAGATGCTAAAAGTGGTGGTAATTATTTTGTTACTGCCATTTTTACGACTTACTGCTAGGCTCGTAATGTGGGCCAACATCCGTCCTCAGGTATAGGACTATGCAAGGAATAGGCGAAGGAAAAAAATAACTTGGAGAGAGGGAAAAAGGAAAGAAACATCTGCACATGGGATATGAACTGACGGTGTGCACTATGACACATCCGTCCTGAAAGCCTTTTGATCTTCCATCGGTTCCTCGGTCGATGAAAGTTGTGCACATATTTATGATGACATCATGATACACAGTGCATCATACAGGAACTGTGTCCGGACCTCTTGAGCAGGTATTGTGCGGCCCATTGGGGTGGCCATCTTAGTGGAGAATACAGGCTGAGTAATGTGATAGTGTCATGATATGATATGATATGATAGGTTATTTATGACGTGCTTAATACCAAGAGGTTTCTAAGCATGGACCCAGGGATCGAACCTGTGGTGCTCCATGTCGTATTGCTCCCAAGGCGAGCACGTTGCTTCTGAGCTATCCTCCCGAGACATGTGGCGTGCCGGCAACATTCTGGTGTCGCACATATACTTAAATAAAGGGGGTGGTCCCGCAACACAATAGTACGCGCCGGCAACCTGATGCGAAGAGTCCTATGTCTGTGTGTCTTCTTTAAGGTACTGGTGCAAGGCCTTACCACGGTGGAACTGGGGGCTAATCAATCCATCACATTGGTGACGAGGATGCAGCTGGGCAGGGTGAAAATACTCTGATGCAATATATTGCTTTGGTAGCTAATTCCGACAACTGTCAGAGGCATTAACCCTCGCAGGGAATACAACCACCACCATTTTGGGTCCCTATGGTAGTAGCTCCACACGTGGAGTGCTCGTGTGCCGTGAGGACCCCACAAGGGCTAAAACAAAGCAGAAAGGCCACAGGGGACACATCTGGGCAAGAGAGACTGTTCCTACCCTGAAGACCACATACTCCATCCTGATGTGGTCTACAGGACAGACGCATCATGTCCAAGGAGCACGCCTACGGGTGCAAACCGCAGCCTTCGAGAACAAAGAAGGTGACTGTGCAGTTTTGCCACCACAGAAGAACGCCTGCGGAAGCAGATTGCGGCCTTCACCCATATAGAAGATGCCTATGTGGTCTGCGACAATGAGTGAAGCAGGAGATGCCAACCAGGGTGCTGCAGGGGCCTGCAAGCTAGAAAGGTACCCCGCCAACAAGGTACACTGACCCTGATTCCTGAATTCGACACCTCAGATAATCCCTCGAAGCTGGGCCAAAGTGGCTGCTCTGGGTCAAGAAGCTTGATAAATACTTTAATGTAATCGGCGAGACAGACGACAAAGCCAAAGTTGCAACCCCCATTTACTCAGCTGGATCGGAGGTACATAGAATATTCAAGTCCCTCGCTCCTGCCAATTACTTATACCGGGCTGCCAAAGATTGCCTCAAAGAAGACTTCATGCCACTGGCAAACCAGGACTTTGAGAGGTTTGTCATGTGCAGTGAGAGACAGAGAGAAGAGGAATCCCTCAATCAGTTCTACGGAAGGCTTCGTCACCTGGCGAGCACATGCGGTTGGGAGAATGAGGATGGTATGGTAAGAAACCAGCTGATACAGGGGTGCAGCACAGGAAAGAAGCTGCGCCGACAGGTCCTCCGTGAGCCTGGCGAAGGGGAGAGTGTGTGAACCCTGTGGAGCAGCTGGACACTTTGCAAGGATGTGCAAAGCACCCATTCCAGACACCATTTCCAGAGGGCCTAGTTGATCGCCCAGTGACATGCTGCAGCGACTGAAACAGGTGTCAATTATTGAACAAGAGATACCAGGTCTGGACCTGACAGAAGAAGAGGAAGAGGAGGAGGAGATTTTCTTTATCTCGAGTATTGACTCTCTCAAAAAGAGGAGGAGACAACCTATGTTCACGTTGGCCGTAAGTGGAACAATGGCACCTGTGCTTGTGGAAACCGGTGCATCCGTGTGCATGCTGTCGACTTGCAACTACAAGTCATTACCAACACTAGCGAAAGCACAAGCCAAAATATTCTCATTTAGGGGTACTCAAACATTGCCCCTGCAATGTGCGTTTGTGACCAAAGTTGCCCATGAAGGAAAAGAAATCGCAGCGAAATTCTTTGTCACAGACATTAGCACGCACTCCATTTTAAGTTGCGCAGCAGCTGAGGCCCTGGGCATTGTACACTTTGCCCTCACAGTATACGCCGTAGATATCAATGAGACTCTGGAGAGGTTTGCCAGAGTATTTCAAGGTATAGCACAAAAGTGATGGATGGAAGGATTTGAATGAATCTGAACCTCTGGCATTGCTCTGGGCAACCTTCCACACCACTGTTTTTTTAGCCCGTCTGCGCCATTGCAGAAGGAGTCCAGCCTTATGCAAATCAGTCAGGTACTGCCACCAATGGTAGCAGCCCAGCCCGAAGTGCTAGGCCAGGGCCCCTCTGCACGGAAACACAAGCCACCCCAGACATGTTTTAGCCTTGTTGGGCCTCCTCAGTGAGGTGCAGCTTGGTACCCTAGGCGCAGCGACCAAAGGACCCACATCTGGGCATACCCTAACTCACATAGTGAGACAAACAGTAAAAACAAAAGTGATGGGTGGAAGGTTTTGAAGGAATCTGAACCACTTGCATTGCTCTGGGCAGCCTTCCACACCACCGTTTTTTAGCCCGTTGTGCCATTGCAAAAGGGGTCCAGCCATATGCAAATCAGTCAGGTACTGCCACCAATGGTAGCAGCCCAGCCCGAAATGCTAGGCCAGGGCCCCTCTGCACAGAAACACAAGCAACCCCAGACATGTTACGGCCTTGTTGGGCCTCCTCAGTGAGGTGCAGCTTGTTTCCCTATGGCGCAACAAGCAAGGGACCCACGTCTAGGAATACCCTAACTCACATAGTGAGACAAACAGTAAGCACAAAAGTGATGGGTGGAAGGTTTTGAATGAATCTGAACCACTGGCATTGCTTTGGGCAACCTTCCACACCACCGTTTTTTAGCCCGTCTGCGCCATTGCAAAAGGGGTCCAGCCATATGCAAATCAGTCAGGTACTGCTACCAAAGGTTGCAGCCCAGCCCGAACTGCTAGGCCAGGGCCCCTCTGCACGGAAACACAAGCAACCCCAGACATGTTTCGGTCTTGTTGGGCCTCCTCAGTGAGGTGCAGCTTGGTTCCATATGGCGCAGCGAGCAAGGTACCCACGTCTGGGCATACCCTAACTGACATAGTGAGACAAACAGTAAGCACAAAAGTGATGGGTCGAAGGTTTTGAATGAATCTGAACCACTGGCATTGCTCTGGGCAACCTTCCACACCACTGTTTTTTAGCCCGTCTGCGCCATTGCAGAAGGAGTCCAGCCTTATGCAAATCAGTCAGGTACTGCCACCAATGGTAGCAGCCCATCCCGAAGTGCTAGGCCAGGGCCCCTCTGCACGGAAACACAAGCAACCCCAGACATGTTTTGGTCTTGTTGGGCCTCCTCAGTGAGGTGCAGCTTGGTTCCCTATGGCGCAGCGAGCAAATGACCCACATCTGGGCATATACAGCACCCTTCCACTCCCAGGCAGTTAAGTAGAATGGCTTGTTTCCTCTATTGGTCAAAACTCTTGCCACTGATTGCAGTAAGATATGTATCAAATATCGTCTTCCACTGTGTCCATGTAATGGTTGGTTCAGCAGGTGTAGGTGAAAAGGCTGGCAGAGACTGTATGGCGAATGCTGCTCCGCCCTGTTGAGAGCAGGAGGAGGCCCCCCTTTAGAGGACGGTACAGCTCTTGCCAAGAAGGAAAAACAAAAATAGTCACAAATCCTTCTTCATCATGGTAACCAGATGGCAGCAAACACCAGTTCCTGCGTCCTCTGCATCGTTGCACACTTCCACCACTAGATGGAAGCTCTGCTCATGCAGGCTCTGTGCCCGTATCGAAGAACTTAGGGCAGGGACCTCCGAAAAGGAATGTTTCTGGATCCCATCATCATCGCCAATATGTTGCGGTGCACACAAGCAGACTGGAGGCAGGAGAAGTAGGGAGAGGTTTATTAGGAGGTAAGTAAAGCTCTCAACCTGATAGCCTGGACGTCCCACGCAACCACCATCTGATGCACTCAGCTCGATGAGCCCTGGGGAGCCAGTGCCAACAGCTCGCGTAGGCCACACGCCTTATAAGACCTCACTACAGGTGACACACCAACTTGCCAAACAAAAAACTGATATCTTCCTGTGGGCTGTTATTTTTCCTTCACATACGTATATTTACATGTTCATTATATATTTTCTAATTCATGCACATCCAAGATGAAAAATACCCGGTCATTATATTTTTTCATATGGATCATTCTTCAGGTAATTTCAAAAGAAAATATTTCAACGAACATTAATAATTATAGATTCTATCTAGCTAGTTATCTACTTCATACCCTGCTTCATTCTATCATATAACCACATTTTGTTGCTCACACTCTAGTTTGAATCCTAATGTTCCTCTTTCCTTCTTCTCAAAGCAGCCACAGTATAGTGGTGTGTTGTTTTCACTTTTAGTTATGAGCCAATATTCCTGGCTAATAAAAACTTCTCTAAAGAAATCCTTTTTGGTCATGCACCAGGCTTTTAATAAGAATGAAAAAATACTGCTTATGCGCCATCTCCTCACTAGTATTGCTTCAACACTGCTAGGCATTACACAATTCCTACATTTTCCCTTTCCATTTTAGTATAACCACTGGCATTACAGGAGGCCCTGCTGCCTCTGCAGTGCGGGGTCCCCACCACTACATGTCCTGGGAGGGGGGCCCCTTTGGGCTAAAAAAAGGTTGTTTTTTTGTAGTCACTTTGCCTTCATAAAGAAATTATTTCTGTTACAGGAATTATCGACAATACCTCACCCCTGACTTCCATTACACTTCCCCACACGGATAAAAGGCGGGGCATGAGAGCAAACTCTGAGCGAGGCAAAACACATGAGGTGCCAAGATGACAGATGAATGAGAGAAGAAAGATGGCAAACAGAAAGGGATCACAAGGAGGGAAGTACCCTTGACCTTTTTGACAAGAAACTGTTGCTTTCATGAGTCCTCAAGAATGGAAAACATAAGACCAGGAAAACAGGCTGAAGAATCATGCATTGCATGTCAGAGATACCCAGGGCCCTCCCGTATCAATAATTAAGGCGGGGAGAACCACCAGCCACTGTGGTTCTGACCTTGGCTCCAAGAACAAAGCAGAGTCAGTGAAATCAACAGAGCCTGTGAGGTGGGGAGACCGATACAAGACCAGTCTTTGTTGAAGCCAAGGTTGCAAGCAGCAATATTGTATGGCGAGCGCTGGACGAACATTGTTAAAATGTGCGTGATAAGAGACACAAGTGAAATTAAACTGATGATGAATGAATTAACTTTAAAGCAAGCTACAATACCTTTGACAGAGTGGTCCGGCACCGTGATGGTGCTCATTTGAAGGTCTCTGTAAGGTATCCAGCTGAAAAGTAACGGAAGTAGATAAATTTGATCCGAGCCCAGGGGAGGGATATTATTTGAAAGTGAATGAATACAAGTGAATCGAAGTGATCCTGCGACGGATCAAGCAAAATCGCACGCAGAGTTGTAAGTCTTTGATTTTTATGAAATAGAGAAAGTATGGAAAAATACATGAATCTGGTGTGAGCCCGGCAGAGGGAGACCAGTTGAAGATTTTGTGTTAAAGTGGGTCTGAGCCCGGCAGAGCGGGAACCGGGTGAACAGTGAATCACCCAAGAAGGTCTTGTGTTAATGTGGGTCTGAGTTCAGCGGAGGGGGACCCGGGTGAAAACAAAAATCACCCAAGAAGTTGTACATGAGAATCCAGTGGAGAAAGGAACCTTTGAATGTGTGTTTGTCGTATCAGGCCCTTTTAAGTAAGAGACTTTGGTACAGAAGGCCCTGAAACTGAGATTTGAACTTCATCCTTGTGCTAGAGAAGCTCAAGACTGTGCTAAGCTTGAGTGTGCCGCCTTGTCCCATGCTGAAAACGTGTGGAGGGGAAGCCAACAGCTTGAATATCCTGACATATCACTTTTCTTTTGCATAACATTTTTTCCCACACTATTTGTATTTAGAAGTAAGGATTGGCAATAGGTGTATTAATATAGGCCCTTTTAATTTGACAAGACACCACTAGGACTGCATTATTATTATTTGATGGTCGTAGCTTGCTCCCATCTTTAGATATAGGATTAGATAGGCATTTTTCAAACCCAGTTGAAGTTCAATAAACACCCTTGAACTGTGATCACTTGTGTCTGTTTTACTGTTTGATACCATGCTTTGCTTACAGGGTGCACACTTGAATATATGGGTGGCTGCCTGGGTGTACCTGAATGATGAAAGGGAGCATGCTTAAATGTGTAGGTGGCCACCTGTGTGAGTGTATGGTGAAAGGGTGCACACTTAAATGTATGGGGAAATGCCTGTGCACACTGAAATGTATGGGTGGATCCCTGGGTGTGCCTGTATGGTGAAACTGTGCACACTTAAATGTATGGGTGGCAGCCTGGGTGTGCCTGTATGTGTGGCTGGGTGTGCATGTATGGTGAAGAGTGTGTGTTCAGGGGTGCAACGAAACCAACATTTCTCAGGGGGGGTAACCCTTCAAATGTTGGAGGTGCTAACTTCACAGGTGGTGGGGGAGGGGCAAAGTATTTTGTATTTGACTACAGGTACTAACAGTGAAATGCTTCATGTTAGTAATTGCTGGGTCTTTGTTTCAGCGAAACTCATGTGCCATTTAACATCTGTATCCTGTTCTGTCTGGCAACAGCTCTGTAGGTCAGCCAGTATGAGTCAGCATAGCCCAACATTTCAAGGGGGAGAGCATCAAAGGGGGGGGGGAGACTGATGAAGCACAGTCAGCTCAATGGTATTACGCCACTAGTTGTATTTATTCCCTTGTTTACTTATTGCAATCTTCATTACCCATAGCCCTACTCTTCCTCATCCCAGTACTTTTGTATGAGGCACTTTGACTCATACTCAAGTACTGGGATGAGGTAGAGGGACATGGAGGTAATGCCTGTCTTAGTTACCTGTAATTTTCATTACTCCTAGTCCCGTAATTTTCATTACTCCTAGTCCCAATCATCCTCATCCCAGTACTTTCCAATGAGGCAAGGAGTCTCACACGTAAGCACTGGGACACAGAAAAGGGAAGTGGAGGTAATTCTGGGCCGAGAAGCTGATTTTGGGGGTTTGTGGATGGGGTGGGAGGGAGAGGGGGTGTGGGGTGGGACTGGGATTGTGCGATAAATTGTAATGGTCATCCATGTCCAGGCTAAATAGGCATGATGTGTGGCATTAGTGGCTAGAGAGGCATTTTGGTGTAGCCAGTGTAGTCTTTTCTTAGTTTGGCTTGACTTTTTTTAACTGTGCATCTCTGATTAAGCAGTCCTGCTATGTGTAATTACCTGGCTAGACTGGCATTTGGCTGCTGCCAGTCTAGCTGTTTCTTACTGCAGCATTGTATATTTTTCTGGGCATCTGTGATAAATAACCATGATAAGTGCTATTCCTTCGACTGCCATTTTGGTGCAGCCAGTCTAGGTATGTCTAAATGTGGCCTGGCAAGCTCTACTGTAATATGTTATTACGTGTCTAGACTGGTCTACATTGTGCAGCCAGTTGGACATGTTTTCATTGTGGCATGTCATTTTTTAAGAGTGAACATTATATTAATTAAAGAATTCATGTTCCTGTGCACTGTTGGTTACTTGCATGCATTGGATTTTCGGATTGGTGTTACCCTACAAACAATTGCAAACACTCTGGCCTTTTAGCCACTTTTTTCAGAAAGTCTGCTGTATAATGCATTAAAACACATATTTATATATTTCTCCTAGAGCAGTGTGCGGCGTATCCCTGCAGCAGCACGTTCGTGCATATTTCGCAAGCGTGGAAATCTAGGCCGGCCCAGAGTGTGGCGCGACCTGTGATTCGTGCAGAGTTGGGGGAGGCCCTCAGCATTGTTCGCAGTGGGGGCTCCAAATGTTGTGCTACACCACTGAGTATAACATTTTGAGTAATGTGCACATGCATTTACTCTTTGTAATCAGCTGAATCATGCCTCTGTTTTCGCGTATTCATTATTCATCCTAAGAAAGAAGTTCATTGTGGCTCCCCTTTCTGCATATTAATGTGCCAACTTTATGTGGTGTTACTCTCAAATCACAGGAATGTGTTTAATTTACATGTCTCAGTCATTTAGTTTGGTTGGGCCGAGCCCAAAAAAGGAACCCACAACCGTCATTATACACCTGTTTTTGTTTTCTATCTGCATCTCCTTTGAATGCATTAATTATTTCTACGACTTTCAATTTTAATCTCTTTTCCAGGAAATGACTCACCTCTGGAGATTACTTTGATTTCTGATATCACCTTTGTTTTCCCCAATTGTTTACTTTGTGGATTGCGTGGCTGCACCCACATAACCTATCACCAGCATACATTTGTGAAATTAAAACGGTACATTTTGATACACTTTTTTAATGTGATTGCTTTATTTCATTATTACAGTCAATGCAGCTCAGACCTGAGGAAGTCCCCATGATTTATGGGTGTCAGCATGTTTGTGGATGATCCATGTGAAATACATTTACTTGAAATGATCAAGTATATTTATTTTCTCTTTAATGCCACCATTGGCGGAGTTGGAATCTTCCCTTTGTAATTTTGCATCCGTGACCAATATTGAGTGCAAAGCGAATCACCCTCCCAATGTGACCAGCCCTGATCCCTCACCAATGCTCTTGCTTCATTCGGGCCTGCCTAGCAACAGGCTGGTGGTCCATTGTAGCCCATTATGCCTCCTCCCCGCCCTCTCCAGCTTCCCAGATCCCCCCCAACGTGGAGGATATTGCTATATTATAGTGACCTATGGGAAATGGCAGCAGCTGTCCTCCCTCATAAAGCCCTCGAAGTAGATCCATGGGTTAACCCCAAACTCTTCCTGAGGAATTCCCGGAAACATTTGAAAGTTCATGGGACCTTGGACCACAGATAACTTGCGAGATTAGGTCATCCTCAAATCGGTCTCCCTATCGTATACGCATTAGCTATGACTTCCTTATCATTTTGTTCACCTGGTTGACTGTCGGCCAAAACGTTGTTGAAATCATTAGCCATATGTCTGTCTTGAAGGTGGATTGCAATAATGGCTTTCTTCAAAGTGTGTTCTGTGAGTCCCCAATGTACTAACTTTCATCTGAAAATCTTGGCTTCTTCTCAGAGGTTGAACCTAATCTTCCCAGTCACAGAAACTAATAAATCATGTCTTTCAAAATGCACTTGTTTACTGACATCAAGTTCTCCATCGCAAACTATCAATATATGTATCAGTATACACCCATATCTCTATCTGCAGCATACACTGCCAATCTCCATTGGTTTGCTGGCAAGGCCCAATGACTATTTGGGCAGAAGACTTAGGGAACTGACATGAAGGCCACGGTTACATGAACGTGTCTTAATGGTCATTGATTTCTCCCTCCTATAGAAATGGCCATTTGGAGCTGATGGGCCCAACAGTGCAGACCAATGGGCACAAAGCTATTTATATTGTTGATCTTCAAAGGACCCCTCCCAACCTATCAACCTCAAAGGTGTGAGGTGGGCTTACTATGGCACAACGTGCAAAACAAGCAATAAGTGTGCCGTAAACCTATGTGGTGACTGTCATGTAACATACACAGTGCAATATAGAGAACCCTGAACTTTGCAGTGACAGTTCTCCCACTAAGTAAATATATGACATTATCAGAACATGACACTCTTCTATGCCACTACACATATAATCCAGCATGTGGCCATGCTATTATAGCATTCTCAGGGACGGCCCATGCTGCACACGAATTATCTTAGCAGTTGTGTTCACCTCATGCGCATTGAACATTGTCCACTCTGGGCTCTGTCCCTTTTGATAGTCGGCTGAGCAAACACTGATTTCACTCTCTGAAGTCTGTCATGCTAGTGAAACATCCAATGGACAAAACAAACTTCAAGCTTCAACAAACTCACCAACTAATTTGAATTCTTCCATTTAATTTCAAAATAACACCTACATGGGCAGACACTTTTTTGAAGGGCCATCATGCAGTTGAAGTTTTCTAATCAGTAGTGTGCTGTGGTTATTCTTCATTGACCCGTGGGCATGCAAGCTATCATAAATTCCACCCTTATCCCTTATACCATGTCTTACCTTTACAAATCGTTCATGTTCATTTAACCTTTCTCCAATTTTTGCATCTCCTCTCCTCTGCTGCCCTCTGCGATTCTCTCACTCTCCAATCAAGAATGGGCCCATCAAGACGTCTATCCTTCTGTGCCAAGGCTTGGTGACGTCTCATGGGCGGTGTCAAAGGAAAGGATTTATATGGAAGGGGTTGAAGCAGAAGGTTGTTTGGGGGGATCTGAAAGAATGGGAATTGGAGGTGGCCTCTGATGCCACATAGGTTAGAGTGACGTCTAAAAGAAGTCAAGCAGGTATGTGAGGATCTGAGGGGGGGTGTGGGCTGTTTGGACAGAAAGATATGGAGGAGGTCTAGCAAAAGGTGATTTGAGGGAGTTAGTGAGGTGGGGCTGGTTTCAGTGCAAGTATAAAAGGGAGCAGATAGATTGATTGGCTAATCTGGTTCTGGGGGATACTCTTATTGTGCAAGTCGGGAGTGAAGTGAAGGGACTTACTCACTTTCCAAGACTATCCCCACTTGTCTGTTGCAGTCTCTCAAATAATAATCATGGAGTGTGATGCACCACCCCAAGCAAACAGAGAGGGTGACACCAACGAATTGCATGGCTTGCTGGTGGTGAAGGGGCAGCAGACATCTCTGGTAGAACAGATTTCTCAGAATCTGACACTTTTACGCTAGTGCATATAAAAAGCTATCGTAAAGGATACTTTGGCCACTTTGAAAGATCGATTCTGGTTAATACGCATCAGAACCCGCACTGAATTAAGGAGGAATATTATAATGGCTCCTTGGACAAATTGTACTTTCGGAACCTTCGGTACTAAGAGTGGAGAGCTGTATTGATATTTTATGGTATCGTTGAGGGGTACTGGATGGGTCTCTATTAGCTTGACCCTCTCTTGCTGACTAAAACGCTGCGACTGCCCGCTCTAGAGCTGAGCAACTGTGGTGGCAGTGAGATGGAAGCACTCCACCTCCACCACGCATTTCAGGAATCAGCACCTCCCTGAATCCTGATTACTGTCCATATGGAGCGCTGGAGCTCGATATCTGGGGAGGAGTAACACATGGGGAGCTAGTTGGGAAACAGGTGAAACAAAAACATTTTTGTAATTGTGTATGTGTGTGTATGCTTATATGCATGTATGAGCGTCTGCGTGCATGCATTTGAGGGTCTATCTGTTTAAGTGTGCATGTGAATGAGAGGGCAGTGTGAATACACTTGATGTATGGGCATGTGTGTGTGTGTGTGTGTGAAGGAGAATGCAGCGTGAATGTTCTGGGTGCGTGTGTGAATGACGAAGTGCGTAGCTGTGTGGGTAAGTAACCAGTGGGAGAGTGGGTATTAATGTATGTGTGCCCGCGAGGCTTGGCGCATGTGTGCTTTCTTAAAGTGGCATGGCATGTTTTATTGCCATTTTTGTGCAAAGCCAACTTGATGAGTGCTATTACATGGCAGTTAGGGTGCTCTTAAATTGTAGGTTTGCATTTGAGGCATTTGTTTAGCAAGCAAGGAAATGTTTCCTTAAAGTATGATTGGACTTTTGCTGGTGTTTGGGGCACATTCAGCATGATGTGTGTTTTGCACGGTGGGGGACATTTGTGCAGCCAGCACAGAGATGATGTTTTCTTACTGTGGCATGGCTTTTTTTACTGGTGTTAAGGAAAAAAGCAGACATGTGTGTTGTTGCATCCCGGGTGCAGTCATGCAGCTAACAAGGACATGTTTCCTTACTCTGTGTCAGGAATCCAGGCAGTACCTCCTGATTCACTTTGCGTTTTCCCCGAGTGCGGGATTGCTGTGTCTCTAAGACCAATCACACGTTCTCGTTTATGGTCTCTTGCTAAACTACACAAACATGCTTTATCACGGCAAGGCGGTCGCTATACTAATGCATTAGCAAGGAAGAATCCTATGCCTTTCCATACTTGGTGGAAGTTACCTTGGAAACTGGGACATAAACATTAGTTGCCCAATGCTGAAGTCTCATTCCCTCATCGGAACATCTTCACCCTGGTCATTTCCAAGTCCTCCTGTTGCTGACGCGTCGGGTGTGTCACAGGACTTCAAGGCCAATTAGGCGTATGCGTTCCGTCGGGTATAGTCATCTCCCTGCTACTTTCTGACTTACACGTGGCATTCCACTTCACTGCTGCACCCGAGAAACTGCTTCATAGCAGCACATGGTAAGATTACTCTGACTGCATTCCTTTATATCTTTATTGTGTCTTACTCTTTCATTAAAACTGAATCTATAGCTTCTTGTTTGTCACTAGATGTTTCAGAATTCTCCTGACACCTGTTGAAAAAGCACTCCATTGCCCAACACAACATAGTGTTCTTCTTTAACCCAATTCAGGTGGGGTTTGCTTTTGTATCCTCTTGCATACCATTTACTAAGAAATGATTGTTATTAATTACGAATTCCTTTCCATTTCTAGGAGTTATGCAGCACGTGTTTGGGTTCATTCTTCCAAGAAATAGATCCATTGGTATCGGTCTTTAGTACCATACACAGGGTTATATTATCGGGTAGAAATCATCAGCTACACTACGTGGGCAATATTCCAGGCTACCTCTGACATAATCAGAAGCCACTATGGACCCAAATGAGACCTTGGCCCAGATTGTGTAAATGTTTTCAGAACTACACACCAATATGGCTACTGCTCATGCCTCTACTCAGCAAAGTATTGATGAGTTGCAGGGGGGCATGCAACCACCTGGCCCGCCAGTCCCAGACCCAACTCAGGCCTCAGGTTCTGGCATGGCTGTACCATGACAGGATGCAGGACCTGTCTACATGACCGCCCGATTTCCTCTGACCCAACCAGAGAGGTTCAGTGTGGATCCCCTCACATATCGTACCTTTTTGAACCAGTGTGGTCTGCATTTCTTATACAAACCCTCCTCCTTTCCAGATTCCAAGACTAAGGCTGCTTTTGTATTGTCCCATCTGGGTGGCACTGCAGCATCTTTGGCCAATCCATTGCTGGAACAGGGTAGTCCATTGTTATTTGACTGTGATGCCTTAATTGAGGCAATGAGTCAAGTCTTTGATACTTGGTACAAGACTCAAGCAACGGATCTAGGACTTTTGGGGTTACATCAAGGCACAACTCCTCTATTGGCTAATTTGGCTAAATTTAACCAACTCTTGGCCGAGGTGGGGTGGCCTGAACACAAGACGGCTGCTTTGTTCTACAAGGGATTGTCTGATTCCTTGAAGGACATCTTAGCCACAATGCCTATTGTGCTCACTACCTTTCCCGAACTCCTAGACATGGTGCTTCAGATAGATGCTTGAAGAATGGAGAGGAAAGGTGAGAAGAGAGAATTGGTGCCACTGGCTATGACATCACCAACTCCTACTAGTGGTGATCCTGAACCTATGCAGATAGGTGCTGTACGGGGTCCTTTAACCATCAAAGAAAGGGAGGCCAGAAAGAGGAACGATTTATGTTTCTATTGTGGTTCCTCGGAACATCTATTGAAGGCTTGCAAGAAGAAGCCAAAGCGTCAGGGAAATGCCAAAGCTCGCCAGTAGAGGGGGTCAAAAAATCGAGCACAGTACCTTTGGACTCCTTAGTTTCTAGACCTTTTGTCATTCCCACTCGATGTTTATTTAAGCCAGACCATGAGGGGATCGTTGACACAGTGCTCGATTCAGGAGCTACCAGCAACTACATTGATGATACTTTCACCCGGAAATTGGGCATTCCAGTGATACCTATGTCTCAGCCAGAGATGGCCAATGCCGTTGATGGTACCACGTTACTCTCTGGCTTAGTTACTAACAAACAGTTGACCTCACTTTAATCACCAGCTCTGGTCATACAGAGACCATAAGCTTTGACCTAATCGCTGTTCCACAATACCGGCTGATATTGGGGTTACCCTGGTTAAGATGCCACAACCCGGTAGTAGAGTGGAGGTCGGGTGAAGTTGAATTCATGTCTGCTTACTGTGAGGCAGTTTGTTTATCCACTAACACTGATCCAAGTACTCCATGTTGACCGCTACTGCAGGTTTCGTTCTCCGTAGGCCATTACGAGCCCCCCGCTGCCAAACAAATACACTAATTTCTATGATGTTTTTGAAGCAAAAGGTGTGAAGACTCTTCCGCTGCACAGACCATACAACTGCCCCATTGACTTGGTCCCTGGAGCTAAGATTCCGGCAAGTCGTATTTACTCCCTTACATTAAAGGAGGATGCTGTCCTGAAGGAATACATTGATAAATACTTGCAATCTGGTTTTATCCATCCATGCTTCTCCTTCTCCAGCAGCCTCTCCGCTGTTTTTCATACCAAAGAAAGAAGGTGATTTACGGCTTTGCATTGATTATCATGCTTTAAATGTCATCACCATTCGAAATCAGTATTCGATTCCGTTAATCTCTGTACTACTGCATCAGTTAGGCACATCTAAGATTTTCACCAAGCTTTACTTATGAGGAGCCTACAATTTGTTGAGAATCAGAGAGGAGGATGAGTGGAAAACAGTGTTCAAAACAAAGTACGGCCTCTTTGAATATTGCGTAATGCCATTCGGATTTTATAATGCTCCTGTTACCTTTCAGCACTTTGTCAATGATATTTTCACGGACATGATGGATCGCTTTATACTCATATATCTGGATGACATACTGATCTATTCTAATTCCTATGAGAACCATGTCTGTCATGTCTGTCAAGTTTTGCAACTGTTGCTTGATTTCTCATTATAAGCAAAGCTAGAAAAGTGTGAATTCCACGTTACCTCTGTTGAATTTCTCGGATACGAGACCACAGACCAAGGAATACGAATGAGTACCACCAAGGTCAAGACTGTCCTTGATTGGCTGGTTCCACAGAATCTGAAATCCTTGCAGTACTTCCTCGGATTTGCTAATTTCTACAGGCCTTTTGTGCAGTCTTTTTCTGAAATTGCGGTTCCTCTCACTGCTCTTACTAGTAGCAAGAAGCCTTACCATTGGGACCCTGCTGCTAATCGTGCTTTTGAGGCACTCAAACTGGCCTTCATGACAGCTCCTGTATTCCAACATCCAGATCCGACACAACCTTTTGTGGTTGAGGTTGATGCTTCTGACACTGCTCTTGGTGCAATGTTATCACAATACTGTAAAGACTTGCATACTTTACATCCAGTGGCATACCATTCACGCAAACTCAGCCCAAATGAAAGGAATTACACTATCACTGAGAGGGAGATGTTGGCTGTTCGGGATTCCTTTTTGGCCTGGAGACACCATTTACTTGGTACTTTGTCTCCAATCCAGGGATACACCGATCACTACAATTTAGTTTCCTTACAATCTGTACAATGTACCACAGCCAGTCTTGCACATTGGCCTGATTTTTATTCTGCATTCAATTTTGTTATCACATATCTTTCTGGCTCTAGGAACACTAAGGAAGACACCTTGTCATGCATCCCGGGGGAAGATTCTCCAAGTCTCAGTCAGGGAACCCTGTTACTTCCGCATCAGGTAGTCTGTGGTTGCACAGTGAATCCGTCCTTGAGGATGCAGTTGCTTACCTGGGTGGAACAGAACATACAGACCATTAAGAACAAAGGTTTTCAAGTCATTCAGTCCTTGCCTTATGTTTAGGATCAGATCTATCTGCCACATGATACCACCCGGTCTATGGCATTACAGTGGTGTCACGATTCTAAAGTCTCAGCACATCCTGGTACAAGAAAAACCCTGGAACTGTTGTGCAGATGGTGTTGGTGGCCAAATATGACTACAGACACTAAACGATACATTACATCTTGTGCGGTATATGCTCAGGGTAAGGTCTCTCATGCTAAACCTATGGGGCTGTTGCAACCATTACCTGTACCTACGATTCCTTGGTACCTGTTATCTATGGATTTCATTGTGGATCTGCCCCTCACACAGGGTTATGACACTATATGGGTCCTCGTGGATTATCTGACTAAATATGCTTTATTCATTCCTTGTTGAGGCTTGCCTACAGCTCCTGTGCTAGCTGATTTGTTCATTTCCCATGTTTTCAGATGTTTCAGCTTACCCAGCATCATTGTAACCGACCGTGGGTCTCAATTTACCTCACGTTTCTGGAGGGCAATTACTGGTTCTTTGGGTGTTGATGACCGGTATTCGAGTGCGTTTCATCCACAGACTGATGGGCAGACGGAACGAGTCAATGCAACTTTGGAGCAGTACCTGCAGTGTCTCTTGCTTCAACATCAGGATTCCTGGCTCTCGTTGTTGGCTATGGCAGAGTTTGCATATAATGACTCCTTGCACACAGCCACCAGTTTCACGCCTTTCTTTACGCTGTATGGATTTCACCCTTGCACTCTGCCATTGCCACTCACACACCTTCTAGTAATCCAGCTGCCCAATCATGTGTTCAGTCCCTGTCTAGGCTAAACATTGGTATCAGGCAACATTTATTGGAAGCTCAGCATCGCACCAAGTCCTGTGCTGATACTCATCAAGTGAAATCGCTTTTGTACAAGAAGGGTATGAAGGTCTGGTTATCCACCAGACACTTGTGTCTACCTGCTCGTAAGTCCCTCTTACCTTGCTTCACCGGTCCTTTTGTGGTTACTGAGGTGATGCATCCTGTGGCCGTTCGTCTTCAGTTACCAGCTTCTTGGAAAGTGCTTTCTGTGTTCCACGTTTCTCTTCTCAAACCTTTGCATGGGGGTACTAGGCTCTTGGTTCCTGAACATCCCCTACCTGTGGATGGTTCTGATGAATGCGAGGTCAAGCAGATCCTTGATACCAAGGTACGGAGGGGCTGATGGATATTTTTGGTTGATTGGGAAGGTTACGGTCCAGAGGATCGGACCTGGGTACCCTTGGTCAACATCCATGCCCCTGCTTTATTACGTGATTTCTGGTCATCCCGTCAGGGGAAGCTTTCTTTGAGGAGGGGTACTGTCAGGAATCCAGGCGGTACCTCCTGTTTCACAGGATTCCTGTGCTCTAAGACCAATCACAGGTTCTCGTTAATGGTCTCTTGCTAAACTACACACACATGCTTTATCACAGCAAGGCATTCACTATACTACTGCATTAGCAAGGAAGAAGCCTATGCCTTTGCATACTCGGTGGAAGTTACCTTGGAAACTGGGACATAAACATTAGTGTCTCACATGTCACACGCACGTTCAAAGTCATGTGACTTATGGCCTTTTTAGCTCCTCCTTGCTACTGGTTCAGTGCTTCTGATTTTGCTGAAGTGTGTTACGTCTTAACTTTGCCTATTTTGTACTTCCTGGTTTTCTCGACTCTAGCCTGCACTCTGGACTTCCTTCTGTTTAATCATTGTCTGTTACGAGTTGCTTGGATTAATTTCTGCTTTCGCTTATGTGAACAATATTCCTGTGCTTTGATCTTGTTCCCTCCTGTTTCTGCCTTACCTGCCCAATGCTGAAGTCTCATTCACTCATCGGAACGTCTTCACCCTGATCATTTCCAAGTCCTCCTGTTGCTGATGCGGAACGCTTACGGATTGCTTTTGTCTCTTCCTTGGATGGTTCTCTGCCTGACGCATTGCCGACCCGGACTGTCCCACTAACATTTTTTTCCAACTTGGATCCTTACCTTCCAGCGCATAGCAGTTTTGCAATTCTCCAACGGTAGACCACTATGTAGTAGGTCCGGAAGCCCATCTCCTCGCAAATATCCCGGTACGGAATAGAGACTTCCTATGTACCTGGACGGGGCTCTGTGAGGAGCGTCCTCGTTTCGTCGGGTGTTTCACAGGACTCAAGGCCAATTAGGCGTACCCGTTCCGTCGGGTATAGTCCTGTCATCTCCCCGCTGCTTCCTGACTTACATGTGGCATTCCACTTCACTGCTGCACCTGGGAAACTGCTTCATAGCAGCTAATGGTAAGATTACTCTGACTGCATTCCTTTAAATCTTTAGTGTGTCTTACTCTTTTATTAATCCTGAATCTATACATTCTTGTTTGTCACTAGATGCTTCAGAATTCTCCTGACACCTGTTGAAATGCACTCCATTGCCCACAACAGCATAGTGTTCTTCTTTAACCCAATTCAGGTGGGATTTGCTTTTGTATTCTATTGCATACTATTTACTAAGAAAGGATTGTTATTAATTACAAATTCCTTTCCGGTTCTAGGAGGTTTGCAGCACGTGTTTGGGTCCATTCTTCGAAGTAATAAATCCCTTGGTATCAGTCTTTAGTACCATACACAGGGTTATATTATTGGGTAGAAATCATCAGCTACACTATGTGGACAATATTCCAGGCTACCTCTCATACTCTGGCATTTCATTTTCTACTAGTGTATTAAGAGAAAAGTAATCACAAAGAATGTTCTTTGGCAAGGGGGATCTTTTACACCACCAACAAGGCAATGAGGTTTTCATACTGTGGCATGACTTTTTTACTAGTTTTAAATGGCTAAATCAACATGAGTGTTCTCACATGTTAAGGGGGGGGGGGGGGGGCATTTGCACAACCGGCAAGGAAATGTGTTACTGTGCCTTGATATTTGAAATGCTGCAAAGGACAACACCAAAATGTGTGTTCTCAAATGGGAATGTGGGAGTGGGGGACAGTTGTGCAACTAGCAATTATTTGTTTCTTTACTTTGGCATTGCATTTTTTACTGGCTCTAAGGGCAAAGCCAATATTGGGTGTGCTCTTACAAGGAGGAGGGGAGGAATTTGTGCAGCCAGCAAGAAAATGTTTCCTTTCTGTGGCATTGCATGTTATACTGGTGGTAAAGACATTGGCCCTCATTCCGAGTTGGGCGCAAAGGGATACCGGGCACCGTTAAGGACATCAGTGCTGGTAATCCCTTTGCGCCCTATCCCGAGGCCCCTAGCGGGTCCCTTCTTTATCGCTTGGTTTTACCAGGCGTTATGGACAGGGCCTGTTAAGGGACTTTAGAGCTAATAACGGTACCGCAATTTGCCAGACCATTATTAGCGCCTTCCCATTGAGCCCTATGGGGGCTGAAATGGGAATGGGGAATGGCTTTTTCAATGGCGACTTACTGGTCCCGCAAAAGTCGGAATAGACCGGTAAGTCCCCATTGAACCAGGGCGGACTTCGAACCGTTATCGGGGTTAGTCATGGCACAAATAGGGGGTGTAGAGGATGGAGTGCAAGGAGTCTGCAGAAACGACATCCTTCCACATTGATCCCTGATAAAAACTGCCACTTCGAACTACTGACTCAAGTGGCTCTCTGCCTGCACATTGCCCCCAAATAACTGTGTGAAAGACTTGTGCACTGGCACATTTTAAATTTGGTTCAATGCAATAATAGCAGTACTTTCATTTGGACAAAAACATTTTTTCCAAATCAGATGACCTGAATTATTGTTCCAAGTTATGTAATCATTATCAAAGTTATAACATTACAAACTAGAGAACATCCTATCTCTCATGCTTCTGAAGTTTAGTCCAACATTTAAGTTGGCACCTGCACAGTTTTTGATTTTGAAAATCTGGTCACACCGCATGTACATTGCCGGCTCTCCCTTCCACCCGCTAATTTCCAAAAGTCAGTAAGGCTCCTTCTGTCATATCCCAAACCACACACAATAATTCACCGTAGTCGCCAGAAAGCAGAGGATCCACTGCCCCACTCAGCTCCTCCTTCCTGTGCATCCCAAGACCAAGACGTCTTCCGGGAGCAAGACCAAGTCAGAGAAAGATATAGAGAGATGGAGGAAGAGAGAGGGGGTGAAAGAGGAAGATAGAAAGATAGAGAGAAATGGAGGGAGGAACAGGGAGAGAGATAAAGGGAGAGAGAAAGAGAGACGGGCATCCACCCTATGAAATACTGAGCACAGCTAGCTAGTGCTCACTCCTTCTATTTTTGTATAGTACGAGTTCGGTCCAGTTCGTGGCATGTTACGTTCCTTCCTTCCCCTTGATTTTCCAAGCTATTCCTTTAAGGTTTCCAGGTTTAGAAGCTTGTGGGTTAGCGCTGTTGATCCACAGAGACACATCCCTTGGGGACCTTCTTCGCAGTATGGGAGGTTGAATGGCTCCTGTAGTGAAACACTGTAACAACCATCGTTATGCAGTGGGTAGATAAGGCAGGATTACATTTCTACCCCTCTGTAAAATCTGCAATGACTAATATGCCGCACATTTGATCGTCAAATCAAGAGCATTATCATGTCAAAGAACAAACGTCCTCCTTATTTCGTCACACAACCATTGTCCCTGGAATTCTGCATGATTCATGTATCACAATGGGGTTGATAAATATAGCAGTCGGCAATAATAACTGCAATAAACCTGTGCCTGAACTTTAACCGTCTAATGTTATACCCTGGCAAATCCCCCCACTCCTACATGTGTACTTGTTTTAGGAGCTAAATATTGAAATGGGATTTTGATCGAATACATTCAGAGGTGCTCTTCCAAATGTCCAGCTAATACTGCATCACAGTGTATTCGAACCTGTTCGGGCAGCAGCTGTGAATTGTGTTTTGATATCATAGACTCAATTGCTGACACTTGGTATACAACTAAACTATGTCAGAACCTCCCATGTACTGGATGTCAGCGAGAACCTGAATGTGCTTGGAGCCTTTTTGGTGTGAGGGTTTTTGGACCAGTCTTCTATGGGTCTCACGCTACCCACCGGGGAGACCGGGAAGGCTTGTGAGTCCCAAGGCAGCTACCAGAGAGAGGAAAAAACCCAAAAGGGAAAACTCCCTGATGGAGTTCAATCAGTTGGAGTTTCACAAGGGCTTCAGCAAAGGATTCAAGTAAGTATGAAGAGGGGTAGGCAGGAAGACGAAGAAACAATGGCCCTCATTACAAGTCCTGCAATAAGTGCAGCAGTCATTTTCAATGAATGGATTACCGCCACCACCATGGCGTCTGGTGGAATTGCCACCCCATTGTAACTGGACGAGCGCACACAAACCACTGTCAGTAATCATGAAAATAACACAGAAAAGCAACCCCAGACGTTATTTCTGCCAAATATTGATGTAATTACTGTTACCACCTAAAAAAGGCAGAATTACCAAAGTGTTATTCCACAGGCGGTATTAGTGCCAGGCAGAAACAGTGTCATGTCACAAATGGGGAATTCTATGGTGGCCATCTTGAAAAGAAAACAACCCATCCTGAATCACCCATTTCCTGGAGCCATCCGAAGGCAAAACTCTTGTTAAAAATGTCCCAGGACAAAGGTGAAGGCAAAAATGCACAAATGTGGCTGTGAACGTTAAAATTCAGTGAGGCAGAGTTTCAGGTCCCCATCTGATGCAAAGTTGGCCACATGTCAAGCCTGTGTGGATCTACTTTTCCGGCTTCAGAGGTTGGCAAAATACATACCATTGGGAGGGTTCATAACTGTATATTAAAGAGTAGCGCAAGGAAGCAGCGCTCTCACGCAGCATCCTCGACTCTGGGAACTGGTTACCCCATACATGCAAACAAACATCCTGAACAGCATGCCATGGAGATAGGAAAGGTAGACACATTACAATAAAGCATTAATTGCGGCACAATGAAATCAAAGGGCACTTTATGTGCTCTGGTCAAACATTTCTACACTGGGCACAAGCTTTTAGGCAAAAGGATTTTGTCAAGTGACTGAGGGCACCGAGGTGGAATGTCTTGTGATGATCGTAACGGAGACAGCGGCAGAAAAAAACATGCTATAACTGCAACTTGCAAAAAGCTAAATACATTGTCCGCATTCTGAATTTGAGGTGTTTAAGAACCGACTAAATCAGCGACTCACCCCCTGAAGTGTGCTGAAATAAACCATTAATGAGTCTAGCACTTATTGTATGGAATCCCTGAAAGACACATTATTTGTTATCTGTTATCCCTATTCTTTCTTATTTAGGGTCACTGCAAGTGTTACAATTGTAAAACCTCCTGTTTTTTTTAAGAGGCCTGAACACGAAAGCCACCCACTCCAGTAACAAAGAACCACATGGTACTACTCGCCACGGCCCCAGAGCTTCAATTTCTAAAAAGAAAAGTGCTTTTTTATTTTTTTAGGGGTAGCAAGGGAGACCACAGGGTTATCAAGGGATACCACTGGGATCGCAGGTGTGACCCCTAGTGACCCCCAAATGACGTCCCTACCCAACCGTCTCTTTTAAAAAGGTATCTGTGCTGGGATGGTGGGCAGGGAGATGTGCTGAGGTGCATTCCGCTTGACTACATCAAGCACCTGCGCAAGTACGATGAAAATGGTGGACTGGGACATGCCATACAGCAGGCCCAGAGTTTGCTGGTAGATGCCTGTGGCAACGAGGTGCAGAACCAACAACCGCATGGCAGAGTTGTAATGGCAGTTCTACTGTTAATCCTGCTTTGAATGTCATCCTGCATGAGGGTGGGTAGCTCAGCAGTTTTCCCACTGTTGTGGCTGGACAGCGTTATGAGCTGGCCATCTTTTATTGCCCAGGCTGATGGCCTGATCCGAGGAATGGCCCCTCACCTTGCATGGCGTCTCCTCTGCCTTCCTGTTGCATGTGGACTGTGATGCTGCTGCTTCTGCCTCTGTACCTCAATGTAGGGCAGGAGGTACTGAATCTCCAGATTCACAACTGCTAGTGGCATCTGGTATTGGGAGGCGTGTTTGAGTAAGGAGTGGCCCTTATGTACCTTATGTACCTTTTCTGAGTCCATTTGGTGGACCTGCAACTGCATTTAACTTGAACGCTTGCATTCACCTCCTTTTGTGCGGTGGTAACTGCATTGTGTTTTTGAAGGATTTACTGCTACTTTTTTTTGCGGTATTTCAGTGGTATTTTAGTTTATAATACGGCAGTATTACCATTTTGGTTGCACTGCTAACTCAGCTGACAGATTTACAACCATGCTGATTCCTCCAGTTTTGTGGCACTAATGCTGCCTGTTGTAATTCCACCAGGGCTAATTCTGCTGGCAGAATTAGCACCTATTGTCTGGGACTCCCTAATTCATCAAGATGCTAAAAGTGGTGGTAATTATTTTGTTACTGCCATTTTTACGACTTACTGCTAGGCTCGTAATGTGGGCCAACATCCGTCCTCAGGTATAGGACTATGCAAGGAATAGGCGAAGGAAAAAAATAACTTGGAGAGAGGGAAAAAGGAAAGAAACATCTGCACATGGGATATGAACTGTCGGTGTGCACTATGACACATCCGTCCTGAAAGCCTTTTGATCTTCCATCGGTTCCTCGGTCGATGAAAGTTGTGCACATCTTTATGATGACATCATGATACACAGTGCATCATACAGGAACTGTGTCCGGACCTCTTGAGCAGGTATTGTGCGGCCCATTGGGGTGGCCATTTTAGTGGAGAATACAGGCTGAGTAATGTGATAGTGTCATGATATGATATGATATGATAGGTTATTTATGACGTGCTTAATACCAAGAGGTTTCTAAGCATGGACCCAGGGATCGAACCTGTGGTGCTCCATGTCGTATTGCTCCCAAGGCGAGCACGTTGCTTCTGAGCTATCCTCCCGAGACATGTGGCGTGCCGGCAACATTCTGGTGTCGCACATATACTTAAATAAAGCGGGTGGTCCCGCAACACAATAGTACGCGCCGGCAACCTGATGCGAAGAGTCCTATGTCTGTGTGTCTTCTTTAAGGTACTGGTGCAAGGCCTTACCACGGTGGAACTGGGGGCTAATCAATCCATCACATTGGTGACGAGGATGCAGCTGGGCAGGGTGAAAATACTCTGATGCAATATATTGCTTTGGTAGCTAATTCTGACAACTGTCAGAGGCATTAACCCTCGCAGGGAATACAACCACCACCATTTTGGGTCCCTATGGTAGAAGCTCCACACGTGGAGTGCTCGTGTGCCGTGAGGACCCCACAAGGGCTAAAACAAAGCAGAAAGGCCACAGGGGACACATCTGGGCAAGAGAGACAGTTCCTACCCTGAAGACCACATACTCCATCCTGATGTGGTCTACAGGACAGACGCATCATGTCCAAGGAGCACGCCTACGGGTGCAAACCGCAGCCTTCGAGAACAAAGAAGGTGACTGTGCAGTTTTGCCACCACAGAAGAACGCCTGCGGAAGCAGATTGCGGCCTTCACCCATATAGAAGATGCCTATGTGGTCTGCCACAATGAGTGAAGCAGGAGATGCCAACCAGGGTGCTGCAGGGGCCTGCAAGCTAGAAAGGTACCCCGCCAACAAGGTACACTGGCCCTGATTCCTGAATTCGACACCTCAGATAATCCCTCGAAGCTGGGCCAAAGTGGCTGCTCTGGGTCAAGAAGCTTGATAAATACTTTAATGTAATCGGCGAGACAGACGACAAAGCCAAAGTTGCAACCCCCATTTACTCAGCTGGATCGGAGCTACATAGAATATTCAAGTCCCTCGCTCCTGCCAATGACTTATACCAGGCTGCCAAAGATTGCCTCAAAGAAGACTTCATGCCACTGGCAAACCAGGACTTTGAGAGGTTTGTCATGTGCAGTGAGAGACAGAGAGAAGAGGAATCCCTCAATCAGTTCTACGGAAGGCTTCGTCACCTGGAGAGCACATGCGGTTGGGAGAATGAGGATGGTATGGTAAGAAACCAGCTGATACAGGGGTGCAGCACAGGAAAGAAGCTGCGCCGACAGGTCCTCCGTGAGCCTGGCGAAGGGGAGAGTGTGTGGACCCTGTGGAGCAGCTGGACACTTTGCAAGGATGTGCAAAGCCCCTATTCCAGACACCATTTCCAGAGGGCCTAGTTGATCACCCAATGACATGCTGCAGCGACTGAAACAGGTGTCAATTATTGAACAAGAGATACCAGGTCTGGACCTGACAGAAGAAGAGGAAGAGGAGGAAGAGATTTTCTTTATCTCGAGTATTGACTCTCTCAAAAAGAGGAGGAGACAACCTATGTTCACGTTGGCCGTAAGTGGAACAATGGCACCTGTGCTTGTGGAAACCGGTGCATCCGTGTGCATGCTGTCGACCTGCAACTACAAGTCATTACCAACACTAGCGAAAGCACAAGCCAAAATATTCTCATTTAGGGGTACTCAAACATGGCCCCTGCAATGTGCGTTTGTGACCAAAGTTGCCCATGAAGGAAAAGAAATCGCAGCGAAATTCTTTGTCACAGACATTAGCACGCACTCCATTTTAAGTTGCGCAGCAGCTGAGGCCCTGGGCATTGTAACTTTGCCCTCACAGTATACGACGCAGATATCAATGAGACTCTGGAGAGGTTTGCCAGAGTAATTCAAGGTATAGCACAAAAGTGATGGATGGAAGGATTTGAATGAATCTGAACCTCTGGCATTGCTCTGAGCAACCTTCCACATCACTGTTTTTTTAGCCCGTCTGCGCCATTGCAGAAGGAGTCCAGCCTTATGCAAATCAGTCAGGTACTGCCACCAATGGTAGCAGCCCAGCCCGAAGTGCTAGGCCAGGGCCCCTCTGCACGGAAACACAAGCAACCCCAGACATGTTTTGGCCTTGTTGGGCCTCCTCAGTGAGGTGCAGCTTGGTACCCTATGGCGCAGCGAGCAAAGGACCCACATCTGGGCATATCCTAACTCACATGGTGAGACAAACAGTAAGCACAAAAGTGATGGGTGGAAGGTTTTGAATGAATCTGAACCACTGGCATTGCTTTGGGCAACCTTCCACACCACCGTTTTTTAGCCCGTCTGCACCATTGCAAAAGGGGTCCAGCCATATGCAAATCAGTCAGGTACTGCCACCAAAGGTTGCAGCCCAGCCCGAACTGCTAGGCCAGGGCCCCTCTGCACGGAAACACAAGCAACCCCAGACATGTTTCGGTCTTGTTGGGCCTCCTCAGTGAGGTGCAGCTTGGTTCCATATGGCGCAGCGAGCAAGGTACCCACGTCTGGGCATACCCTAACTGACATAGTGAGACAAACAGTAAGCACAAAAGTGATGGGTCGAAGGTTTTGAATGAATCTGAACCACTGGCATTGCTCTGGGCAACCTTCCACACCACTGTTTTTTTAGCCCATCTGCGCCATTGCAGAAGGAGTCCAGCCTTAGGCAAATCAGTCAGGTACTGCCACCAATGGTAGCAGCCCAGCCCGAAGTGCTAGGCCAGGGCCCCTCTGCACGGAAACACAAGCAACCCCAGACATGTTTTGGCCTTGTTGGGCCTCCTCAGTGAGGTGCAGCTTGGTTCCCTATGGCGCAGCGAGCAAAGTACCCACGTCTGGGCATACCCTAACTGACATAGTGAGACAAACAGTAAGCACAAAAGTGATGGGTGGAAGGTTTTGAATGAATCTGAACCACTGGCATTGCTCTGGGAAGCCTTCCACACCACCGTTTTTTAGCCCGTCGCTCCATAGCAAAAGGGGTCCAGCCATATGCAAATCAGTCAGGTACTGCCACCAATGGTAGCAGCCCAGCCCGAACTGCTAGGCCAGGGCCCCTCTGTACAGAAACACAAGTAACCCCAGACATGTTTCGGCCTTCTTGGGCCTCCTCAGTGAGGTGCAGCTTGGTTCGCTATGGCGCAACAAGCAAGGGACCCACGTCTGGGAATACCCTAACTCACATAGTGAGACAAACAGTAAGCACAAAAGTGATGGGTGGAAGGTTTTGAATGAATCTGAACCACTGGCATTGCTTTGGGCAACCTTCCACACCACTGTTTTTTAGCCCGTCTGCGCCATTGCAAAAAGGTTCCAGCCATATGCAAATCAGTCAGGTACTGCCACCAATGGTAGCAGCCCAGCCCGAACTGCTAGGCCAGGGACCATCTGTACAGAAACACAAGCAACCCCAGTCATGTTTCAGCCTTGTTGGGCCTCCTCAGTGAGGTGCAGCTTGGTTCGCTATGGCGCAACGAGCAAGGGACCCACGTCTGGGAATACCCTAACTCACATAGTGAGACAAACAGTAAGCACAAAAGTGATGGGTGGAAGGTTTTGAATGAATCTGAACCACTGGCATTACTTTGGGCGACCTTCCACACCACCGTTTTTTAGCCCGTCTGCGCCATTGCAAAAGGGGTCCAGCCATATGCAAATCAGTCAAGTACTGCCACCAATGGAACCAGCCCAGCCCAAACGGCTAGGCCAGGGCCCTTCTGCACGGAAAAACAAGCAACCCCAGACATGTTTCAGCCTTGTTGGGCCTCCTCAGTGAGGTGCAGCTTAGTTCCCTATGGCGCAACGAGCAAGGGACCCACATCTGGGCATACCCTAACTCACATAGTGAGACAAACAGTAAGCACGAAAGTGATGGGTGGAAGGTTTTGAATGAATCTGAACCACTGGCATTGCTTTGGGCAACCTTCCACACCGCCCTTTTTTAGCCCGTCGGCACCATTGCAAAAGGGGTCCAGCCATTTGCAAATCAGTCAGGTACTGCCACCAATGGTAGCAGCCCAGCCTGAACTGCAAGGCCAGGGCCCCTCTGCACGGAAAAGCAACCCCAGACATGTTTGGGCTTTATTGGGCCTCCTCAGTGAGGTGCAGCTTGGTTCCCTATGGCTCAGCGAGCAAGGGACCCACGTCTTGGCATACCCTATCTCACATAGTGAGATGTACAGTAAGCACAAAAGGGATGGGTGGAAGTTTTTGAATGAATCTGAACCACTGGCATTGCTCTGGGCAACCTTCTACACCACCGTTTTTTAGCCCGTCTGCGCCATTGCAAAAGGGGTCCCGCCATATGCAAATCAGTCAGGTACTGCCACCAATGGTAGCAGCCCAACCGGAACTGCTAGGCCAGGGCCCCTCTGCACAGAAACACAAGCAACCCCAGACATGTTTCGGCCTTGTTGGGCCTCCTCAGTGAGGTGCAGCTTGGTTCCCTATGGCGCAGCGACCAAGGGACCCAGGTCTGGGCATGCCCTAACTCACATAGTAAGACAAACAGTAAGCACAAAAGTGATGGGTGGAAGGTTTTGAATGAATCTAAACCACTGGCATTGCTCTAGGCAACCTACCACACCACCGTTTTTTAGCCCGTCTGTGCCATTGCAAAAGGGGTCCAGCCATATGCAAATCAGTCAGGTACCGTCACCAATGGTAGGAGCACAGCCCGAACTGCTAGGCCAGGGCCCTTTTGCACGGAAACACAAGCAACCCCAGAAATGTTTCGGCCTTGTTGGGCCTCCTCAGTGAGGTGCACCTTGGTTCCCTATGGCGCAACGAGCAAGGGACCCATGTCTGGGCATACCCTATCTCACATAGTGAGACAAACAGTAAGCACAAAAGTGATGGTGGAAGGTTTTGAATGAATCTAAACCACTGGCATTGCTCTGGGCAACCTTCCACACCACCGTTTTTTAGCCCGTCTGCGCCATTGCAAAAGGGGTCCAGCCATATGTAAATCAGTCAGGTACTGCCACCAATGGTAGCAGCCCATCCCGAACTGCTAGGCCAGGGCCCCTCTGCAGGAAACACAAGCAACCCCAGACATGTTTCGGCCTTGTTGGGCCTCCTCAGTGAGGTGCACCTTGGTTCCCTATGGCGCAACGAGCAAGGGACCCATGTCTGGGCATACCTTATCTCACATAGTGAGACAAACAGTAAGCGCAAAAGTGATGGTGGAGGTTTTGAATGAATCTGAACCACTGGCATTGCTCTGGGCAACCTTCCACACCACCGTGTTTTAGCCCATCTGCGCCATTGGAAAAGGGGTCCAGCCATATGTAAATCAGTCAGGTGCTGCCACCAATGGTAGCAGCCCAGCCCAAACTGCTAGGCCAGGGTCCCTCTGCACAGAAACACAAGCAACCCTAGACATGTTTCGGCCTTTTTGGGCTTCCTCAGTGAGGTGCAGCTTGGTTCCCTATGGCGCAGCGAGCAAGTGACCCACGTCTGGGCATACCCTAACTCACATAGTGAGAACAAACAGTAAGCACAAAAGTGATGGGTGGAAGGTTTTGAATGAATCTGAACCACTGGCATTGCTCTGGGCAACCTTCCACACCACCGTTATTTAGCCCGTCTGCGCCATTGCAAAAGGGATCCAGCCATATGCAAATCAGTCAGGTTCTGCCACCAAAGGTAGCAGCCCAGCCCGAACTGCTAGGCCAGGGCCCCTCTGCACAGAAACACAAGCAACCCCAGACATGTTTCAGCATTGTTGGGCCTCCTCAGTGAGGTGCAGCTTGGTACCCTATGGTGCAGCGAACAAGGGACCCATGTCTGGGCATACCCTAGCTCACATAGTGAGAACAAACAGTAAGCACAAAAGTGATGGGTGGAAGGTTTTGAATGAATCTAAACCACTGGCATTGCTCTGGGCAACCTTCCACACCACCGTTTTTTAGCCCATCTGAGCCATTGCAAAAGGGGTCCAGCCATATGCAAATCAGTCAGGTACTGCCACCAATGGTAGCAGCCCATCCCGAACTGCTAGGCCATGGCCCCTCTGCACGGAAACACAAGCAACCCCAGACATGTTTCGGCCTTGTTGGGCCTCCTCAGTGAGGTGCACCTTGGTTCCCTATGGCGCAACGAGCAAGGGACCCATGTCTGGGCATACCCTATCTCACATAGTGAGACAAACAGTAAGCGCAAAAGTGATGGTGGAGGTTTTGAATGAATCTGAACCACTGGCATTGCTCTGGGCAACCTTCCACACCACCGTGTTTTAGCCCATCTGCGCCATTGGAAAAGGGGTCCAGCCATATGTAAATCAGTCAGGTACTGCCACCAATGGTAGCAGCCCAGCCCAAACTGCTAGGCCAGGGCCCCTCTGCACAGAAACACAAGCAACCCCAGACATGTTTCGGCCTTGTTGGGCCTCCTCAGTGAGGTGCAGCTTGGTTCCCTATGGCGCAGCGACCAAGGGACCCAGGTCTGGGCATGCCCTAACTCACATAGTAAGACAAACAGTAAGCACAAAAGTGATGGGTGGAAGGTTTTGAATGAATCTAAACCACTGGCATTGCTCTGGGCAACCTTCCACACCACCGTTATTTAGCCCATCTGAGCCATTGCAAAAGGGGTCCAGCCATATGCAAATCAGTCAGGTACTGCCACCAATGGTAGCAGCCCATCCCGAACTGCTAGGCCATGGCCCCTCTGCACGGAAACACAAGCAACCCCAGACATGTTTCGGCCTTGTTGGGCCTCCTCAGTGAGGTGCACCTTGGTTCCCTATGGCGCAACGAGCAAGGGACCCATGTCTGGGCATACCCTATCTCACATAGTGAGACAAACAGTAAGCGCAAAAGTGATGGTGGAGGTTTTGAATGAATCTGAACCACTGGCATTGCTCTGGGCAACCTTCCACACCACCGTGTTTTAGCCCATCTGCGCCATTGGAAAAGGGGTCCAGCCATATGTAAATCAGTCAGGTACTGCCACCAATGGTAGCAGCCCAGCCCAAACTGCTAGGCCAGGGTCCCTCTGCACAGAAACACAAGCAACCCCAGACATGTTTCGGCCTTTTTGGGCTTCCTCAGTGAGGTGCAGCTTGGTTCCCTATGGCGCAGCGAGCAAGTCGCCCACATCTGGGCATACCCTAACTCACATAGTGAGAACAAACAGTAAGCACAAAAGTGATGGGTGGAGGGTTTTGAATGAATCTGAACCACTGGCATTGCTCTGGGCAACCTTCCACACCACCGTTTTTTAGCCCGTCTGCGCCATTGCAAAAGGGATCCAGCCATATGCAAATCAGTCAGGTACTGCCACCAAAGGTAGTAGCCCAGCCCGAACTGCTGGCCAGGGCCCCTCTGCACAGAAACACAAGCAGCCCCAGACATGTTTCAGCATTGTTGGGCCTCCTCAGTGAGGTGCAGCTTGGTTCCCTATGGTGCAGCGAACAAGGGACCCACGTCTGGGCATACCCTAGCTCACATAGTGAGAACAAACAGTAAGCACAAAAGTGATGGGTGGAAGGTTTTGAATGAATCTAAACCACTGGCATTGCTCTGGGCAACCTTCCACACCACCGTTTTTTAGCCCATCTACGCCATTGCAAAAGGGGTCCAGCCATATGCAAATCAGTCAGGTACTGCCACCAATGGTAGCAGCCCATCCCGAACTGCTAGGCCCGGGCCCCTCTGCACGGAAACACAAGCAACCCCAGACATGTTTCGGCCTTTTTGGGCTTCCTCAGTGAGGTGCAGCTTGGTTCCCTATGGCGCAGCGAGCAAGTCGCCCACATCTGGGCATACCCTAACTCACATAGTGAGAACAAACAGTAAGCACAAAAGTGATGGGTGGAGGGTTTTGAATGAATCTGAACCACTGGCATTGCTCTGGGCAACCTTCCACACCACCGTTTTTTAGCCCGTCTGCGCCATTGCAAAAGGGATCCAGCCATATGCAAATCAGTCAGGTACTGCCACCAAAGGTAGCAGCCCAGCCCGAACTGCTGGCCAGGGCCCCTCTGCACAGAAACACAAGCAACCCCAGACATGTTTCAGCATTGTTGGGCCTCCTCAGTGAGGTGCAGCTTGGTTCCCTATGGTGCAGCGAACAAGGGACCCACGTCTGGGCATACCCTAGCTCACATAGTGAGAACAAACAGTAAGCACAAAAGTGATGGGTGGAAGGTTTTGAATGAATCTAAACCACTGGCATTGCTCTGGGCAACCTTCCACACCACCGTTTTTTAGCCCATCTACGCCATTGCAAAAGGGGTCCAGCCATATGCAAATCAGTCAGGTACTGCCACCAATGGTAGCAGTCCATCCCGAACTGCTAGGCCCGGGCCCCTCTGCACGGAAACACAAGCAACCCCAGACATGTTTCGGCCTTGTTGGGCCTCCTCAGTGAGGTGCAGCTTGGTTCCTTATAGGGCCTAGAGACACTAGCTACTCCTCACTGATGACACCCAACAAGGCTGAAACATGTCTGGGGATGCTTGTGGTCTCGTGCAGAAGGGATGTGACCTAGCAGTTCGGGCTGGACTACCCCTTTGGGGGTGGGGCCAAGCCTGTTTTGCATATGGTCTTTCCCCTTCTGTAATGGCTTGGCAGACGAAGAACGATGGTCCGGAGGGTTGCCCAGAGCAATGCCAGAGGTTAAGATTCATTCTAAACCTTCTAGCCATCACCTCTTTTGTTTTGCTAGAATATTTCAAGGTGTCAGGAAAGTCAAGGGCAAACTCAATAAACTGCACATCGATGAGACCGTACATCCAACGGCACTGAAGCATTGGCGAATACAACAGGTGGAAAAGGAACTACAAAACCTGGTAAACATGCACATCATAGAAAAGGTGGAGGGCCCCACCCCATGGGTGTCCCCCATTGTCATGGCTGTGAAGCCAAAGCAACCCGGATCCGTCCTTATCTGTGTAGATATGAGGCTACCCAAACTTGCAATGAAGCGCAAGAGCCACATCATGTCTTCCCTAGATGATGTGGTGGGAGAACTGCAAGGTGCAAGAGTATTTTCAAAACTAGATCTGCTGTCCGAGTACCAACAACTGGAGCTTCACCGAGACTTGCGTTACATCACAACCTTCACAACCCACCAGTACAAATGCCTAAGCTTCGGAGTCTCCTCTGCGGCTGACGTTTTTCACAATGTCATCCGGGGGGCTTTTGCTGGCCTAGAAGGAGTGATAAACCTAAGTGACGACATCTTGATCTATGCCACGTCAGAAACTGAACTTATGCTTCAAATTGAGAAAGAGCTGGAAAGAATTCAGAACATCAGACTTACTCTGCACCGTGAAAAGTGTGAGTTCCTAAAGGACAGCAAAAGGTTAGAGACATCCAGGAGGCGAAACTACCAGAGAACATGTTGGAGGTGAGAAGCTTCTTAGAGATGGTGACCTTCTACAGTAGGTTCATACCCAATCTATGACCCTCTCGGAACCCCTCTGGATGCTGACAAGGAAAGACAAGGCCTGGGTGTGGTCCAACAGTGAACAGAAAGTCTTTGATACCATCAAAGGGCACTCACAGAGGAGGAATCAATGGCTTTCTTTCACCTGAGGAAAGAATCAGAAATTATCATAGACCCCAGTTTGGTCGCACTTGGAGCGGTACTCTCACAGCCAGATAACCAAGGACAGATCAAGCCAATTGCATATGCCAGCCAGGCACTCACCAGCACGGAACAATGATACTCACAGATAGAGAGGGAGGCACTGGCGGTATTATGGGGTTGCCAATATTTTTGCATATAAATACTGGGAAAACCTGTCAGTGATAACTGATCACAAACCGCTACTCCCTATCATGGCGGGGTAATCGTCTAAGCCACCCCCAGGATTGAACGTTAGATGCTAGCCCTAATGGAGTATGAGGTTCTGTTGACCTACAGACCAGGAGTGCACAATCCCGCGGACTTCTTATCTCGACACACCAGGAGCAGTGGGGAAAAAGAGGCAACGACGCCTGAGGACATTGAAGAGCAGGTTTGTCTGGTGGTGGGAGGAGCAAAGCCTGTGGTTCTTACCCTTGAGGATGTGGCAAAGGTCTCAAAAGAGTATGAGTGCTTTCAATTAATCCAAGTGGCCATGGTCAGTGGTGAGTGGAAAACTGTACTATCCAATACCGCTTGCAAAATCCGAGAGATGCAGCAACATCTGGAACCGCTGTGGTGCGTCCGGCATGAAAGGTCAGCGATGGTGAATGGGTTATTACTACGGAGCCGCCAGATTGTGATTCTGCATGCACTGGTAGAAACAGTACTGGAGCTGGCACACTGCGGTCACCAGGGCACAGCAAAAACCAAAGCGAGACTATGACCAAAGGTCTGGTTCCTGGGCTTGGAACAAAAGTAGATGGCCACGTTGCCAAGTGTGTCTTTTGCAAAGTTACCACCCCAGGCAACAGAGAGCCGAGAGTCGAATCCATGCTCAGGAGTGACGAACCATGGGACTTTGTCCACATTGACTTCGGGTCAACAGGAAGAGGGATGTATTTCCTCATAGTAATAGACGAGTGGCCCAGTTACCCTGAGGTCGAACTGGTAGAGTCCACCTCATGTGAGCAGATCATACAGTTCATGGAGAAGATAATTGCTACAAACAGCTTCCCCAGAATTATCTGTTTGGACAATGGACCGCCGATTCATGGGGGAAGCTTTGCAGAATTCATGGCCGACTGTGGTGTTACACACAGGAGGGTGACACCAGGATGGCCTTGGCCAATGGCAAGGCTGAAAGCTTCATGAGGACGCTAAATAGAGTATTTCGCATAGCCCCGGGTTAAGGGAATGAGCCGTAGAGAACTCTTTACCAGTTTCTAAGAGAGTACAGAACCACCCCTTACCAATCTGCAGGGATGCCCCCAGCAGAAGCACTCTTCAGGAGATGCCCAAGGGCTCTTCTCCCAAAGGAGGAAGGTCAGCTGCCAGGCACCATTGATGACAATAAGACGTCGGAGGACCGAATAGCTCAGAATGAGGGAGAAAACATCTGACGACATCTTAAACCACCTAACATAGAGGTGGGTGACACTGTCCTGGTACGAAACAGTCATCCTGAAGGCAACCTGTCCTTCAATTATGAGCCCTCTCCCATGGGAGTTGTCCAGGTTTAAGGTTCAATTGTGACTGCCACTGACCAGAGAGGAACTGTGACAAGGAACTCTAGTTTGTTTTTAAAGTTGGGAGGGGGAGAGAAGCTAAGAGATCAACGGGTAGAAGTTTCCCCGGCCCGAACCACCAGCATGAAGCAAACCCCTGAAGAGAGTGCGGGAGAGGCAGAACCCACACCAGGTGAAGTGGAAAGATAGGACAGGGAAGCACCGGCAGGAGAGAGATACCCCCGTAGAGAAAGCAGGAAATGCCCAGTACAATTCAGAGACTTCTTAATGGGCTACCAGATCTGAAAGGACTGAGTCCCCCACTATTGCCCACGTTGAGCTTACCACTCTTTGGTGCATGACCATGTTGAAGTCTTTCATGTTGACAATGATTCCACAGGACGTCGCCACGAGAGCAGGAGCTCTGGCCTTGCTCCTCTGCACTAGGAGCAACCCCCATATACCTTCATCCTGCCGAGATGTGCAGGCAAGACAGGGCTTCCTGATCCACTCGGCCAGAGCACCCCTTGAGTGCATTTAAAAATTGACAAAATCAGCATTAATATTCACTCCGCACCGCGACTGGGAAGCGAACAAGGACTTACCCAGGCATTATCCAAGATAAAGGAGCTGAGCCCCTCTGTATCCACCAGATGCCATTGCCACCATTAGAAGCCACAAGGCTATAAGCCCTTCCAAGATGGCTGACGCCAGGGCCACCACCTCTTCACCCTTCTGAAGCCGCAGCTGTTTGTCCCGATTGGCTCTCCATCCTGCCAAGAAGCCAATCGGATCTCTGGTAGGTGAGAGCCAGCCTTCGAGAGAAGGCTCTCGGAAAAGGCTCAGATCCTGACTGAGCTGACAGAGCTGCAGGCTGCACCAGGGCACTAAACTCTGCCACCTTTCACCATGTTTACTGCCCTACTTGCCTACAAGTTAGCCCTTGCCTACCTAGGACCTGAGCCTATCCAGAACACCCAGGTCTAGAGCAGTACACCAGACTTCATTGGGGCTCCAACCAGGATTTAGCAGATGGAGTACTTTACATCACAGAGGTGACCTTAAATGTGAGTACCTCCAGCTTGTAACTGTACAACCATGTGTCCTCCATCTGTAGTACCATTTTATAATTGCAACTAAGTTCATGTATTGCCACATGTAATCTATACCCAGCCACCTGCTGCATCACCTTCTGTCAGTTATACGTATTGTATTGCCTTAAAAGATGCACATGCATTATATTGCCATTTGTTAGCTGCACTTAGCCTATTATTGCATTGCCATTTGATAGCTGCATTTAGCCTGTTAGTGCATCGCCATTTGTTAGCTGCACTTAGTCTATTATTGCATTGCCATTTGATAGCTGCACTTAGTCTATTATTGCATTGCCATTTGATAGCTGCATTTAGCCTGCTACTACATTGCTATTTGATAGTTGCATTGCCATTCAATAGCTGCATTTAGCCTGTTACTACATTTCTATTTGATAGTTGAACTGCCATGTGATAGCTGCATTTAGCCTGTTAGTGCATTGCCATCTGAACCGCCACACATACCCTTTAGGGGTCTGCAACCTGTGGCTCTCCAGATGTTTCGGACTACAACTCCCATGATCTCCTGACATTGACTATGCTGTACAGGCCGGATGAGAATGGTAGTCCAAACACATCTGGGAGCCAAAGGTTGCAGACCCTGAGAGAGAACAGCCAACCTCGGCCAGGCCTTTACAGCCACTCTACTGGTACCCTACTGTCTGCATCTAGTACACTAGCCTGCCTGACGGTTTGCCATGACACTCAGCATACTGAGCTGTTAGTCCTTGTACTTGCACCTTAACTGACCCTCCCAAAATGTATTTTAGTAGTAGCGATGCCCCAAAGCATTTGTGATATTACCCTGATATTATCTATTCAGCCACCTCGCTTTAAATGAGAGCTTGGCATACTTCCTGCCACACAATACTGCCCTCTGCACTTTATGATTGCAATTGCCTGCAAGCCCTGTTGAATCTTGGCACCATGCTCCAGTCCCCAACAGTCTTTCAACCCTTCAAGTCTCCTCTCCAAAAGTTATTTGCCCTAGCCTTGGCCAGTACACTCTACTTTACTATCTACCTAGTGCCCACATACAAACACATGACGACTCTGTTACCTCTCTCACATTACCATAACACTATAACCATACCTATGTCTACCTACAACACCAATCCTTACCTCAACAACCCAGCCCTATGGCTCCAATATTTTCCAGCTAAACCCACTCCTATACTACCATGCTCACTTGCCATGAGAAATGCCAGACTTGGCACTAGACTCACTCACGCCTCCTACCACCATTTGACTTCCTTCCGCCAAAATAAACACCCACTTCCTATCACAGAACTGCTTCCTCTCCACACACATTGACATCCCAACCCATTAATCCTGTTGTGAACACCATCAAAGGGGCATTAATTAATGCCAGATCTCTCACAGCCCACGCCTCAGAGGTAGCGGACCTCATCCTTACCCATGACCTGGACTTTTTGGCCGTCACGGAAGCCTGGCTGCACGCAGCCTCTGGTCCCTTACTTTCGCTAGCCATTCCAACAGGCTATAATATCATCAGACATGACCGCAATACCAGCCAATCTAAAGGTGGTGGCATTGCCATCATCCACAAAAACTCCCTCAACTTCCGCCTCTCCACAGTTCACAAAATCTCAGCCATGAAAGCCTTAACAGCCAAATTCGCCCTCACATCCAAACAATCCCATCTCATTCCATCTACTCTGCATGCCATCAGGGCCATTATCCTCCTTCGCTGAAGACCTCTCTAAAATTCTGACAGACAACACTAAAACCAACTCCCAAATTATTGTACTAGGTGCCTTTAACCTGGGACTTACTGACCCCAATGACACGACTGCCTTGACGATTGACAACCTGCTTACTAACGCAGGTTTTACCCAGCACATCAACACATCCACACACTCCAAAGGTAGAATCCTCGATTGGATAGCTAACCTCAATTGCGGAATCAATGTGGTAGCTAACCAAGCTTGTGCCTGGACCGACCACCACCTAATCACCTTCAACATCCCTGCCAAAACCATCAGCTCCACTCCAGACGTTGTGCCATCCCCACACGAAATAAGCGCGACATAACCTGTGACAAACTCCCCCCTCTCATCCTTCCAGTCCTGAATGAACAAGTGCTATTATGCACTGACCCTACTGTCCTGGTTGACACCTTCAACCATACTATGCTCAAAGCCCTTGACCTCATTGCCCCTTCGAAACTGAGAAAACCTAAACCACGAGCTCACCCCAACTAAGAATTCTTTGTAAAGAAAAATGAATCGCTGAATCACACTGGAAGAGTACCCCTACAGAAGTTAATAAATCTAGTATCACCCTAGCTATATTAAACTATAAGGAAGCTATTCTCTAGGCGAAAAAAACACTTATAACAAACGTATTGAGCAAGCTAAATCTAATACTAAAGAACTCTTCAGAATCTTGAAAGAATTGGAAAACCCTGTCACTGCACCTGACACGTCCATCAAAGATAGCACCTGGTGCACTAATATCCAAAACACTCTCCTTGGTAAGATAGCCACTCTCCAAGCCAAAATTAACAGTAAACAGACTAATCTACAATCCAACTTGCAAACTAACTCTCTCCCAACTATAAACAACTCTATCCCAGATTCTTTGACTCCATTCAGCTTCTCACCTTTATCTATCACTGAAGTGGAAAATATCATCAATAGCCTTAAGCCTTCGAATTGCCAATGGGACCTCTGTCCAGCGCCCATCATCAAGGAAGCAGCCCACGAGCTAGCTCCATTCATCACTACTCTTATCAATTCTTCCTTCAGCACAGGGAATGTACCGGATAATTTGAAGGATGCCTGGGTTATCCCGCTCCTACAAAAAACAACCTTGGATGCCAATATACCTACAAATTACAGGCCCATCACCACGGTGCCTTTCTTACTAAAAATCCTTGACCGAGCTGCATACCTACAGATTCAAGACTATCTTGAATCTAATAAACTCTTGGGTCTAAGGCAATCTGGGTTTCGGCCCCGTCACGGAACTGATATTGCCCTCATTGACCTCCAAACACAGATCAAAGATTTAAGAGACAAGGGTAAACTTGCTCTACTTCTTCTTCTCGATCTCTCTGCAGCTTTTGATCTCGTCAATCAAATTCTGTGTCGGCACCTTAAACTAGCCGTCCATTTTTCTGATAAAGCCACAGCCTGGATCAGTTAATTCCTGGACAACAGATCGATGCGTGTTTTCTCCCCACTAGCAGCAGCATCCCTGGCACCCGTCACCTGCGGGGTATCACAAGGTTATTGTGTCTCTCCCACGTTGTACAACGTGTTCACAAAACCTCTATTTGATATTTTGGACTATCTGGGTGTCACATATTCCAATTATGCTGACGACACCCAGATACTTATCCCAATCTCAGGAGACTATGTTGCCGACTCTCTCTCTGTAAATGCTATCGACCTAGTCATCCAAGCCTGGATGGCGCAACACGGACTTTGTCTAAATGACAAGAAGACAGAGCTCCTCATTCTCGTCTCTCCTCAAAAACTATCCAAACTGGTCCCTGATTTCAACTCTTTCAACATTGATGGTAACACTATTAAGGCCTCTAAGGACACTAAAACATTAGACATTTACCTCGACTCTACTTTATCCTTGGCAAGACAAACAAATGCAGTTTCCTCTGCAGCGGCATACACCTGCAAGCTTATTACAGCCAGCCGCCCTTTCCTTTCACCAGCCAACTGTGTCACACTTGCTAGGACTCTTGTGCTGTCAAACAATTACTACTGTAATGCCCTCTATGTGGGCACCAACAGATGTAACTTAAAAAAGTTACAAATCATCCAAAACAATGCTATTAGAGCCGCTCTCAACATCCCTAGGAACGAACACATCTCAGACACCAGACGTAACCTGCGCTGGCTCTCCGTCCCTCAACGAATTGAACTGAAAACTCTTGCTCTCACTCATAAATGCCTATCCAACCAAGCTTCCTTCTACTTAGCCAACAGATTCACCCTCCACAACACTACCAGACCTCGCAGAACTGCTCAGACTAACTGCCTCTCTATACCACGCTTCAACCTTCAAAGATCTGGCGGAGCCAGATTCCCAGTAATGGCGGCGAAACTGTGGAACTCGCTTTCTAACCTGCTAAGATCTGAACTGTCCTTCCACAGTTTTAAAAACATTGCTAAAGCTTGGCTAACTGCCCAAGACCCTTCACCTACTTGCCAACCACCTCCCATGCGCTAGCCACCTCTTGTACATAGGCTATGTCCTCCCGATCACCCGTAACTGCATTATGTATATATGTTTATAAATGTTATTGTAATTTTAAACTGTTATTTAAACTGTAATTTTACTGCCATGCCTGCCTTATCATGTTGTAACTAAAATACGCGCCAGGATGCCCTCTGGCCTGGTGCGCTCTACAAATAAAATAAATACAATTACAAATACAAATTGTTGCTGAAGTGCTCTGTGTAGTTTTTGTTATGAAAAAGGAGGACTGTGAGAGTGTCATGTGGCGTGATGGCAACGTTCTGCCGTTGCGCGTATAGTTAAATAAAGGGGGTGGTCCCGCGACACGACAGTGTTTGCGGCAGCCCGATGCAAAGAGTCCTGTATCTGTGTGTCTTCTTTAAGGTACTGGGGCAAGGCCTTACCACGGGGGTCCCCAGGGCTAATCAATCCATCACAAGTATGACGTTGCTGAGGTAGGTAGATATCATGGCGGTGTTGTGACCAGCCAATGAACTCAGGATATGTAAAACTGGAATCCACTATTCATGGTGTGGGGAAGCAGCTTTACGAGATCATGACACCCGCTGTGACTTTGCGAGACTTCAGTCCACAAGCTTGCAGCTCCAAGGATGAAGCGGGGAGAGAAGAGAGCGACCGGGACAAAAAACGGATGCTCCCCTACGCTCCTCTTGCATATGGGCTCGGGGCCTGCAATCATAAGAGACACAAAGATAGGGGACCCAGTTTCAGGCAGCAAAGCCCACAGTAGTCAAGTGACTGCTGTGCCTGACTTGCAAGACTTTAATCACCCCTTCTAAATTACCATTTCCCCACTGCATAACCAGCCTCATCTAAACCTCCAATAAACACCTTGCGTTTGTCATATTTACGCCATAACACATGGGAACGATTTCTTAATGTGGATTCTGGAAAAGATTAGACAACAAACTAAATCACACTATGACAGTGCCAAGAATTATGGTGTTTGTAATGCATTTGTGCCTGCTCAAAAAAGATATCCACACGTTGAAGCGCTTGTAATAATCATTCAAGGAGCTGAAAATATGCTGCACTACAAGCTGCTGGCGCACCTTCACATTCTGTTCAGTGGAAAGGCACTACTCACTCATGACACCTTCTGAATTCAGGAAAGTTGTAAAAAGCCTTATTTGGAGACAGCACTAGTCATGGCACGTGGCCTCGCTCATCCAGTCAGGCCTGGAGTGAGTTGTTAACCACCCTGAGAAGAAGACACGCAGCGTTGAGAGGGGCGGAGGTATGAAGGCGAGCTTGCTCCTCTGGTGCATTAAAAGGGGGGGGGGCTTTGGTGCATTTGAGTACTGTCAGCCGCAGCAGCATGGGGGCGAGCCGAAAGAAGAGCGAAGAAAGCCAGTGCCCGGAGGGCTTACTATATGGGGTCTGCACAGGGGGGCGTCGAGACTTGGGGAAAGTGATGCGCGGAGGACAAGTTCCCGACAGGCCTCGGCTTCAGGCAGGAATTACGGAAGCATTAATACCCACTTCAAAGGAGCGCGCGGTACATCCAAAGCAGGCAAAGCTCTCCGATGGAACCTAGGAGAGTCCAGGGGCAGGCATACAAAGAACATCAAATGGCGAGAGCGGCGGAGTTACATTAACGCGTCGCATAGGAAAACAGAGTGCAGAGAGTGGGCTGGAGAGAAAGGGAGGATATAAAGCAAGGAGGGATAATACATGGGAAGAAAACAAATCAAGTAAAAATTGAGATAGACGTAATTGGTTTCAAGATGTAAAACAGCTAAAGAACGAGAGCATGACAGAAGAGACAGGGGATGTACAGTAAAGCACAGATTCTCGAGCGAGAGAAATGGTGCAGAAAATTATACCTCGGCGAGAAAGAACGCAAGCAAGTGAAAAAGGTGTGCGTGTTTGAAGACGTTCTCATTCATTGGTATGATTTCACTTTGCAAAGTTTTATTTAGAATACACTTCCTTCTTAACAGAGGCTCATGAAAATCTCTTATTAAATCATAAATTCCGTGAGCAAATTCTAAGCCTACACCTAACCACTTACAAACAACACTGTTGTACACACCCTCGTACTGTACTTCATATCCCAGAATGCAATGTCTGCGATTCCTTCTCCCGCAGTCGTTCTTAGACACTAAGGGGCCGATTCATGGAACAAACGTGCGCCGAAAATCCATGCGCAAGCAGGAGCAAGGGAGCGCAAGCGTGAGAAACGCAGCGCACGCGCACGCGTGCGATTCAAGGAAGATGCTGCGCGTGTTTCCCGCTGTCCGTGCGCCCAATCCAGTCATGGCGCACGCAGGCATACACGGCGTGCGCTATGCGCACAGCAAAAGCGCACATAGCGCGGCGCACACAACCAAAGTGGGCGGAACAGTGGGCTTAACACGCGGAATGGGGAACAACGTGTGAAAAAGAAGGTGTAACTGGGGAAGTACTGCAGGGAACTACACGGAACGCCCACACGCACGCGAACAACCCGTATTCATGGATCCGAATACGGGAAACCCGCGCACGGCAAAAGACGCACACAGGCGTCAACGCGTCCACCACACAAAGGCAGGCGGAAGTGTCCCCGCGCACAGCATAAAAGTGCGCGCAAACAACAAACGCGTATATACAGCTACGATGAATACCCCATTTGTCGCAGCACTGATCGTGGGACACCGCAGGAGGAGGAGAATAGCCAGGGCACGCATTTTCGCACCACGGACAAGCCTTTTTGGGATGCCTGACGACCAGGTCTATGGCAGGTACAGGCTTCCACCCCATATCATCCTAGACCTGCTCAGGGAGTGGGAAGATGACCTTACATCCCCCACCCTTTGCTCCCAAGCATTGAGCCCCTTGGAGAAGCTGCTCAATGTCCTGCATTTTTTGGCCACTGGGTCATTTCAGCGGACCACTGCCATAGTGGGGGGGGTCTCACAGGCCACGCAGTCACGCTGCCTACACCAGGTACTGGCAATCATGACAGTGCGCCCCTCAGTCTGCAGGCACATATACATGCCCAGAACACCCGCAGAAAGGCAGGCCGTTGTCCTGGATTTTTTCAGGGTAGCACACTTCCCCAAAGTGCTCGGTGCCATAGATTGCACCCATGTGGCCCTACGTCCACCTAGGGCCACTGAGCACATCTAACGAAACCGCAAGCACTGGCATTCCATCAATGTACAGGTGGTATGCGATGCAAAGGGAATCCTCACCTCTGTCTATGCAAACTACCCTGGCTCTACCCATGACAGTTTCATATACAGAATGTCCGCCCTGAGCCGGGCCCTGGAAGCTGGGCAGCATGGCGACACATGGCTCCTAGGTCAGTACAAATGCCCTTGCACATGCATGCAAGTCACACACAGACAAATATCCAAACCCTAATAATCTCAACTATTATCACCTCCCCAGGGGACAGTGCCTACCCTCTGAGCAACCACATGATGACGCCAATCCGGAACCCAACCACACCACCCCAGGTAAGATACAACGCCGCCCATATTGCAACCAGGGCCATAGTGGAGCGCACATTCGGAGTGCTCAAGTCACGTTTCCGCTCCCTTGACCGCTCTGGTGGGCAACTACTCTATGCACCACCAGTAGTGTGCAGGATCATTGTGGCAGCATGTGTCCTGCACAATGTTGCAACACAGCAGGGCGTCCCAGTGGACATGGTGGTACCCCCACATCCCCAACCACAGGCACAGGCGCTGCCCATGGGAGGGGACAGGGCATGTGGCGAGGAAGCCCGGACCCAGCTTGTGGCCACATTTTTCACCTAAACTCCCACCCCTGCGGAGTGCACACAGGCCTGGCACATACCAGGTGACAATCGATGATGACAAAAAGACAGTCAACTGTCACAACCCTACCACCCTGAGATAGTTGCCATGGAAGTGCCACATCGTCTGCATCCCTAGCTACTTAAACACAAGCTATCCTGTGTGACCAAAAGGCACACATATGACATATGACATGATATGGCCTATACACAAGTATTTCAAGGTGCGATGAGGCAGGGAGGGGGGAACAAGGGAAGACAGACAACGGTACTACTAGGCCAGGTGTTATTGAGATTGTGCAAGCTCAGGGGTAGGGGGAAGGGAAAAGTGCAAGGGGAAGGGGGGGAGTGCAGTACAGGGGAAGTAGCCCAAAAAAAGAATACATAGGTCGGCTGGTGGCAACTGCAAAGGTAAGTGCAGACAAGTGCTGGGAAGGGTGGGCTGTAGGGATAGAGAGACAGTACCACAGTGCAGGGGTTTCCAGGGAGGCAGTGCAAGTGGAGAGTGGCTGGGCCAGGGACCGAGGTCACTGAGAGTGGCCCAGTTACAGCTCCAGTGCAGTTCCAGTGAAGAATTCTGCAAGGGAGAGGCAGAGAGAAAGCAGAAGCAAAGAGGAAGGTCTTGAGGTGCTTCCAGAACTGGAGATGGTTCCCCTCAAGTTCAAGTGAGGCAGGAAGGCTGTTCCAGAGGGAGTGCCCTGCCGCGGAGAGAGACCCCCAGCTAGTTGCTCTGAGAAACGGATGACCCTGACATGCAAGGTGTGCATCACACATACCTGCAAAACAGGCCATGGCCATCACTGTCATGTCACTCAAACCCTCCCAAACCACAACATGACATGGCAAGCAATACCCATACACCAACACAGTAACGATAAGGTACACATTGCCATGTCCTAAATGTACAGTGGCATCAGACAATGATGCCTGACCCGGAATCAGATGAAATGACAGACCAACAAAATCTCCCACCCAAAATAAGTCATTTCCAAATGCATAACAAGAGTCGTAGAAGTAACATAACAATGAATGCCTGTCTACATGCACATTGTGCATTGCAAAATCAACACTGCAGCTCATGTGTGCAGTGTCCTACTCATGCAACACACTGCTCAGCGCACAGCACAGTGAACAGCCATTGTGTGTGATGCACACCCTGAGCATCACATCTAAGTGACAGACCACATCAAACAGCAAATTAGGCATGTACAGGACCCATAATCGGTCACAGAACATGTGCTGCAGGGACACAGTGGGCAACAGAAGGCAAACAGTGTACACATGGATATGCAAGGGTGGGAGTACATGTAGTGCATCAGAGTGCAAGTGTGTGGTTCTGCAAGGACATGCCCTCCACATATGCATGTGCACTCAAGTAACCATTAGTGTTCTCTACACATCACATGTGAACATTCACCATGTCTACACCCCAGCATGTCAAACCACAACTATCCCCTCGCACCTGAAAGGTAAACACAACACATGAACAGGCATTGATCAACAGAACACAACATGTACATAGGATACCACCATTACAATGTCAGAGTTCCCATCACACTGCAGGGCAAGGCAACTATCAACAACAACCCCCCCCCTACCTCACAAATGACCATGACCCACTGAACAACTGCACCTGGGTCATGGAGCCTTCAAACCTCAATTCCACCTGGCCACAGGATCACCTTTACCTTTCGTCACCATCTCCCACCTTGTGTGTAAAAAGTTGCCTGCACCCTCATAATCAATGTCCAAAATCACAAAATCCAAGCCAGAAAAATGAACCAGAACACCCTCCAGTAGATGACTTGACGTAGCAGTACTTCACAAAGGCCAGGTACTACAACAATGATGCAACAACCAAGGTAGCACAGCAAAACAATGTCACAACAGGATGTGAAACATGTGTGGTACATGACATAGGATGATGCACCATGAACGGATGTGTACTGTCACAGGTCCCCTGTACAGGCGCGGGAGTGTCACGAAAAAACAACCACCCCCACCATGTCCCGGGTGCCTGCAAGGTCAAACTCACACAGGCCCCTGAGACCCTGGTGGGGAAGGAGGTTCAGGGATATGCAGTCGGGACAGGTGTGACACACTGGATGACTGGAATGAGTGGCAGGAGAGGAGAGGAGGAATGACACATGAAACTAGGGAATGCACGAAAATGTACTACCTGCATGAACACATACACAGTCCAAACAAACTTGGACATCATTGTCATGGCCTTCTGTAGTCCAGGCTCAGGAGTGGTACGAACCAACCACCCCCTCTAGGGTTTTGATGCCTGCAAGTTCGGGGCTTACACAGGCATCCGCAACCCCAGCGGGGAAAGAGAGTCAGGGAACGTTGCTTGGATAGGTACGGGAAGCAGGAACACCGGGTAGAGGGTACAGGGTTCAAAATTGCATAGAATCACGGGTGATTAGGGAGAAAAAACATACCAAATTGAACCACAAATACATCCATGCATTAGTACACTCCCCAGCAAGCCTATGCAGAGCAGTTCGAAAGAAAAACAACAAGACACTTAGCACTAGTTTTGAGTGCTGACCTCCTGCCTGCGCACTCTCAGGTCCGGTTACAGGAGCACTGCAATGCTGCAAAGAGAGCCACAGTCAACAACCTGTACGTGCCAATTACACAAAAACACAACACCAAACATGCCCCATAGCAACAAACTACTCTACAAACAGACACTCTGGTGTAGATGCTTCGTACCCATATATAACATCACCCCCGTGACGGGTCATACACAGTCAATGCAGTAAGTCAGCCGCTGGTGGGTGCGTGGCAAATGGAACACCAATGTGTCACAATTCACACAACATGCAATGTTCCCTGGGTAAGCAGACAGACCCATATAGCAAGCCATGACTTCAGAGCAAGTTGCGTACCACCATGACCGAAACAAAGTTGGCAGTGCATTTATCATAAAGTACATGGAAAAGACATGCACTGCACCCGAGTATGTCCCTTGCTGTATGTCTCTGTGAGCTGCCCCTTTCCATGTCTCGGAAGGCTACATGGTTGATACAAGTGCCTCAATGGACCTTGGTGTACCGGAGGGTATGTGCCACTGCCCCTGCATGTGTCCCAGACAACCCTACTATCAACAGCCATCAGCCCACCAACACATCTGAGCTGCATTGTGTGCTTCAACACCAATATTCGTCTAAGCTCACCCTCAGTGCTGTGACTAAGCCTGCATGTGCAACTCACCTGGTGCAAGCTTTGCTGTGTCGTGGCCCCCCTGTGCTGCTCACCTTGCCTGGAGTTCCTTGGAACATGTCAGCAGTTCTAGGATGTGGGTCTGCAATCCCTGTGCCTCTGCTTGTGCACACATGTGCATGTGGGCACCAACAAACGGGTCCAGAATTCCGTCATCCAATGGGCCATGTCTGTTGGCAATGGTGCTCTGGAGACTCATTCCCCTGCAGAAAGGGCATGAAACACATGCTTAATGCTTCAAAGTCATCTGTGTGTGTCTCATCAGGCATCTCATTACTTGACCATGTCAGAGAGTCACATCACAAATCACACCATCAGTCCGTCTTTCACATCCAAAGTGTGGAACACTATCTACAGCATGAATTGCAACAAGCACGTGTACAGGAAAGGTATGAAACATACTACACAATGCATAGCAATCAATGTACGCATTAATCATGACACACCCCATCTAGCAAAAGCTGAAGAGTGGACATTAACACCAAAATCATCCCCACTAGGGGTGTCAACACAAGTCACACAGCACCAGACATGCCACAGATATGACAGTCCAAAGCCCTTGTGTAATATTCTGTAACACCGAACCATCCTTGCGAGCCCATGGATAAGGGAGGCAGGAGTGGCATATGTGAGTCAAGGACCCCAAGCAGCAAACACATACACAAGACAAGCCTGAAGGGCCCAGCTGGAACAGACAGTGGATGCCTTCAAAAGCCGCAAAGCACCGCACCATCACATGAAAGCACAATAGACTAGCAATTTTAAACTAAATCAACTATTAACTAATTACACTAACAATGGAAAACCTACATTACCTAATTAAACTAACTATCAAACAGAAACTTAACTAACTAAACTAAAAGAAAAATAAAAATTGGCCACATATGACCTGGGGGGGAGGGGAGGCACCCAGGAGGGTGGAGGTACAGGGTGCTGCTCAACATCCACATGCGATGATGCTGAGCCAAAAAAAAACCTCCATGGGCTCAACGCCTGCACAGCCCGACCTATGTGGGAGATAGATGGTCGTCCGAGTCTGGCTCATCCTGGAAAGGAGGACGTGGCACAGTAGCTTGGCCACGCCTAGCCACAGCTTGCCCCTCGTCAGCAGCAAGTCTGCCAGACGGCTGAGCCTGGTTCTGTGTGGCGATGTGACATAGGTCTGCATGCAGAACCTCACGTGATACACGTGCTTCCTCTTGCAAGGTAGCACGTGTAACACGGAGTTCCTCCTGCAAGGCCTGGCTGGACAACCGCTGCACCTCCCGGCAAGCCTGTAGCTCAGCCGAGATGGTACGCTCAAGCTGTGCAAACCTCTCCTCTGCCTGCTGCCTCTGGGACATCATAAGGACACCCAGAGTGGATCTGAGGGAAGCACACTCCTCCCTCAGGGCATCCATGTGCGCCTCTTCGTGAGCAGCAATTGCTTGATGCAGAGACGACATTTCAGCCTGGCGTGCCCTGTCTGAGGCCGCCATGACTAGCCTGAGCGAGCGGGCTGTGGACCGTGCCACCTGCTGCTGGAGAAGCACCTGCCTAGCAGGGGGGAGCACAGATCGGGCCACACGCTCCATGCTCTCAGCGATGTTCTCCATTGCTGCCCCCTGCCGTTCGGAATTGGCAGTCATGTCTTGCTCCCACTCAGTATACAGCGGTTGTGCGCGGCGACCGCTTTGCCGGGCTTGACCCCTGCGGGACCCAAGGTCCGGGGGTCCTCGCTGTGTTGGCACCGCCCGCGGCTGCACGACTATATGCCCCCGTCGACGTGATGTCCGAGGCACATCAGTGACTGGTGTGGAGGGTGACCCTGCGTCCCGATCCACCATGGGCGGAGGAACCAAGACTGTCTGATCCCTTAGTGCAGGGGTCGCAGACAGAGGAGTGTCCACATCAGAATCACTCACCCCTGACACATGGACTTGATGCTCATCCAACTCAACATGGACGTCAGAGTCGTCATCAAGGCTGGACTCATAGGCAGCCAGAGACAAGATGGACTGCAGCACTTGGGGGTTTTCGTGGCCTACCACCCCACGACCCCCACTAGTGCCGGGTTGATGTGGTGTTACCAGCCCTGTGTCTGGCATGACAACACCATCCTCCACCTCCATTGCGTCATCACCTGAAAAATAGAGAGAAAAAAGGTCACTACACATGTCAGAAGCACACGACACACACACACACCGAGAGCAAATGCATCCGGCAGACATGTGACACACAACATATAACCTGGCATGCATGCTGGGTCTATTTTGAATAGCTTCTGTGATCAGACCTCTTGAAAGGTGGCAGTTTCCATGGAAGTGGGTCTATGCAGTGCAGAAAATGTGTACGCCACTCACTACCTACATGTACAAGCACTCCATGGTGTGTGCCAGGAAATGTTAAGGCAGTGCAATGTCAAATTCACACATCACGTGCATTGCGCATTCAATGTGTACCATATCTAGAAGCCAAGCACCGCTCCACCCCAGTACCAAAGCAGGGATGTCTAGCATGGTATCAAAAGGCTGACCATACACCTGTGTATTTGCAGGCAGTGTTGACTGGCATCAACAGCTTAATGTGATTCAAATGACAACTCTGCAAATGATGCTGGGACAGTAGGCAGGACACATGATGAAAACTCTGGAGGCCGCCCACGTGTGAAGGAGACACAACAAGTCTTGGACAGAGTCATTGGCCATTGAACAGGCTGAGGCCTGTGAGCCACACAGATTGTCAGAGCCTAAACATGTGTGCAACGCAGGAATGAGCCACAGTTGACATGGGAAGGCTGATGAGATGGCAGGCAATGTATGTAACCAAGGACTTATATTACAGTGATCATCCAGTCAAGGACACATAGGGGCATGCGTGCAATGCACATGGAGCATGAATGGGCACTCATGTCCCTGCGGGACATCTGACCCATGCACAGTACAAGTGAGATACCCTGCATCGAGTACTAAGGCTGTACCACACGGCATATGTCTGGCAGATTCTACGCTGGAAGTTAGCATTTACACAGGCACATGAACAAGAAACTACACATTGGCAAGATTGAAGCAGACCAGTGCAAAGGTGGAACTGGGGTGCAGAGTGGCGGAGGAGGGGCAAGGGAGCATGCCTACATGGAGTCCCACATGCAGGCAGAGGAGACATGCATGACGGAAGCATTGCATTACTTACACATCAGAACCATGTACACGTCACATGTAGCAGCAATCATGCACAACACATCCCACAAGTGAAACACACACGTCCTCAACAAAAACGCATCAACACTCACTGGACTGCGCATCGAAGTCCAGCATCTCTCCCACTCCTTCGACCAATTCAGGTGGTATGAACTCCGCAACGAGAGCCTCATGCGGAGTGAGCTCTTCCTCCTCTGGTGCAGGCCCACCGCCAGTCACCAGAGTCAAGTTGTAATTAGAGGCACGCTTAGCCTTAGTGCTGCGCTTGATGTCATTCCAACACTTTTTGCACTCTTGCGCCGTGCGCACCTCATGGCTGAATGAACTGACATGTTGTGCAACATGCTTCCAGTGGGTGTCACCTTGGGCAGCCGTAGTCTGACTATTGGCACCCACTAGCATGTCACGGCTGTGGCCCCGCACATAGTCCACAAGGAAGTCCAGTTCCTGCTTACAGAAAGGCTTCTTCCTCGACGTGCAGGAGGTCGTGGCTGTGTGTGGGGTCCCAGCCTGTGCTGCAGGTGCAACCTTCCTCCTCTTGGACTTTGGCACAGACCCTGGCTGGCTAATTCCGCCTTGACCAGTATGGCCAGTGGGTTCGGTGGATTGAGTCAAGGGAGTGGCAGGTGGAGGGATGACCAAAGGCCTGAATCGTGTCAGTGGCAGCTGGGTGCCCACTAATGGACCCTGTGCAACATCAGCTGTGGCAGGGTCATTGACCGCAACGGTCCTGGTTGGCAGACTCACAACCGGGGTGCTGTTGGGTGCATCTGCCCCTGCACTTGCCAACACCCGACTGTTCGGGGCAGCAGATGACATGACTGCCCCAGGGACACGTGTCTTGGTCTGAGCAGCCCGGCCTACCCCTATGGTTTCCCCCCTGGCCTGTTGGAGATCTACCAAGGGCTCTTCAAGTGCCAACACAGCCTGCGCTGGCAGACCCTGAGCCTGGGTGGCGGTGTCCACAGCTGCACCTGCAGCTACCACTACCCTTGGGCCCGTGGCAGTCGATGGAACGGACTGCCGGGTCACACGGGCGCCAGTGCCAGATACAGAAGCTGCATCCCCCGGAACCACAGGGGGTGGTGGCATGACTGCACCGACACATGGCACAACATTGTGCTCAAGTGGCGCACCCCTGCCTCTTCCCCCTCTGTGGCTGCCCTGGACACCCTGGAGTCCCCTACTCTCTGGTCACCACGGCCACATCCCCGACCACGCCCGCCACGAGGAGGACACCCAGCTGAGGCGCCCCTCACCTTTGGTGGCCTCCCAACCATACCACTGATGTAGAAGTGCTGGCACAGATGGAGTGGTGCCAATGGGAGGTGTACACCACAATTGACCTGGGCAATTGGGGTGAAGGGGGTGGGAAGCAAGATGTCAACAGCCCCCCTGCACCTGCAAGGCTGTATGTGACCCCGGTGATGTGGTGATGGGTCACGCAATGCTCAGGCACCCCAAAACTGCAGTAAAACCGTGCACGCAACCCTGCAGCCTACGTGCATGGATTCAACCTCGGTGGCACCCAGTAACACGAATAACGCGTACGCGTGGGACACGCAGGCTACTATGACATCGAAAATGGGTGCGATACACAGGGGCACCCGCAGTGGGAAAAAGAGCGTGTGCGACTCACCGTCTGACTAGCGCGATGCAGAAAAACACGTGTAGCCAATACCCCCGCTAAAAGAAGAGATACGTCCTTGATAGCTGTGAAGTTGTGATGGCGTGCAAAACAACAGGAAGCAGCAACACACGTCGGTCTCCACGAAAGGCACGTACAGCGAACTGCTGGGCCCGCTCACCTTTAACCTTTGCTGAGGGAAACGCACGCGCGCGTCACGTCACTTACACGCATGGGCCCTTTCCTCGTATTACACGCGGACGTGCAGTTTTTCACGCGCGCTTAAATGCCCATGCACGCCTGTATGCGTCACGTCACAGGGGCGTTTGCGCTTGAGGGGCCTTCTGTCCAATGAAAATGCGTAAGCGTGCAGATGCGCTTACGCGCTAAGGGCCTTTCCTCGAATTACATGCTGACGTGCTGAATTTTCACGTGCCAAATCACTCCGTATCAAGCTGGCCACGCGTAAGCACACGGAAGACCACGCTCCTGCCTAGAAGGCCGAACTACTGCCCCCCAGAGCCCCGAGCACGCTCCCACCTGCCATCTGCTGCTGCCTGACTGCCTGCTGCCCACGTGCCCTGCCATTTGCTGCCTGCACATCAGCCAGGGGTGCTGTTGCTGTGACCACCCCTGCTGGAACCGAAGACTCCCGACTGGGATTCCATCGCTCCACAGCCCAGCCCCAGGACCCAGTTGCCCACCCACTCCTGCCTCTGGGGTTGTCATGTCGGGGCAAACACCATCTGAGACCACTGACAACCCCCGGCCAGAGAGGCAGAGGTGCACCAGCTTCAGTGCCACCGAAGTTGGTGTCCTGGTGGAGCAAGTCCTGGGGCAGTATGATGCCCTCTTCGGAAGTTCCCGCGCCGACAAGGAAGGATGGACTCGGATCTGGACTGACATCGTGACTGCCATCCACGCGGAGGGGGTTGCCGTCCGTGACTTACAACATGACAAGAAGCGCTGGGAGGACTTCAGGTCCAGGACCCTGAACAAGGCCCGGCGCCTCTTGAAGGCAGCGGATGCCAAGGGGCGCCGGGGCCACTTGTCGGAAGAATAGATGAGGGTCCTGGAACGCATATCCCCAGTGCTCCACGTCCAGGTCCTTGAGAGGCAGACCCGTCTGGAGTCGAGCGGTAAGTGTACAGCATCCTGATTGTGAGATGTGCGTGTGGTGATTTTTCAGTAGTGTGCAGGTTGCACATCTGTTTGTATGGGGTCGAGTATGGGTGGGGGTGTACAGGGCCGTGGGGCTAACATATGCGAGGGCTGGAATGTGTGAGACATGGATGGCGCTTGTGTGTGTAGGCTTGCATGCCAAATGCAGTTGTGTGGGCACACATGTTTGGATGAATGTGTATGTAAGTAGACATGTCCGTGATGTCACGCATGTATGTTGTTTTCAGCTGCATGTATCAGCACTGTGTACATGTGCATCTGTGTGTATTTGACAAGGGTGCAACAGTGATGCAACATGGATGCATGTGACAGCGGTATGTGGAAGCCTGGTCGACAGATGTGACATGGATGCCCATCTGAACACTGCGACACTTGGCAGAGGTGTACATATGCATGCAAGTGTGGTGGTGTGTGTACATGTGTGGTGCACTTCCTGTGTTGCATGTGATGTCTGGCTCACCTTTGCCTGCTCATGCTGTTGTATGTGTATGGATGGTGCTGGCAGTTGCGATATGGCTGTGGTATGGCTCATGTGTGCGATTTGAAATGACATGTGTGTTGGGTATTGTGATGACATGTCTAAGGTTTTGCCAATGCCACTCATGTACAACTGTCATGTGTGCATGTGTCCATTGTACAGTGCCCTGATGCCTGTGTTTTATTTCTCCCTGTCTGCAGCGTCAACTGATGAAGAGGGCGGAGAAGGTGCTGTGGAGCACAGCGGCGGGGATCCCACCGCCAGCCAGAGACACAAGGCCCGGCTCCCCTCCCATGTTGTCATCTCGTCAGGGAGTGAGGAGTCCGGTGCCGCATCCCAGGCCGCAGCTGCCGGGGAGAGGTCCAAGAGGCGGAGGTTGGAGTTGGACTCCTCGGCAGCAGAAGGGGCAGCTGGGACCCCACAGGGCCCAACAGGGGAAGATGGCACAGAGTCATCCAGGTTGGTGGGGGGTTTGGTGGAGGAGGAGGAGGCCGTGCAAGCAACAGAGACGGGGTCTGGAGGTGGGGATCCCACTGGTGCTAGTGTTGCAGTGCAGGACCAGGGACAGGAGGCAGCACAGGCTGCCGCGGAGGTGCCTGAGTGCAATCCTGTCCCTGATCCTGTCCCTGCATCATCTTGCACCAGCAGGGATGCCTACGTCCAGACCCGTTTTCAGGCAGGGGATGAGCTCACATCAACTGGCCTTCCTCTGCCTGCGGACGTGGCTATCCGGGTCTGGGTTGAGGCTGTTCTGAGTGGTGTGGCGTTGCGTCAACGGGCCATGCGAGGTGACCTGCAGTCTTTTCATGAGGAGACTGCACGTCATCTCGAATGGCTCGTTGACCACGTAAGCCTGCCGGGACAGGTCACCCAGGCCGGATTCCTCCGTATGATGGGGCTTGCTACGACCCCCTCCTCAACTGAACCCCCTACGCGCCAGTCGTGCTCCGTGCCATCTTCCCACCCATCAGTCACCTGGGTGCCCTGTGGAGCTGCTTCTGACGGTGCGGCCAGGCTGGTGGAGGAGGCATCCCTGCCACAGTCGGGAATCGGACATCCAGCAGGGGTGGCCACATCAACGACTGCACCCCAGCCGGCGGTGGATGTGCAGGCAGCAGGAGGCAGTGCACGGGCAGAGGCACAACAGCAGCAGCAATGTGGTGGCAGCCATGAAGGCTCGGGGCCTTCAACATCGGAGGGGCAGGCATCGGCCGGAGGGCAGGAGGACCCAGGACAGAGTGTGTCTTCCGTGTGGCAGCGGTTGGGCCACGCCATAGATGCGGAGCGGCAGCGGGCGGAAGAGGCACGGCTCACAATGGTCAGGGCGGAGAACTCCATGCGGAGGGCCCTGAGGCGGGCAGAGTGCCTCGAGGCAATCCGCAGGGGTTTGGAGGTGGACACGTCGTCAGCCCTGTGGACCCTCGGGGCCATGGAGGAGGACCGCCTCCAGGACATTGAGCAGGAGTTCGATGATGCCCTGGCCCGGGACATCCAAAAGTGAGCCGTCAAACTAGCCCGCTGTCCTTGTACATAGTTATGTAGGTAGTGTTAGGTTTCATTTTTTTGGGGATTTATTTTGGACCTTTTGGACATTGGCCACATTTTTGTATATAGTTTATTTTATTAGTTAGTGTAGTTAGATAGGTTTCCTTTCTTTTTTTGGGATAATGGACCCTGGCTTGTTTGTATGTACATAGCTCACTGTTGGATTGTATTTTTCTTTCACATTTTAACCATGGAGCAATGGTTTTCTTTTTTATTTCCCATTGGATTTTGTTTTGTGGACAGCGACTTTTTCACGGACATGCTTATTTTCATTTTTGTACATTCCCATTTATGTTTCTTTATTTTTGATTCTATTTATGTTTCCTTTAATACATATTTTTTTTATCAAACTTCAATGTGTAGTATCATCTCATTGGTTTCATGCATATCATGATATGGGTTTTGAGATTCACTGACACCCATTGGGTGTATGTGAGGGAAATGTGTTTGTTTCGGAACTTGCAATTGGTGTTCTGTCATGTAATTGCCAATTATGAGTGGGTGGATGCAATACTCGGGTGGGTGTTTTGCATTTGGAGGCTGACCATAGGGACCAGGGATCTAGATTGTGATGACATGTTGGCTGGGGAACATGAGTTGGACATGGGTGGGGGCCTGGTGGTGGGTGCCCCTGCACTGCTGGGGGGTGAGGGGGGTGGGAGACATGGGTGGGGGCCTGCTGGCAGGTGCCCCACAGTGCTGGGGGGTGGGGGGTGGGGAACATGAGTTGGACATGGGTGGGGGCCTGGTGGTGGGTGCCCTTGCACTGCTGGGGGGTGGGGGGGTGGGAGACATGGGTGGGGGCCTGCTGGCAGGTGCCCCACAGTGCTGGGGGGTGGGAGGGGGTGGGAGACATGGGTGGGGGCCTGCTGGCAGGTGCCCCACAGTGCTGGGGGGTGGGGGTGGTGGGGAACATGAGTTGGACATGGGTGGGGGCCTGCTGGCAGGTGCCCCACAGTGCTGGGGGGTGGGGTTGGTGGGGAACATGAGTTGGACATGGGTGGGGGCCTGCTGGCAGGTGCCCCACAGTGCTGCGGGGGTGGGGGATGGGAGACATGGGTGGGGGCCTTCTGGCAGGTGCCCCTGCACTGCTGGAGGGTGGGGGGGGGTGGGGAACATGAGTTGGACATGGGTGGGGGCCTGCTGGCAGGTGCCCCTGCACTGCTGGGGGGTGGGGGGGTGGGAGACATGGGTGGGGCCCTGCTGGCAGGTGCCCACAGTGCTGGGGGGTGGGGGTTGACATGGGTGGGGGCCTGGTGGAGGGTGCCCCTGCACTGCTGGGGGGTGGGGAACATGAGTTGGACATGGGTGGGGGCCTGCTGGCAGGTGCCCCACAGTGCTGGGGGGTGGGGGTGGTGGGGAACATGAGTTGGACATGGGTGGAGCCTGCTGGCAGGTGCCCCACAGTGCTGGGGGGTGGGGGGGTGGGGAACATGAGTTGGACATGGGTGGGGGCCTGCTGGCAGGTGCCCCACAGTGCTGGGGGGTGGGGGGGTGAGGAACATGTGCTGGACATGGGTGGGGGCCTGCTGGCAGGTGCCCCACAGTGCTGGGGGGTGGGGGGTGGGGAACATGAGTTGGACATAGGTGGGGGTCTGCTGGCAGGTGCCCCACAGTGCTGGGGGGTGGGGGTGGTGGGGGACATGAGTTGGACATGGGTGGGGGCCTGCTGGCAGGTGCCCCACAGTGCTTTGGGAGACATGGGTGGGGGCCTGGTGGAGGGTGCCCCTGGTGGCTGGGGGTGTAGGGGGACATGCGTTGGTGGGCAGTAGTGCAAGTTGACATGTGGGTTGGCTGGGGGGCATGGCCATGGTGGATGGGGTGCCTGCAGGACATGTGCAGGGTAGGCCCCTGTGGTGTGAGCCACCTGCAGGGGCCGTGGAGGGTGTAGAGGGAACACCTGGGAGGACCCACACGTGCAATTCACGTGTGGTGCTCCCCGCGCACCCCTGTAATACATGTACCCTGATGGAATCGCGTGTGGAACTTCCCACGCACCCCTGGAATACACGTACCCTGCTGATGTTGCATGTGATACTTCCCCTGCAACCCAAAGTACACGTACCCTGATGAGATTGCGTGTGGAACTTCCGGCGCACCCCTGATATACACGTACCCTGCTGATGTCGCGTGTGAAACTTCCCCCGCACCCCGAAATACACGTACCCTGCTGAAATCGCGTGTGGAACTTCCCGCGCACACCTGAAATACACGTACCCTGCTGGAATCGCGTGTGGAACTTCCCGCGCACCCCTGAAATACGCGTACCCTGCTCGCACGGGGCCAATCGCGTGTGGAACTTCCCGCGCACCCCTGAAATACACGTACCCTGCTGATGTCGCGTGTGAAACTTCCCCCGCGCCCCAAAATACACGTACCCTGCTGAAATCGCGTGTGGAATTTCCCGCGCACCACTGAAATACGCGTACCCTGCTGAAATCACATGTGGAACTTCCCGCGCACCCCTGAAATACGCGTACCCTGCTGGAATGGCGTGTGGAACTCCCCGTGCACCCCTGAAATACGCGTACCCTGCTCACACAGGGCCAATCGCGTGTGGAACTTCCCGCGCACCCCTGAAATACGCGTACCCTGCTGGAATCGCGTGTGGAACTTCCCGCGCACCCCTGAAATACGCGTACCCTGCTCGCACGGGGCCAATCACGTGAGGTACTTCCCGCGCACCCCAGTGATACACGTAGCCCACTTGCCGTGCTGGTACAGGGTTGGCGCAGCCCTTTGCGCTGGATTGGGGATTTTGATGGCTTTTCCCTGCGCGAGAAGCGTTCTTGGGGGCGTAACTGGCGCTGCTGCAGGGTCGCTGCGCCACTGTGCGCCACGGCTGGTTTTGGTGGCTGGAATCCATGAATACGCTGTGCGCGGAAATGGATTTTAGCGCACGCGGCTGGCGCAGGGATTCGCACGCGCACACTGTGCGCCAGCCGCGTGCACCACTTGTGCGCTGCATTCTATGAATTACCCCCTTAGGGTACTTCAATTAATAACATCCACAGAAATCACCGAGGGAGAAAACATCTGACGACATCTCTGTCTTTATGGGTTGTGTGTTGGCTCTTTGACTATATTTTCAAATATGCAGCACTTGGCTGCCTCGCATAATAGCTTTTCTCCCCTCGAAAGTTTGTTCCTAGAATTCCAGCCTAGCTTGGCTCCCTGGAGAAGAGAACAGCGTGCCACAGGAAGCCAGATATCAGGCAGGTTGCTCCAGGTACTTTTTACCTAAAAAAATGTGCCCCCCCCACGCCTCAAAAAAGTGGTCCTCAAACCATCATCCGTGAATCATGTCAATTTACGACTTTACAGAAAATGCTATTCATGGAGGGTTAATGCGTTATGCTCAGCAGGAGCACATTAGCGGAGGATGGGCATTGGGGGAGGAGGGCACAGTGGGCAGTGGCATAAGATATGTTCAGCCTGGCATGACACTTTCCAGCACAAATTGGAAGGGAAGAAAGATGCATTTCTGAGATGTTATTTGCTTTGTTGGAATTAAGGCAAAAGAGAGGCCAGGTCTGGTGTTTACTTCCATTTCTAAGTGCATGCATTACAATAGAATAGACTTTTGTAGCAAGCAACGCAACTTTGGCTGCAAGAAGGAGATTGCCACCCTCATCAGTGAGGGGTGCACAGATGACATCAGGATCCAGTCTGTTTCAAATAGAGGCATCACAGCCTGGCACACAGAGCTCCCTCCCACCATACAGAAATCTTCAACCACTCACGCAGACAGACTATGCTCCTTTTAGGAAGCAGCACAGGGTGCCTCCAGTGCCACCACTGATAAGACAGTTATCTATTGCTGGTAAACAGTGAGCTAATTAAAGGCAGGAATGCAACAAACCGCCACAACCATGTAGGAATTTCATTTCTGCATACAGTGCGCCAATAACATGTTGGCACTTAGCACGGAGCCAACAGTTTGCGATTTTGTTATTAGGCCGTAGTTGTAAGTGGTAGCAGCTGCAATATTGTGTAAGTATCTGGGCACATGATGGCATTGCACGGCAAATGCCTAATACTTATACTCAAGCCAAAACTGTTGGCCTTGCCAATGCTTGTTTTTTAACAGCACTTCAGTGAAGTACATGCACAGTGCTTATACATAGAGTGGCTGAAGGCAGACCTGGTTAAGACATTTCTTATTACAGTAGCACATTTATAACTCCAATCAAGTCATTAACTCTCAGAATACTGCATTGAAAACAACTGGCAGGCACTTTGAGAATACACTTTTATTGTAAGGCTTGATACAGCTAGTTCAATGTGATCCTAGGAGGATGTGTTTTGAGTCGGGGGCAGGAAGTGGGCGGGATTAGTCTTAAAGGATTATCATGGCCATGGGCAGTCAATGGTTGGGTATTGGGTAAATACCCAAACAACACTGACAAGCTTTGTGTTCCTCCTCACATGCCATTTCTCCCTACCTGTATTTGAATGTAATAGTTTTGGCGTATAGGTCATGCCTTAGTGCCACCTAATAGTCAAAGCTAATAGTCAAAGCTAAAAACAATGGTCTGGAGATTTGGGCAGAGCTTTCACAGTGCTTTCTTATTCACTGATTCAGTCATGTACTGGATTATGAAAGACACGCAAAACCTCACTCTGTGTGTAATGCAGACAACTTAAATACTCCTGAACGTTCCCTGATTGTCTTAAAACCCTCCCTGATCCGTACATTACACACACAATGCTCTGACTACAGCACCCAAACCACCTCGATAATTCAGCAATTGGTAGGGAGCTGCTGACCTTCTGTTAATCAGCAAATCTGTTTCTATGAGGCAGCTATTTCACAATTCAGTTCATGGGGACAGCCACACTAGTGTGCTCACTGCCACCTTTGGAATTTCCACTCAGAGTATGTGTTGTGTTATCCTTCTGCCAAAGAGAAATGGGGAGCGGAAATATACTTTCACCAAAGGGGTTGTAAGATTAAAAAAAAATGTAAATGACATTGATCCTTTGTAACTGGCCAATATTTACATACGGTCTGCAATATCTGCAGGGGGTGTTTTCACAGCTGCCACGGCACCTGCAATGCTGTACACATATCTCTACATGAACTTTCTTTTCAGCGGGGGCTCTTCATGTGGCACTAAAGATCTCCCAACACACATTAGATTTTACATATCGCGTGCCACTTCATTGAGCACTTTCGTGCGATCGTGGGGTTTCTAGTTAAATAGGTTTATTGTTCCCTCAGTTTGCAAATACATTTGCAGTCCTCCACCCTCTAAAACATTGTAATTGTGCCAGCTGAGCAGACCCACCACACTGATTATCGTGCGAGTCACTGGATACATCCGGGCAACCTGAAGAGGTTAATTGCATTAAGTTCCTTGGTAGCTCCTATGGATAAACAAGAACGCACAAGGGGGAAATGCAGGTTAGACAATTCTATCTCCTTCCAGTGTAAAGCTTGGTCAGAGTGTTCAGACAGATATGCCATCTGTGTATTCTATGTACTACCAAGGGTGCTGCAGGAAAGTTCAGTAAACATGCTATCAAGTGTGTCAGTATATTCTCTATAGTTTAGTTTAATTTGGTGGTGTTTCCTAATGCACCACAGGGAGAGGCACCCCACTTCGAGGTGCTAAGAGCAAAACAGAAGAAGTGAGAAGATTCCAGTTCAAAGGGTTCTATGTCATTTTATCGTCAGCATTTCAAAGCCTGCAATTTAAACGTGTTTGACAGTTTGTCAAATTATATATTTCTTTGGGGTGGTAGCCCCCCAAAATCCCCGCTCCTGCACCTATTTGTACCTATGCCCACCCCCCAATCAAATCAATGATCTGCCCTTTCCCACCCCCCAAAAAAAATGTTATGAACTGGCAAACACATTTAAACTGCAGGCTTTGAAATGCCTGATGATGAAAGAACGTTGTACCGTTCAAAGGTAGACCAACAACCACATTCCTGAAGCACGGACAAGTTGGGAGCATGTGTTAATAGCACACATACATACATATAATGAGGAGGATTTTATGATAGTAAATGCTAACGTGTTGTAAACGTGGCACTCACACAGCCCTACAAAAAATATTATTTATCATTCGGTTTGTGAAAAACAGTGTTACGAGACGTGGAGGATGACACCACTTGCACTCACCCTTGGAGGTACGCTGCTGTGCTTGACCCACACTTGTGGATGGCAGCACTATTCTTCCGCAGCACGGTGGAATCCCATGCATGAATGTGCATGTTAGCTGAAATGGGCTAAACCACTAATTACTGACAGACAGTCACCTGCTCTAGTAGATGGCATAGATAAGATTCACAACAAAAGTCCCGGGTTGAGTCTGTAATAAACATGAAAAACTCTGCCATGGCTTGTTTTTAAACTCGCTTTTGCATGAACCGTTTTTCAAGTCCCAGCATGCAAAGCGCTGGAGGGTAAAGAGGCAAGACTGGATAAAGATGATCCAAATCACAGGCTGCACGTCACTATCGATCGATACAGTTTCCCGATTTTTGCAAGTTGAAGTGAAGGTATATGGTAGAAGGAAGGTCTAACATTTTTGAAACAACAGGAACACATTGGAATTAAGACATGCATATTTTCCATTAATTGGGGCCTTTTGCCAGCTGCACCTTGTCCCTGGGAGCAGGTGAAATAAATGCATCGCTTATTGGCGTGGGTTGCAAAGCCAGCTGACCTGCCTCACAGAGAATTGGCCGTTCTGACATCCTCGCAGAAATTATACAGTAATGCGTGCTAAGTATTAAAGTAGTTGATGCACACCTGTTGCTGAACCTACCAAAATGGATGTAGCTAAGAATGCGGGTGTAACACTTAAAGTTATAGCACTAACAGGTGCCGTGGCAATTTCTTTTGGCACAATTAAAGGTGGGCAAATAGCGCACAACAAATAGCAAATGTCTGATAGCACAGTGAGTAGAGCACTCGCTTTGACATCTGTGCAGAGCCTGCTGATGCAGGTTTGAATCCTGGCAGGGCCAAACTCAGCCTTTCATCCTTCCGAGGTTGATAAATGAGCACCACACACGATGGGTAATCATAAGCAGCGCTCAGATACCTGAGGGTTTGTAATGCTATAAATGCTAAATTATTATTATTAATAAAGTCCAACCCTCCTCGTCCAGCAGAAAATGTCTGTCTTAAAATTCTGAATTATTACACTGTCCGTAAATGCGCTGTAGTCTGTGATGAACGGAGCAATGACGAAACAGCTCAAGAATCACAGGACCTCCAAACCTATTAAATGGGTCCAGCCTTCTCCATGGCCATACAAACTGTGTCTGATCTGCACAGTAGGAGGAATAATTGGTTGTGTTGGGTTTTAAACTGCAAAGGCTTCGGAAACCCTGCTTCCTCTTTCACAGCAACAACAAACCATGCTCTTCTCAGACCACTTCAAGCGTCAAGCCACACTCTCCCTGAATCACCGAACACTTCCAGGAAATCGCATCAGTCCCAGCTGCCTTTCCATGATGCACACAAGCCCTGAACAAATGTCAAGCCCTTGTTCGCAAACTTCGAGTTGCACCCCACTTTCGACCATAATCGTTGTTCTTTCCACATCACATAATTAACTAAATTTGATGGTATTGATAACTTGGCAGTGTCAGTGCGTAGCAGCAAACTGTTTAATGGTGAACATCTCTACTGATAACATGGCATGTCCCTGCATTTGTTTCCTTCCTAGTTGTGCACACAATATTTCTGGTGGCTGGTTCAGAGTGAGGAATTACACAAGTCGGAGCAACATGCCTAATAGCCTTCCCCATCTTCCCCTTTCACATTCCTACCTCCTGTCTCACTGGCTCTGACTGGAGATAGTTCACCAAGCACAGTACAAACACACTTCACTTTCGGCATTCTGACCCCCATCACACTCAACGCCCTGTGGTCCCTTCAACATTATGTATTTATTTAATTACATACTTTACTTACTGGCTCGGCATGCTGGCCCACACACACAAAATCTGTCTCCAGAGACACTCTCATTGGACTGAGCCAGGCAGTTTGAATTGCCTCGTTCTTGTCCATGCCTGGTGCCTAGGCCTGCTGACACTCAAAGTGCTCCCTCAACACGTCTTCCAGCTTCCTCTAAATTTCAGTGGCCACACCACCAGTACACTAATGCAAATAATGACGGTTCATGCTGAATGATTGGCTACCAGCTGGAGCAACAGCCAGTCACACACAGGCCCCGGCCCCTTGAGGCTCAGCAGCCAGGCAGGTGGCAGAGGTCCGCCCCTCAACCCAGGCAGGCCTGCAAACGCAAACATGTGCACCAAGGCACAAGCTCAGACTCATGCAGCTCATGACCCACCCTGTCATGATTCACCGTTTCCACCCTTTTTGGACTTCATGGTCCATCACGCACCGCAATGTCATACCCACTATTCTACCAGCATGGCCGCGTTCCTTCCTCAAATCGTGTCTGGTGCATTTCACATTTAAACCCTACTATTTTTCCACACCGAATGCCAAAGTGGGATTTATAATCTCACACCTCTCTGGAAGTGCTTTAACCTGGGCAACTCCCTCGGTGAATGCAGGTGACCCGCTATTGGACAACTATGACAGATTTGTGGATGCCTTCAAAATCATGTTTGACCGCCCTGAACAAGTGTACAGTGCTCAGGAGAAGCTGCTGGAGTTCCGACCCTTACCGCCTGATTCCGAGGTCCCTTAGCGCCATGGAGGTTTTAACACCTGCTTTTAGCAGGTGTTAAAATCCATGGCGCTAAGAGACCTTGTTGTTAATTACGCCACCGTAATTTACGGTGGCGTAATTAACGCCTTCCCCACTCCCATTATGCCCTATGGGGCAAAAATGGGAATGGGGAAGAGTAAATGGGTAAATGGGGACTTACCGCCCCACTCACCTCGGAATGGGGCGGTAAGTCCGCCAACCACCATGGCGTAAACGTAGTTTACGCCATGGTGGTAAAGGTACGACCCAGGCGGTAACTTACCGCCTGGGTCGTAATGAGGCCCATGCTGTCTTATTTAACCCACTTCAAGCAATTGGCAAAGGAGGCAGATTGGATCCAGGAGGCATGCGGGGTCCAATCCCTCTGCAAGAAAGGATTCGTAGGATCAACACTAGACTCTGCATGTATTGTGCTCCTGATAAACATCTTGTAAGAAAGTGTCTGATAGCCCCGCCTAGGCCTTCGGGAAATGCCAGCTCCCGATCTTGAATGGAGCTCAGCTTCAGGAGAAAGGTACTTCCTCCGCTTCTTCTCCTTCCTTGAACTGTCTTCATCAAAACACCTTGGTGGTATTACATGCATTCTTGTCTTCCACTACTAAGCAGACTCATTCCATCCTGGCCCTAGTGGATTGTGGTGCTATGGGAATATTCTTGGACCACGAATGGGTATTAAAGCACAATATTACTCGACAATCCAAAGAAACAATCCAGGCAGTCGAAGGGATAGATGGGAAATCACTGTCTTCTGGACCGATAACCCAGCAAACCACAGACTATTGCTCTCAATAAACAACCACCAGGAGATGCTACATTTTGATATCATAAAGGCAGCTCATTACCCAATGGATCTGGGCATGCCCTGGCTTCAAAAACACAACCCATACATCAACTGGGCGGCCGGATCCTTGTTTCTAGGTTCCAAATTTTGTCTGTCTCATTGTTTATCCTGGAATTTGATGCAGACTATATGCATAGAATCCTGGATCCCAGAACAGCCCTCTATTTGGGTTTCCAACGTTACCCAAGTACCTGAGATTTATGAACAATTTTCAGATGTAGTCTCGACAGCCATTGTTCAGTCACTACCTCCCCACCGACAGGAAGACTGTGCTATCGATACTGAAGTCTCTGCAGTTATACCATTTGGAAGGATGTTTATACTTTCAGAGCCGGAGAAAAGAGCACTACGTGAATACCTGGACACCAATCTCGCCAACGGGACCATTTGTCCTTCTAAGTCTCCTGCTGGGGCCTCTTTGTTCTTTGTGCCCAAAAATAACACCAAGGAACACCAACCATGCCTGGACTATAGGGGCCTTAACCAATGCACCCTCAAGGACTGTTATCCCTTACCACTCATTTCAGACATATTGGAAGCAGTACGTGGTGCTGTAATCTTTACCAAAATTGACTTACGGGGTGCTTACCATCTCATCCGCATAAAGGAAGGCGATGAGTGGAAGACTGCCTTCAGGATGCCCTTCGGTCACTTTGAATATTTGGTTATGCCATTTGGCCTTGCCAACGGTCCCGCGGTTTTCCAGCGCTTCATGGAAAGAGTCTTTTCAGATATGCTGTTCCTCTTTGACATTGTTTACCTGGATGACATATTGATATATTTCAGCGATCCCATATTACACCAAGAACACGTGACCTTGGTTTTACAACACCTATGAGAGAACAAGCTGCTGGCTAAACCAGAAAAATGTATCTTTCATGTCCCTACAGTCCATTACCTGGGATTTGTTTTGAGTTCCAAAGGAACATAAATGGATCCTGCCAAGGTTGACTCTATTCTTTCATGGCCACCTCCTACAACAGTAAAACAGATTCAATCTTTCCTGGGACTTGCAAACTTTTATAGGAAATTCATTCCTACATTCTCTGCCATAGTACAACCTATAGTTGCATTGTTAAAGAAAGACATTCCTTTCAACTGGTCTGCCGATCAAGAGACTGCCTTCCAAGAACTAAAGCAAAGGTTTACTCAAGGTCCCGTCCTGGCTCAATCTGACATCAATAAACTCTTTCTGGTGGAAACTGATGTCCCAGATTACGCTATTGGGGCAGTGTTAAAACAAGAGTCCGAGGACAAAGAGGAACATCCCATTGCTTACCTATTTTGAACTCTGAATCCCAGTGAGACCCAGTACTCAGTCCTGGAGAAGGAATTGCTCGCCATCCAGCAGGCTTTTACTGAGTGGCATCATATACTTCTGGGTGCCAAATTCCCGGTACAAGTATGAACTGATCACAGGAATTTACAGGTCCTGCAATCCCTGCAGTGCAGGAACAGTCATCAGGCTTGGGCCTTTTTTTTCCCCAATATCAGTTTCACGTCCATCACGTACCCGGACTACCAACATCATCGCTTATGCCTTATCCAGACGTCCTGATTATGAACGGGTTGAGGCACGTGCTTTTCCTAAAATGTTTCCCGACACTGTTTTTGTGGCCCAGGCCAGTTCCTTATTGGATAATGTCTGTGCTGAGACACCACTTTCTGATCTCTCGAAGGATTACAGCAAGACCAACCAATGGTACCTAGTTGCTAAAGATAGTTACCTTTTTCAGGACAAGAGATTGGTGATACCTACTCAGACCCTGAGAACCAAGATAATAAACCTCTGTCATGATACCTTCCATTCCGGGCATCGGGGCATTACAGCTACTCTCCATCTCATCCAGAGACATTTTTGGGGGCCTAGAATGATCGATGGGGTAAAAGCATGCATTCAAGCCTCCGCTGTCTGCAGTCAGAACAAGTGCAACAATAGAAAACCTGCAGGTCTTCTCCAGCAACCCACACTACCAGAAAAATAATTGCCAACGATTTTATCATGGACTTAGCTCCTTCCAAGGGTTTCACTACCATTATGGTTACCATCGATCTATTCTCCCATATTGCCCACTTCATTCCCTTGTACAAGTTACCTTCAGCACAAGAAAGGGCAGCAATATTTTTGAACCACATCTTTAGACTGTATGGTCTCCCTTCCAAGATCATTTCAGACCGTGGGCCTCAATACATTTCCTGATTCTGGAATTACCTGTGCCAAATGTTAGGTATTCAACGTGCCTTATCTTCACAATATCATCCTCAGTCCAACGGGATAACCAAACAAGCAAATCAGACCCTAGAACAATATTTACAATGCTTTGCAGTCAATGTCCAGGATGATTGGTCAGTTTTAATCCCAGTTGCTGAGTTTGCATACGACTCTGACCACTCTGCTATCAAAACAAGCCCTTTCTTTTGCAGTCAAGGGTTCCATCCATCTGTCCTGCCAACACTCCTACCTCACTCCACCCCGGTTCCTTCAGTTGATTCCTGGATTGAACATCTGGTCACTGTACATAAGGATGTTAAGAATCATTTGGAAAAAGCCAGGATGGATGTTAAAAGACACGCTGATACCAGGAGGAGACCCGGTCCGGTGGATGCCATTGGCGACATGGTCTGGCTTTCCTTTAGACTTTTGCCTCGACACCTGTTACCCAATAAATTGGCCCCTCGATTTTACAGGCCTTTTTCCATCAAGGAAATCATTAGCCCAGTGGCATATCGACTTCAATTACCAGAATCCTGGAAGAAGATACATCCCGTTTTTCACACTTCCTTGCTCAAACCCTATTTTCAATCCACCAGGTCAGCTCATCCATCTACCCCTGTACTCATCAATGATCAGATCAAATTTGAGGTCTCCAGGATATGTGATTCCAGATATAGGAGAGGTTGACTACAATACTTGGTAGAATGGAAAGGTTATCCTCCCAGCGAATGAACATGGGAACCAGTGTCCAACATGAATGCCCCCCGTTTGGTACGGAGATTCCATCAAACTCATCCAGGTAAACCCAGTGGATCAAGGTTTAAGAGGGGCATGCTGTCATGATTCACAGTTTCCGCCCTTTTTGGACTTCATGGTCCATCATGCACCGCAATGTCATACCCGCTATTCTACCAACATGGCCGACACCAGAGAGAAGCGTTATCTAATGTTTACGCAAGACTTGCCACTTCCTAGAAAACAGGTGTCTCAGCGCTACCTTTCCGAGTACCCAGCAAGTGCGTACCTAACTTTCCCTCTTCTTCCGTGCTACTTCCCTGCTAGTTAGCAGTTCCAATTTATCCTTCCTGGTATTTAATTGTGCTGCTCCTCATGATCCTGCCTGAGGGTCCGCTCGTTCCTCTTCCTTCCTGGGCCTTCGGTCCTATCCCTTCCATGCTCGCATTCTGCCTTCTGTACTCTGCGAGTACCGCGACTCCTCCCTGGTTCCTAGACCCATCCCGGACATAGACCATTACTCACTGAATCTTCCTGGAATATTGAACGCTTACCTTCTCTCCGAGGCTGGTGTCCAGGCTACACATTGGAGGCAGAGGATACCCGTCCATACCTGTACAAGTCCCGAATGTCCAGGAACAAAGAAAGACCTCCGAGAAAGAAGACTTCAAAGGACAAACAGGTGAGACAAGGGGCAGAGTGTGACACACCCACTCCCCACCATTTGTTCTTGATGATGTGATGAGACAGAAGGAGAGTGCGGTCTGAGCGCTGCTGTCTCCTGGCTGGTGGTGCCATGCTAGCAGATGGCCGGTTGTGTCTGCCTGGGCCCTGCCAGCAGCACAGCCTCATGCTTTTGTGTTGCATTCATCAAAGCAAAGTGAACATTTAGGAATTAAGTGTTACTTTCTTTGATGAGTGTAAGCATGAAATTATGAATCCATCTATGAGCCACAAAATAAGACAGGCAATGTGAGCCACTGACTTCTTATTAAGTCAAAATCTTACCTATGCATATTAATGACACACAAACAGGCCCCAGTGTGGGTCATAAAACTAGCCCAAGGCCATTCAAAACTTCATTTTCATTCTGCTGGTGGCAGAACGTCCGATAAGCCAGTCTGCCCCTACCTCACACAGTGGCATCTCCAGCGTCTTTTATTCATTGGGTGATGCAGTCTTCTGGGTTCTTTAACAAACTCCTGCTGACAACAGGACTCAGAACTCCTCCCAGAACCTGGTCACTCGGGTGCACTCTGACACATGGATTTAGTCCAGACATAATCAGAGCACCTTCTGCTCACAGCACTCTGGACCATCTCTTCTCTATGCGTCAGCAGCTAGTTCTCCCCTTTTACCTCTTCTAGGTCTTCTCCCTAGGAACAGACCACTCACACACATGACAATTGGAATATGATAGCATTTATTTTGCTTGCACCAAGACTGAGGGTGGCAGGGGAATGGGCATACAATAAAGTGAATTATGACCTGGGGAGTGACTCGGCTCTCCCCCCTAGACCAATTTATTGGCCATATGTGCCAGTATGGCTAGTAAAAAAAATAAAGGGCATGGAAATTGGTCAGGGAGAGCCACGTGACTCTCGCAGTCGCCGTCCCCAGCAGAGTCAGTGTGTCACTCCTTTGTTGAGGCAGTGCGCCTTGCTGCCTGTCCCGCTACCAGCAGGGCTCTCAGCATGGCTCTCCCATGATAAGGCAGAGCATGGCGCTGACAGACCCATCTCCCGGCCATACAATTAAATCTGCTTGGGCCACACCTGACACACACAGCCCAGGCATGGTAAATCCAACGCCCACCCAATCTCTCTCATTACCATATGATGGTGGGGGATGGTTGGCTCCTCCCCTTACCGATTCACAGAGCTGCACCTGGCAGAGGCGGCTCTGCTCCTGTGCCGCACACACCTAACAAGGCCACATCCAGCAGTGGTCCACCTAGAATGAAAAGAGCTCTTTCTCCCTCCCTCCTCATTATGCTCTATGTGGTTCCTGGGAACTAGGCAGGTCCCAGCAACCACTCCAGGCAGATATCCCCCACCCCTCTGCCCAAAGTGTTAGAATTGTTTTGCAGACCACACCTTTTGGACATACCAGGGCTTACAGTCCAATACACTTTGTTAAACACCCTCACTGCGCTCAGGACTTTAACTTGGACTTCAGTTCCGATACCTGCTGGAACAGCTCTCGAGCTAGGTCTATGACTTTTAATGAATTGTCTACTTGGCAGGACCAAATTGCATATCAAAAAACAAAAAATGATCTCAACAAATCATGACCTAACATAATGTTAGACTGTGTTTTCAGAGATAACAGTGTCCTGGGGGTGGTTCTCCCCCTTTCCTCTCCAATCCCTGCCCCAGAACTGGTATGGCCTTTTGAGCTTGATATCCACAAACCAATCCTTGATACTTCTTAACCAGTGTCCTGGGTAAGTAAGGGTAAGGTGTGAGAAACTCCTCCAGGATCAAGTGGAATAGCTAACCAACATAAAAAAATAGATTCTCAAGAAAAAGTTCTGAGGTTGTGGCATCTGAGAAAACATCCTTCAATGAACTCACTGTGGGCCCTCGAGATGATCTAAAAGACATATTGACCTCAGGAACTATGTAGCTGTGTGACAAACTCATATTAGGAAAGACTGTGCAGCTTTCCCACGCAGACCTGAGTCCTTTTCAGGCTGCAGTAATTATACGCTTCCATACAAGTCACTCTGCTGTGCTTGAGCCCGCTACAGCCTCTTTTCAGGTTTTTGAAATTGAAAAACATCCTTTCTTTTTTTTTTTAACAACATTTTATTAATTTTCACATAAACAACAATAGTAAAAGTAACAATGTTTCACAGTCAGCATAAAGAATGAAATGTACAAAAAGACAAGAGCATCATAAATAATTCATATCAAGCAGAAAACCAACCATAGTGAAACATAACCAACAAAACAATCACAACCACACAAGACAAAAAAAAAAAGAAAAAAAGAAACCCCACTCTCTACACCGCAAACACCATAACCGTTAAAACAAGGCCACCTTCCAAGCAGTCATATAAGGCCATAAAAGGACCCCACAATTTCTAATAATCCTCATCCTTATCTTTATCACGAAATGAAACCTTGTCATACTGTGCCAAAACATGTAATTCCGTCAGCCATTCATCAACATTAGGTTTCTTTCTCGATTTCCAAACCCTGAGTATTAACTTGATAGCCACCATTATGGCCCTATCAATCCAACAAGAATGTCTCGCAATTCGACCACCCCTATCCTTACGGGAAAGTAAGATGACATTCACTGCCGACCTCCGCAAAACCACATCAAAAATCAAATCGATTTTATCAATCACTGCCGTCCAAAACTCCAGCACTCTCGGGCAATCCCACAGTAAATGCAATAATGTACCCATATCATTGTTACAACTCCAACACAAATCATCTGGCCGGAGCCCCAATCTAAACATCCTAACAGGAGTCCAATACAACGTCCCAATATTTTTTTTTCGAATTAAACGTAAACCCATATCAGGACCCAAGGCCAAGGTAACCTTCAGAATGTATTTCCAATCTAACTCAGAATCCAGAGGTGTATGGAGATGTAATAAAATCAATGTTTCAAGAGGTAGGTGAATTGTCAGGGCACAAGGTGAATTGGGATAAAACTGAGGTTTTTCCCTTGTCTGGTCGGCGTGAGAGTACATTTTTGAGCTCATGGAATTGTAAGTGCTCTCCAGGGGGGGTTAAGTATCTAGGAATTCATATTATTGGGGACTTGAAGAAATTACTGCAATATAATCTGGATGTGGTAACTGCACAAATGTCTTTATTGATTAGGAAATGGGAGAGATTGACTTTGAATCTGTGGGCAAAGATCAATGCAATTAAAATGGTTCTTTTGCCAAAAATCTTGTATGTTCTTCAGTCGATCCCGTTGTTGTTGTATAAGAAGCAGTTACTTAAGATTGGAAAACTTTTTTCTTCTTTCTTGTGGGATTCTGGAAAAAGGCCTCGGGTTCTGAAATACATGCTAGTACAAAAAGTTGAGGATGTAAGATTTGGATTCCTGACTTGGTAAAATATTACAAGGCATTTTTACTTTAAAAAAGCTCCTATTACTTTAGGAATAGTGTGGTGAATGAACCAATTTGGTTGCGTATGGAAAGGGGCGTTTGTGCTCCTTTTGACTTGAGATCCATATACAGTATGGATAAATTGCCAATTAAGAGATTGAAGTTGCGCCCGGTTGTGGCTACTAGACAAGTGATTGGAGAGTGGTTTCGAGATAATGGAATGAGTTATGGTTTCAGTAGTGATGCTTCTATATGGTACAATGCTGCTTTGCAGATTGATAATAAATGGTTGAATTGGCTTAGTTGGATTAATAAGGGTATCCTGAAGTTGGCAGATGTGTTGGATGGGGATAGGTTGTTGAGTTTTGAGGCATTGATGAATAGGTACGGTTTGAGGCGAAGTGAACTGAATAGGTACTTGGCTTTTGAGAATATGATAACTTGTAGATTGGTATTGGCTGATGGTTCTATTGGGAATAAACCGGAGATTGCTACTTTATTGGAAGGTCCGGAATATGAGGTGCGTACTTATATGCAATTTATGCCTATTGATGAGAAACTCCAGGAGGCATGGTCTAGATTAAGAAATATTTGGTCAGAAAACATTCTTTCTGCTCCTGTGGCTTAGTAGATTCCACAAGGATTTCAGTTAGACTATTCTCTTACCCTCTTTTTCATTGTTCTCTGGTTCTCGTGCGCATCTGTGTCAATACCCTCTGCTGGTTCTTTCCTCTATTCTCTCCTACCAGTCTTATTTCTCTAAGTGTGACCACTTTTGCTTGGCTACCTGTTTCTGGAACTCATTCACAATGGATCCCATTTGGATGTTAGTGTTGTTCAAGAGCACATCAACACTTTCCAAGATTGAACAGACGTTGTTCATAGAAAGTGCCACAGAATACGTGTGTCTGTCACTTTCAATGCATGTGTCCCAACTTTGATTCACTGAATGGTAATCTTCATGTTTACCCCCATATTCATCCCACAAGGTAAACAATCCTAGGCTGTCACAGCAGGAGCAAAACAAGCTGAATCGGGATGTGTTGAAGAAAATGGGAAGGTTCATTTATCTGAATCAAATGCTATATAAAATAAAGTTTTAATGTACAGTAGCAGCTGTCATATGTATTATGTATCCTTGTAGGCACATGGTGTTATGTCACTGTAAGGCCTGGAATGTGGAAGGTTGATGTCACAGAATGTGAAGCAGTTAGAGCAGCTAAGGAGCGTATTGAGGTGTGAGATGTGTGAGATGTGCTGTCTGCAGGTGGAATAAAGCACTCGCCTACAGTGTCTGCTCAATTACAAAAATTGCAGATGAGGAGGCGGCCATGAGTGTGGAGATTTCCACCTTCACCCCTGCCTGAAGCTAGAAACATGGAGATAATATGTCTGGGAGAAAAGTGTACACTACATAATAAGTGCGAATGGCACCACAGGAAGAGGTGCCCGATGTGACAGCCTTCTGACAACAGCATCCAGGCCCAAGTATCTCAAGCCCACAGTCAATCTGGGCATAGACACAAACCTGATCTCGCCAGGGCGAAGAGTGCGAGTGTGCTGACATTAGTAGAAGCTCTGTGTTGAGCAGCTACCGTGCGGCACAAGGACGCTGTTAGTAGACATTGCCAGGCAACATGTAGTTATTGAGGTGGCTGATAAGATTCAGCACCTTACCTAGATTCCTCACCACAAACTATGTCTCTAATGAGACACATGAAAATGAAATAAAGATAAACCAGAAGCAAGAAATAATAACAGAGTAAAGAAAATGAATAGAGATACCACAAAACAATGGTCATGGCAAGCATGGCGCCCCACCCTCTCACAATTCCAGGCTGAACCAGGAACACCAGCTATCTGATGGGAAAGATGGAAGGAACATTTAGACACATTCCTAGTGACAAATGAGGGTGAGAAGTTCACATTGATAAGGAAGGAGACAATATTACAGCATAACTTAGCCCTGAAGGGCGCAGTGTGTACAATTGCCTATCTGAGATAGAGAAGGTTGGTTACATCGAACTTTATGAGTTCAGCAAGGCCTTTATTAAATTAGAGAATGAATTTGAGCCTAAGAAGAATACCACATTTGAGAGGCATGCATTTTTTCAAAGAGCGCAGGACAGACATGAACCAATGGAAACTATATTGCCACACTAAGGACTTTAAGTCATACATGTGAATATGGGACACTCACTACCGCTCTCATATGCAATCATCTTTTCAGGTCAACTAAAAATTCAAAGCTTCAAGGGAAACCTTTGCTCAGGGACATGAGCCTTGAGGAGGCAGTAGAGATAGCAAGATCTGTGGAACAAATGGGAAAGTATACACGACACATGATGTGGGATGTTTTTATCCACGCATCCAAGCCCTACCTCAAAACTGTGCAGTACTGACATGGAAAACATCATGATGGCCAGAGCTTCCCAGAAAATGCACAGGGAAATGCATGAAGAATAGGCTGCCACTCATTTTTGCCGATGTTATGGGCACAGAAGGACACTGCCTAAAACCACCAGTGGACTACCCACACAGTAGTCTGAAACCATTGGGAATGGCAATGCTGATTGCCAAAAGCAAACCCATAACTGTTGGGAATTCATTTTCTTAAATCCCAAAAAGGGGTGCAGTACCAGTACTCACCACTATCAAAAAACCGGCGTTTTAAAACAACACCAGATTTTACTTTTTTTGTAGAAAACTGAATAAATGAACCCAAAACATGCCAAAGAAAGACTTACTGAGAGGTGGATACAATGTAAAGTTATATTCTGAAGTGACTTGAAGGTTTATAACAAGACTGGCTGAGCTGTGGATTTCAGCAGTTTAAGTAAATTTGGACTGAAAGACACTAAAAATCTAAATGTTTAAAAGAAATGAGTGACCTACTTTTGAGTGTCACATAGGCTGCAATTGTTTAAATGTCATAGTTTTAAACTTAGAATCAGCATTCTAGCTGCATATGTAAAATTGTTAGTTGTATTTGAATGCAGAAAACTGGGGAACAGAAATGACATGTAGCTAAAAACTGGCTTAAAGAGATTCTCTTAAGAGATTCCAATTTTGCCTGGCAACTACCCCCCATCAGGAGTGAAACTTGAGTCACAGCTGTATTCCCAGGCCTATCTGCCTTTTGCTGGCCACACTAAGGATATGCCATCTCTCTGATAATTGAATTAAGGGGAGCCCCCACAGAATACAGGAGCTCTGAACAAAGCCCTGTCCTGACTCAGGCAAATGTTTTATTGGCGGGAGTCGTAAATGGAGCTTCCTCCTGGAAGGAAAGGGGAGGGGCACTGCCTGTGAGAGCAAGCTGGCTTGGCAGAACTGGAAAAACCAGAAATTCAACCTTGTGCTGGGGGGAAACCACACCCCTTTGGGGCCAGAACATAACTCTAAAAAGATGGATCATTCATAGAGCGGACATGTGAAAATGTTATAAATGATACCATAATTCTTGTGATTTTTCTGCCCACATTTTAAGAGGTTTTTAGAACCGGTGGTATGTTCAGGGGGGTTTTAGCGGAAAAGAGGATATTACTCAAAATGTGTGCATGTGAAAAATCTGACACTTCATCAACTAATGTCCATACTCCTTGCGCACATGTGTGTAAATTTGGGTTAATGTCCGATATTGCAAAATCAGTTAAAAAGTGAAATATGTGCCATTTCTGAATGCAAGCCCCCAGGAAGAGCAGAGTTTGAACAGGGGATACCTCCTGTGATATGTGAGGGGTGCATGTAATTTTAAACAAATGTGTACCTGTGCAAATTTGTCTTTTTTTATCAAATATAGATTATGTGCAATTTGACAGGGGAGTGTCCTCTCTGCAAGCCATAAAATGACATCGCTCTGACTCACAGTTCCTTCCCCAATCATGGGAGAGGGGAGAATTGGGCCAATGGCAAATGTAGAGGGGTAGGGTCTAGTGATGCTGCACACACACCCATTTTAAAAACAGATAAAAGCAGACAGACAGGACAGATAGGGACATTCAATTCCATTTGCTGCAACGCGCTCTGCCGGACCATACCACATCCAGAGATCCAGACTTTAAATCCATCAATCTCCAGAATCCAGAGAGAGAGCAGACCCAGACCAGACCGCTGTTAGCAGAACCAGAGAGCTGAACCGGAGTCCAGTCCAAAACCTGACCAGATCCGTGGCGAGGCATATTTCTAAATATATTGTGAGTACCTAGTAGAACTGTGCAGAACCAATCTCTTAGTTAAAATAATATAATTCAATCCTATTTTAATCTAAGTAGAACTGTCTCCTAACTGTCACCTGTCATTTGTAAAGCTGTCACTTGTCTTTTTGAACTTTAAAATTTCAAATCTGAAAAACGACCTTTATTTAATCGCTCATATCTCCGTGACCGTTTGTGCTAGAGACTTGCAGTAACTTTCCTCTGAAAGCTGGGAATCGTGGCTTTTCTACCCCCGATACTTTTGCCGCAATCGCGAAAAAAGCACTCGCGAATTTGCCGCGATTTGCAAAATTTCTTCACGTGTGAAAACAGCAGTTTTCTTGCCTTCCGTTGCAAAAATTCGTTTGCAACCTGACAACCATTATAGAGCATTGCTAAAGTGATCCTGAACTTATTCAAAGCATATACCACTCACCCTAAACCTATAGAGGGAATTAAAAGCATTTTAGCATATTTTTCACTTCATTGCCAGCACATATAAAAGCATTGTAGCATATTTTTCACTTCATTGCCAGCACATGTAAAAGCATTTTGGGCCTGTGTTTCCAACATCTGTACTCTAAGCTTGCTGGGGTGAACTGAATTACATTTGATTGCATTCTGAGAACTGTGTGCTTTCCTTCCATTTCCTTGCATTGCATAAAAGGGGGGGTGAGTTGTCCAAGAACGTGATTACATTGTCTTTTGCTGAAATCCTATCAAGTTATTTTCTGTACTGCATTTCATTCCACTTTGCATCCATTTGAAACCATAAAAGTATTGTTGCTATCTTATCCATCCTATAACCATTCATCATTGATTATAAAGAAGTGTGCTAGTGCCAGACTATCCATTATTGATTACTGATCAGATTAAGTGTGATATTCAATTATTAATTTATTCTAAAGTGTGATATATATATCTATTGTTTAAATTATCAATTAAACCTTTTAACTTGCAAAACAGAACTACTTCTTGGCTCAGTGGGGTCAGGAGGATTCCAAGAGAGGGGTGTTATATAGGGGTAGTCATCCAGAACGCATGAACTGGACATAAAGATATATCAATAAGGGTTTTCATTCAGTATTCTAGACTAGGCGTTGACTTGGCTGTAGTGCTGAATTGAATCCTCTTATAATGAAGAATGATAAGCAAGAGCATGAGAATGCTAATATATGTGCTCTGAGAGGTACCAGAAAGAGAAATTTGGAAGTCAGAAAAGAAGTGAAGTGCTTCAGAAGTGCCAGCAACAGACACATGGCTACTAATAAGTTCTGCCCGGCAAAGAATGTAACATGCCTGAAGTGCAAGAAGAGGGGTCACTTTGCAGGCATGTGCAATATAGTACGATCAGTAGAGTAGAAAGCACTATCAAGGAAGAAAAACGAAGTCAGGAGGTTCAAAAAGATGTAACATGCCCAAGGAGATATATATTTGAGATGATGGCAATTAAGGGCAGCAGAAAAGGTCTTGTGGATAGTTTCCAAATGGATGAAAAGAACATCCTGAGTAGTCAGCATTTTGCCATGGAATATTATATCAGCAGGGACGTTCAAGGAAGTACTATTGAAAGATCTTAGAGAACTTCAGGGACATGACATTATGCTGTGTGCATATGGTAACATAGAAATATACCTTCTGGTAAAGTTTAAAGCTGTGAACAATCACAAAAGAAGAAGTGCACAGCATGGGTATATGTAGGTAACAGAGGATCATCTCTCTTAGGACGGGAGGAACAAGCAGAACTAGACAATAGCTTAGAGACAGGGGTCAAATAACCAGTTACACTGGCAGAAGTTGAGGACAAATGGGCAAATGTGTACCCAGAAGTGTTTTCAGAAGAATTAGGAGAGCTGAGAGATGTTGCATCATATTATGCTCATGGATAATGTGAGCCCAGTAATGCACAGCGTGAGACCAGTACCATATAACACAAGAGAGAGCTTAAAGTAAGAGCTGGATATCATGCTTCAAAGAAGGATTATCTATAAAATTGGTGGGTCAGAATGGTTATCACCAGTAGTGCTAGTAACAAAGAGCAATGGCAAACTTTGGGTATGCATGGATTTGAGGGATCTAACTGGAAGTCTTTAGGTCTATCGACAGCCATTACCTAACATATCAGAGGTGCTGGCAACTTTGGGGAAGGCAAAATTAATCACAGTTATGGATCTTGCTGCTGCATACCACCAAGTGCCATTACCAGATGACTTACTTTATAACACCATAAGGAAAATTAAACGTTTGTCGTATGCCTTTTGGTTTGACTTCCACAGCGGCTGTGTTCCAAAGAGTGATGGAAAAGGTTACAGAAGGCTTAGCAGACACATCAGTGTTTCAGGATGATATGTTGGTGTTTGCTGCTTTGATAGAAGAACATGATCGAGCACTTAGGGAGGTTCTAGAGAGACTCAATTCAGCAGGTCTAATAAGTACAATGAAGCAAGTGTAAGGTATGTGTTGAAGAGATGGAATATCTCGGTCAGAGAGTGTCTCCAAAGGGAATGAATCCCAAGAACAGCGTAGTAGATGCTGTCCAGGTGGCACCTGCCTCTAACAACAATGAGAATTTAAGGTCATTTCAGGGGTTGGTGGTGAAATGATCACAAATTTGTGTGTGATTATTCTATTAAATCAAATCCGCTGAGAGTGCTTTTGAAAAAGGGTTCTCAATTTGAGTGGTCGGGCCAATGTGAAGAAGTGTTTGGACAAATAAGAAAAGATATCATCAATGCCCAATCATAGGGACACTTTCAGGCAGGTCCTACGCCCCTGATGCCAGTGATGTAGAATTAGGGATGACTTTGTCTTAACATTCAAAGGAATGGGGGGGATTTTTTGTAGGTATTTGCTTTGAGACCATTAAGGGGGCTGAGCTAAACTACTCAGTTGTTGAAAGACAGCAATAGGCAGTATTTTGGTCAGCTCCGTATTTCAAATTATATTTGTGGGGGCATCATTTCATAGTGAAGTCTGATCCTAGCCCTCTGGTACATGTCTTTCTAGTGTGGGGTGGAAGAATGCCTCACCCAGAATTTCAAGGTGGTTGGTGGGACTACAATCATTTGAGTTCCAAGTGGTATACTTACCTGGAGGACAAAATGCAGTGGCAGATTACCCATAATGGGGGTCATTCTGAGGTTGGAGGTAAGGGATTACCGGCGCCTGTAAGGGCACCGATGGCGGTAATCCCTTACCTCCGTATTCCGAGTTCCCTTTGCGGGTCCCTCTTTACCTCCTGCTTTTAGCAGGAGTAAATTACGGGACCCGCAAAGTGACCTTGGAGTAAATTACGGCACCGTGATTTACGCTGCCGTAGTTACCTCCTTCCCCATTCCCATTGAGCCCTATGGGGGCAGAAATGGGGATGGGGAAGGGCTATGGTGAATGGGGAATTACCGGTCCATCCAACCTTGGAATGGACCGGAAATTACTCCATTCACCATGCCGGTATTCCATGGAGTAAATAGCTCCATGGTTGCCAACCATGGAGCTATTTACTCCATGGTGTAGTCCTAACTCGGAATGAGGGCCAATGTCTTCCTGTGGACTCAGGGACGAGTGGTGAATATGTAGTAATTGAAGATGTGGTGGCAGCAAATGTACTTGAGGAAGCAGTGGCTGTGCAAGAATGAGAGGTGGTTGAGAAGAGTAATTAAATCATATGATGCATCAAGGAGTGGACTGTTAGTGGATGGCCTATGATAAATACTTTGAACAAGGATTTTGACAGTTGGTTTGAAATGAAAGGTAAACTTATCATTATTGAGGGAAGATTGAGAAGAAGTGCAAAAACAATTCCTCTGGAGAGTGTGAGAACAAATCTGGAGAATTTGGCCCATCACAGGCACATGGGAGTGAGTGGTAGTAAGAGATGTTTGAGGCAGAGTTATTGATGCCCCAGTATGGATATATGTGTGCAGAGACGTGTAAGAGAATATGGGGAGTGTGCATATAGTGATAAGAACATAGTGGTTAGAGAGAACCCTTTACTCCCGGATGAAGTGCCATCTCAACAATGCACCCAAGTGGCAATTGATCTCATGGGGCACTTTCGAGGATTGATTTGAAGGTGTAAATATATATTCGTATTGGTAGATTTTCACTTGAAATGGGTACAGTGGAAAGGAGTTAAGAAAGCCACAACTGTTGCAATGCTAACATTTTTGGAGACCATGGCCCTCATTACAATATTGCCGGTAAGCCGCCATTACTACCAGCGGCCTACCAGCAACCTCGGTGTACCGTTTCTGCTACCCGATATCACGGTAATACCGGGATATTACAGGCAGCGGAGGAATGGTAAGTTTCCATTCCTGTTGAATCCCATAGGGCTGAATTGGAATCGGAATACTGAAGCACCTAACGGTGCCAGTGTTTCAGGGATTTTTCTGCCGTTAAGGGGCTGAACTACTAGCAGGTCAGGCCTGCCAGTAGATCCCAGCCCCTACCGGCAGACTCAGAGTGACCCACTCTGGAAAAGGTGCCGGTAAGCATTGGCACCTTTTTCCAGACCGGATCACTCAATATGTGGGCCCATGTTTCTCAAGGAAGGATTTCCCAGGGAAATCGTAACATAAAATGGGATACAATTTTGTTCAGAGATGATGCAATGAATTGATTGAAATCATATTTATTTATTTATTTATCTATTTCAATTTTTTTAAAGCACCACACGCCGTGGGCCTCAGAGCGCACAAAAAGACATGGACAAACAAACAGGTGGGCAAACAACAAGCAAATAGAAGTCTCATGGTTCAGCAGGGGGGAAGCAAGAAAACAGATGATAACTTTCAGTCAGAGCTCTGGTTGAAGAGAAGTGTTTTTACTTTTTTTTTTAACGAGAGCCAGGCTTTCAATCAGACGTATATGTCCTGGAAGGAGATTCCATAGCAAGGGAGCTTGGGCATTGAAGGTGGTACCACTAAAATGCACCAATTTATACCTGAGCTGGATGAATGTAGTACAGGCAGAGGAGCGAAGCTCGCTGCCATCTTCCTTGAGTTGTATTCTGTCAATAAGATAGATAGGACACACATTCTTCAAACTGAATACTTTGAATATAAAATGGAATAAAACCTTACGGGTAAAGCATATAACTGTGAAACAAACGTGCAAGTGCCCATGTGAATGTGAACGACGCAAAAGGGTGCCAGTGTGGGAGAAGAACAAAATAACCCCATAGTGAATTTTTATGAATGAATGCAGTGTTGCAAGGCCAAAGACTGGCAAGTGGTATGTGACACGTGATGGAAGAGTCATGATATTGACAAAGGGAAGCAGAGGAGTGTAATAAAGCACATAACACCAAGAGGCCAATAAAGTGAAACGAAGTGAAGGTGATTTGGTCCAGAGGATCCAGTGTCAAAGAACCTGTGTGAGCTGAAGAGCCCGGGGATCATGGTTGCACGACCTGTGATGGGTGGACTGTTTGGTCCAAAAATTGCGCCTAAACCAATGAGTCCTGAATGCTGAAACCAAAAGACATTATGAAACAAACCAATAAAGGCACTGTAAATAAACTGGTGGGGCAAACCAGAAGGAGGGTCAATATGGACTTCTTTATAGAGGAGTCACCTCTGCAGAGGGCTTGGCCAAAACCCAAGTGGCAGTCCCTAAAAAGCATGACATTTACATCTGGGACAGTCCAAAACTCATACCCAAATAACACAAACGTTTTTTGGGCCTGGAATGTACGCTGCCATTGAAACCTTCATGCAAGCATGTATAATCTGCCAGAAAATTAGCACTCAAATACCACTTCCTGTGCCACCAATAAACTAAAGTCCCAAGAAGTAAAAACCAACCCAAACCCTTTCAGCGGGTCAAATCAACAAAGTGAGACTCAGTGGGGAACCACCAACTTCTCCACCCATGTAAACTAACATTTAGGAGTCATCTTTCAGGTTTTGAACTCGCACGATATTCTCCCAATTAGAAAGACCGTAGACGAGAATGATCTTTTTTGTCCACATGATTGCCAAGTGCCAGGGAGAGACAAGATAATCATGTATTTAGGTTTCCAGCTCATTTTCCCTAATAGCGTAGGCATCTATGTGCCACTCATAGAGAAAGAGAATTAAAAATACTCCCTATACTCTCCTGGGGAGATGAATTGAAGTTTGTTCTTTTGAATTTCTCTGAAGACGCCATTAAAATCGAACGGGGAACATTGGAGACAAGTTTAAGTTCTGGACAGTTATGAGAACCTTTTACATATCCATCTTTGAGAGAAAGTTACCCTGAGAGAACATCTGACGAAGATGGGAGTCAGAATTTGTTTTCCAGTCCTTTAGAAAAGTAAAGACAATTCTCCTTTAGGAAAGATACTCTAACAGAAGTTTTCTCACCTCCGAAAATCTGGAAACCCATGATATCAAGGCAAACATTAAGCAGAAAGGACTTGAGGGTTTTTCTTCTGCTCCAGCATCATTAGAAGTTGGAAGCTCCTGTTATATAGGCAGAGAAGTTAGCCACCTAATCAAACCATGTCCTTTGAACCTCAAATACCTTTCAAATATCAAGAGTTGAAAAACTTAGCGAGAACGTGTTCTGACAACCTCGTGATAGAAGCTGGGGACAGAAACCTTCCACCTTCCTTAAACCGTTCTCCTTTCAAAGACCAGAAATGTTTTTCCTGTAAAGGCTCCTGACATATTGTGAGATATTTTTCATTAAACATAGTCGACCTCACCCCCACCTCATTTATTAAGAGAACCTAACCAGAATCAAGAGAACCAGAAAGATAGAGTTGAGTCATCATACAGTAACATCTTGTACACCCAATCTCAGGATATGATGTTAGAAGGAGGGAAAAGCTGAAAGAAGTCTGGTAGAAAAGGGAGGAATCATAGGAATCAGAGAAAACTCGATGGGGGTCATTACAAGTGGTTTGGTCTGGAAACAACGTGCCGGTATTACTGATTACCAGGCATTTTCCGGACCGCACTATTGCAACAAGCAATGCCGGAAACAACAACAGTGATAATAGTGCACACTATGCTACCATCACCGACAGCACAGTGAACGTAAACTACGGGACCCACAGCAAGAAGTGCCAGAAACACTAGCACCACAGTAACAAAGCAGCATCACGACATCGGTTTTTCCAGAAACCCTGGCACAAAAATGCTGTTACTACTGGGAAAACTGTGCTGGAAACATCTGCACCATGGAGCAGATGTTAACCAGGCTCAGGTGGGGAGGTACAGGCCACAGGTGGACCAATGCACCCAGTTGCACACAATGAGCACCAAGACTGCTGAAATGGACCACACACACCAAACACACTGGCCAACACAACCATGCTGCCACTTGTAGCAGTAGTAATGGACCTGAAGTTGCTGCATGCAAGAGTGCAGCTGTACGAGCAGGAGCTGCATCAGTTGTAACATGATAATAGGCAGTGGAGGAGGATGAGGAGGAGGAGAATTATGATGAGCAATGCCATGCAAATGGCGACCCAGAGGTGTGCACCAATACCCCGCACAAGGGTCAAACCCTGTGCATTGACTGACCAGCAGATCCATACCCTATACTGTCTGAACAGGGCGGCCATCCTGGAACTGTTGGAGCTCATCCAGGATGACATCCAGAGCAGCATAGGCATCCATATACTGCCATACCACCCCTGTTGAAGGTGGCATCAGTGCTGCACTTCCTTGCCACAGGCACTTTTCAACACTAAGTCAGTGAGCTGCATGGCATCTCGGAGCCTGCATTTTCAACAGTGCTGTACCAGGTCCTGGATACCCTCCTGTGCCATGTATTCCAGCAGATTGCCCTCCCAACCACACAGGCACAGGTCAACGCCACCAAGAGCTGCTTCCATGCACTTGTGTGCATGGCAAATGTGTTGGGAGCAGTGTACTGCACACATATTGAGCTTGTGGCTGCCCACACCACAGAGAAGGTATACAGAAACCGTAAACTGTACTACTCACTGAATGTGCAGGTTCTCTACACGCTTCTGTCCATGGTGCGTTATGGGGGACAGCGGACCTGGCTATTGGTTGAGAGAAAGCATTGACTAACACACTTTGTTGAATGGGTAACAGATCACCGGGGGGGGGGGGGGTCATTGTCACCCACAGCCACCACACCATGCCAATGCAGGGACGAAATCGCCATGCAAAAGCAGATGGCCACAACTGACATCCACCACATGTGTCAACAGATGGACACAGCATCACAATCTGAGCACAGATGTACAGGCATATGAAATGCACTACATGCACCAGAATGCATCACTGCCATGTCACAAAACCCAGCGCCCATCAACTCATCCCTGGGTGAGAGAACCGGCACAGAACATGTCCATCATTGCCTGTCATTGTGTAAACATCTGAACCCGCATGACCATCGAGCAGACCTTTGGACTGTTGAAGACATGTTTTCGGTGCCTTCACCATTTGGGGGGGGCTCATGTACAGGCCAGTGAAGGTGGGGAAGATAGCCCTGGCCTCTGCAATGTTGCACAAAATGTGCATCAGGTGGAACATACCCCTGCCCCTGGATACGGACATGCCTCCAGCGGACGCTGATGACGATGAAGATGGGGATGCAGATGAAGACATGCAATGACGCCAACACAGGGATGTTAGGCATGAGTGTGCAGCCTGCCAGGATCTCATTGAGAACTTCTTTTGGCCACCTATTAAATGCACAGAACCCATGGCCTTCACAGCATTTGACGCAAAGTATAAATGAAGCACACCACTTAAAAAATGAAGGTCCAGACATATTTGCATATGCTCAACTATATGTATTCAACAGGAAATAATCATGACACAACATGTGACCAACTACCTCCTTCCCAAACACGTCCTCCCCAATCACTCCCTCCCCACTGTCCCCTCCCCAATTCCACCTCCTCAAACACTCCCTCCCGAAACACCCCCTATGATGGAGTTGTGTCATTGATACAGTTGATGAGAGTCACATCCGTGACCTCTTGTCACGGGCCTCGCCCTGTCTTGATGACCCTGACAGCTGCAGGGAGCGGCGCCTTGGGCTGCCCTGGTGAGAGCTGGCAGGCGTGCTGATGGTGGAGGGGGAGTCAGATCCATGCAAATCCTTGCACTCTAGGGCCGCCTGGAGGGAAATGGCGATCGTCTCATTCCCCTCCCTGACCTTCTGTGCCAGCAGGACCGTGGTGCAGGTAGAGTGGCCCAGGGCACCGACACAGAACCGGCTGGTGGCCTGCATGCAATCGCGCATCATGCATGTCTTGTCCACTGCTGTCTCACTAGACCAGCCATCTCCTCTTGCCATTGCTCAATCCTGCAGATGTGCACATCCATGACCCATATGTTGGGGATCGGTGGTGGAGGTGGGTTGTGCAGGTCTGAGGGGCAGAAGGCAGGTCGATGGTAGGGCATGTAAACCAGTGACCCCTCTGTGCGGTCCCCAACCTCTTGCACAGCATCGTCATCTGTGGATGTGGCAACATATGTCAGAGGATGGTGTTTGGTGGCCAGTGGCCATCTTTGCGGGCCAGACAGATGTGTGACAGGGGCAGGTGACTGTGCCTCTGTGGGTGATGGCTGTGCAGCAGGGACAGCTGGATGTGCCTCTTGGCTGTCAGCTGGGCAACAGGGGCAGATGGCTGTGCCTATGTGGTTGCTGACTGGGCAGCAGAGTGAGCTGGCTGTGCCTCTCTGTTTGATGGCTGAGAAGCAGCGGCAGCTGTCTTCGTTAAAGGGCCTGCAGGTTACGTTGGTGGGACTGGTGTCATCTTGGCTGTGGTGGCAAGGGTTGTGGACTTCCTCCTCTGCATGAGTTGCTGCAATGTTGATGGTCCACCTTACTCGCTGTCAGACAAGGTGCCTTTGGGGGTGAGATGGGCATGCCATTATTCATCTCTGTGTCATCCTATGGCCTTGCAACATACAGTTACGTCATTGTGTGACCATCTTCCTGTACATGGAGTCATGTTGTCAGGACAGCTTTGATACGTGCTTGCATGTGTGTGAGGTATGGGGCACATTGCTCATGGCTGGATGCATGCATATTGTATGTATTGCTTCTCATGTTGACTCTTTGTGCACATGACCAGTACTCATGTAGCATTATTTGTGTTTGAATGTATTTGGGGGCAATGCTTGCGTACCCCTGGACTACGGCCAGGGTGTTTGGGTCATTTTATGGGTTGGATGTGGTTTGGTGGTATGTAGTTGGACATGGCTCCATGTAGTGTGTGCTGCATTTCCCTTTCCACTCTGTTGTATTGTTTTGGTGTGGCACGTTGTTCTCATTACCCTCTGCATGTGTCCCTGCGCCAGCCTCCACTGCACAGATTCCTTCAAGACGCAGCACAGTGCTGCATTTATCCTCCCAGGCCATCAACTTGATTGGGAAGGCCGTCCCACCTCCAGTTGCCATGCATTCCCTCTTGTGGGCCGAGAGCAGATCGCAAACTCTCAGGCACATGTCATCACACAGCTTGTGGCAATCTCTTGGGGTGCGGGGGACAGGGCCCACAGCCATCATCTTCTGTGCCACCTCTTCCCATATAGCAGTTTTTCGCATCTGGCTAGTCCACCTGTGGTCGATTGCGAATAGTTCCCCTGCATTTATTTTAAAAAAGGTAGCAGGCGCTCCTCTCCAGAAAGAAAATGACATGATAACCTGTTCTGAGATGAGAGTTTGCAGCACACGCTTTTTGCTCACTGTACCTTTCACAGATGGGAAATATCCATTTGCATATCAGTCTTTGTCCCGCCCAATTGGGCAGTCCAGCACCGAAATGCTATGGCAATTCCTCTCTGAACAAGAGTACCAAAAGCAACTCCATACACGTGTTTCAGCCTTGTTTGGCCTCATCAGTGAGGTGAAGCTTTGCCTCTCTGAGCACAGTTAGCAGGGAATCCATGTCTGGTTGCCCCCAGGTAACTCAGGGTGACCAACCCCAAGTTCCTTGCAAATATTTCAAAAAAGGTAGCAGGTGCTCCTCTCCAGAAAGAACGTGGCATGATAACCTGTTCTGAGATGAGAGTTTGCAGCACACGCTTTTTGCTCACTGTACCTTTCACAGATGGGAAATATCCATTTGCATATCAGTCTTTGTCCTGCCCAATTGGGCAGTCCGCACCGAAATGCTATGGCTATTCCTCTCTGAACAAGAGTACCATAAGCAAACCCATACACGTTTTCAGCCTTGTTGGGCCTCATCAGTGAGGTGAAGCTTTTGCCAGTGATCAGGGGGTCGAAGTCTGGTTGCCCCCAGCATTGTCCACTATAGTGTCAGTTAGCACTGACAATTCCAGCTCCCTTAAGCGTGGTTTCCTCTGGTGGACACCAGGTACACAGGACTACAATGCTGCAGATAAGATGCTGGTGTTACAGTGACCAGATGGCAACAAGAAGTGGGTGATTTGGATTGTGTTTTTGGTCATCAGCGAGCTTCTAGTTCCAGTTCCTGTGATTATTTTGTTTCCATTGCCAGTGTTTCCATTGCCAGTGGTTCCATAGGATGCATGCCGGAAATGGTGCCATCAGCATTTTTACTGACAGTAACACAGTAACAACAATGGTGTTTCCGTAGTGGTGGTCGCACAATTTTTCTGGCATGGTGGTTTGCACGTTCCCTCAGGGTTGTGATGTGCTGGTGATCACATGGTTGTGGTTGCCAAAAATGGTACTACCAATTTCACAGAATCACTGGCACATTGCTGTGAAACTAGTAATGAGGGCCCATGTCTTTCTATATACTGGAAACAAAGCCACATATAAAATCCCTGTTATCCTGCATAACAAAATTGTCTGGGCGAAATTGGATCCAAGAAGTAAAGAAAGTGAAATAGGAACAGAGTTACGGAAAGAAGTAGGAAAAGAGAGGTTGACTTGTGTACATGGCCATACGGAAAATCACCTGCTAAACCGGTTGTATATTAATTGACCTTTTCACAATTGACCTCAGGAGAATTGACCTCGGGAGAATTTACCTAATTTAGAAGGTCAATTAGGACATATATGCAGGGGGAAACCCCCCACAACCCCCATACAATCCAAAAAACCCTGCAACCCCCCCCCCCCCACCCAATCCCCTTATATTATTTATAATCCAAAACAAACCCAATACATACATAAAATAACTAAAATAATATAAAGGTCAATTGTGCAGAAGTTCAATTAGGACCACTATAATTAGGTCAATTGGGCAAAAGGTCAATTGTAAAAGGTCAATTTGGGTAATACCGCTAAACCAGATCTCCATTACTATCTTGGGGAAGAAAATAGATCTAACTGTAGCAGTGATTCCGAACTTACTGACCCATTTAGTCCTGGGAAATGAAATGCCCCAATTTGATTAATGGGTCTCACACGCAACATAAGTCAAATGTAAGACTCTTAGAGAAGGCTTCCTCACCTAAGGAAACTAGACCATCTGAAGTCTGAAAAGAGAAGAGAAGCTAGTTTAAGGGACTGTCAACTTTGTTACTTCACAGAGGGACACAGGAAGAGCCGAGAGCAAGATACTGTAAACTTTCTCTCCAAGTCTCCATGTCAAACATTCCGGTCCAACCCGCATTGGGGAAAGCTATGTGAGAAAGCAGAGAGCATTATCACTTCTAATCCTCCTGGATCCTCTTCTCAGGTTGCCAGGGAAAGGTCATTGCTCTTGGAGAAGCGAGGGAGGATAACCTGGGTGGATGATCCTTGGGGATTGGGATTGGGGTACACACAGGTGAGACATGGGTTTATGGGTTACTACAAAGCTGTTTACCTCATTTGCCCACATGCGACACTTGACAATACTGAAACAAAAAAGAGGTGACTAAGAGTAATGAACACTATGCCATTTCACCACTCTAGAACTGGGACAAAGAATATGCCTGCAAAGTGTTGCAAGAGTCAGGCATGTCCTCTTAATCAAGGTCAGACAGACCAAAATGAGAGGGCCCACCTGCAACCTGTTACAGGTGTATAAAATGAGAGGCAGAGAACACCAAAGGGAGCAACAGGGAGCCCTGTATGGGAGAGACCAGCAAGGGACCCTTGGGAAAAGGAGGCAGAAGTGTTGGCAATGTAGAAGGAGCTAGGACACTGGTATATATCCCAGAGGACTTGCATGACCCAGGAAGGCCGGGCCTTCAAGCCTGGGAGTCTCTGTGACACTGAGCGAGCAGCAGGAAAGCCAGGAGAAGAAAGGACACCGTCCCCGTCTGTGAAGTGGCATTCAGATTGCTGGCATGCAGAGAGAAGTATCCAGCGATGGGCTGGGCTTGTAGCAGTGGACTTCCCAGCTTCAGTAGTGCAGAGGAAGCAGTGAGAGCCACCGAAAGGAGATGCCTGAAGCCATTGAGTGTCAGGAGGGTGCTCGAACACCAGGGCACTCTTATTCGACCTATGTTAAGTACTGGTCCATGATATTAACCAACACGGATGAATATTGAATACCAAATTAAATGGAAACCTCCAATTAAGCGAAATAAATGCATATAAAATGCTGAACTGAATGGAAACTTTAAATGAAGTAAAACAAACACATATTGAATGCCAAACTGAATGGAAACTTCAAAGCAAAACAAATGCACATTGAATCCTGAACTGAATGAAACTTTAAATTAAGCAAAACAAATGCACATTGAATCCCGAACTGAATGGAAACTTAAAGTTAAGCAAGATGAGTGCATATTGAATACAGAATATATTAAACAACTAGCTGGGGTAACCTACGTTGCCCGTATCCTGATCGAGTGGTGTCTCATGTGCCCTGAAGGATGTTGCTCTTTTCCTCTTGTCAGCAAGTCTTGCTTCAGTTTGCTCTGGCATCTCATTTGCCCTGGAGAAAGTTGCTCATATCCTCTGGTCGGCAAGTCATGCTGCTGTTTGCTATTGTATTTCAGAAGTTCTTGATGTTGATTTTCACTTTGCATCAGATGGAGCTTTATAAAGTGATGTTCGCTTTTTGTGCGGCATGTTTCAGTCACTCAATGACTTCAGCAGATTTGACAAAATGTGCAAGAAAGATTGATTGATTGTGCTCTCTTCTTGTGAATTAACTTAAATAAACTGTAACCTTGCCATTTCCAATATTTAGAGTGGCATAATAAAAAAAACACTTTCGAACTGTATACAGTAGTAATACATTTCAAAGGAATAACCAAACATTGAAAATGTTGCTTCAGACACTTATCACAATGTTGCCTCCTTCTAGTACCTACTGTAGTGAATCGGGATGAGCATCAATAAATGAGGGTATCGACAGAGTTAATTGTTTGCATCCAAACATAGACTACAATCTTGCCCCAGACAAATGAGCAATCCATGCAAAATTTGGTAGATGTGGGTTCAACGGTGTGGATTTGTGTAGCTGGACAAACATACACACATACATACATTCAATATTATATATAAAGATGAATTTATTGAAATATTGAAACTAAACACTTTTGGGTCTCATCAAAAGTCTGGTGGTAACCCCTAAAAGAGGTGGTAATGGTAATAGTGCCACCAATACCGCTCCGCCAGATCATGAGCCTGGGCAAACACTGATGACTGTAAAAGCAGCTGGCGCTAATACAGCCGGTGCCATTACAGCCGCCCATTTGAGGCGCAAAAACATCTGCATCACAAGTCCATCCTCTGCGGTATTGGCACCAAAAAGTGGTGCACATATAACAGAAAATATGGTACAATTATCTCCAGCATCCAGCTGGAGGTGAATGACACAGGGTCCTGAAATTAAGCCTCAGGTGATCCCAATCCACCCCAGAGGGCTACATAAGGCACACCCGTACCCAAAACACGGTTTCCTACACCATGCTGCCGCCATGTTGTGCTGGTGGCACCCCAGGCGCACGAATCAGTGTACCGAAACTGCAAGCACTACCACTCCCTGAATGTGCAGGTGACCCTGGTTCAACCCACGATGTCATGTTCCTACAGAACAGCACCCTGCTGGGATACATGGAGAGGCACAGAGGACAACGGACCTGGACAGTGGGTGAGTAGAAAAGACAGTACACCAGCGCCACGAAGCACATGCCCAAATGGGGTGAGGGTGCAAATGACTACAGGAAGGATGGCATGAAAAGTGAATGCAATAATCTGTACTTCACCTCCTCCCACACCAGCATCACATTACAGGCCATGGAGCATGCACATGCCAGACTTACCTGCATAGAGAAGCAGTAATACACATACAGTAGCAACCATCTACACCGACATGACTAGGAGGTACCAGAATGCAACATGCACTTACCAAATCAATGCTGGAAATGGCCATATTGCCACACACTACAACAACCCTGCTAATACCACAGCCATGTACCGATGTGCAGCCAAGCCACAATAGACACCCGTTGTCACCAGATGCACAGGGAGGGCACATGGGGAACCCAGCATGCCACGGGCATGGAGGAAATACACTGACACATGTCAGCCACCATGTCCACAGCACAGGTCACTGACATACCCTTAATGCAACATATGCCTCAAGTAGATAGGGGGCATGTGAAGCACCAACAATGCATGACACAAGTCAAACTGCATGCACAGACACAGAATTGACCCATGCTATGGAATGAAGTCCTATGTGCATGCACACGTAGTAGATCAAACAGATATTGTGTAAGTCCAAACCCACACCTTACAATATGTCTAATGCCTGTGCCTCCCCGCATGAAGGTGTCTCTTAATACCCACAGATGCCCTGGCTGATGGCCCCTGTGAATGATCCACAAAAAATGCAGGATATTGCCTACAACCACGCTTACAGCAGGACCTGTGTGTGCATCAAGCAGACCATTGGACTCCTGAATGCACAGTTCTTCTGCCTTGACTGTACTGGTGGAGCCCTGATGTATGCACCAGAGAAAGTGGTTAAAATCATGCCTGTGTGTGCCATGCTGCACAATATCTGACTGAGGAGAAATGTCCCACTACCCCCTTATGTGGACATGACACCCCCAGAGGATGGAGAACCAGGGCCTGTGGCTGAGGCAAATGCACACATTGTCGATGATGACATGAGGGATGGGAGATTGGCACGCCAGGGACTGATTGCTCATTTATTTTGACATTTTCAAATGGCACAAGATATGCATGATTGTGCAACTCCACCCAAACAATAAAACAACAATAACACAATCAGGAATGTTAGGAATGTCCTCGTAATTATGAGGTTTAACAGTGTTTATGTCGAGTTGTGCCACAACAGACCCCACTCCCACCACCAACTTCCCGGCACACAATCCTCCCCTCGTCCATCCCACCACGAATTCCCCAGCACACAATTATCCCATCTCCTTCCCACCACAAACTCCCGGCACACAATCCCCCCTGCCCCTCCTACCACCAACTCCCCGGTACACAATCCCCCCTCCCAGCAGCAACTCCCCGGCATGGCGACTCATGGCGGCTGGTGTGCCAGTAGCATTCACTGTTGTGGCCTCTTCCCCCCCTGTCGTCCCCAGGTGATCTTGGGTGCAGCCTTACTAAGACTGTCATTATGGCATGCCCTGCTTTGTGTCCTCTGTGGGTGTGGTGGAGGTGGATGGGATGGACTAAGCCACCGGGTTCTGCTGCCACTGCAACTCATTGTCATGCAGGATGGCTTACAACAATTGGCCTGTGTTTGTGTAGGGTACGGTGTGAATGCTGGGCAGGCTTATGTCTGACAAGCATGCTTCTGGGCCTTCATGGCCCCACATCCCATTCCCGGGTGACACTCACATGGTGGGGTCGGGAGGTGGCTTATTCCAGGGCTGCCAGCAGGGCTGTACTGTGGTGCACAGTGATTGGCAGGGTGGGCACATGCCAGTGTGCGCGACATGTACTTTCCTGTGGCTTGTCTGACATGCACTCATGAGGCAGGCCTACTGGGAGTGAAAGTGATTTGGTGCACATGAGCCAGTGCCAAAGAACCTGTGTGGGCTGAAGAGCCCAGGGATCCTGGTTGCGTGACCTGTGATGGGTGGACTATTTGGTCTAACAACTGTGCCTAAACAAGTGAGCCTTGAATGCTGAAACCCGAAGACAGTGAAACAAACCAATAAAGGCACTGCAAGTGAACTGGTGAGGCAAACCAGAAGGAGGGTCAAGTGGACCTTGAGTTTAGCAAAACCTTTAAAAAAAAGACTTGGTGATGATAAAGTCTTGGGGAAGGGAAACCATACATGTTGTCTTGAGAACAGAGCCTCAAGACCTTTTGAATTTGAACTGTGTTGCTTGGTAATTTGTGAAGGGAACCTCAGGGATTGTTTGGAACTGTATTGCCTTGAACTGGAGAAAGGTAATCTTGAAACTCTTTGGGGAGCTATTTATTACACTTAGGGAAGGGGAGCTGAAAGAGAGCTGGGAGCTGGAAGAAGCTCAGAACTTTGAGTTAAACACTATTTTATTATTGATATCCCTACATACTGTTTAGCTTTAGTTGTGAGGGCACATATAGGTTTTGGACACAGACAGACTTTTAAGTTGGACTATTTGACTCAGACTTTCCTTAGTTTCATTCAGGTAGGGAAATCCCACCTTAACATATGGCAATTAAGGCCTTCCAACATCCTGACATTTGATGTAACAAAGTATTTGATTTGAACTTTAAGTCTGTTGTCTTACTTCATGATGCCTTCACAGTAGGTATGCATGAGTATGTGCAAGTGAGGACCATGTCTATCTAAGTGTATGAGAGTTCATGAGTTTGTATGATGTAGTATATAGGCACATTTATGAATGAGTGCAAGAGACTACGATGTGTGTTGTAGCATATGGGTGCACATGTTAGTTTGAGAATGAAAGTGTAGTGTCAATGTTGTAGCATATTGGTGTGCACATGAATGGGGGAATGAGTACAGTGTGAGTTTGTCTGATTGTGCATGCCGCCCTCCGGCGCGGTGAGGAGAACCTCCAAATTGGTGGCAGAGGGAAAGAGGGTAGGATGTCTAGATTCTAGAAATGTATGGACATGTCTTCTTGCATTGCAATATCATTGTTAATAGCTTTATTGGCAAAGCCAACATGTTGAGTATTCTTAATAGAGTATACTGGACTACATTGGCACAGCCAGTATGGACATGTTTTATAAAGGAGGCATATCATTATTACTGGCATTATTTGCATTGTCAACATGTTGGCCGTTCTTTAGAGAGGATAATGGTCTTCTTTGTCAGTGCCAATATGGCTAACATTTCTAACAGTGACATATCATTTTACTAGCATTAAAGTCAGTTCTTATGTGGGGTTACTTGCTTGTATTGGCTCCATCAGAATGAACATGTTTTCTTATAGTGGCATGGTATTTTTACTTGAATTAAGGGCAAACCAAACATGAGTATTTTCTTGTGTGTTTAAACTGGCCAATAGTGGCACAGCTAGGGTGGATATGTTCGGGAAAAGCCAGAATGATTTTCTTTACAATAGCAGGATATAGGCATGTGTTGTGGGCAAAGACATTGTGACAATGCATTGGAAACGGCTCCTGTGCATTGTTGGTGATTTGACTTCCTTTGGATTTTTTCAGGTGTTAACCTACAAAACTGATTGTAAACTGTGTGGTTTTTACTCAGTTTTTCACAGAAAGTGTGCTTTAAAATGCACTGTTTTAACCCATTACTTAAAACATTTGTAAGGGCGAGAGCCAGCATTTGCATTGGAAAAGTGTATGCCTCTCCAATTGAAAAATTACCAGTCACCAATCGAAACAGGAAGGATGCTATGCCATGTGTCCTTTTAGTTGTACATAAGCATGTTTTCGTGGTATCTTCTCACAGGTCTGAAGATGGCGCATGGCATTCAAGGGACAGCCTTACAGTGCTTTATTCACCTCATCTAATCACATGCATCCTTCCAACGTCCAACTCTATCAGTTTTAGAAAACCCAAGCGTCCTCACTTTCAAGTTTCCCTTTCAATTCCTGCATGACTGTTGGTAGGAGACCAAGACAGTCGTAGCACGGGTACCAGATGTACACTGACACACGCAGATTTACGTAGTTCACAGTACTTGAGAGCAGAGATAGAGCAGTGAAGCCATTGATTGCATCTCCCATACCTAAAGCCGGCAGCAGTGATTCACTGGCTTCTTCTTAAAATGTCAAAGACAGGGTTTCTATATTACCTGCTATCACTCCAGTCTAACTCGGTCCTCACAACCCATAATGAATGACTTACCCACACTCATTTTTATTTATTTGTTTGTTTGATGTATTCATTGATTTATATTTTTTTTTTTATACATACAGGGAAGAACAGTGCTATTTTGATTTCAAAAAGAATGTACAATAGATGAGATGTCAGATATGATGAGAAGTAATCAGCTTCTTACAATGTGGTGAGTTCAAGTGACATTCTGGGCAGGTTACAGTATTCAGTAAATGGTACAGTCACCAAGGACAAAACATGGGTGGACATACATATGTCAAGGGGCCCAAAAGTCCCACATAAACCCAGAGGAAACAGAGTCAATCCAAACAAGGCTCAATGACAGAATAGACAAAGTGCATGGCAAAATCCAACTTTATTCACATTGAAACAAAGCCTGGACATCAGACAAGCATTGCATGGAAATCTTGTCATTATCTACATACCTATGGAAAACAGTTGCTTTAATAGCACAAATGTGTCATCAATGACATCATAACATAATATCAGATAGGTTAGTGGGTCTGGCTTCCTATAGATACCATAAGTGTTAAACATTTTCATATCTGATGGCTCCACCTGGACCCACCCGTATTTTGATAAGGGTCAAACTACATCATATTCACAGAAAGGGGTTGGTTGGCATACTACTTGATGGGCGGCATGTCTCTAAGTATTCTGATGGGTTGACATATTGCTTACCAACCTTGGACACTTGGCAGGTCATCAGGATATGGGTCAGACATAGAGTAGGGTGAGAGAGGCCCATGGATCATTCTTCCTTCAATCAAAAGTTAGCATCCCTCATTCTCAGGCCATGAGACCAGTGTGGAGAATTTGATGGGATAAATATATTCTAGTGATTTTAGACTGTGCCACTAAATATCCTGAGGCTTTTCCTTTAATGAATAATCCATCTCTACACATTTTGAAGCATTTGTTACCATTCTTTTCTCAAACTGGCTTCCCAAAAGAGATTCTAACTGATCTAGGTTCCACCTTCATGAATAAACGTATGTCAGAAGTAAAAGACATTCATCAAATCAAAACACTTAGACCATCAATGTATCATCCCCACGTAGATGGATTAGTTGAAAGGTTCAACCAAACTTTAAAACATATTCTGAGAAAGGTGGTTGAAGTATATGGTAAAAACTGGGCTGTTATGATACCCTGGGCCTTCTTTGACATCCAGAAAACTCCTCAGTCATCTACAGTAGTTTCTCCCTTTGAGTTTTTGCATTGAAAGAACAAATGGCAGCCATTAGAAAAATAGTTCATTTAAATATGGTAACAGCGCAGGAAAAGCAAAAGGGATGTTATAATCAGAAAGCAGTAATGAGGTCCTTTTCCATTGGGCAAAATGTATCAGTCCTGCTTCCTTCATCTGACAAAAAGATGTTGTCCCAGTGGCATAGACCTTATGAAGTTGTTGAACAGATAGGACCTTATCGTTACAAAATCTCACATCCTGATAGGAAATTTAAAACACATATACACCATATCAATCTTCTCAAAGAATGAAAAGAACCTTTATGTAAAGATACTTCCATCATGCTAACTAGTCTATTATCAGATTGAAACCAGGAGAATCAATTAATTTCTCCTGAGTTGCATCAAAATCAAAAACAAGATTTATTGGACTATTTGGTACAGTTTCCTGAAGTGTTCAGACCAGAACCAAGCAGAGAGAAAGGAGTGTACCATTACATATGCACTCCTCCAACAAAGATTATACATCAACAACCTTATTAAATTCCAGAGTGTAGAAAACAAACCATTCAAAAAGAGGTAGAGGCTATGTTAAAGGCAGATGTAATTGAACCCTCACAAACCCTGTGGTCCTTCCCGATTGTCTTATTAGCAAACCTAGATAACTCTTGGAGGTTCTTTATAGATGTTTGAAAAGTGAATGAAGTATTTCAGTTTGACAGCTATCCAGTGCCCCAAATAAATGATCTAATTGATAAACTAGGTGATGCATAATCCCTTTCTACTCTTGATCTCACAAAGGGTATTGGCAAGTTCCTGTTAATCCCAAAACCACTTTTTCAACACCTTTTGGATTATTCCAGTTTACAATGTTGCCTTTATAAGTAAATATAGGTTTTTATTAAATATATATTGTGTGTTGGGATACAACTTTACAAAGTTAGCTGTTCGTTGTTTTGAATATGTCTGTATTTGTATCTGTTTTTAGATCTACTAATTCCCATGATGAAGGTGTTCTAGAATCATTGTTCAACATCGAAACCAGTCAGTGCTTTCTTTTGGAGTAGCAGGAAGTCAATACCAGCAGAATTGAGCTATTCAGTCTTCTGGCTACATATCAAATTACATACTTTCAAATATAGTTTTATTTTTGTTTAATTCACAATTATCCTTTATGTTGTAATTGTTTTGGTACACAATTCTATTGGGTGTATGGTTCAATTGTGTACGTGGTTGGATTGAATCTGTTGTATGGGTTGAGTGAATTGATTTCTTCAATGAATAATTGCATCATATTATTCTTTGTATCTTCCATGACGTTTTTGGAAATATGAATTAAAAAATAGATTTCTATTTTTGAGTCAATAATTGAAATGCATTGTTGATCTATTCAGATCATAGTCATCCTTCTGTGAGGCCTATATTGATGACATCATTATATATAGTAAAACCTAATCTGAACATATGTCCCATTTATACCAAGTCATCCGGGCCTTGGGAAAAACAGAGTAAACAGCCAATCCAAAAAAATGTCTTCTGGCTAGATTTGCCGTTAAGTATATGGATTTCTTTGTTGGGAATGGTTTAGTACAACCCCAACAAGATAAAGTGAAGGCTGTTATGAGGACTTCCCCTCAAAAAACCCCAAAAAAAGAATTACATACTTTTTTAGGCCTTGTGGGCTACTATCAAAGGTTTATCCCAAATGTTTATTCTATCTCAGAATTCCTTATGGATGAACTTCAAAACGTAGCCCCTCAAAGAGTACAGTGGTCACCTGAAGATCAAAAATGATTTGTGAAACTGAAGCAGATATTATCTAGCAAACCTGTATTAAAAGTAGCTGATTTTAATCAACCATTTTCTTTACACACGGATGCTTCCTGTATTGGCTTAGGGGCAGTGTTATCTCAATTGCATGATGGGATAGAACATCCAGTCCTATATATAAATTGGAAACTATTTGATAGGGAGATGAATTATGCCACTGTAGAGTTAGAAGCCCTTGCCAACAAATGGACTACAAACCATTAAAAATACTATTAATGGGAAGGAAATTCAAGCTGGTTACTGACCATGCCCCATTAAAATGGTTAAGTTTAAGAAAATACTCTAACGCTAGAGTTATGCACTGGTTTCTGAATTTGCAGCCATATTATTTTCTCGTGGAACATCGGAAAGGCAAGGAACAAGTGAATGTTTATTTCCTTTCCTGATTCCACTTGGAGGCTGAAGAAACCAGTGACATTAGGGGAAGGGTGTGTGGAGAATCTGATGGGCTTCCCCCTGAAACCTGATCTGGCACCCTCCTTGTGAGGCCAGAGAAATAGAGGCGCTCTCTGATCCCGACCCCGTGGATGCTGTACTGCAGGGGGATCAAATGGGGGTGCGGGGAAGACCTTTTCCCGTAACCCCTCCCTTTGGATGGTTGTTTGCAAACCAAAAGAAAAAACTACAAGTTCCATAACACCACAGGGACTGAGACAAAGAAGAGGGCTCAGGAGGAATGTGGAGGTGTAAAATAGGCAAGTAGGCCTGATAGCCTTTGCCAAGGTCAGGCAATTAACACTAATGGGCTGCACCTGAACTTAATTGCCCCACTTGATCGGGATCAAAGGTTGCAGCAGGAAGGAGCAGAAAGAAGAAGCTGGAGCAGGAGCTGGAAGGCTGACAGTAGTAGCAGGAGAAGAGCATTAGGCTGGCAGTTCCCAAGGAAGTGTGTTTACTTCAGGGGCACTGGGGTGAGAGAAGAGCAGATTTCACCTGCAGGTTCTGAGTTGGTCCTGTGTTCACAAACTCTGTCTGGCTGTGGCTGCATCGAGAGAGACTTGACTGTGTGCAGAAGAAAGATGAGGAAAAGAGGAGTGAAGGAGACTCACTGGGGTCGAGGCTGGGCCACAGATACCCCTGCTGCAGAGGGGTGTGGGCCCCAAGAGGGCCTGAAGTAGTAGTAGCAGGAAGAAACATCAGGAAGTGAAAACCGCCCACAACCACTGAGTTTTTGGAGCCGGAGAGTAAAGCTCAGTGCGCCAATTCATTGAAAACCCCTTTCCGGTAAACTGTAACCAGCTCAGTTATAGCTTGCGTTGAAGTTGTTCGGACGCATGTGCAGATTACCGCCCCTCCTAGATGATGTAGATTGCAGAGAATATATTAAATCATTGAGATTACGTAAAGGGTGGTGTATGGGTAGGTGGTTGTATTACGGGTGGAAGCAACTGGTGGGAGTGGGTAGGTATATGGGGAATAACAACCATTTGCTTTGAGATAGAGTTATGTAGAATATATTGCATATGGCCAGTAGTTATAACATGAATTAATGCTTCGTTTAAGAGTAGGCCTGAATGCTTGCAGCCCATGTTGGTGACAAAGAAGAACAAGGCCTCATCTCTTGCCTGATTATCACATTTCGATTCCCAGGCATGGCAAGGAACATGCACGTACACTCACATATAAATGTATTCAGTTAGGCCTCTGAACGATTAGGCAGGAATATGTGCAGCTGAATACGCGAAGGGCTGCGGCCCAGCATGATGGTCATACTCTTGGGAGTCAAGGCAGAGTTTTTGGGTTGCTAAAACATCAACTAAGACTTAAGACACTAGTGCCCCCCAGAATGATGGTCATCCTATTTGAATTGCCAGATGTGCAAGAAAATGGGTCTTAAATTCTTCTTGAATGGGATTGATTGGTGGGACATTAGGTTTACTTCTTGGGAGGAGAATTGATACAAGGGGAGCAGAGAACAAGATGATCTGTCATATGTACCAGGGAGAGCCAAGGGTGATGCCCATACAGTGGGGGGGCATGATGGGGGCACCTGCATATCTGGATTGAGAAAAGAATTGCTTGGTTCGCAAGGACCTGGCTGACCTCAAAGTTATCTGCCGAGTTCATGTTGACAACCAAGTGCGCATCATGTGACTAGGAATAAAGATAGCTTGGTGCCGTTTGAGTCTAACCAATTGATAGGATAGGATATGATAGGTTATTTATAACACGCTTAAAACACAGAGGTTTCTAAGTGTGGACCCGAGGATCAAACCCATGTTGCGCTGTGTCGTCTTGCTTCGAAGACGAGCACATTGCCGCTGAGCTATCCTCTCGAGACAATTGCCTTGTAAGCACCTCAAGATGGAAGAGGTTGTGAGCCACGTGTGATGAAGATGGAGGATAAGATAATGCATCCAATTGGAAGATTTGTATATTGCTGCTTAATTTGGATAATCCTTCTGGGGCTGCAAATTTCATATCTTGTCTAGAAGCGGTTGGGGACTGGATAGGCCATACTTGGCTTGAATTGAATGGCGAAAAAACAGAGGTGCTAATTGTTGAACCGCCATTGGCCGTCACCCTCTGGACACCAGACTACTGGCCTCTGTCTGTATGCCTTTCTCCACTACCTCTGCCAATGGTAAAGAATCAAGGCATTAAGATACTGGTGTCCCTTTCCATGGAGGCACAGGTTAGTGCAGTCTGCAAGTCCGGCTAGTCCTGTGTAAAATTCTTCTGTTCCTTCCTGCTTCATTGCGAGCACCTGTGGTGGCCTCTTTGATGATTCTAAGTGCATTGGACTATTGCAATGCCTTCTATCTACCTCAACCAGACTACCTCTTGAACCGACTACAGATAATGCAAAACACTGCAGCACAGGCTGTTCTTGGCCTCTCTTCCGGTGACCATGTTTCATCAGGAAGGCGTAGCCTCCATTGGCTTCCAGTGGCTCAGTATGTTGAGTTTAAGGTATTGTGCCAAGTCCATTGAGCCTTCATTGGTCAAATGCCTTATTATCTGCAGTACAAATGGTGGCGCTATGTGCTGGAATACCCACTGCGCTCCTTTTTGGATTTCCATATTTCAGTGCCATTAATTTGCCGAGCTAGGTTGGGCGGTAGAGCTTTCTTAGTCACCGCTGCTCAGTTATGGAACAGGCTTCCTTTGAAACTACGAAGTATGTCATCTTATGTGGCCTTTTGTCAGCATTCAAAAACTCTTCTATTCCAATACCCGTAAATTCTCCACTCTTAACCATTGTCTCACTGGATCTCTTCAGCACTTATTCAGCACTGCTGCACTTATAAGATCATCTAACATAACATGAAATTATTAGCATGTATATAGGTGGCTTCCAATGAGGGTGGGGGGTGAACACAGTATATTGAGTGCATCATGAATGAGGAGTTGTACGTTTATAAGATAGCCACCATCTTGGAGGAGGCCAGAGCTTTGTGGCAGTGCATTTGTAAAACCTTGTCGCCCATTCATTTTTGTATTCAATATAAAGCTCTTGTTCTTCTATAAAAAGGGTGCACAAGCCTTTTTACCTAGTGGGTTGTTCTTCTTTGGTCTAGTTTCTGGAGAATTACCCTACTAAGCGGGAGCAAGGAGAAGTTGTTTGTTGCTGTGAAAAGTCTCATCAACAAAGAAAATGTATCATGTGCACATTTACTGCATGGCAGAGTGCTCACGTAAACGAAAAGTTTTTTCATTTTCCTTTGTTGAAGTGAATAACTTTAACAGAGTGGGTGCGTGTTGTCTCCAATTAAGAGGGAGAACGCTGTTCTTAATCACTCAGAAGGTTGAAGCTGACCTTCACAAATTGTTACAAGAACCATTACACCAAAGAGAGGTCGCGTATGGATGATTGTAATTCCCGACCAGAGTAAAAGTATCACTCTGTAGGAATGAAATGGAGTCCTTACAGTTCTTTGAAGTTAAACATTTCCATCAAAAAGTGGTTGCATGCACCTAAATCTGTTTCTCTTGTGAAACCTGAATCTTGTAACATCCAGAACAAGTATTCTGTAACTGTAGAAGTTGCTGACGTAAAGAGAAGAGCAAGCATGGCCCAAGCCAGTAGGTGGATCCTTTTTACAGTGAAACCAGCCTTATTAAAATCTAACACCTATTTTTTGAAGACAAAGACTGATCTGCAAATGGATATTTATCATCTGCGAAAGGTACAGTGAGCTAAAACGTGGTTGCAGACCCTTCCAAATGTGCACCTTCCCAAAGAACAGGTTATTAGGCCATGTTCGTTCTCAGTAGAAGGGCTCCAAGACCTCCTATTGTATACTTTGAAGTTGACAACGTTGTTGAAGGTCCAGTTTCCTCTGATCCAAAGGTGATAAGGTTATCCAGAGCTGAAAGAGTGGCAATACAGCTATGGTGTAGCTGCTGGAACCAAGAAGGTGTGCATAAAGCTGGGGAAGGGAGCTGGGTGCTTGCTAAAAGAGCAAATCAACAATCTGTAATGCTGAGACTGTTGAAGCTGAGAGAGGGGAGGTTTTTTAACTGAAATTGGAAATGGAACTTTTCAACAGATGGATAAAGAACTGTCACCAGTGGGTTTTTGTTTGGGTGAACGTTTGTTTCTTTTGGAACTTTTACTAACTGGGTCAAGACTTTACTTTTCTTTGTGAACACTTGGAGAGATTGACTTTGAACATTCCTGGGAAAGGGATCTACACAGGACAGGTGAAGGTTATCCAAATCATTGGTTATTTAGTAATCATTTATTTATGTTGTTTATTAATTACTTTACTATGCTAGAAGATGTTGCCATAGAATGTAGACTGGGTAGAGAACTCCATGGTAGAGTAGGTTTTTTCTTTGCATTTTCTATTACTAATAAAATGTCACATACTAAGACTACTAGAAGCCATTACAAGCCTCGCATTACTGATCCCTCACACCGGGCAATCCCTTTGTACTTGGCCTTGTTTGGAGCCTCATGTCTACATGTGTGTTTGGGGAGTACGGAAGGTGTCCTATCCGTGTTTGCTTCTAATGAATGCCCAGTGTTTTCCAATCATGGGTCACATGCGATGGGGCTGTGTTTGGAATTGATTTACCTTCCATTTATTGAGATTTCAGCTAATATTAACCACTTAAGTGCCAATGGTCTCCCTCCCATTGCCGAGGCTTTTTTGGTGATTTCAGTATGTCACCATTCAATCCCTTGTAACTTTTTTGTTACATGTAATATCTCGGCCAAAATTGGCCCCTTTTCTTCCCACATGTAGGCGGTCATAAAGTCACCAAGGAATCGTAGCTTGCTGTATGTGGGTGGGAGAAAATAACCAAAAAGGGAGAAAACTTTGTGTTTTTTTCTGAAAATGGCACTATAATGATGTACAAAGAAGCCTGTGTTTGTTTCCCTTGTAAGAGCTAGGAACAAATGGTGTACTGTTCTGAATTCCCCATTTTCAGGATTTCCAAGAACAGGTTGAGTGGAAACCAAAAAAAAACATATTTTTATAAGTTTATCATCAGTTTTGTGAGAGGTGGGCAATTTTACCCTTTTTTTCCAATAGGACATGAGTGGACGGAATGGGTGAGGAGGGTATGAAAACTGAATGGGAATACAGAAAGGCATACATTTATGAAAAGTAGACACAACTCCAAGTTTAGGAAGGGGTCATTTGCGTAGGTCAGTCAATAACTATGCAGGTAAAATTCCTATAGTTTGGGTCAAAATTGGAAAAATGACAGAAAAAAAAGTTATGTGTGGTTCTGGTTAGACCTGTAAGATAATGGCTTCCGTGAATATTGAGAAAAGCAATGCATTGCTACATTCCGCCAACTCTTCTAGTTAGCAAATCACATATTTTTCATAATGTTTCACCAAACAAGCAATACCACAAGCCAAAAACAGAGCCATGGTACAGGAATTGTATGCTGATGGCCTAAACAGACGTACTTAGTATGTGTAAATAAAGATGTAGAGGAGCAGCCACATGCCTCTGCAGGAAGTCCCTCACCCATACTACCTATATGCTGGAAGCCTGAAATCGTGCCATGTTTGACACCAGCAGTTGTGACCATTCCGCTGTGAATATTCGAGAAAAGGTATGCATTGAGAAAGCCGTATCAAATATATTCCTAAAGGGAATACAATCTATTTAGGAGCTCCTAGAAGGGATATGAAATTGAGAGAAAGCGGAGCTGGTGACGTCAAAAGAGAGGAGTGTGCCACAAGGATGCAAATCGAGTTGGGCATGCATTTCCTGAACTATGATAGGGTTTGCTCACACTATCTTCTATTCCCAGAGACGAGAATACACTGCAAGGCAAAGTTGAAAGTCAATCTTCTTGCAGAAGGTATGGGTGATGAGAGACGTTTGGCTAATTGGGTGGGGAGGTAAAGTCATGTCCACCTCCTGGCACCTGGGTATGAGCTTACCTGCTGCCAGTGAACCGAATATTACAGGCTGGCATGAGTGTGCCAACCAATTGTAGAGGGCCATATAACGAAGGGCATTATAGTTTGAGTGCCAATAATACGCTGTGTACTTAATAATCATGAAGAATGACTGGCACTAGAGGTGGGCATAAGTTGTCCTCCTGACAGTAGATGTCCAATCACAACCCAACCCCTCATAGAAAGTATACTTAGATGTTCCACTTGAACGTATCAGAACCTCCCATAGGTTTTTCTTAGTTTGCCGCGTAGTATGACATCACATATGATGAATTTTTGCTATAAAAGTGTAATTTTTTGTGAAATGCTTCGAGAATGCTTGTGTAACTTTACTTTCATTTACTTTGCATTTCTATCACGCTCCAGGTACCCGAAGGCTTAAGGGCGCAAACATGAAACAAACAGTACAAAGCACATGTTGATTGGTGGTGGGGGTTCAGACTCATGGACAGGGCCGATCAGATATTCCATGAAGCTAGCAAAATAAAAGTGTTTTCAATTTCCTTTTAAACTTGTCTGTGGACTCAATATTCTTAAGGTCTGCGGGCAGGACATTCCAGGCTAGTGGGTCTGCTATGTTAAAAGCTCTGTAGAGGGCTGTGTTTGTTTTACAGCGTACTGTTTTTAAAAGAATGGTGTTGTTGGATTTTAGGGATCTGGGGCTCTGCTATTTCACAATAACTTTTGATAAATAGGCAGGCATGTGGCCCGTGAGACATTTATGTGTGATGAATAACATCCTAAAGTGTGCTCTGGCTTTAAGCCAATGCAAGCTTTGTCTTGCTTCTGACATGTGGTCCTTCCATATCAGACACTTCCCCACCCTCACTGCGCCATTCTGAATGACCTGGAGGCGGTTGAAGTCTACGTGTGTGATACCAACAAGGAAGCTACAACAATAATCAATTTTTGATCCAATAATGGCCCTGGCTATGGTCTCTGTGTTCTTTTACAATTTAAGTGGACGGAGGTGTCTCAGTAACTTGATATAGTATGATGATGTGGAGACCAGGTTGCTCACCTGAGCTTTCATGTTCAAGTTCCTATCCAAAGTAATACATAGAGTTTTTACTTTTTTCTTTACCTCTATGATACAGTTGTCCATATTGAAGCTATTGAACATCAGGCCTAATTTAGCAAGCTTAGTATCAGCGCCTACAATCATAAGCTATGTTTTCTCGCTGTTCAATGCCAAGCCATTCAGTACCATCCAAGTGTGGATAGAGTGATATGCTTAATTGATGTTATTCTCATCTATACTGTGTGACCCTGAAATAGGGATGACACATTGGGCCTCATTACGAGTAGCCCGGTAAAAGCGGGTTCATTACCGGCATGCCGGAATGAGCGGGTCCGTGCTCGTATGAACCCGCTAATGGTGGGTGATTACGAGTGCGCGAGCACGCGCATTCCCCCATGCCGGTAATGGCAATACCGCCATGCCGCTAAAGGCCCTCCAACCCCCCTATACTGGCATCGCGGGACCCGCCCATAGTGGTACCGCCTCATACCAACCCCTAAATACCGGCACGGTAATACCACCATGGTAATACTGTGTTCGCAAAAAACGGACCCGGAAATTACGTCATCGCGCAGGAACGGGAAATGGGCCGGCAGCCATCTTTAAAAACACAATCCATTGCCATCCTCCCCAACCACCAGTCCATTTGTGTTGTGCTGTGCCAGAAAATACTCAGGATGTCTAAGGCAACCAGGAAGATGACCCCCCCGGAAGCGGAAACAGCTTTTCTCTGACGCTGAGCTTAATATGCTGGCAGACACCCTGGCCCAGCATGCAGACATCATCAGGTCTAACGACATGAAGCATGCTGCCCAGATGAAAAAGAAGCAAATCTGGTAGAGGGTGTCGGCTGTGTGAACCACCCCACAGGCTGTGCGTGACTGTGGCAAGCGGTGGGACGACCTCGGCCTCAGGGTGAGGAACATCCTGGCAGTCAACAGGAGGGCCGCCATGGCGACAGGCGGGGGGCCACACTCACCAGCGAAGCTGATGCCATGGGAGGAGACAGCCAGTTCATTCATAGATCCCGAGACTATAGAGGGATTCGGAGAGATGGAGATGGGCACCACATCATCCCCAGAAGAAGGTGAGTGACCCAGCACATCCCTGTAGGGTAAACCATGATGTGGCACAAGTGATGTGGAAGTGAGACTAGGCAAGGCAATGCATGTCCCAGGCCCACATCAACATATCCAGTCAAGAATGCATGCCACACCCTGCCACACACAAATGCATGCTGAGTGCCAATCCCAATCCCAACACACGGGCAACATGACTCGACCGTGCCCATGTAACTCACCACACAGACACCATATCAATGCCATGCCACCAACCATGCATTCATTGCCCACATGCCCCCTCAGAACACTTAATGCCACACCCCTGTAATAATTGGATGCATGAATGTATGAACATATCACAGCGCTATAGAATATCGCTGCCATGTGACATCATCACTGATGACCTGCATCTCTTCTTTCCCCCAGGCACTGATGAGGAAGATGGCAGGCAGGACAGGGGAGCAAGGGCATCTACATCACGGCAAGGGACAAGGACCACCACCACCACCACCCCCCAGCCCGAGAAACTGCCCAGACCAACAGGCAGTGTGCCAGACCGGGCAGAAACCCAGCAGGAAACACCTGCAGCCAGTGTGGGCCACACACATGGAGTCCAGCAGCAGCCACCCACAACAATGGGAGGTGTTTCCGTTCCTGCACCGCCAACCACTGCGGATGTTGCGGATGCTGATGTGGACACAGAGGGTGACACAGTCATGTCCACCACACCCACCCCAAGCCCCATTACAACTCCCCCATACAGAGGCTGACAGCAGCGACGATCCCTGCCGCCACGACTCCGACCTCGGAGAGTCCGACATATGCCCCTTCGAGGAGGACAGTTCCCTGGACGTGGGCCCCACGCAAGCGCCATCCACCACCCTGGCTAACACCACCCCGGCTACCACCACCCTGACTACCACCCCCCCAGGTACCACCACCCCGGCCACCAGCACTCCCGCTACCAATGACTCCTTTGAGGCTCACCTGTCGAGGGTGGAGGCACGACAGGAGTCGATGCTAGACCTACTGCGGCAACATATTGCCGATGGGAAGGACTCCATGAGGGCCATCGCTACAGCCATCGCTGCTAATACTGCTGCCGTTGAGGCGTCCACAACTGCCATGAGGGAGTGTCTGGGGGCAGTTACGTAAGCCCTGATGTCCAACCTGCCTCAAATGCAGCGCCCACACCTGGGAGCAAGCATGGGACCGGCCACTGACACGTCCACTGCTATGACCCGTTCGACCTCAGCCCCCTCAAGCCCTGTGCGGATGACCCGGAGGAGTGCACAGCGCTTGGACATGCCACCCCCGGATCCCAAAAAGGCAAAGAAGTAGAGTGGCCAGACAATGCCATTGGACAAATGGACGTTGGTCAAGGGAACAATCTTTGGTGTACATTTGGGGACATTTTGGGTTTGTAGGGTGGGTGAGGGAGTTCACTGGGGTATTTTTGGGGTTTGTAGGGTGGGTGAGGGAGTTCACTGGGGTATTTTTGGGGTTTGTAGGGTGGGTGAGGGAGTTCACTGGGGGTTGTGAGGGTAATGTTTACATTATTATGTGTCTGGAAAATACACCCGTTGTGTGCAAGGAAATCAATGGCTGGACATACTTCATTTTGTGCATGTACATTTAATGTGTGATGGTGTACAGTGGCGAACTTCAAACAAAACAAGTGTGTATGTCGACATGCAGCCAGTGTGTCACTGGCACATGACTTTCATGGCCCCTGCGTTTCAGAAGTATTCGTGGATTAGTGCTTGGCATACAGCATGGCCATCCCGTGCATCACGTACTGGCAGGGGGCTCCTTCGCCTCCGTCTCCATCTCCTTCATCCTCACCCGGCCCATGCATGTCAGTGTCAGGTGGCAGTGGTACATTCTTCCGGACGCACATGTTGTGCAGCATGACACAGGCCATGGTGATCTTTGCCACCTTCTCAGGCCTGTATATTGGTGCCCCACCAGACCTGCTGAGGCAGCGGAACCGTGCCTTCAACAGGCCAAAGGTATGCTCAATCACAACACGGGTACGGGTGTGCACACAATTGTACTCCTCCTCATGGCTGTTCTGCGGGTTCTGCACAGGGGTGAGTAACCACAGCCTCAAGGGATATCCTCCATCACCTGCAAGCAGACACAAATAGGCGTGTGTCACTCTGAACTGCCACCTTCAGGGAGCACAGTCATGGCGGAAGCTATTTGGTGTGGGCATGCACATGTCCCTGTACACATGCAAAGATGTTACCTTGATGCAATCTATACTGTCATGAGGTGTGGTAGTCTGGATGGCGTTCAATAGATGATGCAGGGTGTAATCATGCATGCTGAGGCAGATGTGCAGTGCTATTGCAACAATGTTTAGCCCCCAATGCATGCTGTTCATTCTCCACTATGCATGGTCACACTGACCACATTGCCACAGTTGCCATCCTGTTCATTCATGCATTGCTTGCCATCACCATGGTGGCCTGGTTGTTCCTCTTACTTGTTGACATCGATATGCATTATTTGTGATATGTGGCCCAGTGATGTGTCATGTTCCGTTTGAATGGTTCAGGTCAGGAGTGTTTAGCTCAGCATGCATTCTCCAATCACCGGCTATTGCCACCCAGGTGCACTATCCTCCCACCCCCTTTCCCACCCAGGTGCAGTATACCCCCCCTTTCCCACCCAGGTGCAGTATTCCCCCCCTTATGCATCCCCACACATCAGTGCCCTGAAGCACTGCCATGGGACGGTTGTGCAACTCACCAAGCAGCCAGGCACGTGGTCCAGCATATCGCTCCATGTGATGGTGTAGCGTGGAGTTACGCAGTACCATGGCATCATGTGTTGATCCAGGAAATCGGGCACAGCAATGTGTGATGATCTTGCTGGAGTCACATACCATTTGCACATTGCGGAGTGGTATTGCTTGCGATTGCGGTACACCGCCTCTATTGGGACTACCAATTCCACATGGGTGCAGTCGAGTGCACCGACACAATTGGGCATGCCTGCCAGTGCTTGGAAGCCTACTTTGGTGTCTGCTATCTCCTGAGCAGTCCGTGATAGGGATATGTTGCTGCTTGTGTGCTTCAGGAGGGCATCCAGCACTTGGTTCAACATGTGTGAAAATAGTGGCTGTGAAATGCCATGCAGCTGGCCCACTGTGTGTTGGTAGGTGCCTGTGGCCAGGAAGTGTAGCACAGACACCACCTTTAGTAGCGGGGGGATGGCAGTGCGTATTTCAATGAGGCTGGCAATGTTGTTTTGTATCATGTCCACTATGGTGGTGATGGTGTCACAGTCCAACCGGTACAGGGTGTGGATCTGCTCACGGGTTAGGTTGAAAGGGCTGGGTCTGGTGCGAGGGATTGGTGGTTGCCTACGAGGCACTGCTGCCTGCACTAGTGGTAATTGCTGGGCCTGTCTCACCCTTCTTCTCCTCCTGCGTCTCCTCTGTGCTGCCTGTTCTTGCTGATGTAGTTGTTGTTCTTGTTGCTGTTGTTGCTGTAGTTGTAGCAGTATGGGCATGTCCTCCAGCGCCATGATTGCAACAACTAGTGGTAGCATTTTGGTGTTGGAAGGGGTGTGGTGTGTCGGTGTGCTCATTTTATACTAGCCCAGCCTCCATTGACTCCACCTGTGGGGATTGTGTGCACCTGTGGCAGTTGCCTTGTATCCTGATTGCTGTTTGTGGGTGGTCCGCGATGCCTGTATGGCTGGCATCGTGCAGCCCATGATTACCGGCTTTGCAATGCCAGTATTTGCATGTTTGCGTGGGTTGGGATTTCCCCCTATTACCGGCATGCCGGTATTTTCTCCCTGAAGGGGCGCATGTACGCGTCTATGCTGCTATTAGTGGCACCGTTATTTAGGGTGCCGCTAATACCAGGTTTGCGGGTCGGTGTAAAACGGAGCGGTAAACGATGCCGGTATTAGCATACCGGCATCGTTTTTGCCTTACCACCAACCTCTTAATGAGACCCATTGTTTGTCATCTGCGTAGTTGGCGAATAGGATGCCCTCTTGTTCTAGCATTTTGAAAAATGGCACCATGAAGATGTTATAAAGACACTGTGAAATGCATGCCCTCTGAGGAACCCTGTACAACAAAGGGAACGGTTGCGCTTCTGCTACCCCACTAGCAACCCTCCCCTGTCTTCCGCTCAGAAAGGAGGTGATCAAGATGGAGTGATCCACCAGGTCAAAGCCCACCAAGAGATCTCAAATCATAAGCAAAGAGGTTTGGCCATTGTCCATGGATTGGAGAAACTGGGGTTTCAGAGCAAAAAGAGCAGTCTCTGTCCCATGATTTTGCCTGAATCCTGATTGGTATTTATGCAGGATCTGTGAGCTATTAAAGTGCAGTGATATCTGATTGTACACAACCCTATCCAGTATTTTCAAAAGAAACAGGGTGTTGCTGATGGGTCTATAATTTGATGGGGTCAGATATGATATGATCATTTATTTGTATCGCGCTCGTACAAAAGTACATGGGAAAGGGAAAGGGGAAAAGTGCATGAAAGGGGGAGAGGTGGAAAGTGCGGAGCAGACGAGAACAGATACATAATAATAAATACATAAAAATAGATAATAAAGGCAGAAAGAAAAAGAAAGGGGGCGGGGGACTGTATGGGTACAGATACAGTCCCCAGTCAAAGGGGTGGTCTGGAGGCAGTGCAGGAGGGTGGCAGGGTGAGCAGGAACCTGGGCCCAGGGGACAGAGGGTGGCCGAGTGCACGGTGACAAGAGAGAAACAGATCAGCAGGGGAGAGGAGGTCAAAGGCAGAAGCAAAGAGGAGGATCTTGAGGAGCTTCCGGAACCGGTGATGGTTTTCCTCAAGTTTCAGAGTGGCAGGGTGCTGTTCCAAAAGGAGGCCCCAGCCGAAGAAAGAGATCTACCCCCAGCTTGCTTTTTTGAAAAACGACTGAACCTGAGGGAGTTGGAAGTATAGGAGCGAAGAGCTCGAGAGGGGAGGTATTTGCAGAGGGATAGTTGAGGGTATTTTGGACCCAGGCCCCAGAAAGCCTTGTGGACAATGCAGAGGGTTTTGATTTTAATCCATGCATTCACTGGGAGCCAATGAAGGGATTTCAGAGCTGGAGAGATACTATCCTAGGGCTTAAGGCCACAACGAGTCTTGCAGTCCTGTTCTGGATTAGTTGAAGAGGGCGGGGAGTGGAGGCAGGTAGATTTAGAAATAGGCTGTTACAATAGTCCGACCTGGAGAGAACCAGAGCTTGGGAGACAATGAGCTTCTAGGGAAAGGAGAGGAAAGGCAGAGTACCTCGGGGGAGGTGCAGTAGGAAGTTTGACTTTTTAGAGACATCTGAGATGTGGGCGGGGAAGGAAAGTGTGGAGTCAAAGATGACCCCGAGGTTCTTGGCATCGCAGGTAGGTGTAGGAGGAGGGCCAAGGGAGGCTGGCCAGAGAGTGAGGGGAAAGGATGGTAAAGGGGTTTTGATGAGGAGGATCTCAGAAGACATAGATTGTGTTTTTTTTAACAGGGGAGTGAAGCGTTCTTTAGAACTTTTGGGATGCAATTTTGGGCAAAGGAGGTGTTGACAAAAGAGCTGAAATGAGCATAGGAAAGCACTCCTTAATGGTCATGGCGGAACAGGTATCCCCATTGAGGCTAGAACTTTTAAGCTACCAAATAATCTTTGTTAATTCTGCTTCAGAAACGGGTGAAACTTTAAAGGGCTGGTGAGCCTCGATCTTGATTGGGATATCGCAGAGTTCTGTCACAGGAGGTTTATTAAGGTAGAGTTTGTTTTCTTCAATGATCTCTTTAATCCTTTCCAGTTTACCAATCATGGTTGTCTGGATATTATTTTAATTTATTTTATTTTAGTATTTGTATAGCGCACTGCAACCCAAGGGCATATTTATTTATTATTTATTTTAGTATTTGTAGAGCGCACTACAGCCCAGAGGCAACGAGGCGCTGTAAGGAGATTTAAAGAAGGCTTGCTTGAGGGATACAATAAGCGGCCCCAGAAGGTATACTTAGGTAGATTCAGTTACATGGTTACAGGCGATATACAGTCCAATTACATAGTTACAGCAGATATACAGTGAAAGTTACAGTTAGTTACTCATATTCTTTTCTAGGTAGCACGAGGCATAACAGAGAGTGTGCTAGATGATATAATGGAGGTGCAGACCTAGACTGACGGGCTCTTTTAGACAAAGAGCTGGGTTTTTAAGGCCTTGCAGAAGGCTGTGTGAGAATCAATTGATCTCATCTGAGCTGGGAGGTTGTTCCATAGGGTCGCCGGCATAGAGGGGAAGCTGGTGCCTCCTGCCCGTACTCTGCGCGTGTGCAAACAGTGATGCGGTTAGCATAGGCTGCTCTAGACGGTCTAGTGACTGTTTGTCTGGTAATCCTCTGTGTCAGATAAGGGGGGGCCTGATCGTGCAGACATTTATGTGTAAGGGCCAAAGTTTTGAAGACCACCCTTTCCTTGATGGGGAGCCAGTGTACCTGCCTCCTGATCCCTGAGATGTGTTCCTTGCGTGAGGTGCCAGTAGCAGCTCTTAAGGCATTATTTTTTGCAATCTGGAGTTTGGTGAGGTTTTTTTGGGAGGTTCCAATGAACAACGTATTGCAGTAGTCCAGTCTGGAGCCGATGATGGCTCTGGCAATTGAGATGCAGTTTTGCTGAGATAGGAAGGGCCTGATGGCATTGATGAGTTTGGAGTGATATGCTGCGAAGGAGGCGACGGCATTGACCTGTCTGTCCATGGTGAGGCTGGGTTCTAAATATACACCCAGTGTTTTGATGGTTTGGGAGACTCTGATGGGAATATTATCCACGGTGAAAAATTGATAGTTAGTGTCAAGTTTGCCCAGAGTAGATGGGGAGCCAACAAGCAGGAGTTTGGTCATATCACTGTTTAGACAGAGCCAGTTCTATGCCATCCATGATTGGATGGTGGCATAGATCCTGTTGAGTGTGTCCAGGTCTGTGGTGTAGTCACCTGACAGGGGGACGAGGACCTGTGTGTCATCTGCATAGTTTGTATATGAGATGCCCAAGGAGTCCAAAATCCTGAAGAGAGGCCTCATGAAGAGATTGTAGAGTGTGGGGGCTATACAGGAGCCCTGTGGGACTCCGCATTTGATGGAGCTGGGCGTAGCGTTAGCCGAGCATAGAGGCGCTGAGAAGAATATGTATGCAGGCTTGCTTAAGGGTTACAAGATAGCGTCCCAGTACAATGGATAATACAGTTACATCGGATAATACAGTTACATCGATTAGGTTACAAGTCAGGTGCAGTAAGCAGAGACAGTCATCAAATGAGGCGATAGGGGGAGGCAAGTCAGACAAAAAGCTTAGTCTTCAGGGCTTTACGGAAGGTTGTGTGTGATTCGATCATCCTGAGTTGGGCAGGGAGGGTGTTCCAGTGAGTTGCAGCCAAGGTAGGGAAACTGGAGCCACCGGCTCTAACTTTTTGTGTATGAGGAACAATGAGGCAATTGGCATATGCAGACCTGAACGGTCATGAGGGTGTTTTTTTGGTGATCCTCTGAGCTAAGTAGGTAGGTGCCAGTCCATGGATGCATTTGTGTGCAATGGCCAGTGTTTTGAAAAGGATCCTTTCTTTGACAGGCAGCCAATGGGCCTGCCTTCTCACCACAGATATGTGGTCCCTGCGATCTGTGCCAGTTGCGGCCCTCGAGGCATTATTCTGAGCCACTTGAAGTTTTGACAAGTTCTTTTGAGAGGTACCGGCATAGATTACGTTACAGTAGTCTAGCCTAGATCCGATAATGGCCCTTGTAATGGTGATACAGTTGTCTTGTTACAGGAATGGCCTCACTGCATTGATTAGTTTGGAGTGGTAGGCAGCTGAGGACCCGATTGCATTAACCTGTCTGTCCATGGTCATCCTAGGTTCGAGGTATACACCTAGAGTCTTGATGGCTTGGGACACGGTAATGGGGATGTAGTCTATCGTAAATGCGTTGTACTGCGCAACGAGTTTACTGAGTGTGGCTGTGCATCCAATTAGCAAGAGTTCTGTTTTCTCGCTATTTAGGCACAGCCAGTTTTCAGCCATCCAGGACTGGATTGTGGAATAGATGTGATTGAGAGTATTCGTGTCTGTAGGGTAGTCACCAGTCAGAGGGATGAGCACCTGTGTGTCATCAGCATAGTTAGTATATGAGATGCCCATGGCGTCAAGAAGTTGGAAAAGTGGCCTAGTGAAGAGGTTGTAGAGAGCTGGTGATATGCATGACCCTTGAGGGACATCACATTTGATAGGGCTGGGGGCAGCACTCGAGGAGTCAGAGAACACCTTCATCACTCTCTCTTTGAGGAAGGACGAAATCCATTTGCAAGCTTTCGGGGAGAAGTTGGTAGTGGAGGACAGATGATGACATAGGGTATTGTGGTCTACCAAATCGAATGCAGCAGACAGGTCTAGCAGGAGAAGGAGAGCAGGCCTGCCGGCATCTCTTAGGTCATCAATTTGATTTTTGAGATCCAGTAGGGCGATCTCTGTGCCGTGGCCTGAAGCCAGATTGGCGCAGCCTTAGGAGTTGGCTTTCTTCCAAGAATTTTTGAACTTGCAGGTAGGCTGCTTTATCAAGAATCTTTAGCAGGAAGGGGACAGTAGTGATCGGTCTGTAGTTCCCTGGAACCAATGGTTCAAGAGATGCTTTCTTTAGGAGTGGGCGGACCCAGGCTTCCTTCAGGGAGGTAGGTACCTGGGCTGAGCAGAAGGATGAGTGAATGAAGGCGGTAATGAAGGGAGCCAAGGAGTGGGCACATTCTTTAATGATGTGTGCTGGGCAAGCATCCCCTTTGCAGTTGGATGGTTTGATGGATTTGATAAGGTCAATAACTTCTGCTTCAGTCAGGTCAGAGAAGTCAAAAGTGGGTAGCTCCTCGGCTGCGGCGGGTGGAGGGGAAGGGGGCTGTGTTTCTAAGATGGATAGTAAGGCTTTTTGGTGCGCTAGAATTTTAGTGTGCAGCGTGTCAAGCTTATCTAGCATGGCAGTTTGAATAGTGTTGCACCAAGACTCATCCTTGATGATGGTGGATGGAGGGGTGGTAGGAGTCTCAAGTTCCCTGAAAATTGCGAAGATCTCTTTGGTCCCAGATTTGGCATTGTCGATCCTAGTGTTGAAGGATGCAGCTTTAGCCTGAGTGATGGCTGTTTTGTATTGCTTAGAGCAGTTTTTGAAAGCTATTTTGGTTGTTTCGTTAGGGTTTTTTCTCCAGGTTGCAAGCAGGCGCCTTTTAGAGGACCGTAATTCCATAAATTATTGGGTGAACCAGGCGTTGGAGTGCTTTGTTTTCTTCGCTTTCTTAAGTGTGAGCAGTGCTTTGGTGTCTACAGCGCAGGTGATGACTTGCTTAAAGTCGTTAGGGAGGAGGTTTGGATCATTTGGGAACGGAGGCTGGAGGGAAGGAGCAAGGAGTTGAGGAAGGAAGTTTTCACTAGTGAGTTTGCGCAAGCTTCTAGAGAGGGCTGCTGGCAGTGTTAGGTTGGGTCTAGTGGGTCCCGTAGTGGTGGCAATGTTGAGTTTGATGCAGAAATGATCCGACCAGGGGATGGGGAGATGTCAGGGATAAGGATGGGACAGTTATCATGCGCTATCCAATGAAGCGTACAGCCTTTTGTGTAGGTAGGCTCGGTGATGGTCTGGATAAACCCTAAGGTGGACAGGGCCTTTTGTATAGTAGAGGCTTGGGCATCGTTACTGTCATTGAGGCCAAGATTAAGGTCACCTAGTAGCACTATCTTGGAGTTTTTTTGATGTTGTTAGACAAAGCATGTATGAGAGCCTCTTGGAACTCAGAAAAGGGTCCAGGAGGGCGGTACACAAGATGGAAGGCTATGGTGGAAGTGGGCGAAGTCTGGAGTTTGATTAGAAGATATTCAGCGTTGGATCCTAAGTCACTTTGAATTCTTCTAATGTTAAGAGTGTCTCTGGCAATAATGGCAACACCTCCCCCTCTTTGGCCGACCCTATCCTGTCTAAAGATTGTGTAGCCGTTTGGGAAGGCCAGGGAGAAGGCACGGCCGGATGATTCCTGAAGCCAAGTTTCATAAATAAAGAGCAGATCTAAGTGGTCATTAGTAATCAGGTTGTGTACATCCAGGGTGTGGGCAGGGACCGACCTGGCGTTCACCAGGGCACATTTCAGGGCAGGTGTGTTGCTGCTGATCGAAGCTGGTGGGTTGGTGAGCTTAATGGCAGTAGGTTCCTTTAGTGTGGTGAAGGGGGCAGTTGTCACACAGGCATGGCAATCAGCAATGGCACTGGAGCCAGTGCTAGCAATATCAATGGCAATCATGGGGCAGTGGGCACACAGATATGGCAATCGGCATTTTCACTGGTAATCATGGGGGCAGTGGGTACACAAGCATGGAAATCAACAGTAGCACTGGAGCCAGTGCCAGCAATATCAATGGCAATCATGGGGGCAGTGGGCACACAGGCATGGCAATCAGCATTTTCACTGTTAATCATGGGGGCAGTGGGTACAAAAGCATAGCAATCAACAGTGGCACCGGAGCCAGTGCTATCAATATCAATGGCAATCATGGGGGCAGTGGTCACACAGGCATGGCAATCAACAGTGGCACTGGAGCCAGTGCTAGCAATATCAATGGCAATCATGGGAGCAGTGGGCACACAGGCATGGCAATCGGCATTTTCAATGGTAATCATGGGGGCAGTGGGTACACAACCATGGCAATCAACAGTAGCACTGGGACCAGTGCCAGCAATATCAATGGCAACCATGGGGGCAGTGGGCACACAGGCATGGCAATCAGCATTTTCACTGGTAATCATGGGGGCAGTGGGTACACAAGCATGGCAATCAACAGTGGCACTGGAGCCAGTGCTAGCAATATCAGTGGCAGTCATGGGGGCAGTAGGCACACAGGCATGGCAATCAACAGTGGCACTGGAGCCAGTGCTAGCAATATCAATGGCAATCATGGGGCAAGTGGGCACACAGACATGGCAATCAGCATTTTCACTGGTAATCATGGGGGCAGTGGGTACACAAGCATGGCAATCGACAGTGGCACTGGAGCCAGTGCTAGCAATATCAATGGTAATCATGGGGGCAGTGGGCACACAGGCATGGCAATCGGCATTTTCACTGGTAATCATGGGGGCAGTGGGTACACAGGCATGGCAATCTGCATAGTCATTAGTGTTACAATTGCGGGCGGGTGATTTGGCTGGCAGCCGTGTCGCTGTGTCTCTGGTGAAGGCGAGTTGCTTGTGTGCTCTTAGGGAGGCGCTCCTGATGTGGGGATTATGCTGAGCAGGCGTGCTGGGGAGAGCGGGGCTCCGTTATGGGCTGGCGCTTTACTTTGAGAGCGGAGGCTAGGTAAGTGGAGCGCAGGGTTAGATAAGGCACTGCATTCCCTCGAACGCACTCTTATGCGGGCGTTGCAGATGGTGATGGAGGGCGGGGATTTAGGAGTGCGCTCCGACGTGAAGCGTGATCCGAGTCGGTAGTTTATGAGGGCTAGTGCGCAACATGAAAGTGCAGCATGTGCATAAGGGGGTGCATGTCCCTTACCTTCAGGTGCCCAACGGGGCCTGGCAGACGGCAGCTCCGAGCAACAGAGCTGCAGAGAGGGAGCTTGGCCTTCCCTCCAGGCCTTCGCGCCACGGCTTCGCCTGCCGGCGCACCTCCCCTCCATTTAAAGCAGGAGGGGAGGGCCGGACAGGGTGTAGGAGCCAATCTGGGCTCTGGTAATGCCTGGTCACCGGGGCAACCGTGGCAGAGGCCATCTTATGCTTCATTCTTGCCGCATGGGTCTCGCGGGTGGCGGGAGATGATTTCGAACACTCCGGTGTTTCTCTGCATACTTATAACAGCTGAAGCAGATAACAGCTGATCCTCCGCTCGCAGCAGAGCTGCAAAGAGGGAGCCTGGCCTTTCCTCCAGGCCTTCGCTCCACGGCTTCACCTGCCGGCACACCTCCCCTCCATTTAAATCAGGTGGGGAGGGACGGACAGGGTGTAGAAGCCAATCCGCGCTCTGTTGATGCCTGGTCACCGGGGCAACCGTGGAGGCGGCCATCTTATGCTTCCTTCTTGCCGGGTGCGTCTCGTTGATGGCGGGAGATGATTTCGAACACTCCGGTGTTCTCTGCATACTTATAACAGCTGAAGCAGATAACAGCTTGATATATTGATGCACCATGTCTCATTTTTTAATAGTAGATCTTTATTTGGACCTTTCAGCTGTTCCTGTTTCTTTAGGATTTTGAATAGCTCCTTGCTATCCGAGGTTGCGTTTATAATTCTAGCATTAAGAAATTCCTTCTTCGCTGAAAGAAGCACTATTTTACAAGTCCTAGCTGCTTTTTTGTATGTCTTCAGGCTGGTCGAGTCGCTGCTCTTTCTCCACGCGTAGAAGTATTTAATTCTTTTGCCTTTAAGTTCCATCAGGTTAGTATTAAACCAGGTGTTATATCTAAGTTTCTCATTACTGCGTTTTTCCTTCAGTGGTGCTAATTCCTCCGTAATGTCGCTAAAGGATTCTACAAGAGTATTAGTGATGTTGTGGAGCCTTCCTGAGTTAAGAATCTCTGAAGTAAGGGTCGAGGTTGATGGTTTTAGATTCTCTAGTGTTAATTTATCCTGGTTTCTGACTGGTCTCGATACCTTGGAGTCATCTGATTTCGTACTAAAGCAATCAATGCAGGTCTGGAAGTAGATGCACAAGTGGTCCGACCAGGGGCAAGTTATAATTTTAATATCCGATAAATTCAAATTATGGGAGGCGACCCAATCTAACGTCTGCCCCTTTATATGGGTGGGATCTCTGATAAATTGTAGAAAGCCTAAGGATTCTAATGCAGTCTCCAAAAACTCTGCCGTAACATGCAAATCGCTACCCAGCCAAAAGTTAAAATCACCTAGTACGATCATTTTTGTGTGAAAAGGAAAAGAATGCAGGACTCAGCACCATCAAGAGGTGTGTATGTTTAATAGTATTGCATATTCACACACTGAATGCGAAGCGCTGAGTCCTGCATTCTTTTCTTTTTCACACTGTTTATGGTGACGGTTAGGCTTTTTTTACCGTCTGGATACAGTGACCCGTGACATCCCTGAACGTACTTTATCCAAGGGATTGAAAGGCCCTTCAGAGCAACTCACATTAAAGCCACTTTTTTCAGTAGAGTCATTTTTGTGTTAGGTTTCAGTAAAGATAGGAGATAATTACTCAGTTGGGCCGGAAAGTTGGGTGCCGTAACAGGTGCTCTATATAATAGTAGAATATTAAGGGTGGATTCAGCACTAATGTCTATTTTTCCTAACATCAATTCTGTCCCCGGAATATCTTCTACCTTAATGTCCCAAATGTTTATATCAGATTTGAAAATAAAAGGTACTCCTCCCCCTTTGCTTTCTAGTCTGTCCTGCCACAGCATGCAATAACCTTCTGGTATAGCCAAGGCTAAAGATGGAACGGTAGCTTCATAGTTCCAGGTTTCAGTAAGAGCGCATATATCTATATTGTGCTCTTCAATGTACGTAGTGACTTCGGTAGCATGCTTGATGAGTGATCTAGTGTTTAATAGGATCAATTTCAGTATGCAGGATGGGAGTGCAGATAGACCCTCCTTGCCATTTACACTGCAGGATTGTTTAGGCAGCACCTTTGGCATTTTCTTTATTCTGTCATTGTGTCTAGAAGCGTATGAAGGTTTTACTACTGTGTGATTTTCCCCCACCATGGGGCTAGCATGGGATGTCCGGCTCGGTTCCTACCTCCCAACTTTTCCTCCCTGTGGGCCTTGATAGCAACCTCACAAGGAGACGGGGGTCGGCCTGTGCTGGACCGCCTGGGTAATGCTAACGCTGCTATCACCCAAAGTTCTGGGTGATTTCTGGGTGAGTCACACACCATTTTTAAATTAGCAGAAGGGGAAGTTTTCTCTAGCGGCCTTGATGGCATTGAGAACCTCTATAATGGCCATAATATTTTTAAATACCTATATGAGAATCCCGCAATGGATCGGCTTACCTCCTTCCTCCCTTCACGAACCGCCACAAACCATCCCAGACACGATGTCCGTTGATGTCCGTTGTAAATCCCTGTTTTAGATAATTGATATTAAAACTGAAAACACTTTGCCACCTTCCTGAGTTGGTTGCGTGCTGCCAAAAGAGCTCTAACACTGCAGATGGTTCAAAAGGATTGAAACTAGTTTGTCACCAGTCTTTTGGACGATCGAGCATCCTTCACCATCTAGCCGGAAGATCGCAGGGTTTCCCGTGGAGAGCGGCCGAATATAAATCTTGCAAGAAAAACCAAGATGGTGGGCAGGTCCCCCTTTGACGACATCCCTCCCCCATTTCCAAAGGCGCTCTGTGGACGGAAGGCGAAGTGGTTGGTTGGAGGAGGAGACATATCGAAGGCCTTGTGTCAATAACGAAATGGTGAGTAGACTAAGGGAATGGAAAACTAAGGGGATAGGTTTGTGATCATTTTAAGTAACAGGAAATATTGTGTGAAGAGATAGTAGTTCATAGAAGCCTGACTCAAAGGAGTCCAGAAGAAAGTGTCTCACACTCCAACGGGAGTAAAATAGGCCATGTGCGAACAGGTTCGCATAAGGAGACATTTTAAACCCTGTGACAGGGTATTTAAATAGAGCTGAGGAGAAAAAAGGTGATCACAGGATGTTTTTATTAAATGTGAAAAGTCGACTAGTTTGTCTGTTTGTTTGTTGAGAAGAAATAATGAAGAAGTGGTAGAAGCTGTGAAGTCATTGGAAGAAGAATTGTTGAGAAGTTATAGTAACTACCCTAGTGAAGTGGTTGGTACCAATGCAAAGGTAGACAGAGGTGATTGAGAAAGTAGAGGCTTGAGCGGTAATTGTGGGGGCGCATGCATATTTGTTGTTTTAAAAGTATTGACAAAGTGGTGGAAGTATTTTTATAAAATCTGGTAAGTATTGACAGTTAATGGAGACTTGTCATCATGGGAGGCACTCCACTTATGTATTTATGCAAGACAGTGGGCCTCATTACACGGTAGGCGGTAGGGACATACCGTTACCGGTAAGGGAATACCGGTATCGGTAAATCCCCTCCCCAATCACGACCCGGACATACCGCTATTAGCGGCACCGCAAAGTACGGTGGCACTATTAGCGGCAAGCCCGTGAGCGCGCGGCCCCTCAGACCGGAAATAGCGGCATAGCGCTAATATCACGGCATCACGAGCCATGCGTACATGGCAATACCGGCATGTAGTAGACCCAAAGAACCCTTACCGGCAAGGCGCTAATACCGGCATCGCGAACCACACGTTAAAAGAGCACAGCAGAGTTCCCACCTGCCACAGGTGGACAAAATCAGCACAGGTGGAGGCAATGGAGACTGGCAGCACAAAAGAGCACACCACACCCCTCCCCACACCCATTCCCACACCAAGATGGATGCAATACTAGCAGCATTACATGGGCTAGAGGACATGATTGCTGTGCAGCAGCTACAACAACAGGCAGCACAGAGGAGACGCAGGAGGAGGAGGAGGAGGGCAAGACAGGCGCAGCAAGCACCACCAGTGCACCTAGTGATACCACAGAGGCAGCCACCAATTCCCAGGATCAGAGCCAGTCCAGTCAACCTAACCCCTGAGCAGATACACACCCTGTACCGTCTGGACTGGGATACCATCACCACCATAGTAGACATGATATACAACGACATTGTGAGTCTCATTGACATCCGTACTGCCATCCCCCCTCTACTGAAGGTAGTAACAGTGCTCCACTTCTTGGCCACAGGCACCTACCAGCATACGGTAGGTCAGATGCATGGCATATCACAACCAGTATTCTCACGCACACTGAACCAGGTGCTCGATGCCCTCCTGCAGCACACAAGTCAACACATATACATGCCACGGACTGCCCAGGAGATCTCCAACACCAAAGTTGGCTTCCATTCACTGGCAGGCATCCCAAGTTGCATCGGGGCCATCGACTGTACCCATGTAGAACTGCTGGTCCCACATGCCAATGAGGTAGTGTACCGTAACAGAAAGCAATACCACTCCATCAACGTCCAAATGGTATGTGACTCCAATAAGATCATCACACATTGCTGTGCCCGATATCCTGGTTCAACCCATGATGCAATGGTCCTGCGGAACTCGACAATACCACGATACATGGAGCGACATGCTGGACAACGTTCGTGGCTACTTGGTGAGTAGCAGGCCGACCACATGTCAGTGTGATGTGGATTGTGAGTGGGGGGGGGGGAGATGCATACTCCAACTGGCCGTGAATGGGGGGGGGGGGATGCATACTCCACCTGGGCGTGAACTTGTGTCATGAGAAGAATGGACATACATATTTGCATCACTGTACAGTGAGGCAGCCCACAATGGACCAGAGACAAAACCACATGCCGGAAGTGAGTGCCACGGCAAACATATCAATCCATTACGCCAAACAGGCCATTCCAAACAACATGCACACCGCACAACACACCATTCCCCCATTACACAAATCAGCAACATGCATATCAAAATCACAACTGAAATGTACGCTGAACAACATCAGAAATGGTCCGCGCACATGAGTGCATACAAATGGATCCCCTGTAGCCATTGTGGTGAGGCACACCCGTACCCCACCACAGAATTGCCATCAAACAGCATGGGGACATCAACTAAGGAATGGCAGTGTACTAGCAGTGTGGCACTAACATTGCCAGGGCCAGGAAACACAAATCACTTAAACTCTGGCGGGACATGGCAATCCCTGCTGTATGCATGCATGGTGCATGTCCACTTGCAAGGACCACCTCACCTTCCCACATTGCAGTTACCCTGATTGCCATGCGTGCTTGGATCAGTGGATGTCGTTGAATATGCAATGTTTGGTTGTGTGATATGTGCACGCTCCACATTATGTAGACACTTACACATACCCATTGTTGCACCCATGCAGGTGATGCAGGTTATCCCCTGAAGAGGTGGCTCCTTACCCCTGTGCGGAACCCACAGAACAGGCACGAAGAGGACTACAATCATGCACACACCCGTACCCGCGTGGTGATCGAGCAGACATTCGGCCTATTGAAGGAACGCTTCCGGTGCCTCAGCAGGTCGGGCGGGGCACTCCTGTACGGGCATGAGAAGGTGGCCAAGATCACCATGGCATGTGTCATGCTTCACAATATGTGTATCAGACGGAATGTGCCAATGCCCCCTGACATAGAACTGCGACCACCGTCTGAGGATGATGACGGGGATGAGGATGGAGGAGAGGGGGCTGCAGGTCATGCAGGTGGCGATGCCCATGAGGGACGTGCTGTGCGGCAGCACCTGATAGACCATTGTTTCTGATGCACATGGATTAGGAGGGTGCAATTGGTGTTCAGCTCAGGGCACGGGGTGTATGGAGGACATAATCACAGTGCACCCTTCAACAATAAAACACACATACACAATTATCAATGTCCAGTCATGTGATCATCCATGCCATTACGTCTGTATTGAGCATTATGACATTCAAACGTGCATGTACCCTCCACCCCAACAACCCTCACCCCCCTCCCCCCACAACTCCCCCAAACACCCTCACCCCCCTCCCCCCACAACTCCACCGTACACCCTCACCCCCCTCCCCCCACAACTCCCCCAAACACCCTCACCCCCCTCCCCCCACAACTCCACCGTACACCCTCACCCCCCTCCCCCCACAACTCCCCCAAACACCCTCACCCCCCTCCCCCCACAACTCCACCGTACACCCTCACCCCCCTCCCCCCACAACTCCCCCAAACACCCTCACCCCCCTCCCCCCACAACTCCACCGTACACCCTCACCCCCCTCCCCCCACAACTCCACCGAACATGGTGTGCACATCAGTGCTGCATTAGTTCCCAAGTGTCAACAGGGACAGGCTGGCCCTACTTCCCTCCTCCACTACCACCATTGGGGGGTTGTGAGTCTGACCGCCGCAAGGACCGGCTGGACCTGCGCAGGATGGTTGTCTGGTCGGAGCTAGTAGACGAGGGCGTGGCTGGTTGATCTGCTCCCTGTGAGTGACGCATGCTCTCCATCGCCTCAGCAATGCGCGTTAGGACCTGCCTCACAGCGGACATCTCCTCACATAGGCGCGTCGTGTTGCTGTCCATGGCAGCTTTCATGTCCCTTGACAACACCCGGATCTCCTCCCTGGTCGAGGCAGCCTCGCTCACTTGCCGGGCAACCAGGGCATTGAGCTCCTCCTGGCGCTGGCGTATCAGGCTCATGGTGTCGTCTGCGGCCCTGCCCCTGTTACTCCTCGGCGCAGCTTGCTGCATGTGGCCGACATCAGGTGAGCTCGCCACGGGACTGAATGACCCATCCATTGCATCTCCGGCATGCACCTCATGGATGTTGCCATTGGATGTGTTGCATGGGCTGTGGAGTGGGGACAGCTGGGGGCTGGGTGTACGCTGCCCTTCCGGTGTCGGACATGGGTCGTCCACATCACTCATAGGTGCCGTGGCTGCTGCTTCCCCAACGGAGCTATTGGCTGCGGACGGCGTGCCTTCTGGCACTGGCTCCTGAGTGGTGGGGGTGGGTGGTGGGGGTGCTGCCACAGTGTCGGATGGCATTTCGACCCTTGGTGTGGTCGTTGCGTGGGTGGCTTTTGAACGCTGGGCCACTCCAGATATCCCAGTGCCCCTCGATGTACTGGGCCTGGTGCCTGCATCCTTTCCCTTGGCCTGCTTTTTGGGTGGTGGGGCCTGCGTTGCAGCGTCCAGCTCCTCACTGTCAGATTGTGACCCTGTGGGGGAGCAAGACAGGGATAACATCAGTGATGGGTCAACGTGCATCATGCATATGTTGTTGTTGCTGCAGTTCTTTGGATTTGGACATCTACTTTGGGCCTGCAGGTTGTTGGCCAGATGGGTGGGTCATCCGGACATGTGTCAGGGTGACACGTGTGTGAGGTGCTGCATGCATGTGGTTGTGTGGGGATGTGCAGGGCATATATGCAGGGTTGTGTACATGTGTGTGTGATGACCCCATCCATTAGCTGATTCCCAATTCACATTTAGGGGAGGGGCTCATGCTTGGCATTGCTGTGTCTTGCGTGGTCACTCACCTCCGTCTGACGTTGTTGCCACACCACACTCCATTCGGCCCACTCCCTCGATGGATTCTATGCCAATGGTGCTGGCACATGTCTCCTCCCACTCCTGCATCTTCATCGGGGATCCACCTCCGCCTCCTGTGCCCATGGCCAGATTCCTGTTGGCCGATAAAATGCTGCGTACACGGAGGCGCAGATCATCCCACCGCTTGCGCACGTCCTTTACGGTGCGGGGGGTGGAGCCCACCGCACTGACTTTCTGCGCCACCTCAGCCCAGATTTCCTTTTTTCTCAGGAGTGCCGGGCGCCGCATGTCGCTAGCGAACACTACGTCTGCATTTGCAGCCAGGGTGTCTGCCAGCATTTTCAATTCCTCGTTTGAGAAGCGTTCTTTGCGCTGGCGCGCATCGGCTTTCTTTAGGGCCTTGGGCATTGTTTGTTCTTCTGGGATGTGGTTTTGCCAGTCGTGGTGTTGCTGCAGGTCCTGAGTGCAGGGGATGGCAATGGATTGTGTTTTTAAAGATGGCCGCCGGGCTCTTTCCCGTTCCGGTGCGATGACGCTATTTCCGGTTCCGGTGTTTTACGGTGACCGCTAATAGCAGTGACCGCTAATAGCAGTGACCGCTAACAGCGGTGGCCGCTAATAGCGTGCAGCATGAGGGCGGAGGTGCTATCAGCACTTTGGTCGGAGCCGGTAAGGTGCTTTTCCGCCATGGCGGTGGGGTCATTTACCGTCATGGCCCTATGCGCGTGTCCGCTGGCTCGTAATGTAACGCTATTAGCGGTCTCCTACGATGGCGGACACGCTAATGGCGCCATGACGGTAAATCACATTTTTTAGCGCCTACCGTGTAATGAGGCCCAGTGCCAAAGCACTAGCCCAAAAGCATACAATACAGTGCGGAATGGGTGAAAGGCACAGCAGATAAGATGTTCATGGCATGGCCACAAGGGGGATCACTGTCAAAAGCGGTATTGCAACATATGACCACATACTTGCACGCTGCGTATACGGGGAAGAAATTGGAGAAAAGATTTGCTATTCTAGAGCCCTGTAAGTATGTACCAGGAAGAGAGGGAAGATCTGCCACCGAGGAGTGGAAGCTTAGTCAGCGAAAGGAGGAAGGTGTTGTGCCCTCAGCTCCCCTTACCTCGGCCAAAGTAAAAAATGATAGCATGGAAGAAGTAGGGTTGTATTATTTAAAGGAACTGAACGTGGTGCCAGGGTATACTAATCCAAAATATGAACTGCCCGCTCATAGCAGTGACGATAGTCCAGAGGAGAATAAGAGAAAAGAAGAGCTCTTTAAGATCATACAAGACAAAGAAGAGATGCATGTGCGGTGGAACGTATCGCCAGAGATAGAAAGGGAGATTAAGAGATGGAAAGGAGAGAAGGATAAAGCTGATGGGGTAGCACTCGTGCAGAATGAATGGATGGGTGGGTAGATATTACTCAAATTGGACAGGAAAAGTATTGAGGAAGTCAGGCAAAAGGAAGATAAGGATGAGCAAGATAGAAGGGACAAAGAAGCGATTGAAAGAGGAGGAGCATAAAAGAAAGCAGGGTGCAATGAGAGCAAATGTATTTGGAGGAGCAACAACAGAAAGAAGAAAGAGCAGAGGAGCAAAGAAAATATGACAATAGACAGAGAGCGATGGAAGACAGGGATAGAAGCGAAAGGAAGAGAGAGGAGGAGGAAGCATAAAAATTAAGGGAGAAAATAATACATAGACGAAGAGAGGGCAGGGGTAAGAAGGGGTGAACGAAGACAAGAGGAAGATAGAATTAGATGGGAGGCGAGAAAGCAAAGAGAATTAGATTAAGAAATAGAACAAAGAAGGAGGCAGTGGGGCCTTTACGCCAGTGTCATTTGTAAAGAACAAGTAGGGCCAATCCCAGCAATACAATGGGAGGGAGTAGGAGATTTCCTTCCGATAAAGAAAGCAACATCATGGGTATCTAGAGTAGTAATGGAAGAAGAAAGATTTGATAAGGTTAATCAACAGTTGAGATGAAATATCAAGTGTGAAACCTGAGGGAGAGATGATCGATCCCTAAGGCCTCGAGCGCAGAGGGAGGAGGGAAGCCTGTTCAGCCACGAGCATAGAGCATTGTCCTAAGCAAACTGAACCTGGACATGGGTGAAGGGGATGATACTCACACTTCTTGGGGACAAGAAATGGCAGATGAGGAAAGTGTATCCTTCCTGGGGGGTGAAGGAGGGAGCGTGTGTGCCCCTGAAGGAAGCCTGCAATTGCATAAAGCAGTAAGATGGTCAGATCTGGAACAACCTAAGGATAGAACTCCAGATCCTATACCATATCCAGAGCGTCCTCAAGGACGGCCGTATAGTGAAAATGGAGAATCGCCGCCATATGTGAGCAGGTTAAGATCGCTACCAGCAAGGAGACTGTCACCGACGATTGTCCCGGTTATGGATACGCTAACAATGGGTACTGACTGCAGGTTGGGGTTTACACAGTTTCCCTTATTGCAAAAAAGGGGGAACAAGACCACAGATGGACAAGGACAACTTAAGGTGCAAGCTCCCAAGTTTGACATTGGGTGCTGGGAAATGGATTTATGAATTAGAGAAAATGACAGGAGGAAATACATTGGCCATAGGGGACATAAAGGGTCTCCTGGCAGCGATTCTTGTGGAGAGAGATGATGACATATGGAGGAGAGCAGGGTATTCAGGTTTGACAGCACAAAACACAGCGCATGATGGAGCACTGTTTAATAATTGCAGAGCAGATGTTTGGAGGGCTCTCAGGGTGCAGTATCCTGACACATTAGGTATGGGTGCAATTATGACACTTAAGATGAAGGAAGATGAAGACCCTATTGCTTATATTCAGGATATTCAAGAGCGATGGCAACTAGAAACATGTGAGCTGTGGGAAGAAATTGTGGCATTATTATGCCACATTTTATGTCAGGGGTTTCCTGAGCCAGTGCAGAGGCAGATGAAGAAACACGTGGGAATGGGCTGAGATACAGCTGACAACAGTGCATCACTGTCAGCTATTACAGAAGAAAAACAATAATAAAGATGAGGCTAGTAAAATTGAGGAAGACAAATTAGTTCAGAAGAAATTGTCAAAATGTGCAATAGAAGCAGAGGTATTGACAAGTGGAGAAGGATTGGGAATGCAGCAAGCAGTGGGTGTATCGCAGGCGAATAATCAGCACCCGATGGACCAAGGAGGATATGGGTTCATGCCACAAGGCAGAGGTATAGGCTATAGAGGAGGAAGACATGAATTCCAAAATAATAAAGGTGGGTTTCAGAATGCACAGAATAAGAATCAAAACGCGCTATGGGATGATTTAATCAAGGAGGACTAGTCAGACGAGCATGCCCTGTATGTTGGACTTGTGGGACGACAGGGCATATTGCGAGCATATGTGGGAGCCAAGGGAACGTGCAGAATGGCCAATTACCAAGAAGGGGGACATCTTATCCTCCACCATATAGCACACAAACGAGGGAAGGGTTTGCCCAAGATCACACAGAGCTATCAGATACAAGTACCACTAATGCAACAGGCACAGCAACCAGACCACGTGCAGATGAATCCACCACAAGGGCAGTCACAACAAGCCCCCATGCAGACACAACAGTATGCAAACACGGGACAACTACTGACACCTAGAATAGGAGGTACCACTGTGGTAGGAGAAAATCCTTTCACAGGTACATGATATGCCTGTACCCACAATAGGACAGCTCACAGGGTGACTTGATGTGTTCAGTACTATCTGTAACACCAGACCCCCAAGAGGAACCAAGGGTCAATGTGACAATAGGAGGGAAATCTTTTTCTTTTCTAGTAGACACTGGGGCTATTTGTTCATGCATACGAGAGGGAAAATATCCAGTGTCGGGAATGGCCATGAATGCTGAGGGGTTCTCTGGATCTACGAGTCAAGTTACATTTACTGATGAATTACCAGTTCCCAAGGTGAGTGTGACATATCTGTTCCTTTGTTTTACTCACGACAGACACCCGTTAATATTTTGGGAAGAGATTTGATGACAAAACTTAAAATGATGATTTAATTCACTGACCAAGGGATAGTGTGTTCCAATCCAGGAATACACTACTTAAATGTGAGCAAATGTATACTTGCATTCATTGGGCAAGTGGCTCTGTGAGGTGTTCCAGTAGAGCCAGAGGTCTTCCTATATGGGATAAGAATTGTATTGACGTGGCTGTCAGGCTTAGTGGGAAAACTGTGAGAATACCTGACAAGTTTTTGTTTAGACTACAGATACCTATGGATGGAGAGGGGGGACAGACAATCCCTATAGAACTAGAAGCAGCCATAGTAAGAAGGGAAATGGTGATGCTCGAAGGAATGGATGATGAGGGTAGACCTTGGAGGACTATAATAGCTCTCAAAGAAGGGCACAGGTTGACTGACATTACTGATGATGACATGTTTAGAGAGGACCCAACAGATGATGAAGTAGTGTTATTTATGAGCATCACATACTGAATAAGAATACAGAAGAGGGAAATCCCACAGCGAATGGCAATAATGAGGCAGTGTACAGCATTTTTTGAGGAAGACATGGATAAGGTGCCAAGTGTCCTGTGGACTACATGCCCTTATGATGTGGGTCTGTTGAAATGGTTAGGGGAAGCTAAGATAAAGCTGAAGCCAGGCGCAATGTTACCTCAGGCAAGACAGCACCCTATGGCACAGTTTCAGAGGAGGAACCACAAAGACCGTAATGTCACAAAAGGTGGTTACTTATGTTTTGGTGTATAAGGTATGCCTGTACAATCACACTCTTCGTTTTTCTATTTCTCCTCTTTCACAGTCTCTATCACATTAGTATGCACGCTAAGATAGAAGCCCTCATGGTTCCTCCCACCACATTAACAGCTCTTGATTTAGTTACTTCCACCAGCATAGAAGTTCCCAAGGTTTTGCCTAGGGGAAGAACTGCTCTTGATGTGCTTCAAGTGAATTACACAAGTTATGCATATGGGAGAGATAAGAGAAGTGCAGAGGAAGATAATGAGGGGATAAATGGTTATCTAGACAATCCAGCACACGTGAGTAATACAATTTGGTATCAGCACATGACAAATGTGGGGGAAAGGACATCAAAGGAAAGTAGCTATGTCAGAGCTCTCATACCCTATGCCATGAATGTTGCATGAACTTTCATGTCCACAGAAATTCCAGAGCACAGCGCCAGGTGCCTTGTTAATCTTGCTCATGTATGACTCAAGGACAATTCCAAGGTAGTTGGGCTACTCTACAATTGAGATCGAAATGGTCAATTTCCTTTCAGGATGATTATATCAAGACATCACAAATGGAGAAAGAACCTGGATGGGAGAGCAAGATGCTTCGGTATTCTGCAGGTTGACAAGAAGAAATAGTCATAAAGGGCTTTGGGAACAAACTCAATTCTTGTTTTATGAACAAGTAAAGTCTAAGAAGGGATGGGAAGCAGGAATTATGTCCTGTGCAGCTCATCGATTGAAGACAGAATATGTGCAAGAAGTACACAGAGTAAATGATGGGTGTTTGAAGTCATGGGTGAAACATGCCAAACTGCTGACATGGGTGGAAAATGAATCTGGTCCAATGTTGGAGATTCCATCGGCGAATGCAACATTGTGTTTCTGAAGAGAATGAAGAATTTGTTTGGGAGATAACAGAGGCTGTAAAACTACAGTTGATGTCTCCAGAATGGGATCAGGGACAGCTGTTCTGATGGCTCGATATTGGGCTTGTTGGTCCAGAGCCTACATGAAGTTGCCCAAGGATTGGGGAGGAACGTGGTCCATGGTGCTCATCCATGTTCCAGCATTAGTGATTCCTCAGAGCAACCTGAATATTGGAAAACTTCCAAAAGTGGATGCCCATTTGAGGAAGAGAAGAGCGCTTGCATTTCTCAATCAAACCAGAAGAGAGAACTACTTCTCAGCAAAATCAATAAACGTCTTTGAAGCTGTTCCATATGAGCACAGGTTGTTTAGCTGTAACGCTCACGTGGTATCCACGGGGACATCACTCAGCCTGTTCTGACCTCTTATGACCTCGAACCCTTCCCTGGAGAGTATTCGACTGGATACTGGGCCTGAAACACAGGATTGGTAGAGTTTAACTCCCTATTGTCTCTGTGTGCTTGAACCCCTTCTTCCCCGGGGTCCAACGCTTCCCTTTGATACATAGCTCACCTTGCTTTCCATCCTGCCTTCAGTGCAGGGGCGCGTTGATTGATGCGGGCTCGTTGCTGCCTAGTCACTTCACTGGCAAGAGTCCGACAGGTAAGTATAATGAGTCTTTTGAACAGTTCTTTAACTTTGTTCCTTTCCTTCCTTAGATGATGGCCGGTGTCTGGGGATGGCGGCGTGCTGCTGAGATGAGTAGCGCTGAAGGTGAGTGAGAGCGCGATGCAGATGCACCCCTTTCCTATTTGCATTGAACTGAGTTCTTTTTCTGTGTCTTTTAGGTGCTGCAACGTTTTCAGCATGGATGCCAGTTATGAAGAACAAATGTGGTGGGTAAGCGCGGTATCCACGCTAACCTGGAGTGTCCTTTCCCTCTTGCAGATGGATGAGAAGTTCCGGAGACAGAGTTTCCCCAGAGTGGCTGGAATTCAGGTAAGCGTTTGAAGCTCGTACAATATTTAAAAATAAGCAAAGATTTGCAGAATGCTTACTAATGCCTTTTTTCTGTTCTTTTCCCTTTTCCTTAGGAAACGGCCTGCCGGGATGGGAATGACACCGTCGGAGATGCCCGCAGAACAGAAGGAGCGATGACTGATGGGCAGAAGCACTGCAAGGTAAGGCTGTTCCTAACGGTGTTCTTGTTCTTGCAGGAGCTGAGCGCAGAAGAAAGATGCAGGCCTACTGGAGACCGATCCGAACATGGTGAGTGTCACGCTGCAGGTGCAGAAAACGCAAAGCATGTTTCTCAGCCTGGGTGTGGCTTAAATAGTCTCTGGGTATCCCAGGTGCCTCTGGGCTGAACCACACCCAAAAGACTAGACCGCACATGCAGTTCTGGGAACCGAAATATGTGAGGGAATCCATCTTGTCCCCATCAATGCACTACAAGTCCAATCCCCAATGTTATCCTATGGGAGTGAGTGAGTCTGGTGCCACAAGCGCCAAGTCTGACTCCAAGTGGGTCTTTGGAGGGATGGAGTGGCCTTTGAGGGCCATGTAGGTGATTGTGGCCTGGCTCCAGCCTGACATCTTGGAGGGCTGGGGACATGAGGGGCAGGAATCATGACATTAGCCAGACTGCTTTGATATTTACAACTATCTTCATGCCTGAGATCCAGATGATGGCCAATGCCAAATGGTTACAAAATACCAGATGGGAGCTTCTGCAGACAATTAACAACACCATAAAGGGATTCAATGCTATCAAGGAAGAGCTGAGGGCCATACGACTGATGACCCTGCAGAACAGATATGTCCTTGACATGATCACTGCGATGGAAGGAGGAGTTTGCGCAAAAATCAGGCCATCATGTTGCGCATTCACACCTTCTCATGATGATGAGAATGGGACTTTGACAGAGGCCATAACGTTTCTAACGAACCTGTATACCAACATGGAAGACGAGACAGAGGACATTATAGATGACAGATGTTTTGTGTCTATATTCACATGGATTCCACAGTGGATGGCAAACATCTTCAAGTTCCTTGGAGCACTATTGATCATGGTGATGTTCGGATTCTGTATAATCAAGATAATAATCGGCCAGTGTCAGAAGACAGCAAAGAAAGCAGTAGGAATGAAGATCATGATTGATGTTGAATCAGGGTTTCGACAAAAAGAGTTGACTGATGAAGATGTCAGGAAATACATAGAGGCCAGCATTGTAGCACCTGAAGGAACTAAGTTCCTGTATCCGAAGAATCACAAGAAGTATGTGGGATGATGGTTCCATTGTAATCCGAATGGACAGTACAGCCATGTGACTTGGAGTGTGGATGAGCATGTCAAATCAACAGGTTCCCTGAAGAGAGTGATGAAGATCTGGACCCCGAAGAAATACTCCTATTGTAACGCTCACCTGATTCCCACGGAGGCGCGGGTCTTGGCAGGAAGGTGTCTGTGACTCGAAAAGTGATGTGCAGGACTCGATTGGCTTCTGGGGTTGAACCTCTTCACACTGTGTGTCGAACTCGAAGGGTGAGGTTTCTGCAGGTGAAAGAATATGGGGATTAAAGGTCTGGGTTGTTGAATGTCCCTATCTCTCTCTCTCTCTCTTCCCAGCTTGTCTGTAGAGCCCCCCTCCCAGGTCAACGTGCTCACCTTAGATAGGTGAATGCTGGGCTCTCCATCTGCGTCTAGTGCAGGGTGCCGTTGCCAGTTCCTTTACTGGTGAAACATTGACCTCTTGACTTCAGAGGATGGTTACCGTCGTTGTCTGCACGAGCGGTAAGTTTCTGGACACCTTTTGTCTTTATAGTCTTTAAATGCGTGGCACGTTCATTTTGAAGACTCTGTATAATGCTTTTCCCTTATGTATTGCAGGACTCTTGAGATGGAAGATGGAGTGAAGCGCCTGGAAATTCGTAAGTATGGCAAGCACTCTAACTGTCTCTTTCCTTGCAGCTTAGTTCTTGTTAAAGAGACGCCGGAGTATTCGCAGGCGTTTGATTGCGACGAGCGTGATGGGCGTGAGTAAATACCTGCTTAATGTCTTTTTCTTTGTCTTTACAGGCGACGATGCAGAATGGCAGAAGGGGAAGTTTTCTCTAGTGGCCTTGATGGCATTGAGCACCTCTATAAGAAGAAATCCGGGATTCACAGCGTGCCGGTAAGTGTAACAATGCTTTTGTCTTTGCAGGCGACGATGCAGCGTGAAGAATGTGGAATGCACAGCGTGCCGGTAAGTATAACAATGCTGTTGTCTTTGCAGGCGAAGGTGCAGCGTTAGACACGGCCGCTGCCGATGGATCAGGTGAGTAAGCACTGCGTGTAAAGTTCGTCTTGCTAACCTGTTGTTTCTTGTCTTTTGCAGGTGCTGATGTTGACTGGGTACAGGAATGGTAAGTATAATTCTTGCAGTTTCAGGATCAAAAGAAGAAAGGCTGGAACAGACTCGGTGAGCGTTCTGCTGCAGATGCAGAATAACGCGAAGCACATTTCATCTATCGGGTGTGGTTTAAATAGCCTTGGAGTGATGAGGCGTCTTCTTCCACGGCCCCGCCTAGGTAAGAAAAGAGTTCCAGTTTCCAGAAGAGTTCCAGTGCTGTATCCAGGGAGTGGAGCTGCCCCACCCAGGTAAGAAAGTAGTTCCTGTTTCACAGAGGGCTTCTAAGTGGCTGGTAAGTAAGCAGCATGGTCTGCTGCAGGTAAGTCCACCCAAGCACTTTCACACCAATTATGAGCCCGGCGCTTCCAGTGCCGGGACCTATGGTTTTGATGAGCCTGGTGCCACCGGCGCCAGGACAGGGTCCAAAAGGTCCCAGTAGGTACCGGCTGGTGCCTAGGATTAGGGTTAGGGGCCTGCTTCCAAGGACGTTGGGCTGGTCCTGGCTCCTTGGAAACAGTGATCATGACAGCACCCCCCCTCAAGGCCCCTCCTAAGCGTGTATTCTCCGGGGGTTTTGGCTTGTTGGGGTGGTTCAGATGGAATTTCTTGACCAGACGAGGTGCGTGGACATATTCTGAGGGTTCCCAAGACCTCTCCTGAGGGCCGTATCCCTTCCAATCAACCAGATAATATAACTTAGATTTGGAGATTTTGGAGTCTAGGATGTTCTTCACTTCGAATTCAAGTTTTCCATCTACTAAAACCGGTTCTGGAAGTTCAGTCAATCGGGTTTCTGGTTGTACTGGTTTTAATAAGGAGACATGGAATACTGGATGTATTTTCATATGCGTAGGTAATTCCAATTTGACAGCCACCGGATTAATTATGGCAGATATGAGATAGGGTCCAAGGTATCTCGGGATGAAGGTGCAGGGTCCTTTTAAAGGCAGGTGCTTAGTGGATAACCAGACCTGATCTCCTACAGCATAGTGAGGGGCCTCTTTACGGTGCCGATCTGCTGCCTTTTTGAATTGAGCTTTAGCTCTTTGCAGATGGGCAGTGGCTTCCTTAAAAGCACAGGTGATCTCCGAGTGCAAGTGATCCACAGCAGGTGCTTCAAATTCTTGGGGAGGATCCAGGTTGGAGGTTCTAGGATGGTGTCCGTATAATAGGAAAAAAGGAGTCTTCCCAGTTCAAGAATGAGTCGAATTGTCGTAAGCGTATTCAGCGATCCAAAGAATATCCTTCCAGGGGTTTTCTGTTTGTTGGAGTATGCAACGTAGATATTGTTCTAGTGTCTGATTTGTCCTTTCGGTTTGTCCGTCAGTTTGGGGATGGTGACTGGTCGAAAGTCTTACATCAACTTGGGCTAGACGACAGCAACTGCGCCAGAAGTGGGAGATGAATTGACTTCCCCTATCGGAGACTAAAACCGAGGGAAAACCGTGTAAGCGAACGATGTTTGCCAAGAATTCTCGGGCCAATACTGAGGCTGAAGGTAGACCCTTCAGGGGTATGAAGTGAGCCATCTTGGAGAATAGATCCACGACTACTAAGATGGTAGTATACCCCAAGCATGGAGGTAAGTCCGTGATAAAATCCATGGACAGGGTATGCCATGGACAGGGAGGGATGTCAAGTGGCTGTAATAGGCCGGCTGGTTTCTGCTTCTGACTTTTATTCTGGGCACACACACCGCAGGAGATTACAAAGTCTCTAATATCCTTTTTCCACGATGGCCACCAGAAATGTCTTTTAATCTTTTCCATGGTTTTGGTAATGCCAGGGTGCCCCTCCATTAGAGAATCGTGATAACAGGAGATTACTTGTTTTTGTATTTTCTCACAGGGCAAGTGCAATCGTCCTCGGAAATATGGTAGGTCTTGATCCACTGAGAATTCTTTTCCCTTTAATTGCCAGTCCTGCAAATCAGGCGGAGTTAGGAGTGATTTAACCGTGGTCTTGATGTCTTCAAAAGATTGAGTGGTGACCAAACCCAAAATCCTTTGTTCTGGTATTATGGGTATTGGATCTGGATTGGTCAAATGTTCATCTACTCCCATCCGGGAGAGGGCATCTGCTTTTCCGTTCTTACTGCCTGGACGATAAGTAATTATAAAGTCAAATTCAGCCAGAAACAGAGCCCAGCAAAGCTGTCTGGAAGACTGAGCTTTGGCCGTCCTTAGATATTGTAAATTGCGGTGGTCAGTCATTACGGTGACTGTGTATCTGGCTCCTAAAAGATAATGCCGCCATGCTTTAAAGGCCGATCTGATAGCTAAAAGTTCCTTGTCGGTAATTGAATAGTTGATCTCGGGAGCCGAAAACTTACGGGACCAAAAGGCTATAGGGTGTAACTGATGTGTGACCGGATCTCTTTGTGATAAAACTGCCCCCATAGCGAGACTAGAAGCATCAGTTTCCATGATGTAGGGGAGTTCTGGGCGAGGGTGTTTTAGAACAGGTGCAGAAATGAATTTAGCTTTTAAGTCCTGAAAAGCTTGTTCTGCTTCAGAAGACCACTCAAAAAGTTTGTTCTTTTTTAAAAGAGCGGTGATGGGCTGGACTATCCGAGAAAATTCAGGAATAAATCTGCGGTAAAAGTTAGCGAAGCCTAACATGCTTTGAACTCCTTTTACTGAGGTTGGTGATGGCGACTTGATGATTGCATCAACTTTCTTTGAATCCATATGGACTCCGTTGGGTGACAATATGAATCCCAGGAACTCGACTTCTGTTACGTTGAAAACGCATTTTTCAAGCTTAGCAAAAAGATTATGTTGACGCAATCTCTCGAGAACCTCTTTAACGTGTCTCTGGTGTTCCTTTTCGGATGATGAATAGACGAGGATGTCATCAATATAGACAACAACACACACGTCTATGAGTTCTCTAAGGACATCGTTCATAAAATATTGGAACGCGGCAGGAGCGTTACAAAGTCCAAAGGGCATCACTTGATATTCGAATAGCCCGTACTTGGTGCGGAAGGCCGTTTTCCATTCATCGCCCTCTTTTATCCGTACCAAGTAGTAGGCTCCTCTGAGATCCAATTTTGTATATATGCATGCGTCTTTGACTTGGTCCAGGAGTTCAGGGATCAAAGGCAACGGGTATCTGTTTTTAACGGTGATCTGATTCAGGGCGCGATAATCTATGCAAGTCCTAAGGTCTCCTTCCTTTTTCGGAACGAAGAACAAAGCCGATGAAGCTGGAGATTTTGAAGGACGGATAAACCCGTTAGCTAGGTATTGATCCAAATATTGTCTGGGGTGAAGATTCTCTGGCTCGGTGAGGGCATAAATCCTGCTGCAAGGAGGAGTTGTTCCGGGTATCAAATCTATTTGACAGTCGTAAGACCTATGAGGAGGCAGGGTGTTCGCTTGATCCTCCCGGAAAACGTCTTGGAATTCCTGGTATTCGGGAGGTAATTTAGGAACCTCCTCAGAAGAGATTGCCGCCAGTGAAACATCAGGCCTAGGATAACAAGTGGTAAAACAGTCTGGAAACTGAACCGTCTTTGCTCGCCAATCGATCTGAGGATTGTGTTTCTCTAACCAAGGGATTCCCAGAATGATCTGGAACTGAGGAGCCTTGATCACATCAAACACAATTCTCTCCCGGTGTCCATCTTGACTCACTAGCGTCACTTCTTTGGTGGCATGCGTTACTGGTCCGGAGGCTATCTCCGTGCCATCCACAGTAGTAATGACGTCTTTTACAGCCTTAGGGACAAGGGGTAGATTCATCCTTGATACCATTTCACGGTCCACATAATTACCGATTGCTCCACTATCGATGTAAGCTTCAATTGCATGCAAACGATCTGGACGGTCAGGACTAATGAGGACCATGGGTACCACGAAATGCAAGGTCACGGGACAGATCTTAACGCTCGGCAAGAGGACCTCTACTCTTGTCGGGCTAGGTCGTTTCCCTGCTCAGAATTTGTGGTACAGGTATCCGCGGCTCCTACAGCCTTCTTAGCTGGTTTCACTGGACAGTCCCGAAGAAAGTGTCCTGGGTTTCCGCAATAGAGGCATAGTTGCAGCTGCCTTCTTCTTTCCCACTCTTTCTGGGTTAAAGGTCCTTTCATGCCCCCTATTTGCATGGGTTCCACCGTATCAGCTCCCCTAGTAGAGGTTGGTGGTTTAGAAAACACTCGGGTATCAAATTTGGAACAATCTGCCTTCCTGTTCTGTAGTCTGTGGTCCAATTGGACAACTAAGTCAATATAGTCTGAGCAATCTTGTGGAGGATTCACAACTTGAGCTAACACATCCTTGAGCTCTCCACGCAGGCCTCTGTAGAAAAGCGGTATTCTCTTATCCTCGGGCCATTGAGTTTCCACTATAAGTCTGTTGAATGAGGCTTTATAAGTCAAGAGGTCTTGATTACCTTGTCGTAATGAAAGAAGTTCATTGTCCAAGCCTGCCCTTGTGCATGTCTTGCAAACAGTTTCTCCATGCTGGACTGGAAGGCGTGAAAATCATGTAAAACCGGATCATCCTGGGTGACTAAAGGGATCGACCAATCTGTGGCGCTGCCACTGAGATAAGACAGCACGAAAGCCACCTTGGTCTGGTCTGTTGGGAAAGCAGCTGGTCGACATAAGAAGTGTAAGCGGCACTGGTTGATGAACACCGCGAATTTCTTTGGATCACCAGAAAAGCGTTCGGGCGGAGCCAAGGGCACATTACCGGGCAGATTGATTTGCACTGGATATAAAGATGATGCAGAAGGATAACTTCCTCCTGGAGCGGGCAAAGGTGTGTGTCCTGCCTGTGTTTGTAGCAACTGCCTAGCGAGGTCCTCAGTCCGCTCCTTGGAAATTATCAGTTCTCTTCTTAGAGAGTTTGTTTCCTGACGAGCTGCATGTACTTCAGCTCTTAATTCCCCGAGCAACCGGGCTAGTTGATCAGTGTCTGAGGTTTCCATTGCGCCTGGGTAGGAGTTTTGTGGTGGGCTTCGCGTTCTGTAACGCTCACCTGATTCCCACAGAGGCGCGAGTCTTGGCAGGAAGGTGTCTGTGACTCGAAAAGTGATGTGCAGGACTCGATTGGCTTCTGGGGTCGAACCTCTTCGCACTGTGTGTCGAACTCGAAGGGTGAGGTTTCTGCAGGTGAAAGAATATGGGGATTAAAGGTCTGGGTTGTTGAATGTCCCTATCTCTCTCTCTCTCTTCCCAGCTTGTCTGTAGAGCCCCCCTCCCAGGCAACGTGCTCACCTTAGATAGGTGAATGCTGGGCTCTCCATCTGCGTCTAGTGCAGGGTGCCGTTGCCAGTTCCTTCACTGGTGAAACATTGACCTCTTGACTTCAGAGGATGGTTACCGTCTTTGTCTGCACAAGCGGTAAGTTTCTGGACACCTTTTGTCTTTATAGTCTTTAAATGCGTGGCACGTTAATTTTGAAGACTCTGTATAATGCTTTTCCCTTATGTATTGCAGGACTCTTGAGATGGAAGATGGAGTGAAGCGCCTGGAAATTCGTAAGTATGGCAAGCGCTCTAACTGTCTCTTTCCTTGCAGCTTAGTTTGTGTTAAAGAGACGCTGGAGTATTCGCAGGCGTTTGATTGCGACGAGCGTGATGGGCGTGAGTAAATACCTGCTTAATGTCTTTTTCTTTGTCTTTACAGGCGACGATGCAGAATGAAGAAATCCGGAATTCACAGCGTGCCGGTAAGTGTAACAATGCTTTTGTCTTTGCAGGCGACGATGCAGCATGAAGAATCCGGAATGCACAGCGTGCCGGTAAGTGCACGTGAGACACGGCCGCTGCCGATGGATCAGGTGAGTAAGCACTGCGTGTAAAGTTCGTCTTGCTAACCTGTTGTTTCTTGTCTTTTGCAGGTGCTGATGTTGACTGGGTACAGGAATGGTAAGTATAATTCTTGCAGGTTCAGGATCAAAAGAAGAAAGGCTGGAACAGACTCGGTGAGCGTTCTGCTGCAGATGCAGAATAACGCGAAGCACGTTTCATCTATCGGGTGTGGTTTAAATAGCCTTGGAGTGATGAGGCGTCTTCTTCCACGGCCCCGCCTAGGTAAGAAAAGAGTTCTAGTTTCCAGAAGAGTTCCAGTGCTGTATCCAGGGAGTGGAGCTGCCCCACCCAGGTAAGAAAGTAGTTCCTGTTTCACAGAGGGCTTCTAAGTGGCTGGTAAGTAAGCAGCATGGTCTGCTGCAGGTAAGTCCACCCAAGCACTTTCACACCAATTATGAGCCCGGCCCTTCCAGTGCAGGGACCTATGGTTTTGATGAGCCTGGTGCCACCGGCGCCAGGATAGGGTCCAAAAGGTCCCAGTAGGGACCGGCTGGTGCCTAGGATTAGGGTTAGGGGCCTGCTTCCAAGGACGTTGGGCTGGTTCTGGCTCCTTGGAAACAGTGATCATGACACCTATAAACGAATATATCAAGATGTGGAAACTGGTGAAGGTGTGGTCGATGGCTCAACAAGAGGTGGGAGTGTAGAGGAGTAGCCACATGCCTCTGCAGGAAGTCCAACCCCACTACTACCTATATGCTGGGAGCCTGAAATTGTGGCATGCTTGACACCAGCAGTTGTGACCATTCTGCGGTGAATATTCGAGAAAAGGTACCAATTGAGAATGCTGTACCAAATGTATTCCAGAAGAGAAAACAATCTAATGGAGGAGCTCCCCAAAGGGATATGAAAATGAGAGAAAGAGGAACTGGTGACGTCACAAGAGATGAGCATGCAACACTGAAGACGATGCATAGACCTTATAAAACCTGATGACGAAATAAAGAATTGAGTGAACATTCATATGCAAAATGAAGATTGCACGTGTGAAGAGCATTGCAGAAAATGCAACCAGTTCATTAACTTTACAGATGCAGTAACACAAGTAGATTATAGAAGCTGGCTATATGTAGTGACTAGACTGCAGCAGGAGCCACCATTGAATAGAAACTGGACATTGGTGTCACAAATATAGTAAGTTCAAACCCATGGAGAAAAAAGACCGAAAGCTGTATTGCAGCAAAGAATTAGCTGGGATTGTGGAAGTATCGAGAAGGGCTGTCTGGTCTGGTGTCAAGGATGAAGCAGCCAAGACTGGTAATCTTTTCTAGAAGGCAGTGACCATGAGATGCTGCATCATCCCTTGTTAAGGTGCAAAGAAAGAACACAATGAGTGCCAAGTTTTAATCATTCAAGACAATTAAATGCTGCAAAATGGGCTAAATGGTGGTCTGCTGTCACATGAACCAAGGATGCAAATCGAGTTGGGCATGCAGTTCCTGAACTATGATAGTGTTTGCTCACACTCCCTTTTATTCCCAGAGACGAGAATACACTGCAGGGCCAAGTTCAAATATAATCTTCATGGCAGAAGGCATGGGTGATGAGAGACGTTGGGCTAATTGGGTGGGAGGTATAGTCATGTCCATCTCCTGGCACCTGGGTACGAGCTTACGAGCTGCTAGTGAAACGAATGTTCCAGACTGGCATGAGTGTGCCAACCAATTGTAGAGTGCCATATAACGAAGGGCATTAAAGCTTGAGAGCCAATAATACGCTGTGCACTTAATAATGATGAAGAATGACTTGCACTAGAGGTGGGCATAAATTGTCCACCTGACAGTAGATGTCCAATCACAACCCAACCCCTTATAGAAAGTATACTCATATGTTCCCCTTAAAGGTATCACAAACCCTGTAGGTTTTTCTTAGTTTGCCACGTAGTATGATGTCACGAATGACACATTTTTGCTATAAAAGTGTAATTTTTTATGAAATGCTTCGAGAATGCAGTTGGTTCGATTATTTGGTGTTGGAGTTATTCTGCATCCCATCAAGTGCATGCATGCTGCCAAAATGACTCTAACGCACACGGAAATCAAATGTGGTGAAGAATGGCAAGCATGCATTTTTTGAAAGAGCACCGGCAGACCTTTTGGAGGGTAAGTGACTTCTGCAGGTTACAAAAGCGTACAGTTCCTAAAGCAGTAGGTTACATTTGGGAAATTAAAGGGTTGTGTAACAAAGTGCAGTAGGAAATGCATGAAAACGTATCAAAACCAAGAGAAAGCAACAAATGTCCTACCATCCCACATTTCCACAGGTGTCCCAATAAATAATGATACCTCAAATGTGTGGGTGCACATACCTGGGAGCAAAGGGAGAAGGCCAAACCACTGATACATTAAATGGCTGCGGAAGACTGGATTGGGCTGTGTGGACAACCCACAGAATTGGGCTTGGGCTGTCACAGCCACCAAGGAAAATGTGAAACCCCAGGCATTTCTGAAAGGAAGACACCCGTGGGAATGCATAGAGGTCTGACTTGCAAGAATTGCCTTAAAAATGTATTACCCACAAGCTCCTGCAAAGTTTGAAATTTATGAAAGAAACCTCAATTTTCTGAGATTTGACACGTGGAAACCACCAAAACACATCACCAACAACACATGTCCTACCTTCCCGCGTTCCCACACGTGTCTCAACAAAACTGGTACCTCACATGCCTGGGTGCACCTACCTCGGTGCAAAGGAAATGGTTGAACCACTCTTATCCCAAAGTGTTTTGGGAGGGCAGATTTTGCAGAAATGTGCTTTTGTGCACGACCTACAGATTTGGACCTGGGGTGTCGCAGCCACCAAGGAAAACAGGGAACCCCCAACCATTTCTGAAAAGAAGAAACCCGTGGGAATCCACAAAGGTCTGACTTGCGCAAATCGCCCTAGAATTTATAACCCACAAGCCCTGGCAAAGTTCAAATTGCAGACATTTGACACCTGGAAACCACTGAAACACGGCACCAACAACAAATGTCCTACCTTCACGCATTACCAGACGTGTCCCGCCAAAAACCGTACCTCACATGTATGGGTGTACCTACCTGGGCGCAAAGGGGAAAGGCTAAACCACTGGTATCTCATAGTGTTTCGGGACAGCAGATTTTGCAGGAATTTGCTATTGTGCACACCCTACAGATTTGGGCCTGGGGTGTCACAGTCACCAAGGAAAACAGTAAAGAAGTCACTTGTGGGAATCCACAGAGGTCTGACTTGCGCGAATCGCTCTAGAATTAATGACCCGAATTCCCAAATTTAGGGCAGTCCCAGGGAGCCCCGGCAGGGTCCCCCTCCATTGCAAGAGGTAAATTCTGTAACGCAGTCCTGCCAGAACTCCAGGATAGTCGGGTGATGTCGCTGGCCTTGGGTACCCCTGTCCCATGTGTGTCAGCCATCCCCAAGCACAGGGGCCATCCCATGGAACCCTTGCAGGGTCCCCATACATTCCCAGAGGGAAATTCTTCAATGCAGCCCAGCCAGAGCTCCAGGATGGTTGGTGCTGATGTCCCAGGCCTTGGCCCCCCGTCTCCCATGTGGGTCCTCTGTCTCCAAGCGAAGCCTGGAGCTCTGGCTGGGCTTCCTTACAGCTTTTCCCTCTGGGGAACAATGGGGACGCTGCCAGGGCTCCCCCGGTCTGCCGCTGGATTTGGGGACGGTCGACCCACATGGGAGACAGGTGCCCAAAGCTAGAGACATCACCTCTGATCATCCTGGAATTCCGGCTAGCCTGCGTTACAGATTTTCTGTTCCCTCTGGAAAAGGACGGGGACCCTTCAAGAGCTCCCTGGAACCACTGCTGGGTCTGGAGATGGTCAAACCACATGGGAGACAGCCTCCCAAGGCCAGGGATATGACTCACTAAAGTCGAAGCTCCTCACGTAACGAATCCTTTAAATGAAACAAAAAACATTAATTATCTGTGGTAAGGCCAGCAAAAACAAATCATAACTATCACGCTCCGATCACCAACCCCCCTTTCAAGCCATGCCTGGTGGTCTAGTGACCCTCACCCCCCCCAGTAACAAAAAATGTGCCACTTCCTAGGGGCAGATTGGCAGATTACACTTCCAATCTGCCCCCAGGGAGGTCTAAATGACATGCCTCATCCATTTAGGGCAGGGGGAGAGATCCTCCCCCTGCCCCTTTTACAAAAACCATCCCTGGTAGTCTAGTGACCCCCACCCCTCAGGAAATACACATTTGCCCCTTCCTTGGGGCAGATTGCTAAATTGCACTCTGCCCCTAAGGTGGGCTAAATGGCATGCCCCATCCAATTGTGGCAGGGGGAGAGGGCTACCCCCCTTTCATAAAAACCATCCCTGGTGGTCTAGTGACCCCCATCTCCAGTAAACACAAATGAACCCCTTCCTAGGGGCAGATTACTAGATTGTACTAGCAAAAATAAGATGCCCCCTATCCATACGAGGTGGGGGGAGAGGGCTACCCTCTTTCCATTTCAAAGTTCCCTGGTGCGCACTAACAGCAGTTCCAAAAAGAACGAGGTATCTCATCCTTGGCACTGCAAACTTAGTGCTGAGGATGAGATACCTTGTCCTTGGCACTTAAGGGGCATGTGTCATTTTCTCTATTACCACTGGGGACACTCTTGAGTTACTCTTCATGAAATCTTTTGGCTTACTGTCTTGTTGCACCTGGATAACAAAGGCTGGTTTTGCTCTTATAAAAAGTTCAATTAATCTGGGAGTATACTTGCTTGCTTCTTGGGAATGCTATCTTGTGCCTTTGTTCAGCTGTACCAATCCTCCCTAATTTCACTCTAACCTGTTGCATTCACCTTATACATTGATCATGTTAGTGTTCTTCATGTTTGTGGATTCTATGTCATTTTTCTTCATGTTTAAATGCATATATTACCTATTGTACATGTGTGTTCTTCACGTGGAGTAAATATTTGATTTGTGTCTATTGCATGCACATCTATTGTTACTTTAGTTAGAATGCTTTTGCCATCCTCAGCTCAAATTGTTCCCAAATTCAGCTGTACCTGCAGGGGATAAGAGGGAAGTGGCTGCCTCAGTGAGTAACACCTCTAGCTTTTGTGGTATTGACGTGGGGAGGGACAGAAGCTATGGAATACATATTCATCTGCATCCCAAAACATAGATTAAAGAAAATCAACATTAGACATTTGTAAGTACTGGTAGGCAGTATGGCCAGCTGTGTTAGGGTGAGACCATGATGGATGAACTGTTAGAGACAGAGAAAGATATGGACAGAAGAAGGATAGAGGTGAGGGAAAAATAATGCCTTGAATACAGATGAGAGGTAGGTTAAGAAGATAAGGAGGTAGGCTGACAATTTGGTTTTGCGCAAATCCGCGAGGACTGTTTCTCAAATGTCAAGGGGAAGGGAATTTTATTGAAGTGGAGCAGGACAAGAGAAGGAGCTGCAGCGAGACGAAGCACATGGAGAGCGAGGAGCCAACGGGTAGTCGAGGAAGCAGAGCAGAGATTACGAGGTGGTTTGTAGAGTTGGATAGAGGAGGATAGATACAGTGGTGCCTTACTGTGGATAGATTTGTGAACCAGGAGAATAAATGCAAATGTGACCCCATTTTGCATCATCAGCCATTTAGCCGGGTGATGGTACGGGGAAGCAGATGTGAAGTAAGGGAGTTCAAAGAGAGTCCTGGTAGCGAAGTTAATGATCTTGTTGAAAGGACAGAAAGCATAGTTGGGTAGACCAAAGAGGATGCTGGCATAGTAGTCCAGTTTAAAGAAGACAAGAGTGGTTAATAGATGCTTGGCGGTGTTGAAATGAAGGAGGTGCTTGATTTTCCTAATATTTAGGAGGTTGAGACAAGCGGCTTTTCCAGTTTTGGGGATGAAAGTAGAGAAGGTGGGAAAAGGGTCATAGATGATGCAGAGGTTTCTACCTCAGAGGAGTAGGGGAGAGTGTCAGGTGGGAACTAGATAGGCAGAGATGAGAGAGAGTTATTGGCAGGGAAGAACAGCACATCCGTCTTGAAACGGTTAATATCAGAGAGTGCAAATCCATCTGTTATTTAATGGTCGTGAGACAGTAGGACATTTTGATAAAGAAATTGGAGGAGAGTTCAGGAAAGGAGAATATTTTGGTTTCATCTGCACAAAGTTGGTACAAGAACCCAAAGGAGATGATTGGTGCCCCAAGAGCAGAGGTGTAGAGCGCAAAGAGGAGAGGACCAAAGACAGAGCCTTGTGGAACACCAACAGTTAGAGGAGTGAGATGAAAGGTGTTGTTGTTCCAGGAGACAGAGAATTACAGAGGTCCTGGGTAGGATTCAACCCAAGCAAGGGCTTGATCGCAAATCCCAAAAACAGAGAGAGTATTAAGGAGATCAGAGTGATTGACAGTGCCAAGGGAGAATTAGTATAGAGGAAAGGTTGGAGTGCTTAGCAGAGGCAATGAAGTTGGAGACATTCATGGGAGAAGTTTCCTTGGAGTGACAGGAGCAGAAATCTCCTTGTAACGTGGTCTCAAAGGTTGGGAATGTCTAAGAAATTAGTAGGGCAGTTGAACACAACCCTTGCTAGCATGTTAGACTGGTGCAGAAGGTGAGACATGGGGCAAAAGCTCACCGGGAGGTACCGGTCTGTCACAAGTCTCTCCCCTTTTCACCTGTTTTTGTTGTTTGCTTGCGACCTTCTGCAGAGTCTTCTTTCTCACGGTCTGGGATTTGTATAAACCCGTGTGCTGGTCCTCGGATTCCAGCGTGATGTTCACAATCCAACTCCAGGATACGTTCAGTTGACCAGGACGGAGACCAGGAAGAAATGATACTCGCACTCGGAGGCATGGAACGCCGTGACCCGAGCGCGGGTGAAAATCCAGGAAGATTGGAGGTAAGGCACAGGAAAGGGGAGGAAGGAAGGGGAATTCAAGGAACCGGGAACCAAGAATCAGAAGAAAGCTCCGAGCGAACTCCGGCAACACACGTCCAACTACAGCAAGCGGTAGCGTTGAGATGCGCAGGGCCGTGGGGGCGTGTCTGTTTTGTAGAGCGTGGAGCGCAGAGACTGGCAAGCAGCATTCCGTATCAAGTGGCCATGTTGGAAGGATTACTGTATTCAATACCCAATGGGTCAGGGACCACGAAGTCCGGAAGGGACGCAGATGACGGTTCATGACACGGTCAGCCCACTGCTTTTTTAGGAGAGGGATGACCGTGGCCATTTTGAAAATAGAGGGAATTCAAGCAGAGACAAAGGACACATTAAAGTGTTCAGTGAGATGAGAGGCTAGTAAAGGAGAAATAGGCTTAACTAGCTGAGGGGCAAGTAGGTCTAATGGGGCATAAAAAGGGGCAGCTTTAATAAGAAGAGATAGGACTTCTTCAGTATTATTGTGACTAATGTGGGAGATTGTGTCAGAGGAGAATGATTTGAGTCAGAGTTGATGAGGATGAGGTAGAATTCTCTTTTTTCTCTATCAAGAGGACTTGAGAGAGCTCAGGGTAGAGAGGAAGAGTTGCAGGTCCTCATGTGAGTGGGTGTATCTCTATTTGCACAGCAGCCGATGCATGAAGTGGTTGGAGAGCGAAGGTTTAAGTCACGAGAATGAGGTGAGTTGTATTGGAAAGAGAATCAAGGAGTTTCCCGAGTTCATCAAATAATTGTCCAGTGAGATCTGGAGGGATGAGAACCAAGTGAGATGGAGCAATAGTAGAGATGGAAAATTCAAAAGCGGTAGGAGAGGTTGTGGCATTGGAGAATTGTGAGGCATTGAGACCAGAAGAGACTAGGTGTCTGATGCCTTCACCACTGCCTGTCCATATAGGAGAGTTAATGAAGGATTGTTTAAAGTCATGTAGTGCCACCAGGGTGGCAATGGCAGATGGAGATATCCAGGTTTCAGTGATAGCAAGGAGATCTAGGCATGAAATAAGTCAGTGACAAAGGATGTTGTTTTGCATACAGACTGCGAATTCCAGAGTGCAAATTTCAGTTGATATGGAAAGGAAGAGCAGAGAAGTTGAGTCTCAGGGGATGAAAGACAAGCTGTATATGTATTAGGGAGGTGTGATTTGCTCATCAGCCTTGTTTCTTTGGAAGTAAAGGGTGTACGAGAGATGGAGTAGTGGGAGTTTTGAGACATCAGTTTTATGATAGGGATCGAAAATGAGTATATTGTTGGAGGATTTGAGAAAGCATAGGGATAGGTGAGTAGGAGGTGCAGCGGGTGCGAATGCACTATAGGTGACTACCACAATGTGGAGAGACAGTAATTGGCAAACTAGGTGTACTCACAGGTGTAGCAGGTTGGAAGGCAAAAGAAAAGGCTCATAGTCAAAGAGGTAAAGAGGCTGGTCAATGGTCCATATTCACACTTTTCTGTTCTGCCCTTCACTTGCATGCACCAAGTCCCAAGCTGGACATCCTCAGCTGGGTTGTATGCCCCTAAGGAGTTCAGATAACACATTACACTCTCATCACCTGATCGCCTAGTCAATCAGTGGTTGCTCCCTCAGATTGTATCCATGATGTTGTTGGGATGTGGCGATTTCTTGTTTGGTGTTCCTACAGGATTCTCTTCTGGCCTTTAGTTGGAGGTTTGGCTGAACCGAGATAGCTGCAGGAGGATGATATCACAGACAGGAATTTGTTTCACTGACAGAAAGTGATGGCATTAACAGGAAGTGAAGCCACAAACCAGATATGATGTTGTACACTTTCTTCACCTGATGGCCGAGTCAATCAGCTTTTGGTCTCCCTGATTTTGTCTCTGGTGTTATTGGGATGAGATTTCTTTCCCCGCACTTGCAGGGATTGAGGAACTGGGCACCTTAGATATTCAATACCTCCAGCTCCCTTTATGAGAAGCCATAACTGGCAGCGATACCCACTTTGACTATTTTTGTTGCCCATGTTGAGAGCAAATAGTTTGAAGCTATGCTCTCTGCCTTTTGGAGTGACTGCATTACCTTGAAGCAATGCACTGGCTAGACCCGACTGGTGCAGACAGCATGAAAATAATCTTAAAGAAACACACTGAAATACTTGATGCAGTCAAATATTTTAAGGGGGCAAAACTGTCAAATATTTGAGCACAGGCTGCATGAAAATGTGTTGGCTAATATATTGTTGAGGCAGGCACCAATGTTTCTGTAACATAGCGAGCATGAATATGTGTTGCAAAATGCTCCTGTGTACTGTTGATAATCTGGCTCCTATCAGATTTCCTATGCAACCTCACTCTCTCCTGAAATGTCACTTTGTGTCTCTTCTCACACCCTCACTCCCTCTCTCCCTCTCCTTGCATCATCTCTCACTATCACCTTGCACCTTCACTCACTCTTTCTTTCACCTTCACTCTCCACGCTCCTCCACTCTCTTCCTTGCTTTCACCCTCAGTCCCTGTTCTCTTAGATGCACAATCTCCTCTTGCACCATCATCATATCTCATCTTGCTGTATTCCTTGTTTGCACTCCTTACTTTATCGCTCATCCTTTCACACCATAATTTTCCTTCTCATCCTTCTGCTTTCAATCATACCTCAACTTGCTCACTCTTCCGGCAGACTCTCAATGACTTCTTCCCAGCACACTCTCAATGACTTCCAATCTCTGCCTCACCCTCTTGCTCACCCGCACTCATTCTCATATCATCTTATGCACATGTATGCTCACCTCCTTGCTACATGGTACTTGTGCACTCAAACTGCACCAAACAAGGGCAATCACCAATACTATCCATCTTGTTTGTTTATATAATGACTAAGGAATGAAGTAGGCAGTTTGTGGTGGTGGCTGAGACAATCAAAGGAGGGCAGGTGAAAAGAAAGAAACACTTTGCTCCCTAGGCAGGATGAACAACTCTGAATTCGTAGGAGAATCTGCCTCTTCTTTAACAAAAAATACTGTAATTTCAGATTTTTTTAGTTTCTGAATGTTTTTACATTTTAACCCCTAAATCAGGGAAGCGACCACCATTAAAAAGTAGGGAGGAACAACATTTCCAAATGACCATTTAGGATTGTGGTTCGGGTGCAGTTTAGTATCGGTAATTGGCAAAAATACTGCATAGTTGTAGTTGCAAAGTAAATTAGTTGTGTACAGTGACAATATGGTTACAGCCTGAAGGAAGAAATAGAATGGGACAAAGGACCCGTCACCTGCTGGACAGATTCAGAGTGGACTGCCTTTCAGGTAGGAAGGTTGAATTTTTGAGATATAGTTTTACCTGCAGAAAACATGAGCTAGGGGAATTCAGCAAGCACCATGGGCTGTCATCTAAATGTTTGATAGATATCGATTTGTAGAGAATTGACACTTTTAGAGGCTGGGTCTGTAGATTTGCTAACCAAACTACCATTCATCCGTAGGGGCAGATGGATTATTGGCATTGTCACTGGGACACATTACTACATTTCACAACTAAGAATGGTAGATTCTACCAATTGTACCATTAGCAAAGAGACGGTGAGCCAGTCACCAATAAGAAGGGTTGGTTCTGGGGAGTGGCCCTAGCTACATACTTGTGGGTGGGAGTGGATTTGTAGAATCATTGGTAGCAGAGAAATTGGTTACCTGCTATAGATAACTTCAAATGAACAAACAGAGTATGGCTGTGAGCTACTGTCTCAACCTGTGCTCCCATAACACCCTATACAACCAACCATAGTCCATGCCTGGCCAAATGTCTCTGCAAAGTACCACTACTTAGAATTGGCTCTCTTAGGCCAACATAAAACTTCCCTGCCAGATCTGCCAGCTGATTAAAGACCCACAATTAGAACACGATGAACACTTTCTTTTAAACACATATATTTCAAGAATGGATTAATGAGATTAATACAGCAAATACATTCTTCCACCTGTAGCAAGGGTGGATTCTGGTATTCACACAGAGATGTAAACTATGTCACTCAGAAGCTCAACCTGTCGTGGGTCTTTGTCCCAGAATAGCAAACATGTCATGTGTAGGAAGGACAGGTTCTGTGGAGTCCCCAGGGATATATGTGAAACCGTAATCATATAGTGCCTCCTTATTTTGAATATTGGCATTAGCCAATTCGCGTTACGCAGAAAACCATGTTGCAAAGTTCGATTTTGGGTTAACTTCGCAGCCATTTTTAGGCACATCCGCCATTTTGATTGCAACTCATGTTTCATGTTCTAAAATGGTGGATTGTGTTTTTGTCTTGCAGTCGAGCTGAACAACCTTTGAGTTCTGTTAATGTTAAGGCTGTCCGAGAGCTGACTGTTCAAAGAGACCTTGCGCTTCATATGAACTGCCATTCAAGTGTTGTCTGCGCTCACAAGCCTCATCCTTGTATAAACATTGAAACAATGAAGTGTAAACATCGGTCGTATGTCTTAGCTGAACTACATTGTAGTGACTCTTGAAATAAGGCTTACCGCGCATCCGACAACCTACAGCATCATTGTATTTTCATGGAGATGTAAACCTGTATAATCCTTTGCATAATATTGTAACATCTGTCGTGTGAACTAGGTGCAAACTGTAGCCCGTGAAACATTAACGTGAAGAGTGGCTGGACAATGTTGTAGAAATTGTATAAATATGCTTGTGTTTAGATGTCCAGCACTCTCTCTCCTCACTGTGTCGGCTGGTACACACTGTGAGGTGTTGGGATCCAGATAGCTATCTGTTTTGCTTTGTAAACTATACAGTAATAAAAGATAAGTGTATCTTTTCAGCCCATGATTGGTGTATTTCATTCGTGGTACTCAGCCTCGATATTTCTTTGTTCTTTTATATAGAACAAGTCAATTGTAGCAAATGCGTATTCTATGCTGTCAAACTGATGGGAAAACTATTGACACTAGAAAGGATGGGTTCATGCAGGGATGGAGAATCTGCCACCTGGTGAACAAATGGGTCTGGATATTCTCTCCAGAGAGTGTGAACATTGTCTGAAAGACAGGAAGAGATCTGAGGATTCACTCAGGGGAACTATTACATGTACCACAGATGATTCCTGGTAATTAAGCCTAGAGGATAGCTTAGAGAGTTCTGCACTCCCCTCAGACATTTGTATTTTGTCTAGAGGACACAGGTTTGAAGCCCGTAAGGCTACCTCAGCCCTTGACCAGTCTGAGGTCTCTATATTAAGTACCATTGCAATGGCTACTATCTACACCTATTGTGTAAGGGTTTGGGGGTAGGAGTAATCTGGCCGGAAGTGCTACAAAAAATATTATTATTAAACCTGTCAAAATTGTACACATCTGTGTAATTAGCACATTGGTACAGAAACTCCAATCTCTCAGGCTGGATGGCCAGAGTATTGTTGCCGGTTTAGAAAGGCTTCCCCTCGCGGGCATGGTGGGCTGAAGTTAGCATAGGGATGCAGAGCATTTCATCTGCATTGCATGATGGCCTCAGTGCAGGTATACACATTTGTTCACCTCAATAGCAGATAGGTCTAAAAAGACTAGAAATTAAAAAAAGGATTTAACAAAGAAACAGAACTTCTTCTCTATGAGACTTCACTGATTCAGAGTAGCACCCACGAACACAGAGTCTGTCAATATCTCAAGATCCAAATGCGTTTATTAACTTGGTGCCGGGATAATGATTCATATCAACACCATCCTTTAGAATGGATGCATTTACAAGATGTATACAGGAATGCCTAACTTAGCATCGCATCATTTGAAAATTTGAGGAGAGGGATTGACTAGTCGTGTGCTATATGGTCTCTTCCTGTAGGGTTCACATTGAGGTTGTTCAGTTTACCTGATCATCCATTCTTTGGCCACTCTCTAATAATGTGAAGTGAACTCTCTAAGAGATTTCTGATGTTTGATACTGCAGTACCTGTTCTCCCCACTAGGGAGGTGGTCAGCGATTCCGTATTCATGTACATTCCAACCTTAGTTTCTTTCTGGCTTGTTCACATCCAAAGATGTGCTGCACACATTTTTTTCCTCACCTTGTTTCAATCCACTCGTCATCAGTGGGACAGCACCATCCATTCCCTGCACCCTCTCTGACGTTCTTCTGGATCTGCTCTCTCTTCACCCCTTCCGATGACATGCCCTCCATGATTCTTCCGATGACATGCCCTCCATGATTCATCGGCTTCACCCTCCATGCACTTCCTCAGTGCAATCTACCGGAGCAGCTAGGGGCCCAATTAATGCAGCACATTATTATTCTAAATGTCATTAGTTATAAGCTTACCTCTCAATGGGGCCATCAACATTTTACAGCCAAGGGGTTAGGCATTCCCTGGAAGCAACACATGTGACGTGAAAAGCTAAATTGTTCACCAAAGAAGAACATGGTCTCATAAGAAGCCCCGGAGTATTCACATGTGTTCCATCATCTCCCCAAATGCTCTCATAATGAAATGAATTCTTGGTTCAGGCTGTACTTTGCAGGGCTCAGAACTGAAGGCATGTTTCTTTCAGATCTAGGATAAGTTGAGGTTGGCTGGGGTGGGGCCACAGATGGCTCTGATCTCTTCTGCCTCAACTAGTGTATATCCGACCCCTACTATCTCTAGATTAGTGGCCGGGAATTGGGGTTTTGGATACGCTTAGTGTCTGTGCCAGCAGATTGCACAGGCTTGAGAGAAGACACTGCTGCATGAGCCTACCAAGCTCAAATATCTGTATTCATTTAATATGGGCCATTCTGGTGCCACAGCAGGCTCCTTTACAGCATGATGTGTGGTACGCAGGGGTGTTGCTAGGTCTGGAAAAGACCCGGGGCTACGCTAATGTTGGAACTGTCGGGACTGGGGGCTAGCCAGCCTTTTGGTTGTAGCTCCAGAGATTCTATCCGGGGCTACAACCAAAAGACCATGGGCTATAGCCCTTTCGCCCCCCCCCCCTAGCAATGCCTCTGGTGGTACGTTTGCAAACTAACAGTCATCTGCAGCAGTTGAAGCTGAAGAAATAAAACAATCACCATATGTGAAATATAAGCAGCAGCATCAGCTTGGGGAAGACGTACAGGCAAGTTATATAGGGTCTGTTGGATACTGGAGCACCTGCATAAATGAGCTATGAGCAATACGGAGGAATGATGGCGATGCAGGTAGAGAGCCGGGTCTGTGGAACATATGCTGTGGGAATGCGTTAAGGTGAGGACGTTTTGGGATAATTTGTGTGCAGTTTTTAACAGAGGGCTTGGGTTATCCCTTGGTTATAACTTTGTGACATTCATTTTGAGTGCTTATGAAATTGTAGAGGGCTTGACTATTGCACAAAAGAAACGGCTGTGTAGAGGTTCGATGATGGCTAAGAAATGAATTTGAAGACTTTCGAAGTCAAGGATTTCCCCAAATGAGAGAACTTGGTTTGATGAGATGTTTAAACTGGTGGATATGGAGCGAATTGAGGCAGGATTTTAGATCTATACTAACTCTGTCATCTTTGGTTCGGGCGGGGTGGGGGTTTGCTGCTAGTTCTCTTGTAAATTGTATAAATATATAGCAAAAAGCAACAAGTTAAAAGAAAAATGTGTTAATTTTGATGTTCTCATCATCATGTGTGACAATGTTCTCAGTAAGTCATATAACAAATTAATACATTTTAAAATGTTATTACAAAATGTTCATACAAAAAGATATTGGCATTTGGGGATAGCAGTCTAAAGGTTGTCCATCAATGACTTTACTTCAAGCTTTCGTGGGCTCCCACATCCTTAGCCATGTTTCCCAACTCGAAAAGGTTTTGTCACAGTGCATTTCACTATAGCCAGGGTAGCCCTACTGTATATCCTGTCCCTGTCCTATGGTGGGATTAAAAGTCATAGGGGGTCATCGGGAGTTGGTGCAGAGCAGTAGAAATGCATCGGCAACGCTGTTACCACCGCCTTACCAAACTGCCCAATCTCGTGTATGGGCAGAAAGTGGGAGATTTACCTCCATCTTTTTGCTGGAGGTAAAAAACTCCCCTTTCTGCTCATTTGAGGTGCTATAGCCGTGGTGCAATTTGCGCCACAGGATTAGCACCCACAATGTCCCATTGGGTCCACCGGACCCAATGGGAATGCGGACTTACAACCCCCCCTCGAAACTCAGGATCCAACACTAATAGCGCCTGACCGAGTTGAGGTAACACAATTTGCGCAGGTGGTATCCCGGCGGTAATTCCACCAGACTTCTGATAGATTCCATATTTGTTTCTCTATATACATTTCCCGAAGGACATCTCAAGAGACAAAAGCAGGTTAGTATGATTGCACTGTTGTGCATTTCCTGCAGATTACTGTCTTTTAACCTTTTGCCTCACTCTCTTTTCCCTGTGCTTGTCTCCACTCTACTACATTCTCTCTCTCTCTCTCTGACTCTCTCTCCTTTTCTATTCTCTTACACTGTAGGGGCCTCATTACGAGTGCGGTGGTAAGGGGTTAACGTCACCGGCAAGGATGCCGGTGCAGTTAACCCCTTACTGCCTCATTCCGAGGTCCCTTAGCGGCTCCCGCTAAGGCCGGCTGGTAAAACCAGCCGTCCTTAACGGGAGCCGCTAAGGGACCAGGGAGCTAATAACGGGCCTGCTATTTGCGGGCCCGTTATTAGCTCCCTTCCCACTCCCATTGAGCCCTATGGGGGCTCGAATGGGAATTGGGAAGGGTTTGTGAATGGGGATTTACCGGGTCCTCCAATGTTATAATGACCATGTAAGTCCCCATTCAGAGAACCCGGACCCGGAAACGAGTTTGGAGGCAGCCATGGCGCTAACAACACCATGGCTACCTCCAAACTCATAAGGAGGCCCAAGGTCTTAGCACTCACTTCCCCTTCTACTGTCCCTACTCTCCAACTCTTTCCTGATCTTGTTGACTTTAGATCTCACTCCTCTGCCCACTAGCACTGCCTCTACTCTCCTCCACCCTGCCTCTCATTTCCCTCCCTCTCTCTATCTCTTCTCTCACTCTCTCTCCACCTCTCTACTGTAGTCTCCTCTTCTATTCTACATTCACTCCTTCCTACCTCCACTCTCCTATTTTGATCTACATTCTCTCTCACACTTTTAAAAATAACCAAACTGTTACCACTCTCTCAGCCCCAACTCCATTAGCCTCACTCTCTCAAAACAAGCCAAAGCTCCTGTTGAAGTCCCCCTTTATCTGCTGCACACTCATCTCTGGTCCCTTGGTCTGTCACCGGCTCATCGGTCATCACCTGAACACATCTCACTGACTCGTGGGATTTTAAAGCCCTCCCATTTTAAAGGTGCAATCTCCAAGGTAATCCAGAAAATCACCCAAAAATAATCAAAAATAGAGTACACAGTTTGCAAGAAAAAAACAGCTTTTTATTTGCAAAGGTGGCCTGCAGAATGTCAGACTGCTCTGTGGAACTGAATTGCAAAAAACTCAACATGCCCATTCGGGGCTACAATATTTCAAGCAGATGATCGCAGATTAGGATATTCTCTAAGGGCAACATTACTTTTAATTCTACTGCTTCAATTGGCAGTTCGTCATCAAGTCCCTAAAGAACACTATACATTTAACATTGTGATTTGAGGTTTCTCTTCACGTGATCCTTGAAAATCAAATCAAACTCAACTGTCTGTTGTGTGGTTCAGAGCTTTCTGTTTCGTAATGCTCCTTGACCGTAAACTCAGCTGACTTGACACCCTGTCAGCTCCTTATCATGTAGACTAGATGCATTGTCTCACTCATTAATGCATGCTAGTGATACAATAGTGACCTCTTCCCGCTGCAATTGTTGAATTTGATAACAGTTTGAAGTAACCAAACTGGTGTCACTGAAAGTGAAACATTGGAATTAAGAGGTGGATGTTTCAAGAGGATATAAACACAAAGAGCTGCTTGTGAACACAGTAAGTAGCATCAAAGAAAGGAGGCAGGGCAGCAACAAGTTTAAGAACAACAATAAGTGCATTGGTGGCTAAATGTAGGACTGTCATTATTTACAGTAGCTAAACACGGTGTGACACTCTAGGTGTGATTTAGGTGAAGACCCCGAAGAAGTTCTGACGATTTATTTGAATAGGTAACATAACAAAACATTTTGGGAGGAGTAAATAATTTGTACATCTCATGAACGCTATGTGGGGACTTTTTCAACTGTGATATTAATGCTTTTGACAATGATTAGCACTTTTGTTGAACACACAATATGGAGCACTTTTGCACTTTAGGTTTCAGTGAGTTGACTGAATGAGGTAGGATGTTTCTTCTGCAATTTAAATAGCAAGGACTTTAAAGAGTTGAATTTTCAGTGGTCATAGTGCACACAAAGAAGAAGTGGAACCGTGTTCCCTGCTGGCCTCCCCCCACTCTCTATAAACCCCATTGCCACGCCCCCTTTCACACATAATCCAAACCCCCAAACAAACACACCGCCTGTTGAAGGGAATGTTCAGTGCAGTGCACTGAAGTGCAAGTTTCAACTTCTTCATGAACTTATATTTTAAAACTAAACCCTTCTGGAACAGTATCTTTTTAAAATAAAAAGTATACGAACAGTCAAACTTAAAAAATAAAAGTAGAGGAGTACTGCTCCCAACCGCTCCTTCCCATTCTACCACTGTCTATGTTTACTGTATGAAATTAATGTATACATTTTTCATGATTTGTCAAGACTACAGCCGTATGAAATATTAAGATATGTTGATGTGTTAAAAATGTGGAATCAAATAAAATGTGGTTTTATTATTGCAACATGATTATGATATGAGACGCATGCAGGCTCTATGTTTATGTGTTATCTTCCACGTATAGCCTGTTTGAGTATAAGTAACGTATATACAATCAAGGAGAACAACAATCTCATATTCTTTCTTTGAAAGTGGTGACAAATTGTTCGTTTAGAAACAACATACACGAAACCATAATATTATGTATAAAATATACACTTTGTATTTATTAATTCATTTAGCGTACAATAGAAATGTTAATACAATTTCATAAAAAACAGTTTTACTATTTTTCTTTTTTGATAATTCAAACCCTATCCCCAGGTCAGAGAAAGAGGACACTCTCTAACCACAAATTTACATTAGACAAACACTATTGAACAGGTGACTTAACGCACAACAGAGCCAACACTTAAAATCCAAAAACCAGGTCTATCGTTTGTGTTTGCATCAAACCCAACATGTTTCTGTCCAAAAGACCCTTTATGTCAGATATTCATCAGGGGATTGCTTATTCCAGTTTAAGTTCACTGAGTCATCACACCTGAATTTTATCATAGGTTAAATCCATACATCAATGAGCGGGGTATGCTTTCATTAATAAAACACCCAAATATGCGTTAATAAGCACATTAGCACCAGAAATCTGCTCACAATACCTGCTAAAAATCGCAATTCCAAATTCCATTCAATGGGTAGATTAACTTTTCACAGACTCCTTCTCAGTAGGACTCTTTAAATTCTTGAACCCTTCGACTGGGTACAAGGTAGATACACTGCACCAAAACCAGAAAGATATATCACATTCACCATCAAGGTCAAACATACCAAAGTCCCCATTTTTTCACTGTATTTCAAAAACATTACCCCATTCCATACCTTTACACACATGCCACTCTGTGCGCCATGGATTACCAGCAACTTAAACACCATATCTCCACATATTGAAGACTTCCTTTCTATTTCCTTTTCCTCACCTTGTTGTCTCCAAAGCCTACAACCAAATCAGACAGAATAGTCTCAGAAATGTTTGTTACTCTCTATTTTGAGAAAGCTAAACATTAATGTGGACCACCACCCATCAGGGTTGCTCTGTACTCATAAGAATTTGGAGCACAGTTTTTTCAAAATAGCATTCCCACATATATTAGCATAGGAACCCTCTGTGTGCCAAGGATTGGAAGGCGAAAATTCAAACCGGTTTACCTGACAAATAACGCTCCGTGTCACATTCAAATTCAGCCGCAAACACTAGTGTCCAGCTTGCAGCCATACTATTTAAGCTGAGACCAAGTCGGCACCACTACCGATAGCCCATAGCCGCTTTCATTAAAGATAAAAAGAGGATTGTAACAAGGTTTAACACCCAGACCACAACCTCGGTGGCACTCGCCCTCTCACCTACCTATTTTGCTGCACTAATGTTTCATTCCGCCCTCTCTGTACATAGAAAAAATATGTGACAGGATTACCGGCACTTGCTATTTTCGTATTTATATGTATTCCTTTTTTGATAATCACCACAGATAATAATTTGATCTACATTCCATTAAATATTGGCTTGTGAAATTACCAATAACCCTGTAATTAGTGACATCCAAAAATACACAGGTCCGATTCACTAGTCATAGAAAGAGGACTGATGAAGATGTTCTATAGTCCAGGTTTTTCAAGTGACAGAAAAAGGACTAAAAATGATGTTCTATATTGACTCATAGACCAAATGCTGCACCAATCCTTGTAGTACTGTTGTTCATACTGAATCACCTGATGTCAAAGTCAGATTATTAACAACCCGCTGATCATTGCATTTATTTAACTCATATGGACCCCAGTTTAGATCGATAAAATTGAGCATGTATATCACAATTGTCATGTATCGATTTGTCAAAACACAATGTACTGACAACATTATGACAATTAGGAATATTAACGGCTTATTGGTTATCACATTTGTTTATCTCATATAGACCCAAATACAGATAGACATCATTAAGCATGTGTCTCACAGTTATCATATGTCAATTTGTAAAAATACAGTGCATTTTGATCTGCTCCAGATGGATACAATACTTTCTAGGTTTTAATTGATTTCAAATCACTCTGTTCAATATTCCATCTCCATTTATACATGCAACAGGGCCTGCCTGATTGAACACCAAAGTCCCACTTCAAGCAAAACGAGTATCAAAGATATCATTTAACCAGATCTACCGATATTGTGACAGTCAATGTCCTTGTTTAAACCAATTATATGGCTTTGTGTATTAAAAATACATTTTTGTTCTAGAGTGATCAGTTTCACCTCTTTGCCTGAACCATTTATTCGTCTAAGGATAATCCATGTGAAATCTTCATGGGAGTGCCCTTTCTCAATAAAATGTTTGACCATCGGTGCCTGTGCCACCCTTGCTTTAATACAACCTCTGTGCTCAATCAAACGGGTCTAACACTTGCGGTTTGTTTTACCTATGTAGTGTAGCCCACATGGACAAGTGATCAAATACACTACATTCATGCTATTACATTAAAAAAGTCTAGTATCAACCATTTAGATGAGATACCAATGTCCACTTCATTGGTTTTCATTGTGCATTGACACATCATACAGTAACCACATGGGTGGTTGCCCAAAACCGGGGGCAGACCCCACAAAGTGGTCTGTTTAACTGTAGGTTGGGTCTTTTCTTTGATGTCATTTTTAATTAAGATGCTTCTTAAATGTTAGCTTTTCTATATGCTAGCAAGGGTATGGGTTTCTCTTTGGTGTACACTTTCTCCCATGTTTTTGAAAACACCTTTTTGATTTTATAAGACAAATCAGAAAATGTATTTACAAATACCATTGCAGTATAAGTAACCCCAGTGTCTCCCTTTATGTGTAATGTTTGGCTAAAATACCTCTCAATGTGTACTATGTCCAGAATGTTTAATGTGTGTTGATTTTGACAACATTGAAATGTTAGGCCCATCAACCTTGCCCATTTTCTTGATTTCTGTAGTATGTTCTATAGACTCTTGGTCGTCAGCTCTTTCTTTGATCTAATAATTCTGCTATTCCTTTATTTCTGTCATTTTACATTTTTGTTGCTGATTTTTCTCCTCCACCCTTCTCATACGGGTCCTTACATTCAGCACTTGCTCAGTGAAGAAGAGATTCTCTTCTATAAACACCCCTGTGCTGGCATGGGTTTATGTCCTTAGCTAAATCAATTTCCTTGAACTTGTTATGTCTCCATCATAGCCATTCTCTGCCTACTCACTTGCACACTGTAGTAATTTAACTGATTGTTTTCACCTTACGGCTTAAGGTACAAGGTGCCTCCTTGGTAGATTTCATCGTTATGACTTTAGGGATGTTCCACCAAAACTAGACAAACTATTTGAGGTGAAACCCACCACTGTCCCTCAAATCCTTTAGGCTTCCCTAGATGCAATCGATCCATGATTTGCACAGATGCAACACAATCTGTGCACATGTTGTGCACTTTGTACACCCTTGTCACCCAATCTTTCATGTTTGATTTTTCCTCACCCTCACCTTAGGTTTTATTGTCATGTTACCCATTGGAAATAAGCTATACTTGTAGGTTATATTATGCTAAACTACGCGAGGTTGTTTTATGTCATTTTCTGCTATGTTACCAAGTATGATGCTATATTGTTATATACAAAAATTTTAAGCAATCGCTCATGCACACCTTAACTCCCAAAGTTAATACTCCCTCTATTCTTAACACCTAGTGGTCTCAATTGAAGAAAACAAAAGTAGATTGCATTAATAAATTGAAAAGTTAAATTTGTTTAATGTTCATATGTTTCACAATGCCAGCCAGCATGTGTTTTGACCTCTAGCAGGTCTTAATCAGGGCTGTGAATGTCTCAAAACACAAATCTGTCTGTTGACGCTAGTTGTCCAAACATACAGATCATTTTGTAATACCCAAACAGAAATGTGTAAAAAGAAATCCACCATGCGCTTGTTACAGATCTTGGAACCATTTGAATGGAACAATGAATATAGATTTGTTACACTTGATGTGAAGGCACTATAGACATCGATCAGACAAGACTTAGCGTTAGAGACCACAGATTATGTCTACGGAGGAGAGATCAGCTTTGTACTTGTTACAGTTAATAATGCTGAAGGAAATGCTACAATTCCCCATGACAAATAATATTTAACAACAATATGTATAGACAAACAAGGGGATGGCAATGGGCTAACTACACACCATCCCTTGCAAACATCTTCATGGGATTCTTTTGAAAATAGATATGTTCACAATGAAAATGATTTTTTGGGACGTATTAAGCTTTGTACAAGATATATTGATGTTTATATGATTTGGCAGGTTAATGAACATTGATTGAATTGAACAACAATTTTGGTTTAACATTCACACACACGTACCATTGTACTAAAATTAACTTTTTGGATATACATTTGTTTGTGACTGGTCAGAGAATCATTACCAAGATATTCTGGAAACCAACAGAGGTGAATTTGATACTCGCTGCTAGCAGCTGTCATAAGGCCAGTGCTATTAAGAATATTCTCACCAGCGAATCCATTAAAGCAAGAAGGACTGGCACCTCTGACAGGGATTATGAAAATGAATGTGAAGTTAGCTCACAATGATTTCAACAGAGAAGATATAATACAGAAGTAGTGGACAAGGCAAGAAGGAGAGGCCGCAACACTCAAAAGAAAGATCTACTAAAGTCTTAATTGAGAGAAACCACTAACATCTTGGGAGCAAGAATGATAACTCAATATTCCACGGAAAGTCATGTTATCCAAACATTTTTGACAAAACATTGACACATATTAACTTTGGATAAAGATTTACCTGAATATATCCAAGCAGGTCCAACATTTATGTAAACAAGAGCACCAACACTGAAAACAGTTCCAAGTCCTTTGTTTACAAATTCAGCTATTGCACAGAGAACGTGGCTAAATAGAGATGTAAAGGGATTCCACAAATGTGGGATTTGTAATATGTGCATATTTGTCAAGGAATCTAAATCAGTTTATTTTAATGTGGACAAGTCACATATCATTAGAGAATGTATTAACTGTAGATCTAAATGTATTGTTTCCGGATTAATTTGTGTATGCAGACTCACTTACATTGGCATTACCATCCGTGAACTTTGGACAAGGATCAGAGAACATCTCCAATTTAGGGCATGGCAAAGCCAGATTCTCATTCTCTTTACATTGGCTTAAAACCCACCAAATGGACAATAAGAGTGACATACGATTCATAAGATTGGAACATATATCATGTTCTGTAACAGGTGGTGACAAAGAGAAAACCCTGAGGCAATCTGAGGCTAGAATGATATGTCAGTTTCGACCAGTACAACTCAGTTCGAATTCAGATCATGAAATGGGAGCATTTTTGTAATTTTGAATATAAGTGAAAGTTAGGTTGGTTTGAATTATGTTCTGAATCAGTGTTCTATCTATGATACCGTCTTGTATAGTATTAGCGCTAGGTTGTCATGTAACATTAAAGGAGTATGGGATGCTGTCAAAGTGTTAGAGAGTTTCTTAACATTCTAAATTGTGAAGTATGTTGTTATTAGGGCCAACACAATTCCATGTCCATCGGCTTTGTTAATTTGTTGAATTTAGCTTGTTGCTTTTTCTCTGTTAAACACACTATTGGTGGGGAGGAAGTGAGAGTGATCCACTTAGGGTTTTACCCTTCTACACAATCTGTGATATCGGCAATATCCAACAATCGATGTATTCATTCAGTGTCCCCATAAATGCCACTTGAGGCATTTAATTCGCTGTGACAGCAAGTTTATATTTAACTGGTTTACACGCAATATGACCCCTGTTTACATATGTGAATGGGTGACGCCACACATGTTAAGTACGGCACTTTGCATATAAGATCAGGTCGCCACACAAGTTCACATAATAGGACTTCTTTTGGGTGCGAGTCCATCAATAATATGGCTTCTGACAAATTTCATCATATTTATAGCATGTATGTTTGTTCTCAGGCCCTTGCGTAGTCATTTGAACCTGGCTCTCTTGGAAAACCCTAATTGGAGATGCACACGCAATGCGTTCAGTGTGTTCGCGTATTAGATTGTATTACTATACGTTTCTATGATGAATCAATACACTAGCCGTTAGAGCTTTTGTAGACAGTGCATCTTAGACATTCATGTAGGTAATGACTACAGCATGGCCATAGACTATAATATTCATTTAACCTTCGTATTTTCTGTACTGATTTCAACACCAGAATGTTGCTTTTTACCTATGTTAATTGAGTGGGGACCTCAGACGTCACATGAGCAACGCCCTCACACTTTAAAATGGTGTCCAACTATAATGGCGTTTGGATGTCAAACGCTGTGGGAGAGCTCACGAAAATGAACATGGAATGAATATGCGTAACATGCATACTTCTACTAAGTACGTTGAAATTCTCAATGTTTGAAGTTCATTGATCCAATCGCAGGTCCTTGCTCATGGACTTATGTGAGACAAATCTATCACCGCCTCCTTTTTTTTTAACTTTGTTTCCTTGTCCCTAGGGGACGTTTTGAATCGGAAATGATAAGCCGTACGTGTAGGTGGTCGTACAGACCAGCACTGAATACATTGCTTGAGGCAATAACAATTATCTGGTAAATACTATGGCGATGCTATAAGTATTTAGCAGGCACTATGATGATTGAGAATGTTATCTTACCTTGGCCTATGACTATGCGTCCTTTCCTGACAAGATTTTCTAATTGGGCATATTTTCTTTTACCATCAAGGACAGACTTAAAGTTTACTTTTGAGCTTGGTTATTACCACAATCTTCCCAGAGAAGCAACTTGATTCTGGATCATAGTGATTATAATATTAGCTTGTTTTTAATCTGATACACGGATTTTAACATTCTGACCTTTTCACTCTTTAACTAGTAACTGTGGGGTGTACTCACACAAGATCACCTACCTTTGTGTTATTAATTTTGCTGATTGCAGTTTTGTTTGAAATAGGTGAGTCAGATTTTTCAATATATGGCACTTACCCAACATAACGAGTTTGGAAAAAACCTCTATTGCATGTATTTGTATAATCTGGGTGCACAATGCACACTTCCTGGGCAAACGAGTCAAGAACGATTGGTGTGGATTTTAATTTTGACACTACTAACAACGTAAACGTACAAGACATAAGGATTGTATATTCAACAGTTTCATGTTGTTGAATTTGATTCTGATATATGTTTTATTAATTTTCCATTCCATGCTTCGCATGACTTTTTTCCTTTTTCCTTCCTCCAATGATTACTAATTATGGCATATGGAATTTGTCCTTTGATCAAAATAATTTGTTGACAATTATCTATATGCTTTATATGTTAATTATAATGAAATTATTTTATTCTATGTGTCAAATATGCAGTATGTTTGGACAACTAGTGTCAACTGACGCTTTAAGGCTTTGCGTTTTGAGACATTCACAGACCTGATGAAGACTAGCTAGAGGTTGACCACATGTTGGCTGGCATTGCAAAACATTTGAACATTAAACACATGTAACTTTTCAATTTATGAATGCAATCTACTTTTGTTTTCTTCAATTGAGACCACTAGGTGTTAAAATGGAGATGTTATTAACTTTGGGAGTTAAGGTGCGCATGGACGATTGCTTACAAGTTTTGTTTTTCTGATTAGTCAAACCTTGGGCTGAGGTTTAGAGCAAATATCCTTGCTTGCACATTCCGAATTAAACATCACAGTATTCTTTGTTTAGAGTATTAATATTTTGGTAGCTAGCTCAACCTGATATCAGCCCACTTTTGGCTCAATATTGTTATATAACCTTATTTAGTTACGGCAAACTGTGTTTTTCTTTTGTAGGTTATATTATGTGGTGTCGTGCATGGCTATGCCTTTTATGGCATGTCACTTCTTTGAGGACAAACTCAGTGTCATCCATCTTGTCTGCCTATATAACATGGTCGCTGTTGGCCCTTTGTAGCATAGAGAGCGATCATGGAGTTTTTCCTCTTTTCCTGGCCATTGCCAGAGCCCTTAAAATCCTGTTTTCACTCCACTGCACTGGGGAGATATTCATAAGAACTCATGGGAAGGTTGAATTGCCTCTCTTTGCTTAGATTAGCAACCAACCTATGTTGAAGTGCTTCTAGATTTTTCATGAAAAGCATTAGAAGAAAAGAAAATGTTCACCTAATATTAGAGAGGCGCCCGAGCCAAGCGATCAACAGACTTCTTGAAACCAAGATACATGGTTTACATGTTTTATGAAAACAGTAAACTGGGGATTACGTTTAATTGAGGTCACAGGGTGAACAATTTCAATAATAGGTGCAAAAGAAGGCATTTGTTTTAAGACCAAGGTCATATTCCTTCCTGCTCTCCACTTTTCCTCCTCTGTCCCAGTAAACAATCACTCACAGTCTCTGGGTTTTATCATTTCCCCAGATTTCTTTCTTGGCCTTTTGTAGAGATGTTTTGGCTTGATCCATTCTTCTCAGGGTATTTGAATGGGTTGAATAGATAACAAACACCACCTCTTGGGATCGTCTTGATGGGCGATAAGCATGAATTGTGTATAAAGCTGTTGGACCTCAGGATGAGCAGGCTTCACTTTCCCCTTGTCCTGGGGTCTGAGCCTGGGTCAGCTGATTCTTCAAAATGCATAACAGACGCCCCTGCTTTTTACCACTCTAGATAATTTGACCTATTGTAAGATTTTTTAGGGCGTTTCTCATCTTCGCCTCAACTCCCTTCTCGTCCTATTTTCTTACCTCTCTCACATCTCCTCCTTCTTTCTGTGTTGCCTTCTCATCACCTTACAGCTCATTCTTCAACCTCACCTCACCAATCAACTACTCTCTTCACTCTTATTCTTATTGCTGCTATTTTCATTCCACCTTTACGTCTCCTCCAATCTCCACTTTCCTTATTCCCTCAACCTTTCAGCTCTTCTCTTCATACTGTCCTCCTATTTCCCACATCATCCCTTGACTTCCACTTCCCTTTTCCATTCCTCTAGTCTTCACCTCACACCCTCCCCACCAACTCCTTACTTGCTCCACCTTCATCTTTCCCTCTCCTCTGTCTCCTCCTCAACACAATGCCTTGCTTCTAATTACTTGTTTGTATTCCTAAAACCCATCATGCCTTCTGTTTTTGACTCTTTTATTTATTTATATATTTATTTTTTATATTTGTAACTCGCCTAAGCCCGTGGGCATCAGGGCATTGAGGATACAACCAATTACACACATATCTTGAGCATGTCCGGCGAACTGACCAGTAGAATTTCTGTCTTGTCATCGTTTAGGCATAGGTGGTTGGCGGCCATTCAGGCCTGGATTGTTGCACACATTTTGTTGCGTGTGAAGGCGTCGGTGTAGTGGGAGCTTGAAAGAGGGATGATAATTTGGGTGTCATCGGCATCGTTGGTGTAGGACATGCTGAGGGAGTCCAGGACATTGAAGAGGGGTTTGGTGAATATATTATACAGGGAGGGGAAATGTAAGATCCTTGGGGAACTCTGCATGGAATGGGGCGTAGGGGCAGCGCTGGCAGATTCTCAGAAGACTTGCATGGTTCTATCTTCCAGGAAAGAGGCTACACAGGTCGTGGCCTCCTGTGATAATTTAGTGGCTGCCGTGAGATGGTGGCAGAGGGTCTTGTGGTCCATCAGGTCGAAGGCACCTGAGAGATCCAAGAGGAGTAAGAGGGCTGGCCTACTGTCATTTGTAAAGGTGTTGAGTTGGTTTTGCAAGTCTAGTATGGCCGATTCTGTTCTATGGCCTAGTCAGAATACTGATTGGTGCGACCCAAGAATGTGATTGAATTCTAGGAAGACTTGTATTTGCTTGTAGGCTGCTCTGTCCAGGATCTTCAGTAGGAATGGGACAGTAGTCATGGGGCAGTAGTTGTTACCACCTGGTCAAGCAGGGTTTTTTTTTAGTAGGGGGAGGACCCATTAATATTTTAGGATTGAGGGGACTTGGCATGAAGAGAAAGTGGCAATGATGAATCTGGTTATGGTTTCTGTGAAGTCTTTGATGATGTTAGGAGGACAGATGTCCCCTTTACATCTGCTGGATTTGAGCTTTCTGAGTATGTTGGTCGTTTCTGTTCTGAGATTTCTCTAAACTAGAAGGTGGTGAAGGTGGGTGCTTCGAGGTTGGGGTGGGCACTGGGGTGGAAATGATGGCTTGTTTCATTTTTATCTTCTGTTGCAGAGAGGCGATCTTGGAGCGCCTAGCCTTTTGTATGTTTGAGCACCAGGTCTCACCTTTGATGATGGTTGTGGGGGCTGGGGTGGACAGTGTTTCTAATTCCCAGAGGTTTTTTTGAAAATTTCCCAAGAGTCTGAGCTGGTATTCGATATTCTAGTGCTTTAGGCTGTTTCTTTAGCTGCAATGATGGATTGTTTGTATTATTTGGCAATCAGATTGAGTGCAGCGTTCAACTGGTCTGACAGGGACTTCCGCCAGCGTACTTCCGCTTGTCTTTTTCTAAGGTCCTGGGCCTGCAGGTCGGTAGTGAACCTGAGTTCAAGTGAACTGCAGGTTTAGCTGGGCAATAGTGGGGCCACAGTGTGTTTGGCTTGGGTTAGTGTGTTAGCATATAGATCAACTAGGATCTTTGGGTCTGTGGAGTCAAGGTTTTCCGGTAAGAGTGGTGTGTGTATGTGAGAGATGGAGGTTTTGGTGATTTTTTGGGTGCTGTCAGATATTGTGGGTAGTAAGGCTGGATGGGAGTGTGGCTGCAGATTCAAAGGTTGAAAGGTGAAGGACACGATGAAGTGGTGGTCTGACTAGGAGCAGGGTATTATGGAGGTGATATAGATCTGGTTGTTCAAATCTGCAATCCAATCCAGGGTTCTACCCTTGTTGTGTGTTGGGGCAGTGACCCACTGAGTGAAGACCTGGTCAGTGAGGGCATTTGAGACCGCTGTGGCAGAGCTGTCTGATGGGTCGTTAAAGCCTAGATTTAGGTCTCCAAGTATTATAGACCTAGAGGTGGGTTTAAGGTTATTTTCTAATGGGTGGATGAAGTCTTCCTCAAAGGAGGCTGAGTCGCCTGGTGGACAGTATATGATGTGGATGGTCATGGTATCAGGTGGGTAGTTTAACCGTGAGGAGCTCGAAGTCCCTTTCCATGGCATTGTTGGCCGATCTGATATTAAATGAGGCCCTGTAGTAGGGAGCGATGCCTCCCACACTTGATTCCTCTCTGTCATGTCTGAGAATGGCAAAGCCATCTGGGAGTGCGAGGAGTAGGACTGGGCCAGAGGCCTGGTTGAGCCATGTTTCAGTTATGGCTAGTAGGTCAAGGTCGTTGGCCGTGATAAGATCATGAATGTCAAGGGCATGGGCAGGGAGGGATCTGGCGTTGACCAGAACTACTTTGAGGATGAGTTGGTGTGCACCTCCTGCTTGTAGGGGTGTAGAGGGTTGTGGTGATGCTGAGGGTCAGTACTTCTGCCAGATGGGCTGGGTTTGGAGCTGATGATGGGTGTGCGTAAGGTGGAAGTGTTGGGGGCATTCTTGCAGGTGACATTAGTGGGGCCACAGGCGGTATTGGTGGATGCTGGTCTGTGTTTGAGGGCTTGGAGATGCGCCTTTTCTTTTGATGTTGTTCTCTAAGGCTGAGGGAGAGGGTGGGAGCGATGGAGGGCTAGCTGTGCAGAGATGGTGTCTGTGAGGCTGGAGATGGGGGTGTAAGGTCTTCATGTTCTAGTGCCAAGGTGGATATTTCTCATGGTGGTGGGAGCAGGTAGGCTATGGGGTGTAGCCCTGTTACATCTCATTCCCAGTCTGCTGTTTCTTGTTGACATGGCAGGAGGAGATGTAGGGGGCAAGTTTGCATTATGGGTAAGGTCAGACTGTGGTGTTTGCATCTTATGTGTGAGAGCTGCTGGTTGCAGTAGTTGCAGACGTCTGGAGGTGTGCCAAGTGATATTAGCGGGATTAGCAGGGGACGTGTGGGCTGGTAAGGGGTGCTTGGTGTGATGTGCTCAGAGAGAGCTAAGGTCCCTTTAAGGAGAGGCCCAGGGGCTCTGGGTGTTTGGGGTAGCTTATATGAGGGGCCTCAGTATTGGTAGTGATGAGGGGAGCTCGGGGACTTGTTAGGAGAATGATTCCACTGGATCCTGGCTGCCCGCAGAAGTATCGGCTGGGTGAGGCTGAGTTTGGGCAGCATTTGGGCATGTCTGCGAGCGCATGTTGTGCTCTGCTGCTCAAGCAGACCTGTAAGTTTGCGTTCCGAGGTGGCAGTGGCCCTGAGCGGGTGTTTTGACCATAGGGGAATCTGGTTTTTCGATAGTGCAGGGATCCGGGTGGGCTGGCAGCATACGCCTCGCTTAAGGGCATCGATGGGTGGGGTGAAGGAAGCGTGGGTTGAGTGAGCTAAAAGCAGCAGCTGACAGGAACAGGGAGGGGTGAGGGAGCAGGGGGTTGGTGATGCAAAAGAGGGTAACATAGCGCGGACTAGTAGCGATCGAGCCAAATGTAACACGTGGTATACTGGGCTTATCTTCAGAGTGAAGCATGATTTGTGTTAGTGTTGGTAAGCAGCAGAGTGCTGCAGTGAGCTACTGATGCAGCCTTGTGTCCTGGCCTTCGGTTCTGGCTGGCGCTGCCATCCGGCTATAGGTTGCAGTGAACGTTTCATTGCTTCCAGATTCACAGGACCAATCAGCACGCGGATGAGGATTGCAGGCTGTAGGCTGGATCGGGCATGTAGTAAGGGTGGCCATCTTCACGAGGGTGGCCTCTGGTGCTATCCGATGGATATCTTTATCCTCTGCATGACGCTGTGTGCCCAATGTGGTTTCAGGGCCCAGCAGAGCTGCAGAGAGCTCCTGATAGTGGCTTTTGTCCTGGCCTTCGGTTCTGGCCAGCTCCGCCATCCGGCTACAGTTTGCAGTGAGTGTTTCATTACTTCAGGATTCACAGGACCAATCAGCACGCAGATGAGGATTGCAGGCTGTAGGCTGGGTCAGGCATGTAGTAAGGGTGGATCTTCATGAGGGTAGCCTCTGGTGCTATCCGATGGATAGCTTTATGCTCTGCACTATGCTGTGTGCCCAATGTGGTTTCAGGGCCCAGCAGAGCTGCAGAGAGCTCCTGATATTGGCTTTTGTCCTGGCTTTCGGTTCTGGCGAGCTCCGCCATCCGGCTACAGTTTGTAGTGAGTGTTTCATTACTTCAGGATTCACAGGGCCAATCAGCACGTGGATGAGGATTGTAGGCTCCAGGCTGGGTCAGGCATGTAATAAGGGCAGCCATCTTCAAGGGGGTTGGGGGAGTGCCTGATGCGATCCGAGGGATATATTTGTGCTCTGCTCAACACTGTACGCCCAATGTGGTTTCAGGGTGCAGCGCAGCTCCTGATGCGGGCTTGTGTACTGGCCTTCGGTTGCCAAAGCTGTGGGGAACATAACTGTTCGACTGATCTCAGGGGTATGCACCATGTAGCTTGCACAGGGACTGGACAAATGGGATGGGGACAACAAATGCAGAAGCTGACCTCTGTAAGAGGATTCAATTCAACACTACAGCTAAGTCAATGCCTAGTCTGGGATACTGAATGGAAACCCTTATTGATATATCTTTACGTCCAGTTCATGCGTTCTGGATGACTACCCCTATATAACACCCCTCTCTTGGAATCCCCCTGACCCCACTGAGCCAAGAAGTAGTTCTGTTTTGCAAGTTTAAAAGGTTTATTTGATAATTTAAACAATAGATATATATATATCACACTTTATAATAAATTAATAATTGAATATCACACTTAATCTGAGCAGTAATCAATAATGGATAGTCCGGCACTAGAACCCTTCTTTATAATCAATGATGAGTGGTTATAGGATGGATAAGATAGCAACAATACTTTTATGGTTTCAAATGGATGCAAGGTGAAATGAAATTGCAGTACAGAAATACTCAATATGATTTCAACAAAACAATGTAATCACTTTTCTCTGGCAATCCACTCCCCCCTTTATGCAATGCAAGGAAATGGAAGGAAAGCACACAGTTCTCAGAAATGCAATCAAATGTAATTCAGTTCACCATAGCAAGCTTAGACTACAGAAGTTTGAAACACAGGCCCAAAATGCTTTTATATGTGCTGGCAATGAAGTGAAAAATATGCTAAAATGCTCTTAATTCCCTCTAGAGGTTCAGGGTGAGTGGTATCTAGTTAATATTAGTCCAGGCTCACTCTAGCAATGATTCAGGGATGGTTCTTAAGAGGCAAACAAATTTTTAGCAAGGAAAGCAAGGAAGCTGCTGTTTTCACATGTGGCTGGATTTTTAACCAAATCGAAAATCGCGGTAAAATTCGCGAGTGCGAGAATCGTGATTACGGCAAACCTATGAGGAGTAGGAAGTCGCTTCTAGGATTGTTGAAAAGGTGAGATTCTAAGCTTTCAGAGGAAAGTTAAACCAAGTTCCTAGCCCAACCAAACGGTTCCAGAGATACGAACGATTAAATAAAGGTAGTTTTTCGGATTTGAAATTTTAAAAGTTCAAAGCGACAGGTTACAGCTTGCAGATAGAAAATGACAGGTGACAGTTTTGCAAATGACAGGTGAGAGTTAGGAGGCAGTTCTGGTTAGATTAAAATAGATTGAATTATATTATTTTAACTCAGAGATTGGTTCTGCACAGTTCTGCTAGGTACTCACAATATATTTTTGAATTAGGCCTCGCCACGATCTGGTCAGCGGGTTTTCTTCACTCGCCACGGACGGTTTCTGCGCACAGCGTCTGGGTCAGCTCTACTCTGCTGGTCTGGTCTGGGTCTCTGGTTCTGATCTGGTCTGTGGGTCCGGATACAGCGGTCTCCGGTTCAGCTGGTCTCCCTCTGGATACAACACTGCTCCCTGGCAAATGGCCAGAGTTCTTGCAAAGAATTCAAACAGCTCGCCTGGCTGTGAATAGTGGCAATGATTTGAGGCCTGCTGAAGAGGGATTTAGCTTGTAGTTGACCTCTCTGCTACAAATTCTGAAGTAAAGTCTTGGTCTCTGTAGGTGGATAGATTGAAGTCTCTATGTTGGCTCTCTGGAGGTTGATGGAGGTAAAGTATGGATTTTCCCGGCAGAGCTTCCCGCAGCAGATGGAATAGAATGTCCCTATCTGTCCTGACTGTCTGCTTTTATGTGTTTTGAAAGTGGGTGGAGAGGCTAGCTTTCTAGGCCCTACCCCTCTCCACTTGTCATTGGCCACTTCCTCCTCTTCCCCTTGATTGGGGGAATGAAATGAAGTGTCATCATGATGAGGTATGTTTATGATACAGAGAACCCACCCCTGTCAACTTTACACACAATCTATATCTGATCCTAATAGACATATTTCATAGATAGACAGTTGTTTGGCATTGCATACACGCATCATGCATTTACTGATGGTAGCCCCTGTTCCAATTCTGTCGTTTCTAGGAGCTTGGGTTCAAAAATGGCAACATATTTCACTTTTTGGTCGGGTTACCAATATTGGATTTGTCCCCGCATTTACACAAATGTTCGCAAAGCATGTGGGCATTAGGTGGTGGAGTGTCAGATTTTTAACATACATACATTTAGTGTAATATCCTCTTTTCCGCTAAAAACCCCCCTGAACATACCACCGGGTCCTAACACGTCTTCAAATGTGCACAGAAAAATCACAAGAATAATGATATCACTTATAAAATTTTCACAAGTCCGCTCTATGAATGATCCATCTTTTTAGATTTATGTTCTGGCCCCAAAGGGGTGTGGTTTCCCCGAGCACAAGGTTGAATTTCTGGTTTTTCCAGTTCTGCCAAGCCAGCTTGCTCTCACAGGCAGTGCTCCTCCCCTTTCCTTCCAGGAGGAAGCCACTTTTACGACCCCCATAATAAAACATTTGCCTGAGTCAGGACAGGGCTTTGTTCAATTTCCTGCAGAGCCCAGGTAATTCAATCAGAGAATTGTCATATCCCTTTTGGTGGGAACAGCAAAAGGCAGCTAGGCCTGGGAACACAGCTGTTGTGCAAGTCTCAACTCCTGTCGGGGGTAGCTGGTGGGCAGAATTCAGTTTCATTAAGCCAGGTTTCAGATAAAATGTCACTTTTTGTTCCCCAGTTTAAGTCAAGACAATTTTTACAATGCAGCTAGAATGCTGATTCTAAGTTCAAAACTATGACATTTCAACAGTGGCAAACTATGTGACACTCAAAAGTAGGTCACTCAGTTAATTTAAACATTTTCGATTTTTGGTAGTTTTAAATCCAGTTTCAGTTAGGCTGCTGCAGACCTGCAGAGCTCAGCCAGTCTTGTTATGAACATTCAAGTCACTTCAGAATATAACTTTACATTGTATCCACCTCTCAGTAAGTCTTTCTTTGGCCTGCTTTGGGTTCATTTATTCAGTTTTACACAAAAGTCTGGTGGTTTTAAAACACCGGCTTTCTAATAGTGGTGAGTACTGGTAATGCAACCATTTTTGGGATTTAAGAAAATGAATTCCCCACAGTTCTAGGTTGCTTTTGGCAATCAGCATTGCCATTCCCAATGGTTTCAGGCTACTGTGTGGGTAGTCCAATGGTGGTTTTAGGCAGTGGCCTTCTGTGCCCTTAACATCGGCAAAAATGGGTGGCAGCCTATTCTTCATGCATTTCCCTGGGCATTTTCTGGGAAGCTCTGGCTATCATGATGTTTTCAATGCCAGTACTGCACAGTTTTTGTGGTAGGGCTCGGATGCATGGGTAAAAACAGCCCACAAGCCCCCCTCTTGCGATGGCCATTCTGTTTCACTGATGGAACTCGCAAGATCTGGGATGTTTCCTCATCTTCTTCCAATAGATGGCACAGTTCAGCATCTTTTTCTCCATCCGGTCGGATCGATCGGTTCTCCTTGCCGGTCCTGATGGGAAGATTGGGCGGTACCCCGGGCCCCTTGCGTCTCTGCTCCCGGTCTCCGGATCGTCCTCCCTGGCCAGTCTCAAGGTTTTCTTTCTCCTAGGATGACAAAGGAAGAGCGGCAATACCTATTCATAGACATTTTTCCCCCACCATTGATATAGTGGGGTGGCATATAAATTTATAGTCAAAACATATGAACATGCACATTTCTTTTTGCATTCAAAAACGAAAACACCCACATTGAGAAACTCAGAATTTGATAGGCGATATGTAGGATATGTTAAGTTAAAACTGAATTAATCAGAGACAGTACCCTCTAGGATTACCGAGGACTCCTCCAGTTGTGCAAAGTGTGCCTGGGATGGCAACACTTCAACTGGTTTATATGGACCCACTTGTCTTCCCCCTCTGCCAAACCGCCTTTGGGGATGCGGATCTTGTAGGCCACAGGGGAGATCTTGTCTATAATCTCATAGGGTCCCTTCCATGTAGGCAAACATTTTCGCTGCTTGGCCTGGTTCCTTTGGAAATTGTATAGATAGACCCCGTCCCCCACCTGATATTCCTTCCTGGAAGTTTTCAGGTCATAGTGGGTCTTCATACTCTCAGCTGATCTCCACATACTCATGGGTTGTGGAGGCATTTATCAACGTTTGCTCTTGGGTTCTGTAGAGCAAATGCTGAGGAAGCACCATCTTGCATCCAGTCATCAACTCAAATGGTGACATTTTGGTTGCAGATGAAGGGGTAGATCTGATGGCCATTAGGACCAGACTTGGCCCAGAATCTGCCACAAACTTCTTTAATATGCTCACAATGGTTCGGTTATATCTCTCTTGACCCCCAGTATCTCCCACATCTATGTCATTACTTCACTGGTGAAGTGGCTACCTCTGTCTGACTCAATCCTTTGAGGTAGACCAAAACGGGAAAAGATGTGGTTAATCATCAGGGCAGCTGCTGTTTCTGCCTTGCAATTTGGGGCTGGGAGACATTCCACCCACTTGGTAAACAAGCATGTAACGGTCAACATGTACTTGTTTCCTCTAGTCAAGCGAATCACAGGGCCTACAAAGTCGATTTGTAAATCTGACCATGGCAGTGTCATCCCCCTCTTTTGGAGAGGCGCCCGGTGTGTGAGGGATGTTGGCTGAAATTGTGCACACACAAGACAACCCTTCAAGTATTGGTTGAGGTCCTGGCCCATGTGTGGCCAGTATGCAACCTCTCTTAAGATTTCCAGTGTTGTGTGAAACCCCCTATGACCGGCGGTGGCCGCATCATGGGCGTGACTTAACATCAGGCTTCGGAATGAGGTAGGAACCACCCACTGATCGTGGCCAGCTTTCGATTTCCTTACCAACAAACCGTCTTGGATTCGGAACATTTTTGGACATTTCATCAGCACTCTTAGGTCCTCTTTCCCAATGTAATCGGTATCCGTCAGGGGAAAGTTCTCAGGATCCTCAATGTGCTGGTAAAACTTACCAATTATTGGATCCCCCTTCTGAGCTGTAATTAAATAAGCATCAGGGGTCTCCTTACTCCATTGTGCAGTGGAAAGGTCATTGTGAGCATTTGTCTGGGACCTAGTGATAACAGTGACCTGGATTTCCCCCAACAGGGACTCAATCTCAATTAGATCCCCTTGGGTGGCCCCGGTTTTGGCCAGCTGATCAGCTAAGTCATTTCCAGTTTTGTCTAGTCCCTCTACTTTGGAATGACCCTTGATCTTTTTCCAATAGTTGGTCATCTCATTCGAGGTGACCAGATCATCAATGTTTTGGATCAACTTCCCATGTTTCAAGGGTTTGTTATTAGCACATAACATGCCTCCGGTTTTCCAATTAACCAGGAGCTCCACGAACCCGTTCCTTACATAATCCGAATCTGTGATTATGACCAGTTCGTGGAGTTGATGCTGGACAGCAGTGAGGATGGCCTGATGCACAGCCATCAATTCTGCCACCTGACTACTTCGGGGACCAATTTTGTATCCAGAGGAGGGTTCTGGGGACTCATTCACCCATGTATTCCCTACGCCGGCCACCAGTTCTTTCTCCCCGTTGTTGTCAACATGGTAAGAACATCCATCCACATAGACAGTGGGCATTCCCTCACACTTGTCTTCTTCAAAGACTTTGTGTGGGGAATTAAGGTATGCCTCCGTGTTGTCCTTGATCTTTAGACTTTTGTCCTCGAGACAGTTTTCTCTGGCACAATCATGCAAGTCAGCCAGACCTTGCGCGAGGGGACTCTTCTTGTTTTGGCCATATCTGACCTCCACAGGAAAGCCTTGCATTGACAGAATCCAGGAAGTAATTCGGGAATTACTCACATTTCCGGCCCGGATTCTGTCACTTTGGAGATATTGCAGAGGCTGGTGTGGAGTCTCCACTATGATGTGTTCCCCCTGGATAAACGGGCGGTAATTCTTCAATGCCCACACCGTTGCCAGGAGTGCCTTCTCACAATCATTGAATTTTTCCTCCACAGAGGATAAAGTTTTGCTCGCATAGGAGATTACTTTATTGACCTTGTCATGCTTTTGGTATAATACCGCCGTCAAGCACGTATTAGAGAACCCCGTCTCCAGGAAGAACTCCTTGTTTCTGACAGGCTAAGCTAGGCAAGGCGCTTGTGAGAGGCTTCTCTTGAGTTGTTTTACCGCCTCGGCTTCTTCTGGACCCCATTCCCACTTGACCCCCCCCTTCAGGAGATGAATCAGGGGTCTGGTGATCTCTGCGTAGCCCTCAATGAACTTTCTGCTGTAATTAGTCAGTCCAAGGAGGTTCCTTAGTTCCCGCAGAGTTGTGGGGTCTTTCAGTTTCTGAAGTGCTTCCACTTTCTTTTCCTGGGGACAGAGACCCTGAGGAGTAATCTCATGCCCCAAGAAATTAACACGGGTTCTACACCACTGTGCTTTCTGAAAGGAAAGTTTTGCTCCGGCGGCCCGCAACTGCGTCAGAACATAACGGATCTCCGCTATGTGTTCCTCCACAGATGAACTTTTGATGAGGACATCATCTACATAAGCCAGGTTACCCCTTGCACCCAGGTCGGGCATGGCCTTGTGTAGGAAAATGTTGAATTCATTGCCGGAGTTGAGGTATCCGAAGGGAGTCCGGGTCCATGTGTACTGCTGGCCCCCAAAGGTAAAAGCCAGCTTGTATTGGTCCTCCCTACTGACAGGCACAGTCCAGTATCCATTGGTCAGGTCTATTGCAGTGAATACCTGTGACCCCTGGATCTGGGCCAGCCCTTGGTCAATGTAGGGCAGAGGCCATCGGGAAGTATGGACCCGTTTGTTGAGCTCCCTGAGGTCGGCGCAGAGTCTCCACTGGCCGTTTGGCTTCAATATTCCCAGCACCGGATTATTGAAGGTGCTGTAAACTGGACGGATTATTCCCCGGGACTCAAGGTTCTTAATTATTTCAGTAAGTGACTCCATGGATGCGAGAGGCAAACGATATTGCTTCACAAACACTGGAGTCATGCCAGGGTCCGTGGGGATTGTTGTTGTGTTGATGTCAGTGCGGCCACAGTCATATGAGTCTACCGCAAAGAGATCTTGGAAATCCAAGAAAACTTGTTTCAACTTTTGCTTTTGTTCCAGAGTCACACAGGCATCAGCTAGGTTGACTCTCTCTTCCACCATCTGCCTGAAGCCTGGAAAGACTTCTGGTTTGGCTATCTCAGCGGCCTCCTCCAGCTGGGTGGAGAAGTCCCTGGTCAGAGTGCTGATTTGGACTGGAGGCTTCAGGTGGGAAAGGCAGCCCTCATGGACCTGGAATATCACCTCATCCCTCCTGAAGTCAAAAGTCACATCTTCCTTACCATAAGGGCAAGAAGTGTACACCAGGAAGTTCCCCCCATGCCGGGTAAAAATCCTGTCTGGTGTTGTATTGTCATCACTGTCACTGTCAAAGCAGTCCTTGGGGATTGGCCCTAACAGTTCATTACCTAAATCGATGGAAAAATGTCGGTCATCAACCGCCATTCCAATAATGGTGCCTTCGGCTAGAGTAATACTCTTTAAGTCGTTGTTATCCACCTCTATTAGAATGGTGTCATGTTCTATGTTGACTAATGGAGTTGGGTTTACCCCCAACCCTTGCTGTTGGAGAGAAGCATTTAGATGTATGTAAGCATCAGGGTTTTTCAAATGTTGTCCTCTTTTAGCTTTCACTTCCAGGGAGAATTGTCGGGTCCTTTCTGGGATGGTGACTTCCTCTTTGATCTGAATTTCAACTGCATAAGGTAGCAATTGAGCTGACCTAAATGCTTTTTCTGGATCATCAAAGCCCATGGGATTATCCGCTAATCGGGACCAAGCTTTGAAGTTTATTAGGTCCAAACTAATGGCAAAGCTATTGAGAATGTCACTGCCTAAGTAAAAAGCGGCAGTGACGTCTCGCACGACCCAACAATTGTGGACTATGCCCTTGTTGCCAATGGAGATTTTGAGCATACACCTGCTTGGCAGGAGATGTTTGGAATTGGGTGCTTCCAGGTCCATTTCCCATTTGTCTATCAGTTTGAATGTGGGAATGGCTGGATCTTTTGGGAGTTGGCGGAACATGGCTTCGCTGATGAAGCTCTTACCGTTGTTCACACACACTCGAGCGAGAACAGAGTCCTTCCCATCATTTAACTGAACAGGGATGAACAACAGCTCTCCAATTTGCTGAATATCAGCCAGGCTCTGAGCTGATTTCACATCTTTCATGACTATAGGAGGGGGAGTTTCTGATTGTGGATTAGTATAGAATTTCAGAGTGTTTCCTTCCAGCGTGGAATACCACTTTAGACTGGAAGGAAGGTTGATTTTCAGAAATAGAGAGGACCCCCCATCACCAGTCTGTTGTCCTACTGCTATTACTGTCACGTCTGGAATTTGGTTATTCTGGAAGTGGAATTCTACTTGGTCCGATTTTTGTTCAACCATGTGGCATGTGCCGTTTAAACTAACATGGTTGACACTCTGTTTTAATTTTATGGGTCGGCTAGTCTGGGTCCAGAGGACCTTCTTTACGCAATCTATAAGGGGTGACAACCTTCTCAGGAGGTCATTCCCTAGTAAACAAGGGGTGCCCTCTGGAGTCACAACTATGACCGGGTGTTTCAACTTGTGTCACCCAATTTTAATGTCCAAATCTGCCGTCCCCTCGACGGGAATTTCCTTCCCGTCAAAGTTCTGGAGTTGTCCAGGAAGTGAGGTGAGAGGAATTTGGTAATTCCCTCCCCTTCCTGCATTCAGTTCATCAAAGGCCCTTCTAGACAGAAGGGTAGCTTGAGATCCCGTGTCCACCAGCGCTGAAATCGTACCCTGCCCCTGTACTTGTACCGGGGCATAATATCTTCCCTCCTTCTCCTCAAGGGGGCACAGATAATGCACATTTCTGGACAACTGGTGGGCTAACTTTCTGGTTTTGGACATTGCAAGAGAAGAAATTTGGGCAGAATTCTGTGGAGAGCCTTGGGAATCTGAAAGAAAAAGTTGGCAACTGGAGATCAGAGCCATTGTGGGTTCCCCTGGTTCCGGTTCTGGGCCACCCCCCCTTTTTGGAGGCAGTCATCAGGATGGGTTTGAACCAGGGGATTTTGGTATTGTGGGTTCTGGGATGAGATGATGGGCGTCGGTAGCTCAGTCTCCATATCTCCCAAGTCTGAATTGGCATCCCTTGGGACCCATTTTTCCTTGGGAGGAGTTCCCCCATCTCTGAAGGAGAAGGTCCTTTCCCCAGGATCCTCTGAGGATCCCTCTCCCTCAAATTGGAAGACCTGTACCTCCTCCACAAAGTGGGTCTGTTTGGGTCCTTTGTTTCTCCTACCCCCCCTCTGCTCCTTGGGAGGCAGGCTTTCAGGGGCAGGAGATTTTGTTTCCGGTTCCTGGTTTTCCAAGGGCTGTTTACAAGTTGGGAAGGAAGCTTCCTCCAAGGCTTTACACCCCCCTTCCCCTTGTGCCTCCTCCCTAGGAACCGGTGTGTTATCGGGGTGCTGCCCCCGTCATTGTTCTGGAGTACCAGGTCCAGAGTTTGGGGCATTCTGCGGTGGCACGCTTATCTGAGGGTTCTGTTGATCCCTCAGTATGTGACCCAGATCCCGTGCCATATTTTGGACCTGGCGCTCTAACTGGGAAACCCGCTCAGGCTGATACGGGGCTCTATTTTCTCCCCTGGGCTGATCCCGGGAAGGGTAGCTATCCCTTCTCTGGTAGTACCCCGGGTTGGGAAGATTTTGGTACCCCTCCACCCTTGGCCTCCCCTCTCCCGGATTAGGTTGTCTGGGCTCAGGGAATTGGGGAAAGAAGGATGGATGATTTTGGGGCTGGAAATTGGGTGGATACCTGGGGAAAAAGTTCTGCCCAGGATTTGGAGAATTTCTGTCCTCCTGGGGGAAGTTAGGAGGGAAGTTCCCTGGGTCAGGTGCTTGGCTGGATCCCCCCCCCTTGGGCTGGAGGAATCCACACATAACCCAGGATTGGTCTGTTTCCCTTGTAACGGAGACTTACATAGTCAGGAGAGCGAGGGACCCCAACCCCATTTGTGGGACTACCTCTTTCACTCCCTGTCTGTGACTGGCCCGAGGACCTTCTGGGCCTAGCATTATTAGGTGCAGGTAGGTTTTTAGGCCCCCCCATCTCCAAATCCAAAACGGGGGTGACCTTTACCTCTGCCACCTTGGCAGCAGCAGGGGTGCTGTTGGTTTTGGGGTTTTTTGGCGCGTTATTTTTATTTTCGATGGGCTTCTGTACCTCATAGATCCGGGTAGCCTTTTCAATGACCCAGTCTAAAGATCTTTTCTCATGAAAATCTCTCACGAGCTGGGTCATTATATATTTGGGCAAGGCATGGAAAAATGTATTGACAAATTCTCTGCTGTCTGTGCGCACCCTTCTGGTGGTCTGGGCAAAGGCACGTTTCAGTTCTTGCACGAATTCTTGTGGGGCCTGATCCTCCCGACATTGCAAATTGTAGGCTGCCTTGTGAGCCTCTTGAGGATTTTTGTGAACAGAAAAATGTTTCAAGATGGCCGCCTTATAGGTGGACCATCTTAAATGATTTTGGTCCTCCAGCCCCGCAAAGAAACTGGAGTATTCTGGGGAGAATGTCCATTTGACGTACTGGATGCAGCTACTGCTGTCCTTCAAATGGAAAGTCTCCATCATTTGCTCGTAAAGCTCCAAGTGTTCCCAAACAGAATACTTGACGTTCTTGTGATAAGGCGTGATGACACTCCTTATTGCCTTTATTTGCTTCAATGGGTCCTTAAGCAAGGCCCTTTTTGCCTTATTGGCCTTTTTGGTTCGGGTAACCCTGGTCCATTCATCCTCCGACTCAGAAGCGCTGCTCCCAGAGGTTCCTGTCTGATCTTCCAGGTTTTTCCGGATTCTGCGAGCCTGGGAATGGCTGGCAGAATGTGGGGACCTGGTCTCCTGCGTCCTGCGCCGTTCAGAGGAGTCTTCAGATTCCTCCTTGCTGCCAGGATTTGATGGGTACCCCCCCCACTGACCTAACTGGGCAGAGGTTTTCAGGATGCCCTTAATGGGCCTACTCTCCTGGGGTTCCCCACTAAATTGCACTGTGCTTGGGTGCCCATACCCAGATGCCCGCCCATCCATTCCTGGGAGGTACTGGCCTATGAGCCCCATGCTTCTGGCTGGATAGTAATCTGCCATCCCTGTGGCCCGGTGCTCATGTGTGCCAGGGGACAGGGGGGTGGCAGGATCCAGGGACTGAGAGAGATAAAGGCCTCTGGTACTAGGGCTCCTGAGGTTATGCTCAGGAGTTTCCCTTTCCCAGCGCACCTTGTCTCTATCCGCCCCTGCTACCTGTTGCAATGCAAGAGCCTGCGCCTTCAGTTCCTCAGTTAAGGCCTTACTAGACTCTATCAGTCTCTTCTGCATCGCTACCTGTTGTTGGAGCCTATCGTTGTGCTGGCAGAGAGCCTCATTCTCTCTCTGCGTTTCCTGATTGGTCCTGGAGCACTGGGCCAGTCTTTGCTGCAGGAGGGTTACCTCCTGAGCTGTGTCCCTATTGGCCTGCTCCTGTCTTGCCAGAGCCTCCTCCACCCTCCTGTTGTGCTCTAGCAAGTCCTGGTGTTCTTTTTGGAGGTCACCCAGTCCCTGGTGGGCCAGGTGATTTTCTTCCATTTTTCTTCCTAAGTGGCAGACTTCCTGGCCTAAGGTGTCCCTTTCCTGACCAAGAGCTTGAATTTGTGACGCCAGGTCGTCCCTTTGCCTTTGGAAGGCACCAGCTTTCTGGCGCTCTTGATCAAACTCTGCCTGGGTATCCAGGTCTTTCAGGATCAGTTTATTGCTCTCCTCTTTCTCTCTGTCTAGTTGGATTTGCAGGGTGGCTACCTGCTCTGTGCATGCCCTGTTGAAATTGATCTGTTGCTCCAGCTTTTTCTGGCTCTGCAGTAGGGAGTCCAAACTGTCTTGGCGTTCCTTCTGCAAAGCCAGAATTCTGGTATCCTGGTATCCTGGTCTGTCTTTTCCTGTTGCAGTATATCCATGTCCTCTTTTATTTTAATGATATACTGCCTACTATCATTTTCTGACTCCTGGCTCCCCTGCAGCCTCTGCTCAGAAGAGACCAGGTCAGATTGGACCTTCTGTAGTGCCAGCAGTTGCCTACTCGCCAGATCTTGGCCTTCAGCACATTTGTCCTGCATGGCTCCCATATGTAAATATAAATATGCCGCTACCCTGGCAATCTTGTGGTGCTCATCCTTGGCCTTCGGGACCATGTATAGTTTGCTCAGGGCCACATGTAGGGGACCCTGATCTCCCCATATATCTGACCCTGTTTCAGTGACCTGTTGCGCGATTGCCTGAAACCAGACCGTTTTGGTCCTGATGAGTCCACTCACCTCTCACAAATAGCTTATGTAAGAAGTGTTCTCTGGCTATTTTCATATCTACCAAGGTTGTCATTCTAGAGATTGGTCTCTGTCCTGACTTACAGAAGTTTGTATTTTATTTTTGCAAAACAGACCTTTTCCTTAGAGCGTTCCTTTGAGGAGTGCTTTACAGCGTAACACAACGTGGTGATCCGACCGGATATGTGTATCTGGTCAGCTGGCACGCTGTATTAATCTGCACAAGTGATAGATCTAACCCAAACGTCCGGCTCGAGCCCCCAATTTGTAAGAGGATTCAATTCAACACTACAGCTAAGTCAATGCCTAGTCTGGGATACTGAATGGAAACCCTTATTGATATATCTTTACGTCCAGTTCATGCGTTCTGGATGACTACCCCCATATAACACCCCTCTCTTGGAATCCCCCTGACCCCACTGAGCCAAGAAGTAGTTCTGTTTTGCAAGTTTAAAAGGTTTATTTGATAATTTAAACAATAGATATATATATATCACACTTTATAATAAATTAATAATTGAATATCACACTTAATCTGAGCAGTAATCAATAATGGATAGTCCGGCACTAGCACCCTTCTTTATAATCAATGATGAGTGGTTATAGGATGGATAAGATAGCAACAATACTTTTATGGTTTCAAATGGATGCAAGGTGGAATGAAATTGCAGTACAGAAATACTCAATATGATTTCAACAAAACAATGTAATCACTTTTCTCTGGCAATCCACTCCCCCCTTTATGCAATGCAAGGAAATGGAAGGAAAGCACACAGTTCTCATAAATGCAATCAAATGTAATTCAGTTCACACAGGCCCAAAATGCTTTTATATGTGCTGGCAATGAAGTGAAAAATATGCTAAAATGCTTTTAATTCCCTCTAGAGGTTCAGGGTGAGTGGTATCTAGTTAATATTAGTCCAGGCTCACTCTAGCAATGATTCAGGGATGGTTCTTAAGAGGCAAACAAATTTTTAGCAAGGAAAGCAAGGAAGCTGCTGTTTTCACACGTGGCTGGATTTGTAACCAAATCGCAAATCGCGGTAAAATTCGCGAGTGCGAGAATCGTGATTACGGCAAACGTATGAGGAGTAGGATGTCGGTCCTAGGCTTGTTGAAAAGGTGAGATTCTAAGCTTTCAGAGGAAAGTTAAACGAAGTTCCTAGCCCAAACGGTTCCAGAGATACAAACGATTAAATAAAGGTAGTTTTTCGGATTTGAAATTTTAAAAGTTCAAAGCGACAGGTTACAGCTTGCAGATAGAAAATGACAGGTGACAGCTTTGCAAATGACAGGTGAGAATTAGGAGGCAGTTCTGGTTAGATTAAAATAGATTGAATTATATTATTTTAACTAAGAGATTGGTTCTGCACAGTTCTGCTAGGTACTCACAATATATTTTTGAATTAGGCCTCGCCACGATCTGGTCAGTGGGTTTTCTTCACTCGCCACGGACGGTTTCTGCGCACAGCGTCTGGGTCAGCTCTACTCTGCTGGTCTGGTCTGGGTCTCTGGTTCTGATCAGGTCTGTGGGTCCGGATACAGCGGTCTCCGGTTCAGCTGGTCTCCCTCTGGATACAACACTGCTCCCTGGCAAATGGCCAGAGTTCTTGCAAAGAATTCAAACAGCTCGCCTGGCTGTGAATAGTGGCAATGATTTGAGGCCTGCTGAAGAGGGATTTAGCTTGTAGTTGACCTCTCTGCTACAAATTCTGAAGTAAAGTCTTGGTCTCTGAAGGTGGATAGATTGAAGTCTATATGTTGGCTCTCTGGAGGTTGATGGAGGTAAAGTATGGATTTTCCCGGCAGAACGTCCCACAGCAGATGGAATAGAATGTCCCTATCTGTCCTGACTGTCTGCTTTTATGTGTTTTGAAAGTGGGTGGAGAGGCTAGCTTTCTAGGCCCTACCCCTCTCCACTTGTCATTGGCCACTTCCTCCTCTTCCCCTTGATTGGGGGAATGAAATGAAGTGTCATCATGATGAGGTCTGTTTATGATACAGAGAACCCACCCCTGTCAACTTTACACACAATCTATATCTGATCCTAATAGACATATTTCATAGATAGACAGTTGTTTGGCATTGCATACACGCATCATGCATTTACTGATGGTAGCCCCTGTTCCAATTCTGTCGTTTCTAGGAGCTTAGGTTCAAAAATGGCAACATATTTCACTTTTTGGTCGGGTTACCAATATTGGATTTGTCCCCGCATTTACACAAATGTTCGCAAAGCATGTGGGCATTAGGTGGTGGAGTGTCAGATTTTTAACATACATACATTTAGAGTAATATCCTCTTTTCCGCTAAAAACCCCCCTGAACATACCACCGGGTCCTAACACGTCTTCAAATGTGCACAGAAAAATCACAAGAATAATGATATCACTTATAAAGTTTTCACAAGTCCGCTCTATGAATGATCCATCTTTTTAGATTTATGTTCTGGCCCCAAAGGGGTGTGGTTTCCCCCAGCACAAGGTTGAATTTCTGGTTTTTCCAGTTCTGCCAAGCCAGCTTGCTCTCACAGGCAGTGCTCCTCCCCTTTCCTTCCAGGAGGAAGCCACTTTTACGACCCCCATAATAAAACATTTGCCTGAGTCAGGACAGGGCTTTGTTCAATTTCCTGCAGAGCCCAGGTAATTCAATCAGAGAAGTGTCATATCCCTTTTGGTGGGAACAGCAAAAGGCAGCTAGGCCTGGGAACACAGCTGTTGTGCAAGTCTCAACTCCTGTCGGGGGTAGCTGGTGGGCAGAATTCAGTTTCATTAAGCCAGGTTTCAGATAAAATGTCACTTTTTGTTCCCCAGTTTAAGTCAAGACAATTTTTACATATGCAGCTAGAATGCTGATTCTAAGTTCAAAACTATGACATTTCAACAGTGGCAAACTATGTGACACTCAAAGGTAGGTCACTCAGTTAATTTAAACATTTTCGATTTTTTAAATCCAGTTTCAGTTAGGCTGCTGCAGACCTGCAGAGCTCAGCCAGTCTTGTTATGAACATTCAAGTCACTTCAGAATATAACTTTACATTGTATCCACCTCTCAGTAGGTCTTTCTTTGGCCTGCTTTGGGTTCATTTATTCAGTTTTACACAAAAGTCTGGTGGTTTTAAAACGCCGGCTTTCTAATAGTGGTGAGTACTGGTAATGCAACCATTTTTGGGATTTAAGAAAATTAATTCCCCACAGTTCTAGGTTGCTTTTGGCAATCAGCATTGCCATTCCCAATGGTTTCAGGCTACTGTGTGGGTAGTCCAATGGTGGTTTTAGGCAGTGCCCTTCTGTGCCCATAACATCGGCAAAAATGGGTGGCAGCCTATTCTTCATGCATTTCCCTGGGCATTTTCTGGGAAGCTCTGGCTATCATGATGTTTTCAATGCCAGTACTGCACAGTTTTTGTGGTAGGGCTCGGATGCATGGGTAAAAACATCCCACACCTCAGTGGGCACACAGGCAACATAGAATCTTTATTAGCTAAGGCTATTTCACATTCGGCCTCCACCTTGAGTTTCGACGATTGAGAGCACATGTTTCTCCCCTGTTTTAAAACTGTGTTAACTTTGCATTTCTCATACACACAAGGGCCAGCGAGAACTGAAAGTGGGTTTCCAGAATGTCCAATGGAACAGGAATTGATGACTTGTGACTTTCAATAAACCAACTGGTTATTTACACTGGTAATTGCAGTCATTTCACCATGAACAATGTGCATGTTCCAGATCCATTTGTTTAGATATCTTTATTGCGAAACATATCTGTCCTGCAAACATGGCCAAAATAATTTGACGTTTTAACACGGACTGAGCTAGTGAAGTTCAACTAATATATAAGTACTTTAAAGAAAGAAGTTATGATGAAACAATTGTTCATAAGCCTAAATTAAAGGTACACAATAAAGTGAGAACCGAACTGTTGATACCAAAAGAGAAATCTAAACAAGAAGTTAATGAGAAAATCAGATTGATAACTCAATATAATTCTAATAGTGATTTAATCTATAAGTGGATGAATAAACATTGTCAAGTACTTAAGTATGACATGGATTAATGCCCATATGTTTCTAAATCACCTATGATTTCCCTGGAGGATAGCTCAGCGGCAACGTGCTCGCCTTGGAAGCAAGACAACACGAAGCAACACAGGTTCGATCCCCAGGTTCGTGCTTAGCAACATCTGGGTATATAAGCGTGTTTTAAAATTGCAACTAAGACAAAAAAAAAACTATTACGCAACTAGCAACTAAAAAACAAACAATTCCTGTAACAGCGCCTAGATGCTCGCAGGCTGTGTGAGCGCTTTAAAAATGCTAAAATAAATAAATTAAATGATTACCTTTCCTAAAGCTACAACTATGAAAGATAACATATCACCTAGCCATCTTTAATTTGAAATCGCTGCACATCAAACGCGGTTAAATTCAGAAAGATGTGTTTTTCATAAATGGGTGGAAATTGTAACAATCGTTTTGTTGAATTGAACAATGTTAAGGAGCATCATGATTTGTAGAACAATCAAATTAATGTTAACCAATGGATTAACTGTAACAGCAGGTTTGTTGTATATGCTATTGTGTGCAAATGTCAGAAATTGTATATAGTGAGCACTATTAGGATATTAAGAGAAGGGTTCACAGAACATCTTCGAACAATTAGAATGAAAGATGAAAGGTACCCACTAGGGGTGCATTGGAAATCTGAACACATGGGGGACGGTTATATTGATTTGAAATATTGTGTAATGTGTAGGAAGCTTCCAAATGAAAGAGGAGGAAACGGAAAATGCTGCAGAGAAAAGATGCAACGTTTATTTTTAATTTGAACACAAAGAAAGTTGAATTGCACAAGGACAAACAACTAAATCTATTTGTAGGTAATTAATGACTGAAGATTGAAGGATAATAGTATATGTAAAGACTCAAGGGGTGTCTGTACTTCCGCCGCCTATATGATATGATAGGTTATGTATAAGGCGCTTAATACCTAGAGGTTTCTAAGCGCGCCCCCGGGGATCGAACCTGTGGTGCTCCGTGTAGTCTTGCTTTCAAGGAGAGCACGTTGCCCCTGAGCTATCCTCCCAAGGCCTGTATGGTAGGGTAAAGGGACAGAACACCCCAGCACGGCACTCAATTTGGTATAATGTGGGCAGCACCAGGCTTAAGCTTTCAGGAGGTGATGCATGCAGGTTCTTAAGTACAGTGTTTCCCCAAAGCCCTCACAAAGGAATGTCAACCATTATGTTAGTTGATAACACAGTTTCTTTATACAAAATAAGGTTGTTACCTCTACCAAATATACATATGAGTAATAACACTATGTACTTGGAATACTTATTCAAAGAATGGCAAAGATATACACTCTATGTGGTATCACACATTATCAAAATCCATTAATAGATGCACTAACTGCAGAACGTTTTCAATAGGCAGGTACATTCTTAAGTTAGGTGTAACAGCATAGAATAGGAAAGACAGGCAGGTTAGTTGTGAATAGTGGCAGAATACTTTACTTGGCTTAGATAGATAATTCTGAGTGAGGATGCCCCCATCTGGGCAACCTATAATGGAAAGGTTAGGGAGAAGCATATGTTGTCTTTTACAGCCCAGTCCAATAATGTTCAATAACCTTGTACTTTCTTTTAAAAGGTTCTACCATCCCAAAGTACCTGAGAGGCCACTGTAGAACAAGATCCAAGATCATTCTTGGACCCTTGCACGACTCCTGAGGCTAGAAGATGCTCTTCCTTATCACAGTACTTTTGGCGCCTTGGCAGGCGAAGTGGCAGGGTTTCTCGGCTTTACTCGATGGTTCCCTCCGAGGATGGACCCACTTTGGAAGAAGGAGCAACTGGGATGCTGAGTCGAAGAAACAAAAAAGAACCAAGGTCTTTTTGAAGTGCAGCAGTTTGGCTCTTCGCAGTGCTCTCCTTTGGTCGACGATTTCTCTGACTGTAGAAGTCCTATGAAGATGAAACTTGCTGTGGGCTCCTTAAAGGCTTGGCAGATGAAAGTAAGACCTGTGATCCTCTTTGATGACTTCTGGCAGCGACAAGTGCATAGGTCACTTTTGGTGTCGGGTTTTGGAATATCGCGGTTTTCTGACTTTTGGTTCTTTGGTGCTGTAGCCGCAGCACGGACCTCTGGACAGTTTCTGGTAACCTGGACTCAACCACTGGAGGGGACCTCAGACCCACACCAAGTCTGGAACTTCAGCACGTCTTTGTTAGCTTCTGTTGTTGGGAAACCCACCGGCGGGTGGACCTTCCACTGCACCTAAAGACTATAGGCTCTCTCTGGCAGGAAAAAAGTGGTCAGTGATGGTGGCAAGGATGTCCTTTCAAGTGTTCTTAGGCAGTTTGCAACTTTCACAGCTCCGGTTGTCCAACAGCACTATGCCAGGGCACCCCCTCTTCCTCACTGGATCAGTCCTTGGGAGACATGACAGCTCTCGGATCACATTGAAGAAATGCAGCAGCAGTCTTCTCTTCCAGCTGGGCTTCAAGGAACAGCTCCTTCTTGCTTCAACTTCGACTTCAGCTTCTAAACAAATTGGTAAGTGAGAGGTCTCCAGATATACACATCTGTCCTTAATTCACTCTAGCTAAGCCGGGCTGAGTCAGCCAATCAAGCAGAAGGGCAATCGGCTCACAGTCATTCAGGCCATTCACTCCACCCAGACACTTATAACTAAGAATGTGGATTGGGGCAAGAACCATGCCTTTCTGCACACTATACTGCATTCATGTCCGTTTCAGTCAGGGCTGTCTCGTTCATTGTGTCAAATACACAGAAACCAGACACCCACAACAGAGAATGCGAGTTGACTCCCAAATCCATTCACACAGGTCCCACCCCTAGGGTTTACCCACAACACACAACACCTGGGAAGGCTCCAGTCTGTCTGACAGGAGGCAGCCACAGGGCCATATATGGTATTTCCACCAAACAGCCAGTCAGGGGGAAAGGGAATAACAGAGACATATATGCTGTTTCCACCCAACAGCCATTCAGGAGGAAGGGACAGAGTCAGGGCTTCCCAGGACTGGGAAAAAAGTAAAAGGCAATAGAAACCAAGAGGCCACAGGGGCCTTCTATTGATTCCTATGGCAGATTATGGGTGTCCCAAAAATGTAGGACACTCTGAGCCACTTCCAAGTCAGCATGTAGCTGCCACCAGCCCATAACATGCTTTTTGGGCAACACACAGGTGCCCAAAACACACATAAAGATAAAACAAAGAGTTGCATTGTCAGAGGTCCAGGCTGGACCTCAGTGGCAGAAAAAATTGAGAAAACACACAGAGAAGTGGTAGGACAAGGATTAGGAGGCCCTGTGCCTCCATAACACATTTTCTGCCTCACAGTATAGTACAGTGTTTCATTAAATAAGTGAAAGGTAGGACTCATACTTAGATCTGTTACTGCCTGGGACCTAGACAATTAAGTAATTGGATCAATTAAGTATGGGATACAACACAGTATCATTGATTGCTATTGCCAGTCTAATGATTTCAAATTAAATGTATATTAATATGAAAGTTACTGGTGATACTATTGTAACTAGGGAGCAGCAGAGATACTAAAAGATGGCTGAACTATTAGCCACATGTTAGTCCTTAGTGCTGAATCATGTAATTGTATGTAATCAAACACAAGATACAACATGGAATTATTGATCAAGTATATGGTGTTTTGCCAGTCGAAAGATTTTGAATTAAATGTATATTTTATTTTTTATTTTTAATATTATATTAATTGGCTGAAATATATATATAAGAACAGATAAAGCAGATTAAACAAATACAACAAATGTAACAATCAATACAATGGCCCTCATTACAAGTCAGGCGGTGGACCATGGTGCTATTAGCACCATGGTCTATGCCGGATTCCGCCATGGTGGATGGCGGAATTACCGCCCCATTCCAAGGTGAGTGGGGCGGTAATTCCCCATTCACCATTTGCCCTTCCCCATTCCCATTTTTGCCCCATAGGGCATAATGGGGATGGGGAAGGCACTAATTACGGCACCGTAAATTACGGTGCTGTAGTTAGCACCAAGGTCGCTTGGCGCCTTGGACTTTAACGCCTGCAAAAAGCAGGCGTTAAAGTGTGAATCAGGCGTTAAGGGTTTAACGGCGCCAACGCTCTTTACGGCGCCGTTGACCCCTTTACGCCTGACTTGTACTGAGGGCCAATGTATTGTTTCATAAATGACAAATTATCTCAGAATTAAAACGAGACATTCAATAGACACATTATGATCTTCTTAACATATTATTGTGTGTTGAAAAGAATACTAATATTTGATATTTACCAAATTAATTTCCGTTAAACATTTCTAACCCACTATTGAAAGGGCAGACTCAAGACCACTTGAGAGTCTATACCAAAAACACTTCAGAATGTAACCATTCATCCTTGTGCACAAAACAAGTAAACATCTTACATCTCAATCGATCTAGGGCTGTACATTCCACCAGCAGGTGTTTTAGTGTTTGAACAGTACATGCTCTTTCACAGAGTTTACATCACCAGTTCCTCTTTTCACCCATTTTGACTGATCTAACAGCTAAAATGTCTCCTGTTGGGATGATATTAAGGTGACACCGGGGAAATAGGGAGTGCCAGTAGCAATTCGTGAACCTTCTCAAATAGTTTGGGATCATACCTATTGCTTTTTCCATAATTTAGTGACTACAGTATAATTTGTAGCCTCACATTCTATCAATAGTAGCGATCCAATCATATTCGAATAGAATTGTTTTACAAAATGGGAGAGAGCTATATAGCCCCTCACTATTTCAATACAGCTGCCCCAGGATACCATCTGCATTGTTCATAAACTCATTCAGGGGTTTTGTTATCCCCTTCATCATGTTGTTGTTCAAATCTTCATTGAGGTTATTTGGTGTAGAAATCAAAATGGTATAATACAGTGACACCACTCTCCACCTGTACCAATACTTCATGGAAGAAACCCGCAAATTCATATTAATATGCAAGATAGATTCTGGCGATGGTATTGTAACATATGTACTAAAAGATGGCCAAACCATTAGCCATATGTTCGTCCTTTGTTTACTCCAATGATTAGGGAATTAGGTTCCTAAACTCATTCAGTGGTTTCGTTAACCCCTTCATTGTGTTATTGTTCAAATCTTCATTGAGGTTATTTGGTGTTGCAATCAATATGTTGTAATACAGTGACAACACTCTCCACCTGTACCAACTCTTCATGGAAGAAAATCACAAATTCATATTAATATACAAGATTCTGCCAACAATATTTTAACATATATGTACTAAAAGATGGCCAAACCATTAGCCATATGTTAGTCCTTTGTTTACTCCAATGATTAGGGAATTATTTAACGGCCATTCAAAATGGTGCCTGAGTGTTCAGGACAACAGATGACATGTGGGAATCTCACCGCAGATGTATACTGTATTGCAAGGTAAGGAATAGCAAAGGTGTACATATGACTGATAATTGATTATTGCAACTTGCTGTTATGAGCAAGAGAGGACATTTGGAAAATTGACTGGTGTATATACATTTTTTCTTTCATTGGCCCTCATTACAAGTCAGGCGTTAAGGGGTTAACGGTGCCGTAAAGCGCGTCGGTGCCGTTAAACCCTTAACGCCTGATTCACACTTTAACGCCTGCTTTTTGCAGGCGTTAAAGTCCAAGGCGCTAAGCGACCTTGGTGCTAATTACGACACCGTAATTTACGATGCCGTAATTAGCGCCTTCCCCATCCCCATTATGCCCTATGGGGCAAAAATGGGAATGGGGAAGGGCAAATGGTGAATGGGGAATTTCCGCCCCACTCACCTTGGAATGGGCCGGTAATTCCGCCATCCACCATGGTGGAATCCGGCATGGACCATGGTGCTAATGGTGCTAATAGCACCATGGTCCACCGCCTGCCTTGTAATGAGGGCCATTGTCTTTATAGGCTATTGGACCATGAAAGAAGCACAGCATAAAAATAAGTATAATCCATGGGGTGTACAACTTCTGCGCATGAGGTGAGCAGGAAATTCAAATATGCACTAATAGGTGTTCATGCTATAACCACATCATTCATAAAACATGTTTTTTTTCAATTAGAATCAAAATGAAAAAATGCGTTTAAATACTCAAAGTTAATATTTGTTAGAGGTAATGAATTGAATCTGGATAAAAAGATTGTTTACCTAAAATGGCGCTTGAATTATCAGAAGGTTTTCAATTCTAAAGTAAGAGAGAATTAACTACAATATTGGAAAATCAGGCAATATCATTTTACACTATTTTAATATAGGTAATAGAATTAATTTGTTTTGTAGCCCTTGAAGAATTACGTGGGTCGGAGGGATTTCATTCCGCGTAGTATGAAACACATGTTGGGCGAAGAACTTTATATTACAGATGATTGAATACAAATTGTTTGATGTTTAGAGAGAAGAACCTCATATTACAGATGATTGAACACACATTGTTTGGTGTATAAATTGTCCAACAAGGGTGAATAACGTTAAATTACAGATGATTGAATACAAATGGTTTGTCCAACAAGGGTGTAGAACTTCATATTACAGACAATTGAACACAAATTGTTTGATGTGTAAATTGTCCAACAAAATGGTGTGAGGGCGATGAATTTTATATTCCAGTGAACGAAATATAAATTGTTTGATGCTTGAATTATTTGACGCAATTATTTGTTTTGTGATATGCTTTTGAAATATATTTGAGTTGATGTAAAGTGAAGCACATTAGAATGCAACTGCCTACTTTCTGTCCTGCTAAGTGTCCCAGAATTTTGTCATGAATAGCTGCATTGAGCCGAAAGATGCACAGGGATGTCTAGGGGGAATCCCACACACTCCTAACAGTGGCTGCATCATTGAGTGAGTGGTGGTTCCTAGCCCACAAGGTACCCCAGTTCCATTTCCCTGCCTCCACTGTGCAACTTTGTCACACATGACAAAAGGTAGACAAATGCTTTGGAGTGATAATCCCCTTAAAGATGTCTGCAGATATTGAGTATGTTGGGCATCAATCACACAGTAGCTAACTCACGATAGAAAATACACACTTACCAACAATGACACCAATTTGCACATTCTACATTTTTGGCTGGAATGGAGCGATAATACTCTAGTTCTACTTTGGTTCTTCACTCCCCAAAACATCACCCACAGACCATGAACCCACTCAACCAGGCAACTGTTCGTTACAAACCAAAAGAGCAGAGCTCCCAATAATTCCTATTTGGTCTCTAGTGTACAAATGTAGGGTCAAGTAAGAAGTTTCCAACTTTACAGGTTAAGGATAGGGCTGTTTGTCGAGAAGCATAGAAGAGCAGGCTCCTCTTTAAAAAGGGTGCAGTATTTTACTGAGCACTCACAGCTGCTCAGCTCTCTCACATATGGTTTGGGTTCCGGATATGTGTGGTTGTTTGATGCATTATGCTTGATATGGGATTTAAGGACCATGTGATGCGTGGATGTTGGTATAGTTTACTCCTGATGCTGCAAGGATATGGAATTTTCTGGTATTGCGATATCATGCTGTGTCTGAAAGTGCTAAGAATCAGCATGTTGGCAAAACAATTCCCAAGCACTTCGCACTCACCTGAGTCACTGTTTAGAATCGTTGGTGTCATTCAATGTGATAGTCCAAACCCCTATGCTTTGTGTAATGGCCCCCAACCCCACTCCTATATCACAAATGATCTGCTCCAAGGTCTATCACTTATCTGATTCAAACCATAGCTTCAATCATTCAATCTTTCATAGCACACTCCTGGATGCTGTGGCCTCAAATATATGACAGATTATATAGTTACCTATGCATAGGCATTTCTTTTCTTCCAACCTGATAATGTCATTGAAAAGAATGGAGTGTCCAAACTGGTGAAAATGCTTTTGATAGGCTGTGGTCTTACATTTCACCAAGTCATTTCACTCTACCAAATAGAAAGCACCAAAAGCAATACATAATGGTTTGCCTCCAGGACTACTGAATGCAATCCATCTGGTCAAAGATACACTTGCTGTGCAAATAGCTGGCTTTAGGTCCAAACCTCATAACGAAGGGCGAGACAGAACTTCATAGGCTGAAAAATAAGGAATGTGTTGGCTACAAAATACTTTGCATTGGCCACAGAAAGGTGTGTTCCGCCAACCTTCAAAATATTCAGGACGGAATACAAATAAAAATACATCATCCAATTGCCACCCTGTGATCCCTAGCACAGATACTGCCAATGCTGCAAATCCAAAAAGAGTGTTGTAGTGGAAGAAAACACACTGCTTGATGTGTCAGTCTGCGGCAATCGCTCATCCCTAGTACCGATACTGCCAATGTTGCAAATCAAGAAACATGGTGGAGTGGAAGAAAGAACACTGCATGATGTGTCAATCTGCGGCACTCGTTCCTCATTCATAGTACTGACACCGCCAATGCTGCACATCCGGAACCAGTGGTGGAGTAGAAGAAAGCACACTCCCTGAGGTGTCACTCTGGGGCACTTGCTAATCCCTAGTACAGATACTCCCAATGCTGGAAATCCAGAAACAGTGATGGGGTGTAAGAAAGCGCAGTGCCCGTGGTGTCAATCGGCAGCATCCCTCATCCCTAATACAGATAATGCCAATAGTGCACATTAAAAAACAGTGGTGGAGTGGAAGAAAGTCCACTCCCTGAGATGTCAATGGGCAGCACTTGCTCATCAATAGTACTGATACTGCCAATGCTACAAATCCAGAAACAGTGGTGGAGTCGAAGTCTGCACACTTCCTCACATGCCAATCTGCGGCACTCACACTTCCATGCTTCTTCTCTGGCACAGCGACATTGTCAACTTTGGAAGGATCTCAAGATGCACGCTGTAATCTTTGCTGATAACCCCTTCATGTTGGGAGGTTGTTCCTTCAGGTACACCACCTTCCTAAAAACGTGCATCGCAAAAGTGGACACATTTAGGGTCTAATTCCCAGAGTGTTTTTTCAATGGGATTGCACGATTATAAAACGCTTCTGTGAATAAGGCCTTTAGTGTATGGAGCAGTGCTACATTAATACAACATGACAAGAGACACAGCACTACGCTGTGTAGTGGACAGTTGTCGACTGCTCCTGGAGACCCTGCTCCGCTGTGCAACCATGAGATTTTAAAATGGCCACACATATCCGGAACATTTTAAATGCTCAAGACCATTACCACATGGATGATGTTGTTAGGCTTGGTGGTAGGGGGGCGCTAAAATTCTACAAGCGTCCTGGTCCCGACGTTACACACTCTGAACGCTACTGGGCATGGAGCGGTGGTTTGGCCGAGAGCAAGACTTAGGCGTCTGGGAGCGCTCATAGTCCAAAGACTCGCTCATTCTGCGTGTGCCATCGCTTCAGGAAACGGATCGTAATCTGATTATGTTATTACAGTCGGATAATTTCCATGCGGAGTTAAGGTCCAGAGGCAATCCTTTAGCGGACAATTGCCAATTACCGTCAGCGATTACTGCATTATTGAGGGTTCAGCCTCCAGCACTTTGCATAACTTCATTGCGCGCAGACGGATGGTCCTGGGCCCTGACAAGGCGCGGTCACGGAGAGAGCATCCATGCGGCCAGGAAGCCTCTTCAGCCCTGGGGCCACGCACGGCGCTTCCCCCAGCCTCGGACTGTGCTCGGCGTGGAAAAGTGCGGCCTTCTCCTGCAGAGCCAGGCAGTGGCGGGAGACTGCCGCTGAGGCCAGTGGGCAGGAAGCGGCAGAGCCGACCAATGCCAGCGTCATGCCAGCCGGTGTGTCTATAATTAAAAGTAACGTGTAGACATCGCGGCAACATCTCCCTCGAGCCCAGATACACAGATGCACGCAGCGGTAAAAGGGAAAAAGAATACGCTGACGTTAATGATGTTTTCTGCATATTTAATATCTTGTTTATACTTGGGCATCACAGGCCGCCCTGCCTACAGGAGGTGCTTTCTTTTCTTTCACTCCGTATTCTTGTTATGGTGTCTGTATTCCCGTGTCTTTTAGCTCCAATACTCTTTCCATGTCTGAAGGTAAGTGGCCTATTTTGCACACACGCAGTGACAGGAATGACAATGAATGGATGTTCGGATACAAGACAACACTGCAGGGGCAGGTCAGGATGCATGGGGGTAATTCTAGGGGGGGCAGGGGTGTTTGTACCCCCCAACTTTCATGGCACACCATTTTGTCCCCATTCATTTGGCTGTGGCACCTTTTCTTCAGATGTCATCATGCCCCCCCCAACATTTTCAGCAAAGTTACTCTACTGTCAGGATGGTACACACCCGAATGGGTGCCCAGTGGAGAGACAGCCCTGCGTGCTCTGTGTCTCTGGATGTGCGAGTGCTGTAGAGGAAACCTCCACAAAGGGGTCAGTATCTACAACAGGTCATCATCGCTGCGGTGTCTGCACTCATGCCCCGCCATAAAAAACTAAAATAAACATCATTGCACACTTCTGTTTTCTGACTCTAGAACCAATCTTCACTTGCAGCAGTGTGTCGAATACCTTGTCTGCCTGGAAATAAAGCATTCGGGCTGTTGCCCTTATTCTGGAACTGGGCTGCCCTTGCTGGATGTTAGCAATGATCGTTTGTGGACGATGGACGCCCATCGAGGCACGTTGGTCTGTCAGAGGCTTACAGCACCCTGGAGCACCAGTTCATCTTGGAATGACTTGTTTCAGTGGCAAGTTGTTGCATAACGCACTGGAGTGCTTCACGTTGTTCCTTACAAACCGTAACACCTGCGTCTTCCTTGTCACCAAACATACCCCTGTCCCCTGTAGAGTCCCCAGAGGTCTTCTTTTTTCCTGGTATTTTTTATCATTGTACTCAAGATCCTTCACAACTGAAACTTCCCCTTGGCTTTGCGTATCACTGCTACGCATACAATGCATAACTCTATTTACCCTTTAATAATATTCAAACCTAAAACAATGCCAATGTAATGACTTATCCATAGTAAAAATGGACGGACTCTAATTGGCTGTGATAAACAAATAAAACAGAACTCGCCATAGTATCCACTGCAGTTAACGCACGTATAAGAGAGAACCAGTCTCCTTTGTTTGGATGAATTCCACACGACTGCTAATTCTGAACCAGGTCAAAACATTGGGGGTCTGATTTACAAAGTGTGGATTGCGCCATTGCAAAACGCTGTTCTACATCAGGCCCTAGGCATCTATTTGAACTCTCACTTGCATATGTCCCTCACGTCTGGACTATATTATAGGTCTGACTGCACATTATATTCAGTTGTTTTGGAAGACCTGCACTTTCCTAGTGGAGTATCATCTGGGCCATACAGCCAGAGCCATCAGGGACTCAGAGATGGTCTACTCGAGCTCACTATATAGGCTGCATGAAAAGGCCAATCTTGCCACTGAAGGTTATCCAAAAGGACACTGCTCGTGCATTAATGTATCGCCTCCTTCTGCACATGAAACTTCAAAACGTATACTAGCCTCCAGTTCAAGGATGTTTTGTATTTAAAGTGTCTACCTTAACCCACAAAACTTATTACCAGAGCACTCCCAAATATCAGAAAAGTCAGATTATTAGGAGGTGGCCAGTGCGGTATTAACATCCCAGTAATTCGGTTTACTGGCACATTACCGTACCGACCACCTCAGAGTTTGCTGGTGGGGTGGCTGTATTTACCTCCAGCTCGGAGCAGGAGGTTATTTCCAGTACCCCCCCAGCAAACATGATGCCGGTCATACCAGCAACTCACCCCATGGAATCCTATCTGACTCCATGGACTGTGAATCTTGCGGTAAATCCGCTAGACCGAGTGCCCGTAACAGTAATTCTGTTTGGTGGTATCCCCCCGGAAAATACCACCATACATGTAATGAGGCCCATGACTCGTTCACCAGTATTTTAAGGACTTATTGATTAGATCAACCCAAATGGAATATGAAAATAACAGGCTACAAGTCAGTTGCTGCTCATGTCCCCAGTATTTGGAACATGCTTCATATTTTCAGAAAAGCTTACTATTGGACACACGTATATATTTTGAATGTATACTTCACCATTTTTCATCCATACGCAGGTCCTGTCATCATTTCTCACCAGTGCATTACAACCTTATGCCGTTAGGGCATCAGGACTTCATAGAAACTCTTTAAACATAGCTAGCAGTGTTTGGTAGGGCCACCATATACACTGAAGGAGGGGCACCAGGGTCTTTCCCTCAGTGGGATAGGATATCATGTGGCATTTACACAGCGCCTGTACACAAGTGTCTCTAGTCGCGAAGGATGTGCTGGGGGTATTTTTATGAGTTGAAATACTCAGCTCAGGCTTGGGAATAAATGCACTTCATCTCCTTTCCTCACTGGAGCTTTCTTTTGATTGGACGGATAAACGCATATTCCATTTTTGGTTAAAGAAAACCATTAAGTTTCACTAGGTTTGTTTTCCCCCCGATTGGGATTTTGCCCGTTCAGCAGAAAGTCACTTGCAAGACACCATGGTAGCTGAAAGACCTTATGTAAAGAAAATATATAAACTGTTGTAGGTCTGGTTTGGGTAGCCAATGGCCAGCTTGCAATACGAGCCACTATTGACCGTTTTAGTAAAAAAAACTACACCAAAAATAAAAAGACACACATTCGAAACATGACCTCATAATTACACACGTTTAGCTATGCCCAAACAGGTGGACCATTGGGAGGAATAAGACCCCTAAAAATGGAGAGTACTTTCGCCCTGATGTGGGGGTAAACAGCTGGCAAGGTAGTTATGAAGGTTGTTGGAGAGGGAGAAAGGACGTGATTGAGGTAGAGCACAAGGAGGAAGCAGAGAGACAGGAGAGAGATGGCTGCAGGAAGCAAGCAAGGCAGGTGAGGCCATGGTGCGGGTAGTGGGAAATAACATCAGAGATGAACTTGGGTGGCAGGATTTGGAGGAGGAAGGAGAGAGGAAAGAGGAAAAGGCCAAGGGACAGACATCAAGGGAGTGGAGGTTGGAAAGAGCCTTTAGGGAGAGGCTGGGGGAGAACACCTATGTGGAGGTTGGGAGAGACAAAGGAGAGGTGGAGGACAATAATGAGGTTAACGAGTCTCTTCAGGAGGCAGGAAGGGAGAACAAGAAGCAAAAGGTTAGAAGTACATAAAGGAGGAGGGTATAATTGTCGGAACAGTAACATAAGAGCAGCAAGAAGGTGGCTGGAAGGCGCCCAGAGGAGAGCATTAACGGGTTGGTGGGGGAGAATATTGAGGATACAGGAAGAGAGTGCACCAAAGAGAATGTTTGGACAAACACCAATGAGGTGGTGGACAGTGCTGGAGATGGAAAGAAGTTACTGGGGAAACCATTTCCTCCTTTGGGGTGGGGGGCATGGGCAGGTGTGGGTGGGGCTGAGAGGCAACATAGCATCTATTCTTAGAACACAAGCCTGTCCATTTGCATAAAAGCTATTGACATATGATACAGTTGACTACATAAAATGCAATGTGTTCTAAAAGGTTTGGCACAAACCAGTTTTCTGCAATTGTTGCAGCAAGACTTTCAGTGCAGCTGTTCAAGCGCGACCTTTAACAAGGCTACTGGCACCACAGGCTTTCCAGTGCTATCCTGTCACCAAAATACCTCAGTGGGGATAAAGAACACTCCATTCGCTTCCATAATTCCTGCTCTTCCTGTGGTGCACTGCTTGAATCACCACTAACTGAGCACTTGGTAAATGATGAAATCCTTCATTCACTACCATAATCGTAACTACTTTCTCCTTGACATCTAGGGTATCAAAACCTAAAATATCCGAAGAATATGCAACCCTTTTGGCTTCTGTGTCATACCTGCAAGAGATGAAGTCAATTTTCTTAGTATGCGCTGCGTATTTAACTATCGCTATGGCTACTGGGAGTCGTAGTGCCTTAATAAGCCTGACCAATAATGATATGTGCCGCACTAGAGTGCCATCCGCTCAGAGGTAGCCCCTCCTTTTCCAGCGTGCTAGTCCTACATGTACGGTTGATGTCACATAGGCGGAGTCACTGTACACTGTCACTTCCTGCCCTTCATGTTTCTCAAGCGCGACAATAAGCGCTACCAATTCTGCCACTTGCACTGAAAAGAGAGACAGTAGTCTTGCACTACAACCTCAAATTCACCATTTGATCTATGCCTCAATACAACTGCGCCAAAATGCCTGTCTCAACTTGTTTGATCAATTTTCAAAGAACCATCAATAAATAAAATTCCCCTCCTGACAATGTGTTCTCTTTTAAGCGCAGTATATTGTCATAAAACTCTACATAATTCGCGCAGTCAGGCACATTCTCGCCCTCTGCCCCTGGCTCAGCTACAAAGGTGGCAGGGTTCACTATTTTACATCTGTCAATTTTAATTGCTCGATTTAATATCATTACCTCGTTTACAGAAGCCCTCTGAGATGTCAATGTACCCTTGGGTTTCTCCAAAATGGCAAACAAAGCATTCTCCACAAAAAGCGTCATAGAGCAGCCCATTACAATACTCATAGATGTCTCAATTGAGAACGTGTTGGCTGCCAATGACTGTTCGCAAGGAAAATACCCTTTCATAACTGGGTTTAAAATCCCAATGTAATATGCCAGAGGTTTGTACCCTAATGTAGTCCTCTGTGTAAGCACTGCTGTCATAACTGTCCAATTTGTATGTGAAAAAACCAGAAAAACTCCTCAGCATAATTGGGGAATCCCTAAAACAGGAGCTGTACAAATTGCTTTCTTCAATTCTTCAAACCCTTCCTCCATTTCCACAGTTCATTCTATTTTCTCTTTATTCACCTATGTAAGAGGGGTCTTGTATATGAACTATAGTCAAACACCCATGCTCTCACATAATTACATAATCCCAATAACTGTTGCATCTGTTTCACCATGTGCGGTTTTGCAGTTTTCATGATCGCTTCAGCTCTTTCATGTGTCACCAACTTTCCATCAAGCGAGATCAACTGGACTATGTGTAATACCTCTTATTTGACAGTACTTTAACTTCTCTTTGTCTACCTTGTATCCCTTGTCTGCTAGAATAGTTATTTACTGAATTGAGTCTTGTCTACACTCATCTTCTGTTGTGCTACAAATTAAAATGTCATCTACGTACTGCATCCCGGTGCTTTTCAAATCAATATTTCCTAGGTCCATCTGTAGGACTCTATTAAAGATTGATGGGAACTCACAGTACCCTTGAGGCAAACAAGTATGCTTCAGACAGATTTGATGGAACATAAATGAAGTTGTCTTGTGAGTGCTTGTGCAGCAAGATTGAGAAAAATGCATTCTTCAAATAAATCACTCTAAAATATTATGCTTCTACTGGTATACTGCATAGTATCGTCGCTGGATTAGGAACTAAAGGAAACTCTGGCTCTACAATCTGGTTAATCGGTCTCATATGTTGTATACATCTCCTCGACCCTCCCTTTGACTTTTTCACATGGTACACCACGGTATTACACAATGACTCCGATGGTACCAGAATACCTTGCTCCATCAGTGCTGAAATTGACTCAAGAATGCCCTCATCTGCCTCTAGAGACATTGGGTATTGGCTTGTTAGAAGTAAAATCGCTTCTGGATTCATCTTTATTTTAACCTCCCCTACTCCCTTCAATAGGCCTACATCATAAGGGCCTGTAGTGCATAAAGCGCTTGGCATTTTCTCCAAGACTATATAAAAAAATGCGGGGTGCTGCTGCATTATCGCAATGCACTGTGGGATCTCCTTTTTCTCTATTCTATTCCAATATGTAATGCTATAAAGAACATTACTTCATCATCTGATGGATCATCTTCAAACATTTCAGTGACGCCAGTCAATCTGTACCCTTCCACAATAGCAATCACTGCTCTCCATGGCCTACCTACATCCTCTGTTCCTTCAAGCATTGCCATTTGTCCTTGTACTATGACTGCATCTAATTCTAGAGGGATGGTCTGTCCCCCCTCTTCGTCCATAGGTATATGCGGTCTAAATAAAAATTCATCAGGTATCCTCATAGTCTTTCCCACTAAGCCAGGGAGCCATGTTAACAGAATACTCACCCCTTAAAAGAAAACTTCTGGTTCTATCCGCACACCTCATAGAGCCATTTGCCCTGTAAATGCCAATATAAATTTGCCCCCATTCATATAGTGGATCCCAGGAGTGGAGCACACTATACTTTCGTCAGTGAAAGAAATCATCATGTTAAGTGTTGTCATTAAATCTCTTCCCAAAATATTAACTGGTGTCTGTCATGAAAACAACAATGGAATAGACATGTCAAACTCTCCTATAGAGATTGGTAATTCTTCAGTAAAAGGAACTCAACTGATAGCTCCAGAGAACCCTTAAGCATTCATGGCATTTCCCGTCATTGGATATTTTCCCTTTCGTATACATGAACGAGTTGCACCAGCGTCTACTAGAAATGAAAAAGATTTGCCTTCTATCATCACCTCAAACTGTGATTCCTCTTGGGAGTCTGGTGTCACAGATAGTACTGAACACATCATGTTGCCCTGTGAGCTGTCCTATTGTGTATACATGCATACCCCTGTACCTGTAAAATGATTCACTCCTACTAAAGTGACACCCCCTATCCTAGGTGTCAATAATCTACCCGTGTTTGCATTCTGCTGTATCTGCATGGGGGCATGCTGTGACTGCCCTTGTGGTGGATTGAATGGTGCTTGCTGTGGTTGCTGTGCCTGTTTCATTTGTGGCATTTGTGCCTGGCACACTGTCTGTTCTTGGGCAAATCTTTCCCTAGATTGTGAGCTATATGCTGGAGGATAAGCTGTACCCCGTCTTGAGAATCGACCATATTGTACATACCCTTGTCTTCTGCAAAATGTGCCCTGTCATCCCACATGTCCAACATATAGGAGGACCCCGTCTGACAAGTCCCCCTTGGCTTAACCCTCCGTGCAAATTCTGATTCTCATTCTGCGCATTCTGAAACCCACCTTGAGTTTTTTTAAATCCACCCCTTCCTCTATAGCCTATGCCTCTACCTCTTGGTTCAAACCCATTCCCTCCTTGGTCCATCAGGTGCAGATTAAGCACCTGCTATGTACCCACTGTTTGCTGTATCCCTAGTCCTTCTCCATTTGTCAATACCTCCCCTACTATGGCATAATTTGACAATTTCTTGTGAACTAACGGCTTCCTCAATTCTTCTAACATCCTCTTTCTTCCTATTTTTCTCCTGTGACAGCTGACAATGATGTACTTTAGTCAATTGTATTTCAACCCATGTCTTTGCTTCCATTCCCACTTGCTTCTTGAGTTGCCTCTGTACCTGCTCAAGCAATCCCTGACATAAAATATAGTACAATACTGCCACTTGTTTTCCCCACGGCATGCACGTGTCAAGAGTCCAATGTTCCTGAATGTCCTGAATGTAAGCAAGCAGATCCTCATCCTCTTTCATCTTTTGTGTCATAATCGCACCCATGTCTGATACATCGGGATACTGTACTCTAGGAGCTCTCCAGAAATGTGCCCTACATTTATTAAATCATGCTCCATCGTGTGCTGTATAGTGTGCTGTCACACTTGAATAGCCTGCTCTCTTCCAAATGTCATCAGCTCTTCCCCAAGAATGACTGCTAGGAGACCCTTAATATCTCCTATTGCTAAGGTATGTCCTCCTGTCATTGTTTTGAACTCATAAATCCATTTTCCCGCACCCGCCAGTAAACTGGGAAGTTTGCACCTTAAATTATCCTTATCCATTAGTGGCCATGGAATATACTGTGGTCTTGCTCCCCCTTTTTCCAATAAGGGAAACTGTGTGAATCCTAATCCGCAATCGGCTCCCATCATCTGCCTATCCATATTGGGGACAATGGTTCCTGATCGCCTTCTTCCTGGCAATTACCTTAACCCGCTTACATATGGTGGTGAGTCTCTTTTCTCGCTATACGATCATCCTTTAGGGTGCACTGGATATGATATAGGACTTTGTGCCCTTTCCTTAAGTTGATCTAGATCAGACCATCTTACTTCCTTGTCTGCCTGCAGGCCTCCCTCAGGGGCACATGCACCTCCTCCTTCTCCACTGAAGGATTCTCTCTCTTTGTCTGACATATCTAGTCCCCAACTAGTGTAACTCTCATTGCCTTCACCCTTATCTAAGATTAGTCTACTTAAGGACAAGGCTCTATGCTCAAGACTACTGAATGGAGTATTCTCTTTGCTTTGTGATTAGAAGACTAGGGTTTGATCTCCCTTTCCTCGGCTTCTGGATTTGCCACCTTCTCTTAGGCCCTGATAGGCTTTATCAATCCTATCTCCGATACTTCCTATATCGAAGTCCTCTTCTAGAGTTACCCTAGATGGCCCTGATCTTGCTCCCTGTGATGGGAGGAACTCTTCTATACTGCCCCATTGTATTGCTGGGCTTAGCTCCATTAATTCCTTTTGAATGCGGTCAATATCGCGCTCACGCGGTCTCCCCTTTCGTTTTAATTCTTCATCTATTTTGCTTTGCTTTTTTGCTTCCCGCTTTTCTCTTCTTGTCTTATCTCATCTCTCCTTACCCCTGCTCTTCTTTCTTCCTCTTCTCTTCATCTCTGTGCTCTTCTATCTCTTAATGTATGTGCTTCCTCTGCTTTACTCTTCATTTCTTGCTTATCCCGTTCTTCCATTGCTTTCTTCTGTTGTCATACTTCCTTTGCTTCTCTGCCCTTTCTTCTTTCTTTAGTTGCTCCTTCCGATACATTTGTTCTCGCCATTTTCTGCTCTTCCTTTTATGTTTATCTTTTTTTAATCTCTTTTGTCATTCCCTGTCTTTCCTATCATGTTTGTCTTGTTCTTCCCTTTGCCTGACTTTCTCAATGCTCTTTCCATCTAGCTTGAATAATATTTGTCCTCCCATCCATTCATTCTGTACGAGTGTTACTCGTCAGCTTTATCCTTCTCTCCTTTCCATCTCTTGATCTCTCATTCTAGATCTATCAATACATTTGATTGTTTGCTTTTCTCTATCCTGTTTTGTAAGCCCTTAAAGATTTCCTCTTTTCTCTTAGTCTGCTCTGGACTATCGTCACTACTATAAGCAGGCGGTTTGTGTATCGGATTACTATACACACACCTCATCAACTTCCTCCCCTCTCCTGCTGTCCCCCCTCCTCTATCCTTGGCTACCTTGCCTCTACCCTCCCTCCCTGCCCCCTCTCGTGCTCCTTCTTCACCTCCTTCCTCAATACCTCCGCAGGGCGTACCTCTGATCTGTACCCCTCCCCGGAAGTTCTTCAAGGATGGCAGCCTTCTGCACATTGCCACTCTAAACACTCGCTCTGCCATCAAGCACTCCTCCGATATCTGTCACCTTCTTGAGGAACTGGACCTCGACGTCCTCTGTCTCACTGAGACTTGGTTCACAGCCTGCTCTGCCACCAGCTTTGACACACTCCTACCTGACGGTTACAAGATCCTCTCCATGCCCAGGCCTAACCGTGCAGGGGGTGGTGTTGCCCTTATCTTCCCTGAGTGGATTCCTGCCACTGTCACTCCCACTCAGACCTACTCCTCTTTTGAATGTCTTGTCTGCCGACTCTCTCTCTCTCCTAGCCATTCCCTTACCGTGGCTACTATCTATCGGCCACCTGGTCAAATTTCCTCCTTCCTCTCTGAGTGGGCTGACCTCTCCTCCTCACTCCTGTCCTCAACCACTCAACTCCTCCTTCTTGGCGACTTCAACATCCACCTTGATGCCTCCAGTCCCCCCACTTGTCTCTTTCGTGACCTCTGCGACTCTCTCTCACTCTCTATTCTCCCGTCTGGGCCTACTCACTCTGCTGGGCACACTCTTGATGCTCTGATCTCTTCTGACCTTCCCCTCTCCGTCCCTTTCTCCACTCCTCTCTCCTGGAGCGATCACTTTCTCCTATCCTCCCACCTCACCCTCCCTACCCCTCAGGCAAAGCCACCCTCTTCACTGCCACCCACCTTCTCGGTCATCCGACCCATGAAGCGTGTGTCAGTTGAGGCTTTTGCTGCTACCTTCTCTCCCCCCCCTGCCCCTTCGGCTGACTCCCACCCTGACACAGCCCTCTCCATGCTCCACTCTGCTATATCTGCTACTCTTGATATCCTTGCCCACGTCATGAGAATCCACCTGAAGCCCAAAGCCAAATGTAACTCCTGGTATGACTCGGATCTCGTCACCCTAAAACGCAAGTGCAGGGTTGCTGAGAGGAAATGGCGTGCTTCATGTTCATCCTCTGACAAACTGGCCTGCCGCCTGCTTCAAAGGCAGTACCGGCTCTCCGTTCTCACCAAGAAGAGAGCCCTTATCCAAGCCCGCATCTCTGCGGCATCAAACAACTCCGCCGAACTCTTTAAAATCTGCAAGGAGCTGGCCAACCCTGTTGCAGTCTCTACCTCTCCTGTCCCCTCCCAGGCCCTCTGCACTGCACTGGCCTCTCACTTCATCTCTAAAACTCAGGACATCCTGTCCTCGCTCTCCTCCTCTCACCTCCCTCCCTCCCTACCCGGCTCTTCCTCTGGCCCTTCTGCGGTCAACCCTCCTCCCTCTTTCTCTGCCTTTCCACCCTTCTCTGCTGACGAGGTTTCCAGACTTGTCCGATCAATGAAAGTCTCGTCTAAACAGGTTCACCCCTGTTCCTCCAAAACTATCAAGGACCACATCGACTCCCTGGCTCCTAACCCTGGCTGACTTTTGCAACCACTCCTTCGCCTCTGGAGTCTTCCCTTCCCCCCTCAAGCACTCCCTTGTGCACCCTCTTCTCAAGAAACCCTCTTCCGACCCCTCCTGCCCGGCTAACTATCGCCCTATCTCCATCACTCCCTTCCTGGGCAAGCTCCTGGAGAAACTGGCCATCTCCCAGCTTAACCTCCATGCTGAATCTGTTGGTAGTCTTCATGACCATCAATCTGGCTTCAGAGCTGCCAGAAGCACGGAAACTGCTCTTCTGAACATCCGTGAAGACCTGCTCCTGAACCTCGATTCCAACACTCCGTGTGTTCTCATTCTGCTCGATCTCTCCTCTGCCTTTGACACGGTCAACCATGCCATCCTGCTCAACCGTCTCCGGGAAAACCTGGGTATCACTGGTCAGGCTCTGGCGTGGCTGACCTCTTTCCTTTCAAATCGACCCTCCCAGGTCCAACTGGGGTCCTTCCTCTCCGACATCTTTTTCTCCACCTGTGGTGTCCCCCACGGATCTAATCTCTCTCCCTGGCTTTTCAACCAGTATCTGGCTCTCCTTGCCCACCGCATCGCCGCTCTCTGCCCTAATTTCCAGTGCTATGCGGACGATACCCAGCTCATTTTCAGGCTACCCTCAGCCTCCCCCTCTCCTTCCCTCATCTCTGACTGTCTGTCTGCTATCCAAGAATGGTGTGCCGCCAATGACCTCTGCCTTAATGCCAGTAAGACTGAGATTCTACTCATCGGTACTCCCACTCCCTCCTTCCCTGCAGCTCTCTGGCCTGCCTCCCTTGGCCCCCTCCCTGCTCCTACCTGCAAGGCAAAAAACCTTGGGGTCATCTTCGACTCCACACTCTCCTTCTCTCCTCATATTTCTGACGTCGCCAAGAGGTCACACTACCAGCTGCACCTCCTCAGAGGTATTCTTCCCTTCCTCTCCTTCCCCCAGAAGCTCACTGTCTCCCGAGCCCTGGTTCTCTCGAAGCTGGATTACTGTAACAGCCTCTATCTTAATCTGCCTGCCTCCACTCTCCGCCCTCTGCAACTCATCCGGAACAGAACTGCGAGACTTGTCCTTGGCCTCAAGCCCAGGGACCGTATCTCTCCAGGACTGAAATCTCTACACTGGCTCCCAGTGGCTGCGAGGATAAAGTTCAAAACCCTCTGCATTGTCCACAAGGCCTTCTGGGGCCTGGGTCCTAAATACCTTCAACTCTCTCTTCCCAAATATCTTCCTCCCCGAGCCCTTCGCTCATCCGCCTCCAACTCCCTCATGGTCAGCCGCTTCTCGAAGCAACGAGCTGGGGGTAGATCTCTCTCCGTGGCAGGGGCCTCCTCTGGAACAGCCTTCCTGCCTCCCTGAAACTTGAGGAGAACCACCTCCGGTTCCGGAAGCACCTCAAAACCTTCCTCTTTGCTTCTGCTTTCTCTCTCCCTCTCCCCTGCTGAACAGCTAATTAATTCTTCACTAAACTGCACTGATCCTGCAACTGGACCACTCTAAACTGCCTTCGGTCCTGGTCCCAGTCACTGATCCCCTGGAACCCCTCTGCACTACGGGACTGTCTCTGTATCCCTACAGCCCCCCCCCTTCCCCAGCACTTGCTCTGCACTTACCTTGCACTTGCCACTAGCTGGCCCTTTTTTTTATTTATTACTTACGCCACTTACCTTCACTGCACTTCCCCCCCTCCCCTTCCCCTTGCACTTTTCCCCCCTCCCCCACCCCTGCACTTGCGCGATCTGAATGACACCTGGCCTAGTAGGATCGTTTGTTTTGTCTCCCCTTGTTCCTCCCCTCACTGCCTCGTCGCGCCTTGAAACACCTGTGTATAGGCGCGTTACAAATACCATATCATATCATATCATATCATAACCCGTCACTGCTTTTAACGGATACAATCCTACGTTATCCGTGCTATCGCCTTTTACATCAGACGAGGCAAGGGGAGCAGAAGGCTCGAAAGGTTCCTCCCTACACTGGTTATGAATCCACTCCTCAGGTGGCGGATCCTCTCTCTCTTCTTGGTATACTTTTCAAAGCTCCAAAATAGTTAACCTTTTATCTAATTTATTTTCCGTGCATGCAGTGTGCAAGTATGTGGTCATGTGTTGCAATACTGCTTTCGACAATGATCCCCCTTGTGGCCATTGCATGAACATCTTATCTGCACTGCCTTTCACCCACTTTGCACTGTACTGTTTGAGCTTGGGCATGTGTTTTGGCAATGTCTCACATAAATGCATCAGAGGAGTAATGTCTCCCATTGTGACAAGTCTCCATTGACCGTCAATGCTTACCATTGTTTACAACAAATACTTTATGAAAACAACAAATATGAGCGCGCTCCAACAATTGCCACTCAAAACCCCTATTTTTCAATAATCTCAGTCTACCTCTGAGTCGGTACCGACAGTTTCTCTAGATAGAAACTATGTCTCCTTGACCTTTTGTCAATTTCCCTTATACAATTGTTTCTCTTCGACACCTTAAAAATGTAACAAATACACAAACAGACAGACTAGTCGACTATTCACATTAATCCTCAGTGATCACTCTTTTATCACTGCTGCTAATAATACCCTGATCACAGGATTTAATTTGTTATCTTATATGGATCTGCCCAATATGTGGCCTATTTTACTTCAACTGAAGTGTATAACAATTCTTTTTGAACCCCATTGGAGCAGGACTCCTGGGCTTTCTCTCTTGTTACACAAAAAAATCCCTTGTTACTTTTCCCATTACTTTTAAACTACCTGTTATTTTCTCTGTTACTTTCTAAACTATCACACTCCCATCCCCTCAGTTTGCCATTCCCCTTAGTCTACTCACCATTTGTTTGCTCAGCTCGAGGCCTTCAGTATCGACTACCCCCGCCAATCGACCACTTTTGCTTTCTGTCCGCAAAGCGCCTCTGGAAACCAGGAGGGATTTTGTTAAAGAAGGACCCATTCCACCGTCTCGATTTTCTTGCAAGAATTTAATATTGGCAGCTCTCCACAGGAAACCTTGCGATCTTCCAGGTTGATGGTGGAGGGTGCCGGATCGTCGGAAGTACTGGAGTCTACTGGTCGATGGGTCTCACTTCCGAACCATCCGACATGCTCCCAAGTGAACACTTTTGCTCCTTTTAATCGAGGCAACACATCGTACGATGGATGGGTTGGAGAATGGTTTGGAGAATCACTGTCACACCAAATAAGAAGACCGACTGAGGAAGTTGGCAAAATGACTCTGTTTTATTCTCAATTATTCTCAATTATCTCAAATAGGGAGTACAACGGACATCAACGAATGTCGCACAGCATAGTCTCAAAGCATTTCATAAGAAAACGTACATTTATAACAAAATCTCATCATACGTGATGTCATACTATGTGGCAAGCTTTCTACAAGGGACTGGATTGTGATTGGGTCTCTATAGTCAGGTATTCAACTTATGCCCTCCCTTAGTGCAAGTCATCTTCAACAGTTATTAGAAACACAATACATCATTGGCTCTCAAACTATAAGGTCCTTCGTTATATGGCCTTCTACAATTGGTTGGCATGCTTGTGCCTATCTGGAACATTCAATTCTCTAGCAGCACATAAGCTGGTACCCCAGGTGCTGGTGGGTGGACTTAACCGTACCTCCAACATACAGGCAGTATAGGGTGCAGGACTTCGTGCAGAGGCATTCAGCTGCTCCTACATACCATTAATTAAATGTCAGTTATCTGTACATGCTGTAACATCCTTGCTTTGACCAGATGCATTTGGCGGCCTGTATATAAGACACCAATAAAATTAAAATAACAAGAATTACAAAATTAATATGCTGGAACCCACCACAAAGTACATGGTGTCTTCAGGACACCTATCAAAAACCAGTCTATTTCAGATATACCCTTCACCTGTTTGAGTTCATAGGTCTCTGGTTTTTACTGCCTTACGAATCAAGCAGCAGACATGCCATGCATAGAGCAGACACCCTACATCTTACAGATATGGGAGCTCTTCTCAATATAGATTCTGAAAAGGGCATGGTATTTCATACCAACATTTAAGTGCTTGAATGCTTTAGCTTATTCTCCAGCACACAAGAGTTCCCAGTTTAGAGGTATCTTTGGCATGGTTGGATAAAGACTCGGCAAATGAAGCAACGATTTCCAATGGCACAGGCTCAAACAATGTCTTTTAGGAAGTCCAAATTATGTTTGAACAATATCCAGCAACACAGTCAAAGTCATAAAAACATCACAAGCTCAATACCAGACTAATTATTCTGAAATAATCCATGAGTCTTTGCTGAGAAAACAGAGCAGCTATCATTCCCATGCTTAATTGGAATTGTTAAATATGAACTTAAAAGGTATCTCATGATCCCCATCCGCAATGACTGCAAGGTGCCAGGATCTCTCCAACTGAAAGAGAACTACACACCAAAAAAAATGACTGCAATCGTGGAAAGCATTAAGCTGCATGAGAGAGGTGACCAAGCAATGGATGAAGTTTGTACCATGGCTAAGAGTCCTGTCACTGGAGAGGGACAATGGACATTGTTGTGATGTGATCCTGATTTGATGCATATCTTCCATAACATTAATGATGATGCTGAGACATGGAGTAGGTCTAACTTCTTTTAATGTCTCATATTAACTGCCTTACAGCTGTCCCCAGCCCTACCTTCCACATTCCATTCTCCAGGCTCCCTTGCCTACATTCCACATTCTATTCAGCTACAACGTCCCCTCGCCCCTTACTTATCATCTGAATTCATCATTGTGATGCTGGAAATGCATCGGAGGGACAGGGCCTCCGTATCCTTGTCCTTTAGTGCTTTTTATCGTGTGTTCTGTCGTGTTTTCCGCGCAGGAGTTCTTGTGGGACTCATGGTGGTGCAGCACTCGCTCTTTTGGTTTGGTAAACAGACCCGTGGGATACCCTTATGGCACCCATGGGTAGGGGTACAACCCTGTGTATGTTTTTGGGTACCTGTGTGTGACCCACAGAGCAGGGTACAGGCTCGTGGCAGCTCCGTGCTGAAAAGACTGGTGACCATTTTGGGATGCCCAGGCCCTGTCATTGGAATCGGTAGATTCCTGATAGAGACGAAATGGCCCCCATGGCCTCTTGCCTTCCATCACCTGTTACCTTGATCTTCCCGAAGTCTCGGGAAGCCCTGCCTCTGTCCCTTCCTCCTGACTGACTGTTGGGTGGAAATTCCGTATATGGTAGTGTGGGGAACTGCCGACCAGACTGGCTGGAGCCTTCTCAATGACTGTATGTTGTGGGTACGCCTGTGGGTGGGACCTGGGTGAATGGAGTGTGTGACGAATATACATTCTATGTTCTGGCTGTCTAGTATCTGGTGGTTGACACAATGGTTGAGATAGCCCTGCCCGAAACCGGTATGAATGCAGCTTGGAGTGATGAATGGCTCGGTACTTGTCCCAGTACACATAAATTGTTGTGAGTGTCTGGAGAAAAGTGAATGGCCTGAATACCTCGTGTGTCTGATTGGCTGCCTGCCTGCATGAATGCCGTAGTCATGATGGGATGCTTGAGTATGACCCAGTGGAATGAATGGGCGATCAACAGTATATCTGGGGACCTCTCACTACTAGGAATCGTGTTCAGAAGCTGAAGTCCACTACGACGAGTAACTGGAGTAACTGAAGCTTAAATTTGAGCCCTGCTGGACGAGAAGAAATGCTGTTGCTCTCCTTCGCAATCTGAAAGCTGTTGTGCGTCAAGAACCGACCCAGAGAGTACCTGGTAAGGTGCCCTCTGCCCGAGCTACGAGGGACCATCATGCACAGCTGATCCTTGCCTAGGCACCCTTGTAGACAGACCTTCGACAGGCTGCCGACCTGATACAGGATTGCTGTGGAACTCCAAGGAGCCGTAGCTGACTGGAACCGCCGTGCTCCCGTTGCCTAAAAACTTCATTGATCCAAGGACGCCGCTGTATCCTGCCGGAGAAGGCCTGACCATCAACGCGCCAAGGAGCATCCACCGGTGGGTTTCCCGCCACCCAAAGACTAAAGAGACGCGGACGACTCGACGCCCTTGCTGGGCCACAGTTCTTCAACCCTTTGTGGTCCAGAACTATTGACACCGAGGTGCCCCGCACGCCGCTTCCTTGCAGGACGTTTACGCTTCCCCATTCAAGGTGTCCACAATTCATAGTCTACTTCTGTTCACTAATAGATTGTTCAATAATACACAATGTGTGCTCTGCAAATAAAGTACTCCATCAGAGCCAGGCCTCTCACATTCCTGCGTCCTTGAATCTCCTCTCTGTTATTCTCTTATGAAGGTTCCTTCCTCACCAGGCACATTGCGATGTAAAGTTAATGCTGTGACAGTCAACCAGCATGCTTCCACCGACAATATACCCACCCTGTACACCTTTACCTTGGCATCCCTTTTTACTTGGTATCATTTTATGGTACAGCATAACCAATGTGTTTCTCCTTATTTCCAGTTCTGTTTGCAATTTGTTTTATGCAGTCTGTGCCTGAATTTCTCCTTTTTAGTTATTCCTAAATCTGCCTCCATGTTCTCCACTCAGCAGGGTTATTGTATCTGGAATGAGTTGTGTTGTCATCGTTATTCAGTCACAGTTTATCACATCCTGCTCTCCATACAGTACTGTGAGAGCTACTGTCACTGTAAACTAATTACTGCTGATTTCAGGAGCCTCCCTGTTGCACCCATCACACTTTCAACTGCATCCTTCACTTCATCATATCTCCCCTTTCCTTCTATTTTTCCTTTTTCCTTTTTTAGTCTTTCTTCGTTGAGCTCTTGCAGGCTGTCATTATTGCTTCGCTTTATTTTGTAATGTATTCCACGACTTTTAAATGACGCTGTAATTGAGGTAACTTCAAAGCAATCTCCAAAATTCTGAACATCCATCTTGTATTACATACCAACATGCATATAGACGGCTGTCGCCCATTTGAGAAGCACATTGCCAATAACAAACAAGTTCATCTTCCAGAGATGAGAAAATGGAGTCATTTGGCTTTCCATCCACCAACACTTGACATTTCGGAAACTTATCATAGAAGTTGGAGAAAGAAGTTGACACAGAGAAGGGAAGGCAGCATTCAAACTTGTCTCCTCTCCCCCAAGCAGACATTTTTTGTGAACCGTTGGTTGTCTTTGATTAGAGGTGGGACCCACGTGAGGGACTCCAGTGTTTGTGCAGCATTTTAGCAGAGGAGTTCTTTGGCATGAAAGGGCTCAACTTATCAGTGCTGGCACTTCTCATATTGCAGTCCTTGCACAGCCTGTGTCTATTAAAGTATTGTTTGAGATTATTAAAGTGACCTACACTGTGGCATGCCATCTGTTATATTTCATCACAGTTTCTTCCTTCTTTTAATGTTTCTCCTTCCAACTCATCCTGGAACATTGCATGGAAGAGCAAAGCATCCCCTGTTGCTACACCAACACCTTTCACATTGACCTGCAGACCTCTCCTTTCCATGCCCCTCCACCCCCATTTTTAAAATTATTTGTGGTTAGACCTTTTTTCATTTGGCTTTACTGCCTTGACAGACTCTCTTTGATATCATTCTCTTCTCTGTTCACAACGGCATTTTCATTTGTACCCTTTGTATTCCTTTCATTTCCCATTATTGCTCATTTTAAAGGGGTAGTTTTGCCCTGCGTTGAACAGTGCTGCTATATTGACTTCTTTATTGTTCAGGAGCAAGTGCCAATCTTTTATCCTCTTTCACACTTCGTTCCTCCCTCTTTCCTGCTCTGATGTGGTGTGCATTATTACATCCTCTATCTAACTGCATTGCTACGCCAACCTTTAATTTCCCTTGTCATTTATTTCCTCTAAATTCATTCTCCACTATTGTCTTTATTTTGTGTTATTTCCATTGAATTTGCTTTCATTTCGTTTTAATTTGTATTTTGAATCAGGTGACCTTTTGCCTTTAATTACTTTGCGATGTTTTCTTTTCAGATCACTGCATTAATAGATTGAACACACCAACACCCAGCACGCACAACCTTTACAGTACAGGGTCCATAACAGCTCACCAGCTGTACCGCATCTTCACATTGCAACAATCTTATGTTTTCAATTTGTACCCTCTCGTTATTTAGCAGGTAGTCCGGATGCTGATTGCACCCAATGGCAGGGTTTGAGACAAAGTTGTAATTTTTAGTTAGGCAACATATAACTCAAAATGGTGTATTGGCATTAATGTAAACGAAAAAAAAACATGTTACTGTTCAAAATACGGTGGCAAGTATTCAAAGTTTTGTTTAATTGTCAGATGATCGAGTGCAGTGGACTCTCATGTATTCCAACATTATTTCCCTTTCTTCATGTTAACCTGTTCAAGTCGGCAGGAACACTGTTAGTAAATGCAACATTACAGTTTCCTTTAATCTTGTAATGTCATCATGAAATGTTATCTTTCATCACAATATTGTAATATTTGACTGTTCTGGCCGTATACTACGGATTACAATAGCATTCTGTTTGTAACTTCATTCACCTCATTTCATAATATGGCGTTAGGAAATTGTTTGTATTTACACTTGATGGGTTGCCATGGTAACCTTTATGACTTCCCTCAATGTGGCCATGCTTCCTTACAACCATTATCTTTTCAAGCAAAACAAATGCAAAACAAAACACTGGTCCTGCAATCTTGCCTCTCACGTTCAGTGAGGTTTGTTTACATTCAATTTTCATTTTAAAAAATAAAATGCTTTTGTGATGGAGCAGCTCTTTCCATTAATGAATATACAGCACCATATAATGTGTTACTTAATAAATTGCAGGTTTCAATGGCCACACACCAGCTTACCATTAATCACAACCATACACACGCTGCATCAGCATAAAGTCATAAAATCCAGCTAAATACATTGCAGCATAACGTTCATTTCTCCTTTGGGTTTGTTTACTCTATGGGCTTAAAAGCGCAGCACATCTTACCTTCTCCATGACTGCTGCAGTTTTCTTTTCCCAACTGATGTCACTTCCAACTTTGGCATGTTACCTTTATTTTGCTTGTTCCTTGTAGTTTTTCTTTATTTATTTATTTTGTTTGCTTGTGTATATTTCTTTGTGTGCAACTTCCTCCTCAGGTCACTTTGGCCCCTTGCTTGGGCAATATTTCTTGTGGCCCCCTCCTTGGGCAATCTTTCTTTTCCTTTGGCCCTCTCCTTGTGCAATGTTTTTTTTTTCTTTTGGCCCTTCCTTGGGCAACCTTTTTTCTTTTGGCCCTTCCTTGGGCAACCTTTTCCTTGGCCCTTCCTTGGGCAACCTTTTTTCCTTTGGCCCTTCCTTGGGCAACCTTTTTTCTTTTGGCCCTTCCTTGGGCAACCTTTTCCTTGGCCCTTCCTTGGGCAACCTTTTTTCCTTTGGCCCTTCCTTGGGCAACCTTTTTTCCTTTGGCCCTTCCTTGGGCAACCTTTTCCTTGGCCCTTGCTTGGGCAACCTTTTTTTTTTCCTTTGGCCCTTTCTTGGGCAACCTTTTTTCCTTTGGCCCTTTTAGTTGGGCAACCATTTTTCTTTTGGCCCTTCCTTGGGCAACCTTTTCCTTTGGCCCTTCCTTGGGCAACCTTTTTCTTTTCTTTGGCCCTTCCTTGGGCAACCTTTTTTCCATTTTTTTCCAGCCATCTCCATGGGCTCATCAGTGTCCTTTCAGCCACCTCCATAGGCGGATTATTAGTTCCTTATTGTCCAGCTCCTTGTGCCATATTTTCTTTTTTTTATCAGATGCGTGGGTCGGTCATCTCCTCGTCGCCAATTGTTGTGATCCTGATTTCAGGCATATATTCCATAACATTAGGTCTTACTTCTTTTAATGTCTCATATTAACTGCCTTACAGCTGTCCCCAGCCCTACCTTCCACATTCCATTCTCCAGGCTCCCTTGCCTACATTCCACATTCTATTCAGCTACAACAGACATCAAAGAGAAATGAAACCTTGCCAAACCATGGCAGTGCACTGACAACAGAGCCAGGGAGGACACCAAGGACTGCTACGAGTAGGATAGCCAAACCCACTGGTCAAAGGCCATGGCTGTACATTCTGTAGAGAATGTTGTTGTAAAGCCTTATGCTAGACATTCAGGATGCATCACTGAATTACAGACCAGCTGTAGTCTAGGTTTGGTTCCAGGTAGGCTTTATTCACATAAGTACAATCTGTACAATACTCCAGTTACTCTCCATGTATTTACAGCACGCGTAGACATGGACAGGAACATAGGAAGGTATAAACATCACTAACAAAGGAGCAAACCCATCGGCCATCCATTCAACCCAGCTCAGGCCCCCAACTGACACTCACAGAACATTCACACACAGATCCACCCAACATTCTCCTGAGCTGCATTCATGCACCAACATTCTACAGCAATTACCCAGGCCAGTGGCAAGACAAGACTACATTACAACATCTCCCTTTCATACCAGACTCACCACACACAACATCTCTCTTTCATAACAGACTCACCACAGACTCACCACAACATCTCCCTATCACCAAAACCATATCACCAAAACCATCTAACCAAACAAACACCTTCCATTTGGACCTGCCACATCCAAACACAGAGCCTGCCAGACTCTGGCACCAACCATACACAGCCAAGGAAACCAATCACACATACAGGTGGGAAAGAAAACAGGGGGGAATCATGCATTTGCCCCACCACGGACCCGGTGTCACCACAACCATGACACCCTGGCAAGACAAGACTACATTACAACAAATGTGATCACATTGTTAATTTTTTCCCGGGACTCAAAAGAAAGAGTTGTGGAATGCAAGGACCTGCAAGACATAACCAACCAGGCTATTCTACTTGCAGCCAACCGATTCTGCTCTAGGTAGGCCTCCAGCAACCAGATACTTGATGATGTCACAATGCAGCTCTGATCAGACTATGGATCACGCTAGATAGTTATCACAGTCACCTACTCAGTGTTTCTCTCCAAAACATCCAAGTAACTACCCGGCCTGAAAAAGTTGTTTTTTAAAAAACATATGCCCTGGAGCCTATCGGTAGGGTGACGTCACAAAATAAACTTATAGGAAACAGATGCTATGAACTAACCTTCAAAAGTAATTGATCTAAGATGTAAAAAACTGTGCGGTGAAGATGGGACAGCATCTCCACTGCTTAGTGGGAGGGAAGTATTCAGGTTGGCTAGTAGTGATTAAACTGTATTTGTGGGCCAATGAGCCCCACATGTGAGAAACTGGTGAAAAAGGATGCCACATTGTTTAGAGGCACAACCTACACAGTGAGAAAGTAAGTTCATGAAATCTACTTGATAGAGGGAGTGATCTCAGTAAAACCTAAGGTCAGACCAGTTATCAGCCAGGCATTGTTGGAAAGTAATTTAGCCATTTGAAGCCACTGAATATTTGTGTATCATAATGCCTGCCAATGAAGCCAACCGCAGTGGTCTCTGTTCATGAGTCAGCTACTGTATCCTTCATTTTCAGGTGGTTACTGCCCTCCAAACCATATGAAGCCTCACTGGCTTTGCCCAATTTATGCAAACAGTCTAATTTTCAAAACTAAATCAATGGAGTGCATACAACCCGTGCTAACCTCACCATGCATCCCAAAGCACTCTGGCCATCACCTCAAGGGTTCATTCCAAAACACCAGAATGCCATTCTTCCTCTCCTCACCTGCTTCAGCAATCCAACAGCTGCATTTGCTTCTATCCGGTCTACTTCAATGATGACATCTTTGAGTAAGGCTCATCCAAGGAAGATCATGACCTTCCACCAGAGAATCTGCTACATAGATCACCCCTCATCTCAACTGTGAAAAAAACAAAGCCTTTGTTGAAATAGTACATCTCATAGGGTAGTGACCAGCCCAATCAACAGCAGGAATATATTGGGTGGACGCAGCATGACTGCAATAGGCCATTCCATAAGAAAACTTGAGAATAAGGTTAGGGGTACTGAGCGGGTAACATGGCCTCTGGCCTGCCAATGCGAACTGACAGAAGGTGGGGAAGAGGCTATATGATTGGTAGCTTGTGGAGACCTGCATATGGGGCTGTACACTATGGTCCACACCCTCCTGGCCCAAAAACACTTGCAGAGGGAAGTGGGTAGGAGTGCAGTGGTAAATGTTTCTTGGGCCATGTTTCTTCTTTACAAATTACCTTATATGGAGTCAGAACACTGGCACTATTATAAGCAGAGTAGAATGGAGAATTGGCAGCCCAAGAAGGCTGCCATTACCACCTGAGTTGTGAGCTACATGGAGGCCATACATGGTGGTAGTTGCCAATTCCCTCCCCTAGTCCATGCCCTCTCTTCTATCAGGAAATCTAAAAGATGAGTCATCAGTCCCTGATTATGGTGAAACACAACTGCCCTCTCATATTGGATTTCAGGGATTAGGGAGCCTACCTTATTAAAATTGCTTAGGAACATGGTCGGACCCATTGCAGGTTCCCCTATATCAGCAGGGAATGGTGCGGAAAAGTGGTAGACTGGCCTCTTGTTAAGAAACAGGAGTCAAGAAAGGCAAGGTGCAATAGACATCTACAGGGTATCCTTGTGTCAGCAGGAATACCCACTGATCCATAACCGAACAATACCGCCAGTGATCACCACGGTGAAAGCAATGGAATGTCAAGCAGTATTCTCTGCAATATCGCCTGAGAAAGAAGGTGGGTCTTCTGCCTGATACCCAATGCCTGGTGGAGAGTTGAATAGCCTCAGGCCAGGTCCATATGCCACAGACATTTGAATAGCAGTCAATAGCTAATACAGGGAAACAACAGAGGCTGTAAGCTGCTATGACATTCTTATGAGAGAAGAGAGTATAAATGTGTGGGAAAGGCCTATACAAAGGGAGCAAGAAACGGGTAGAGTGAAGACAGTGTGTCATGAGCCAGGGGGTGAAGCAGAGCCAGAAGCAGTTCTCTGGGAACCAGAGAAGCGAACTGAAGTGCATAGAGAGCCTTCAACACCAGAAGCATAGATAAAACATCAGAATCCAAACTGTCCAGAAAGACTGGCTGGGAAGGAAACTTAGAACGTCCTGGCCAAGCTACTGAAATGGAAAGAAGTGGGGGACTGAAAAACCTGAAAATCCGGTAGAGACAAACTGCCTGATAGTGAGAAGATATTTATCCTCCTTACTGGTGAGCTGGACACCACATGCTTGGAGCAGGAAGAGGTGGGCCAGGAACTAACCTCATGGCTGAATTACAAAAAGTGAGCTTGGTGCTACGTTGTAATGATGGGCAATTGGGCAAAAAATTGATGGGCCCTATACCCTTGTGACTGGGGCTGGACATGGAAATTATTAATTGTGTGATCCCACTACTGAACCTAGGTAGAGGGGCATTGGAAGCAGGGATGTTGGCGAGCCTGGGAGATTTTTCTATCCCCCGGCCCCATAAAAAAACATTTCAATTTCAGGAAATATTTACACCTGGAAAATAACCCAAAAGAGGAGGAGTGTTTCCTATACTGTTGCAAGCAAAGTATAAAAGATGCACCTTTTAAGCCTACAAAGCATGCTTAAATATTTTCTGCAGAGTACAATCGTAGCAAGAAAATTCTCGTGCATAAATCTCATGGCCTTTGTCCTGATGACGTGCGTCTGAGGCTTCGGCAACAACAGCAAATTAAAAACACTAAAACCCTTGAAGGGGCAAACATAGATTTCCCAGATCTGAGATCCAGGGAGCCATTTTTGCTATATCCTGGATACGTAAAAACCCAGCCCAATGACCAGCACTGCCTGTGACTTTCTTTGAAGCTAGGCACTATCTGTCATTGAAGGTTCAAAGTCAGGGTCCTGAAGGAGACAAGTGTGCCTACTAGTAAGGAAACACAATACCTCATATTTTACCCAATCCTGACACTTTATATTGGTTATTTCCAAGATGGGAGAAGCCTTTTAAATTGTTGATATTATGCTAGTCTCTATAAGATATTAACCCCACCCCTTCACAACTTCAGAAAAAAGTTCAAACATCCTTTTTGTATCTCGTCTTTTGTTGCTCTGCCACACATTACTCTATGGCCGCTCCTTGGAGGTCAGCTTCTGAGTGTGTTTCAGCTTCACCACCACTTTGTTGTACACAGAAAGGTGTTTTATATCCAATCTCTATCTGATCTAGTCTTTATTTAGATTTTTAGTGTTTGAGTCCATCAGAGTTCTGCAAAAGCTGAGTTGTTCTTCATATGAACGTAGTTAAGAAAGTGAGGATGGACAGTGTCCAGGCTGAAAGCTATTGGGCCATACACTGCTCTCTCTCCATCATTCGTCCTTCAAGAAAGGGTGGTATATACAGCGGTCACTTTATAATAAACTGCCGTATCAATGCATTATGGAATATGTAATTGGTAAATAGCAACGTTCAAGAGCCAGTGACTAATAAGTAACTCATCAAATAAAGGTGTAAGAAAAATGTATTATTGCATATATAATTACTAATTATTCTGTAACATACACATCATCACTGGCTCCCGGGGGATTCTGTAGATAATGAATAATTCACCTGTAATTCACAAATTTTATAGCAGGAATTCCACATGGTTGCATTGAGCACCAACTGTTGCAAATCCAAAAGATCGCCTTTCCATATGTTTTATGCAAATCTCCTAAAAAATTGTTCCTGGGTTGGATAAACATGGAGATTTGAACGCTCCTGTGTGTGCGATCACTTACAGTTATGAATTCATCTTTGATATACAGTTCAAAAGCGTTTTTCATAAAGTTCGAGGTCAAGTCTTTGCTTCTTTTTACACATTTCTCAGATCATCAATGTATAGTCTATAAAAAGGTTTTTATTTCAAACACTCCGGCAGGCATTAATGTCCAATGCATTTTTATCCATCAACCATCTTCAGGGACTAGGTTCTACCGAACAACCAAACAAATCGCGCTTGTAAATATATATCATTGTAATTCTCTATCTCCTTGTACTAATAAAGTTTTGTTAAAATAAAGTCAATTTACATGCCTGCTGTGTCATTTTCTGTGCACATTTAAACTTCTCAAATTTCTTGTAAGCCACTGGCTTACTTTTCAAGGATCTGTCTTCAAACCATAGATTAAAAGTCTTTTCCTGTCACCAAAATTCTGAATAACAATCTTTGGTTTACTTAGAAAATGTAAGTTTCTGTGTAATTTCTGGAGCATATTTGAATTCTATATACAAAAATGCATGCCTCTCTCTATAGTCCTCAGAAATGTGTATCCTTTCTCTACAGATGTTTAAATTAGTAGTTCACCACTCTAACATTCCTGGTATCTCATGTACTAAAAGAAAAGGCTCTACACTTATCAAAACTTAATTGAAGCTAACCAGCAGCTATGAATTGCTGTGAAAGCACATCCTCGGTGCCGGCATGGCTTAATCTCATAAAGGGCCCTGGCGGGCATGTGATGGCATCATCAACATCATCCTCCGCTGAACGCCATTTTTTTCTTTTTTGTTTACCTGCACAGAGCAGATTACTGCGTCTTTATAATTGTGGCCATATTTAATTGTATAAACACAGCACTCTTTGCAAGTTACCTTTGTTCATATATGTTACCATATTTGTATTATTGATCGAACAATCTAATTGCAGATTCCATTTATGTCCTAATGTCTACCATACAACATTCATCTGGAATAGTCATGTTTTTTAGTCTGGTGGCTCGTTAGCTATGCAATAAAAGTAATATTCGTGCAGCATATATATTCACTATGACAAATGTTGAGCACTGATGGGTGTCATTTGGAGCATGGTAGTTTTCTGTGTCTATGTTACACAGCAGGACCATTCCTAAGCTTTCTAATGCAGACCGTGCTAGGTTTTTTGGCAAGTAAAAACCAAAGGGTTTAAGTTTTTGATATTTTTCTGTGGCATGGTAGTTAGTGTCTGGTGGAAACAATTCTGGGTTTTAAACATATTTCGGAGTATGTACCAGTATGAGTTACTTTTAATAATTCCTCTTATGCAACATTAGAATTGCAGTCCGTAACATTTGTGTGTTCACGTTTGAATAGTAATAAAAGCAATGATTAAAGGTTGTATAAAAATATCTACTTTATTATTATTCAACAGACAGTTCTAGCACACAACAAAATACAACTCATCCTGTAAAGGAATGCAGAGGACATACAGTTTCAAGAAGGAAAAGGGATGCACCCTGGATACAGACAGGAGGGTAGTTGCTAAAGTAATTAATCTCAATAGTTCAAGGATACTTGGTTTCAGCACAAAGGAACAATGGGTCGTAAAACGTCACTAGGGCCCTTTGGGGAAGGAGCAGGAGGACAAAACCACAATGTACCTTGTGCTTGTGGAGGTTCTTGGTGCTCGACAGTGTCAAGTCGGTTTCAGGGTGCTTTGCAGCTTCTGCAACAGAGTTCAAGATGGCAGACAGCTAGGGGGTATCAGGCGGCAGCATTTCGGCAAGTGAGGCTAGATGGATAGTAATAATAATAATAATTTTGGCATTTATATAGTGCTGCAAACCCTCAGGTATCTGAGCGCTGCTTATTATTACCCACGGTGTGTGGTGCTCATTTATCGACCTCGGAAGGATGAAAGGCTGAGTTTGGCCCCGCCCGGATTCGAACCTGCGTTAGCAGATTCTGCACCGATGTCAAAGCGAGCGCTCTACTCGCTGTGCCACTTGACCGGATGGCTGAAGCCTGGCCTACACGCTGGCTCTGGGCCAGGAATCGTTGTGTGGGATGTCTTAACCCACTAATCCAAGCCCTGCAACATCACTGTGCATTGCTGGCAGCAGAAACATCATAATGGCCGCCGGAAAGCATGCTGCTCGCCAGAAATCACCAGAAAGTGTGCAGTGAAAACCTGAAAAATAGGCCACCATCTAGTTTTGCCTATGTCAGTGGTAACACAGGAGACCACTGCCAAAACCCATCGTTCGGCTGCTCACAGAGCAAAATCACTGCAAAAGAAACTGAGCTGGTTTCAAAAATCTGTTTTTATTTGGTGTCCAATTTGCACAAATCATGGCGCACAAACCACCCCAAAAGATCCAACCTCCTTGTTGGGTGGTCAACATCATTCCCCGGCAAGAAGCTACATAAATATAAGGTCCACAGAAGTGTATCTATATCTGAACAAAGTTCACTTTTGAGGATTGCTTGCTGGAAGAAATCTGACAAAAAAAATGGTGCAGTACCGTTACTCACCTCTACCAGAAGCCAGCGTTTTAAAACCATATTGTGTAAATTTGTTCATTGAGCCCAAACTATGCCAAAGAAAGACTTGCTAAGAGGTGGATACAATTTAAAACTATATTCTGAAAAGGCTTGAAGCAAGAAATTGTTTAATGTATGTGTAAAAAATGTGACTTATATTATAAGATAAGACAGTTTTTGGACATTGGGTTTCAGAGTTAAAAGTTTCCCACACTGTGTTCAAACGAATTCCACACCTTCTCCCTGGACAAAGGAGACTCCCCCCTGCCCTTGGCTAAGAGATTGACAGGCTGGTGTCAAAAGGAACTGGGAGTGGCACCCTGGCCTGTTGCTCTCAGTGCAGACAAAAGAATCCTTGGGCTTTATGGAAAATGCTAATTCGGGTGTGACTGACAACAAACTGCTGCCAGGAAGGAGAGACATCTGACCTCTGAGTCAGCCCAGACCTGGGAGGCAGAGGCAAGCCATTGTGTGGATTCAGAAAGCACAGCACATGTATGTTTTAGAAAAATGCTTATAACAAACTGCACTAAACTGACCAAAATGTGAAACTTTGAGATTGTTAAAATGAAAAATGTGTTCACAGTTGAAGACTAAGCTGGACTCCGTGCAATGTTCTGAGACCAAACTCAGAATTATTCATATTGTAGCCACTGTGTTTATGCTATGAACATAAATAATTACAGAAATGTGCCCAGATGGGGTGCACATGCATGTCTAAAAATTGGTGCAGAAATAATATTGAGACACCCACCAAAAGCGCAAAAAGTGGTCATTTCTGAACCAAAGCTCTTAGGAAGATGAGAGTTGAACAGAAATGTACCTTAGTTAATCTGTCATGTAATTTATGTAATATTAACTAGTTGTCTATATTGTAAAAATGTGTTTTATGAAAAATAAGATATATTGTACAGAGACAAAGGGGAATGTTTTCCCCCAAGCCATAAAGATGACACAGGATGACACGCTGATTCTTTCTCCAATCGGGGGACAGGGAATCCTCTAACATATCAGATCCTTAGAGGGTTGGGCATTGTAGAATCAGCATCCCCACCCACTTTGGAAATACATAAATAGGGACTGCAGAGGACAGATAGGCACACACGCTTTCCACTTCTCAACTGATTTCTTGGTGATGCACCCTGCAGGAAGATCCAGGCTCCAGACATAGACCATAACTTAGAATCTTAGAAGGCCCAATCTCAAAAGCTGAACCCTTTTCAGCAGGCCTTCAGAATTTAGCAACCTGATTCTAACCCCTAAACTTCCAAGGTGCTCTCACATTCAACAGCCGGGCTGTGCTGTTTTGCTATTCTAGTCAAGAACCTGTGCTAGAACCAAGATCCAGACCCGCAGAGCAGAGTTGTAACCCAGAACCCGTCAGATCCAGTCCAAGAGGCCGCGCAGACCGCAGTGCCGTGCTGAGACCAGAGTGCCTGAGAATTGCAATTTAGCTCAATTTCGCCACATGTCAAAATAGCTGTTTCTTGTTTTCAACTGCTGAAATTCATTTTCAATCTGATAATCCTTCATGAATCATTGCTAGTGTTGACCTGAACCAATCCAAAGTAACTCTCACTTATCCTGAATCTCCGTTAGTGAATTAAAATCATTTGAGCATATTTTCCCATCCATTGCAATCACATTAAAAAGTATTTTTGCCTGTTTTAAATCATACCTGTTCTCTCTAAGCTTGCTGGGGGAACTGGGATTGAACTGCATTATTGAGTGTATTCCTGAAACCTGTGTGCCCTCATTTCCATCTCTTCATCTTGCATAGTGGGGGGATTGAGTAGTAACAGGGAAAAACGTGATCATATTATCTTTTGATTGAAAACATATCAAGTTTATTTTTGTGTTGAATTCTTTCCTATTATTGCATTTCCTTGAATTCATATAAAGTATTCTCTGCTACATTATCCTTCCTATTCCTACTCCTAACTGATTAAAGAGATTGTTGATATTGTAATATTACCCATTGCTGATTACCGTTCATATTCATAAGTGCGCTATTCAGATAACATTTTATTCATAAAAGTGTGATATATATTGTTCAATTCTTCAAATAAACCTTTTAATTTGCAAAACAAACCTACTTTTTGGCTCAGTGAGGTCGGGGAGATTCGAAGAGAGGGGCGTTATATAAGGGTTCATCATCCAGATTTAAAGAACTTTGACATAAAATATATAAATAAGGGCTTCCATTGCACATCCCATACTAGGCATTGACTTAGTTGGAGTGCCGATTTGAAGTCATTTACAGTTGTGTCAGTGCTGGTTGGTAGGTCTGAAGCATTGGTCGAGGCTTCTAGGACGGTGTGAGTGACTGCAGTATGACAACAGTCAGTGGTGCAGTTGGTTGCAGCTTGAGGGGCTTGACTGCCTCGAAAATTTCCTTAAAAGTGGGCGCTGGTTGATGCTTCTCGGTGCACTCCTCCTAGCTTCCTCACTGGGCTTGTGTCATCCTTTAAGGTGGATGGGCCAAAGCTGAGGAGAGTGCAGCAGGCAACTGACTTGTCCTTCTTTCAGTTCAGAGACTCTGGCACTTCATACCTCAGAATCTTGCTTGCAAAGCCTAGCAGGGCACGCTGTGTGCTGTCTGGGTGCCAGTTCTGGAGCTGCTGGAGGGTCTTTTGGATTCAGTATCTTCCTATGTTCCCTGGGAGATGTTTAGGGGAGGGATCTTGCTTCAGAGGCTTCCTTCATTGGCAGAAGCTATAAGGCAGACTGTAACTTCAGCTAGGGTCCAAATGAGTCCTTCTTGTTACTCCTTGCAAAGTCTTCAGATGTTCTGCCAAGAGAGGGCCTCAGCCCTCTTTGAAAGCCAAATGGGCCCCAGTGATTGGGCTAAGCCTACCTTAATGAACCAATCCTGGGTCCCCACCAACGTTCTTCTGTTATGAGTTAGGTAATAACCAGAGTGCTTTGCAACAGGAAAGTTAAGGGGGTGAAAAGATGTAATACTAAGTCCCACCCATGTTCCTGTCTGTTGCGGATCAAAGGGTCTCTCTGGTTAATTGAGCTGGTTACTGATCAAAGAGCAGGTCTCCCTTGAAGTTGTGGCGAGAACAGACTTTCTGTCTCCATCAAATCATATACTAGTACCCTCTGAATGGGGTCCCCCTGTGGGGGTTGGCTACTGTAAAAACATGTACCAGTCATGACATTTCACTGCCCTTAATGCTGAGGGGTTGGAGCTGACTTCAGGTTGACACAGATGCATGTCAAAAAAGTGTTGGATTTCCTGTCTCCTTTGTCAGCTCTGCGACCAGGCCTCTCAGAGGCCTGCTTCAATTAACTCTCATCAGTATGCGCTGCCACCAGCAGACTTACAATGGGCAGGGTGGATCCATGGAGCCTTTGATATTTAAATACCAGCCATGGCAGGAGGAAGGTTTTGCCCTGCCCCTTTTGAGATGCCTTCACATGCTCCTGGGTGTCACATTCCAACTAAATGTGACAGGAAGCACTACGCTGTAGGCCATGTTGTCCCCCCAGAGTACACAGGTCTATGGATTTGTTGTGCAGGGAGCATCGGAAAATGTGTGCAGGTTAGCCCCACACATTTTCTGAGGTTGATTTCCCATTATTCAATTTCTTCAAAAAACATTCAAAACAGCCCAGGCGAGTGCACACCCACCATGCGGATGGTGGAATTCCTCACATCGATACCTGGGGAAGTGGCACGTACATTCAAGGTCAGTGTCTGGGCCTTTCAACATTTCAGTTGAAATGGGACTCAGGGCTTCGGGGGGTATGGGGGACTGTGATCTGACCTATGCAGGCAGTCTTAGTACAAGGAAACATGTTTAAATGTAGACATTACATGTGCCCAGCACGCACATTTCAGGATGCATTGTCTTGCGCCCTCAGTCCATCACATCCCTCTTGGCTCATACAACAACCGTTTTATCACCTCCTTGTCTTTTTCTAAAGTTTCACCGACATTAGCACCCTACTGTCAAAAAGTGAGTATTAGCTTTCCAGCTAAAATAGCATTTCAGCTTGCTTCTGTATACCGGCCCCATGCTAATCTGTATCTATTATACACTGGCTGCCTTCTTTTTACTTCATGATGATATAAGCACCCCATTGTTGTGGGGCCGTTGACGGCCTCATTGGTGATGGGAGGCCCTGCACCATGCTGGTATGCCAGGGTCACCCGGACTTACAAAGTGTTGCAGGGCGGGTCACAGCCTGGGTGCCGGAGCACCATGGATTCCTGGAGCATCCTGGATGGTGGGTGCCAGGGCTGGACCCAGAGCACCAGGCTGGTCTGGGAGGCCCAGACCAGCAGGGACCTGCAGGGCCATGGTCATACAGCATGGGGCCCGCAGGCCAGGGCTACAGGACTGTGATCATACAGTGTAGGCCTGCAGGCCCACAATGAGAGACAGAGACAACAGGAGTTCCATAGGTGGAGTCTGCAGCCGTTCTGCTGCATGTGCCTGCAGGGCCTATTTTCTTAGCTTGGGCCATTGTCCCATTTTATAAGGGCAATACACGTGGGAGGGACACACCCCATAAAGGGATAATACACATGGGAGGGTCAGACATAACAACATGGTTGCCTCTGACAGTGTTTCCAAGCTTTAAGGCAAGAGGGGCCAATACCTCATGTTGAAATGTGACCCAGACAGCCAGGACACATCTTCAGCAAGCCCTGGGACATTACATTAACGATTTCATTGTGGAAAGTGACCAATCAGTGCCAGAAAATTCTTGTCTAGTCTGCTTTCTCCCTACACTGTCTTTGTATGCGTAGCAGGAGGCGTGGGGTATGCCTCATGCCTGTTTGCGTGAATGTACACTTTGAGAAGAGGATCCGTTCGAGGAGTAACACTTTTAAAAGTAACTCACACTGGGAGCCGGGAGCACAGTATCCAAAAACGTGCGTGTGACCTGGGCTCAGTTCACAGAGAGGAACGTGAAGGGTCTGTTTTTGCCTGCTTCGCCTACCCCCGTCCTAAACCCACGCCTTTTCCTGGGGAGCGAGTGCGCATTAACATACGCTGTGCGGCGCTACGTGGCTAACGACGTTACGGCCGCTTCCACGTTCCCCGCACGGCGCTCCCGGTCCCGTCCCTTACCTTGTTTCCCCGGCTCTAATCGGTTCCGTGTGTGACAGCTTCATTTGCTCTGATGGATGGAGACCATCACACGGCAGATGAAATCCGCTCTCCTCCTGTTTTCTCGCAATGCGTAGGGGGCACGAGGGGTTTGCACGGCGTCTGACAGGGCGCGGGGACACTATTGGAAGAGAAAAAAAGTTTAATAAAATATTAACTCCCTCCATTATCTGTCAGCTTGACTTATTCCTCGGGCCTTGTTCCGCGCAGCGGCACCGGCACATTTTCCACCCAGTTTAAGCGTTCTCTGAAGACACGTATTTGAGCTACCCGTGACTTAGCGACTGTGGCTTTCCCAGAAACACAATACGTGCGTTAGGTAATGGGGAGGCCAGAAGTAGGGTGACCAGACGTCCGGGTTTTCCAGGGAAATCAACCTCTGTACCGGGGTCCCAGGAGTTTTTTCATTTTAGAAACCCCGTCCGGGGTTTGCATGGTTGGGTGGCTACGGTGATTAAAATCGTAATTATTTTTCACAACACTTCAAGAATTTTGAAGTTACAAGTCACAACACTTACTGACTGTGCCACAGAGACTGGCTTGGAAATTGCTTTACAGCAAGCCATGTAATATCAGAGCTAAGGCACGTTTTGAATGAACATGCCAAGATTCATAGACAAAACTGCACAAATGCAGGGACTTATTTCACCAAAATGCCAGGGGTAGCGGAAGTGACATCACACGACCCTTGACCCCCTGATGACATCACAGGAAGTGATGTAATTTGACACCACCCCAAAGTGATATCACTTGTAGCGATGGAACACAACCTTTCACCCATGGACAAAAGAGGAAGTGGCATCACATAGCATTGTACACTACGAAAAATATGGTTATGAAATCACTATAATGTGATGTACATTTCATGCAAGAATGCTTCGCCATATGTATCGTTAAGATCAGTGTGTATAGGCTATATATTACCAAATTACTGTGAATGTAAGCAGGCGTCCAAGACCAAATGATAATGATGTATTATCATATAGCACTTACGCTTAAGCGCTTTATATAGAAAAAATATACACCCAATATCACCCAACCTGTGTTGGTACTCATTTATCGACATCAGAAGGATGAAAGGCTGAGTTGAGGCTTTTCAGAACAGACTAAATCAGTGACTCAGCCCCTGAAGTGTGCCTTAAATAAACCTTTAATGAGTCTAGCAATTATTGCATACAATTCCAGAAAGACACATTATTTGGTATTCCTATTCTTTCTTATTTAGGGTCAGTGCTGAAAGTGTTAGACTTGTCCTGTTCTTATTTTTCTTCTCCAGAAGTAAAGAGCCACATGGTGCTGGCCACAGCCCAGGAGTTTGCATTACAAAAAACATTTTGCAAAAATAAATAAATAAATAAATAAATAAATCCTTTTTTTTTTTAGGTCGCAAGGGAGACCTCAGAGGTCGCAGTTGCGACCTCTGGCGACCCCTTTAATGACGTCCCCGCACAAATGACATCATATACCGTTGATAGAAAGGAGAGTGCTGGAAATATGGTTGGGGGTGGTTGTTGGGGCGTGTTGGTGGAGGGGCGGTAATTGGTGGGCTGCAATGGTGTTTTTTTGTTTTGGAAATCTGGTCACCCTAGCCAGAAGCAAATCTGGGATGCTCAGAGCAGGATGGGGTCGTATTGGACGTCTCAGTGGATACTAGAGGGCCATCGGAATTCAGCGCAGCCATCGTGTGAAATTAGCCTCCTTGGGATGGATTCGAGTTCTACCCCTACTGCAGAATCTGGAAGAACGCTGCAGGCCTTAAGAGATCGGACCTGCGTTTGGGAGTCAATTCTATTTATTTACATGTCTTTTTGCTAATAAGTAGCCCTAAATATCCGCCAACGCGGGTTATGTCAGTCATATTTATACCTTCTCAGGTTTGTATTCTAGAACCTTTAGTCCTAAACCTATCACGGGAAACGGTGAGATTGGAAGACTCAGCATGAAACGTTATGTTGGCTAGGAGTAGACAAAGATGGCGCAGCAAAAGACGGCTAGTACTTGATAACTGCTTTTTCAGAAAAAGCACAGTTTCAACAGGCCCTTCAAGACAACGGTACCTCTTAAGGCACATCCATATGGCACTCCAGTTTGACCACACGAAACGAAAATTACAGGCATATGGGTCCTGCACACATGCCATAGACATAGGACTGACACATGTCACTCTGCATATTAAGAAAGGATGATGCTCATTATGATCAGACTCTACTGTAAGGATTTGTTAGGATGTACATAACTGGAAGTGTGATTGGCAGGGTGAATCATTCCCACTGTGACTGCAAAATAAGGCTTTCAGTCATGCATAGATTACTGCCACGTTCAATCAATCACGTGGTTGAAGCAATCACGTGAGCTATTTTACCAGACAACTTCTGTGGTGGCAAGAGACTGATTTGGTCGGAGTCCAGGCTAACTTCTCGCTAGCTTCGTTAGAATGCTGGTCCTAAAGTGGAAAAGTAGTTCAAGTAGTAATGCACTTGCAGCAATGGTCTACTCTATACACATAATGCTGTTAACTCACCGTTCAGGCCCAGTGTGCTAAACTGCATTACCATCCCCCTGTGGTCAACACAAAGTGTATCATTGAGCTGGGTTACAGTACAAGCCTCTTTGTACAGTGCTACAACACTGCATTGCTGCGCCACTAAGCATTTCCATTAAATGCAGTGCACATTTTAGCAGCTGACACCAGGTGTACCTATCTGCATGATGAACAACTCACAGTAAGGTATAAATGCCTATATATGTATATATATATATATATATATATGGCCTGCGGTAGTGGCCATGTAGTTATGGTTAAGTTGCTCAACTCATAGGAAGAGCACTTTTTGGGTGGCTTATAACTTCGCTCCCCCTGGACGAATCCTTACCAAACTTTGCAAAAAAAGTAAATGTCAAGTTTGGTGAGGTTTCGTCAAGGGGGGCAAATTTATAGACATAATGGAAAAAAATGTTGCTCCCGCCTACAGTCCAAAACACAGGATGGATTTTCAACAAATGTGCACCAGGAGTGGCGACTTGGACCCGAAACTGTGATTTTGTAAATTTGGTGTAAATCCGTCCAGTGGTTCTTTTTTAAATGACCAAAAAGTAGGTCCAAAAAGATTAGTGATATTTGGACCCATTTCCCTGTTCGGTCGGCAGATAGGCATCCGATTGGCCTAGAGTGTGCAGTGATGTCTGGCGACATCGTACGCGTCCACTGATTGGATGGCGTGAAGTGAATCAGATTTTTAGAAACGCCCGTCAAGTTGGACTCGCGGCCTTCCGCGGACAATGCGGTAGAAACATATAAAAAAACACAACATTGCACCTGCCAAACTTATCAAACAATCCCTCGGGTGGTGAGAGGTGATGAAGGTGGGATGGGATATGGCCACAAGAAGCCAAAAAACGGGTGGTTTGCACCCTTGAAAGCCCAAGAACGTCTGGATGTTCGGGGACAGTACTGCAATGTTCGCAACCACTTCTTCAGATGTTCAGGGACATCTATGCCTATTTCTTCAGGTTGTTGAAAAAGGTTGGTGAAAAGCAGTTCTTGGATGGTTTATAACTTTGGCGCCACTCAATGAAACTGCATGAAATTTTGGAATTTTATTCTAGACTTGATTCTGAATGGTTTTGGAAAGTGTGGAGCTGTTTTGTCAAGAGGGAACACATTTAGAGCGGGTTCCCCACATTTTAAAAAAGCTTATAAATGTGGTGCCATTTGACGAATCTGCACACATGTGCAAAACCTTTTTAAATTTAGACATACATGTTTTTGTAAAGTTTGGTGGGATTTTCTCAAGAGGTGGCTAAATTAGAGGGGGGGTTTCATCATTTTTAGATGGTTTATAACTTTATTGCCATTTGACGAATGTGGACAAACGTTTCCAGAAAGATTATCGACCCAACCTTCAATGTTTGTGTAAAGACTGAATGGATTTTGTCAAGTAGGGGCTAAGTTATATGACTATTGAATGTACTTACATTTTGACAATTTTGAAAAAATAAAACATGGGCGGTTTTCAAGCAAACTCATGAAAGGGAACATTGGCAAGGAACTTAAAGCATGGTTTTTCAAATGTGCACGTGTTTTATTTTTTGACAAGTGTCATAATGTAGGTAAAAAATTAGTGACATACATTTGGTGACTGAGGTATAGCCTGTGGCCATGGGCAGTGAGCAGATTACCCGGGTCATGATATAAGGTCATGACCCAGACAATCTGGCTACTTGCCATGACAGCGAGGGACGAAAAATTGTGTTAAAGTGGCCATGTCCACCTGCGACCAGCTATGTGGTAAAGTTATTCGAAAGTAGGCTAGGTTTGAAAGGGAAAAAAATGTACTTGTGGTAATATGGTCATAGGGTTTTGACCTTGCCTTCTGTAGGCTGCCATGGAAAGGGAAGAGGTGCTCTGTATGGAGCCCCACCTTCTCTTTCCATGGTGGCCATCTTGGAAAAGGATTGTCCTTCCTCCATCGGGATGCCGGAGCTGTCCCGCTGTAGGAAGAAAAATCATTTTTTTAGCTCCCGGGTTCCCTCTTTGGGAACCAGGTGTGCTAATGGCTTTCATACCCCATTGCAGGGGCTGCAATGGAGGATAATGGTCCAGAGCCCTCGTTATTTATTTATAACGCGCCGAAGCCTGCAGGCATCAGGGCACACACAGGAACACTTTGCTTCAGCCGATAACTTGGGTTGCCGGGCCCTTATCCCCCGTTCTGGTCCCTGGAACGGGGGATGAACGTCACATTATTCCCATAAGCATAACACAAAATGCTAATGGGAATGTTGGAAAAACCTATTGAGTCTATGTACTTTACTGGGAAATGTAAAGTAGATGGAGTCTATAAGATTTTTTGTTAGTTCTATTTTTTAACTCAAAGGTGGTTCCTAAAGGAGCCTTTCTTATGTTCTTTTAAAAAAAATGTTTGCAGGAGAGGTTAGAACGTAAGATGAGAGGGAAATGAGGGAAGAGGCACCAACCACTAATATGGAGGGGCAGGAGGACAGGGGAAGATGTTGCGTGTGTGTTACTTCTAAGGTAATGGGCAGTGTTTCTCATGCTCCTTGATTACAGCTTCAAACGCACGTCGAAATTGCTTCCCCCTGCAGAGTGGTGTGTTGAAGTATATACAGAGGAATGTTGTCTTCCAAAGATATGGATGAACAGCCTCTTTTATTGCTTACAAGGTAGCTGGTGGGATTTTGTGTCCCACAGAAGTAGGCTGTGTGGTTACAGTATTGGTTGAGGAAGATGATATGGAGTAAAACAGCCTACTATTTGCTAAGAAAGGAACAATCTTTCTGAGAGCATTGCAGAAGTTGGATTTGTTCTGGCGGCGCATGGAGGTGGTCCCATTGGAGTAATGTCCAGGTAGTCCACGACTGAGTACAAAGTTGCACTCAGTGCATTTCACTTTTGTAGCTTACATTCCCAACAGTGGTAAAGAACTGCCACACCCTTGATTCTCGCTGGGTGCTAGAGGTAGGCACTTCCTCTACCTCATCGGACTGGTCCTCTTCATTGTCTTTGGAAATACTCTGCTTTTTTGTTCTGTGGGTCCTCCAGCTAGTGGTGGTGGTGGCTCTTGAGGGGAGGAGGGATGGCAAAAGATGATGCCATTTTCAGATAAATAGCAGTTTTGCTACTATTCTTCCAAGTATTTGCTTTGTACTAGATTGCTAATGTACAATGAGTAAAAATAGGTGTAGGAGCTGTGCAAGGGTACATTTTGAGCTTGAAATTTCCCAGATCAGTAGAAAATGCAGTTTCGAACTGTCCTCGAAGCAAGGACCCGAACGCGAAGTGCAAATGCGTTTATGGACACAAAAATGCCGCGCACAAGTGCATGGTCACGTGGCACTGTCTGGAAGTTCCACAATGATGTCAGACGTTCACGGACGTCCACAGAATCAAAAACAGTGGGAAAAGTATAGTTAGAGTTAAAAATGATGCTAGAAGGTGGGAAATGGCAGAGCTTTCACGTGAAACGTTGTAAATTGGCCATTGCTGTATTGGGGTAAGTATGATATTAGTTATTAGTATAAAATTCACTGAAAAAACATTGTTGAACGGACGTTATGGTTAAGTTGCACTAATAAATATCTATGAAATTCAATGCAAAAAAATTAAACGGACGTTATGGTTACATGTAAAACTGAAAAACATCAGAAATTCGCCAGTTATGGTAAGCTAAGCAACCATAACTCACGCCACCACAGCACACTGCTAAGACTAACACCCAAGACATCAAAGATGACATCACAAATGTCATTGATGACATAAGTGATGACATCACATGTGAAATAAATTTTGATGAAAAGTCCCTACAAGGGGTTGTTTTTATAATGTTGGCTACATGATGTCCGGAGTGATTGTGTAATGTTAAACATGTAATAACTAGCTAACAATTCAAGACTTACTACACACTTGTGCTTGTACAAACAGTACATATGAAGACCTCACCAAACTTTGCAAACATAATATATGGCCCACTCTGAATTTTTTTGGTAAGTTTGGTGCAGTTTCGTCAAGGGGGGGCAAAGTTATATGAAGGGGTCCCAATTTTCTTTTTCTTCCATAGACTGAATGAAAAAAACAATTTGCTCACGCCTGCAACCCAAACCGCTGGACGGATTTTCACCAAATTTGCAGAAAGAGTGGCGGCTTGGTCCCAAAAGTGTGCTTTTGTAAATTTGGTGTAAATCTGTCCAGTAGTTTTTTTAAAAATGGGCAAAATGTAGGTCCAAAAAAATTAGTGATATTTGGCTGGGCTCTGGGGACCAATTTCCTTGTTTGCTCCACGGACCGAACTCCAATTGGCATAGCGGGGCACGTCATGCCCGTGGACATCCAACACGCCCGCTGATTGGCTAGAGGGAAGCGTGATGTGCATCACATTTTTCCGAAATGCCCGCCATGTTGTATCTGTAGATAGAACGGTGACAAAAACAGCTGGAAGCCATGTTTTGGGGCATCTGGTATTGGGTAGAGGGGCTGCAAAGGGTGGTGGAGTGAAAGATGGATCATATGATGTATAGGTGGAAGAAGACTGTGTTGTGTTTGCGGTGTCTGCGGATCCCGCGGCAGTTCGTGGGTAGATCCACAGGTGAGCAGGTTATGTGGTGACTGCAGACAGGCTTTATTAGGGTAGGAAAGTGGAATCTAGATGATATGAGGATGTTTGTATAGGCTGTATTATGCTGTGGTGTTTGTGACCAGCTACTAGACTCTTGGATGCATGACCACAGGCCATGCATCCAAGAGTCTGTCCACTGGTTGAAGTACTGTAATAGTATGTGTGGAGAAGCATACAGGGCATTTGGGAGCTGGTTTATTGGACTGTCCTGAGATTCCTGGGTGTATGAGAGTCTGTGCAGTGGGTGCAAGTAGTGTAGTTGTATTTGAACTGAAGTGGATAGGGCCTCAGATGGCTGCCTTATGTGTGTGGATTGTGGTTACTGGGCAAATTTCTGGGTGCATGGCCGTATTATGATGCAGTGGTTGTGGCCAGACCCTAGACTCTTGGGTGTATGGCCGACTGGATGTAAGTAGTGTAATATTATGTGTACAGAAGTGGACAGTGTGTGTGGTAGGTGGCTTGTTGGGCTGCCTTGAGATTATTGGGTGTATGATAGTCTATGCAGTGGGAAGTAATTGTGGCCAGCTACTGCAGTCTTGGGTTCATGGCCTCTGGTGCAAGAGGTATGAGGTTGTTTTTTATAGGCAGTATTATGCTGTGTTGTTTGTGGCCAGCTACTAGACTATGGCCGGAGGCCATGCACCCAAGAGTCTGATCACTGGTTAAAGTACTGTAGTAGTATGTGTGCATAGGGCTTGTGGCAGCTGGGTTATTGGCGTGGCATGGGATTCTTGGATGTATGAAAGTCTATGGAGAGGGTGCAAGTAGTGTAGTTGTACGTGAACTGAAGTGGATAGGGCTCAAGTGGCTGCCTTGTGTGTGTTGGTTGTGGCAGTAGGCAGATATTAGGGTGCATGGCCGTGTTATGCTGCAGTGGTTGTGGCCAGGCCCTAGATTCTTGCGTGTATGGCCATAGGCCATAGGCCATACACCCAACAGTCTAGGGCCTGGCCACAACCACTGCAGCATAATACGGCCATGCACGCAATAATGTGACAGTGGAATATGGATTGTATCCAAGAGTCTGCTGATTAGATGCAGTACTGCATTAGTCTTTGTACAGAAGTGGACAGGGCTTCAGGCGGTTGGCTTATGTGTGTGGGATGTGGCCAGTGTGGAGATTGTTGGGTGAATGGCTGTATTATGCTGTAGTAATTGTGGTGAGCTAGTGGAGTTTGAGGTGCATGGTCGGAGGCTCTAGGTCATAAGCCATGCACCCAAGAGTCTATGGCCTGGCCACAACCACAGCAGTATAATACAGCCATGCATGCAACTTTGTCACACTGGCATATGGATTGCACAAATATGTGTGTAGAATGCAATTTGCAGATTATAAAGAAGTATTACACCAATAATGTTATACTTACTGTATGTATTGTTGAGGCGCTGTGCACTTTTTTTGCATGCAGTGTGTAATACTGGTCAAGTGGCAATAGCAGATTTAGTACTGTGGTTTGGGGAAATGCAGGAGAAATTGTTGTTCCATTCTCTGTGAAAAAGAAAACAAAACGTTATGGTAGGTACTTTGTAATGTCGTGTTGCATTGCATTGCAGATGTGTGTGGACCCTCATAATTAGTACCTCACAAGTACTATGCTTTAAACAAGTGTACTGTGCAATGTGATCAGTTCCTGTGTTTCTTGCCATAATCATTGGGTCTGTGGGAAAGAAATCCATGCAGGATTGAAAAACAAAAACTTCTACTTCATCTGTTGTTATCTGGCACACTCTGTTTCAGTGACTTGTGCACTACTTATCAACATGTTTTTGGTGCACATCTCTGTGGTATTCTGCTTACAAGTATGGCTGCAGCAGGACAAATTGAAATGATGTATGATTTTCCTTTTGGAAGTGGTGGGTCTATGGTGGCAGTTACATACCAGTTGGCATATTCTAACTGTTTATGAGTTTACTTGTTTTACCAGTATTTGTTTGTGCTTGGCCTTGCTGCTGATGTTTTCTAAGTACTGTGGTATTGCACACTAATATTGGAGAATTGTGGGGGCAGTTAGATACCTGTTGGCGTATTCTAACTGTTGGTAGTTTGAAAGTTGTTGAGGGTATGGTTGTAGCACTGGGATTGCTGAAGGTTGATTTTGGTAGTTTGACCGCTGGAAGTAATAGTGTAGTACTGCGGGTGCAGTAAGATAGGTGCAGTAAGATACCAGTTGGTATATGCTGGTTGTTTATATTTAATAAGTGTTGAAGAGTGTACTCAGAAGAACCTTTTCTTTGGTGGTGGATTTCAAATTGTTTAGTAATGGGAATCATTTTGTAGTATTATGGCTGCAGTTAGATACCAGTTGGCATATTCTAACTGTTTAAGTTTCTCCATTTTGCAGGGTATGTCTTCAAGCACATTCATTCTTGTTTGCGGATTTACATTTTTCACTCTTGTGAAGTGCGTTTGCACTATGGGTGTAGTTACATGTAGTTGTGTATTTCTTGCATTGGTATGGATATTGTTAGACAGCTGTTGCCTTATTCTAGCAATTGGTGGTTTCAAAGGTTATTGAGGGCAGTTTGTAGATGCTCCTACTTGGATCAGTGAGTACATTTTGGTTTGAAGTATATTAAGTAGGTATTTGCAAGATTTGCTGTTAAGCTCTGCTTCCGAGTAATAGAAGAATCATTGCATTGAAACCATCCACATTTTTTTTATGTACACAGTATAGTGACCTGCACGGGTTGTGTAGCCCGTGTGGTAGATTATGCCTACTGTTGAGAACGTTTTCTTGCAAATTGATACTTGCCCGTATGTGAAGCTAGTAAGCATGCAGTTGTTTTTGGTAACATCTGCATTGCATCATAAAAGCATTACTATTACATATTGGCTATGTGATTGTATCTGTAAGGTGGAATGATTGTCCGAATTACAGGTAGTACATAATATGCCATGGTTTGCATTTTGTGCAAGCTGCTGAAATGGAATGGATTCACAGTTAGGCATAGATACATAAACAATGCGCTCATTAGGGACTTGTTCCTGCACCATATGGCTGCAGAGAGTGCATGTATGTTTCCACATGTATGAAATCTGGAAGATTTCATTTATAGGTATGTTTTTGTTTTCCAGTACTTCCAGTAACTACATTAGAAATTCTTGTGGATCTTCTTGTGTGTTTATAGTGAATCTCACCCTTCCTACACAGTAGTCCAATACCTGCCTTATTCCTGAGGCACTGTGTTGTCAGGATTGTTTGTTCCATTTCTGTGAAGGAGTAGCATTTGCAAACGCAACTGGTCCGCGCCGTTTAAGTAAATGTGTTCAACAATCGGTGGCAATTGGAATAGAACATTGATTGCTACATTTGCACAGAAATGTACACCAGTTGTATTGGAAAATTTGAATGGACCAGACAGTTCTGTGTCTGACTCATTTGATTTAAGTCCATGTGGTTTCTTTGAAGAGGTAGTTTTCTTTGTTTGTGCAGTTGGGAATGCATTTGCCTTTTCAGTATATATTTCTGTGGTTGTGGTAATTGATGAAGTACCAGCTGCTTTCAATTTCTTTGGTGGTATTGTTGGGAGATCATGTGTAAATTGTGTTTTTACTACTTTCCTTTTACAAAGTTTTCCTTTTCGAGAAACAGGGTAAATTGTGAGATGGAATGTGTATAGTGCACATAGTCTGTTGTACTCGACAATGCAAGGAATGTCAGCTTTCACTTTACTTGCATCAAAATTGACTAGAAATAGTCTTCCAAGTGTACATAGGCGTGACAGTGCTAAGTAACTCATGCATTCTTTAAAGACTGTGCTGCCAATGTCAATCAATGCTTAGTCTAGAGTTAGACCTTGCGATTTATGAATAGTGACTGCGTATGCCAGAGACAGAGAAAACTGTTCTATGTGTACATGCATGTCTTTGAAAAGAAGGAATCAGTCTGTTGAGCGTCATATCCTCTTAACTTCTGAAAGTTTGTCAAAGTGAATATTGACAATTGAATGCTGTTGTCACGTGGCTATGTGTGGAAGCCAACAACTGTACCAAGTGCTCCATTAACTAAACCTTGCTCCACGCCAATGTTACACATTACCATTACTCTACAGTTTAAACACAATGTTACCACTTTCTCTAAACCAGCTGTGTTAGAGATGGAGTTTTCTAAGGTATTTAGTTGTGCTGTGGTTTGTTGACACATAGGTAGTGTCATACCATGCATGTCCAGTTTGTCTGTGGAGTAAATTTGCACTATTGGTTGCAATTCTATTTTTAACATTGTTTCATTGAATTGTGCACAGCTTGCTAAGGTTGGCATTGAGGACATACACTTTACATTTTTGTCTGATAATTGTTGCATAACATCAGTAACATGTGTTATGCCTGTATAGCTCATAAATGCGTCTGGTATTTAAGAAAGACTGTGCTTCCTTAGAAAGCACACCAATCCGAATGCTTTTCAAAATGTTGGCATAGTTGAGGTCTGCAGACTGACACATGTTTTCGGTAGTTCTCTGTATTGAAAATGTTGCCAGAGGTTTACATTTCCTATGCTGCCAAGTGTCCTTCGGCACAGTTTGCATCCTAAAGTTTTAAAAATAGGTTCACCTTTCACTGGTGTTAATTGAAGAAGATCGCCGAAAACAATTATATGTTTTCCTCCAAAGAGTTCTTCATAGTCTGTTTTAAGGACCTCTTACAATCTGAGGTGATTCTAAGCCGACATTAGGTTGGAGACCATGCTCACCTCATCTATTAAGAGCATTTTTATTTGTTTCAATACGCTGTGTAGCTCCATCACAGCTTCTGCTGAAAGTTTGTAGTAGTATAATTTGTTTTGGTATTCTACTGGAAGGAATAGCAATTGGTGTAAAGTAACACCATCTATGTTGTAGGCAGCTAAACCTGTGGGGGCAGATACAGTTTGTTGGAGGAACTTGATGATGATTTTGATTAAGAATGTTTTGCCTGAACCAGCTTGACCATGTATATACAGGAGTAAAGGTTTATATTTTTGACAGGTACATGTTTTAGTTTCGTGCTGCACACCATGTTCAATTTGTTTAGTTACTTCTAGGAAAATGCTACGCTGCTCATTGTTTAGTTGTGATTCCAGTACAGCAAAGGTTTCTACAGATTGCTCATACTGACACAAGGTGTATTCAACTTCAGTCATGGCTAATTCTGCCTCATTTGCTATGAATGGCTGTCCAAGAAGTTCTTGACTTTCTGTAAGAGAAGGTTGACTGCTCTCAGGAGTATATATAATTAGTTGTGCTTAAAGTTGTTCTTCTTGTTTGTGTTCATTGTCCAACATGTTTTTGTACCATGTAAAGTTTATATCTGTTATAGTGCTTTCAATTGCATTGAAAGCATCTTCATAGGAGGCATGGGTGTCCAATAAATCTTCTTCTTTTCACCATGGTTTAAAAAGTTGCAGTAGGGACATGTAGTACAGTTCTCTATGTTGATATGTTTTCAACAATAACTTCATATGATTAATCAGGCTTCTTTTGGTAAGTTTAACCAGACTTCCCTCACAACTTTTGACTATGTATTTACCTTTTTTCTCATCTGGTTATATATTATTTTTGAATGAGAAGTTTTGGACTAGGTGGTATGCATAGGCACATGGTTTCCAAAGCAGTACTCCTGTTTGGGTAGTATGTGTCCAATAAGTTGTTTTTCAAAATGTCCTGGATGTTGGGATTGTTTTTGGCTATTGTTTCTATGTCTCGGTATGATTTGAGAACACTTTTTCTTGATGCAGCAGGACCAAGGCTTAGCCAGACTAAGGGCCTCATTCCGAGATTGGAGGTAGTCATGGCGCTGTTTGCGCCATGACTGCCTCCAATAACGGTACCGGCACCGGTCTCGTTCAATGGGGATTTACCGGTGTAGTCCGACCTTTGAGGGACCGGTAAGTCCCCATTGAAAAAACCATTCCCCATTCCCAATGGGGAAGTAGCTAATAACGGTACCGTAATTTGCAGTACCGTTATTGGCTCTGATTTCCCTTAGTGGGTCCCGTCCATAACGCCTGGTCAGACCAGGTGTTAAAGGAGGGACCCGCTAAGGGAACTTGTAGTAGGGCGGTAAGGGATTACCGGCACAAATCTGTACAATTTGTGTGACAGTGTTTTGTTAGATGATATGCCATCCCAGAGGTCGTTCAGCTCTGTTTTCTCTGCTTTGGTTAAGTAGGCTGTCACATATTGTGCAACTGCAGTAGAATTGTCTGCAATGTACTGCACATCTATGTTTGCATGCTATAGGAGAGCAATGATTGCATTTTAATCATTGATGTACTTTGATGCTTCAGTTCTTTTTATGCACTAGGTGTTCTTAGGCAATTTACCTTTCACTGTATCTAACAGAAGACATGAAGCGGTTTATTTGTCCTTTTTCTGGAACAGTTCTAGGGAAACCAAAGCAGCATTTGGTGTAGTATTTGCCTTTGTTTTTACATTTACGCTGACAATATTTGCCACAGTTGAGTCTTTGAAACTGCATGTGCATGTATGTCTTTATATGTACTTTCTAAAGGGATTTCGCGAGTGACATATTTGTGAATGAACTGTAAAACAGTTGCATCACTTTCCTGACCACATTTAGGAGCATCTTTAATCCACAAAAGCATGTGGATTGTGGTGTTTCTCTGGCTTGATATTCACTGAGGTAAGTACCGCATGTGTGGGAATGGCATGTCTTCAAATATTCGGTTAACAGCTAATCGGGAGAGGTTAACAATGTTCTTAAGGAAAGTCGAATGCCCGTGTGGCTACTATTTTGCAAAATAGACAAACCGTGAAATGCGAATGCTGCACAATGTTAATATAGGTCAGTGTGTTATGTTTTCCTAACCTGACCGTATGCCCATGGTTGGGGTCTTCCTGTTCCTCCAGATCACAGCCAGGCATCTACTGCAGACAGCTGCAGCCATGACAGTATATTTGCAGAGTGCATCCAACACAGTCTACCAGCCCGGTATCCTGTAATCAATGTTAGGAAACACAGGCGGATACTACCAACCAAGATGGAAATGTGAGGGCTTCGCACATATACCGGAGCCAGGTATACTTGAATAGGGCAACCAAAAGGGCAGAAATGATCTGAATAAATAATCTAGACAACTGCAAGCCTAACGTAAACCATTTTTCTCCATTTAGATTGGTCTACACTCTAAAACTGAAGAAGCGAGTTGAGTGGAGCGGTAATTGACACATACAATTCCAACACAAGAGCTGACTTTTTAGCTGACTTTTTCGCTTGATCCACTAACTGGTAAGAACATGAACCTGCCCGCATTGGGGTTACCAGAGGGTTGATGGACTGTAATGAAAGTGGGTACCTCAATACATAAGATACCCGGTGGAACATCCCGTAGACAAAATGAGAGACAAATGGTAACATCCCATAGACAAATGAAGAATCTTAGATGATGATGCCCCGATGGGAAGTGGACGCTATAGTTAGAGAGTAAGAATTATTATTGTGTGGGGTACCACAAGAGAGATGTGGTGCAGTAAGGCTTCTACTGCAGGTAGTTGGGATTGACCCAAAGAGTCCGTAAGCTACAGTGAGACTTATGCTCCTAAACATATGGATCTTTGATATCCAATGCATATTATATATTTTATGTTGTTGGGGAAGATACCCAGATTTGTTTTTAAACACTATTGTCCGGGGAGTTAAGACCGGCGCGATCAAGTGGAACACATCATCAACAGTTTTGTTCTGTTTGTTTGAATAGTGTTTTGTCTGTTCTTCTTTGTTATGAAGAGTGCAATTTGACATATTAACACACGCCCCTGATGAATTTCCTACACTTTACACAAGGGAAAGAAACAAGTTTGGCTGTCTGAACATGAGTATGGATAGAATGAATATTTGTTTTTAGAAATTAAGGATGTATTTTAGCATGAATGCAGTAGTATGAATGGTTTGTTAGAGAAATGGTGCTTATGAATGAAGTTTAAAGAGTACACAGCACCAGACATTTATTGTGGGTTAAAACACAATTCCTGCCATCGATGTTGTGTTTTTCTGTTTAGTATCAAACTAATTAAGCTGCTACGTTGAAAGACAGGTTCATTCTTTGCTCTGTTCTCAGACTTTTTTCATCTGTACTGGTATTTGTAATGTGAAGGTACAGTCCTTAGTGGTGTATTCTTCCTGTGCTGCGGCAAAATGTGGTTATACCACAAGCATTTTATGTCTGCAAATTTACGGTTCACTACTTTGGTGAAGGGCCTGCCTGTTGGTATTATTTCCTTCAGCCTCTCTTAGTTGTTTGTTTGATATTCTTTTCTCCAAAAGAAGTGTTCCACTTCTCTGAGGGGAGGAATTGTTTTATTACGAATGAAGTGGAGCATGGCAATAAAGCGATGATGGAAGGACCTTGATACATATACTGGATCAAGAGAGCATAGTTCTCCTGGTGTTTTCATGTCAATTACTGCTATGTTTTTCGTTGCTATGCGTAGGACATCAAGCAATTCTTCCCATGCATACTCTGTACAACTTAAAGTGACACACCATGTAGGTGGGCCAAGGTTGCGTAGCATACACTGTAGATCAACATGATGTCAGAACCAGTATTATTTCATACCCTGCATGTTTGCCAAAAGATTTGTAATACTTAACTGCATCTTTCCTTTGTATGTTTTGAAGTTGCTGCGTAGCAGACATGTTTAGAAAGTTGGAAGCTGTTTTCAAAGTGTGTGCAACTCTGTAACATAGAGTTGCTGGTTCACTTTCAAAGAGGAGGTGGAATATGTATTCAACTTTTTGTCTGAATCTGGGTCTTCAGAATACATTCGTAAAGAGCGGTATTCTGATGCTGTTATTAGTGTGCATCTTTCACCATACCTTCCGCCTTTTCCAGTAGGAAACAGGACAGGAAAGGCGCAAGCTTCTACAATTTTTTCCCATATGCTGATTGGAGATCCTTTGGCTTGTCGCATTTGATATGTTTCTGGTGCATTGTCTATGGTGTCTCTGGAGTGCAGTGGGTGAATTGTATACTGGTCTAAAATATTGGAGGCTGTCGTAGGATCTAGAAGTTCAAATTGGCCAGTTGAAGAGGAATCCTGAATTATTTCGGTGGTTTCTCTTAGGTTTTCATAAATGTTTATTTCTTTGTTGTATTCATTGTTGTCTTTAAGATATTGCAGAGCTTCTCTAACTTTGATTAAATGTTCTAGTTGCTGCCAATTTTTTTTGTTGTCTTTTGTAGGTACACCGTTCAATAGGATAATCAAAACGTGATCTATTGGTCGTTGCACTACTAGAGTGCCTACATTTTCTTTGAGATCTACTGGAAAATGAACTACTTTGCCACAAATGCCTTTCAATAATTCAGAGTGAGGCAATTTTGCTGTTTTCGGTTGAAGGTGTATTATCGCTTGAAATGGATGCACTGTTTGGATTATAATGCTCTAATATAAATTAAACTGTTGCAGTGGTTATGGCAATGGGAATAATTCCAAATTATTAGTGGTAGCCCGTGAAGGCATTTGGTTATTGTCAAGTGTTGCTGTGAAGTGTGTGCAAAGCAATGAGGGGTTAGTAATTTGGTATTTGTTTTCTGCTATAAGATAGTGAGCTAATTGGAACCATTGGGATTACTCATTTTCTTCTATTTTGTACATTATATCTACAGTTTTGGTGCTATTTCTATAAAAAGTTCTGCAGCAACACACACATACTTGGTTTGGTACTTCAGTAGATGTGCCTTTAAACTGTGCTAGTTCTTTTTTGCCTGTGTGTAATAGAAGGTTGACATCTGCAAGGTTCTTGCTACTCTTTTCTAAAGTTACTGGAGTTTGTAAGTGCTCTTTGGATGTGGTCTATTTCTCCGAGCAGGTCTTTGGCTATACTGTGTAGGAGAATGTAATTTAAATGGTCCAGTGCTAAAGCTGGACTTTTTGCATAGTACAGTCTCTGAACGAGATTTCGTACAGTAGAATGGTGTGTTGCTTACACTTTGATGTGGTGGGAGGTGCTTTTGCAAGCAGGTCCAGAAATGCAGGCTAATGAATTTCCTCACAGTCCTGTGTATTTGCACCCTGGACAGGAGTCCATACTTTTTAATATTTTAATTTTTTATTTGCCTTTGGATTTCACATACTGATTGAGAAACTTTTGTTAAGATTTGAAAGATTGTTTTCGCACTTTACAAATTGATGTACACGGCCATTTGTAGACTGGATGTATTGGTTCGGTGGAATGGAGAGTTGATTGTAGGTTTGCTGGCGATATTCTTGCAATCAGTGTTTCTTATTCCATGATGGTATTGTCTACCTTTTCACATCCTCCCCCACTGCTATTTATGGCAATTAGGTTACCTTGCTCTTGTTGAATGCCTCTTTATTGAAATATGGCTCTGTGCTGGTGGTGTGAATTACACTCACCTGCACAGACGTTTGTAAAGGTATCTATGCTGATATTGCATGTGTTGTGAAGAACTTTTTATAGTTTACTAATTAATTTTGTTGGTGGTTTCATTCTGTTTAAAACTAATATAAACAATTTCCTTTTGAGGAGCATTGCACTGTCTACAAGAGCTTCCGGGCTCAGTTTTCTGCGATAGGTTTTTAGGGTGGCGCGTGATTTTTCCTCTGTTTTTATAAGGCTCTAAAGGGTTCTATGGGGGAAAATGTTTTGTAAAATTAATTTTTGGAATGCTTACTTGTTGCTATGTTACCATTGGTAGATGTAGTGTTTGCACTACTGGTATTTTTATTCTTCTTAATGCATTTACTTTTACTTTTAGATTTTCATTACAGTCCATCAACCCTCTGGTAACCCCCAATGTGGGCAGGTTCATGTTCTTACCAGTTAGTGGATCCAGTGAAAAAGTCAGCTAAAAAGTCAGCTCTTGTGTCACACTTTTTTTCCCTGCTGCCTGGTTCTGTTTTGCTTAGTGACTGTATTAGCTGGTTTGTTTGAAGTTCTTGTGGAAAGTTTGATAGAGGTGGATGGGCATTTTGCATGGCTTGAGTTTTATCTGCTCTATTTCTGCGTTGCTTTCTACGGAGTTGGTTTTTGTTAGGCATTGTCTTGTGTCTGTTGGAGAAAAAAGGAACATGTGGGTTTGAAAGTTTGAAAGTTGTGCAATCTATTTGTGTGTACTGTGCATATGTGTCTCAATATGAGGGTAGGTATACGTAGGGGAGTGTGATTGTGCTAAGGGCTGTTAGTTTTCTTTGGAAAAGCTATAGTGCTCTGTGTGTTCCGGTGGAAAAGGTTTGCGTCAATGTGCATGAGAGTTTAATTTGCTTGAAGAAGTAAGGACTTTGCAGTGTTTTTGTAAAATTAGTGGGTGTCTGATGACAATAGAAACAGTGGACCTGGCAAGGTGCAATGACTAAGGGTAAAGTGAGTGCTTTGCATTGGATCACATTGTCTAGACTACAATACAACAACACTGCATTGTCTGAGTAACAGGGAGAACACTACAACAGTACTGCACTTACTTTTTTGGATATGAAGAGAACATTTCTTGTGGATTTTATCTTCCAGCAGATACTCCACTGGGTTTTAGCAGGCAGTGTTTCACTGTATTCCTTTAAAGAAAAATCATTTTGATTGCATTTATATAACCACAACAACACAACAAGAACAATACACTCAATGTTAGACATCATATTTGCAACTTATCTGGTCACTAATTCAAACTAACACTACTTCAAACCCCCCCAACTTAGCCTGCACATAAATTGTTGTGACATATGTCCTTAGTCACTCTGCATCAATTCCACTGCGTTCGGCCTGTGTGTCCTCCACTTCCACACTGCATGCGAACAGAGTTACAGTCAATGTTATCCATCGTTGAATATCTATTCCCGGTTCCGTCCTTTGCTCACTCAGTGCTCTCTCCCATGCTCCAGTTTCCGCAGTGACACACTTCCCCTACTCCCTCCACCAAATAGCACCGCTCGGCTCTTTCGCTTCTTTCCACCTCATAGCTACACATCATTTAGCCAGTATGTACATCAAGTCTTTAATTTTATTAATTGGTTTATCTTTTACATTTCTCTTATACCTGCCTAACATGTAAGATTCTGGGTTCTGGATATCTAGTTCTATACCACCCTGATGCGCTTTCTGTGGCACCTTTTCCCAAAGCCCCTGTATTATTGGGCATCCCCAAAACATGTGTACCAACCCCGCATTTACCATCTTGCATCTGGGACATTCCTGTCCCTTCGCTCCCTAAAAAGTTGCAATCTTGGCTGGCATGAGGTATGCTCTTTGTGTAATATATAACTGTATCAGTTGTAATCTAGTATTCCTAGAGACCATTTTGTGGTACAACTTCACCTCTTTCCATTCCTTATCCATAAACATCTTCCCCAGTTCTGTTTCCCATTTCTCTGTACTTTAATCCCTCTCTTGAACTCCCGTCTAGCAGTACCTCATAGATCCTAGAGACGGCGTGTCCGCCCTCTGAAACCGCTTGCAGTGTCTCAATGTCTTCACTCCCTATGGTCTCATCATTGCTACTTGACCATCTATCCCGCAATATTTTAAGCACTGTACCATGTAACAGAAACTGGTCACCGTGTATTCCTGTGATTCCTTGCAATTCTTCAAACATCATCAACCCATTTTCATTTCACAGGTCCCCTACCGTAGCTTTCCCCCACTCCTCCCATCTTGTCCTCACCATCCCCTTGCCACCCGGCCAGCCCTCCATAATTGCCGCAATAGGTGCCTGCGGCGAGAGGGGGTCCGCTAATCCCACAACTGCACAAGCCCTCTTTCAGATATGGATACCCATGTATATCAGGTAGGGATAATCTGAGCGTGTCCCAGGAGAGATCCAGAGTAAGTCTCACAGGTATCTGCCTCTGACAGCCGGCTGCAAGAGCGCCATTTCAGCTGTTGGGTCATCTGCCATCCATTTAACTATGTGCTGCATTTGGCAGGACAGGAAGAACAGTTCAAAGTTTGGTATCTTTAACCCTTCCTGTTCATACGGTCTCTGCAGTGTGTTCAGGGCCACCCTGTTCCTCCCCTCCCACCAAAGGAACCCCCTGCACATCTTTTCCATGTCTCAGAAAAACTGCCTCGGAATGTTATACAGGACATTTCTGAAGCAGTGCATGAGCCTCGGGAACGGCACCATTTTCAGTAGCGTCACTCTATTCATCCCAGACAGAGGTAGTCTATTCCAGAACACCATGGACTTCAGTAGCCCATTCTTAGCCCTCACTGTATTAAACTTGTGGGCCTGTGCAGGGTCTTGATAAATATTGATTCCCAAGTATCTAAAGGAGTTTCTACTCCATGGCAACGGGAGGCCTGGCAAGTCCTTCTCATCCGCCTCTGATAATGCAGCTAGCTAGAATTATTTATTTTAATACCCATCAGTGCACTAGAGTTATCTAGCACCTCAAGAATGTATGGCAGGTTCACTTCCGTGTTGCTCAGGTATAATAGCATGTCATCCGCATCCATGGACACTACATGCCTCACCAATACCGTATCAATGCCTGCATCTCCATATTCCTTCCTCAAGTACACTGCCATGGACTCCGCCGCTATAATATACAGCATTAGGGACATTGGGCAGCCTTGTCTTGTGCCCTTATGTAATTGCCACATATCTGAGTATATTCTACCATTCCGGACTCTGGCCATAGGCTCGGAGTATATCAGCTGTACCCATTTCGTATACCGTGGTCCTATCCCCATCTTTGACATTGTGGCGTACAGCCAGTCCCAGTGCACAGAATCAAATGTCTTAGTTGCGTCTAGTGAGGCAATCGCACACTCTTCCGTGTGACCTTCCATGCTGTAGATAACATGGTGTAACCATCTAAGGTTCTCTGTAATGTTCCTCCCTGGCATATATCTGGTCTGATCTGGGTGGATCAGCACATGTATCAACCTACGAAGCCTGTTTGCCAGGATCCCTGTGAGAATCTTGCTGTCTTGATTCAGCAGTGACAGCGGTCTATAGGATCCGCAATCCGTGCCTACCTTATCCTGTTTTAGTAGTGGAACTCTCAGGGCTTCTCTCAGGCTATCGGGAAGTATTTGATCAGCATATGCTTCGTTGTACTCCTTGGCCATTAATGGTGCCAGTATGTCGCCATAGTCCTTGTAAAATTCACTGGGGAGTCCATCTGTGCCTGGGGCCTTGCACGTAGGCAGTGTTTTAATGTTGGCTACTACCTCCTCTGGAGTTATGGGCGCCTCTAGGGATTCTGTCTGAAGTACATCCAATTTAGGCAGCGTAATGAGGTCAAGTACATCCTGCAGGTCTCTTTCCTCACCCACTAAAGGTTTTGCATATAGTGTTTTATAGTAATCTGTGAAAACCTTGTTGATCCCCGCTTGTGTGTTTACCTCTTCACCATCCTCATTCTGCATGGAACTTATGGGGGAACTGGCATTATGTCACCTGCACAACCAAGCCAACATTCTACCCGGTATATCCCCCTGAACATGACTGCTTTCCAGGGATCTCACATAATTGAACTTCCCCAGCCTGTCACATTGCTTCAGACATGACTGCTTCAGCTCTATCACTTCCTTCACATGTTTCGCCTGCACACTCGCCCCTCCCTCTAATGCCTTCAGTCCCTTTTCCATGTTCTGCAGATCATTAACAATAACTTTTTCTACTCCCCCCAATTCCGCTATCATTTCTCCTCTTATAACCACCTTGTATGCCTCCCACACAGTGCCCACCTTCTGTACACATCCCTCATTTATAGCATTGTATTCAGTTATCCTCTTACAGATGTGTTCACAATACATATCTCACGGTTTTCCAATACGCCATGCAACATCGGCATCCTGCCCTCATTATCTGTCTACGTGGTCAACACTCTGAATGCGACAGCTGGGTCAACCCATATGAGGACCCCTCTCGCATATGTCGAATAAGCAGAGCCCATTAACACTCCTCCCCACACCTTCGCCAGGTTATTCTGCTTTTGTTCATTTAAGTGCGTCTCCTGCAGCAAAGCCACTCCGATCTTGTTCCTCTTGATATACATGCAAACTCTCTTATGTTTCACATAATTATTAAGCCCTCTGGCATTCCATGTCATGAACTTCACCTTCACTTTAACATTGAGTCTTGGGCATCAATGATGCCACCAGCCGTTGCTCCCCTCAGCAGCAGTTCAATGCAGCTTTGCACCATGTATGCCAGGCCCACCCTTTCTACCCCCCAACCCCCGAACCCCACCTCAAACCAAACACAAACACAATTCATCTCACTATGCAACCTATGCTGGGACTGCATACAGTCCTGCATACCGGGCTGCCTTCCCTCCATCCTACCCCCTCCACCCTCCCCCAACCCCACTGCAAACCAACTTCAACTTTAACTCATCCCGCTATGTCTGGCATGCTAGGACTTTCCCGTTTCCACTCCATTCAACCTGGTCTAGAGACTAGTCTCCTGGTGCCCTACGGGCAGGCCCTGTATGGTAGCCCTTAAACTACTTCTCCAGGGGCAGGGGGGGGATAGTGAGTCTGCTCTAGGCGTTCCCACTACTGAGCCTCTGTTACTCGCACTTTTGCTCCTGCGACTTCATCAATGTTCTCATAGTTAGCCTATTACTATTCATTTTTGTTTCTACACAGCATAAGTCCTGCTATTGCTCAACATCTACATTTAGTTCTGCATGGGTTCCGCTGTCTCCACCCGCATTGGATGTCATTCTATTCTCTGGAGCGCTGGTTCTGGTCCGCTGTCCCCGGGATCTGCACACTATCTATCCACTCCTGCACTTCCATCGGCGTCTCGAAGAATAGGGACTTCCCGTTATATAGCACTTTCAGCTTCGCTGGATACAGTAGCATATATTTTGTGCGTGCCTCACGCCACTTTTGTTTTTAGCATATATTTTAAGTCTGCTTTCCTGAGCCTCACCTTGATTACAATGTATTGGGCACTCTTTCTCTGGACCTGGAAGGTGTAGTCCGGGTAGACTGAAATTTTGGCTGACGCTCTTTGTATCGCCCCTCCTGATCTGGAGAAGGCCAGGATCTTCTCTCTGTCTTTGTAGTTCAGCACCTTGGCTAACACAGCTCTCGGCGGGGCTCCATACGGCGGTCGCTTGACAAGGGAGCGGTGCGCTCTTTCAATCGTGAACCTCTGTGTGAGTTTTTCGACCCCTATTCCTTGGAGCAACATGTTTTCAATATAGGTGGTCGGGTCAGGGTCATGAGAGTCATACCCTTCTGCTCCTTCAGGCAGCCCCACAATTCATATATTGTTTGTGCGCGCTCGCCCTTCCGCCTCCTCTGCTCTTTCTTCCAGCAACTTGACATTTTGTTGAAGGATGTCAATGTCCTCAGAGTTTTCCTTAATCCGTTTTTCCAGTTTCGTGGTGCGCTCTGCAATAGTGCAGACATCTTGCCTCAACAGTCCCACATCAATGCTCACCGTGTCATTTCTGGCCTCCAGGGTGGTTTGTGATGCTGCAATGGCTTCCAGGATCTGTTGTTTCCCTTCATCTGCCATTTAACTCGGGGTAGCTGCCTGTGCTTGTCCCTTGTGCGCTTTATTTGTCTCCTGCCAACTGGACAAGCTCTTAGCAAAGATTTCCAAGATGGCTTGCTTGTTTTTATTCTTGTTGTTCTTGGACGCCATAACTTACTGTATGTCCCGTGATGTCAGCCATGTGGTCGAACGTCCGGGGTATGTACCCCCCTTGCGGGTGTCTGTGCCCTTCTGAGCGACCAGCTTGAGGTGCAGGTGCCAGCCATGCCTGACTGAGCAAGCACACTATTGGTGCTATCTTACAGTTTCCTGGTAGTCCAATTCTGTGTCTCTGCACTCCTTGCAAGGCACTATCTCAGAGTGCCCTGGACTTTGGCTCTTATGCTCTTGGGGGATTCTGTTTAGTATGCCACACTTGTTTGCCACTAATTCAGAGCAGGCACACTGCTTTGACCCTTTTCACTCCTTTATAGCGCCCACCTGGCTCCTCTTCTGAACCTGAGCCAGGCTGTCTCACTATGGGCCCGTGCTCCCCTATCTAACTGGTGCACCACCCTGTACAGGGGGTATGCCACTGTTCCAGTGGGGCCCTCTCTATTGCAGAGCCAGTGTTCATGATGTTTAGCCTCCTTTTTTGTTCCTGCAGCTCCTTCACCACAGGGGGTACGCTGCACACCCCTCTTCAGAGGTCTCTTAATGTGCTGGTGCCTTGACCCCCCCCTGCGGCCTGCTATTGCACCCTGCACACTCTGTGCCTGGCCCCGGTGCACAGCAGTCTCTTCACTGCAGGGTTTTCTCTCTCTCCCTCCAGCCTTGTTTGTCTGGTCCCGTGCTCCTGGGCGCTGCAGGCGCCACTTGTCTGCAATTCATCTAGGAATGGGGTGCCCTGGTGTGTTAACAGTTCCTATTGAGACGTTGCGTGGACCCCCCACTCCTTACCTTAGGTTTCGTGCACACTGATATCTCCCTCTGGATCCTGCACTGCCTTTGCTCTGTCTCACATGGCCCTGGGCTTCACAGGAGGGAAGACGGAGCTCTTCCACCTCCTTCAGAAACGAAGATGGATCTCTTCCTCCTCTCTAAAGCGGCTCACACACTTGCGGTCATTGATGGCTGCCCGTAGCTTCTGCATTCGCTCCCAGCGCCTCTGACAGAGTGCTATGCTCATCGGTGAAGCTCTGCACGTTTATCTTTTCTGATCTGTCGCGCTGGCTGTGGTGCTAGGGTAGCCACTCCCTGCCAGCAGCCTCAGGTGTCCAAATGCACTGCCCAACATTTCTCCTCAACAGCAGTCGGCGTGTTTTTTCACATTGTGGTTCCAGCACAAGTCAGCGCCGGCTCACATGCAAGCTCAGCTTGGTGTCCTGATCCATCGGCGGGCTGTCCCTGCTTCTGGCATAGCGGGGCGGCCTCGAATTTGAGCACCAGCTGTCTTGTCACTGCGCTCTTCCAGCATTAGCCGCCATTTTCTTCTTGTGTTCATTGGAGCACCCGCAACCTCACATCTCGGCACCACTGCCTCCAGGCAGTAAGCTTCAGCTTCCCCTCTGCTACACAGCTGCTCCAGGTTACCATGCAGCTGTGTATCCGTTTCTAGTCTTATTTGGGCTGCATTTACCAAGTAACAGGGTGTCATAATGTCGGATTTGCATGAGCTCTGTATGAGTACGTCTTCCTCACATGGCTGTTGGCCATGCCCCCGGCGGTGTTTCACTGTAATTGCAATGGAAGGAAGTTAGTGGGTATATGAGTTAATGGTACCGTAATAGCAGTAGGAGAACACCTTGTTTTAGATTGTAAGAGGATTCTTGGCATTAAGAATTATTGTGCATGTGTAATTGTAGAGCACTGCATACGAGTGGGGATTTGGGAGTAGTAGTATTGTTGGTATGAGGGCAGTGCTGCAGTGATATCTGTGCCCTATGGGGCTACAGGTTTGATGTGTGTTAGATGTTTTTGCACTACTTGATTTGGAATTGGATTAGTAGAAGTCATAGTAGAGTGAGAAAAAGGGCAGAAAGATGTAGATTGGAAAGGTAAATGCTATTTATTGTGTGTTGAATTTTGTAAGTTTCTCATACACAGATGCTTGCTACATGAGTCTAGAAAGTCTTTTCAGTTCTTGCATTTATGTATGCAAATTTACTGATAGCAGTGTATCCAATGTACACATGCATTTCTTTGCTTTTATCCCAACGGTTCATTTTGTCAATAGAGTAGTGCATTTGCTTGGCATGCTTTTGTGATATATATGTTGTTTCCCTTTTTTGTATGAATTCTGGCTATTTCATATAGGATCTGGCACTTGCATGTGTTGTGCAAATGTTCCCAATGTGGTGTTTTATTAAAAAGGAATCAGATAGTAGTGCTGAAATTGACAAATGTGGTTTGCAGCTGTTATGGTTGTGGCCATTATAAGAAAACTGTGAAAGGAAACAGTATTGTAAGTAGCTGTTAGTTGATGTGAGGAGATCGTACACATGACAGTATGACTATTTGGCAGGTTATACAGGGCAAGTGGCAGGCACCCTGGTGATGTGCATGCAATATAGGCACTTGCTATGTTTTGGTAACATACATGCAGTTTTCATTTTCTGGTTGCATTACAAGACATATGCATACCTGTAGTTTGTGTTGTTGGATGTAGATGTGGATGAATCTGGAAGTAGACATCTTGTAGAGCTTTACAGTACTTTTGGATGCAGGTTGTTGGGAATCATATGAAATCTGTGTGTTGAGTGTTGAAAAGTACATCTGCAGTGTTGTACAGAGTTGCTAGAGTTAGATGTAGAGATCTTGGTTGTGGTTGGTGGATGGTTGTGAGACTGCTTACCAGTAGCCAATGAGAGAGTGCTGTAAAGTGTGAAGTGGAAAGGGAAGAAGGGCCGCCCCTGTGTTATGGAGTCCGCGGAGAGAGCGTGCTATATCCGGTGCTTCTCAGCAAGTCTGGCATGGAAATGGCACAGTTGGGGATCAGCCAATCAGGTGTTCAGGTGGTGCTTCATAGGAAGAGAGGGTAATACTGTTTTCCATTACTGTGTACAGTGATGATGGCAGAGAGGCAGAAGGTCAGGGTGATGATAGTTGGAGATTCATTTGCAAATGATCTGGAGAAGTATGCAGAGAGAAGAAGCATTTCTGCCAATCTTGGATTTGACAGAGTGGAGGCTTTGTGGTGCAGTGCTCCTAGCCGCAATTTGCAAGCTCTCCTTGCAAATTATGACGTTATGGCCGCTTTCAACACTCCTGTATAGTAGTGCTGTATTGTGGTGCGCTGCATTTGGGATATATTAGTGCTCCCAGTTTGCTAAGTGCACTTAAGGAGTTGGTGAAGGCACTGATGCTGCTTTTTCCCAGTGCAAAGGTGGTTTTCTCGTACACACCACCTAGAGCAGTATGGAACAACCCCAATGTACGCTGTCCCCAGCAAGATGCTGGAAGGTGTCATGCAAACAGAGGCATGTCTGCATTTTTGTGTAGTGCTGGGATTTCTGTTTTGACAATGAGAACATGAATTCTCTTAATATAAACCTTTTCACTGCAGATGGCATTTCTTTGTCCTGTATTGGAAATGCCATTTTGTTCTACAATCTAAGGGATGCTTTGAAGAGGTTCATGTAAGATTATAAGGAGGGGGAACATAGAACCCCCTCATAAAATACAAAATAAAAGGTGTTTGTTTACAACCACTTTAAAAAAGGCTCTTTTCAGAGCCACCACTATAGAGGAAATCGTCTACCCTGGTTGAAATTTCTTTCCCCACCCCCGTGGATTGCTCGAAATGTCCACGGACAACGTAGTATTTTTCAGATTGCACGTGCCACATCCAGGCCTATTGAGGATGGCAGGCATAGAAATGGGACTATGGAGGCCAGGGCATTGGTCAATAAGGTTTATTGGGTGTTGCCTGCAAGGAGAGAGTGTGGCAAAAGGTCTTTTTGCTGAAAGGAGTGCCGATGGCTTTGGCTACATCTGTGTCTTTCAGGAGGCAGAGTGTATGGACTTTGGGGGACTCGTGGATATATTGGTTGCAGGTGCATGCAGAGCTCTGTGGAGAGGCTGCACATCTTGGATTCCCTCATGTGGATGTGCACTGGTATGGAGTGCGTGGCATGAGCTGGTTGGATTTGCGCCACTTTGTGCCACTTTGGTGATGCAGTATAATCCAGACAGTATTATTCTTAATTGTAGAGAGAACAGTTCAGGACATGCTACCAGAATCTCATTGCAGTTGGTGATAAAAGTGGCACTTGGGAAAGTCATGGACATGTTTCCAAACTCCAGAGCAATTTTTTCTTGCATTGCCCAGAGACAGATGTGGCTGTGCTCTTCTTCATTTGGTCCAAAATGGAGAAAGTGAGGCACAATGTCAACAAGGCTGTTTGCGCCTTTTTGAGAGATGTTGGCATGTCCTCCTTCTACAATGACAATATTACATTTCGTAGCAGCAACATTTTTCACAGAGATGGAGTCCATCTTACTGATGCTGGTAATCAGCTTTCTTTTGTGAAATATCCAAAATGCATTGCAGCCCTTTTTGCAAATGTAGCACACATTTTTGCAGTTGGTGTTGTCCACTTGAAACCTTTCACGAACAACAAAGAAACCCCAAAAAGGCTCTTTTCTGGGCCACCACTTTCACCCAGAAAAGAATGCAATGTTTTTGATGGTGCCACCCTCCCTTTTCTTTCGGAGTCCACGGACTACCGCGCGGTCCGAAGACTTCTCGGAATGACCAGGGCCCTGCACCATTTCATTGGCACTTCTATTTTTAAACCATGAAAGCTGGCCCTGAAAACAGCCTTTTTTGTTTTGCTTTTTCAGTTTTGTGTATTTCTTTGACACACAAGGGAGGGAAGGATAGGGAGGATAGGGAAGGTGCACCAACCACAGGGATAAGAAATGGCAGATGGCGAGAGGAAGGTGTTGGGTGCACCTTATTGAGGTAGTGTGCACTGTCCTTCGTGGTCCTGGACCGCAGCCTCAAAACCACTCCAGAATTGCTCACCCCTGCAGAGTACTGCATCGCAGTACATACACAAAACAGTGACCTTTGAAAGGTATGGATCTACTGCCATGAGTATAGCCTGTAAGGCTGCTGAAGGAATCCTCTGCCCCACAGGAGTGTCCCTCATGGAGGTAGTCTATAACTGTACAGCCCAGGTTTGCCATGACTGAGTACCCATTGCAGTGAAGCCTGGCTGCACTAGCCTTGGGATTATCTCAAACGGTGGTAAAGAGCCTCCTCACCCAAGGCTCACATTGGCAGCAGGTAGCGGGTACTTCGACTACCTCATTCTCGTCTTCCTCTTCTTCCTCTTCTGCATCGTCATGCCTGTTCCCCTCTCCATGCCCTTATGGAGGTGGTGGTGGTGTTGGAGCTGGCGGGAAAGATGCTGAGGCAGAGAAAGCAGCAGGAGTGTCAGCCATGGATGCTATTGTCCAATCCACAAACTCAGCAGCCCAGCAATCTAGCAATGAGGTAGTGTGGAGATTAGTCCAGCAATCCAGCAATGTGGATCAGTCTCTGTCCTGCAAATCCAAAAACAGAATGAGGAGCAGCACTCCTTGAAGGAAGAGCCATGAAGGTCTACTCAGACATAGCAAACACAGATCCTACCACTATCAACTGCGGTGTCCCCCAAGGATCTTGTACAGCCCCCACCCTCTATAACCTCTTCACAAAACCCCTCTTCGACCTACTGGACTGGGTGTTGCATATACCAACTATGCAGACGACACTCAAGTACTTATACCCCTATGTGGACTCTATCACCAAGACGCCACAGCCCTTCACAATATCTACGCCACTATCCGAGCTTGGATGGCATCAATGGCCTGTGTCTTAATGGGGAGAAGACTGAAATTCTCATCCTTGGCCAAACAAATACAATAACGAAGCTAAGCCCCCAATACGCCAACTTCAACATAGACAACTCTACCATCGCTGTATCATCCTCTGTCAAGACTCTAGGTGTCCACATTGATACAAATCTATCGATGAACAAACAAGTCAGTGCCATAGTCTCTGCATCAGCATTCAGCACCAAACTCATCAATGCCATTAAACCCTACCTATCCACCCCCAACCGCTTGGCCATAGCTAGAGCAACTATAGGCGCCAAACTCGACTATTGCAATGCTCTCCTAGCTGGCACCTCCGCCAAGAAAATTCACAGACTGCAAACCACACAAAACAATGCACTCAGAGCCGCGATGAGCATCCCTAAAAGAGACCGTATATCTCACGCCAGATGTGAAGCACGGTGGCTCCAGGTCAAAGACCGTATCACTCTGAAAATCCTCAACATCACACACAGATGCATCAATAAAACTGCCCCAGCATACCTATCTGAAGCATTATCCAGGACCACATCCACACGCCTCACCAGAGCTAAGTACACCAACCAGCTACACATACCACGCATAAAGAGAGCTACAGCTGGAGGTCTAGGCTTCTCCTATATTGCACCAAAACTTTGGAACTCTCTCCCGGCCACCCTTAGAGTGGAAACTTCCATCTCTGTCTTCCGCAACAACCTCAAGGCCACTTTCCTCAACTAACAAATAAAACAAACAAACAAAACTCGGGTGTGGCTTTTTATAGGGGTGCTGGGGCACACTCTGCGGAGAGTTGTGTGCTCCGTTGACACTTTGTACCCCAAACTGGGATCAAAACATTTCAAAAAGTCTCTAGATTGGCAGGGGCATGGTGTGGGAGGTCTGCAAGGGTGAGGTTTCACAGTAAAAGGCCTTGGATTGCTCAAGAAAGCACTTTTTTAGTATCAGGGGGCTTGGACCCTGTCCACAAATAAGGACCAATGCTCAGCGTGGGTGCGGTCACAAGGCGATGTCGCAGATGTTCGCGATTTGGGACGGCTGTCTGCAGGACACCTATTGCACGGGATCTGTTTTACGCATGCGCATAGGTGTCTTATGGGCAGGGTTGGTTCCCCAAACTAATTAAAAGTGTGACTCACATGTGGCAGACACTTCCAAACAGGCGCAGTGTTCGTAGAACCCAGGGGATGAGATGCGCATGCGCGTAGGTGTCCGGCAGACTTGGGTGCAGTCCCCAAACTAATTAAAAGTACATCACAACTTTGCAGACATGCCGACAGGCTCATTGTCCGTAGGACAGGGGGATTTGGGATGCGCATGCGTCCAGTTGTCCATGGGACATGAATGGCGTCCTCAAACTAATTAAAGTAGGTCACTGTTTTTTAGACATGCTGGACAAGCTGGATGCCCTAGGACTCGGGGGGAGAGATGCACATGCCACCAAGTGTCCGCCGGACAGGGTTGGGGTCCCCGAACAAATTAAAGGAATGTCACAACTTTGCAGACATGCGGACCGGAGCGGAGTCCTACTGACACCTCCATTCTGAATGCAGACTTTCCGGACCAGCACAGTGTCTGCAGGACGCCTCCATTTTGATTAATTGCAGACATCCCGGACAGTCATGTGGTTCTGCTGACTCATAATGGGGCTTTATTTATTTATTTATTTATTTATTTATTTATTTGTTTGTTTGTTTGTTTGTTTTGCCTTATAATAAACCTTTACAATATAATACAAAAGCATTTTACTGAAGCATATCAAAAACACAACATATCCATTTAAAGAAAAAACATACAATTTCACAGAAAACATACATTTGTCGATTACATTCATTAAAAGAGAAGAGGAAAATACCAATATCTTAATGAACCTTTACAAAATAATATTAAAAAAAATATCACACAACGTACACACAACGTACACAACGTACACACAGAAACAGTTAATCCATTTTAAAAGAATCTTCCACTTACTTGTTACAATGTAAACTCATCAATTGCATTCCAAAAAAATATTATACAGTTTTTAAAACATCCCAAACTATACTGACTGTGACACTAGGAAAGATCACAAATATTTTTCTAAAAGGCAGATTGGGCTTTTAAAAAATAAAACACACACACATAGCAACAGTATACACATATAACTTTATTTACACACATACATATACACAATTAGGAAAGGGAAGGGATTTCAGAATAGGAAACATATACAGGGGAATTAGGGTTTTCCACAGTTGGGTCTTCAGGCGAGGAAGGGAGTAAGGTCTCATCGTAACATATTTCTTTACATGGAATTTGTGGGGATGGTTGACTGGGATAGGGGAAAGGGTTACAGGTACAGGTGGGGCAGTGATATTTAATTCTTTCCATGATATTTCCTTGTACAAAATCTTTTAAGTCAGCAAAAGTGTTCAGCGATTGCTCAATTTTTGCATCCAGGCTGACTAATTTAATTTGTACAGTGTTTGATTCATTTTCTGTGTGCCCAGGCACTTATGGAGGAGCTGCTGCCTCTGGGGCATTCCTGTCATTTCCTGAATGTATTGTTAAAGAAAAAAATATCTGTCAGGTATATGTGAAGCAATGTGTATTAACTGTGTTAGTTTTCAAACTGTGTTGTGTACCAATGGAGTTACTGTCTTCACTCATTTAATCCTGAGAGAAATTTTCTACAAGCCATTCCAGGGTGCTTGCCATTGCTGAGTAAAAAAGGAAAACATATTTTTCCTACTATTGTACACTAAACAACGTGCACAGTTATAGGAACATTTTTTGTGTACTTACCACTTAGTGGTACAGTTCTGCTGTGAGTACTTTGTAGTTGTCCCGCTGACAGTTGCTTCTCAGTTTGTATGTAAAGCAGCACTGAGGTAATATTGTTGGCAGCACAGGTTATATTACTTCTTGGTGCATTCCATTATGTTGCATAACCTTTGCAATTGCACTGTTGCTTTCTTAAGTACAGAGGTTGTAGACCTACTTCATTTTTCCTTGTAATTTGCTTATTTGTTGCTCTTTCAATATGTTCAGGGTCTTTGCTACACGGTACAACAATGTAAGAGAACCCATGACCTTTTGGGCAGTGTGGATGCTACCCGAGGTCCGCAAATAGTCGTACGGTCTACAGACCTTGTGGTTATCTGTATGGCCAGGGGTTTCTGTATGTTGTATGGTACATCTATACAAAATAAGGGTATGCTGCTAAAAATCTATGAAATTCAGTGAAACAACTTTGTTAAAGGGACGTCATAGTTAAGTTTCGCTACTAAAAACCTATCAAATTCAGTGACAAAACTTTGTTAGAGGGACGTTATGGTTCAGTTGCCCTTAGAAAAACCTATCAAATTAACTGAAAAGACTTTGTTAAAGGGACATTATAGTAACTTTGCACTAATAACAACCTATCCATGTTATGGTTATTACAAGTAAAACCAAAACCCCCCAGAAATTCACCAGTTATGGTAAGCTAAGCAACCATAACTCGCGCCACCACCATGCACTGCTAAGACTAACACCCATACATGAAAGATGACATCACAAATATCATTGATGGCAAGGAGGTTTATAATTTGCTTGTGTTTTCAATCTGTTCAGATCCCTTCTAGTGTACTAGAGGTGTGGGGCAGATTGATGGTTTAGAACCCAATATTCATCTCTGCACCAGTGGTGCCCCAGAAGTTGATTTGTCACATTGGTGGCTGGTTGTTGGATCTAATTGGTGCCTTGAGCACAGCTTAGTCACCCAACGATAAAAGTATGGTTACAGGCAACGTTTACAACACTGCTAGGTATTTGTAATTACCATGGATCTTGACAGAGACTGTGAAAGGCATGGCCAAGAATATCAAGAGAGGGGGCTTACCCACAGCACTTAATTTAATGAACCTGAGTTGCTGGCCAGCCTCCAAACTTGGGTAGAAGCGAGGGCGGTTGGGGAGAAGACCCCAGGGGACAGATTAGACCTTATGTACCCGAATGAATAAGAGCTTCCAGAAGGTGTAGTTGAAGATGAAGAGGAAGACAACATGAGCAGTGTTTCTCACACCACATCACGCCGGGGGGCAAGTGTGGTTTCTCAACACTCTAGAGAGTCAGTGAGGTCAGGGGCTAGTGCAGCATTCCGCAGGTCCCAGGCCTCGGCGAGGTCTCCAAGTGGCCCTGTAATTGTTCTGGGTGTTAATGAGGTAGCCACTAGATAGCTCCTGCTATAGGAGAGGAGACTAGCACCAGAGGAACAGAAGCAGTGGGACATGGTTACCATAGAGATATGCAAGATGGTGCTCAAAGAGAAGAAGGGCAACAGATGCACATCTAGTGAAAGCAGTGGTAGTGGCTCAAACCAGAGTGCCCGGGTTAAGCCCTGGCAGCACATCTCCAAAAACATAGTGCAGACTTTTGAAGTGGGGAAGGATATATTTGACTGGTTTGAAGTGCTCAAGCTTGCTTTTCCGCTACAGGAGGTGGATGAGGTATTGTGGGTGCAGCCCTGATGAGTTGCTTACTGAAACTGTTTGTGCCCTCCCTGTCTCACACGTGCAAGAGAATAAAAAAGACACTCCCCGGACAGGCAATAAGGCAAAAGAGAGCAGGCTGCGCGAGTTCAAGGAAAAGTTTATCTAGATCTCTGAGAGCGCGCTGACAAAGTCAATGTTACATCACATTATATAGGCACATTGTCATATCTAACATATGATGCTACGTTGGCCCGGATTGGTCTGCCAGGGTGGTGTCTTAGGTGTGGGCATCATCTCTTCCACCTGGTTGGTTGCTTGGTTGGTGGGAGGATGGACGTCAGATATCTGTGCTCTGAATGAGTGAAGGTCAGGTCGCCGTGAAGCAGGGTGGTCACTATCTAAGCTAATGAATACATTCTAAATAATGCATGCACTAAATAATGGTTGATCAAAAGACCCTCAGTAGTTTATCATGTCACTATACAAATCACACAGGTGTCTATATCATCTATAACATTTGGATTATACAGGTCACAGGTTTAAGGGTCTTGACCACTATAATACTCTCATTGAACTGTGGGGTTAGTCTCACAAGAATCTCAAGTATGTGGCAGCAGGGGTCTAATGTTAGATGGGGGTCTGTTGGGTGGGCCTCATAGCATGGTTAGCAGTCTGGCACATGAAAGGAATATCTGGCAGGGACACAGGGTCAGGATGGCAGTAAGTTTCCATTGGCGAGGGTGCGGGGGCAAGGACACGTTTGTGGAGATGAACGAGCTATGTGCTTAGTTCATGCTGGTTCACATGCAGGACAGTGATCTCAGAGGAAGACTGATGTGATACATTTATTAGTTGTTGCAAATACCTCCGGCTTCAGTGTGAGAATGGAGCCGCAGAGTTTTCCAGTCAGAGTGGGAACGAGGGTGGGGGCCATGTGCTCTGAGCCTGGCTGATGCGGGGAAAGGAAGAGAAGCATTTCGTACTATCACAGTGAGGCCTGGTCACTGAGATGGAGTCGAAAGGGGGTACAAAAATGGATGCCCTGTGTCCTGCTCAGTGGTACCATCTACGCGAATGTAACCCCAAGTTAACATTGCATAAGGGCAAGGGGCGAACCCACTACTGGAGGCACTTGGTCTGAGTCTTGTACTGAGAAGTGAAGGCTGCGAGGGGCCGGCTGGCCCCTCATTCCCACACAAAACCAAGGACTGATTCAATACTTCAGTTAACTTCAGAGGAAAGGCCCATTTATGTAAGCATGAAGGTGGCCCTCCTCAGGAAGTTCTGTAAAGCTCCAGAAGAGTATTGCAAGCTCAGAAAGAAAAGTTGGCGGACATTTGAAGCGTTCACACACTTGTCGAAATATCTGAGTGGGTGGGCGTCTGGTAACAAAGTTAACACATTTAAAGGGATGTACAATTTGAGTGCATGTGAGCATGCACTGAAGAATTGTGAGGTTACTGTTTCGGGAGCTTGCAAAGGCTGCAGAAAGGTTTGTAAGTACTGAAGTCTAGAAAAGCTCAGGCGAGCACACCTAAACCAGAAGAGAAATCTTTGGACAATAATGTTAAGAAGGATGGGAGTGATCAAGGTCCAACCCACTCCTCTTCGAATTTAGGTCCCCAAAAGACTGAAGGGAAATCTCAAAACTTTAGTTCAGCCATACACACTGAAAGGAAGTGATCTTAGGGCCGTTTAGGAACATTCATATGTAATGGGTGGGATCACACAGATTAAATTCTGAGTCCAAATAACCGAACCAACTCAGTAAGATGGCAAAGTGCTGTTTTATTAACAATTATCTAAAATAGGGAGCTTACAATGAACATCAACGGATGTACGCTCAGTTTCTCTCCGCGATCTTCACAAAAATCAACAGGGTTGGGATTGGCTAAAGGGAACATCTAAGTATACTTTTCTATTAGGACTAGGATTGTGATTGGCTGCCCACTGTCAGTTGGGCAACATATGCCTACCTCTAAAACATGTAATCTTCAGAAACATTAGATATACAGATTCTCATTGGTTTTCAAACTATACGGTCCTTCATTATATGGACTACTACAATTGGTTGGCACACCCGTGACAGTCTGGAACATTCACTTCACTTAGCAGCACGTAAGCCCAGGCCCAAGTGCAAGGAGATGGGGCATGATGCTACCTTCCAAACAATTAGCCCAGCATCTCTCATAGCCCATGCCTTCTGCCATGAAGATTTGTTTTTGAACTTGGCCTTGCAAAGTATCCTTGTCTCTCAGAATACACAGGAGTGAGAGAACTCACTATTGTGTTCTAGGACTCCAAGTTCGAGCACTAATTTCATCCAAGGCTCACATGACAGGAGACCATGATTTGGTCCATTTTGCAGGTTTTAAATGCTTTAAATTAATTAAAACGTGGCACTCTTGGTGTTCTTTCCTTGCACCTTTACAAGGGAGGATGAATCCTTTGCAAGTTAGCTAATTTCCAGATACGTTAGCTGACCTTGGCTGCTTCAGTCTTGACTCCAGGCCTGATAGCCTCGTCTTGCAGATCCACGATTCTGCTTATGCTTGCCGTGACACAGCTTTCCCTTCCCGATTCATGGGTCATGGCTTACTAAATTCATGATACCGATTCCCAGCTTCTATACAATGGTGGCTTTGCCTTCATCTACTCACTACGTATAGCCAGCTTCTATGATATTTTAGTCTACCTTGCGTTTCAGAATCTGTACATTTATTGAACGGTTGATTTTCTACAGCACTTCATGCACGTGTAATCAGTCTTCTTTTACATTTGAGAGTTCACTCAATTCTTTACTTCATCATTAGTTTCTTTAGGATCCATACATTCTCTTCAGTCAGTATCTCTGGACGTTGTGCATACTTTGTATGATGTCACTGGCTTATTTTCTCTGCTCCTTCTCATATTCCTTCAGGGAGTTCCTCTCTTAAGTTGTCATCCCTTCAGGGATATATTCGGTAAAGTTGCCTTAATAGGTACCTTCTTACGAACACACGCTGCAGTATTGGCACAACAGCAGGTGTCAAACACAGCACAATCTCAGGTCTCCAACATATGGGAGGAAGGGGAACAGGGTATCCTGCAGAGGCATGCAGCTGATCCTCTACACTTCCCCCTCTGTTTGAGTCCTCAACCACCTCTTCAATCGTTTCTACATCCTAGTATTTTCTCTTGAAGAAGTGTTTTTTGGGTGTCCATATCTTCATCACCCCACCTCAGGGTGCCTGCTGATGTGACATGTTCATCTATACTCCAGGTCATGTAGTTACATTGTCCATTCATTCTTTGGATACATAAACTTCATTCCTTCAGGTGCTACAATACTAGCCTCTATGTATTTTCTGATGGCCTCATCAGTCAGCTCCTTGGTGTTTGGTTCATGTTTGACAACGATCATGATCTTCATCCCTACCACCTTTTTTGCTGTTTTCTTGCATTGGGCAATCACCAATCTGACTATAAAGAATCCATACATTACTAACAACAATATTACTCGAAGAACCTTTAATAGATTCGCCAACCACTGACGAATCCAAGAGAAGAAGGAGGTAAACCAACTGTCATCTTCAATGTCATCTGTCTCGTCTTCCATCTTGGTATGCAGGTCTGTCAACATTGTTATGGCCTCTGTCAAGGTCCCATTCTGGCCATCATGAGAAGGTATACATGTGCAACATTATAGCCCGATTTTGACTCAAACTCCTCATTCCATCGCCGTGATCATATCAAGGCCATGTCTATTCTGGAGGGTCATCAGTTGTATGGCCCTCAGCTCTTCTTTAATGGTGTTAAATCCCTTTATGGTAGCATTGATTGTCTGCAGAAGCTCCCAGCTGGTGATTTGCAACTATTTGGCATTTGCCACTGTTTGAATTCCAGGCTTAAATATAGCTGTCATTATCATAGCAGTCTTGCTAAACAACTTGTGTTTCTCAGGAATGGTATCATATGCTGTTAACGATTTGGCTGAGAAATAATTTTCTCTTTTCATCTGCTGGAGGAGAGTAAGCAATCTTTTTCTTAAATGGTCATCCAGTTTTTGAAATTCACCAATGTTTAGATCACTATGAGGAATCTCTATTGCTGGAACATGGATGAGCACCAGGGAACACACTCTACCCCAATCATTGGACAACTTCATTAAGGCTCTAGATCCACAAGTCCAATATTGATCCATAAGGACAGCTGTCCCTTCACTCAATTCAGGATCATCAATTGTGGCTTTGAATTATTTCTTATATCCCACATGGTTATTTCCATAGTTTCGGAAACATAGTGTCGCATTAACCAGTTGGATTACAGCTACTGGCCCTAATTCGTCTTCTACCCATGTCAGCAAATTGGAGTGCTTGGCCATGACTGTAAGCATCCATTATTCACTCTTTTGTACTTCTTGTACGTATTCAGCAGATGAGCTGCACAGGACACATTCCTTCTTCCCATACCTTCTTGGTATGCACTTGACCATAGATCAACAGTTGTGTCTGTTCCCAACTTCCAGGTGACCCTGCTATTTCTATCACATCAGGACAATTCATTCTCTTCATTTTTTCAATAATCACCTCATCCTGTCCTGCTGCAGGATACACCAGCATTGTGTCTTTCCATCCAGGCTCCTTCTTCATTTGTGTGGCTTTGATATAGTCATCCTGATATGAAAATAACCATTTTGATCTCCATTGCAAATTTGCCCAACTTACTTTGAACTGTCCACGAGCAGTGCATGCTTCAAGATGCCTGAGGCATTATCCATCATATGCTGATACCTGCTTTGAAATGAAAGTTCTTACTTTATTCATAGCATAGGGGATGAGAGAGCAGACATAGAAACTCTCATCAAGTATTTATCCCTTCATTATCTTCATCTGCGTCTCTTTTACGTCTCACAATATATTTATAGAGATCAAAGAAATGGTTGTCATTCATACTCGTAGTGGGGAGAATCATAGGAGCTCTTTCTTCAACAGAAACATTAAGATAATAGAGACTGTGAAGGATAAGGAACAAAAAGATAACAAGGCTTATAAATATTATGTATAGAAATCTGGACGACCATTTTTCATGCCATCCTACAGTCTGCTGAACTCGTACTCTCTCTATAATTGTGTGGTATTCCACATTAATAATTTCTAATGCAATCATTGCAGTTCTTTCACATTTGCAACTGTACAATTTGTTCAATTTTAGCAATGAGGAGTCTTCTTATCACTGGACCGTTTTTAGGATCCTGTAAAAAAGTGTGAATATTAACATCTCTTCTGACAAGAGCAGGGTAAGATTGAACTATGAACACAAAGACAGCAACCACAAGCCGATGAACGTCGCTATCGGCAGGTATCATGTACTTATATCATCTAAAACAAATATTCTCCACAAAATGAATCTGAATATTGACCTCTCTTCCAATTTCTGATCAAAAACTGATGTTTAGTCATAAATCTGAAGCATCATTCAATGCGTCTATATATTTCTAAAAGTTAATTTCAATCCCTGGAATTCTCTGCAAGTCCTTGCACTCTCTGCTAAAATATATATAAGGAGTGTCTATTGAATTCCAGTCCAGATAAAGTATACGTTGCTCACTCGTTTTATTGTTCTTCTTAGTTATCGATCAGGTCTGCACATGCAGAAATTCTTCTTCTTGTCTTGCTTCTGGGTCAGCAACGGTGGGAGGGAGGGTCTCACCTTTATAAATCTTCATGTCCTTTACATGCAACCAAGCTTGTCTTCCCTGAACCTTAATAGCTGAAGGGCAAACTTCTTCAACAAGGAAGGGGCCATTAAAGCAAGGCTCGTGCCACTTCGGGAGACATGTTTTATCAGGATCAGGTCCCCAACATATAACTTAGATGGTGGCAATGGTTCACTCGGATTATCTTCTTTTGTGTTCCGAGAACTTCCCCCCGATGCTTTACTTGATCTGAAATGAAAGAAATACTGCTAGTCATACGTGTCAAATAATCGTGCATCCCATCATCTAGAGTTTTGGCTATACTCTGGGCATCACTCCTAATCCTAGACGCAGGTGTAAGGGGCATTCTCATTTGACGCCCTGTTAGTAGCTCATGCGGGTTGAGATGGTGGTCTAACCCAGGCTGATTACCAAGGGCATATAAGGCCAGGGGTAGGTAATAGTGCCAACCATTTTACAAAGTCAATTTAATCTTGGTGATCCTCTCTTTGAGGAGGCTGTTGAGTTTCTCATATAATCTGTTCGCTTGCGGGTGATACGCAGAAGAGAACTTGTGCTTCATACTTAATAAAAGCCCTATTTGTTCGAATAATTCATTGACAAAATATGTCCCATTATCGGATCTTAGCACTTCACACACACCCAACCTCAGGAAAACTTTGAATACTAAAAACATTGCTGCGCAAGTGGCACAGGGTTTGCACATGGACCTGCTTTGATCCACCTGGGGAAGGTGCACACCACCACTAATAGATACCTATATCCATTATATGTCTGCAGCATATCGACATAGTCAATATGTAAATGCTGAAATGGACCTTTTGGTCCAGGTACTACTCTTCTAATCATTCTGAGTGTATGCCCAGCAGTAAACATTTGACACACAATGCAATTCACCATAAACAGTAAAACATGTTCCAACAAATTAGGAATGAATCAGTCTTTGGCAATATTGGCAGCAAGGCTTTCTCTAGTTACATGCACAGGGTAATTCAGCTGTTCAAGAGTGCCTTTTAATAACGTTACTGCCATTACTGGCTTTCCAGTGCTGTCTTGTCACCATAAAGCTTGCGTGGGGGATAAAGAACACCCCCTTCGTTTATATTTCTTGCTCGTCCTGTGGTGCACTTCCCTGAATCTCTATTAATTAGGTTATAGACAGCGTGTTAAACCCTTCCTGTACTAACATGGTAGTAGCCGATTTTTCTTTAACATCCTCAGTGTCAAAACACAACATTTCTGGAGAATATGCAACCCTTTTGGCTTCTACTTCTGCGGCTTCGTTCCTGCAAAGGATAAAATCCATTTGTTTAGTCCATGTTTTTAACTGCTGTGGCTACTGGGAGTTGTAGTGCCTTAATGAGCCTATCCAATAAGGATGCATGCTGCACTGGAGAGCCGTCTGCGTGGAGGTAGCCCCTCCTTTTCCAGCGTGCTATCCCTGTGTGTGTGGTTGAAATCACGTAGGTGGCGTCACTGTGCATCATAACTTCCTGTCCTTCATGGTTCTGAAGCGTGACAATGAGCGCTACTAATTCTGCTACTTACACTGAAAAGTGAGACATAGTCTTGCACCCGCCACTACTGCAAATTCTCCATTTAATCTGTCTCTTACTATTGCAGCACCTCAATGCCTTTCCACACTAGTCAGATCAATCTTTGAGGAACCATCAATGAAAATAATCTCCCCTCCCTCCAAAGCATTCTCTTTCACATGGGGTATATCATCATACAATTCAACATGATCACCTTCTTCTACTGGATCAGATACAAATTTGGCTAGGTTCACTATTTTACATCTTACAATGTTAATCGTTGGGTTAGAAATCATTACCTCATAAACTGAAGCTCTTTGGGATGTCAATGTGCCCTTGGGTTTTTCTAAAATGGCAAACAGAGCATGCTCCATGTAAAGGGTCATAGAGCAGCCCATGAGAGTATTCGTGGACTTCTCAATTGCAAACACGCCAGCTGCCAAAGATTGTTTAGAAGGGAAGTGTCCTCTCATAACTGGGTCTAAAATTCCACTGTAAATGCCAAAGGTTTGGCCCTTTGTGTAAGTACTGCTGTCATTACTGACCCATTTGTGTGTGAAAAAAATACAATTCCTCACCATAATTGGGAATCCCTAAAACTGAAGCTGTACAGTTTCTCTTTTCAACTCCTCAAATCCTTCCTCCATTTCTTTGGTCCATTCTAGTTTTGTTTTACCAACTTGTGCTTTCTTTAATGCTTGCAGAAGTGGCCTTGTGTACGTGCTAAAATCAAATACACAGGCTCTAACGTAATTGCACAAACCCATAAACTGTTGTATCTGTCTCACTGTGTTCGGGTTTGATGTTTTCATGATTGTCTCAGCTCTCTCAGGTGTCACTTTCATTCCTTCATGCAAATTTAACTGACTGAATAACACCTCTTCCTTGCAATACTGTAACTTCTCCTTGTCCACCATATATCTTTTGTCTGCTAAAATAGTCATCAGTTGAATAGAGTCCTGCTTACACTCATTCTCTGTTTTACGGAAAATTAATAGGTCATCTATGTACTGTATCTGCACACTTTTGAGATCAATATTGCCTAAATCCATTTGTAGAACTCTGTTAAAGATGGATGGAAGCTCACAGTACCCTTGAGGCAACCGAGTATGCTTTAGTCTCTTTTGACAAAACGGAAACAAAGTCAAGTCTTGGGAGTCCTCATGCAAAGAGATTGAGAAAAACACATTTTTTAAATTGATCACTGTGAAATACTAAGCACCACTATTGTTGCAGAATTAGGAACTACAATCTGGTTAAGAGGTTTCAAATCCTGGATAAATCTCCATGACCCTCCTTTAGATTTTTTAAATCTGATACACTGTGGTATTCAACAATGATTCCATGGCACCAGAATCCCCTGATTAATCAGTGCTGGAATAGTCTGAAAATACCTTCATCAGCTTCTTGAGACATGGGGTACTGTTTTGCTTGGGGTATAATTGCCGTCGGCCTAATCTATATTTGAACCTCTCTTATCCCCTTCAATAAAACTACGTCATTATCCTCCTGAAAAAATGCTGGTCGCTGCCACATTATCGCCATTCTTTGTGGGATGCCCCTTTTCTCTATCCTTATCCAGTATGTAATGCTCATGAAGAACACCACTTCGTCATCACTTCATCTTGTCTGAATATATCATTGGTTATGTCAGTCAGTCTGTGCCCTATATAAACAAAAGAGGGACTCCAAAACGTACAGGCACTCAAATGGAGCAAACAGACATCTATAAACACAAGGGTGTGCCTGAACATACAAAGTCAAAAAATATCATTTGTGGAGCTAACAGTATTATTCTCCTGGTAGCCTAAACAATAGATTAAATCAAATTCAATATTTAAATTTACTGGTCTCCCACCAGTCAAAGTAACCTTTATGAGAAAAAAAACGGGAAAAAAGTACATTGGCATAAAAAAATTATAAACTTGCTTTAATTGTCAGTCTGTGCCCATCATCAAGAGCTATTACTGTTCTCCACGGTCTACCCTCATCGTCTATCTCTTCTAGTGTTGCCATCTCTTTTTGTGATATAGCTGCTTCCAACTTCCTCATCCATAGGTATTTGTGGTCTAAATAGAAACTCATCAGGTATCCTTACAATCTTCCCTACCAGGCCAGGTAGTCATGTCAACAAAAGGTTACATACGAATTGTACAAATAGCAATTTCTTGAATAACAATTGACCTTCAGCACAATTGACCGAATTTAAACAGTCAATTAGGATATATATGTGGTGGAAACCCCCACAGCCTCCCACCTAATCCAAACCCCCACCAAATCCCCTTATAATTTTCCCAACCCAACCCATTATATATATAAAAATGACCATATGGTCAATTGTGCAGAAGGTCAATTCGGACACCTGTTATTCGAACAATTGTATCATTCAAACAATTGTAAACAAATAATTCAGGTAATACCCAACAAAATACCTACTCCATATAGAAAAATCTCTGCATCTACTGGAACGCCTCGCCGAGGCACTTGCCCTGTGAACGCCAGTATGAACTTTCCCATGTTGAAATAGTGTATCCCTGGAGTGGAGCACACTATTCCTTGATCAGTAAATGAAATCGTCATGTTAAGTTGCGTCATTAAACCTCATCCTAAAATGTTAACTGGTGTCTGTCATGAATACAACAAAGGAACAGACATTTCACATTCTACTATGGAGACCGGTAATTTATCAGTAAAAGGAACTCAGCTCATAGCTCCAGAGAACCTTTGAGCATTCATGGCAATACCTGACATTGGATATCTTCCTTCTCGTATACATGCATGAGTTGCTCCAGTGTCTACAAGAAAAGGATTTGCCTCTGATTGTCACATCGACCCTTGGTTACTCTTTGGGGTCTGGTGTCACAGATAGTACTGAACACATTAAGTCAGTTTGGGAGCTGTCCTATTGTGCGTATGGGCTCATATGGATTTCCTCCTACCACAGTGACACCTCCTATTCTAGGCATCAATACTTGTCCTGTATTCGCATACTGCTTTGTCTGAATAGGGGTTTGTTGTGACTGTCATTGTGGTGGATTCATTTGTGCTTGTCCCTGCTTTGGCATGTGCTGTACTTGAGGTGCATGTGCCTGATAAGATGTGTGATATTGGGCAAAGCCCTCTCTGGTCTGTGTGATGTATGGCAGAGGATAAGCTGTCTCCATCTGGAAAACTGCCCATTTTGTACATTGCCTCGGCTCTCGCATACACGCGCAATATGTCCTGTCATTCCACAATTCCAATTTACTGGAGGAACCCTTCTGATAATACCTCCTTGGTTATATCCTCCCTGAGTACTCTGGTTTTTGTTCTGTGCATTGTTAAACCCACCTTGGTTATTCTGAAATTCACCTTCTCTTCCCCTATAAACCTTACATCTGCCTCATGGTGTAAACCCATACCCACCTCGGTTCATCGGGCATGGATTATTTGCCTGTGATGTACCCATTGCTTCCTGCATTTCTATTCCTTCTCCACTTGTTAATACCGCCCCTTCTATTGCAAATTTTGACAATTATTTTCTGAACCAACTTGGCTTCCTCAATCTTTCTATTCTCATCTTCCTTTTTGTTCTTCTCTTGTAATAACTGGCAGTGGTGTACTATTGTCCACTGTATCTCAGCCCATGGCTTTGCTTCCATCCCAATCTTTCTCTGTACTGCTTCTGGTATCCCATGACATACAATATTGTCAAATAATGCCACTGTCTTCCCATGGCTAAAGAGTTTGAAGCTGCCATTTCTCCTGAATATCACGAATTTAAGCAATAGGATCTACATTGTGTCAGTATACTTTACCCTGAGATCCCTCCAAACATCTGCCGTACAATTATTGAATGGCTCTCCATCCTGTGCTGTGTTTTGTGCAGTCACACTTGAATATCCTGCTAACCATCATATGTCATCAGCTCTCTTTCCAAGAATGGCTGCCAGGAGAACCTTTATGTCCCCTATGGCCAGCATATTTCCTCCTGTCATTTTCTCTAATTCGTATACCCATTTCCCAGCCCCCGAAGTCAAACTAGAGAGCTTACATTTTAAGTTATCTGTGTCCATCTGTGGCCATGGAATATATTGTGGTCTTGCTCCCCCCTTCTCTAACAAGGGGAACTTCGTGAACCCCATCCCACAGTCAGATCCCACTATTAGTCTATCCATGGCAGGGATAATCATCCCTGTCTGTCTTTTTGTCAGTAATGACCTTAATCTGCTTACATATGGTGGAGATTCTCCCTTATCACTATGTGATCATCCTCGGGGATGTTCAGGCTATGCTATGGGATCTGGTGTTCTATCTTTGCACTGTTCCAGATCTGACCATCTCACATCCTTATCCATTTGCAGGCTTCCTACAGTGGTGCACACTCTTCCTCCTTCTGCCCCAAGACCCGACTCTCTTTCTTCGTCCGACATGTCTGGACCCCAACTAGTATGACTAACATCCACTTCACCTCTGCCTTAGTTCAATTTGTTTAAAGACAATGCTTGATGTTGATCACTGAACAGGTTTCCTTCCTCACTTTGTTATTGAGGTACTGGAGATCAATCATCATTCCCTCGCGTTCCATACTCTCTGTCTCACCTTAATTGCTGATAAACCTTATAGATCCTTTCTCCAATGCTTTCCGCATCATCTCTTTCTTCTTCTAGTGCTACTCTAGCTGCTGGCATTACTTCCTTTATCAGGAGAATCTCTTCCACTCTATCTCATCGTATTTCTGGACTTGACCTCATTTGTTCCTTATGAATAAGACTGGAATGTGAACTTCGCTGTCTCCTTTTTTGCTCTATTTCTTCATCTACTTCCCTTAGCGTTCTTGCATCTCTTCTAACTCTTTCTTCCTCATGCTTTCGTTCTTCCCTCTTTACACCTTTCCTTCATTCCTCTTCTTCCCTTTGTCTCTGCAGCCTTCTGAACCTTAATCTATGTGCTTCTTCCTCCTCTCTCTTTCTTTCCTTCCTATCCCTCTCATCTATCGCTCTTTGTCTATTGTCGTACTTTCTTTGTTCCTCTGCCCGTTTTTCATCTTTCTCTTGCTCCTGCTGATATATTTGTTCTTGCTGCTCCCTGCTTTTCCTTCTTTGCTCATCTCGCTTTAATCTCCTATCTCATTCCTAATGCTTCCTTTTTTGTTTGTCCTTATCTTCTCTTTGCCTAACTTCCTTGATACTTTTCCCATCCATCTTAAGTAATATCTGTCCTCCTTTCTATTCCTTTTGTACAAGCGATACCTCGTCAGCCTCATCTTTTTCTCATTTCCATCTCTTGATTTCTTTGTCTATGTTTGTCAACAAATTTGTCCGTTCGCGTATTTCTTCCTTATCTTAAATATATTCATAAATATCTTCTTTTCTTTTATTCCCTTCTGGACTATCATCACTACTGTAAGCGGGGGGGGGAGGGGATTCATATATCGGATTACTATACCCTGTCGCTTTTTTCAATTCCTTTAAATGATTCACTCCTATCTCTTCCGTAGCAACACTCTTTGCTTCAGGCAAGGTAAGGGGAGCTGAGGGCTCAATGCCTTCCCGTATGTTGATTAGGCATCCACTTCTCAGGTGGCGTGTCTTCTCTTTCCTCTTAGTACATCTTCCAAAGTTCGTCACTGTGTACACGGCGTGCAAGTACGTGGTCTTGTGTTGCTATACCGCTCTTGACAATGATCCCCCTTGTGCCCATGGCATGTCATTTTATCTGTTTTGCCCTTTACCCATTCTGCACTATACTGTTTGAGCTTGGGTGCATGTTTTGGAAGTGTCTTACATAGGTGCATGAGAGGAGTGTCCTCCATAATGACAAGTCTCAATTGACTGTCAATAAACCTTACCAAAACATTTATATCACCACTTTTAATGTCTTAAAACAACAAATATGAGCAAGCACCATCAACTGCTGCGCAATCCTCTTATTTCAATGACCTTCCTATTCTTTTGATTGGAGCCAATTGTTTCACTACACTTTATCTTTAGTCACTGTTACTTCTTCACAATTCTATCGCTCCTCAATACTTTGTTCAACAAACAACATTTAGACTAGTCAGACATTTATACATTTAAAACACTGTGATCACCCTTATCTATGTCTCATTCATAAAAACGGGGTACTCTTCTCTCGCCTTTACTTTACACTGTACAGGGTGTGAGACATCACCCTACACGGTCCTGAACAGTGCATTTTTCTCTATTTTCCACTCCTGTTGGAGTTTTAAATGTCTCCTTCTAATTCCCTTGAATTAGTACTCCTAGGAGGCCTCTCCTATCTCCTCAATATTTCCTGTTACTCAAAAGTATCACAATCCCATCCCCTTATTTGCCATTCCCCTTAGTCTACTTACCATTCGTTAATCGACTTGAGGCCTTCGATATCGACTCCTCTTCCAATCCGACAACTTTGCTTTCCATCTGCAGAGCGCCCGTGGAAACCGTGCAGGGATTTCTTCTAAGGGGCACCTGCCCCCTGTCTCGGTTATTCTTGCAAGTTTATTTCTATATGGTGGCTCTCCACAGGAAATTCTGCGATTTTTCAGCTAATGGTGGAGGAAGCTCGATCATCTGAAACCCTGGAGCTGAACTAGTTTGGATCTTTAAACCATCCCCACCCCTACCACATGAGCTAAGGGTCCTTTAGGCACGTGCATATGTAATGGATGGGATCACACAGATTAAATTATGAGTCCAAATATCCAAACCTTCTCAGGAAGATGGCAAAGTACTGTTTTATTAACAATTCTCTAAAACAGGGATTTTACAACAAAGATCAACGGACGTACACTCAGTTTCTCTCCGCAATCTTCACACAAATCATAGCTTTTATATCAAAACAGATCAGAGAAGACGTCATACTACGTGGCAATAATGAACAACCTATCAAGGATTGGGGTTGGCTGCCCACTAACAGGTAGACAACATATGCCTACCTCTAAAACATTTAATCTACAGAAACATTAGATACACAGTTTCTCATTGGTTTTTAAACTATACAGTCCTTCGTTATATCGACTACTACAATTGGCTGGCACGCTCTTGCCAGTCTAGAACATTCGGTTCAGTTAGCAGCACGTAAGTCCAGACCCAGGTGCAAGGAGATCAGACATGACGCTACCTCCCCAAACAATTAGCCCAGCATCTTGCATCGCTCATGCCTTCTGACACACATATTTGTCTTTGAACTTGGCCTTGCAAAATATAATTGTTTCTCAGAATACATGGGAGTGAGAGCATTCACTATCGTGTTATAGGACTCCAAGTTGGAACTCTGTTTTCATCCTTGGCTCACATGACAGGAGAACATGATTGGGTTCATTTTGCAGGTTTTAAATGCTTTCAATGAATTAAACTTGGCACTCTTGGTTTCCTTTCTTTGCACATTATCAAGAGAGGTTTCATCCTACGCACGTTAGCTCATTTCCAGAATAGATAACAGACCCTGGCTGCTTCAGTCTTGACTCCAGGCCAGAGAGCCTCATCTTGCAGCTCCACGATTCTGCTTATTCTTGCTGCGACACAGCTTTTCCTTCCCGCTTCATGGGTCCTGGCTTACTAAATTCATAATACCAATGTCCAGCTTCTAAACAATGGCGGCTTCGCCTGTGTCTACTCACTACGTATAGCAAGCTTTTATGATAACTTAGTCTACCTTGCATTTCAGCATCTGAACATTTATTGAACGGCTGATTTTCTACAGCACTTTGTGCATGTGTAATCTTTTTCTTTTACATTTAAGAGTTCACTCAATTCTTTACTTCGTCATTAGTTTCTTTAGGATCCATACATTCTCTTCAGTCAGTATCTCGGGACATCATGCATACTTTGTTTGATGTCACTGGCTTCTTTTCTCTGCTCCTTCTCAAAATCCTTCAGGGAGTTCCTCCCTTAAATTGTCATCCCTTAGGGGATACATTTGGTAAGGTTGTCTCAATGGGTATCTTTTTTCAAACACCCACTGCAGCATTGGCCCAACAGCAGGTGTCAAATACGGCACAATCTCAGGTTTGCAACATATGGGAGGAAGGGGGGCAGGGTTTCCTGCTGAGGCATGCAGCTGTTCCTCTACAGAAGATAGCAGGCCTCCCTAACACTGGGAAACCTATGTTCTTACCACCCAAAGGATGTTTTGTGTGGTAGGAGCTGGGCCATAGGAAAAGGGATCCTGCTTGCAAGAGCATACCCAAGCAAGCCATAGTGAATGTTGGACTGGTGTAAGAGGTCATCATTAGTGTGGGCCTCCTAGAGGAAGACTTCCCACTAGGCCAAGAAGTGGACAGATGTGAATTGGTTACACTGAGTGGGAACAGTAGCAAGTCTCCAGAAGAAATCCCAGTTCACAATAATACTCAACTCTATCTAGAACATGTGTATGTCAATGGATACAAAACCCCTGTGGTCTGAGACAACGTGGCTAGACTCATTGCTATCACCTGGCAGTGGGTACAGCCAGGCAAGTATACTGATGGGCTAGATTGTAGCATCAGTGGGTTTGACTGAAAGAGTAAGTGACCTTTGGCTATACTAGAGTTCAGCTGGTGAGGTAAAAACGACCCAGCGACGTCTAGTAGTGAACGATTCAATACCTGTCCCATGTCTGTTGGGTAACAATCTTCCTGATCACAAGATAGTCGCAGTGGCTACCCGATCGAGGGCCAAAGAGGTCACCAGATTGAACACTCTCTGAACCTTAAGGCATGGAGTGCTTCCAGGGGGCTTGTTGGAGGGACATGTGTGGCCAGTAGCCCCTCGTCCAGTTCCACAAATGGCTGAGTCACCTATTCCTGCAGAAGAGGGGCCAGTAGCCACTGAGAACCCTACTTTGGTAGCAGGGGAATTCAGTGACTTCAGAGTTGCCTGGTGCAGTGCAGGAACCTGAGGTGGAGGACCAGGTGAGCGCAGGTCTGAAGGGTCTACCCAAGCTGGATGAGTTTGCATCAGCAGGGGACCCAGATCAGACAGGCTTCTTTAAAGCCCAGAAAGAGTCTCCCACTCTGGTAGGTGGAAGCAGGTGGAGGAGCAGGCTAAGGACGAGGACCCTGGACTGTTCAAAGTGTACTCGGAGGATGGACTCCTGTACAGTGAGCCAAATGATTATGAGAGTAAGGGCACCAGAAGGCTGGTTATTCCCCAGTGCCATAGAAATTTCCTTTTGTATTTGGTCCACTAAATTCCTTTATTGGGTCACTTGGAAGTGACTAAGACATCAGACTGGTTGTCTGCGCACCTTAACTGGCCGCAGTTCAGTTTAAAGGTTATGAAATGTGTCCGGTCCTGCCCGGCTTGTCAAGCTTCTGGCAAGTCATTTGGTACGACAAAGATGCCCTTAAATCGATTAGTCGTGGTTGGGCTGACGTTTGTGAGAATTGGCATGAATTTTGTGGGTTCTTTGGATCCTCAAACTAGTTTTGGGAACAGATACTTCTTGGTGGTGGTAGACCTTGCCACAGGATACCTTGAGGTGGTCCTTCTGAAGAGCATCAAAGCCGCTGTGGTTACGAAGGCTCCGATTGGGATAATCTTCCCTGTTGGATTCCCCAAGGAAGTCATTTCTGACAGGGAATCAAACTTCATATCAGCATATATAAAGGCTATGTGGGAAGAGTGTGGAGTTACCAACCGGTTCTCTACATCCTTCCATCCAGAAACATATAGGCTTGTTGGGTGGTTAAACAAGACCCTGAAAGGCTTGATAGGTGGTTTGGAAGAGCACTTAAGAAAATGGATATTCTCCTGCCATGCCTTTTGTTCGCCTACAGGGAGGTGCCAGAGAATGGAGTAGGGTTTAGCCCCTTTGAGCTTCTCTTTGGACACCTCGTATGAGGTTCCCTAGGTCTAGTGAAAGAGGTATGGGAGGGCAATCCCTTATCCCTTACATGAGGTGTGGTGGACTATGTACTTGGCCTTTGGTCTAGAATGACAAAGTACATGGAACAGTCGACAAAAAACCTAAAGGCTGGTCAGGAGCTGATGAACCACTGGCACGACCAGAAGCCTGTCAACCCCAGTGCCTTCAGGACAAGTGGACTGTGCCGTACTGTGTGCTGGAAATAGTCAGTGAGGTGAATTATCTCAATGAAGGGCCTAAATAGAAGTGCAGGGCCTTTCATATCAACCAGCTAAAACCCTGTTATAGCCAGGATGACTTGGTCATGGCATTAGTGACTGACGCAGTGACTGATGATCCCCTACCAGATCTCTTGCTCACTTAAGCCACAGATAAGTCAGTTTAAGGTGTCAACCTTGCAACAGACATGTCAGAACATCAACTGACATACTGAACCCCCGTTTGCCGGGCTGTTTTCGCTGACTCCAGATCATCCACATTGGTGCACCCATGATCTGGACTCTGGGGACATTAAGCCAATGAAGAGTATGATTCATCGGATGTCCTAAAAGGTCAGGGACACCATCAAGGAGGAAGTTTCCAAGACATTGTTCCTAGGAGTGCTAAGGCCATACCGCAGCCCTTCAAAAAGACCAGTGGTTGTGGAAGACTGAAGTTTGCTTTTGTGTGGACTACAGGGGGCTCAATTCTGTCACAAAGTCAGGTGCTCGCCCCATTCCTCTGGAAGATGAGCACATTGACAAGTTTGGTGCTGCCAAGTAGGGGAGTACCTTTGCCTTCACGGCAGGGTACTGGCAGGTTGGCTTGCCGGATGGAGCGAGAGAGAGGTCAGCATTCCCATACCCTGATGAACATTATCAGTTCACTGTTCTGCCCTTTGTATTGAAGAATGCTCCTGCTACCTTTCAGCGGATGGTTAACCAGGTATTGTCTCGGCTAGAAAACCTCAGTGTTACCTATTTAGATGACATTGCTGTGTTCAGCCACACCTGGGAGGAACACTTATACCACCTGAAAAGAGTGCTTCAGGTGCTGCAGAATGCAGGTCTGACTATCAAGGCCAAGAAGTGCCAGATAGCGCTGGGCACAGTGACTTACCTAGGCCAGCTGGTCAGTAGATGTAAGAAACAACCTCTCGAAGCAAAGGTACAGGCTGTGAAGGATTGGGACATCCACACCACACAGATGCAGGTGAGAGCCTTTCTAGGTCTCACTGGGTACTACTGGTCATTCATCAAGAGGTGATGGGGCCATGCCCCTGCCTGAATGATGTAACTTCCAAGAACATGGCAAAGAAGCTAACTTTGACCCCTGCCTGTCAACCCTCCTTTCAGGATTTAAAGGATGGATTGTGCAGGGCCCCAGTACTGAAAGTGCCAGACTATGGTCAAGAGGTCATTATACAGACAGACACCTGTGATTTTGGGATGGAACAGTGTTAGCTCAGCTGAACTCTCAAGTGGTAGAGCAATCTGTCGCCTACATTGGCAGGTGATTGACAAAAAAGGAAAGGAACTGGATCATCAATGAAAAAGGGGCTTACACAGTCATATGGGCTGTAAAGAAGCTGAAACCCTACACGTTTGGGTCACACTTTACAATCCAGACAGTCCACTGGCCTCTTTGATGATTAATGGCCATGCAAGGGGAGAACCCTACTATTGCGTTGGGGCATATCCCTACATGGATTAGTTATGGACATCAAGCACAAGCCAGGCATTCAGCATGGAAATGCAGATGGCCTCAGCTGGTACTTTCACCTTGATGATGAACTAGACACTCAGTAGGGTGGTTGTTCACAGGTTGAGGCTGAGGGGGTGTGTGAGGAATTTGACCATCCGCACAGTGAGTGTGCACTCGTCTGTTTTTTTTGGGCATTTTAAATGAAATTGAATGATGGTAGATCAACCTCCAGAAAATGTGTGGGGCTAGTTCACACACATTTCCAATGCCCACTGCACGACATACACATAGACCTGTGTACTCTGGTGTACACAGCCTACAGGCACATTCCCACTGGTCATATTTAGTTGGGATATGACAGCTAGGCCAAACCATCCCCTCACCATGGCTAGCCTAATTAACCAACAAAAGCTCTATCGATCCACCCAGTCCTTTTGTTGAGCCCTGTAGTGGGTGACATCATTCACATACTAATCAGAGTTGAATTTAAACAGGCACACATGGGGCCTGACAGCAAAGGTTAACAAAGGAGTCAAGAAACCCCCAATTCCCTTTCATATATCACTGTGTCAACCTGATGCCAGTTCCTGCTTTCACTATCGATTGACAGGGAAATGTAATCTCTGGGGCTACATGTTTACAGTAGACATCCCCGCAGCGAGACCCCATTCAGAAGGTAGGAGTTGGAGTTTGGCAGAGACAGAAAGTCTGGTCTTGCCACAGCTTCAAGCGAGACCTGCTACTTTAATCAGGAACCCCTGAGAGCTTCATTAACCAGGGAGACCCTTTGATCCACAACAGACAGGAAGATGGGTGGGACATAGTTTAAAAAAAAAAAACATTTATTTAGTTTAAAGTGCATTTGATTGCGAGGCAATCGTTTCACACTATTCCAATTATAAAATAGCACATGTAAGATCTACACATACAACAATATAATACACATTTTCATAAAATCCAGAGTAAAATTCATGATACACATTAAAATTCATGATAAAACAACCCTATCTTAAAACTAGGACCCAAGCATCAACAAGAGATTCCAAAAATACAAATATAGGGTATGCTGTCATTTCTCTACTGTTCAGCTCGTATAGTAAGTTTCCTATTTCCCAGCGATGCATGGCGGCCGCTGAGATCACTAATGATTCCGCACCAAACAGTGTGCTGCCAAACTGCTCAGTGTTATATCTTTGAAATTATGGAATATGCACGCTCGTATAAGCTTTCTAGATCTTTACACTGCGTTAACATATGTCAAGCCAATTAGATATCTTTCTCGCACAGTCTACATAGCCTGTTGTCATGTGGGATCCTCAACCAGGCTGGCCCCTGTATTTTCCAATACAGGAACGGTCTGGAGCCTTACTGAAAGAATAAATATAATCAAGGCCGGATATCGTCCTTTTGTTAAATACGTTTTGGGACTCCCTACAACAAAAGCTTGCCGTGTATATTCCCGAAACTTCCTCAGGGTGTTAAGGTAGCTCAGTGCCAATTCAACATTGTGTGCCCTTGCTTTGGCTGGGATCCTTGCCAGAATGAATTCCAGCCAGGAGACCGGCACAGGGGTCACACCAATATCCTCCAAATAATGTATGATCCTTGTATCCAAGTTAGCAAACCATTCGCTCTTTGAGTATCTGAGAGTGTGCTGAAGTGTGAGTGAAAGTAAGGATTCTGATCCCCCTAAATCAAACTTTATCCTGACCCATAGGTTACTGGATGCCAGTGACCATGACAGAAAAAGGGAGGGACTCCTAATTTGAGCCTGATTGCCTGTACTGGTGTAGCAGGAGGCACGTTTAGCATAGAGCATAAAATCTTTTCTTCCAGCTTGCCCAAGGCGGCTACCCATTTCTATGGGAAGAATTCAAGGGCATATAGCATGATGGGGACTATTGAGATCTTATATGCCAAGATCTTAGCCTCTATGCATCTCCCTCCTTGAGATTCAATTGACTTCCTTAGTATAAGCCATTTCTTCCACACTTTTTGTGTCATCCCCTCTAGTAAACAGGCACCGGGAAATGTAGCTCTAATGGTGATTCCTAAGTACCTGTAATCATAGGTCATCTCCACGTTTTCACGCCCAAGAGACCACTCAAACTTATTTCTGGATTGTGCTCCTTTTCCGAAGATCATAATTTTTGTTTTATTAATGTTAGGACTCAAGCCAAGAGCGCCAGCGTAATCCAAAAGAGCCTGCAGTGACCGCTGTAAACCAATTTTAGTTCTATCTAAGACCACAACATTGTCTGCATAAGAGATACAGACCAAACCCTTATTGACATATTGCGGAGGGGAGTTAATTGCTTCACCCAACCTCCTTGCAAGTAGGGACAGGTAGAGGTTGAATAGCAGGGGTGCCAATGCACATCCCTGCTTCAATCCCCTCAATGTCCGTATGGAGTTAGATAGCTCCCCATCCTGTGAGAGACAGATTCTGGCCTCTGTTGTGCTATGTAAGGCTTTAATAAAATAAAGCAATGATGGATCAATTTGCAACTCTTCTAACATTTTCCATAGATTATCTCTATGCACGCTATCGAAAGCGGCTGTGAAATACACACAGCAGGCATATAGTACAGAGCCAGCGCCAGCCTTAAGCTGAGTATCTGAGATTAACATCAGTAATTACCAGATGGCATGAATTGTTGCACGCTCTTTCCTAAAACCAATTTGATGATAGGTTAGAAGTCCCTTTTCGGGCACCCATGCGGATAATATTTCCAGCAAAATGCTTGCAGAAATTATCCCACTACAATCTAATATGGCTAAAAGCCTATAGTTTTCTAGGAGGTCACGCTGGCCCTTTTTGAAGACTGGAATTAGAATGGATTTATTCCACGTCTCTGGAATTCTGCCTGTTAGACAATCTTGTAGAAACATTTGTTTTAGGATAGATGCCCACATTTCAAGGTCTTCCTTTAACACCAAATTGGGGAGGCCATCTGGGCCTACTGCACAGGCTGCTTTTAATGAATTTATGCCTCCAGATCAACAGTTTTTATGTATTCGCTAACCTTGGTATTTACCATAGATTTGATGTCCTCAAACGTACTGTGAGGGCTGTCAAATGTTTTCTTTATGCAATCTGACCATTTCTCTTTTGAAGCCACCACTAGCTCCCTGGTTTGATTAGGCCTTCATTGAGAACTCCCCAGCTAGTACTAGAATTTCCGTGCGTCGTTTGTCCTAATTCGCCTGTTTATATATTAACAGCCCTCATCGTTTAGTGAGGAACAGTGGTTTCTCACACAATTTGTATATATTTTGTTCAGGCTAGTGATCTTTTCTCTCTTTTCAGATGTAGAATATGAGCAATTTTTACCTACAGTTCAAAGATCTGAGTTTAGCTCTCTCTTCCTCTAGCAATCTCAGGGTCAAATCGATGGCCAAATCTAATATGGCTATTTTGGGTAGACACTTGGCTGGATGGCCTGATGTTCAGCAAAACTTGTACGACTGTTGCCCCTAAAAGACCCTGTATCAGAGGCCCAGAGCCCGCCAAATCATAGTTTCTCATATGGGCATTCAATTTTTCGATCTTGCTTGCTGACCAGCGGAGGCAATTGCTGCCGGGGTTGACCTCCAGCTTGCTCGTCAGCCTATATCTGACTGTTTGTGTTAAATTCTCCAAAGACATTATCAACATTGAGTGGTCGCTTGCCTTTGTTGCTCTAATCTCTAGCGAAGGGGCTAAACTCCCTGCCTGAGGATTGATAAATATGAAGTCTATTTGGGTGCTGACATAGCTGTTTGACCACATAGTTGTCTCTAATCCGTCCCCCACCCCCAAAGGCGCATGGTCAAACTCAGCCAGTGCTCTCAACCATTCCCCGGCCCTTGCCCTTCCCCTCCATCTGGAGCCCATGTTTGTTCCTTCTCTTTCCAATTGGGCTTGAACAAAATCAACATTAAAGTCCCCTGTTACCAAAACCATTGTGCCAGGGAATTTAACCACCCAGGCTCTTACAGTTTCTGTCATAGCATTCCTTATTTCTAAAGACATGACCTCACGCCCTCCTGGCGTGTCATAGAGTCTTACCACCAACATTGGTTGGGAGTTCCTTCTGGGATTTGACAATGATGCCGCCAAAACAATCGGGTGGGCAGGGCCCTGGATAAATTCAGCCAGGTTAAACGTAGCTCGGGCTCCAATACACAGACCACCTTTAGGTCTACCCGTCACAGGACAATTTGCTAAGCGGAAAATTAAAGTATAACCATCCAAGAAAAAACCGTGTCTCTTGTAAACAAAAACAGGACATAGCTCTCAAGGTGTGCAATATTTCCACATTACGAAGGAAAGACCCGTGCCCTCTCGAGTTCCATGACAAGATTGTTAATCAATTAACACTTAACCCTTTGTCCTGTCACTGGCTTTGTATAGGTATGTCCGCCCATCTTCCTCTTTGTCTCCTGGGATCTGAGGCTATGTCCAAGTTCCTATGACCAAGGTGATAGTCTGCAGAAAAGCTTCCTTCGGTGCCCAAGATTTTATGCAGGGCTGGGAAAAAACCCTGAATATCAAAACCTAACTGGCTTAAAGCCCCAGCATTTTTACAAACTCTCTCCACCACCATGGGGGGCACAAAGGTCACCAGTTAGAATGTCCGTGGTAGTAATCAGGCCTAAATCAGGTATCATGTGCAGCAATTGCAACAGCTACGATCTATACAGGAAAGGACTATTTGGCATCATATTCTTCTCCATAAACTTGATGTGAGACAAGTCTGCACACCAGGTTGGATCGCTCATTTGCATCTCCTTAATCCTAGGGCGTGGTTTTAACTGCTCAACCCGACTCACCCAGGTTAAGGAGGCCTCCTCCCTCGAGGGTTCATGGGCTTGGGGTACCACCAAGTTTGGAGTTTTAGTATTAGTTACCACCGAGGGTTTATCCAGCTTTAGTACCGGCACTGGATTTTCCTCCAGATTTCCTACGTTCAACTTCGCCAAACAACGAGGCTGCTGGTACTTGCTAATGTTCTGTGGCCTCTGATCCACCCAAACAGAACATTCAAGCACACTACATTCTTTATTAGTGGGCAAGTTCAGAGATTTAGCGACCCAACCGTCCACTGGACCCTTAAGCAGAACCTGTCTGATCTGGCCATCTGGTAGAGTGTTTGTGACACTAAAGGGCCCCTTTTCCTTTGTTTGAAGTCTCTGCTTAGGCCTGGCTTCCTGCTTCACTTCCCTTACAGGGAGGGTGGGGGCCCTGTTGGTCTTGAAGCCCTTCTTTATGCGTCTAAGCTTTCTGGGCAGCGACTCAGGGGCGTTTAGCAAGTGTAGTTTAGCACAAATTGCTTCAAGTGCCCCGCTATCTGATGCCGCCACCACATAAGCCCTTTCTTGAGATAACTCATTCTTCCTTTGGCCGAAGATGAGTTTTTTAAGAAGAGGATCAGTTCAGCCAACTCCCCTCCCTTGAGGATTTTTGTTCCTCGGCCATCTTGGCACACAGCTGAAAGAGGGCGTCAATTTTCGTTTCTAAAATGTCAAAGCCATTCTTCTCGCTGGGGGTACTCCTATCCTCCTTAACAGACTCATTTTCTCCTTCTTCCCCCTCCCTTATTTCGTCTTAATTCTAGCTTTCCCCTGGCACTGATTCAGATGATGTCATATAATTTTCCAAATTGGGCGTGCGACAAAAATTAGAGGACATCAGGTTGTCCGACTCGAAATCCGCTGGGGCCATAGAATTCCTTTTGGCCACATGGCATAATTTCAGTAGTGACCCGTTGTTATCAATGGAAATAATTGAATCTTGCTCCATAATTCCAGGCAGAAGAGGGTTTGCAAGTTGCCAGGGACTTCCATGCCCTGCTTATTAGCTGTAAAGTAGGACTTTATTTTTGGCTCGGTTAGGGATGTTGGCAAAGAAGAAATATTCACCACCTTTTCTTTGTTACAGGGCACTTCCATTGTTATCGATTTGTTCATAGTAGGACTTCTGATGCATTTTCCCTGTGTTTTCATTTCTTTGCCCTGGTTTTAACACAGTGATTACTTAATTATTTCCTACTTACTATCGCCCAAGCCAGGCAATCTTTGTCCCAGGTGTACAAGGTTGCACCTGCAGGCTGACCAATTCTTACACCGAATTGGATCCCAAGTAGTAATTTCCAAATGCAAGACAGGTGCGATTGGGTCCCGAATATACACCTGACCACTTCACTCACTCTCACCTGTTTTAGAAATTTTGACACACCGCTGTTTATAATTGTGACATTAAGTTCAAGCAGAAAACTCTCACTTGGGCTCCAAGGCAATATAGCCCGCAGTCAACCCAGCTGAGTTTGTGTCGTCCCTTGGCTCTGTGTGCGAACTGTAAAGCTGTCAGCGAGAAATCGAAAGAAAGCCGAGCCACACTTACGAGGTCATAGCTACAAGGCGTCTCTGATAGTATCATGGCTCAATGTGGCGCAGCAACCCGCATTCCCCTCGACTGGCTTCAAAAGCCCAGCAAACTCTAATACATTGACATCTTTAGTTTGGAGTGTCATAGTTTGGGGGGAGTGGCGTAACAGAGAAACACAAAATCCAATGGCCAGCCAACTTAACAAAAATCAGATCTGGGATTTATTTAGGGAGAGTATTAATAACCTACTTAGAGTTTATTAATAACTTACTTGGATGTGCCACACCGCTCCACACCCAAACACAGCAGAACACTTCTGCCACATTTCTGGTACGCTCCACGTAGCTGGGAGCTTTTTAAACATGTCTGTATCCTTAAAGGTGCAGTAGTGCTATTTTCAGCAACTGGGCAGCACAAAGGGACTTAGTATTACATGTTTTCACCCCTTTACCTTTTCTGTTGCAAAGCACTCTGGTAATTACCTCATGCATACAGGAGATTGTTGGTGGGGACCCAGGATTGGTTCATTATGGTAGGCTTAGGCTACAGCATTCACTGTGGCCCATTTGGCTTTAGAAGAGGTCTGACCCCCTCTTTTGGCAGATCATCTGAAGGCTTCACGAGAGCAAGATGCCAGGACCTCCAAAGATGGAAGCAAGATCCATCTCCTAAACATCTACCAGGGAACAGAGGGAGATATCAAATCCAGTGGACCTTCCAGCAGCCCCATAACGAGTAGCCCAGCCAGCACACAGAGTGCCCTGCTTGGCTCTGCAGCAAGCTTCCAAGGTGGGAAGTGCCAGAGAGTCTCTGAACCAACCTAAGGGCAAATCAGCTGCCTGAAACACTTTCCTCAGCTTTGGGCCATATGCCTTAAAGGACAACACGAGTCCAGTGAAGAAGCCAAGAGGAGTGCATCGACAAGCATCTACCAACGTCCACCTTAAAGGACATTTTCGAGCCAGTCGAGCCCCAAGAGCTGCAACCGACTCCAGTGCTGACTGTTGTTACACTGCAGTCACTAAAGCCATCCAAGACAACTCAACCAGTGCTTCAAAACCAGCGACCAGAACTGAGACAATTATTCCTGACCTGGAGGCCTTGTGTAGGCCTGCTTGCAGCCGTCCGTTCAGCTTTGCTCGCTTACTGCCTGCCACCTGACACCCACAGCTGTCTCCCATCTTGAACTCTGTCACAGAAGCAGCAAAGCACACTGAAACTAACTCGACCCTGTCGAGCACCAAGAACTTTATTATTTTTTTTTAATGTATTTTAATTTTTGTAACGCGCCAACATGCCCGCAGGCCTCAGGGCGCACACAGAACAAAACAAGGACGAACACAATAGTCATGAAGACAGAAGGATAGAAGAATCAGATAATTCCAAGTTGAAGAAGTGAGTCTTTATAGCACGTTTGAACAAAGTATAGCTTTGTATCTGCCATATCCTTGCTCGAAGTGTGTTCCAAAGAAGGGGACCCTGAGCATCAAGGGTAGTACCTCCAAACTTGGCTGTCCTGAATTTAGGATGTTTGAGAATGATCGCAGAGGAAGAGCGAAGGTTTCTCACATTGGGTTTGGTGCTAATGCGGGATGACAGATAGATGGGGCTGCTTAGACTGAGGCATTTGTGGGTCGTGGTAAGCATCTTATGTGTTATGCGGTGTTTGACTGGAAGCCAGTGGAGTTTCCTGAAGGTGGAAATGTGTGTACGACGAGACTGATTGAAAATGTTACACACGGCATTATTCTGCGCCACTTGTAGAGATCGGATATTAGAGACTGAGGTGCCCGCTAAGAGACTGTTACAATAGTTCAATCTTGAATTAACCAGGGCAGTGGACAAAAGAGCACAGTTCTCTTCTGAGATGAATGGTCAAATATATCTTATTCTCTTGTTTATAAGACCACAGCTGGATTTAATGCTGGAAACATGAGATTTCATGGAGAGTTTTTCATCAAGAACTACTCCTAATGTCTTAACTTTCTTTTGAACGATAATGGTGTTATTGGCTATGTGGAAACTGTCATAGTTAGGCGTTGTCCGGATCCCGGCTAAAGGAGTGGCAGGTGATTTAGGCAAGGGCCACCTGCCCCAAACAAGCAGATGAGGCCCATCAAATATGTAATTTGGTCCACCTGGCATGGTCTCAAATGGTCTTGTTTGCATCCACTCTGCATACTGTAAAGAATACTCTCTGGTACAGTTTCCAAATAAACTGTTTTCTGTAAATAAATCCCCTTCTGACTCAGGATAGAAGCAAATCAATCAATGAGTACTTCATCTTCATTCTGTAAATAATTTACACAGGCACCATGTGCTTAATGTCTCTTCATAAGGGCTCATTTAGTGGTTCAGTTCCCCAGCTGTCTGCCTATCACATGATGACCTATAGCTATTAATCAGCTACATGGAATTGCTAATAGTTTATACATATTCCCAAGTGTGGCAGCAGCCTTCTCAAAAGAAAGGCTATGCCACTTTAAATGTGCGATTTCTAGCCAAAGACAGAGCCTATCCCTGGCAGCTTCAGCTTTCCCTGAAGTACTCATGATAGCACCTGTGAGAAAGGGGAGGAGGACAAATAGCACCTATGTAAAGTACTTGATGATTTGCCTAACATCAAAAAGCATTTTGGGAACACACACATGATCAAATATGTGTATAAATGGCATATCTGTGCCAGTGATTCAATCCAGCATCCCCCCTGAGCACATAATGAACACTGGCCTTTTTGCTTATTTCTGTTATGATAGAACTGTCAGTAGAATGACCTTAAACTATATGACTTAAGAGAGTTATGTTCTGGGAGTCAGGTGCTGGCACTGTCTTGTTGAAGTAGGCAGATAGCTTTCTGACACAAATTACTTTCCCAGCAGTTTGTTAATTTCACCCTTCCTACCCCACTCGCACAACTCCAAAATTGTGCCTAGTGCTGCTGGGGGTACAAGGGAAGCCCTGGCAGCAGCCCCGTCTGCACACATGGAGGAACTTCCCCCCCTCTTCTTTTGGGCAACATGTAGCAGTTACACAAGAGAAATGTGTGCATAGAAACAAGAGTGCACGTTTTAAAGGAAAACAATCAACCTTTTAATTATGTGTTTACATAACAATTTTTACATTCACTGAAGATAAGTGCGTGCAACATGAATGTCATATTTTCTACTTCAGCAGTGTAGACTCCACCGATAATTCCTTTACTCTCAAGACAGTTGTAACGTGTTGTTGGCTACTAAAACCAACATGTATGCGCTGCTAAGAAAGAACTGCGTTTCTATCGCGTGCTACACGAATGTCTAATAACATCAGTGCCGTGCTCCCTGCCCCAGCGCTCGGCTGCATTGTAATAAACCAGGGTTAGTAAGCACAGGTGCACTCTCCTGGCATCAGGTCGCTGGGTTCTCTTGCTGTGCCTGGAGGCCCTCCTCCATGACAAAAGTAATTACAAACCTTAGGTGCGTGTTCACTCCAGCAGTCAGGCCTTTTCATTTGCACATCTCAATTAATTTACAAGAGTCTGTATTTGTGATTGCCCGGACCCCTCACAAGCCCGCCAGGCCCGTGGAAGAGTCATCCAGAGCCCACGTGAAACTTGCCCTGCAAGTGCAATTATTTTCACACGGCAGGAAGCTCTCAAAGCAGTGGGCTGATCTCGCCAGGGACTGCGACAGGATCAAAACGAAAATGCCACACGAAGCATAAATATTAAGGTTTTCATAGCGCACAATGCATTGTTATGCTGTATGTCAGCAGCCTTGTGAATCATGGAACAAGGATCAGCGGAACCAGCATTGTTCGAAATGGAGGGCCTGATTCACAGAGCTATTTCCTTTGGGATTGCACCATTATAAAACACTTCTGTGAATCAGGACTTTAGTCTTCGTTGGATAGACAACAGTTTAGCTCCCCAACTGGCATGACCGAGCTATTCTTCCATCATCCACTTTAAACGGTGTCATGTCCCTTCGCGACACCCTTTTATTCAAAGAAATGTTCAATGAAGAAATGACTTTGAAAAACATCCTTTTTAAAAAGAAAATGTTTCCCCCCTCGCCAATCCCAGAGGCAGAGACAGCCTGCTTTGATCAATGTAGCCTTTGGACTGTGACTATTTCCCTTAGGAAGATGGGCGTCTCTCCTCCTCGTCTGTGCATGTTTAGGTTTTGGAGGTATACTGTTGCTGATTTCAAAACAGTCCTATGAGATTGGTCCCATGATGTAATTACCTAAATCAATAGAATAATGATGGGCATCAACCGCCATTCCAATAAAGGTATCTGCGCCCAAAGTGATACTTCTAGGGTCCCTGTTATCCAGCAATATCCGAATGGTGTCGTGTTCTAGGACTACTCGAGGTTTTGGATTTAAATACAAACCTTGTTGTTGGAGGTGGGATTTTAAATTTATATAGGAGTCCTGATGTTTGAGGTTCTGTCATCGCTTAGTTTTGAGGGGACTAGTGAATTCTCGCACCTGTCCTGGGATGGTAACCTCTTCTCGCACTTGAATTTCAATGGCATAAGGTAGCAATAGAGCTGACCGAAATGCCTTTTCAATGGTGTTTTAGCCCATGGGATTACCCCCCAGTCGTGACCAAGCTTTCTTATAAATTAGGTCAAAATTAGGTTGAGAATGTCACTGCCCAAATAAAAGGCAGAAAGGACATCTCTCTCGATCTAACAATTATGTTTTATGCTTTTCTCACCAATGGAAATGTTTAACTTAAATCTGCTAGTCAGGAGATGTTTGGAATCTGGGGTTTCCAGACCCATTAATTTAAATGCGGGAATGGTCTGATCTTTTGGGAGTTTCCTGAATAATATTTCACTGATGAAGTTCTTTCCATTATTCAGGCATACTCTGGTGAGCACTGGATCCTCCCTCTCATTTAACTGAGTTGGGAAAAACAACTCTTGGCCCTTTTTCTGAATGTCCATCAAATTATGAGTGGGTTCTTCCTTATCTGGTTTCACGGGACTCATGATTTCTTCTGATTTTTGACTGGTGTAACATTTTATGGTGTTCCCTTCCAGTGTGGATTGCCACTCAAAACTGGCATGAAGGATGATTTTCAAGAATGGAGAAGGGTTTCCATCACCAGTTTGTTCTCCTACAGAAATGGCAGTGTTGTCTGGGTGTCACGCCCTCTCACACACCCCATTTCCCACTTCCCCCTCACACCTGTCTCTCCCATCAGGCGCTTCTCGCCGTCGTGTTCTCCATTCACATCAGCAGGGGAAGCACGGCAGGCGGGATACCATATTGGGCGGACCCGCCTCTTTTCGCCCATTTCCGCGTTGGCGGTTGCCATGGCGCCTCTTGCACAGCGGGCGATGCCAGGATACCAGGAAGTACCGGCAGCCGTCCACTGGCCGCGTTGCGCTCCACGTAACATGTGCGAGCGGTCACGTGATGCGTCACGTGACACAGCTCGCCACTGCAAAAGAAGCCGGCAAACAAGACACTTTGCTTCACAGCTACTTCTACGGAGGACTGCCAGGCGTTACCTTTTGCTTCTTGTTTCTCTCCTTGCCTCGACCTTGGAACGCTTCATTTGGACCTGCTCTCGGATTACCCTTGGACTCTGGCGTGCTCTCTGATCTCCCGGACACCTGACACCTGTTTGTACTCTGGACTTGCTTTTGGATTACCCTTCTGTTTCTGCAAACTTCGGATAGCTTCAAGTTTTGCCACGGATCAAGTTCTTGCTCCACCAGGTGTTTTCAGGAGTGCCAAATACATCATCTCAGCCTGCTGTGGGTTCCCCTGCTGTCTGCATAGGTTTCTTACCTATACTCCATCCCTTTTAGGTAAGCTGGTGTCACTGCATCTTGTTTGCTCCCTCTGCCAATTGCCTTTTGGGTGTTATCTTGATTATAACCCTTTGCCTTACAGCACTCAGGGGTCCTTCCGGCGTTCCCGGTACCAGGCTGACGACCACACTCCCACCTGTGGCCTCAAAGATTGCTAGGGCAGTATTTTACATTCTGCTCTTGCCTTACAGCACTCAGGGGTCTTTCCGGCGTTCCCGGTACCAGGCTGACGACGACACTCCCACCTGTGGCCTCAAAGATTGCTAGGGCAGTATTTTACATTCTGCTCGAGTGGTACTTGGGACGGAGGCATTACATAACTGCACAACCATCAAGTCAGACCCATCAAGTTAGAACAGACTGTGAAGCCTTATGGTCGTCCAGTTATGGATGTTTCAGCCGGGGACCCTGTGACTGCCTTAATGCAAGCAGTGACATCGCTTAGGACAGATATGGCAGCTGCTACCACTGCCCTCCGCATTGACCTGGCCACTGCCACCACTGCACTTAACCACCGTCTTGACGCCATGCAAAGCACACGACATCCCTTACCTGTTGACGCCGAGTTCGGTGATGCTGCCCCATCCCAAAACCTGATTCCCGTCACACCACCGACTCTGCCAGACCCGTCTGTGGGGGTTCAGACCCCATTTCCTCTAGCAGCCCCTGAGAGGTATCAGGGGGAACCTTTGAAATATCGCACCTTCATAAATCAGTGCAACTGCATTTCTTGTGCCGACCCCAGGCTTTCTCTGATCCTGTCTCTAAGGCGGTTTTTCTTCTCTCCCATTTGTCTGGTGTGGCAGCCATGTGGTCTAACCCATTGTTGGAGGGCAACCATCCTGCTCTCTACGATTTCAAGTTATTGACCCAAGAAATGGCCAAGGTTTTTGACACTAGATATAAAGCCCAATCCAGAGACATGGAACTCCTAGATTTTACTCAAGGCCGGTCCACCCTCATTGAGTATATCACCAGGTTCAACCAACTCGCTACTGAGACCTCCTGGCCAGAGAACAAAAAAGCAGTGATCTACTATCGGGGCTTGTGTGGTTCCATGAAGGATGCTTTATCTGTGGTGCCTTCTCTTCCCTCACTCTATATCGACCTAGTTGATTTGACCTTGCAAATCAACGCCAGGCGGGCAGAATGTAAGGGGGAAAAAGGGCTATCCCATACCTCACTTTCAACCACATCCGGCACCTCACCCGAACCCATGCAGATCGGCGGGGTACGCAGCCCCATTACTCATGCCGAACGAGATCGCAGAAGGGCGGACAACGCTTGCTTCTACTGTGGTCTCAACGGGCATTTTGTAAAGGAGTGTCCCCGTCGGCCAAGCAACAAAATTCCGGGTTTTCCGAAGACTCGCCCTTGAGATCAGGGGTTGGGGCGAGTCCTATACAAAATTCCTCTGATCCGGCTTTTGGTTCCGTCCGACCTGTGGTGGTACAAGCTTCCTTAAACCCTGCTGCAGGTATCTCCCATGCAGTACGAATAGTGATCGACTCTGGAGCTACAGGCTGCTTTAGAGATATAGCGCTAGCCAGTTCACTAAACTTACCTCTGATCAAAAAGAAACACACCAAACTGGTCCATGCAGTAGACGGGACGTCCCTAGCCTCTGGACCAATGTTGCAACAGACAGCCCCATTGGAATTAGTCATACAGGAAGTCCATAGAGAGACCATGTCATTTGATCTCATAGCCACGCCTCAGTTTGGAGTTATCTTGGGCATTCCTTGGCTAAAGAGGCACAATCCTCTGATTAACTGGGGCACGGGTCAGGTCTCCTTTGAATCAGAAACGTGCCAATACTACTGCCTGCTCGAGGCACCTGGGGTTTCCAGCCCCGCAGACATCCTAGGGGTAGTCGCTTCTTTAGCCATCGAAGACAGACCCGACACCCAGGACACTCACATGGTAGGGGCGGTCACGAACAACATACCGCCTGAATATTATGAATTTCGGGCTGTGTTTGACAAAGACTCTGTGGAAGGTCTTCCTCTGCATCGATCCTACGACTGCCCCATTGATTTAGTCCCGGACGCCCTCATCCCAAAGGGCCGGGTCTACTCCCTAACCCAGACGGAAGAACGAGCCCTGCAAGAATACATAGAGCAAGCCCTGCGTCTGGGTCACATTCGCCCATCAACATCCCCAGCTGCAAGTCCTATCTTCTTTGTGCCAAAGAAGGAAGGAGATCTCTGTCCTTGCATAGATTACAGGCGTTTGAACACCATCACGGTAAAAAACTGCTATCCCATACCTCTCATTACCCCATTGTTAGACAAACTCACTCATGCCACAATTTACACCAAACTGGATCTTCGGGGAGCGTACAATCTCGTACGCATGCGTGATGGAGATGAATAGAAGACAGCCTTCTGCTCATGACAAGGGTTGTTTGAGTATACAGTTATGCCATTTGGCCTCTGTAATGCTCCTGCTACGTTTCAGCGCTTCATGGATGACATATTTGGTGATATCCTGAACACCTACGTGGTAGTGTACTTAGATGACATATTGGTCTTCTGTTCCTCCCTCGATGAACACATCACACATGTCAAGGAAGTGTTGTTGCGTCTCCAAGCCAACGCACTATTTGCTAAACCCGAGAAGTGCATTTTTCACACCAGTCAGGTTGAGTTCTTGGGGTTCCATATCTCTCCCGGGGGTCTCTCTATGAACCAGTCCAAAGTCCGGGCAATCAACGAATGGCCAATTCCGACCACACTCAAGCAACTGCAGTCTTTTTTGGGTTTCGATAACTTTTACCGACGATTCATTGCTGGGTTCTCCTCTATTGTAGCACCACTCACTGCGCTCACTAGCCCTTCCGTCCCCTATGTCTGGTCCGTGACACAACAAAACGCCTTTGACTCTCTGAAAACCATGTTCACTACTGCTCCGGTGTTACAACACCCTGACCCTGAACTCCCGTTTGTCCTCGAGGCAGACGCATCCTCCTATGCACTAGGCGATGTACTGTCCCAACCATGTCCTGCCACTGGTCGTTTGCATCCGGTTGCATTTCACTCTCGTAAGTTCACGGCAAACGAATTGCACTACACAGTTACAGAAAAAGAACTATTGGCCATTAAGGACGCTCTACAGACCTGGAGACACCACCTCCTGGGCGCAAAACACCAGACGGTGGTGTTCTCCGATCATAAGAATCTCCAGGACCTTGCCTCTCTGAAATGTACAAACAGCCGACAAGTACGTTGGCATCTCTTCTTTGCCGCGTTCGACTTCGTGGTCAAACATAGACCTGGTGTCGGGCCTGGGAAAGCAGACGCTCTGTCTCGTTCCCCTGGGGGGAGGTTCTCCCATCCTTCCCTGAAACCTTGTTGAGTGAGACTCATGTAGTTTGTGTCTGCACACCGTCACCTTCTTTACAGTCCACCATACGACAGTGGGTCTCCCGCTATCCACAATCACTAACAGAATGGGATCCGGTTATGCAGGATGGGCTGCCCTTTGTACACGGGAAGCTCTTTCTTCCCACAAGTGAAACCAGGAACCTGGCGTTAGAGTGGTCTCATGATGCTGCCATTAATGGTCACCCCGGGCAGCATCGTACTCTGGACCTACTCAAACGCTGGTGTTGGTGGCCGACTATGAAACGCGACGTACAGAACTATGTCAATACCTGCTCAGTCTGTGCCCAGGGCAAGTCACGCAGGGGCCGACCTTTGGGTCTTCTTCTTCCTCTCCCCGTTCCTCCACGACCCTGGCACACGGTCTCAATGGACCTGATTACCGACCTGCCACGTACACAGGGTTTCGATACTATTTGGGTCGTTGTCGACTCCTATACCAAACTGGCCCGTTTCATACCATGCAAAGGGTTACCCTCAGCCCCGGTCTTGGCCAAGCATTTCTTTAGGTCTGTGTTCTGTCTCTTTGGCCTGCCCCATGTTTTGGTGTCCGATCGAGGCACACAGTTCACCTCCCGTTTCTGGCGGGCCCTCACCTCTCTGTTGGGTATTGATGCTCATTATTCTTCTGCTTACCATCCAGAGAGCGACGGGCAAACCGAGAGGGTCAATCAGACCTTGGAGCAGTACCTACACTGCCTAACATTACAGTATCAGGACACTTGGCTTAACCTCTTGCATCTCGCTGAGTTCGCTTATAACAATACACTGCACTCTGCTACTGGGTTCTCACCTTTCTTCGCCCTCTATGGCCAACACCCCCGTACTCTCCCCATTACGGACTTCTCTTCTTCTGATACCCCCGCTGCTTCGGCCTGCGCTCGGGATTTGGACTCAGTCCATGCACAAACATTGGTCCACCTGCGCGAGGCCCAAACCTCCATGAAAACCGCTGCTGACAGGAGGGGGGCGGATGCGCCTGCTTACAAAGTGGGGGACCGGGTTTGGCTCTCTACCCGCCATTTGCACATCCCTGGCTGTCGCAAGCTTCTCCCTCGCTTTGTGGGTCCATATGAGGTGGTCAAGGTCCTGAACCCGGTGGCTATGCGCCTCACGGTGCCTCGCGCCTGGCGGATTCACCCGGTGTTTCACGTCTCCCTGCTTAAGCCATGCCCTGGCCCTACCCGGTTGGCTGCCCCTCCTGCCCCGGTCTCTGTCTCATCCCCCGATGTGTTTGAGGTGCGGGCTATTCTGGGCTCCCTTATATTCAGGGGCGGGTTGCAATATCTAGTAGACTGGCTAGGTTACGGCCCTGAGGACCACTCCTGGGTTGCTTCCCGGGATGTTCACGTTCCTCGCCTGGTGGCCCGATTTCACCGGGAACATCCATCCAGCCCACGCGGTCGTGGGCCTTTGAGGGGGGGCTCTGTCGCGCCCTTTCACACACCCCACCTCCCACTTCCACCCTCACACCTGTCTCTCCCATCAGGCGCTTCTCGCCATCGTGTTCTCCATTCACATCAGCAGGGGAAGCACGGCAGGCGGGATACCATGTTGGGCGGACCCGCCTCTTTTCACCCATTTCCGTGTTGGCGGTTGACATGGCGCCTCCTGCACAGCCGGCGACGCCAGGATACCAGGAAGTACCGGCAGCCCCAATCGCTGGCCGCGTTGTGCTCCACGTAACACGTGAGAGCGGACACGTGATGCGTCACGTGACACCGCTCGCCGCTTCAAAAGAAGCCGGCAAACAAGGCACTTTGCTTCACAGCTACTTCTACGGAGGACTGCCAGGCGTTACCTTTTGCTTCTTGTTTCTCTCCTTGCCTTGACCTTGGAACGCTTCATTTGGACCTGCTCTCGGATTACCATTGGACTCTGGCGTGCTCTCTGATCTCCCGGACACCTGACACCTGTTTGTACTCTGGACTTGCTTTTGGATTACCCTTCTGTTTCTGCAAACTTCGGATTGCTTCAAGTTTTGCCACGGATCAAGTTCTTGCTCCACCAGGTGTTTTCAGGAGTGCCAAATACAACATCTCAGCCTGCTGTGGGTTCCCCAAATGTCTGCATAGGTTTCTTACCTATACTCCACCCCTTTTAGGTAAGCTGGTGTCACTGCATCTTGTTTGCTCCCTCTGCCAATTGCCTTTTGGGTGTTATCTTGATTATAACCCTTTGCCTTACAGCACTCAGGGGTCCTTCCGGCGTTCCCGGTACCAGGCTGACGACGACACTCCCACCTGTGGCCTCAAAGATTGCTAGGGCAGTATTTTACATTCTGCTCTTGCCTTACAGCACTCAGGGGTCCTTCCAGCGTTCCCGGTACCAGGCTGACGACGACACTCCCACCTGTGGCCTCAAAGATTGCTAGGGCAGTATTTTACATTCTGCTCGAGTGGTACTTGGGGACGGAGGCATTACATAACTGCACGACCATCAAGTCAGACCCATCAAGTTAGAACAGACTGTGAAGCCTTATGGTCGTCCAGTTATGGATGTTTCAGCCGGGGACCCTGTGACTGCCTTAATGCAAGCAGTGACATCGCTTAGGACAGATATGGCAGCTGCTACCACTGCCCTCCGTACTGACCTGGCCACTGCCACCACTGCACTTAACCACCGTCTTGACGCCATGCAAAGCACACGACATCCCTTACCTGTTGACGCCGAGTTTGGTGATGCTGCCCCATCCCAAAACCCGATTCCCATCACACCACCCACTCTGCCAGACCCGTCTGTGGTGGTTCAGACCCCATTTCCTCTAGCAGCCCCTGAGAGGTATCAGGGGGAACCTTTGAAATATTGCACCTTCATAAATCAGTGCAACTGCATTTCTTGTGCCGACCCCAGGCTTTCTCTGATCCTGTCTCTAAGGCGGCTTTTCTTCTGTCCCATTTGTCTGGTGTGGCAGCCACGTGGGCTAACCCATTGTTGGAGGGCAACCATCCTGCTCTGTACGATTTCGAGTTATTGACCCAAGAAATGGCCAAGGTTATTGACACTAGATATAAAGCCCAATCCAGAGACATGGAACTCCTAGATCTTACTCAAGGCCGGTCCACCCTCATTGAGTATATCACCAAGTTCAACCAACTCGCTACTGAGACCTCCTGGCCAGAGAACAAAAAAGCAGTGATCTACTATCGGGGCTTGTGTGGTTCCATGAAGGATGCTTTATCTGTGGTGCCTTCTCTTCCCTCACTCTATATCGACCTAGTTGATTTGACCTTGCAAATCGACGCCAGGCGGGCAGAATGTAAGAGGGAAAAAGGGCTATCCCATACCTCACTTTCAACCACATCCGGCACCTCACCCAAACCCATGCAGATCGGCGGGGTACGCAGCCCCATTACTCATGCCGAGCGGGAGCGCAGAAGGGCGGACAACGCTTGCTTCTACTGCGTTCTCAATGGGCATTTTGTAAAGGAGTGTCCCCGTCGGCCAAGGAACAAAATTCCGGGTTTTCCGAAGACTCGCCCTTGAGATCAGGGGTTGGGGCGAGTCCTATACAAAATTCCTCTGATCCGGCTTTTGGTCCCGTCCGACCTGTGGTGGTACAAGCTTCCTTAAACCCTGCTTCAGGTATCTCCCATGCAGTACGAATAGTGATTGACTCTGGAGCTACAGGCTGCTTTATAGATATAGCGCTAGCCAGTTCACTAAACTTACCTCTGATCAAAAAGAAACACACCGAACCGGTCCATGCAGTAGACGGGACGTCCCTAGCCTCTGGACCAATCTTGCAACAGACAGCCCCGTTGGAATTAGTCATACAGGAAGTCCATAGAGAGACCATGTCATTTGATCTCATAGCCACGCCTCAGTTTGGAGTTATCTTGGGCATTCCTTGGCTAAAGAGGCACAATCCTCTGATTAACTGGGGCACGGGTCAGGTCTCCTTTGAATCAGAAACGTGCCAATACTACTGCCTGCTCGAGGCACCTCGGGTTTCCAGCCCCGCAGACATCCTAGGGGTAGTCGCTTCTTTAGCCATCGAAGACAGACCCGACACCCAGGACACTCACATGGTAGGGGCGGTCACGAACAACATACCTCCTGAATATTATGAATTTCGGGCTGTGTTTGACAAGGACTCTGCGGAAGGTCTTCCTCTGCATCGATCCTACGACTGCCCCATTGATTTAGTCCCGGACGCCCTCATCCCAAAGGGCCGGGTCTACTCCCTAACCCAGACGGAAGAACGAGCCCTGCAAGAATACATAGAGCAAGCCCTGCGTCTGGGTCACATTCGCCCATCAACATCCCCAGCTGCAAGTCCTATCTTCTTTGTGCCAAAGAAGGAAGGAGATCTCTGTCCTTGCATAGATTACAGGCGTTTGAACACCATCACGGTAAAAAACTTCTATCCCATACCTCTCATTACCCCATTGTTAGACAAACTCACTCATGCCACAATTTACACCAAACTGGATCTTCGGGGAGCGTACAATCTCGTACGCATGCGTGATGGAGATGAATGGAAGACGGCCTTCTGCTCATGACAAGGGTTGTTTGAGTATACAGTTATGCCATTTGGCCTCTGCAATGCTCCTGCTACGTTTCAGCGCTTCATGGATGACATATTTGGTGATATCCTGAACACCTACGTGGTAGTGTACTTAGATGACATATTGGTGTTCTCTTACTCCCTCGATGAACACATCACGCATGTCAAGGAAGTGTTTTTGCGTCTCCAAGCCAACGCACTATTTGCTAAACCAGAGAAGTGCATTTTCCACACCAGTCAGGTTGAGTTCTTGGGGTTCCATATCTCTCCCGGGGGGCTCTCTATGAACCAGTCCAAAGTCCGGGCAATCAACGAATGGCCAATTCCGACCACACTCAAGCAACTGCAGTCATTTTTGGGTTTCGCTAACTTTTACCGACGATCCATTGCTGGGTTCTCCTCTATTGTAGCACCACTCACTGCGCTCACTAGCCCTTCCGTCCCCTATGTCTGGTCCGTGACACAACAAAACGCCTTTGACTCTCTGAAAACCATGTTCACTACTGCTCCGGTGTTACAACACCCTGACCCTGAACTCCCGTTTGTCCTCGAGGCAGACGCATCCTCCTATGCACTAGGCGCTGTACTGTCCCAACCATGTCCTGCCACTGGTCGTTTGCATCCGGTTGCATTTCACTCTCGTAAGTTCACAGCAAGCGAATTGCACTACACAGTTTCAGAAAAAGAACTATTGGCCATTAAGGACGCTCTACAGACCTGGAGACACCACCTCCTGGGCGCAAAACACCAGACGGTGGTGTTCTCCGATCATAAGAATCTCCAGGACCTTGCCTCTCTGAAATGTACAAACAGCCGACAAGTACGTTGGCATCTCTTCTTTGCCACGTTCGACTTCGTGGTCAAACATAGACCTGGTGTCGGGCATGGGAAAGCAGACGCTCTGTCTCGTTCCCCTGGGGGGAGGTTCTCCCATCCTTCCCTGAAACCTTGTTGAGTGAGACTCATGTAGTTTGTGTCTGCACACCGTCACCTTCTTTACAGTCCACCATACGACAGTGGGTCTACCGCTATCCACAATCACTAACAGAATGGGATCCGGTTATGCAGGATGGGCTGCCCTTTGTACACGGGAAGCTCTTTCTTCGCACAAGTGAAACCAGGAACCTGGCGTTAGAGTGGTCTCATGATGCTGCCATTAATGGTCACCCCGGGCAGCATCGTACTCTGGACCTACTCAAACTCTGGTGTTGGTGGCCGACTATGAAACGCGACGTACAGAACTACGTCAATACCTGCTCAGTCTGTGCCCAGGGCAAGTCACGCAGGGGCCGACCTTTGGGTCTTCTTCTTCCTCTCCCCGTTCCTCCACAACCCTGGCACACGGTCTCAATGGACCTGATTACCGACCTGCCACGTACACAGGGTTTCGATACTATTTGGGTCGTTGTCGACTCCTATACCAAACTGGCCCGTTTCATACCATGCAAGGCGTTACCCTCAGCCCCGGTCTTGGCCAAGCATTTCCTTAGGTCTGTGTTCTGTCTCTTTGGCCTGCCCCATGTTTTGGTGTCCGATCGAGGCACACAGTTCACCTCCCGTTTCTGGCGGGCCCTCACCTCTCTGTTGGGTATTGATGCTCATTATTCTTCTGCTTACCATCCAGAGAGCGACGGGCAAACCGAGAGGGTCAATCAGACCTTGGAGCAGTACCTACGCTGCCTAACATTACAGTATCAGGACACTTGGCTTAACCTCTTGCATCTCGCCGAGTTCGCTTATAACAATACACTGCACTCTGCTACTGGGTTCTCACCTTTCTTCGCCCTCTATGGCCAACACCCCCGTACTCTCCCCATTCCGGACTTCTCTTCTTCTGATACCCCCGCCGCTTCGGCCTGCGCTCGGGATTTGGTCTCAGTCCATGCAAAAACATTGGTCCACCTGCGCGAAGCCCAAACCTCCATGAAAACCGCTGCTGACAGGAGGGGGGCGGATGCGCCTGCTTACAAAGTGGGGGACCGGGTTTGGCTCTCTACCTGCCATTTGCACATCCCTGGCTGTCGCAAGCTTCTCCCTCGCTTTGTGGGTCCATATGAGGTGGTCAAGGTCCTGAACCCGGTGGCTATGCGCCTCGCGGTGCCTCCCGCCTGGCGGATTCACCCGGTGTTTCACGTCTCCCTGCTTAAGCTATGCCCTGGCCCTACCCGGTTGACTGCCCCTCCTGCCCCGGTCTCTGTCTCGTCCCCCGATGTGTTTGAGGTGCGGGCTATTCTGGGCTCCCTTATATTCAGGGGCGGGTTGCAATATCTAGTAGACTGGCTAGGTTACGGCCCTGAGGACCACTCCTGGGTTGCTTCCCGGGATGTTCAGGCTCCTTGCCTGGTGGCCCGATTTCACCGGGAACATCCATCCAGCCCACGCGGTCGTGGGCCTTTGAGGGGGGGCTCTGTCACGCCCTTTCACACATCCCACCTCCCACTTCCCCCCTCACACCTGTCTCTCCCATCAGGCGCTTCTCGCCATCGTGTTCTCTATTCACATCAGCAGGGGAAGCACGGCAGGCGGGATACCATGTTGGGCGGACCCGCCTCTTTTCGCCCATTTCCGCGTTGGCGGTTGCCATGGCGCCTCCTGCACAGCCGGCGACGCCAGGATACCAGGAAGTACCGGCAGCCCCAATCGCTGGCCGCGTTGTGCTCCACGTAGCACGTGCGAGCGGTCACGTGATGCGTCACGTGACACCGCTCGCCGCTTCAAAAGAAGCCAGCAAACAAGACACTTTGCTTCACAGCTACTTCTACGGAGGACTGCCAGGCGTTACCTTTTGCTTCTTGTTTCTCTCCTTGCCTCGACCTTGGAACGCTTCATTTGGACCTGCTCTCAGATTACCCTTGGACTCTGGCGTGCTCTCTGATCTCCCGGAACACCTGACACCTGTTTGTACTCTGGACTTGCTTGCTTCTGTTTCTGCAAACTTCGGATTGCTTCAAGTTTTGCCACGGATCAAGTTCTTGCTCCACCAGGTGTTTTCAGGAGTGCCAAATACATCATCTCAGCCTGCTGTGGGTTCCCCTGCTGTCTGCATAGGTTTCTTACCTATACTCCACCCCTTTTAGGTAAGCTGGTGTCACTGCATCTTGTTTGCTCCCTCTGCCAATTGCCTTTTGGGTGTTTCCTTGATTATAACCCTTTGCCTTACAGCACTCAGGGGTCCTTCCGGTGTTCCCGGTACCCGGCTGAAGACGACACTCCCACCTGTGGCCTCAAAGATTGCTAGGCCAGTATTTTACATTCTGCTCGAGTGGTACTTGGGGACGGAGGCATTACATAACTGCACGACCATCAAGTCGGACCCATCAAGTTAGAACACTGGGACTTGGTTATTCTTGAAATGGAATTCTACATTCTCAGAAGGTTGATCAAATTAAACTACAGGTACCATTCCTGCTTACATAATTGATACTCATTTTTTTATTCCATAGGCCATTTAGTCTGCATCCAGAGGACCTTGTTTACACAGTCGACCGTAGGTGATAACCTCCTCAGGAGATCGTTCCCCAGTAAATAAGGTGTACCCTCTGGAGTCACGACTATCACTAGATGTTTCAGCTGATGTCCAATTTTTATTGCTAGATCTGTAGTCGCTTCGACGGAAATGTAATTTTCAAGTGAGGGGAATTTGAATGCCCTCTCCCCTTGCTGAGTTTAGTTGGTCAACTGCCTTTTTTGGACAGAAGGGTGGCTTGGGATCCAGCGTCCATCAGAGCCGATAATTAACGCTGACGCTACACCCTGACCGGTGCATAGAATCAGCTTTCTTTTTCCTCCAGGGTGCAATGAAAGTGTGAGTTATTTGCCAGCCTGGTGGTCATTTAATTAATATTGAACTCCAACACTGTATGATCTTGGGCAGTTTTCTGTGTTGGAGATTGGGAATCTTTATATAAAATTGTGCAACTCACAATTGGTGGATTTGGAGAATCCTCTTTCTCGTCTGATTCTTTGCTGTGCCCCTTTACCTGGAGGTAGTTTTCAGAATCTGTTTGGGCAAAGGACACCCCCTCAGTTTCAATTCTGTCTGGCTAGCCTTTTGGGGGTTGAACAGTTTCTGGTTCTGTGTCAGTCTACATACTTACCCTGTCTCACTCAGGGTATTTTGGGACCCATTTTTCTTTCAGAGGAATCCCCCTGTTTTTGAAAAAAAGGACTGCTTACTGGACATCTACAGGGAGTTCCTCCACAAAGTGGGTTCTTCTTTGGTCTCTCCTTTGCTCTTTGGGTTCTAACATTTTAGGGGTAAAAGAGACATTTTCAGGCTCAGAGGTTTCCAGGGGTTCTGTCTGGATGAGAAAGGAAGCTTCCTCTAGGGCTTGGCATTTCCCCTCCACCCGGGCCCTCCTCCTCAGGATCCTGTAGTTTGTCGGACATTTCCACCCATCATTTCCCCACTCGGACATCAGACCTGGTTGTTGGGGTGTTCTGAGCAGCAGGTTCCAGTTGAGGGTTCAGCTGAGCCCTCAACATGCTTCCCAGGAAGTTGGTTAGTTGCTGGACATGTCGCTCCAGTTTGGAAAAGTTTTTCTGAGTTGTGAGGCGGTCTCTGGTCATACCTCTGCTTTGGTCATGCCTCTGCTTCTCCCTGAAAGGGTAACTGTCCCTTCTCGCAGAGTATCTAGGGTATTGGAAGTGTTCCCCATAATTTTCCGTCCTGGCCCTCCCTTCTCCCGGTTTCAGACATCTATTGTCCTAGAAGCGGGGAGAGAGAGGAGGATTATCCTGGAAGTTCTGATTCGGGGGATTCCTGGGGAAAATGTTCAGGTTGGGAGGTGGAGTAATACTCCTTTCCTGAGGGAAGTTTAGAGGGAAGTTTCCCGGGGTAGTACTTACCTGGTTGGGGCCCCCTTTGTGCTGGGAGTGTGTATACATTCCCCAGGATTGGCCTATTACCCTTGTATCTTGGGTTTACATAGGTGGCAGGGTCAGATGGATCACCCATCTGGTACCCCACCTGACTACCAATTGATAGGGCTGGGTCAGAGGATCTCCTCTGCCTTACATTCTGCTTGTTGGCAGAAGGAGTATTTTTAGCCCCCTTCCCCATCTCCAAATCCAATGGAGGGGTAGTTTTCACCTCTGCCATCTTCGGAGCAGCAGGTGTAGAAGAGGGTTTAGGGGCTTGGGGTTGTTTTTACTCTCAGTGGGCTTCTGGACCTCGTAGATCCTGGTGGCCTGTCCAATCACCCAATCCAAGGTTCTATGCTCATGAATATCACGCAACAAATGAGTCATTATGTATAAGGGAGCGCATGGAAATATGTAGTTATGAACTCCCTACTATGCGTCTTCACTCGCCGGGAAGTCTGAGCAAATGCGTGCTTTAGCTCCAGCACAAACTCTCTAGGCACCTGATCCTCCACACATTTTAAATTATATGCAGCCTTACAGGCCTCCTGTGGGTTTCTGTGTGAGAAGAAATGTATTAAAATGGCTGCCTTATAGGTAGACCATTTATAATGATTCTGGTCCTCCAGTCCTGCAAAGAAACTGGAGTACTAAGGTGAGAATGTCCACTTCGCAAATGTGATGCAATTCACACCATTTCTGATTCTGTTCCCCTGTTCTTTATCAGTGGCATACATGAGTTAAGTTGCCATTTGTACTTGGGAGGTTATAAATGATGGGCCTGAGGCCCCTGATGGGATAGAAATTTCACCTTGATCAGTGGGCCCTGTCCCATATCCTGAAAGGTCAGGGTGCCTCAGAGCCTGTTTTTAATTCTCAATTTTGTTTGTGAGGCTCTCACAATTGCTTGTCTCTGTCCTTATTTCCTGTTTGTATCCAGAGAGCTGGCTCTTTAACTTATGCCTGATTAATCTCAAGTACCTGTCTCTGAGCTACCAACCAATCCTTTGTTTGCTGCACTGTTAAGTGAACTCAATTCAGCACTCCAACTAAGTCAATGCCGAGTCTGGGATGCCCAAGGTAAGCCCTTAATTATATATTTTTATGACAAGTTCATAGATTTGGATGATAAACCCTTGTATAACGCCCCTCTCTTTGAATCCCCCTGACCTCACTGAGCCAAGAAATAGGTTTGTTTTTCAAATTAAAAGATCTATTAGAAAAATTAAACAAGATATATATCACACTTTTATAAATAAATTAATATTTGATAGCACACTTATGAATATGACAGTGATCAACAATGGATAATATTACACTAGCACACTTTTTAATTACTTAGGAGTTGGTATAGAGAGGATAGAATAGCTGAGAATGCTTTTATGGTTTCAAGGAAATGCAATGATGGAAAATAATGCAGCACAGAAATAACTGATATGGTTTCAACAAGAGATAATATAATCACTTTTCCCCTTGTGGCAATTCACTCCCCCCCTATGCAATATGAAGAGATGGAAGGGGAGCACACAGTTTTCAGGAAGACAATCACATGCAATACCAATTCAGTTCCCCCCTAGCAAGCTCAGAGCAACAGGGATGATTTTAAAACACGGGCAAGAATACTTTAAATGGGATTTGCAAAGAAGTGAAAATATGCTAAAAATGATTTTAATTCCCTATAGGAGATTCAGGGTAGGTGATAGCTACTTAAGATTGGTTCAGGTCAACACTATCAGTGATTCATGAGGGATTATCAGGTTGAAAACGGATTTCAGCAGTTGCCAGCAAAAGACAGCGATTTTGACAGGTGGAGAAATTTGATTCAAATTGAAATTCGTGGCACTTTTTCCGAGTGCGTCGAGCGCAATTACGGAAACACTATAAAGAGTAGAAAGTCGGTTTAGGGCTTGTTGGAAAGGTGAGGATCTTAGCCTTAAAATGAAAGTTAAATCTCGGTCCTAGGACGGTGTGGTTCAAAAGATACGGACGATTTTGTGGAGGTAGATTCTCAGAAATAAAGTAAGATTCAAATGACAAATGACACTTTCACAGGTTTGAAATCACAGAATGGACACATGATTTCTATGCAGTTCTAAATAGGTTGAAATGGTTTGAATTAGATTATTTTAAACTAAGAGATTGGTTTTGCACAGCTCTGGCTGGATACTCACTCCTAATTTTGGAAGGAATGGGCCTCGTCACAGATCTGGTCAACAGGTTTAGCTGCGGTTCTCTCCGCTCTGCTGGTCTGGATCTCTGGTTCTGGCAAAAGTTCTGGCACTGCACAGCGGTCTGGTCTCTGGGTTGGCAAAAGTTCTGGCACTGCACATCGGTCTGGTCTGGTCTCTGGTTTTGGCAAAAGTTCTTGGCACAGGGTTCTAGCCAGAATCACAGAGCTCGCCTGGCTGTTGAATGGTTTGGTTAGATTGCTGGATTCTGAGGCCTCTTGAAAGGATTCAGCTTGTGGCCTAGGGCTTTCTGCTACAAAGTTCTGGAATCTGGAGTCTGGTTTTCCAAGTTCTGGTCTCTGAATATTGTCTGGATTTGAAGTCGTCCGGCAAAGTGCTTTGCAAGAAAGTGGAAAGAGCAGTCCCTACCTGGGTTTCAGTGGGTCTTTTTATGTCTTTTGAAAGTGGGTGGGAAGGCTGACTTTCTATGCCCAACCCTCTGAGGATCCTAATAGGCTATAGGATTCTCTGTCGCCTGATTGGGGAACTGAATTGTGAGTCATCCGGCATCCTTTTTATGGCATACAGAAAGAATACTCCCCTTGTCACTTTGCACACAAATCTATTTTTGACTTAAATGCATATTTATCTATGTACAATTTTTCTAGTATTATATGTCCAGTTAACATATTTTCTGCAGCACCAAACCATCCGATCCCTGTCTTTGTAAGATGCTGTGTTCACTTCTGACAGAATTCTGCCCTTTTCATCCAGAACACAACCTCTAAACTTTTCTAGAATTTACACAAATGTGCGCAAGGAATATGGGCATCAGATTTCTGTCTGTCCCCGCCACCAGCTCAGGTGGCTCCCAGAAGCACTGCTCCTCCCAGTTTCTTCCAAGAGGAATCCATTTACGACCCCCCTAATTTAACATTTGCCTGAGCCAAGGAAAGCTTATTGTTCTGTTTCCCTGCTCCCAGGCACCCCTCCCCTGATTCAATCAGAGAGGTGTAATCTCCTTTTGGTGGGGCAGCAGAAGGGAGGCCAGGCCTGTGAATACAGTTGCTGGGCAAGTTCCAACTCCTGTCGGGGGTAGTTGCCGTGCAGAATTCAGTCCCTTTAAGCCAGGCTTCAGACAAATGTCACTTTTGTTCCCATTTTTCTTCATTCAAATCAAACTTACAATTTTGACACATGCAGCTAGAACACTGATTCTAAGTTCAAAACTATGAAATGTAAACAGTTGCAACCTATGTGACACTCCAAAGTAAATCACTCATTTATTTTAAACATTTCGATTTTAGTGGCTTTAAGTCCAATTTCACTTAAGCTACTGACATCCACAGCCCAGCCAGTTTTGTTATGAACATTATTTTAGGCTCTTCATCTTTCCAGATTTGATATGCACACAAGACTTCCTTCTACCAGACGTCTGCTGGTGTTCAGTAAGATTTTTGAATATCTTGCAATGTTTGAAATAGGCATTTTGAGCTTGAATTTCAGAGAAACAAAGGTGATTTCAAAGCGCTTTTTGAGCTAACAGGCACTGCTGTTTTTCCTTTGGCACCACGTTTCACTCATGGCGCTTCTGGCTCATCACGGTCGCACTGGCGGGTGGCAGGTCAGGCGACCATTTTGGTGTGCGCAAAAACTGCGTGGTTTTCCTGGATTCTAGCGCAAATGTGGGCTTTTCGGCAATATTAGATTTTCTAAGCCCACATCACCAAATGTTGCAGCATAATAACTTGAACATGGGTCGATACACCTGACAAGCCCCCCCGCCCGACTGCACTTTGATTTCGAGTCGAGGGGGAGTCGGGTGCAAAGGATGTTTTGATCCACGCACTGGGATGTCTGCATCATCTTCTTCCGATTCCGCTGATGGCACAGTTCAGCACCTTTTCCTCCATCAGGGTAGATCGGTCGGTTCTCCTCGCCGGTCCTGATCGGAGTATTGGGCAGTACCCCGGGCCCCTCGGATCTTTGCTCCCGGTCCCCGGGTCGTCCTCCCTGGTCAATCTCCATGGTTTATCTCTCCTAGGATGACAAAGCAAAGCGGCAGAAACATATTCGTAGACATTTCCCCACCACTATCAATGGTGGGGCGAACATATACATTTTATACATCAGGAGACATTTGCATTCAAGAATCATAGAATTTTATAGGCTATATGTGGAATATTTTAGGGTTGGACTTGTATTAATCTGGAGCGGTCCCCTCTGGGATTGCAGAGGACTCCTCCAGTTGCTGCAGAGTGTGCCTGGGATGGCAACACTTTAGCTGATTTATATGGACCCACTTGTCTTCCCCTTCCGCCAAACTACCCTTGGGGATGCAGATCTTGTAGGCGACTGGGGATATCTTGTCTACAATTTCAAAAGGTCCCTTCCATGTAGGCAGAAGTTTCCGCTGTTTGGCCTGGTTCCTTTGGAAATTGTATAGATAAACCCTAGTAGTCTTCAAATCATAGTGAGTCTTCATGCTATCGGCTGATCTTTCTAGGTTTCGCTGAGCATAGGCAAAAGCATGTTGGAGGTGTTTCCTTAAATTTTCAACGTACTCATGCGTTGTGGAGGTATTGATCAAGGTTTGCTCTTGGGTCCTGTAGAGCAAATGCTGGGGAAGCACCATCCTGCGTCCAGTCATCAGCTCAAACGGTGACATTTTAGTTGCAGATGAAGGGGTAGATCTGATGGCCATTAGGACCAGAGATAATCGGATATCCCAACTTGGCCCAGAATCTGCCACAAACTTTTTTAATATGCTCACAATGGTTCGGTTGTAACGTTCTACTGCACCAGAAGAGGCTGGCCGGTAAGCAATGTGTAGCTTCCTTTCAACCCCCAGTATCTCCCACATCTTAGTCATTACTTCGCTGGTAAAATGGCTACCTCTCTCTGACTCGATCCTTTGGGGTAGACCAAAACATGAAAAAAGATGTGGTTGATCATCAGGGCAGCTGCTGTCTCTGCCTTGCAGTTTGGGGCCGGGAGACACTCCACCCATTTAGTAAATAAGCATGTCACCATCAACATGTACTTATTTCCCCTAGAGGAGCAAATCACGGGGCCTAGGAAGTCGACTTGCAAATCTGACCATGGTAGTGTCATCCCCCTCTTTTGGAGAGGCGTACGGTGTGTGAGGGATGTTGGCTGAAATTGTGCACACACAAGACACCCCTTCAAGTACTGGTCGAGGTCCTGCCCCATGTGTGGCCAGTATGCAACCTCTCTTAATATCTCAAGTGTTGTATGAAACCCCCTATGACCGGCGGTGGCCGCATCATGGGCGTGACTTAACATCAGGCTTTGGAATGAGGTAGGGACCACCCACTGATCATGGCCAGCTTGGGATTTCCTTACCAACAAACCGTCTTGGATTCGGAACATTTTTGGACATTTCATCAACACTCTAAGGTCCTCTTTCCCAATGTAATCGGTATCCGTCAGGGGAAAGTTCTCAGGGTCCTCAATGTGTTGTTAAAACTTACCAATTATTGGATCCCCCTTCTGAGCCGTAATCAAATCAGCATCTGGGGACTCCTTACTCCATTGTGCAGTTGAAAGATCATTGTGAGCATTTGTCTATGACCTAGTGATAGCAGTGACCTGGATTTCCCCCAACATGGACTCAATCTCTATTAGATCCCCTTGGATGGCCCAGGTTTTGGCCAGCTGACCAACTAAGTCATTTCCAGTTTTGTCTGGTCCCTCTACTTTGGAATGACCCTTGATCTTCTTCCAGTAGATGGTCATCCCATTCACGGTGACCAGATCATCAATGTTTTGAATTAACTTCCCATGTTTCAAGGGTTTGTTATTAGCACATAACATGCCTCTGGTTTTCCAATTAACCAGGTGCTCCACAAAGCCGTTCCGTACATAATCTGAATCTGTGATTATGACCAGTTCGCAGAGTTGATGTTGGACAGCAGTGAGGATGGCCTGATGCACAGCCATCAACTCTGCCACCTGAATACTTCGGGGACCAATCTTGTATCCAGCGGAGGGTTCTGGGGACTCATTCACCCATGCATTCCCTACGCCGGCCACCAGTTCTTTCTCCCTGTTGTTGTCAACATGGTAAGAGCATCCGTCCACATAGACAGTGGGAATTCCCTCACACTTGTCTTCTTCAAAGACTTTGTGTAGGGAATTAAGGTATGCCTCCATGTTGTCCTTGATTTTTAGACTTTCGTCCTCGGGACAGTTTTCTCTGGCACAATCATGCAAGTCAGCCAGACCTTGCGCGAGGGGACTCTTCTTGTTTTGGCCATATCTGACCTCCACAGGAAAGCCTTGCATTGACAGAATCCAGGAAGTAATTTGGGAATTACTCACATTTCCGGCCGGGATTCTGTCACTTTGGAGATATTGCAGAGGCTGGTGTGGAGTCTCCACTATGATGTGTTCCCCCTGGATAAATGGGCGGTAATTCTTCAATGCCCACACCGTTGCCAGGAGTGCCTTCTCATAATCATTGAATTTTTCCTCCACAGAGGATAAAGTTTTGCTCGCATAGGAGTTTACTTTATTGACCTTGTCATGCTTTTGATATAATACTGCAGTCAAGCATGTATTAGAGAACCCTGTCTCCAAGAAAAACTCCTTGTTTCTGACAGGGTAAGCTAGGCAGGGCGCTTGTGAGAGGCTTCTTTTGAGCTGTCTTACTGCCTCAGATTGTTCTGGACACCATTCCCACTTAACCCCCCCTTCAAGAGATGAATCAGGGGTCTGGTGATCTCTGCGTAGCCCTCAATGAACTTTCTGCTGTAATTAGTCAGTCCAAGGAGGCTCCTTAGTTCCCGCAGAGTTGTGAGGTCTTTCAGTTTCTGGAGTGCTTCCACTTCCTTTTTCTGGGGACAGAGACCCTGAGGAGTAATCTCATGCCCCAAGAAATTAACACAGGTTCTACACCACTGTGCTTTCTGAAAGGAAAGTTTTGCTCCGGCGGCCCTCAACTGTGTCAGAACATAACAGATCTCTGCTATGTGTTCCCCCAGAGATGAACTTTTGATGAGGACATCATCTACATAAGCCAGGTTACCCCTCGCACCCAGGTCGGCATGGCCTTATGTAGGAAAATGTTGAATTCATTGCCAGAGTTGAGATATCCGAAGGGAGTCCGGGTCCATGTGTACTGCTGACCCACAAAGGTAAAAGCCAGTTTATATTGGTCCTCCCTACTGACAGGCACGGTCCAGTATCCATTGGTCAGGTCTATTGCAGTGAATACCTGTGACCCCTGGATCTGGGCCAGCCCTTGGTCAATGTAGGGAAGAGGCCATCGGGAAGTATGGACCCGTTTGTTGAGCTCCCTAAGGTCAGCGCAGAGTCTTCACTGGCGGTTTGGCTTCAATATTCCCAGCACCGGATTATTGAAGGTGCTGTGAACTGGACGGATTATCCCCCAGGACTCAAGGTTCTTAATTATTTCAGTAAGGGACTCCATGGATGGGAGAGGCAAACGATATTGCTTCACGAACACTGGAGTCATGCCAGGGTCCGTGGGAATTGTTGTTGTGTGGATGTCGGTGCGACCACAGTCATATGAGTCCACCACAAAGAGATCTTGTAAATCCAAGAAAACTTGTTTCAACTTTTGCTTCTGCTCCAGAGTCACACAGGCGTCAGCTAGGCTGACTCTCTCTTCCACCATCTGCCTGAAGCTTGGAAAGATTTCTGGTTTTGCTATCTCAGCAGCCTCCTCCAGCTGGGTGGAGAGGTCACTGGTCAGAGTGCTGATTTGGACTGGAGGCTTCAGGTGGGAAAGGCAGCCCTCATGGACCTGGAAAATCACCTCATCCCTTCTGAAGTCACAAGTCACATCTTCCTTACCATAAGGGCAGGAAGTGTACACCAGGAAGTTACCCCCATGCCGGGTAAAGATCCTGTCTGGTGTTGTATTGTCATCACTGTCACTGTCAAACCAGTCCTTGGGGATTGGTCCTAACAGTTAATTTCCTAAATCAATGGAAAAATGTCGGTCATCAACCGCCATTCCAATAATGGTGCCTGCGGCTAGAGTAATACTCTTTAAGTCGCTGTTATCCACCTCTATCGGATTGGTGTCATGTTCTATGTTGACTAATGGTGTTGGGTTTACCCCCAACCCTTACTGTTGGAGAGAAGCATTTAGATAAATATAAGCATCAGGGTTTTTCAATTTTTGTCCTCTTTTAACTTTCACTTGCCGGGAGAATTGTCGGGTCCTTTCTGGATGGTGACTTCCTCTTTAATCTGAATTTCAACTGCATAAGGTAGCAATTGAGCTGACCTAAATGCTTTTTCGGGATCATCAAAGCCCATGGGATTATCCGCTAATCTGGACCACACTTTGAAGTGTATTAGGTCCAAACTAATGGCAAAGCGATTGAGAATGTCACTGCCTAAGTAAAAGGCGGCAGTGACGTCTCGCACGACCCAACAATTATGGACTATGCTCTTGATGCCAATGGAGATTTTGAGCATACACCTGCTTGGCAGGAGATGTTTGTAATTGGGTGTATCCAGATCCATTTCCCATTTGTCTATCAGTTTGAATGTGGGAATGGCTGGATCTTTTGGGAGTTGATGGAACATGGCTTCGCTGATGAAGCTCTTACCGTTGTTCACACACACTCGGGCGAGAACAGAGTCCTTCTCATCATTTAACTGAACAGGGATGAACAACTGCTCTCCAATTTGCTGAATATCAGCCAGGCTCTGAGCAGATTTCACATCTTTCTGGACTATTGGAGTGGGAATGTTGATTGTAGATTAGTAAAGAATTTTAGCGTGTTTCCTTCCAGTGTGGAATACCACCTTAAACTGGAAGGAAGGTTGATTTTCAGAAATAGAGAGGACCCCCCATCACCAGTCTGTTGTCCTACTGCTATTACTGTCACGTCTGGAATTTGGTTGTTCTGGAAGTGAAATTCTACTTGGTCAGGTTTTTGTTCAACCATGTGGCAGGTGCCGTTTAAACTAACATGGTTGATGCTCTGTTTTAATTTTATTGGTCGGCTAGTCTGGGTCCAGAGGACCTTGTTTAAGCAATCTATTAGGGGTGACAATCTTCTCAGGAGGTAATTCCCTACTAAACAAGGGGTGCCCTCTGGAGTCACTACTATGACCGAGTGTTTCACCTTGTGTCGCCCAATTTTGATGTCCAAATCTGCAGTCCCCTCAACGGGAATTTCCTTCCCGTCAAAGTTCTGAAGTTGTCCAGGAAGAGAGGTGAGAGGAATACGGTAATGCTCCCCCCTTCCTGCATTTAGTTCATCAAAGGCCCTTTTGGACAAAAGGGTAGCTTGGGATCCAGTGTCCACCAGTGCCAAAATTGTACCCTGCCCCTGCACTTGTACCGGGGCATAGTATCTTCCCTCCTTCTCCTCAAGGGGGCACAGATAATGCACATTTTTGGACAACTGGTGGGCTAATTTTTTAGTTTTGGACATTGCGAGAGAAGAGATTTGGGCAGAATTCTGTGGAGAGTCAGGGGAATCTGCAAGAAAAAGTTGGCAACTGGAAATCAGAGCCATTGTGGGTTCCCTGGTTCTGGTTCTGTGCCACCCCCCCTTTTTTGGAGGCAGTCACCAGGATGGGTTTGAACCAGGGTATTTTGATACGGTTGGTTCTGGGATGAGATGATGGGCGGCGCTAGCTCAATCCCCACATCTACCCAGTCTGGATTGGAATCTCTTGGGACCCATTTTTCCTTGGGAGGAGTTCCCCCATCTCTGAAGGAGAAGATCCTTTTCCCAGGATCCTCTGAGGATCCCTCTCCCTCAAATTGGAAGATCTGTACCTCCTCCACAAACTGGGTTTGTTTGGGTCCTTTGTTTTTCCTACCTCCTCTCTGCTCCTTGGGTGGCAGACTTTCAGGGGTAGGAGATTTTGTTTCCGGTTCCTGGGTTTCCAGGGGCAGTTTACAAGTGGGGAAGGAAGCTTCCTCCAAGGCTTTACACCCCCCTTCCCCTTGTGCCTCCTTCCTGGGAACCGGTGGGTTATTGGTGTGCTGTCCCCGTCATTGTTCTGGAGCACCAGGCCCAGAGTTTGGGGCATTCTGCGCCGGCATGCTCATCTGAGGGTTCTGTTGAGCCCTCAGCATGTGACGCAGATCCCGTGCCATATTTTGGACCTGGCGCTCTAACAGTGTAACCCGCTCAGGCTGATACGGGGTTCTATTTTCTCCCCTGGGCTAATCCCGAGAAGGGTAGCTATCCCTTCTCTGGTAGTACCCCGGGTTGGGAAGATTTGGGTACCCCTCCACCCTTGGCCTCCCCTCTCCCAGATTAGGTGGTCTGGGCTCAGGGAATTGGGGAAAGAAGGATGGATGATTTTGGGTCTGGAAGTTGGGTTGATACCTGGGGAAAAAGTTCTGCCATGGTTTGGTGAATTTCTGCCCTCCTGTGGGAAGTTAGGAGGGGAGTTCCCTGGGTTAGGTGCTTGGCTGGATCCCCCCCCTTGGGACGGAGGAGTCCACACATAGCCCAGGATGGGTCGGTTTCCCTTGTAACGGGGACTTACATCATCAGGGGAATGAGGGATCCAATTTGTGGGACTACCTCCTTGACTCCCTGTTTGTGACTGGCCCGAGGGCCTTCTGGGCTTAAAGTTATTCTGTGCAGGCAAGTTTTTAGGCCCCCCCATCTCCAAATCTAAAATGGGGGCAACCTTTACCTCTGCCACATTAGCAGCAGCAGGGGTGCTGGTTGATTTGGAGCTTTTCTGGGCGTTATTTTTATTTTCTATGAGCTTCTGCACCTCATAGATCCGGGTAGCCTGTTCAATGACCCAGTCTAGTGTCCTTTTCTTGTGAAAATCTCTCACCAGCTGGGTCATTATGTATTTGGGTAAGGCATGGAAAAATGTATTTACAAACTCTTTGCTGTCCGTGCGCACCCTTCTGGTAGTCTGCGCAAAGGCACACTTCAATTCCTGCACAAATTCTTGTGGGGCCTGATCCTCCCCACATTGCAAATTGTAGGCTGCCTTGCAAGCCTCTTGGAGATTCCGGTGAACAGAAAAATGTTTCAAGATGGCCGCCCTATGTGTGGACCATCTTGAATGGTTTTGGTCCTCCAGCCCCGCAAAGAAACTGGAGTATTCTGGGGAGAATGTCCATTTTACATACTGAATGCAGCTACTGCTGTCCTTCAAATGGAAAGTCTCCATCATTTGCTCGTAAAGCTCCAAGTGTTCCCAAACAGAATACTTGGCGTTCTTGTGATAAGGGGTGATGACACTCCTTATCACCTTAATCTGTTTTACGGGGTCCTTAAACAAGGCCCTTTTTGCCTTATTGGCCTTCTTGGTTTGGGTAACCCTAGTCCATTCATCCTCTGACTCAGAGGCACTGCTCCCAGAGGTTCCCGTCTGATCTTCCAGGTTTTCCCGAATTCTGCAAGCCTTGGAATGGCCGGCAGAATGTGTGGACCTAGTCTCTTGTGTCCTGGGGCGCGTGGAGGAGTCTTCAGATTACTCCTTGCTGCCCAGATTTGATGGGTACCCCCCCACTGACCTAACTGGGCAGAGGTTTTCAGAATGCCCTTAGAGGGCCTACTCTACCGGGGTTCCCCACAAAATTGCACTGTACATAGGTGCCCATACCCGGATGCCCGCTCATCCATTCCTGGGTGGTACTGGCCTATGAGCCCCATACTTTTGGTTGGATAGTAATCTGCCATCCCTGTGGCCCTGTGCTCATGTGCACCAGGGGATATGGGGTAGGCAGAGTCCAGGGACCGGGAGAGATGAAGGCCTCTGGTACTAGGGCTCCTGAGGTTATGCTAAGGTGTTTCCCTTTCCCAGCGAACCTCATCTCTATCAGCCCCGTGCTTTCAGTTCCTCAGTTAAGGCCTTACTAGACTCTATCAGTCTCTCCTGCATGGCTACCTGTTGCTGGAGCCTATCATTGTGCTGACAGAGAGCCTCATTTTCTCTCTGTGCCTCCTGGTTGGTCCTGGAGTACTGGGCCAGTCTTTGCTGCAGGAGGGTTACCTCCTGAGTCCCATCCCTACTGGCCTGTTCCTTTCTTACCAGAGCATCTTCCACCCTCCTGGTGTGCTCTAACAAGTTCTGATGCTCTTTTTGGAGGTCACCGAGTCCCTGGAGGGCCAGATGATTTTCTTCCATTTTTCCTTTTAAGTGGCAGACTTCCTGGCCTAAGGTGTCCCTTTCCTGACTAAGAGCCTGCATCTGTGACGTCAAGTCGTCCCTCTGCCTTTGAAAGGCACCAGCTTTCTGGCGCTCCTCCTCAAATTCTGTCTGGGTATCCAGGTCTTTCAGAATCAGTTTGTTGCTCTCTGCCTTCTCCCTATCTAGGTGGCTTTGTAGGGTGACTACCTGCTCTGCGCATGCCCTATTGAAGTCCAGTTGTTGCTCCAGCTTTTTCTGCCTCTGCAGTAGGGCGTCCAAACCTTCTTGGTACTCCTTTTGCAAGGCCAGAAATCTGGTATCCTGGTCAGACTTGTCCTGTTGCAGGATACCCATATCCTCTTTTATTTTAATGATATACTGCCTACTATCATTTTCTGACTCCTGGCTCCTCTGCAGCCTCTGCTCGGAAGAGACCAGGTCAGATTGGGCCTTCTCTAATGCCATCTCTTGCCTATTCGCCAGATCTTGGCCTTCAGCACATTTGTCCTGTATGGTTCCATATATAAATACAAATATGCCGCTCTCCTAACAATCTTGTTGTGCTCATCTTTGGCCTTAGGGGCCATGTATAATTCGCTGAGGGCCACGTGTAAGGGACCCTGATCTTTCCAGCTGTCTAACCCAGTCGCATTGACCTGTTGTGTGATTGCCTGCAGCCACACATTCTGGTCCTGTTCAGACTATTCACCTCTCACAAACAGTTTATGTAAGAGGTGCTCTCTAGCTATCTTCATATCTACCAATGTCGTCATTCTGGAAATTGATTTCCTTCCTGATTTACAGAAGTTTGTATTTTATTTTGCAAAACAGACCGTCTCCTTAGAGCGTCCTTCTTTTGAGGGGTGATTTTACAGTGTAACACAGCGTGGTGATCCAACAGGATTTATGTATCCTGTCAGTTAGCACACTGTATTAAGCTGCACAAGTGGTAGATCTAATCCAGACATCCCTGCTCGAGCCCCCATGCTGTTAAGTGACCTCAATTCAGCACTCCAACTAAGTCAATGCCGAGTCTGGGATGCCCAAGGGAAGCCCTTAATTATATATTTTTATGACAAGTTCATAGATCTGGATGATAAACTCTTGTATAACGCCCCTCTCTTTGAATCCCCCTGACCGCACTGAGCCAAGAAGTAGGTTTGTTTTGCAAATTAAAAGATTTATTAGAAAAATTAAACAAGATATATATCACACTTTTATAAATAAATTAATATTTGATAGCACACTTATGAATATGACAGTGATAAACAATGGATAATATTACACTAGCACACTTTCTAATTACTTAGGAGGTGGTATAGAGAGGATAAAATAGCTGAGAATGCTTTTATGGTTTCAAGGAAATGCAATGATGGAAAAGAATGCAGCACAGAAATAACTGACATGGTTTCAACAAGATATAATATAATCACTTTTCCCCTTGTGGCAATTCACTCCCCCCCTATGCAATATGAAGAGATGGAAGGGGAGCACACAGTTTTCAGGAAGACAATCAAATGCAATACCAATTCAGTTCCCCCCTAGCAAGCTCAGAGCAACAGGGATGATTTTAAAACACGGGCAAGAATACTTTAAATGGGATTTGCAAAGAAGTGAAAATATGCTAAAAATGATTTTAATTCCCTATAGGAGATTCAGGGTAGGTGATAGCTACTTAAGATTGGTTCAGGTCAACACTATCAGTGATTAATGAGAGATTATCAGGTTGAAAACGGATTTCAGCAGTTGCCAGCAAAAGACATCGATTTTGACAGGTGAAGAAATTTGATTCAAATTGAAATTCGTGGCACTTTTTCCGAGTGCGTCGAGCGCAATTACGGAAACACTATAAAGAGTAGAAAGTCGGTTTAGGGCTTGTTGGAAAGGTGAGGATCGTAGCCTTGAAATGAAAGTTAAATCTCGCTCCTAGGACGGTGTGGTTCAAAAGGTATGGACGATTTTGTGGAGGTAGATTCTCAGAAATAAAGAATTCAAATGACAAATGACACTTTCACAGGTTTGAAATCACAGAATGGACACACGATTTCTATGCAGTTCTAAATAGGTTGAAATGGTTTGAATTAGATTATTTTAAAATACGAGATTGGTTTTGTACAGCTCAGGCTGGATACTCACTCCTAAGTTTGGAAGGAATGGGCCTCGTCACAGATCTGGTCAACAGGTTTAGCTGCGGTTCTCTCTGCTCTGCTGGTCTGGATCTCTGGTTCTGGCAAAAGTTCTGGCACTGCACAGCAGTCTGGTCTGGTCTCTGGGTTTAGCAAAAGTTCTGGCACTGCACAGCGGTCTTGTCTGGTCTCTGGTTTTGGCAAAAGTTCCTGGCACAGGGTTCTAGCCAGAATCACACAGCTTGCCCGGCTGTTGAATGGTTTGGTTAGGTTGCTGGATTGTTAGGCCTGTGGAAAGGATTCAGCTTGTGGACTAGGCCTTTCTGCTACAAAGTTCTGGAATTTGGAGTCTGGTTTTCCAAGTTCTGGTCTCTGAATAGAGTCTGGATTTGAAGTCGTCCGGCAAAATGCTTCGCAAGAAAGTGGAAAGAGCAGTTCCTACCTGGGTTTCAGTGGGTCTTTTGAAAGTGGGTGGGAAGGATGACTTTCTATGCCCAACACTCTGAGGATCATGATAGGCTATAGGATTCTCTGTCGCCTGACTGGGGAACTGAATTGTGAGTCATCCGGCATCCTTTTTATGGCATACAGAAAGAACACTCCCCTTGTCACTTTGGACACAAATCTATTTTTGACTTAAATGCATATTTATCTATGTACAGTTTTTCTAGTATTATATGTCCAGTTAACATATTTTCTCTAGCACCAAACCATCCGATCCCTGTCTTTGTAAGATGTTGTGTTCACTTCTGACAGAATTCTGCCCTTTTCATCCAGAACACAACCTCTAAACTTTTCCAGAATTTGCACAAATGTGCGCAAGGAATATGCTCATCAGATGATGAAGTGTCAGATTTTTAACATGCATACATTTGGAGTAATACCCTATTTTCCGCTACTACCCCCCAGAACATACCACAGAGTCCTAACACCTCTTAAAATGTGCACAGAAAAATCACAGGAATCATGATATTATTGATATAATTTTGACAATTATGTACTATGAAATATCCATCTTTCTAAAATTATGCTCTGGCCCAGAGGGGTGTGGTTTCCCAAAGCACATTGGGAATTTCTGTTTTGCCCACTTCCTCCAAGCTCAGCTGGCTCACAGAGGCAGTGCCCCTCCCATTTCCTTCCAAGAGGAAGCCATTTACGAATTCCTGATTTAGAAATTGCTTGGAGCAAATGGAAGTTCATTGTTCTGTTTCCCTGCTCCCAGTCACCCCTCCCCTGATTCAATCAGGGAGGTGTGATCTCCTTTTGGTGGGGCAGCAGAAGGGAGGCCAGGCCTGTGAATACAGTTGCTGGGCAAGTTCCAACTCCTGTCGGGGGTAGTTGCTGGGCAGAATTCGGTCCGTTTAATACAGACTTCAGCCAAATGTAACTTTTGTTCCCATTTTTCTTCATTCAAATCAAACTTACAATTTTGACACATGCAGCTAGAATGTTGATTCTAAGTTCAAAACTATGACATTTAAACAGTTGCAACCTATGTGACACTCCGAAGTAAATCACTCATTTATTTTAAACATTTCAATTTTAGTGGCTTTAAGTACAATTTCACTTAAACTGCTGACATCCACAGCTCAGCCAGTTTTGTTATGAACATTATTTTAGGCTCTTCAAGACTTCCTTCTACCAGACGTCTGCTGGTGTTCAGTTAGATTTTTGAATATCTTGCAATGTTTGAAATAGGCATTTTGAGCTTCCATTTAAGAGAGACAAAGGTGATTTCAAAGCTCTTTTTGAGCCAACAGGCACTGCTGTTTTTCCTTTGGCACCACGTTTCACTCATGGCGCTTCTGGCCCATCACGCTCGCACTGGCGGGTGGCAGGTGAGGCAACCATTTTGGTGTGCGCAAAAACTGCACGGTTTTCCTGGATTCTGGCGCAAATGTGGGCTTTTCGGCCACTTGGATTTTCTAAGCCTACAGCACCAAATGTTGCAGCATAATAACTTGAACGTGGGTCGATACACCTGACAGCACCTCATGCTGAAGTGATTCATTCTCCCTCTGTGAGCTATTCATGCTGCATGATTATTCAAGTTGCTTTTTCTTCAGGAGACTAATCTCTTGCTCATCACTACAATGTTCTGCCTCTAATAGTGTCACTTCTATTTTTCTCACACACCTTTATATCTCACTACTTTCTTCTCAAATTCTGGTCAGTTCCCGAGAACCTGACTGTTCCTTTTCTACCTTCATTTCCAATGGATTTATCCTCTGTAATAGAACACTGTTATCCTGATTCAAGAGGTCTTTTTTCCTGAATCAGCTTTGTCCTCTGTTGTTTCAGAGTACCTATACCTTGGTACATTTCAACAAACTCCTTTTGTGAGTCAATTTCTTTAATGATAAACTGACTTCCAATCCAACAGTCTTTATTTATTGCTTGAGGGCCACAATGTCATCTAACCACCCTCTATTATGACCAGTTTGGTCATTCAATAGGCATTTTCGAGTTGTTGAGCAAGATCCTGGGTGTGTGATAGGTCTCCAGCCTGGTTCATCCTACTAGCCTCCCTATTTTGCCAACACTCGTCCACTAACAGCAAATGAAAATATAACTGAGCAGTCAGCTGAGCCATTTGTATCTGTTCATCTCAAGCAGCTGTGGTCATATAAAATGCCTGAAGTGCCTGGTGTAACATTCCACCTTCAAGACAAATATCATTGCTTACTGAGGTAACCCCCGTATAATTCTGGTTTGCCAGTTCCAAGCATCACCCTCAAGCCATTCTCCTTTAAGAATGAATTAAGCTAGAAGATGCTCCCTGGCTTCACCAACTTGTACAGTAGTCATTTTCACAATGGCTGTTTGCACCTTAGTAAAACTTTCTTTTTACACTGGGTTAAAATCACCCTATTCCTTCTTGATTTTCACACTCAATGGTAGATCAAGAAGGGATTCAGTTAATGTATCTTTGCATTGGTGCGCTGCACAATCTTATTTCTCACCTATCCACCTCCGTGGCACTCAGGGGTCAAGCCGCATTGGCACTTTAACAAGCACACAAACAATACACCATCCACCTAAACATGGTTACGCCAGAATGAATGGCCTGTCACCATGCACTTCTCATGAGTTGCAGACAGTAAGCTACATCCAGGCACGAGAGGTCACTTGTCACGGTATATTGGGAGACCACCTTTAACATGAGCAGTTCATCCCCTTCCCCAATTAAAGCACCACACAATAAACCGGTTTAGCATACTTTAGATTCAATCTAGCCCTGCTGATAACTCATATAGAGCCACTCTGATACCTCCCCCTGTACCCACATGAACCAATTACCAGGCTGGGGTATAGAGAGAATATATTTCTATTTGTTAGTATAGGTTCAATTAAGAATGGTTTTAATAATTACACACCACCTTCACTGTGACACAAATGAACACTATAGTGATACACAGATAGATAGTACTTGATTAGATTTAGATTCAACACAAAGTACAATTCTGATTTACAAACAAGTTACACATGCACATGCAGTCTGGTGTTTTAAGTTCATGCACACCTAAAATACTGGCAGCCTCGAAATCACACAGATTATTAGGAATATTTATTTTGGTAGAAAGTATATCTTTGGTTTAAAACAAACAAGTATGGCAAGGGGTTCAGTTGGAAATGTTCGTTTTTTTAGACAGGGATACTCCTCTTCCTTTAAAGAAGTCAGGAGCTAACTGAAAAATACCTGCACCCAATTACTTGAAATCACTAAGTTATCGTACCCGCTGGAGAAGAGGGTGGAAGTTTTGAATTCCCCGAGGCTCCCTCCTGCATCAAGCTATATGGGAATTAAATTAATATTTAGTAATGCTAAGGGTCTCCACAATTACCCCCACCCATTATTAAGGGAAAATATTAAGGCAGGCAAATCTCCAACACATTGGTTATTTCAGAATGAAAACCTACATGGGATTTCATTGGGTTACAGGCTCAGAGAAGGCAGAACTCCTCTATGGACAGCACAGGGTCTGGTCACTCTACTTAGAGATCATCACCCGCTTCTCTACCTCATCTGGCTCTCCTTTGTAATCAGGCCCTGTCAGCTTTTGGCTTCCACCGTTTCTCTCTCCTAGGTAAAATGTAATCCTGCAGCAGCCTATAGTCGTTTCCATCCAAGTAGGCAGTTGTCAGGATTCACCAAAATGGGATTTAGCAGCTCTCCCTGGCAAGGTTGTGCCCCGATGGCTTTAGGCATCTCTTCCCCTTTTACCATGGAGCATCCACTTTATTTACCCCTAATATGAGGAGGTGCCAGCATACTATCTTGCACACCTGATTGGTCATTTACATTTCACTCCACCCCCTAAATCCAACCCCTCTAAGGACAGGGTTAGGAGTTCTATGATGACATTAATGTGAATCTGGTCCACACCTTCTCATTTGCATGTTTCATGTCAGTAATTGGCACACAAAAAGTAAAACATGACACGAAAAATTGTAACTTACTGATAATTGACATTATTATACGGCCTGCGGTATGGTTAAGTTGCTCATCTCATAGGAAGAGCACTTGATGGGTGGCTTATAACTTTGCTCTCCCTGGACGAATCCACACCAAACTTTGCAAAAAAAAAGTATATAGCCCACTCTGAATCTTTTTGCAAAGTTTGGTGAGGTTTCGTCAAGGGAGGGGCAACGTTATAGAAGGCTCCCAACATTTATTTTCTTCCATAGACTGAATGGAGAAAAACTTTGCTCACGCCTACAGCCAAAACCGCTGGACGGATTTTCACCAAATTTGCGGCAGGAGCAGCGGCTTCGTCCCAAAAGCGTGCATTTGTAAATTTAGTGGAAATATTCCAGTAGTTCTTTTTAAACAACCAAAAAGTATTTCCAAAAAAATGTGTGATATCTGGGTTCGGTCGCAGACCCATTTCCCTGTTCCCTGTTCGGTCCGCAGACAGGCATCCGATTGGCTTCGAGGGTGACGTGTTGTCCACAGACATCAGACGCGTCCACTTATTGGATGGTAAAATGCATGAAGTGCGTCAGATTTTTTGAAATGCCAGCCATGTTGCATTCGCAGGCTTCGGCTGATGTCCGTGGACATCGTGGTATAAACATATAAAAATAAAAATTACACTTGTCAAACTTATCAAACAATCTCTGGGGAGGTGAGGGGTGATGTGGATGGGATGGGACAATGCCATATCATCAATGACATGTGTGATGTCCTGGGTGTTAGTCTTAGCAGTAGACAGTGGTGGTGCGAATTATGGTTGCTTAGCTTACCATAATGGGAGAATTTCTTTCATTGAATTCCATAGGTTTTTATTAGTGCAGCTTAACCATAACGTACCCTTAACTACGTTTTCTCATTAAATATATAGATTTTCAGATTCCTTTCCACATGACGCATTGGTAGAAGTTACTTTCATTTTGGCATGACATTGCATGCATGCATAGCAATCTTTCACTCTTTATGTGCACATTGGAATGGTTAGAATTGTGAAATATTTATATTTGATATCTTATTTAGTAACCAATCAGCCCCTCCAAGTTTCAAACTCAGAATGTTTTTTTCGGGAGGCTAGGAACACATTTTAAATTGTTCCAGGATTATTATACAGGATTATTATACATCTGACAGAAAGACAAAGAACACCAACACCACAGGCTTGCAATCAGCTTTTACACAACACCTCAATGGCTATTATTGTCATAATTGTTCAACAGTTATTAAACTAACAACACATATGTAATGCAAGTCAATGATGAGACAGTTTAAAATTGATAAGGTAAGTTTCATTTTACAGTGTAACATCAAATCCCCCTTTCCTTTAACGTACATGCTACAGAACATCTGCTCTGGGTCAGCAGTGATGTTTACACAGTCTCCAATGTAAGTCCATTGGCAGCCAATGGTCCGTTTATTGCTGCCATAACCAACTTGAATGCATGGCTGGGATCTGCATCTGTTATCTGAAGTTCACCACAGTTTTGATCTAAAAGTTTGTATTTTTAGAGTGTTTTCCCCCTCTCAAGCCGGGTCTGTTCATCTAATGCATTGTAAGACTTTGTTGTGAAAACAGAAAAAGATATCGAGGCTGAGTACCCCAAAAGGAAATACACAGAACACGGGTTACAAAGGAACATACAAAGTACTTTTATTCTTATACTGAATCCAATTTCAAAAACCGAGCAAAATCAGATAGCTATCGGCCCTCAGTACAACACAACGAACTCCAGCATGGTTCAGTGTGTTCAGTGAGAGACGCTGTACATTAGAATGCATTCGCTTTTTATACATTTTGTGGGCGCGATGCCCAGCCCCACTTCGGGTTAATATTCCTTTTAATATATCACCGATCTAGGGTTCGTGCCAAGTCTCAAATAACCGCATATAACTGGTTTGCCTTTAATACATGTATCAACAAGCGTATGAAATAGCTGTGTATTCTAAAGTTTTCCATGCAGGCCTTCTTAAACATTAATACAATGTAGTCAAACAGATATTCTTTGTTCAGTATTTGAATACATTGTCTCAACAAATGCTCGTGGATTAGTTTTTCATTGCACGAGTAATCCTTCTACACATAGGTCAGTGAAGGACAAGGTCTCAGTTCATGACCTCAACAAGTGGTCTGCAGGCAGATTACACATTAGCTATGCACAGAGGTCAAGACTGCCATGTTGTATTCTGCAATGACATCGTCCACCATTTTAGCTCACAGGGTGTCTTTTACACAACGAATCCTAAAATGGCGGTTTGACCTAAAATGGCGGCCGACATGGATTTAAGGTCAGGATCTTGCAACACAGATTTCATTCGCAAGCGACCTTCGAGCAGCTTGGGGTAGGCCAATATTAAATATATTTATTACAATAGGAGGCATGATATACTTTCTATTTCGACATTGTGTGCCCCAGCTCCACAGAGATTTTCCTTCCATTTAAAGGTCCAGGTAGGCACCTGCGATGGGGGAAGGCCTTTGACTTTTGCCCAGAAATAAAATAAATGTATGTTTTCCTCAGACAGTTTAATAGATTCTTATATTGCCTCTGAAAGAAAATACATATTTTACAATGTGGCACAAATTCTTCTTTTATATGAAGCCTCCTATTTACTTTAATCCCTGACATTCTGCCATCATTGTTTAATGCAGATATGAATAATTTTTTTCTCTTGCTTTACCCAAAGTCTGTTTAAATTGACAGCTGAAAGTGGAACCTTGCTGTTTTAGTTTCCTTCACAATGGGAACTTTCAATGTTTCCACTGTTCATTGTGTCCCTATTGGCAAGACACACATTTTCCATTTTGACTGTTCCTTGGGTCACATTTAGTAAGGAATCTCGCATTCACTATGAACTTTGCTGTGTGAGGGTTTTAGGCCATGCCATGTCATTTTTCGAGTGTGCCCCTTTCCATTATACAGTGTATTTCGCAATAGAGGCAAGTCTTGCCTTTCTGTTCATTGTGCTGGGGATTCCAATAGACACCCCCAATGCCACATGATTGCGAGCAAGCCATCACCCAATGAACAGTGTATTACTGCTGCCACCAGGCCATCTGGGGGGGATTGAGCCCCAGCTTCCTTGTTATAGTGAAATACTTCTTACTTGTAAATGTACGGCACTCTGCAGTTGGCCTCTCTGGGATAACTTGTTCTCCTTACACAGGGTGTTGATAGCACCATCGGTTCCTGTACGTTCTAAGGCTCAGCACCTGTAATGAGAGGCCTACAGGAGAAAATGGCTGCGCCCCAGCTTGGTGATATGCCCTAGGGATGTAGCTTGTAGAGGAGTGCCTGTAAGTGTGGACCTCTGTCAGTTTGGGCCCCTGAGAAGCTAACAAGATGTCAGTGTTCACATGTAGTTTCTCACTGTGTTCTTTTGTCTGTTAAGTGCTGCACACAATGCAGCACTTACAGGGAAGACCTGCAAGGGCTAGGTCATCTTCAGTGATCGTTTTAAATGTAAAATTCCTAATCTTCCTGGAAAGCACTTACTTTGTCGCTGTGTAATTACTACCACACCATACAATTGATTACGCTGCAGAACAAAAGGTAAAACAAATAATTGCACAGCATTTGTCCGGTTTTAAAATTTCAAAAATAAACGTTTTGCTTTGTGGAAATGCACACTTTATTCAAAAATTAGCAATGACAAAATGAATGCCTGTTTTAACCAACAATATGATCTAGTGAGTGTATTTTGATAATGCAAGACTGTGCAGTGTCCCGAAATCTCAAGTTACCTCATGGTCTGAGTGAATAGCACATCCAGGCTTGCTCCATTCGTGGTAGGAAAGTAGATGCCAAGTGGCCATGTTTTACGTGTTGGCCAATAGCACTCTGCATTCGGATATTCATGAATCTGATCTTATGCAAAAAGCAAAATGATAAGTCCCAGAATGCAAAGTGGTGTTGGCTGAATGAATTGAGTTTACATGGGCCCACTCAGAGATACTGAAAGCCTTGTTTAAATGTATTCCCCACTCTGTAGATCTTCAAGCTGTGAGTCCCTGAAAGATTAAAGAAATATCAATGCTTAATACCACTTAATAGAAATACGCCAGGCACAAGTACATTTCTATTTTTGCAGAACAGCTGTCTGGTCTCTCAACACCTCGCAATGTGTGGTAGCAGACACCGTGAGATGAGAGAGTGCTGGACATTACAAAGCATGCATATTTATACATTTCTCTCACAATCCCGGACACATCGCCAAGCCCATCTTCGAGTGACCCATTCACTAGGGTTCGTAGCCAGTTCACATAACTAATACAGATTCAAACAACCATACAATGTTTCCCTCAAACACTAGACATGTTTTTCTGCACATAAAACACAATGGTAACAGTCCTTTTTTTCATTTACTCATATTTGTCTACCGTTTGTTCTTAAGTTTAAAGTCAGCTTAGTATCAAGGAGCAAAAACACAGATTTCTGCAAAAGCACATATTCAGCTATTCAACATTCAGTTTTGCTGTTTGAACAGAGAAGACACTATTGATATAGATGGTCTCTAGATTACTGTTTAAATAAGGCTCTTTTTAGCTCCAAGGTTTCTTAGTGCAGGACAAACAATTCCACCTTAGCAGCTTCAACATGCTATGTTGTCACAGTGCAAAGTTCATTTTGCTCTGTTGGAGACAAAACACACTTTCTAGCATGGGGCAGAAAGCAGGAGTTAATCAAAATGGCTGATGACTTTAAGATGGCGGCATAGACAAGTTATTGCAAGTTCATTTAAATGTGATTTACAGTACGATGTAATTGTGCTTAGGCCAATGTTCATTATCAGGCGGTATTATGCAAAATATGCTTTTTCAAACCCTCCTTTTGGCATAAGCCATTAGCATCATCCGAAGACCATATCTCATCGTCTGAACATCATTCGTACAACACTCCAATGCACCCATTTGTTGGGAACCTTCTCTTTGTATGCAGAATGGAACAGAGTTTGGACTATGGTTGATAATATAGGAGGGCGGCATGGCATCCCTATTACCTACAGGAGCCATATTGAAGGTAATCATTGATTGGAAAGGCCTAGAGAGTCTGTCAGAAAGCCTAATAGAAGAAACATCTAGCTTGCTCCTATGCGCAAACAGAGAACACCCTAAAGGTGTTAAGACTTGTTTTTCAAATTCGTTAAGATTAGTTCCATCCGAATTCCCAGTGACGCTATGCCCTAATAGAAGCATAACAAACAGTAGTTAAAGAGAGAGGATGTATATACCAGCCCAGTCCCTTTTCCCCATGTTGTGGCAAATGTGAACATACCCAGCAATTGGTCTTAATTAAAATGGTATGCGTTGCATTCATGATCATTAAGAGAGTGTTGTTATGATAACCCCCTTTATGTTGGAGGTCTCGAGGACAAAGAGTGCGCAAATGCACATAAGGAGGAGACACAGTGGAGATACTAGCAGTTGGCAATAATACATCAAGCGGGCGTACACTCTCCAGATACCAAACCCGAAAGTCAATGCAATTGTAAAACAAGCTGTTATTGTGACCAGTGTCCATTTGATCCTAGGGGACCATGATCCATGACGAGCAGACTTATCATCAGAAAAGTGACCAGCATCCTTTTGTGTACGAGTGGCCTGTAAAATAGTCAGCGTCCGTTAAGAAGCCTCACTGTTAGTCTTTTTTAGTTCATCCATGGGTGGCACCTGACCACGTGGCCTATGTTGATTGAAGGTAATTTTGATTGTCCCTTCCTCTTAGTTATATGCAGCAGAGGAATGGCGAGGGACTAGCTCAACAGTGTTTTCATGAGGGTTTCTTGTGGGCACAGTCTAGCTGTACTTTCCTATCCTATTTACATTAATGTAATGTCAGCAAAATCTAAATCTAAATCCAGTTCCATGGTCGCAGATCGTACCTTGTGACTCCGGGTACGGAATAATCAGTGAACAAAGCATTGTCGTGTCCTGAAGAAAGTGAAGAAGCTGAAAGAGGACCAGTCAACGGTGAAGAAGAAATTGAAGAAGCAACAATCTCCCCAGGCCCCACGGGCGCAGGAAGGACTTTCGTGACACCGTCGGTGTCAATCAAAGCAGGCTAATTCCCTTCTCCTCTCCTTTGTCATAAGGCAGAGGAAAAGGAATCCTCTTCACGTGTGTCACATGGATCCAGTATTTCTTTCCAGCCCCTCGTACGGCGGTTTGCGTAGCCAAAATGATCTGATGTGGTTCTCTCCAACAAGGTGCAAGGCAGGTGCCCCTCTCAAAGTTCTTCAGAAGGACCCACTGGCCAGGTCGAAAGTTGATGACCTGGACCCTCGTATTTTACAGAGAGGGCTGCTCATACCTGTTGATGAATCAAGTACAAGTTTTGAGTCAACTGGTCACAATAATCAGACAAAAGCGGATACTCAACATCTTTCAACTGCTTGGGTTTTGGAACATTCCATATATTTGCAGGTCTTCCACCCCACAACCCTCATCATCTAGACCCGCTGGGCCCTCAGCCCACTGTTTGATTTCTTCTGGAGTAGCTTCAGCCTGAATTGCTTTTATACAGCTAATCCCTTCGTCCATCATACAAGTGTCAGTGAGCCCTTTTGTTGGATGCAATACGCAGATTGTTTGAGTGCAAATCAGTGGCAGTCTGTTTGGCTATTCTGTCAGCAAAAGCATTTCCTTTTCCCACATTGTCTGTCACTTTCTGGTGTGCGGTGCACTTCATTATTGCAAACTGTGTAGGAAGCGCAAGTGCTGAAAGCAATCGGACTATTAAAGTGCCATGCTGAATTTTTGTTCCATGTGAGGTCAAGAATCCTCTCTCAGCCCATAGTCGGCCAAAGTTATGAACTACCCCAAAGGCGTATTGTCTATCTGTGTATATATTTACACTAAGCCCTTCAGAAATTTCACAAGCTCTGGTTAACGCAATACTCTGCAGCCTGCGCAGAATTATGCAGAATTCGTTTAGTTTCCACAATAGTGCTCAGTGTGGTGATTGCATAATCAGCAGTGGATGTACCATCCAGAAGTTTGAAACAAGAGCCATCACAGAACAGCTCCCCTTTCAGATTCTTTAAAGGCACATCAACTAGATCAATTCTGCCTTTTGTTTCTTGCTCTGTAGTATAGAGGCAGTCATGTGACATCTTGTCACTACAGTCTGTTTCTTGCGGAAGAGGCAATAGTTTAGCCGGATTTAATGAGCAACATCTCTTAATTTGGATATGTGGCGCAAATAGAAACAGCTCGTATCTTTTTAATCGAGCCAATGTGAGATGTTATGTTTGCGTTCTGTTTAATAGAACGTCTACGGAGTGGGGTACCATCATGGTTAAAGAATGACTTAAAACCATACCCTCGCTTTGTTTTACAGATGCAGCAACAGCAGCTACAGCTCCCAAACATCTCAGCAAAGCGCATGCAACAAGGTCTACCGTGGAGGAAAAATAGCCCCACAGTCTATTCTTGCCATGTTCCTGTGTTAAAACAGCCAAAGCACATCCTTCACATTCATGCATATACAACACAAAGATCTTTTCGTATATTGGTGTGCCCAAAACCGGTGCTGAACACAATGCAGCTTTGAGCAAATCAAAAGGCGTTCTGACAATCCATGTTCCACGATAAAGGCAAAGAAATACTCTTCTTTGTCAGGGCCAACATAGGTTTTATCATCAAGGAACCATTTGGGATCCACAGACTACAGTATGAGGCCATGCATATTAAAGCTCTGACTTCTTTCTGTGTATTTGGGACAGACATATCAGAGATGCTTTTTATCCATTCAGGTGTCAGTCTTCTTCCCTCCTCCATAGGGCTCAATGGGAATGCGGAGCATGCTAACAATGGGCCCGTTAATGACGTGCCCGTTGTTAGCATGCTAGGCCACTTGCGGGACCCGCTAAGGACGTCTGGTAAAACTTGTCAAATAATGCAAAATGTTATAAGCCAAAATGGCAATATTGGCTTATATCAGATTACGTATGGGGCAAAACAGGAGCTATACTGCTGCAAATGTTTGAAATTGGGTCTACTTTGAGTTATAGCAGAAGATACCATTGAGCAATAGTTTGTTGACTTAGCTTCATTGACCATCAAACATGTTTTTATAGAGCAATAACCTTACAAACAGATTACTATTCTGTGGCTGCGCCACATGAGGTGTATCACTGCCTCACGTTGTTCGTTGAGAAATATGAGATTGACACCCTTGATTAAGAAATGTGCCTGGCAGGAGTTCATCGTCCAGTATCCCCGTACCTGCCTTTTAATTTTCCCATGTGTAGGTGTGATTGGATCTGGGGATCTAGTAGATTGCAGTTTATGGAAATCAAGCCTTTTCTTTGGAATGCAGTGCCAAAATATTTAACAAGACGCACGTTTTTCACTGTGTGTCATTAATTGAAAGTATCATCGGACATAATGGTCATTATTTACTTTGGTCGGTGCAACTCCATGATGGCCTTACCAAGAATTAAACGTGTGGTCTATAAACCATCAGAATCTCTGCAGTGGTTGTTACAATCACTGAGCTATGTTAAAATCATTATAATACATGTTAGGATATAATCCTTATATAGACATACTACACAAACAAAGTACTAAAATCATATTTAGTAATATTTATTTTTTTCAACCAAGTTTTTCAACTTCGCAAATAGATACAGTGAATTAGCAGAGCTCCACGATTTCAATATACACATGCAGTTGTTTCCTTCTTTGCATAATGTCTTTATATGACATATTGCCATGTAATCATTTTGCAGACATGTACTCTGTCGTATTGCCATTTCCGACTGAATGATACTTTGCCCAACATACCTCAACTAATAATTCCTGTTTATTGTTAGGTTGATTTAGCTTGTTTTTTATTTTTTTAATGTAGATTTATTGAAGACAGGATAACTTGTGAAAGACAACTATTCTGCTTTACATGTTGGTGCACAGCTAAATATAGGATGGGATGGGATGAGTGTAGGCCACGGCCAGAATTGGAAAATGTAGAAACGTGAAACACGGGCTCAAATTCTGGCTTACACACGTCACCAAAGTATGTGCTCCTGGGCAAAGCAATGTGCATCACAAGTGCTATTTCCATTAGCGGCCAAAATTGGGGTCACCTAGAAGTGATTTTCTTAAATGTGCATTACAGAAAACTACTCACCGATGCAATGTTTAATAGACTACGATAGGCTTAAATGTTCCCTAACTCACCCACTAATTCCCACAAGCCGTGTCTCGTTTCACACAAAGATAAGTGAATGAGATGATTGGTTGGTGAGGGGCTTGAGGAGACCCTTTTCAAATTCAGTGTAGCAGTATGAAAGAATGGGGGTTTATCCACTTAGAATGGCCCGACCAGCTGCACATGAATATCTATTTTATTGTTTGATGCACAGTCCAAGTACGACAGCAGCGGAGCACTGTGGGTAGCCAGAATTTTGGCTGCCCTCTTAACAGTAGTGCAGAAGTGTGAGTTGCGGTCTGTGCGTCTGTTAGGCAGAATCACCTGCAGTACACTTTGGGAACACTACAGGCAATTAGGACTACAAGTGTAAGCACAATTTCACCTTTGGTACAAGCCTGCACTACACAGTAAAGTGGAAGTGATGGCTCAGCAGCCAGACTTATCTCACACGTTTAAGTGAGCAGTAGAACTCCTGGATGAATCTCATTACTCCGGTCGGTCAAACATCCTGGAGAGACCATCAGCATTTTAGTGGTGACACCCTGACCTGTGTTCAATGGTAAAATCAAACCCTTTCAGGCTGATTGACCATCTCAGTAGTTTTGGGGTTTCCCCTTTCAATTGCATCAACCACCTCAAGAGTTAGTGGTCAGTTTGAATCACAAAAGTAGATCCATACAAGTATAGTCTAAACTTCTTCAATGACCACACAATAGCAAAGCATTCACGCTCAATGGTTGCCCACCTTGTTTCTGGTTCTTTCAGCTTCCTGTTGATGAAGCAAATGGGGTGCTCCCTACCTTTCTCATCCAGTTGACTAAGGACTGCACCTATACCTGTATTTGAAGCATCTGTCTGGACAATGAAGGTTTGCTTGCAGTCAGGAGATCTTAGGACTGGAGCTTGACAAAGGGCTTTCTTTAGGCCTTCAGAGGCTTGAGTGCACTCGTCATTACACCTGAACATTTTAGGGAACTTGGGCAAGGAGATCACATTCACGGGACAAGCTATGGTCCCATAGTTCTCTGGGTTTGAGTAGTAGGGGTGGCCCAGTTTTGTAGAGCTTGTACTTTGCTAGGCAATGGCCTTATTTCACCTCCTCCTACCTCATGTCCAAGGTAGATCACTTTACTCTGACCAATTTGACATTTACTAGAATTTATGGTCAGATGGGCCTGCTAAAGAGCCTGCAAAACATATCCTAAGTGGTCAACATGTTCTTTCCAAGTAGGGCTGAACACTGCAATGTCATCCAAGTATGCCATGCAGAAGTCCTCCATCCCATTCAGAACTTGATTAACCATCCTTTGGAATATAGCAGGTGCAATCTTTAATCCAAAAGGCATTACCTTAAACTGGTAGAGGCCTGCTGGGATTGAGAATGCAGTTTTCTCCGTGGCATGGTCTGTCAGGGCTATTTGCCAATAGCCTGAAGTTAGATCAAATGTAATGAGGTACTTGGCTGGACCAGGTTTATCCACCAGTTCATCTGTCCTTGGTAAAGGGTGGGCCTCAGTCTTGGTGACTGCATTAAGAGCTCCACACAGAATCTCAACTCATTGGATCCTGCCTTTGGTACTAGAACAACTGGATTAGACCATGGACTGGTTGAGGGATCTATTACCCCAAGATCAAGCATCTTGTTGACCTCCTCCTTTATATGGGATCTTACATGATCTGACCTCCTGTAACCCCTGTTTTAGACAGGTAAACAGTCACCAGTTTAAATATCATGCTGGCCCCAAGGGGTCAAGCCTGGTGATAGTGAAAACAGGGAGGCAAACTGATTTAACAGAAATGTGTACTCCTCCTGTTGTTCAGGTGTCAAGTTAGAAGAAAGATTAACTCCTTCTACTTTCTCATCTAAAGGCTGGCCTCTGAGTAGGTGAGGTAGAGGTTCACTGTCCTCCTCCTCCTGAGCTGAAGCTAGAAGCAAAGCTCCCACTTCTGGTCTTGAGAGATAAGCTTTTAGATGGTTGGTGTGAAAGACTCTGGGAGCCTCCTTGGGATTGCCTAGGTCTACCAGATAGTTGACCTCTCCAAATTTGCCCACAACCTTGAAGGGTCCTATCCACATGTCCTGTAAGGCCCTCTGCCTTGTAGGTACCATAACCAAAACTTGCTGGTCTTGAGTAAACTCAACCATGTTGGCCTTCTGGTCATGCCAATGTTTGACCAGAGCCTGACCTGCTTTTAGGTTATCTGATGCTTCTGCCATCATGTGTGACATTCTCCTCCGGAGACCTATCCCATAGTCAGTGACTATCACTGGCTTGGGGGAAGGAGAACTCTCCAACCCCTCCTTAATTAGGGCCAAGGGGCCTCTATCTGGAATGTCATAAAGAAGTTCAAAGGGATTAAATCCAACTCCCTCCTGAGGGTCTTCTCTATATGCAAATATAAGGCATGGCAGAAGAAGGACCCACTTTCTTCTAAGGGGTTCCTCTAAAGCATCTATCATTCTCTTCATTGTACAGTTAAGCCTCTCTACCAATCTATTTGTCTGAGGATGGTAGGCAGTTGAGAACTTGTAAGTTACTCCACAGATTTTCCAGATGGCCTGCATGTAGTGGGACATAAAATTGGATCCATTGACAGAGATAACTTCCTTAGGAAAACCTACTCTGGTAGAAATACTAAGTAGGGCCTTAGCCCCAGCCTGAGCTGTAACAGTCCTCATAGGTTTAGCTTTAGGATACCTAGTAGCATGGTCTACTACATCCAGGATAAACCTGTTTCCTGAAGATGTGGGAGGGTCTAAGGGATCAACAATGTTGATTCCTACCCTCTCAAAAGGAACTCCCACCACTGGGAGAGGCACCAAGGCTACCACATTCTTGGCTCCACTCTTTCCAGAGGTTTGGCAAGTGTGACAGCTCCTACAGAATTTATCTACATCAGACCCCAAGTTAGTCCAGTAGAAATATAAAGAGAGCCTTTCCTTGGTCTTCTTAAAACTTAAGTGTTCAGCCAAAGGTATCTCATGGGCTAAATGTAGGAACTGGTGTATGCTTTTAAGAGTCACTACAGGTCTTCTGTAGTCCCCTTGGATAGACTCAGTCGGTTCACTGTAGAAGAGGCCATCTTCCCAGTACAACCTATGCTTCCTTGGTTCTTGCTCGGCCAGCTGGGAAGCTGCCTGTTGGCGAAGACCTTCAAGAGTAGGACACTCTCTTTGACCTCTGCTGTAGTCTGCCCTACAGGGTCCACCTTCTGCCAGTAAACACTGCAGCTCAGGATGGTCTGCATGATCCAGATCTCCAACAGGAGCAAGGTCCTCTTCCAGCTCTGATTCCTCAGCAGCTGACTCAACCACGCAAGGTTTCTCCATACACTCAGCCTCAGCTGGTGGAGGGATCACAGGTGTTGGACAGTCCTCTCTGGGATGTCCTTGTTGGTAGCACATGAGTGTTGGCTGGTTTCTTCCTGGAGGTTTTAGGTTGCCCCTTTTCCTCCTTCTTCCTTCTTGCAGTCAGTAAGTCCTGTGGATTGGGAGTTATAGTTTCCTCTATAATCTCCTCTGGAGAGCCCCTTAAGGTACTCTCTCTGGCCTTCCTAGTCTGCTCTTGTTTCCTTTTGCTGGGAGGTTTGGGGGTGCTTGATACAACTCCCAGAGTTTTTAAGTCATGCCCCAACAGGACTCTCCCAGGTACTTCACTCTGCACACTTACAGGTATTTTGACAGTCATATCATTACACTGTATGAGAGCTGGTAACTGTGGAATCATTTGGACAGGGCCGCCAGCAAGCTTAGTTAAGTTTTTGGGTGCCTTGGCAACATCCTCAACCTTGAAAAATGATTAATCAACTACCATTATGCTGGCCCCAGTGTCTTGAATGGCAGGGGTCTCTTGACCATTATGATATATGATATGATATTTTATTTGTATCAGTATGACAAGAACACTGTCTTTTTAATACTCTTTAGTATTATCTGGGATAAAGTTGTACATATCTACATTGTGTTGTTCCCGCAGACCCAGGGACATTAATTTGACACTGGCTGAGACTTCCATGGGTTCCTCAGCCAGTAGGTGAAAGTTTCCACTTGCCATTGGGACTTCATCCACTGAGGAGAAGGCTAAGGAGACAGTATGGACTCCTGAAGGTTTAACCTTTCATCTGGGATCCCCCTTCACATGGTCCGTTGACCCACAAGCAGAACATTTACCAAATGTTTTGATGAATGGGGGTTTGTTTTGACCTCCTTCTGGTTTGTCCCCAGAAGGTACACTAGCATGATTCGGTTTTCCCTGTGGCTTACCCTTGTTATGTTTGTGGCCCTCTTTTGGATTGGAGGTATTAGAATTCTCCTTGTTGTCTTTCTTGTGCTGCTTCCCCTCATCCTTCTTCTGAGTTGCCCCAGAATCCTTGTGAGTAGCCCTGTTTTCAAACCACAAGTCAGCAGCCCTTGCTAACTTCTTTGGATCAATTTCCTTAGAGTGAGCCAAGTGCTGTCTCAGCTCAGGAGAGTAGGCATCATAAATAGACTCCAACATAAACAGATTTCTCATACCTTCATAAGTGTTCACTTTGTAACCCTGAACCCAATTATCTAAGTTTTTCAAACATTCAGTCGCCCAGGTAGCCCAGGGGGTACCATCATGCTTTTTGGGGGTCCTAAACTTCTAAAGCTACTGAGGAGGGGTCTTCCCAAATATAGCTATCAAAGCTAGCTTCACAGTTTCATACTCCTTTCTGTCTATATCCCCCAACTTCATGACCACATCAGATGCAACAGGGGGTAGACTTGAAAAAAGCCATGGAGTCAGCCGATTCCATGTAATGTCTTGAACCCCATGGTTATATTCAAAAGCAGCCATCCAATCCAAAATATCAAGCTTAACCTCATACATACTTACTGCATCTTTGGGCATGCAAGGCCTCTTAGGACTGGAAGACCTAGAAGACTCTGGGAGAGAACCAGTTTCAACAGACAACTTTTTCATCTGTAGTGCATGGTTCAATTCCATCTCTATAAGTGTAAGTTCTTGATGTTTGCATTCAGTTTGAGCTTGGATTCTTTTAAACTCTAACTCAAGTCTCATTCCTTCTAAAGAGACACATTCAGGACTTAATGTTGGACCTGGGGGAGTCCCTGTGGTCAGAGGTTGAGGCTTATGAGCAGGTTGAGGTAAAACAGGGCCTACATTTAAAGACTCTTCTTCCTCCTCTAGCTCATCTATAACATTTGAATTACTCTCAGAAATATTATCATCCTCATCAACATTTTCCACATTTGCTGCAGGTGTGGGGGATTCAGACCCACTCCTCAGACTTTAGTATTATAACAACTTTTGTATCAATTCAACTTGTTTGCCTTTTACAGTGAGATTCCTAGCTTTACACTTATCTCTCAATTGATCAACAGTTAAAGTCACTAAGGTCTCCTGTCTGTAGCTTTCCATATCAGTCATTATTATACAATTGCTCTACTAGTGTTGCTTTGCCTTGGAGGATTAGTTGAACAAAAGTAAAAGTAGCACTCTAAATGTAACAAGTATACTTTATCCTCACCGCTATACACCAGTGTTAGGCAGAATTACCTGCAGTACCCTTTGGGAACAGGCAATTAGGACTACAAGTGTAAGCACAATTTCACCTTTGGTACAAGCCTGTACTACACAGTAAAGTGGTAGCGATGGCTTAGCTGCCAGACTTATCTCAAGAGTTTAAGTGGGCAGTAGAACAAGTTCCACAAAGGATCAAACGATACAGTGATTCAGGTAAACACTTAATCAAGGTTTCTCAGTAAAAGAATATACATTCATTTACTCAATCATTTATAAAACTTTACACTAGCACAAGCAGCTCAATATCACACTCTAATACGCCACAAAAATCCAACTGGTAAATAACTAAACAAGTTTTGCTCAAAAATTAAGTGTGAGCAAAATGGCACTTTAGATACTTAGAAAGGGAGGGAAAAGACAAGGGGCCTCATTATAAGTCAGGCGTTAAGGGGTTAACGGCGCTGGTAAAGGTGCCAGCGCCGTCAACCCCGTACTGCTTGAGTACGAGTTTCCCTCGCAGGACCCGCTCTGCACGTCTAGTTTTACCAGACGTGCAGAGCGGGTCCCGCAAGGGGAAGAGGGAGCAAACAACGGGCTGCTTGTAATCTGCCTGTTGTTTGCTCGCCTATGGGGGCTGAAATGGGAATGGGGAAGGTCCGGGCCCGGGTTCCTGAAGGGAGGAATTACCGGGCCCTCCGAACTCGGAATGGCCCGGTAATTCCCCATTCTGGGAACCCGGACCCGATTTTGGCGGCAGCCATGCCTCCAATAGCGGCATGGCTACCGCCAAAGTCGTAATGACGGCCAAGGTTATAAGAATAGACAGCCCAAATACAATCATAGGCAGGGCAAAGGGTTCAGGTTAAATACAACCAGCAATTCTTCTCAATAGGCCTGGGCCAAAGTCAATGGTTCAGAGTCTTTTGTATAGGAAAGCACAGTTCTGGTATGTAACCGTTAAGTCTTTGCCACAGATTTTTAAAGCGAAGGCAAAACGTTTGACAAATGCTTAGGGAAGGACAAGCCTTCGTAGTTGAGGAAAGTTTCACACACTTTCTCGATGGCTGAAAATGTGGCTATCCGGTTTTCAACTAGTCACATAAAGAAATTCAAAAGCTGTAAAAAAATGAATTAATAGACTATAATCCTATTTTGCATGGTATCCAAAAAAGGATATCCTAATTATTCTTCCTTAAAGCAACCTGAGATAATCAGTGAGAAATCTAACACAATATAAAGCCAAATTCAATTTCAAAAGGCATTTTCAAAAAGTTTATTTCACAAACACAGAAAAAAAAAGTGTGATATAAAACTGACATGAAATTTTCAGTGAAAGATGAGGTGCATTTAACAAATGTATGAAATCACCAAAATTCATTTTCTTTGGAGAACAAATATACGAAAAAACAACACATCAATGAAATTTTTCAATACATATAAACCACATTATATAAAAAAAATGGAGAAAAAAAAACAATTCAATTCAATTTGTTTATGCAAAAATGTAAATTCACTTGTACAGGTCAACAGCACTCTGAAGAAAATTCGACCAGAATAGGACGGTGTCCAGGTGGCTTGCGAGTTGGTTGTTCCCACCAAACTCAAGGGAAGAAGTTAACCTTGAAGGGCTTCTCTGTCATTGGAGTTTCAGGCAATTCGGGGCTTCACCGGTCATCCAGGAGTTGCAGCAGTCCTCTTCCTGCCTCTCCTCTTCGGTTCTTTAGTTCCAGTGGTCAAATCTGCTTTCCAAGTCCCAGAAGCCTGCTTTTTAACAGTTTTCTCGCCATTCATTCAGCCTGGCTGTCACTCACACAGCAGTGTGGCTGTCCTTGCTGGACAGTCAGCCAGCCAATCTCACCAGCGTGCATTCAGGTCTCCTAGGAGACTAAACACAGGGAGTTTCAGGCACCTCCCTCACATCCTGTCCACCCCAGACACTCTGGCACTAGAGGAGGGCTTCAGCACAAAAGCCCACCAAAGGGCACAAACAAAGGGACCAAACCTGGTTTGGCATGCAGAGACAAGCACAAGAAGGACTTTTCCTAAAAGAAATGGCGAAAAAAGATGACCAGAGTCTGTTTTTACAGATAGGTCTGGGGTGCCATATTGAAAAACATGGCTAACCCTGATTTTGAGCTACCGTTGTTAGCGGTCGCGAAAAATCATGGTAGTTGATCTAAACCACTGCCACAGCCATTTAAAATAGAAAAAGGTAACATTTTACTGTTACATGAGTGTTTTGACTCAGGGGAAGCTAAGCAACCCCTCCAGCACTCCACAGTAAGATAGGGTGTGCTGGGTCAGTAAATTTAAGACTAGTAAAGTCAATTTACTTTACTTATCCTGAGAAACAGTAGTCATTCTCAGGGAAGGTAGTTTAACCTTTGGGGAGTCTGAAAAGACACCCCTGTGCCACTGCACCGAAGGTGATGTGTGACGCACAGAAAAAGATGATGCCACTCGAGTTGGTTTAAAACTCCATAACCAAAGAACACAAAAGAAAAACACATCCAAAATGCATGAAAGAGTGGGAAACAAAGGCTCACACTCTTACCGGGTAAAAAATGAAATCCTAGAAATCCAGCAAAGTTGCTGGGGGTCTCAAAAGGTAAGGGAAATTAGCACATTTGGAGAATTCTCCCTAATAGCGACCATTGGGAAGAGTCCATGGTTAGGTGCTGTTGGGGAATTTTCAGTTTCCCCTTTAAAAAACCCATATCACACAAATATTTCTGGATCAGTCGAAAAGGGAGAGAGCCATCCCAAACGTCCCTTCCAATCACCTCTCCCGTCTCCATCCTTGCATTTTTGACCTGTGAGATGGCGCCAGTGCTGGATGCTGGTCAGAAATAGAAAATATCCCTGTGGGCACACTCACTTGAAACAGAATAAAGTCGGAGCTAGAAATAGCAACAACAACAAAGATATAACATAAAAATAAACATGCTAACATGAGGGAGGTGGAAATAGAAAAAGGTAAAGTTTGTATAGCACTAACAGCCTGCTTGTGCTTCAAGTACTAGCATGAGGGGAAGCGCTGGAAACAGAAAAACGTATTCGTTTTACAGTGCAAAGGGGACTTCTCTCGCTATAGAGTTTTTTTTTTTTTTTACTAATTTGAGCCAGTACTCCATCTTGAAATAGAACTAAACAAAAAAAATGCCATGTGAGGGATGGCAGGCTGCCCTCCTGTGCGGGGCCTGCTTTAAACTTTTATAAAGCCATTTTATCAGCTATATATAGCTGAACAGTTTGAAAGTTCTAGGAACAGCGAACCCCCTGAAATTAGAGAGCGTTTGAATTGCATCAAACTGGTTCAAGCATGAATAATTATGACTGGCAGACATCTTCCACACGTAGAGCAATAGATTATTTTTTTTTTTTAATATAAAAATGTGCTGGTTCCTGACTGGTCACAGTATCCTTTTTAATTGGGTACACCTCGTTGCTGGTTGGGAAATCTGTCAATCATCTCCCTCGCCCCCCCCCATATTACAGTGTAAGTTACCTCTCCCCCCTCGCTCCCTCCGCTGCAGACACCACCAGTTGCTCTGGAGCGTCATTGATGAATTCCTACATCGAGGTTTTCAGTGAAAGCCGGAATTAGTTTATGCAAGCAGACCTTTCTTTCGAATTATATGCAGTGGTGGAAATAGAAAAAATGTGGTGGGGGATCCCTCAAGGTCTGGGAGGGGGCGGGGTTTTGGGGGTTAGGGGGGCGTAGCTGGCAGTTGACCTCCGATCAAAGGAAGTGTCCAAAATAATAGTTTAAAACAGCGCAATTTCTTTATATATGAATTCCACTTTAAACCACTTCCATGGCACTGGTGATGAGTTACTTCACTGTGCTGATAATAGTTTTGACCAATGTTGCTGAGTAAATATTATTTAAAATACACAATTTGCATCCTATTTTATTTTAAAAAAAACTCCCCATTGGGTACTATTCAAACGGGGTGATTTCTGTTCGCCAGAAGCAACTTTTTATTTTGCTTGAACCGCATCCGCAGAGCTCCTGCAGCTCCCCTCTGAGAGCATTTGGGTGGCTGCATTGTGTGTCATTGTTCCAATGTTAATAGGGCTATTTATTTATTCATGCAATGTTTGTGGATACCTGTATATTTATTTATTTATTGAAGGTTTGTTGGATACAAGCATCCGACAAACCTTGCATAAATAAATAAATAATCATGGTCCATGGGGCCGACAAACATTACAAAAAGAAATAAATAAACCTGGGTTGTGGCCGAGGACTGTAACTTCCACTGGTGACCCCTCGCATGGGGTCACCAGAGGAAGTTGCAGTTTGCTTGTCCTGCAGCTGTGACCTGGATCAAAGTCCTGCAGGGGGCGGAGCAGCTCAGCAGCTCATTGCCGCGATGAGCGCTCTGCCGTCGCAGGCGTTTTTCTTTTTTAAATTTTATTTCCATGTAACCCAGCGCAGAGCATGGGTTTGGGGTTTGTGGTGGCTAACTCTGGCCAGATCCCGAGATCCGGCTTCACATCTGGTGCCGGATCTTGGATCCGGCGAGAGCCGGCCCAATGACCAGCACTGAATATATGACATTATTTCAACAAATTGAAAGGGGAGTAAACTGCCCCACCCGCACCCCTGCCTTTTGATTAGTGATGGGGGTTCTTCAAGGTGCTTAGAAGTGACACCCTATTCGGAAAGCAGCCTCGTGTTTAAACTGTATGCATACCCAGGACCAACCTGCCTTGGTCAATGACGTGGTCCGATTATAAAAGGAACTCTTTCTGGTTTATATTCATTTACCACTGAAAACTAAACCTCAAAATTCAATACATTTGAATGTACCCCAAAATCACTGGCATAACGAGGGCCCCCGCAGCCCCTGCAGGGTGGGGGGCCCCACCAGCAAATGTCCTGGGAGGGGGTCCCACTTGGAGAAAAAAAATGAAAAATATATATAACAGTGGGCCTCATTATGAGTTTGCCATCTGGAAACAACAGTACCGGTAAATTTGCCAGTACCATGATTTCCGGCCCGGCAAACTATGAATTCTGCAAGAGGGTGCCTTTCAACCCGCCAGGTCTGACCTGGCGGGCGGAACGGCACCGGCATGCAGAACTCAACGGATGCACCAGCACTATTCATGAATGGTGCTGGTGCATCCTGCCTCCCCATTCCCATTGAGTCCACGGGGACTCAAATAGGAATGAGGAGTAATATTTTCCGGCACTCGGGATTCGAAATTACCCGGTCCACCAGGGCTGTAATGCACCAGTAATTGCCCATTCCTGGGCACTGGAAAATTCATCACTCCGGCGGTAGCCATGCTGGTATTTACCGGCACGGATACCGCCAGGGTCATAATAACCCCCAGTATCTTTTTGAAGTCACTCTGCATTGATAAAGACATTATTTCCGTTATGGTTCAGTCCTTAAAGGAAATAATTTCTTTATGAAGCCATCGTGACTTCAAAAAGAAACAATTTGTTTTTGAAGTAATAGCGCTCCCCTTAACCCCATGACGGGTGTGTGTTTGAGTGTATGGTGAAAGGGTGCACACTTACATGTATGGGTGGGTGTCTGGGTGTGTGTGCCTGTATGGTGAAAGGGTGCACGCTTAAATGTACGGGTGGCTGCCTAGGTTGCCTGTATGGTGAAAGGGCGCACACTGAAATGTACGGGTGGCTGCCTAGGTGTACCTGTATGGTGAAAGAGTGCACACTTAAATGTATGGATGGCTGGGTGTGCATGTGTGTATATGGTGAATGGTTTGCGTGCTTGTGTTCAGGAGTGCAACAAAACCTACATTTCGGGGGGGCTAACCCTTCAAAGGTTGGGAGAGGCACTAACTTCACGGGTGGTGGGGGACGGCATCCAATCAAACAGGGTGATTTCTGTTTGCCAGAAGCAACTTTTTCTTTTGCTTGAACCGCATCCGCACAGCTCCTGCAGCTCCCCTATGAGAGCATTTGGGTGGCTGCATTGTGTGTCATTGTTCCAATGTTAATAGGGCAATTTATTTATTCATGCAATGTTTGTGGATACCTATATATTTATGTATTTATTCAAGGTTTGTCGGATACAAGCATCCGACATACCTTGCATAAATAAATAAATAATCATGGTCCATGGGGCCGACAAACATTACATAAAGAAATAAATAAACCTGGGTCGTGGCCGAGGACTGTAACTTCCACTGGTGACCCCTTGCATGGGTTCACCAGAGGAAGTTACAGTTTGCTTGTCCTGCAGCTGTGAACTCGATCAAAGTACTGCAGGTGGCGGAGCAGCTCAGCATCTCATTGCCGCGATGAGCGCTCTGCCGTCGCAGGCGTTTTTCTTTTTTAAATTTTGTTTCCATGTAACCCAGCGCAGAGCATGGGTTTGGGGTTTGTGGTGGCTAACTCTGGCCAGATCCCGAGATCCGGCTTAACATCTGGTGCCGGATCTTGGATCCAGCGAGAGCCAGCCCAATGACCAGCACTGAATATATGACATTATTTCAACGAATTGAAAGGGGAGTAAACTGCCCCACCCGCACCCCTGCCTTTTGATTAGTGATGGGGGTTCTTCAAGGTGCTTAGAAGTGACACCCTATTCGGAAAGCAGCCTCGTGTTTAAACTGTATGCATACCCAGGACCAACCTGCCTTGGTCAATGACGTGGTCCGATTATAAAAGGAACTCTTTCTGGTTTATAATTATTTACCACTGAAAACTAAACCTCAAAATTCACTACATTTGAATGTACCCCAAAATCACTGGCATAACGAGGGCCCCCGCAGCCCCTGCAGGGTGGGGGGCCCCACCAGCAAATGTCCTGGGAGGGGGTCCCACTTGGAGAAAAAAAATGAAAAATATATATAAAAAAAGATTTTCTTTTTGATTTCACTTTGCATTCATATAGACATTATTTCTGTAACATAAATTATGACTTTAACAGAACGAATGTTTTTATAAAAGCTGAGTGACTACAAAAAGAAACTTTCTTTTTGCAGTCTGAGGGATCCCCCCACCCCATGCAATGGAAGACCCTAGGCTGAAGGCCTCCATGTCATGGGGTGGGGAAGCCGTATGACTTGCCAAAAGAAACAGTGGGCCTTATTATGAGTTTGCCATCTGGAAACAACAGTACCGGTAAATTTGCCAGTACCATTGTTTCCGGCCCGGCAAACTATGAATTCTGCAAGAGGGTGCCTTTCAACCCGCCAGGTCTGACCTGGCGGGCGGAACGGCACCGGCATGCAGAACTCAACGGATGCACCAGCACTATTCATGAATGGTGCCGGTGCATCCTGCCTCCCCATTCCCATTGAGTCCAATGGGACTCAAATAGGAATGAGGAGTAATGTTTTCCGGCACTCGGGAATGCGAAATAACCCGGTCCGCCAGGGCTGTAATGCACCAGTAATTGCCCATTCCTGGGCACCGGAAAATTCATCACTCCGGCGGTAGCCATGCTGGTATTTACCGGCACGGATACCGCCAGGGTCATAATAACCCCCAGTATCTTTTTGAAGTCACTCTGCATTGATAAAGACATTATTTCCGTTATGGTTCAGTCCTTAAAGGAAATCATTTCTTTGTGAAGCCATCGTGACTTCAAAAAGAAACAATTTGTTTTTGTAGTAATAGCGCTCCCCTTAACCCCATGACGGGTGTGTGTTTGAGTGTATGGTGAAAGGGTGCACACTTAAATGTATGGGTGGGTGTCTGGGTGTGTGTGCCTCTATGGTGAAAGGGTGCACACTTAAATGTATGGATGGCTGGGGGTGCATGTGTGTATATGGTGAATGGTTTGCGTGCTTGTGTTCAGGAGTGCAACAAAACCTACATTTCGGGGGGGCTAACCCTTCAAAGGTTGGGAGAGGCACTAACTTCACGGGTGGTGGGGGACGGCATCCAATTTCTTTACCCATTTTAATGAGACTATTCTAGTGCAGCTTCAATGTTACAAGCAGTTAACACTCTCCTTTAAGGTTTAAAGCTCCCACTTATGGACTGCTGCGAAAATTGAGTGGTCTCCTCTTCCCTCTCTACCGTTCCAGTCACACCCCTGGCATGCAAGTACTAAACCCATATCACGATTTCAATTGTCTAAAAAATTTGGCATTTGAATGCAGGTACTAACAGTGAAATGTTTTATGTTAGTAATTGCTGCGCTCTTGTTAACAGCAAAACCCAGGTGCCGTTTAACATCTTTGTCCTGTTCTGTCCGGCAACTGCTCTGAAGGTCAGATAGGTCGAGTCAACATAGCCCACCATTTCGGGGGAGGAGGGTGCTGAATCCCAGTCAAGTCAATGGTGTTGCACCACTGCTTGTGTTTAATGCCTTGATTACCTATTGGTAATCTTCATTACTCCTAGCCCTATTCTTCCTCGTCCCAATACTTGTGTGTGAGGCACTCTGCCTCATACACAAGTACTGGGATGAGGTAGAGGTACATGAAGGTAATGCCTGACATAACTACCTGTAATCTTCATTACTCCTAGTCCCACTCTTCCTCATCCCAGTACTTACCTATGAGTGAAGGAGCCTCGTTTGTACGCTCTGGGACAAGGAAGAGGGACGTGGAGGGAATTCTGGGCTAAGGAGCTGACTTTGGAGGTTGGGGTAGGGGAGGGGATGTTTGTGGGAGGAGCAGGATTGTGTAACAAATCATAATGGTTGTCCATGACCAGTCTAAGCAGGCATGATAACTGGTATTAGTGGCTAGAGAGGCATGTTGGTGCAGCCAGTCTAGTGATTCCTCAGTTTGTTAAGACCTTTTTAATAACTGGGCATTTCTGATAAAGCAGTCCTGCTAAGTGTAATTACCGTGCTAGACTGGCATTTCGGTGCTGCCAGACTAGCCATTTCTTACTGGGGCATTGTATATTTTTCTGGGCATCTGTGATAAAATATAAAATACATATGATAAATATAATATGTGATTATATAATCTGTGATATTACATAAGTCATTTATAACACGCCTGAACACAAGTGTTGCTAGGCGCGACAAGACACGGGATAGATAGAAGGAGGGCAAGACAAATGATCTTACTAGACCTTGTGTCATTCAGATTGTGCTGTTGTGAGAATGAGAATTGCAAGGGGATAAGAAGGGAGAAGTGCAAGGGAGAGGGGAGGAAAAAAACAGGGCAGCAATTATCTGAGTAAATACAGCCAGGGCAGTGTAGCTCTGGGTAGTGCAAGGAGAACAAGGGACTGTAGGGTTACAGTTACAGTCCCTTAGTGGGCGGTAGGCCCAGAGGCAGTGGAGGAGTTGACTGATCTTGAATGAGTCTGACATAGTGAGACTCTGAGGGTATCCCAGCAACCAGTCGGTACAGCAGACAGGTAGGTCAGGTAGGCCAGGAGGGGAGCGAGAGAGAGAAAGCAGAGGAGAAGAGGAAAGTTTTGAACTGCTTCCGGATATTCAGGTGGTCCAGCTCAAGTTTGAGAGGGGCAGGGAGGCCGTTCCAGAGGGTGGCGCCTGCATAGGAGAGAGATCTATCACCTCCTCCCACTCTCTGCCCGGGGAAGTGTCTAACCCTTAAAGAGTTGGAGGTAGCTGAGCGGAGGGCTTGACAAGGAAGGTATTTTGGAAGAGAGCGATAGATATAGTGTGGGCCTGGTAGTGGGACTTCTTGGGGATGTCCGAGATGTGAGGAGAGAAAGAGAGAGTGGAGTCAACCAAGGTGTTTGCCTCGCAGGAAGGTGAAAGAAGAGGGCCCAAAGTGGACGGAGAGGGTGCGAGAGGGAAAGCAGGAGCAGGGCTCCCAATGAGAAGGATCTCCATCTTACTGGCATTAAGGGAGAGATTGGTGGATGCGCACCAATCCTGAATCGTGGATAGACAGTCAGGAATGAGAGAGAGAGGAGAGGAGTCTGAGGGGAGCCTGAAGGAAAGCTGAGTGGCATTTGCATAAGAGGAGAAGGTAGAGATCATGGAGCCCTGGGGAACACCACATGTATAGAGATATGTGGGGGAGAGAAAGGGACCAAGGTGCACCTGGGAGGGGAAACCCAAGAGGAAGGAGGTCCGCCACTCAAGTGCCTGATCCGATATGCCCAGGTTTTCATGGAGTTGATTAATCCGGATGGCGTGGTTGACCATGTCCAAAGCAGAGGAAATATCAAGGTGGATGAGGACAGAAGGAATGCTGTAATCAAGTTTAGAGAGCAGATCTTCACAGGTGTTCAGGAGAACAGTTTCCATGCCTCTGGCAGCTCTGAAGCCAGACAGATGGCCAGTGTGGAGAGTAAGCTCGAAGATGGCCAGTTTTTTCCAACAGTCTGCCCAGAAACGGGGTGATGGATATTGGGCGATAGTTTTCCAGGCAGGCAGGAAAGACAGACGGCTTCTTGAGGAGTGGGTGCACAAGGGAGTGCTTAAGGGGAGAGGGGAACATTCCAGTGGTGAAAGAGTGATTACAGAAATCAGCCAAGTCTGGAGCGAGGGTGTCAATATGGTCCTTGATGGATCTAGAGGAGCAGGGGGGTACCTGTTTGGACAACACTTTTAAAGATCAGACTTGTCTAGAAACCTCATGAGGTATTGTCAGAGGGAAAGAGAAGAAATGAGGAAGAGAAGTAGAGCTGGCCAATGGGGGGCCAAGAAAGGAAGACAGAGAGGAAGAGGAGATGGGGGGCTGGACGTCCCGAGTTTTAGCAGAGAAGTGAGAGAACAGAGCCATACAGAGGGCCTGGGAGGGAACAGGAGAGGTAAAGACCACAACAGGATTGACCAGTTACTTACAGATTTTAAAGCGTTGTTAGAGGCCACAGAGACGCAGGCTTGAATGTGTGTTCTCTTCTTGATGAGTGTTATTGCTTCAACTGGCATTTTGGTGCAACCAGTCTAAGTAGGTTTAAATGTGGCCTGGCATGCTTTACTGTAATGTTATTACACTGGTCTACATTGTGCAGCCAGTTGGACATGTTTTCATTGTGGAATGGCCTTTTTAATAGCAAAGAATTAAAGTTGCTGTGCACTGTTGGTGACTTGCATGTATTGGATTGGTGTTACCCTACAAAACCATTGCAAACACTCTGGCTTTTTAGCCAATTTTTCTCAGAAAGTGTGCTGTATATTGCATTAAAACAAATATGTATATCTTTCTCCTAGTGCAGTGTGCGGCATACCCCATCAACAGCACATTTGTGCGTATTGCACAAGCGTGATAATATAGGCCACCCCAGAGTGTGGCGCGACCCATGATTTGTTGTTGAGTTGGGGGGGCCCTCAGCATGGCTTGCAGGGGGGCCCCCACATTTTGTGTTACGCTACTGCCCAAAATATATGAATTTCCACTGAAAAGGTGAAACATGCAGCAGTTACCCATCTTCTACCCACTTCTATAAATATCCTTAAGAAGCAGAGGTGCTCTGGAGGGGGGGAAGGGGTTTGGCACTTAGGGAGAAATCGCATAATTTAAACCCCCCTTTTAACGGGGCAACTCACACAGAACGCGCCGGCGACAAAGGGCATTTTAAATCTGCACCTGATGTGCAGACTGGATTTGTTTCCAAGAAATGTAACAACTGCGCGCGCCCCTCAATTTCCCGTTTCCGGCAGCCTGACATTGAAGCATTTGCTGCCGCACTGACCGTCGTGGTCTATGTTCTCCTGCTACTGGCGCTTCCTGATTTCGTTCCTAAATGCCCTTTTTGGGAAATCTGATGTGTTGCCAGCTATGCCGGTACACCACCAGGACACGGCCATCGACACAAACAGCCCAGCGTAAACTTGTAGCTCGTAATAAATGCAACAAGGGTATCAGTATTCAGGGGTCAGCCGGGAGCCGATGCCAGGGCCGGCCCTAGGGCAGGGCAGGACGGGCGACCTTCTGGGGTGCAGTAGCCCACCCAGGACGCCATTAGCGCCGAAGGGCACCCTCTGGGGGAGCCTTTCAAGGGCTACCCTGAGATGGCATTGTGAGAGAAGTGTCCTACAAGCGCATTTAACAACTATCGAGATGATTACTTCCCCAGTCTGGGACACGTAAATAGGGAGAACTTAATAGGGTGCCGCGGCACCCTATTGCTTAATGCGCCCACTCCTGCGAGTGCATTTAATTTAAAAAGGACACCTTCTCCCACCACCGAAAAGAAACATTTGGCGCCTCCACCCTCCCCCCACTCCAATTGACCAGGGGCGCGGTGGGGAGGGGGGCGGGTGGGCACCAAATTGTTCTTTTTCTGCCCGGGGCACTGCCACCACTAAAGTCGGCACTGCCCAATGCACTTTGATCTTGATGCTCATGGTCCAAAACACAAGTGGGATTACAGCATGTCCGGCTGGTTAGCTAAAACAATGGCCTCGTTCCTGCAGAAGTCAGCAGAGCAGAAGCAATCAGAAGTAACTCGTGTATCATCAAGCCTCCTCTAAAAAAAAAGACTGACCAGCTGACGTTGGGCCCAGTACCATTTTGAATTAACATACAGCAAGAGATGTATTTTCCTCAGCGTATGAGATACCATTGCATATAAAAATGTGTGATTACGCAAAACTGCTACTCATTTTATCGACCCCAGGAAGACGAAAGGCTGATTTGACACAGACGGGATATGAACCATGGTCCCGTAGATGGCATGCAGAGCCTGAGCAAGCTATCTGACCAGTGACTTCAGACTCCACTTCAGAAAAAAGCAGCAAAACAATCTGCATGGGCTTCATGACCATGTATTGCTCTGCACCGATGGTCTCAATTCTCGATGTGCAACACCTGCTGGCATCCTATTAGCAAGGCTTCTAGTTTCTGGGATCGGAAGGCGCCTACTCGTCAGTCTGCATGGAGAAGGGGGCGAAGTGCAAGCCACTTGCTATGGGCTATCTCACTCCACTCCGCAGCTACCTCATTCCGCTCCGCATCTATCTCACTCCACTCCGCAGCTATCTCCTGCTCCTTGCAGCATTGCAGGCTTTTCTCTTGTGTCTGCGCTTTGGAAGGCTGTCCATTTACAATGTGCACAACATCTAACAATAGCTCCCTCGTGCCACACTCCCAATGCAAGTAAGGTGGGCCCACAGCCCGTTTAACATTATTCATTTTTTAAAACAGTCAATGGATATCAAGATATGCAATGTTCATGAATTGGCAATCGTTGGGCAATGGATGAAGAGAGACGACTTTTCATGGCACTAAGTATACGAAGATGAAAGAACACCAATCCGCTACGCTGTCTTACCAGTCTGTGAAGGGCCACGGGGGGCATTTGAGCAGACCTGTTACTCTTTTCCTGAATATCTGGTGACGCCCTCTCACAGGCAGTGGCCTGGATGTTTCCGTTCCTTAACTTCACCCCACTTAGGATTTTATAGAGCAGGCCTAGTGCCCTGTGCAATCAGTCTTTTTGCTGTGCCATCCTGCTGGGAGGCTGGGGTCACACATGGAAAGCACACAGTTACAGGTAGTCCGCAGGGTAAAGTTGGAGACCATGCAGAGATTTGGAAATGCTCCAAGAGCAGTTCCTAGTTTCCATAATCCATCATTCTTAGGCCCACTCGTTTGAAGATTCCAGCCGTCCCATGCAGCGCCTGTCTGTGAGCAGTGGTCCCACACTGACAACCCATAGATGCAGCGAGTCAACGTTGGAGAGGCAGGGCCTGCTACAGTTGGATGTACCCACGTAGCATTAGATTGTAGCGATTGGCCCAAACTCAGGCAATGAAGGTAAATAGCATCTATTTGAGCCATAATGTTACAACCTGCATAGCAACGCACTTCTGAACTTCATTTGAATTCTGAGACAAACTAATTCACGTTAATTCACAAAAATTAAGGGCACTTCTTTATTTCAAAAGGGTTTGATGGTCGAATTCCTTTCCACTTCCCCTCCTAAACCTCCACACCCGCAGCTCGCCCTTCTCCACAGCCCCCGAGCTATGTGGTGGGCTCCTAGGGCACCCTGGAATGATGCACCATCTTCTGCCGGTTACAAGTCCCTGCTTTTAGAAATGTTACCCTCAGTACTCAATACAACATTCTCAACATTTGTGATATGCAAACGTTTGATTTTAGAAATGATCTCATATGTGTAACGTGCTTAATACCCAGAGGTTTCTAAGTACGACCCGGGGATCAAACCTGTGTTGCTCCATATCGTCTTGTTTCCAAAGCGAGCACCTTGCCACTGAGCTATCCTCCCCAGACCAATGCACACGAGAAGATGTTAAATGATGCACTTTGATTCCTGGCCCATAATTCATTAGATCTTGTAAGCTTTGTGTACAGGTATCCCTATGATTTCTTTCCCTAGCATTTTGAGATCAGAGGAAGGACATGCTGCACCATTTGATTAGGTCTCTTCTAAGCCTATAAGAGCCAGGCCTGGTGTTTACATGGTGAGCTGTGCAAAATGGAAAACCGGGGTTAAATCACATCTTCATCACTTGACTCCATTGTGTGATTCTAGGCAGTGAAGTGCATTTGCCTGCAACACTCTCATATTGTGTTCCGAAATCCAAAGAATGTAGAAGCCAAATCACCAAGATAAAGTGTGATACAAGGTGCCATCGACTTTCATTAACATTTCACCTTTATTTGTAAGTGTTTGAGATGTTGTCAAGGCTCCTCTGTCAGAGGAACCGATGTTATTGGCTCTCCAAATACCAGGAAGTGTCTGAGAAGATGCGATCGTGCACATGCCAATGAACAGCCCGTCACAGAGCAACCGCGGCCAATGCACCACATTGTCTTGGAACACACGCAAACTTTCTTTATAAAAAATTGTTTACAAAATAAAAAATAAGTCATTGATAATCTAATAACCATAAAATAGAATACAAAGCATATAAAATGACTGAAGAAAGGCAGTAGGCTGTGTGGTTTAATGACATCCAAAATAATATAACAGAGGCAAGGTTAGGTCTCTGATTTGAAATATATTGTTCGAATGTAAAAGACACACTGAAATATGCATGCCAGCCCAAACCTTAACACAGTGAAAGGTCCTAGTGACCTTAACACAGTGAAAGGGCCTAGTGAATGCAAAATATGTGTCTTGATGGAACATGACACATGGAACAGTGTATTAAGGAAAGTGTGCGTCTTTCTGCAGTTGAAAAGTAAAATCAGAGTGCAAATTGAAAAGGCACATTGCTGGCTGAGAGACAAAAGCAGCATTTTTCATTGAAACTGAAGTACATCAAAAGTCTGTTCTCTCTGCCAAATCAGAGCACAAAGTGGGCCTGCAAAATACAAAGCTATGTAAATATCTTGTCTTTCAGGTGACCAAAACCCCCTTTCAGCACAAAAATTGACATTATGTAATCAAAAATGCATTTGGAAGTGATCAAAATGGACAGCGGCCTTTCACTTAAAGTTTGCCACATTAATAAAAATTGCTGTGTGCAAATTAAAGAAAGACTCTGGTTTAGCCAAAATGACATTTCTGATGGACAGTGGGGCTGACTTCACAAAATGAACTTCCCACACTCCTGGCTTAGCTCAGGCTGCCCCAGCTGATATACAATTGATGTGAACCCGTCCAGGTCCAAGCAAAAGGATGGAACCAGAGTGTGACCGGTAGTTATTGGTCTGTATAAACAAAGGCTGCAATCAAGTAAAGATGAACTTTGAAAAATACCCCAAATTGAAGACATTTTGTGAACTAAGACTTGGCTTAACCTCTTAAGTAAGTAGAACAGGATTGAGCAAGGTCATAAGAGCCTGACTGCTGAGAGCAGAACAAGCACACTACTTAATAGGTACCACCTTCACGTGGTGGACATCAACTAATGTGAATAGTTTGTGACAAATATGTGACAGGACAAATCTGTGAACTGCAATTGACTTTTAATTAATTTGCAGTGAGTGTTTTGAGTCACTTAACTAGGTGCAAAAGATACATCAGCAACTGTACATTTTCAAGGTGTAGTACCCAGTTTGTAGGTAACAAATGTTGAATATTTGTAGTATCAATCTATTGCTTCTACGTCCACTAAGGAGTCCTTGGGAAGGAAACTAGCGGACTTAGTGAGGTAATAGGGTATTTAGCAGCAGACAATGCGTCAAAACAATGTAGGGTTGAACAACAACAATCCACAAAATGCAACAAGTCAACACGACAGTGTTTCGGCCAGAAGGTGAGCTGAAGTGAGCTCTGGTGGTGTGGCTTTCATCAGGACGGGATATTCCATAGATAGAAGTATCTTTTGAAGTCTGTTGGAGTAAACAGACAGGAGTGTTCTAGGAGTGAGTCAATTCGACAGGATCTAGCAGTAGGTAAGTGACTAAGTACACAAAGGGAACCTGTGCTTACCGGATCTTGGGACCGCAGTGGTTCGAGGAGTCTCAGTGTCTATGTACACTTGAAGGAATTCAAGGTCCTAGGTGTGCCATTCCTGCAGGAGTAGGAAGGACAATGCGGCTTTAATTGACAGACCATGCTGTATTTGGTATATTGCAGCATGATAGGGAGAGGCTTACCTATGGGTAGCCTGATGCCAGGGAAAACATCTTGGGTGTGGCTGGCTTCTAATTACGCTGTAAAAGTCAGTGGGTGTGGATAGCTGCGGAAAAGATAAAAAGGGAGGCTCAGAAACTGTGCCCCAAGGCATCGTGAGTGCCTAGGTGCACGTGCGAGATGGTGACTGGATTGTGATTGGGTTTCTATAGTCAGGTGGGCAACTCATGTCCTCCCTTTGTGCAAATGAACAAGGGGGGTCCTGGGAGTCCCTCTGCCAGACATTAGTCATGGTTACGAGAGACTTACTCAGAGTCTTTAGCTCACTATCTTTCACAGAAAAGAAATATCCCAAACATATCAGTCTTTGTCCTGCCCTGGGGCAGTCCAGCACCGAAATGCTAGGCAATTCTCCTCTGAACAAGAGTACCACAGCAACCCCATACACGTGTTTCAGCCTAGTTGGGCATCATCAGTGAGGTGAAGCTGTGCCTCTCTAAGAGCAGTGAGCAAGGGGTCCACGTCTGGATTCCCCTGATAACTTAGAGTGAGACCCAAATTTACTTGGTATGCAAAGCAGAGGGGGGTCTGGGAAACTGTATACCAGCACAAACAGAGCCCATTGACTTGTTATTGGGTGGGTGGCCCCTGGAAGAGTCTCAACCAAGTCTTTAGCTCACTGTTCTTTTCACAGAGAAGAAATGTCCCAGCATATCAGTCTTTGTCCTGCCCAGGGGCAGTCCAGCACCGAAATGCTAGGCAATTCTCCTCTGAACAAGAGTACCACAGCAACCCCATACAAATGTTTCAGCCTCGTTGGGCATCATCAGTGAGGTGAAGCTGTGCCTCTCTAAGAGCAGTGGTCAAGGGGTCCACGTCTGGATTCCCCTGGTAACTTAGGGTGAGAGCCAAAGTTACTTAGTATGCAAAGCAGAGGGTGGTCTGGGAAACTCTCTACCAGCATGAACACAGCCAATTGACTTGTTCTTGGGTGGGTGGCCCCTGGGAGAGTCTCAAACAAGTCTTAAGCTCACTTTTCTTTTCACAGAGAAGAAATTTCCCCGCATATCAGTCTTTGTCCTGCCCAGGGGCAAGTCATCTTCAAAAGTTATTAGAAACACAGTACCTCATTGGTTCTTAAACTATAAGGCTCTTAGTTATAAGGCCTTCTACAATTATTTGGCATGCGTGTACCCTTCTGGAATATTCAATTCTCTTGCAGCATGTAATCTGGTAGCTCAGGTGCTGGTGGTGGACTTGACTGTGTCTCTCCACCCAATTAGTTCATCATCTCTCATCACTCATGCCTTCTGCCATTCAGATTGTCTTTGGACTTGGCCTTGTAGTAGCTTTTCTTCTCTGGGAATATAAGGGAGTGTGAGCACGTTCTTATCAAGGTTCAGTCTTGCATGCCCACATATAATTCCATCGTGGACTCATGTGACAGGAGACCGTGAATCGGCCCACTGTATAGCATTTAATTGTCCTGAATAAAGAAACATGGCAATCATGGTGTTCTCTATTTGAAATTTAACAACGGATGCCTCTGTGTCTCACGTTCACTGTTCTTCAAGGACTGATAACCAGTTTTGGCTGCTTTAGACTTTGACACCAAGCCAAGCAGTCTTACTTTGGTCCATCTTCGAGCCTCAGCTTATTTCTTTGCTGTGACACACACACAGCTATCGTCCTCCTTTCTACATGGCTTGAGCTTACTAAGTGACATTGAATGTCCAGATTCTACATATATATATTTGCGGCACCGCCCGCAGTCTATTCACTATGTATAGCCAGCCTTTATGATTACTTAGTCTACTTGTGTTACAGCATCTGTTCATTATAAAACGATCTGCATTTTCTGCAGTGCTTCTTCACACATGCAATGTTCATTCCACACATGAAAGTCTTCTTGATTCTTTACTTTGCCATTAGATTCTATAAGGTCTATGCCTTCTCTTCTTTGGTCATCCTTCTCAGTGCGTCACACTAATTTCTTGTGACATCACCATGCTCTCCTTTTCACATCTTCACACTTCTTCGGGGCTCTCCCTCAGGAGACTGTCAGCTCTTCAGAGATACATCATATAGGGTTTTCTCAGTGGATACCTTTTCTCAAAGTCTTTTCGTGGTATAGGTACCATTACTGGCATTGCACATGTCACAATTTCTGGTTTCCAACATCGAGACAAAATAGGTGTGGGACTTCCTGCAGAGGCATTCAGCTGCTCCTCTACATTCCCCCCTCTGGTTGATTTATCGACCACGCCTTCACCAATCTCCACATCTTGGTATTCTTTCTTGAAAAAGTGCCTCTTTAGAGTCCAGACCTGCACCACTCCCTTCAGACATCCTGCTGATTTTACATGTTCATCAACACTTCAGGTCATACGTCTGCATTGTCTATTTGGATTACAGTAGATCCATCATCCCACATACTTACTGCAATTTCTTTGATGCAGAAACTTTGTTTCCTCTGGTGCTAATATTTTCTGATTTCTTCATCCGTCAGCTCTTTGGGCCCAAACCCTGATTCAACATAAATCATAATCTTCATTCCTACAGCCTTCTTGGCTGTCTTCTTACACTGTGTAATCATTATCCTGATCACACAGAATCCAAACATCACCCTCACCAGTATTGCTCCCAGGCATTTGAAGATATTTGCTATCTATTGTGGAACCCATGAGAAGATAAATGCGAACCAGCTGTCATCTGCAATATCTTCTGTCTCATCTTCCATCTTGTTGTGTAGGTTTGTTAGCAAAATCAATAGAAACCTTTGATGCCATTTAATATGAGGAGCACGGGCTGTTCAGCCAGACTTCAGCGATATTCACGACAATCTTTATGCCTGGGATCCAGATCTGGGCCTCTGTCAATGTCTCATTCTCGTTATCATGAGAAGATATGAACGTGCAACATGATGGCCAGATTTTTGCACTTTTGAACTCCATCCGTTGCTGTGATCATATCAAGGACATATCTGTTCTGGAGGGTCATCAGCCTTATTGCCCTCAATTCTTCCTTGATCGCATTGAACCCCTTTATGATAATGATAATGTAGATCGCCTGCAGGAGTTCACATCTGGTAATCTGTAGCCATTTGGCATTGGCCCAGATCTGGATCCCAGGCATAAAGATTGTCGTGAATATTGCTGAAGTCTGGCTGAACAGCCTGTGCTCATATTAAATGGCATCAAAGGTTTCTATTGATTTTGCTGAAAAGTAATTCTCCCTCTTTGTCGGAGGAATTCTAGTGATTTTCTCTCTCTCAAATGGGCATCTGCTTTTGGAAACTCTCCAATGTTCAGGTCACTTTTAGGAATCACTAACGCTGGAACATGTATGAGTAACAAGGAACACGTCCCTCCCCAATCCTTGTGCAACTTCATGTAAGCTCTGGATCCACAAGCCCAATATCAATCCATCAGGGCGGCTGTCCCTGCTCCCATTCTAATGTCGTTGATTTTAGTCTTGCAGCTTATATTTCCTCCCACATAATTCTTTCCCTTTCTTTGAAAGCACAATATTGCATTTATCTATGGAACCACCATCACCGGGCCTGATTCATCTTCTACCCATGTCAGTCTGGCGTGGTTAGCCCAGGACTTTAAACAAGCATTGTTCACTCGCTGTACTTCTGGCAACTATTCTGACTTCAATAGATGAGCTGTGCAGGACATCAAGACTCCTTCTCATCCTTTTATGGATTTCACTTGCCCATAAACTAAAACTTGCGTTCGTTCCAACAGTCGGGCCATCCTGCTACTTTTGCTCTATCAGGGCAATTCAGTCTCTTCATCGGTGCAACTAACACCTTTTCATGTCCTTTCTCAGGATATGTAAGCATCTTGCTTTTCCACGCAGGTTCGTTTTCCATTCTGTGTAGTCTTGATATAATCATCCTGGAACAGAAATGACCATTCCGATCTGAATCGCAAAGTGGACCAGCTTCCTTGAAATTGGCCTCTTGTCATGCATGCTGCAAGATAAACAAGACATCTGGCATTGTATTCCAGAATTTGCCTAGAAATTAAAGTTTTATGCTGCATCCATGGCATAGGGTATGAGAGTGCAAACATAGCAACTCTCCTTAGATGTCTTCTCCCCCAACTTTTTCATGTGCTGATACCACATGTAATTACCCAAGTGTGCTGTACTGTCTAGATATATGTTTATCCCTTCATTATCTTCCTATGCATATCTCTTACTTCTCACTACTATCAAATCAGTGCTCAAATAATAATCATGAAGTATATCATAAAGAGTTATCTCTCTGGGGAGAACCATGGAAGTCTCTACATGAATAAATCACGAGCAGTACTTGTAGTAGGAAGAATCATAGTAGCCCATGTCTCAACAGGAGCGTTAATGAAATAGTGAATGCTAAACAGAAGAAACAGATAGACATGGTGGCACATACGTATATCATAAACCAACATATCAATCCCCACCATTTGCAACATTCTGGACTTAGTTGAACTTGCTCATTCTCTGAAATCGTACCATTTACAAGATTCCTTATTTTTGCTTATACTCAATTAAGGAGGGAAAAAACACTACCCCGAGAATTGTAATATATTGGGTATTTGCAGTAATTCCTTACGATTGATACAAGCAGCCTCCTTATTATAGGACCATTTTTAGGATACTGTAAAATGTGTGGATATCTACATCTCTTCTAACAAGTGCAGGATAAGCTCGAAGAATAAACACAAAAATAGCAAGCATGATACGGTGCACATTACTTTTGGGGAGAACCATAAACTCAGTCAAACAAGTATTCAGTAAGAAATGAATCAGGGTACTGCTCCCTTTTTTCGAATTATCGTAAGCAAATTCAAAATCCAGTTCAGGCATACGTGTAATGTGTCAACAACCTTCTAAAGTTATTTTTCAAAGAATTCTGTGGCCCAAGAAACAAATTTGCATGCTTGCTATAATATCTATAAGGAGTGTCGAGTGAGAACCACAGTCCAATTGCAAATCTGCATTTATTAGTCAATCCATTGGTTTATCGTCCTTCTTGCTCGTCATCGATCGAGTCTGCACACGCTGAAATTCTTCTTCTTGTCTTGCCTCTGGATAAATGTTTGGGTGTGCGACGGTCTCACCGGTGTAGGGCGGGACATCGTTAAGGTATATCCAGACTCGTCTGCCTTGAACTTTTATTGTTGAGAGAGGAATGTCCTCCACAATGTACAGTCCGATAAATCTTGGCTCATGCCGCTTTCTAGTAAAGTTACAGACCAGAACTGTATCTCCAACAAACAATTAAAGTGCTGATAATAATTCAGAATTTCCTGTTTCTGAATGGTTTTCATCTGTGTTCTGAGACCGGCCCCCCCTGAGACTTCAGTTGATCTGAAATGACAGAGATACTAGCGGTCAGACATTTAATTCATGTCCTAACATTTTCACAGTGCTCTGGACATCACTTCTACTCCTTGATGGAGGAGTTAAAGGCATTCTCATTTGTCTTCCTGTCACTATCTTGTGGAGTGTGAGATGGTGGTCAGACCCGGGCTGATTCCTTAGGGCGTATAAAGCTATAGTAAGGCAATATAGCCATCCCTTTTTCAGTGTCAACCTAAGCTTGGCTACTCATTTAGAAGGCCATACAGTCTCTTACATATCCTGTTTGCTTGCGGGTGAGTTTTAATATTCAGCAATAATCCTATTTGTTCAATTACTTCATTAACAAAATGTAGCCCATTATCGGATTTCAGCACCTCACACACTCCCCATCTTGGATAGACTTCATGTACTAAAAACTTCACTGTGAAAGTGGCAGCAGGGTGTGTACAAGAACCTGCCTTGATCCACCTGGAGAAGGGACACACCACCACTATCAGATACCTGTATCCACTCAATACTTGCAGCAAATGAACATAATCAATATGTAAATGCTGAAAAGGACCATTCAGTCAAGGAATTACTCCTCTAATCATTTGCAGTGTATGTCCAGCCGTAAACTTTTGACATACGATTCAGTTTACTACATAAAATGCAACGTGTTCTAACAGGTTCGGTACAAACCAGTCTTCTGCAATTGCTGCAACACGACTCTCCCTAGTTACATACGCAGGGTAGTGCAGCTATTCAAACGCTACCTTTAACTATGCTACTGGCATCACTGGCTTTCCTGTACTGTCCTGCCACCATAATACTTCTGTGAGGGATAAAGAACAGCCCCTTCTTTTCCATAATTCCTGCTCTTCCTGTGGTGCACCGCTTTGAACCTCCATTAACTGGGCTCTTGGTGAATTATTAAATCCTTCATTCACTACCATAATCCTAACTACATTCTCCTTAACATCTGGAGTATCAAAACTTGAACTATCTAGTGAGTATGCAGTCCTTTTGGCCTATGCATCTGCGACTTCATTCCCACAAGAGATAAAGTCAGTTTGCTTAGTATGCGCTGAGCATTTAACTGTCGCTATAGCTACTGAGAGTTGTAGTGCCTTAATAAGTCTGTACAATAATGATGTATGCTGCACTGGAGTGCTGTCCACTCTGAGGTTGCCCCTTCTTTTCCAATGTGCTCGCCCTGCATGTATGGTTGACATCACATAAGCAGAGTCATTGCACACCGTCACTTCCTTCCCTTCATGTTTTTCAAGTGCGACAATAAGCACTACATATTCTGCCACTTGCGCTGAAAAGTGAGACAGTAGTCTTGCTCTTGCTACAACCTCAAATTCAAAGTTTTCTCTATGCCTCACTACAACCACACCAAAATGCCTTTCTCCACTTGTTTGATCCATTTAAGAAGAACCATCATTAAAGAGAATCTCCCCTCCTGTGAATGAGTTCTCTTTTACACACGGTATGTCATCATAAAACTCTTCATAGTTTGCACAATCATGCACATGCTCGTCCTCTGCCACTGGCTCAGCTTCAAATGTGTCAGGGTTCAGTATTTTACATCTGACAATTTTAATCGCTGGGTTTGATATGATTACTTCATATATAGAAGCTCTCTGAGATGTCAATGTACCTTAGGTTTCTCCAAAATGGCATACAAAGCATGCTCCACAAAAAGCGTCATAGAATAACCCATTACAATGCTTGTAGATGTCTCAATTGCAAACACGCCAGCTGCCAATGACTGTTCACAAGGAAAATGCCCTTTCATAATCCCACTGTAATATGCCAGAGGTTCATAGCCTAATGTAGTTCTCTGTGTAAGCACTGCTCTCATAAATGTCCCATTTGTATGTGAAAACAAGGAAAACTCCTCAGCATAATTGGAAATTCCTAAAACAGGAACTGTACAAATTGCTTTCTTCAACTCTTCAAATCCTTCCTCCATTTCCAGTCCATTCTATTTTCTCCTCATTCACCTGTGCTTTCTTCAAAGACTGCAAACAGGGTCTTGTGTATGAACTTTAGTCAAACACCCATGCTCACACATAATTACATAATCCTAGAAATTGTTGCATCCCATTCACTGTGTGCAGTTTTGCAGTTTTCATGATTGCTTCAGCTCTTTTAGGTGTTACCTTCTTTCCCTCATGTGAGATCAACTGGCCTATGTACAACACTTCTTCTTGACAATACTGTAACTTTTCTTTGTCTACCTTGTATGGTTTGTCTGCTAGAATAGTCATTAATTGAATTGAGTCTTGTCTACACTCATCTTCTATTGTGCTACAAATAAAAATATCATCTGTGTACTGTATCACGGTGCTTTTCAAATCAATATTGGCAAGGTCCATCTGTAGGACTCTATTAAAGATCTATGAAGACTCACAGTTCCCTTGAGGCAGCCTTGTGTGTCTCAGACGAGTCCGGTGTAACGTAAACAAAGTCAAGTCTTGTGAGTCTATGTGCAACGGGATTGAGAAGAACATATTTTTCAAATCAATCACCGTGAAATATCGAGCTTCTACTGGGATACTGCATAGTATTGTTGCTGGATTAGAAACTAAAGGAAATTCTGTCTCTAAAATCTGGTTAATTGGTCTCATATCTTGTATAAATCTTCATGACCCTCCGTTCGATTTCTTCACAGGGTACAACACAGTATTGCACAATGATTCTGACAGTACCAGAATACCTTGCTCCATTAGTGCTGAGATAGCCTCAAAAATTCCCTCATCAGCCTCTCGAAACATTGCATATTGTCTTGCTCGAGGTAAAATCGCTCCTGGTTTCAGCTTTATTTGAACCTCCCAGATCCTTTTTAATAGGCCTATATCATAAGGGCCTAGAGTCCATAAAATGCTTGGCATGTTCTTCAAGTCTTCGTCAAAAAATTCTGGAAGTTGCTACATTATCGCCTTGTGCTGTGGGATCTCCTTTTTCTCTAATTTGATCCAATATGTAATGGTCAAAAAGAATACATCTTCATGATCTGAAGGATCATCTCATATCACCGTCAGTGACGTTAGTCAATCTACACCCTTCCCCAATGGCAATCACTGTTCTCCATGTCCTACCCTTGTCATCTATTACTTTGAGCATTGCCATTTCCTCTCGTACTATGGCTGCATCTAACTCTAGTTAACCTCTTCGTCCATAGGTATCTGTGGTCTAAACACAAATTCATTAGGTATCCCCATAGTCTTTCCCGCTAAGCTAGGTAGCCATGTTAACAGAATGCTCACCCCATAAAGGAAAACTTTGGGTTCTATCGGCACACCTCACAGAGCCCTTTGCCCTGTGAATGCCAATATAAAATTTGCCCACATTCATATAGTGTATCATAGGAGTGGAGCACACTATACCTTTGTCAGTAAAAGAAGTCATCATATTCAATTTTGTCATTAAGTCTCTTCCCAAAATATTAACCGGTGTCTGTGGAGAATACAACAATGGATCAGATATGTCACATTCTCCTATAGAGACTGCTAATTCATCAGTAAAAGGAACTCGAATTGTAGCTCCAGAGGATCCTTGCGCATTCATGGCATTTCCCGACATTGGGTATTTTCCCTCTCGTATACATAAACGAGTTGCACCAGTGTCTACTAAAAACAAAAAAAGATTTGCTTCCTATCGTTACATCAACCCTTGGTTCCTCTTGGGGGTCTGGTGTTACAGATAGTACTGAATACATCAAGTCGTCCTGTGAGCTGTCCTATTGTAGATACATGCATACTCAGTACCTGGGAAAGGATTCCCCCCCACCATAGTGATACCCTCTATTCTAAGTGTTAGTAATTGTCCTGTGTTTGTATTCTGCTGTATCTGCATGGGGGCATGCTGTGACTGCCTTAGCGGTGGATTCAATGCTGCTTGCTGTGGTTGCTGTGCCTGTTGCATTTGCAGTGCTTGTGCCTGATACAATGTCTGATCTTGGGTGCATCCTTCCCTAGCTTGTGAGCTATATGCTGGAGGATATGCTCTCCCTCCTCTTGAGAACTGGCCATTTTGTACATGCCCTTGGCTTCCGCATACACACTCAATGTGCCCTGTCATCCCACATGTCCAACATATAGGAAGATCCATTCTGCCTAGTCCCCCTTAGTTGAATCCTCCTTGTGCATTCTGATTCTCATTCTGTGCATTCTGAAGCCCATTTTGAGTGTTTTGAAATCCACCCCTTCCTCTGTAGACCATGCCTCTACCTTGTGGTAGAAATCCGTTCCCTCCATGGTCCATCGAGCGCTGATTATTCAACTGCGATGTACTCACTGCTTGCTGTACTTCTAGTCCTTCTAGCTTGTCAGTACCGCCCCTTCTATGGCACATGTGACAATTTCTTCTGTACTAACTTGGCTTCCTCAGGTTTTGGAGCATTGTCTTTCTTCCTATTTTTCTCCTGTAACAGCCGACAGTGAAGCAGTATAGTCAACTGTATTTCAACCCATGGCTTTGCCTCCATTCCCACTTGCTTCTTAAGTTGCTCAGGCAATCCCATACATAAAATGTGGTAAAATACTGCTACTATTTTTCCCCGAGGGCTGGCACGTTTCAAAGAGTTGAGCGTTCCTGAATGTAAGGAAGTGGATTCTCATCCCCTTTCATTTACATGTCCTAATCGCACCGATGTCTGATACATCAGGATACTGTACTCTGAGAGCTCTCCAGACATCTGCCCTACAATTATTAAATGGCACTCCATCGTGTGCTGTATTTTGTGCCATGACACTTGAATAGTCTGCTCTCGCACAAATGTCATCAGCTCTTTCCCCAAGAATAGCTGCTAGGTGACCCTTCATATATCCTATTGCTAAGGTATCCCCTCCTGTCATTTTTTTAAACTCATAAATCAATTTTCCGGCACCCGCCGTTAATCCTTATCCATCTGTAGCCATGGAATATACTGTGGTCTCACCCCCCATTTTTGCAATAAGGCAAACTGCATAAATCTCGATTCACAATCGGCTCCCATTGTCTGCCTATCTATAGTGGGGACAATGGTTCCTGAACGGCTTCTTCCTGGCAATGACCTTAACCTGTTTACATATGGTGGTGATTCTCTCTTCTCGCTATACGATCATCCTTTAGGGCGCTCTGGGTATGCTATATGATCTGGCATTCTTTCTTTAGGTTGCTCTAGATCAGACCATCTTACTTCCTTGCCTGCCTGCATGCCTCCCTCGGGGGCACATGCACCTCCTCCCTCTTCCCCACGGAAGGATCTCTCTCATCGTCTGAAATATTTAGTCCCCAACTAGTGTGACTCTCATCCCATTCTCCCTTGTCTAAGGTCAGTCTACTTAAGGACAAAGCTCTATGCTCAAGACTGAATGGATTATTGTCTTTGCTTCATGATTGGAAGACTAGGGTTTGATCTCCCTTCCCTCTGCTTCCCGATTTGCCACCCTTAAGTCCTGATAGGTTTATCAATCGTATATCTGATGCTCCCTATATCAAAGTTTTCTTCTAGGGTCCTTCTGGATGGCCTTGACGTTGCTCCCTGTGATGCAAGGAACTCTTCTATACTGCTCCATTGTATTACTCGACTCAGCTCCATTTTGAATGCAATCAATTTCGTATTCCTGCTGTCTCCTTTTTCATTCTAATTCTTCATCTACTTCTCGTTGCTTGCTTCCCATCTAACCCTTTCCTATTCCTTTATTATCTCATCTCTCCTTACCTCTGCCCTTCTTTTTTTCTCTTCTCTTCGTCTTTGTATTCTTATGTCTCTTAATTTCTGCACTTCCTCTTCTCTCTTCCTTGCTTGCTTATCCCTTTCTTCTATTGCTCTCTGTCTTTTGTCATATTTCCTTTGCTTCTCTGCCCTTTCTTCTTTCTTTTGTTGCTCCTGCTGATACATCGGTTCTCGCCGCTGTCTGCTGTTCCTTTTTTGCGTGTCTTCTTCCAATCTCTTTTCTCATTCCCTGTCTTGCCAATTCTGTTCTTCTTGATCTTCCCTTTGCCTAACTTCCTCAATGCTTTTCCCATCTAGCTTGAGTAATATCTGTCCTCCCATCCATTCAGTATGAGCATTACTTTGTCAGCTTTATCCTTCTCTCCTTTCCATCTCTTGATCTCTCATTCTATCTCTGTCGATATATTTCATCACTCACCTTTCTCTTCCTTGTTCTGTAAGACATTGAAGATCTTCTCTTTTCTCTTAATCTCTTCTGGACTATTGTCACTACTATAAGCAGGCGGTTAGTATATCGGATTACTATACCCCGTAGCTGCTTTCAGTTCCTTTCATGGATAGAATCCTATGTCTTCCGTACTATAGCTTTTTACCTCAGGCGAGGCAAGGTGAGCAGGCTAGACACCTTCCTCTTTACACTGGTTAAACATCCAATCCTATGGTGGTGGATCATCTCTCTCTTCCATATTCCAAAGCTCTAAAAAAGCTAACCTTTTCTCCAATTTCTTTCCCGTATATGCAGCGTGCAATTATCTGATCATGTGTTGCAATACTGCTTTCGACAATGATCCTCTTGTGGCCATGGCATGAATATCTTATCTGCCATGCCATTCACCCACTCTGCACTGTACTGTACTGTACTGTACTGTTTAAGCTTCGGAAAGTATTTTGGCAATGTCTTACATAAATGCATCAGAGGAGTAATGTCTCACATTGTGTCGAGTCTCAATTGACTGTTAATACTTACAAGTGTATACTAAAATACTTTTTCTGAAAACAAAAAATATATAAACAATCGCCATTCAAAGCCTCTGTTTTTCAAAACTCTCAGTCTACCTCTGAGTGGGTACCGACAGTTTCTCTTGATAGACGCTGTATCCTTGACCTTTCCTCAATTCTCCTTATAAAATTGTCACTCTTCGACACCTTAATTTACCACAATTACACAAACAGACTGACTAGTCGACCCTTCATATTTATCCTCAGTGATCACTCCTTTTGTCTCTGCCCATAATAATACCCTGAACACAGGATTTGAATTGTCATCTTATACGGACCTGTCCAATACGTGGCCTAGTTTACTTCGACTGAAGTGTATGACAACTCCTTCTAAAACGCTTTGGGTTGGGATTTCCAGTCGTTCTCTCTCTTATTTCCACACAAATAATGCACACGTTACATTTACCATTACTTTTAAACTAGCCATTACTTTTCCTGTTACCTTTAAAGTACCCATTACTTTTAAACTTCTTGTTACCCTTACACGATCACAATCCCAAACCTTCAGTTTGCCATTCCCCTTAGTCTACTCACCATTTTCTCATTCAGATCAAGGCTTTCGGTATTGACTCCCCCTCCAATCAACCACTTTTGCCTTCAGTCCGCAAAGCGCCTGTGGAAACCAAGAGGGATTTCGTCAAAGAGGGACCTGTCCCACTGTCTCACTTTTCTTGCAAGAATTCTATATCGGCCGCTCTCCACAGGAAAACCTGCGATCTTCTGTCTAGATGGCAGAGGGTACTCGATCGTCCAAAACACTGGAGTCCTACTGGTCGATGGGTCTTGTTACCAAACCATCCGACATACTACCAAGTGAACCCTATGGTCCTTTTAATTAAGGTAACAGATCGTACGATGGATGGGATGGATAATAACTCTCACACCAAATAAGAAGACCGACTCAGGAAGTTGGCAAGTGTCTGCTTTTTTCTAAATCATCTAAAACAGGAAGTACAATTGACATCAACGGACGTCGCACAGCATGGTCTCAATGTATCTCATAAAAAACATTACTTTTATAGCAAAAACTCATCATACATGATGTCATACTATGTAGCAAATTACAAAAACCTACATGGGATTGTGATTGGACTAATGGGAGTATCTAAGCATACTTTCTATAAGGGATTGGATTATGATTGGGTTCCTATAGTCAGGTGGGCAACTCATGCCCTTCCTTCATGCAAGTCATCTTCAAACACAACACAGTGCCACATTGGATCTTAAACTATAAGGCTCTTCATTATATGGCCTTCTACAATTGGTTGGCACGATTGTATCCTTCTGGAACATTCGATTCTCTAGCAGCACTTAAACTGGTACAAAAGGTGGTGGTGAGTGGACTTGACCGTGTCTCCCCACCCAATTAGCCCAACACCTCTCATCACCCATGCCTTCTGCCATTCAGATTGTCTTTGAACTTGGCCTTGTATTAGCTTGTATTCTCTGGGAATATAAGGACTGTGAACACGTTCTTATCAAATTTCAGGTTTGCATGCCTACATCTATTTCTATCTTGGACTCACGTGACAGGAGACTTTGCTTCAAAAAGAAACTGAAAACTTTTCTCTTCTACTAGACTGTGGTTTGGTTCAATTAAAAGTGCATTTCTGTCTAGATAATCTGTACTGGCCATCTTAGACCTGCTCTCTTATACGTTTGTTATTGTTCCACTCATAAGCCTTCAGGCCACTGTAGCACATTATAAATAAATAAACATAGCATTTAATTGTCCTGAATAAAGATACTTGGCACACATGGTGTTCTCTCTTTGCAACTTAACAAGGGATGCCTCGGCGTCTCAAGTTCACTGTTCTTCAAGGAATCATAAACAGTTTTGGCTGCTTTAGCTTGCCCCACCAAGTCAAGCAGTCTTCCTTTGGTCCATATTTGAGCCTCTGCTTATTTCTTTGCTGTGACACACATACAGCTATCAATCCTCCTTTCTCCATGGGTTGAGCTTACTTAAACTGTGACATTGAATGTCCAGATTCTACATATATATATATTGGCGGCACTAGCTGCAAGCTATTTACTACATATAGGCAGCCTTTGTGATTACTTAGTCTACTTGTGTTATTTCTTGCGATGTCACCAGCCCCTGCTTTTTTTTAATTTTATTTTTTTATTGTGGTATAAACAAAAAATGTTTTTCTTCCACAAATACAAAAGAAAACTTTCAAAAAGAATACATTTACAAATTTACATCTCATTAAAAGAAAAACATGTTTCTCCAAATTTCTTAACTTCACTGCTTCAGTCTAAATGATTCAGAAAAGAAAAAAAAACTTTTTAATTTCCAGTGAGACCTAACTGTTGTAGAACTCTAACCATGTTTATAGTCAATGCCGTTTCATGACCTGAAGTAATTCTCACCCAGAAATCTTCTGATGACAGCCAATCATTTGAGCAAACAAAACGTTCCAGATGTTTCTTTCCCACCTCCCATGTGCCTTCACAGAATCTTAGTATGTGCTCCAATGACTGGTCTTTTGGGTCCCGACATTTGGAGCATAGATGATTGCTCCTTCCCCCCAGCCCCATCGAGCAAGGACTGCTCCAGTGCGAATCAAACCCAAACGAAGTCTGAGAAAGTTTTGCCTCCCTTTAGCATCCGCAATTTTCATCAGATAGTTGGCTAAGGAACTAAGGGGGTAATTCATAGAATTTAGCGCACAGGTGGTGCACGTGGCTGGCGCACAGTGTGCGCGTGCGAATATCTGCGCCAGCCGCGTGCGCTAAAATCCATTTCCGCGCACAGCGTATTCATGGATTCCAGCTACCAAAACCAGCCGTGGCGCACAGTGGTGCAGCGACCCTGCAGCAGCGCCAGTTATGCCCCTAAGAATGCCCCTCGCGCAGGGAAAAGCCATCAAAATCCCCAATCCAGTGCAAAGGGCTGCGCTAACCCTGTACCAGCATGGCAAGCGGGGTACGTGTATTACTGGGGTTAGCGGGAAGTTTCACACGCGATTGGCCCTGTGCGAGTGGGGTACGTGTATTTCAGGGGTGCGTGGGAAGTTTCACATGCGATTTCAGCAGGTACGTGTATTACAGGGGTGCGCGGGAAGTTTCACATGCAATTTCAGCAGGGTATGTGTATTTCAGGGGTGCGCGGGAAGTTTCACACGCGATTTCAGCAGGGTACGTGTATTTCAGGGGTGCGTGGGAAGTTTCACACGCGATTCCAGCAGGGTACGTGTATTTCAGGGGTGCGCAGGAAGTTTCACATGCGATTTCAGCAGGGTACGTGTATTACAGGGGTGCGTGTGAAGTTTCACACGTGAATTCAGCAGGGTACATGTATTTCAGGGGTGCGTGGGAAGTTTCACACGTGATTTCAGCAGGGTACGTGTTTTTCGGGGGAGTCCTACACGTGATTTGGCAGTGTGGGTCCTCCCAGGTGTTCCCTGTACACCCTCCACGGCCCCTGCAGGCAGACCACACCACAGGGGACTACCCTGCACTCCTGGTCATGTCCCGCAGGCAGCCGACCCAACATGGGCATGCCCCCCAGCAAAGCCACATGTCTCCTTGCACTACTGATCACCAACTCATGTCCCCTTGCACCCCCAACCCCCAGCAGTGCAGGGCACCTGCCAGCAGGCCCCCACTCATGTCCCACTCATGTCCCCTTGCACCCCCCAGCAGTGCGGGGCACCTGCCAGCAGACCCCCACTCATGTCCCCTTGCACCCCCACCCCCCAGCAGTGTGGGGCACCTGCTAGCAGGCCCCCACTCATGTTCCCTTGCACCCCCACCCCCCAGTACTGTGGGGCACCTGCCAGCAGGACCCCACTCATGTCCCCTTGCACCCCCACCCCCCAGCAGTGTGGGGCACCTGCCAGCAGGCCCCACTCATGTCCCAATCATGTCCCTTTGCACCCCCACCCCCCAGCAGTGCAGGGCACCTGCTAGCAGACCCCCACTCATGTCCCACTCATGTCCCCTTGCACTCCCATCCCCCAGCAGTGCGGGGCACCTGCCAGCAGGCCCCCACTCATGTCCCCTTACACCCCCACCCCCCAGCAGTGCAGGGCACCTGCCAGCAGGCCCCCACTCATGTCCCACTCATGTCCCCTTGCACCCCCACCCCCAGCAGTGTGGGCCACCTGCCAGCAGGCCCCCACTCATGTTCCACTCATGTCCCCCTGCCCCCAGGTCATGATGATCCTCAATCATGGCCCTTATGGCCAGCCTCCCCAGACCAAAGTCCCAACCAAGTATTGCATCCACCCACATAGAAAAGGCAATTACATGATACAACCCCAGTGGCAAGTATGTAAATGAACACATGTCCGTCACACACACACAATGGTTGCAAGTGAATGTGAAAACCCATTTCATGACATGCATGAAACCAATGAGATAATACCACACATCGAAGTATGAAGAAAAAAATGTATTAAAAGGAACATGAATGGAATTAAAATCTAACAAACAACAATGGGAATAAAAAAAGAAAAGCTGCATGTCTGTAAAATAATGAAAATCAAGAAATCATAATCCAAAGGAAAGGTGTCCAAAGTCACAGTCCAACAAAGCAAATCCAAGGGAAAAACATTTGCTCCATGGGGAAATCCAAAAAAAAAGAGATGAATCCAATAGTGAACTATATACAGATGAACAATCCAGGGTCCATGATCCCAACTGAAGAAATGAAACCAATCAAAAATACTACCTAATGAAAAATATATACAGAAACGTGGTGCATTGTCCAAGCGCAACCAAAATAAAGAAAAAAACCAAAGGAAACCTAACACTATCTAACTATTTACAAGGGCAGCGGGCTAGTCCGACGGCTCACTTTTGGATGTCCCGGGCCAGGGCATCATCGAACTCCTGCTCAATGTCACAGAGGCGGTCCTCTCCCATGGCCCCGAGGGTTCGCAGGGACGATGACAGCTGGAACTCCAGGTCCCTGCGAATGGCCCTACGCATGGAGTTCTCCGCCCTGACCATCGTGAGCCGTGCCACTTCCGCCCGCTGCCGCTCCGCATCTATCGCATGGCCCAACCGCTGCCACACGGAAGATACTTCCCGTCCAGGGTCCTCCTGCACTCCGGCCGATGCCTGCCCCTCCGATGTTTATGGCCCCGAGCCATCATTGCTCCCACCTACAGCCTGGTCCTGCTGCTGCTGCTGCTTTCCATGTGCACTGTCCGATGGTGCCTGCACATCCTCCATCTGCTGGTCTCCAGTTGTGGTGTCTACCCCTGCTGGACCGCCAACTCCCGATTGTGGCAGGGATGGGATCTCCACCAAGCTGGTTGTGTTGGTCAGGCCAGGTCCACAGGGGGCCCTGGTGGAATCTGGGCCGGAAGACGATGTGGAGAACGACTGGCGCATAGCCCTCACAGAGGAGAAGAGGTCCGCCAGAGTGCGCGTCACAAGTAGGAACCCTCCGACCAGGACCCCTCCCAGCAGTGCCACGTCACGATGCTGCTCTTCGTGATGGTGTGCGTTCTCCGCCCAGGAAGAACGCACGTCATCACGAATGACACGCGTGCGCAACGCGACACCCACCGGGACGGACCCCATATGGTCGCGGGACCCCTCGTCCGCAGGTAGTGGAGAGGAAGGTGACATGGCACTCTCCCCTACCTGCGGACGGGCCTGGGACGGAGCCTCCCTGCTGGTGCATGATGGTGCAGTCACAGGGTCAAGGACAGCGACATGCACAGGCCCCTCCGCGGTGACCTGTGCTGCCTCCTGACCCTGGCCATGGACTGCATCACTTGCACCAGTGGTACTACCCCCACCAGGCCCCATGTGCGGCTCAGTAGCGGGCTCTTCCTCCTCTGTAGAGACCAACAACCTGGATGTCTCCACACCGTCTTCTGCCATTGGAAGCCCCTGTGGGGGCTCACCCGGCCCTTCTGCCACAGCCGTTGAGGCAGACGCAGCACCAGCCCCCTCGCTCCCAGATGATGGTATTTCCTGGGAGGGTGGCTGGGCCTTGCATCACCGCCCAGTGGAGGCATCCCCGCCGCTTGGCTCCACAGCGCCGTCTCTGCCCTCTTCTTCACTTGACGCTGCGTAGAGGGAGACATACAGAATACCCTAGACAGGCAGCAATAACACATGAGTGGCACTGTCAAATGTCACTTCCATCCTGTCATTCCACAACACATGGGTGAATGCACACAACACACATGCAGAAACAGTCCGGGCTCCTGCAATCAACATCAACATCCATGTAGAAGGGCCCCTGGAAACCAAGATGTTGCCTTCAAAGTCACATGCATCCATGACGTTTCAAAGTAACACACACACTTCTCAGGCACACACACAAACATGTGCACCATACATATACATGACATCAGCACCCATTCCTCACCCCCCTCCATGTCCGGGAACAGAGACAGCCATGCATTCATGTGTGCATTCCACATAGAGCTCCCCATGTTGCTTTAAGACACATGCACCAACCATGTGGCTCACACATAACTGGTCTCACATGCATGAACATGATGTCCCTGCACACACACACACATCCATACATGGCATATGTCACACATACAGGCAAGCATCAGACTACCAGCAGACTGCAACATGCCCTGTCTCACACAGCAATGCTTGGCCACTCACCGTTCAACTCCAGACGGGTCTGCCTCCCAAGGATCTGGGAGTGGAGCGCTGGGCCTACGCGTTCCAGGACCCTAATCTGGATGGCACTCAGGCGTGCCCGGCCCCCCTCCGTGAGGCGCCGGGCCTTGTGGAGGGTCCTGGACCTGAAGTCGTCCCAGCGCTTCTTGACGTGCTTGATGTTGCGGGTTTCCACCCCCTCCACGTTGATGGCAACCACTATGTCGTCCCAGATCCTCTCCCGTCCTTCCTTGTTGGCGCATGATGTTCCGAAGAGGGCATCATAATGCCCCAGGACATGCTCCACCAGCACACCAACTTCGGTGGCAGTGAAGCTGGTGGCTCTCTGCCTCTCTGGCTGGGGGTTGCCAGTGGTTCCAGATGGTGTAGTGCCTGACATGGCAACCCCAGAGGCAGGAGTGGGTGGGCAACTGGGTCCTGGGGCTGGGCTGTGGAGCGATGGTATCCCAGTCGGGAGTCTTCTGTTCCAGCAGGGGTGGACACAGCAACTGGACCCCTGCAGATGGCTGACGTGCAGGCACCAAATAGCAGGCCACGTGGGCAGCAGGCAGACAGGCAGCAGCAGATGGCAGGTGGGAGCGTGCTCGGGGATCGGGGGGGCAGTGATTCGGCCTTTTGGGCAGGAGCGTGGTCCTCCGTGTGTGAACGTGTGGTACGGAGTGATTTGGCAACTGAAAAATGTGCACGTCAGCGTGTGATTCGAGGAAAGGCTCCTAGCGTGTAAGCGCGTAAGCGCGTCAGCACTCGTACGCGCTTTCATTGGACCAAAGGCCCTTCAAGCGTAAGCGCCTCTGTGACGTGATGTGCACGGGAGAGTGCGGCCATTTCCCTCGTGACGTTAGCATAGTGGTTCAGCGCACGTGAAAAACTGCATGTCCGCGTGTGAATGCGTGTAATCCGAGGAAAGGGCCCATGCGCGTAAGTGACGTGACGCGCGCAGGCGTTTCCCTCAGCACGGGTTAAAGGTGAGTGGGGGCAGCAGTTCGCTGTACGTGCCTTTCGTGGAGACTGACGTGTGTTGCTGCTTTCTGTTGTTTCGCGCGCCATCACAACTTCACAGCTATCAAGGACGTATCTCTTCTTTTGGCGGGGGTATTGGCTACGCATGTTTTTCTGCATCGCGCTAGTCAGACGGTGAGTCGCACATGCTATTTTTCCCACTGCGGGTGCCCCTGTGTATCGCACCCATTTTCGAGGTCATAGTAGCCTGTTTGTCCCACACGTATGCGTTATTCGTGTTACTGGGTGCCACCGCGTACTGCGGGAGGTTGATTTCACACACGTAGGCTGCAGGGTTGCGTGCACGGTTTTACTGCAGTTTTGGGGTGCCTGAGTGTTGTGCGACCCGTCACTACATCACCGGGGTCACATACAGCCTTGCAGGTGCAGGGGGGCTGTTAACATTTTGCTTCCCACCCCCTTCACCCCAATTGCCCAGGTCAATTGTGCTGTACACCTCCCATTGGCACTACTCCATCTGTGCTGGGACTACTCCATCTGTGCCATGGTTGGGGGCCAGCAAAGGTGAGGGGCGCCTCAGATGGGCGTACTCCTCATGGCAGGCGTGGTCGGGGACGTGGCCGTGGTGACCAGGGAGTAGGGGTACTCCAGGGTGTCCAGGGTCGGCCACAGAGGGGGAAGAGGGAGGGGTGAGCCACTTGAGCACAATGTTGTGCCATGTGTCGGTGCAGTCATGCTACCACCCACTGTGGTTCTGGGAGATGCAGCTTCTGCATCTGGCATTGGCGCCCGTGTGACCCGGCAGTCCGTTCCATCGACTGCCATGGGCCCAAGGGTAGTGGTAGCTGCAGGTGCAGCTGTGGACACCACCACCCAGGCTCAGGGTCTGCCAGCGCAGGCTGCGTTGGCACTTGAGGAGCCCTTGGAAGATTTACAACAGGCCAGGAGGGAAACCGAAGGGGCATGCAGGGCTGCTCTGACCAAGACACGTGTCCCGGGGCAGTTATGTCATCTGCTGCCCCGAACAGCCGGGTGTTGGCAAGTGCAGGGGCAGATGCACCCAACAACACCCCGGTTGTGAGTCTGCCAACCAAGACCGTTGCGGTCAATGACCCTGCCACAGCGGATGCTGCGCAGGGTCCATTGGAGGGCACCCAGCTGCCACTGACACAAGTCAGGCCTTTGGTCGTCCCTCCACCTGCCACTCCCTTGGCTCAATCCACCAAACCCACTGGCCATACTGGTCAGGGTGGCATTAGCCACCCAGGGTCTGCGCCACAGTCCAAGAGGAGGAAGGTTGCACCTGCAGCACAGGCTGGGACCCCAGACACAGCCACGACCTCCTGCATATCGAGGAAGAAGCCTTTCTGCAAGCAGGAACTGGACTTCCTCGTGGACTACGTGCGGGGCCACAGCCGTGACATGGTAGTGGGTGCCAATAGTCAGACTAAGGCTGCCCACCGTGACACCGACTGGAAGCATGTAGCGGAACATGTCAGTTCATTCGGCCATGAGGTGTGCACGGCACAAGAGTGCAAAAAGCGTTGGAATTACCTCAAACGCAGCGCTAAGGCTAAGCATGCCTCAAATTACAACTTGACTCTGGTGACTGGCGGTGGGTCTGCACCAGAGGTGGAAGAGCTCACTCCGCATGAGTCATTCGTTGTGGAGTTCATACCAGCTGAGTCAGTCGAAGGAGTGGGAGAGATGCTGGACTTTGATGCCCAGTCTAGTGAGTGTTGATGCGTGTTTGTTGAGGACGTGTGCGTTTTACTTGTGGGATGTGTTGTGCATGATTGCCACTACATGTGACATGTACAGGGTTCTGATGTGCAAGTAATGCAATGCTTCCGTGATGCATGTCTGCTCTGCTGGATGGTGGACTGTGGAGCAGACGGAGACTGTCCGCATCACCATTATTGCATCCTACTCACATGCTGGTTACCAGTATACCCCTCTGGTCCATGTTCCAGCTCACTGGACCTTCTGCATGTGGCGTGGGGTGACCTTCCTCTCAGCCCAGGCACAATGTCATAGCATGACTGACGTGCATTTGTCCTCTGCCTGCATGCGGGTACTCCATGTAGGCATGCTCCCTTGCCCCTCCTCTGCCACTCTGCACCCCAGTTCCACCTTTGCACTGGTCTGCTTCAATCTTGCCATTGTGTACTTTCCTGTTCATGCGTCCTGTGTACATGCTAACTTCCAGCGTACAATCTGCCAGACATATGCTGTGTGGTACAGCCTTAGTACTTGATGCAGGGTATCTCACTTGTACTGTGCATAGGTCAGATGCCCCGCAGGGACATGAGTGCCCATTCATGCTCCATGTGCATTGCACGCATGCCCCTATGTGTCCTTGACCGGATGATCACTGTAATTCAAGTACTGAGTGACAAACATTGCATGGCATCTCATCAGCCTTCCCATGTCAACTGTGGCTCAGTACTGCGTTGCACACATGTTTAGGGTCTGGCAATCTGTGTGGGTCACAGGCCTCAGCCTGTTTAATGGCCAATGACTCTGTCCGACTGTTGTAGTGTCTTCTTCACACGTGGGCCGCCTCCAGAGTTTTCATCATGTCTCCTGCTTACTGTCCCATCATCATTTGCAGTGTTGTCACTTGAATCACATTAAGCTGTTGATGCCAGTCAATACTGCCTGTCAATACACAGGTCTATGGTCAGCCTTTTGATACCATGCTAGGCATCCCTGCTTTTGTACTTGGGTGGAGGGGTGCTTTGCTTGTAGATATGCTACCCATTGAATGCACAGTGAACGTGATGCCTGAATTTGACCTTGCACTGCCTTCACATTTCCTGACACACACCATGGAGACCTTGTACATGTAGGTAGTGAGTGACATACACATTTGCTGCACTGCATAGACCCACTTCTATGCAAACTGCCACCTTTCAACAGGTCAGATCACAGAAGCAATTCAAAGTTGACCCAGCATGCATGCCAGGTTCTATTTTGTGTGTCACATGTCTGCCTGATGTGTTTGTTGTCGGTGTGTGTGTGTGTTGTGTGCTTCTGACATGTGCAGTGACCTTTTTTCTCTCTATTTTTCAGGTGATGACGCAATGGAGCCAGAGGATGGTGTTGTCATGCCAGACACAGGGTTGTTACCACTACATCAACCCGACACAAGTGGGGGTCATGGGGTGGTAGGCCACGAAAACCCCCAAGTGCTACAGTCCATCTTGTCTCTGGCTGCCTATGAGTCCAGCCCTGATGACGACTCTGACGTCCATGTCGAGTTGGATGAGCATCAAGTCCATGTGTCAGGGGTGAGTGATTCTGATGTGGACACTCCTCTGTCCGCGGCACCTGCACTGAGGGGTCAGACAGTCTTGGTTCCTCCGCCCGTGGTGGATCGGGACGCAGGGTCACCCTCCACACCAGTCACTGATGTGCCTGGGACATCACGTCGACGGGGGCATGTAGTCGTGCAGCCGCGGGCGGTGCCAACACAGCGAGGACACCCGGTCCTTGGGTCCCACAGGGTTCAAGCCCAGCAACGCAATCGCCACGCGCAACCGCAGTATACTGAGTGGGAGCAAGACACGACTGCTAATTCAGAATGGCAGGGGGCAGCAATGGAGAACATTGCTGAGAGCATGGAGCGTGTGGCCCGATCTGTGCTCCCCCCTGCTAGGCAGGTGCTTCTCCAGCAGAAGGCGGCAAGGTCCACGGCCCGCTCGCTCAGGCTTGGCATGGCGGCCTCAGACAGGGCACGCCAGGCTGAAATGTCATCTCTGTTTCAAGCAATTGCTGCTCATGCAGAGGCGCACATGGATGCCCTGAGGGAGGAGTATGCTTCCCTCAAATCCACTCTGGGTTTCCTTTTGATGTCCCAGAGGCAGCGGGCAGAGGAGAGGTTTGCACAGCTTGAGCGTACCATCTCGGCTGAGCTACAGGCTTGCCGGGAGGTACAGCAGTTGTCCAGCCAGGCCTTGCAGGAGGAACTCTGTGCTACACGTGCTACCTTGCAAGAGGAAGCACGTGTATCACATGAGGTTCTGCATGCAGACCTACGTCACATCGCCACACAGAACCAGGCTCACCCATCCGGCAGACTTGCTGCCGTCGAGGGGAAAGCTGCGGCTAGGCGTGGCCAGGCTACTGTGCCACATCCTCCTTTCCAGGATGAGCCAGACTCGGATGACCATCTATCTCCCACATAGGTCGGGCTGTGCAGGCGTTGAGCCCATGGAGTTTTTTTTTTTGGCTCAGCATCATCGCATGTGGGTGTTCAGCAGCACCCTGTAACTCCCCCCTCCTGGGTGCCTCCCCTCCCCCCCGGGTCGCATGTGGCCATTTTTGATTTTTCTTTTAGTTTAGTTAGTTAAGTTTCTGTTTGATAGTTAGTTTAATTAGGTAATGTAGGTTTTTCATAGTTAGTGTAATTAGTAAATATAGTTTAAAATTGCTTGTCTATTGTGCTTTCATGTGACGGTGCGGTGCTTTGTGGCTTTTGAAAGCATCCACTGTCTGTTCCAGCTGGGCCCTTCAGGTTTGTCTTGTGTATGTGTTTGCTGCTTGGGGTCCTTGACTCACATATGCCACTCCTGCCTCCCTTATCCATGTGCTCGCAAGGATGGTTCGGTGTAACAGCCTATTACACAAGGGCTTTGGACTGTCATATCTGTGGCATGTCTGGTGCTGTGTAACTTGTGTTAACACCCCTTGTGGGGAAGATTGCAGTGTTATTGACCACTGTTCTGCTTTTGCTAGATGGGGTGTTTCATGATTAATGTGTACATTCATTGCTATGCATTGTGTAGTATGTTTCTTATCTTTACTGTACACATGCTTGTTGCAATTCATGCCGTAGATAGTGTGTTCCACACTTTGGATGTGAAAGACGGACTGATGGTGTGATTTCTGATGTACGTCTCTGACATGGTCCAGTAATGAGATGCCTGAAGAGACACACACAGATGACTCTAAAGCATTAATCATGTGTTTCATGCCCTTTCTGCAGGGGGATGAGCCTCCAGACCACCTTTGCCAGCAGACATAGCCCATTGGACGTCTGGATTCTGGACACGTTTGTTGGTGCCCACATGCACATGTGTGCGCAAGCAGAGGCACATGGATTGCAGATATACATCCTTGAACTGCTGACGTGTTCCAAGGAACTCCAGACAAGGTGAGCAGTACATGGGGGCCACAACACAGCAAAGCTTCCACAAGGCCAATTGCACATGCAGGTTTAGTAGCAGCACTGAGGGTGAGCTTGGACGAATATTGGTGTTGAAGCACACAATACAGCTCAGATGAGTTGGTGGACTGATGGCTAGTTGATTATAAGGTTGTCTGGGGCACCTGCAGGGGCAGTGGCACATACCCTCCGGTCCACCATGGGCCATTGAGACACTTGTATCACCCATGCTGCCTTCCGAGACATGGAAAGGAGCAGCTCACAGGGACATACAGCAAGGGACAGTCTCGGGTGCAGTGCATTTCATATCCATGTACATTTTGAAACATGCACTGCCTATTTTTTTACGGTCATGGTGGGACACAACTTTTTCTGAAGTCATACCTTGCTATATGCGTCTGTCTGCTTACCCAGGGAACATTGCATGTTGTGTGAATCGTGACACATTTGTGTTCCATTTGCCACGCACCCACCGGCGCCTGACTTACTGCATTGACTGTGTATGAACCATCACAGGGGGAATGTTACGTATGGGTACGAAGCATCCATACCAGATTGTCTGTTTGTAGATTAGTTTGTCGCTATGGGGCATATTTGGTGGTGCGTTTGTGTGTTAGGGGCACACACAGATTATTAACTGTGGCTCTCTTTGCAGCATTGAAGTGCTCCTGTAACCGGACCTGAGAGTGCGCAGGCAGGAGGCCAGCACTCAAAACCAGAGCTGAGTGTCTTGTTGTTTTTCTTTCAAACTGCTCTACATAGGCTTGCTGGGGGGTGCACTGTTGCATGGATGAATGTGTAATTCAGTTTGGTATGTTTTTTTTCCATAATCAACCCAAGTCCTATCCAATTCTAAACCTTGTACCCTCTACCCGGTGTTCCTGCTTCCCGTACCTATCCAACCAACGTTCCCTAACCCTCTTTCCCCGCTGGGGTTGCGGATGCCTGTGTAAGCCCCAAGCTTGCAGGCGCCAAAACCCTAGAGGAGGTGGTTGGTTCGTGCCACTCCTGCGCCTGGACTCCGGAAGGCCCTGACAATGATGTACAAGTTTGTCATGATTTTGTATGTGTTAATGCAAGTACTCCATTTTAGTGCATTCCCTACTTTCAAGTGTCATTCATACTCCCCTCTCCTGCCCCTCATTCCAGTTATCCAGTATGCCAACGGCTGTCCCAACTGCATATCCCTGACCCTCCTTCCCCAACACGGTCTCAGAGGCCTGTGTGAGTTTGACCTTTCAGGCACCCAGGTCCCGGTGGGGTTGGTTGTTTCGTGCCACTCCTGCGCCTGTACACGGGAGCTGTGACAGTACACATCCGTTCGTGGTGCATCATTCTATGTTATGTACCACACATGGTTCACATCCTGTTGTGACATTGTTTTACTGTGCTACCTTGGTTGTTACATCATTGTGGTAGTACTTGGACTTTGTGAGGTACTGCTACTTCAAGTCATCTACTGGAGGCTGTTCTGGTTTGTTTTTCTGCCTTGGATTTTGTGTCTTTGCAAATGAAGGTGGACTCTGAGGGTGCAGGCAACTTTTGACACGCAAGGTGGGAGATGGTGACGAAGGGGAATGGTGATCCTGTGGCCAGGTGAAATTGAGGGTTGAAGGCTCCGTGACCCAGGTGCAGTTGTTCAGTGGGTCATGGTCATTTGTGAGGGAGGGGGGGTGTTTTGTTGTTGATAGTTGCCTTGCCCTGCAGTGTGATGGGAACCCTGACATTGTAATTGTGGTATCCTATGTACATGATGTGTTCTGCTGATCAATGCATGTTCATGTGTTGTATTTACCTTTCAGGTGTGAGGGGATAGTTGTGGGTTGACATGCTGGGGTGTACACATGGTGAATGTTCACATGTGATGTGTAGAGGACACTGATGGTCAATTGATTGCACATGCATATGTTGAGTGCATGTCCTTGCTGACCCGCACACTCGCACTATGATGCACTACATGTACAACCACCCTTCGATATCCACATGTACACTCTGTTTGCCTTCTGCTGCCCACTGTGTCCCTTCAGCACATGTTCTGTGACCAATTATGGATCCTGTACATGCCTATTTTGCTTTTTGATGTGGTTTGTCGCTTAGATGTGATGCTCAGGGTGTGCATCACACACAATGGCTGTTCACTGTGCTGTGCGCTGAGCAGTGTGTTGCAGGAGTTGGACACAGCACACAGAAGCTGCAGTGTTGATTTTGCAATGCACAACGTGCATGTAGACAGGCATTCTTTGTTATGTTGCGGCTACTACTTTTGTGATGCATTTGGGAATGACTTAATTTGGGTGGGAGGTTGTTGGTCAGTCATTTCATCTGATCCCATGTCAGGCATCATTGTCTTGGACTTTGTGAGGTTTACATTTTTCACATGGCAATGTGTACCTTATTGGTACTATGTTGGTGTATGACAGTGATGGTCATGGCCTGTTTTGCAGGCGTGTTTGATTCACACCTTGCATTTCAGGGTCAGCCGCTTCTCGAAGCAACAAGCTGGGGGTAGATCTCTCTCCGTGGCAGGGGCCTCCCTCTGGAACGGCCTTGCTGCCTCCCTGTAACTTGAGGAGAACCATCTCCACTTCAGGAAGCACCTCAACACCTTCCTCTTTGCTTCTGCTTTCTCTCTCCCTATCCCTTGCTAATTTCTTCACTGAAACTGCACTGAATCTGCAACTGGGCCACTCTCACCGACCTCGGTCCCTGGCCCAGCCACTCTCCACTTGCACTGCCTCCCTGGCAACCCCTGCACTGCGGGACTGTCTCTGTATCCCTACAGCCCCCCCTTCCCAGCACTTGTCTGCACTTACCTTTGCACTTGCCACCAGCTGGCCTATTTATTTATTTTTTATTCTACTTACCCTGTACTGCACTCCCCCCTCCCCTTCCCCTTGCACTTTTCCCTTCCACCTACCCCTGCACTTGCACTCCCTCTAAATGACACCTGGCCTAGTAGGATCGTTGTCTGTCTTCCCTTGTTCCCCCCTCCCTGCCTCGTTCGCCTTGCAACACTTGTGTATAGGTGCGTTACAAATGCCATATCATATCATATCATATATCATATGTGTGCCTTTTGGTCACACAGGATAGATTGTGTTTAAGTAGCTAGGGATGCACACAATGTGGCACTTCCATGGCAACAATCTCAGGGTGGTAAGGTTGTGACAGTTGAGTGTCTCTTTGTCATCATCGATTGTCACCTGGTATGTGCCAGGCCTGTGTGCACTCCGCAGGGGTGGGAGTTTAGGTGAAAAATGTGGCCACAAGCTGGGTCCGGGCTTCCTCGCCACGGCAGTGCCTGTGCCTGTGGTTGGAGATGTGGGGGCACCACCATGTCCACCGGTACGCCCCGCCGTGTTGCAACATTGTGCAGGACACATGCTGTAGAGTAGCTGCCCGCCAGAGCGGTCAAGGGAGCGGAAGCGTGACCTGAGCACTCCGAATGTGCGCTCCACTATGGCCCTGGTTGCAATATGGGCCGCATTGTATCTTACCTGGGGTGGGGTGGTGGGGTTCCAGATTGGCGTCATCATGTGGTTGCTCAGAGGGTAGGCACTGTCCGCTGGGGAGGTGATAATAGTTGAGATTATTACAGTTTGGGTATTTGTCTGTGTGTGACTTGCATGCATGTGCACAGGCATTTGTACTCACCTAGGAGCCATGTGTCACCATGCTGCCCAGTTTCCAGGGCCCGGCTCAGGGCAGACATTCTGTATATGAAACTGTCATGGGTGGAGCCAGGGTAGTTTGCATAGACAGAGGTGATGATTCCCTTTGCATCGCATACCACCTGTACGTTGATGGAATGCCAGTGCTTGCGGTTTCGGTAGATGTGCTCAGTGGCCCTAGGTGGACGTAGGGCCACATGAGTGCAATCTATGGCACCGAGCACTTTGGGGAAGTGTGCCACCCTGTAAAAATCCAGGACCACACGGCCTGCCTTTCTGCGGGTGTTCTGGGAATGTATATGTGCCTGCGGACTGAGGGGTGCGCTGTCATGATTGCCAAGACCTGTTGTAGGCAGCGTGACTGCGTGGCCTGTGAGATCCCCCTACTATGGCAGTGGTCCGCTGAAATGACCCAGTGGCCAGAAAATGCAGGACATTGAGCATCTTCTCCAAGGGGCTCAATGCTTGGGAGCAAAGGGTGGGGGATGTAAGGTCATCTTCCCACTCCCTGACCAGGTCTAGGATGATGTGGGGTTGAAACCTATACCTGCCATAGACCTGGTCGTCAGGCATCCCAAAAAGGCTTGTCCGTGGTGAGAAAATGCGTGTCCTGGCTATTCTCCTCCTCCTGCGGTGTCCCACGATCAGTGCTGCGACAAATGGGGCATTCATCGTAGCTGTATATACGTGTTTGTAGTTTGCGCCCACTTTTATACTGTGTACGGGGACGCTTCCGCCTGCCTTCGTGTGGCGGACGCGTTGACACCTGTGCGCGTCTTTTGCCGTGCGCGGGTTTCCCGTATTCGAATCCATGAATACGCGTGTGGGCATTCGTGTAGTTCCGTGCAGTACTTCCCTAGTTATGCCTTCTTTTTCACGCGTTGTTCCCCATTCCGCGTGTTATGCCCACTGTTCCGCCCACTTTTGTTGTGTGCGCCGCGCTATGTGCACTTTTGCTGTGCGCGTAGCGCACGCCGTTTGATGACGTGTGTGCCTGTGTGCGACATGCATGGATTTGGCGCACGACCAGCGGGAAACTAGCGCAGCGCCTTCCTTGTATCGCACGCGTGCGCTTGATTTCTCACGCTTGTGCCTCCTTGCCTTCGGCGCACGTTTGTTCCATGAATCGACCCCTAAGTCTCTTGTCCGTTGGGGAAAGAGAGGGTGCCATATTGAGGATCGTGTGTGGTCGATTGTCTTTATCCAGTCTGTTAATAGTAGCTCCCTCTTTATCTTCATGGGGTTTGTGGTTAGAGTATCTATGTCGCTGTTGCATCTGGCGAGGATTTCTAGGGATACTTTCTTTAGGTCCTACAGTGCCCCCACCGAGACACGGCTCAAATGAACATTTAGATCTTCATATAGCGTATTACGCATAGGATTACTTATCAAGTTGAAAAGAGATAGAAGTTTCCAATCAGCCTGCACCCCAAGTGAGGAGAGGCCCAACTCAAACCACAGGCTGGCCATTGGTGAGCTGTTTGGGAGACATAATGCTTTTTTCCAGATCTTGGCTTCTATTGCCTGCCAATCCATCGACCACGCCAGTGGTTTTGCGTCTAAGCCATATAGGAGGACTGGAATGATCTTTGCTCGATAGAAACGGATGGCAGGTAGGAGGGAAAACCTACAGTATTGCTTGATCATTTTTTGCAATTGGGCCGTCAATTGGGTGCACTTTTGTCACATCTCTGACCATACCGTACAAGCTCTTGGTGTGGCGTGCAGAGTGTAGCCCAAGTAGATGACCTCCTTATCACAGGTATTCGTTTCCCCCCCACTGTCCAGCAATATTTGCCTTCTCTGCCACCTTTCTTTCCAAAAATCACAATTTTTGATTTATCCGGGTTAACCTTTAGGTCGTTGTCTTTCATGTATTGGTCCAAGGCGTTTAATAGCCTCTGAAGGCCCACTGGTGTCTTGTCCAGTAGGACGATGTCGTCAGCATACATGAGCCACTTTATTGCATTTGTGTCTAACTTGGCACTGCCCAATGCTGCGGTCTCCACTTCCTGTCCGAAGTCAGCTAAATTGAAGTTAAACAAGAAGGGAGCAACCATGCACGCCTGTCTCACCCCCCTCTTCACTGGGATGTGTGTTGATAAAAATCCATCTAAGTTAAGTTTTACTTGAACCGTGTTTTCTTCATGGAGGGAGACCAGTATATCAGTGAGGTGGGTCGGAGCGCCTCTAACTTTTAATTTGGACCATAGTCTGTCCCGATTCACCAGATCGAAGGCACTTGATAGATCTATGAAAGCACCATATAGTCGTGACGCTTTCCCCCGCACCTTGCTGTTACAGAGGGTGGAAAGTACTATGCCATTAAGTGAGGTGGAATGTCCCTTTCGAAACCGTTTCTGTTGTTTTGGGAGGATGTTGTTTGACTCAACCCAAGATTCCAAGTCTCTTAGTACTAGGCTGGTGAACAATTTGCTTTCCACATCAAGGAGAGTGATTGGTCTATAATTTAAAGGGTCTCTTCGATCCCCCTTTTTAAATATTGGGACAATGATTCCCGACTTCCACGATGACGGGATCTTTCTGAGCCTCAGTATCCCATGAAACAGTGTGTTTAGGAGGCAGGCCCACCTTTTAGGGTTTCCCTTCAGGACTTGATATGTTAAGGCACTGGGGCCTGCCGCCCTTGAGGCCGAAGATTTCATTATTAAGGCGTAGATATCCTCTTCCGTTATTTCCAAATACCACTGGCCGCCAGAGATGAGAAAAGGAGGCTCCCCCTTCGATTGTGCATACTTTTTGACAGGAATTCTCTCCACTCTGTTTCAGTAACCATGTTTGACAAAGCTCCAACTTGGTCTGTAGATTGTTGGTTTATTAAAGACCAAAAATTCCGTTAGTTCTTATTTAGGATGGCCTTGAGCATGGTTTCCCCATCTTTCTGGGCCCGGGACATTCGTTGTTGTCTTGACCATTGTTTGTATTTACTTTTAATGGACTTTATTTTGGTCACTCTGATAGATTTAACAGCTTCCTCCCTTCTAATGGCACTTATCGACTGCCGCATCTCGCGTTTCTGTTCCCATGTGTGTTCGTCAAATGCGTGTCTATAGGTTTTTCTCATTTGACCCACCACAAGACTGGGGGCCTCAACTGACCACAAAAAGTCATGGAAAGCATAAGGGTTGCACATATCTTTCAGTTTTGTATCGCTTGCATCATGTTTGTATTTTCCCAGGGCTTTATTCAGTTTCTCTCCGTCCCTGTTATATTTAGCAAACAATTTTTTTGGTTATTCACTGTGATGTGCTCTGTCAACTTCTTTACAACCCTTACATTTTGCCATTTAACTGACATTTCTAGTCGTTTGTGGTCACTTGTGCCACCTTCTTTTATATTCATAGTTTCACATTGGTCGAACATACTAGGAGAAATGAACATGTAGTCCAAAGTGGATTCTGATGCTCCCCGGGACCATGTGCTTGCAGGAGGAATGTCTCCTTCCAGAAATCCATTCCCCATTTTTAGGTCCCAATCTTTAAAGAAAGATCCCCAAATGTTTCCATTTGAAGAGATGGCCTTGTGTTACCATGCTTCTTTCCCTTTCCCACTTTCAACACATTGGGAATTTAAGTCCCCTGACACCAAAACATATGCGTCAGGGTGGGACAATTTTATTTCAGTCAGCACACTAGACAGGGCATCCAGAAATATGGCAAGCTTTGAAGATGCCGGATTCCAGTATAAGTTTACTGCTACTATTTGTTTCGACCCTATAGATGTAGTGACCCCACATTTTACTGTCAAGATCCCCTCTTGGTCGTTTGAGATTATGGTCACCTCATTAAAGCGAGTGGCATTACAAGCAAGTAGCAGACCACCCTTTGGCCTTCCTTTCCCCACTGTTGTTGTGGCTTGTGTAGTTATTATGAAGCCCTCTAGCTCTGGTGCATTAACTAACTATGTCTCCTGTAGGAGAATTAGGTCATTCTTGCCAAATACCTCTGATCTCATATTGAGGTTCCTAAAAGAACTAGAGCCACGCGTGTTCCAACTTGGCACCCTCATACTCTCCCAACTAAAGACATGTCTCACCCACACCCAGTTTCTGGCAGACTTGTATTATGATCTCCGGGAGGAGAGCCCACATTGTCTGTTTATCCCCTCGATTTTACCATGTGCAACAGCTGAAATTTCCTTTACTTGGGTATTTTTTATTTTGCCTCCTTTGTTTCCTCCTGCCTTTCTTCCCCAACCCTGATGTCTGAGGGCATGTCTTCATGTATGGTTATCCCTTGTTTTTGTAAAGGGCCTGCTGCATCCAGGATTGCCTTTGCCCCTATTTTAGATGTAAACCCAACTTCCACTAAATGGGTCGCCTGTCGCTCTGGGAATGTAACATACTCAATATCATTTGATGAAAACAGGTATAAATCTGGTATTTTTTTTAAAGAGCATCAAAAACGACCCTCTAAGTATTTACAATTCATTTTGTCTTTATGTCCTATAAGCCAAAGCCGCGGGGCTGCAAAGGGATTTGTTCTACCGGATGATGTTTCCCTTTCTGTCCTTTTGTTTTGCTCCCCCTCCTTTCTGGATCCAGTGTCTCTATGATTTACTTGTTCTGGCGGCGTATTCTGTGTTGCGTCGTCTACCACTAAGGGCGATGTTAGCAGCTCTTCTTGATCCCGGGTTGGTGTTAGGCTCTTGCTAGTTTTTTCAACTCTTTTAACCAGGGCTTCTACTGGTTTTGTTGTTTTTTTCTGTCCTTGAAGAAATATTGGAGCTATTTTTAAAGCAGGAGCTCCAGACTGGGGCAGTTTTGTTGAAGCCTGTTTGGCTCTGGGGAGAAAGATTGGAGCCCACTTTATTTATTTCCCCGCAATCAATGGCGGAAAGGATGCCCACCACTGGGCCTGTTGAGTTCTCCAGATTTTTGCTGTCTGTTAGCTTTGTTTGTATTCCTACTGTTTTATTAGAGACGTTTTGGCTATCAGACCTTGATTTAGCGGTTTGCTTCTTCTTGTTCTTTCCCGGCTCCTGCACTTCACGAGTCTCCATCTCCATTTCTGAGCAAAGTTTCTCTCCTTTATCCTGCTTCTCTTTGTTTGGGTTTTTTGATGCGTTGGCTAGGTTATTGATGAACTTGTTTGTATCAGCATTGTTTGATTTTTTTTGCCTTCATATTTTTGGATTTATTTTCTTGTCTAGAGTTCTGTTGGGATTTATGTCTTGCATTTTTTTGTTTCTTTTTTCTCACCCTCCTCCTCCTTTGAGATGGTTGACCTGCATTTTCCTCTGCAGGGCTCTTTTCCTCCTCAACTATACTTTGTTTCTGGGAAGAGTCTTCTTCTATGCAGATCACCTCGTCTTGTATGTTAGCGTCTGCCAACTGTGCTAAACGGCAGAACTCTTCCATCACTGATGAGGATAGTGGAGTATCATCCCATATGGAGGGGGATCGATCTTTGGGGGGATCACCCAATGAGGGCTGCTCAGGACCCTTGATGTTTGTCTGGTTCTGAATGAAGTTTTGTAACATTAAATTGGTTTCTTTTATTTCCAAACTTATATTCTGAAGCATAGACTTGATATCTGCTATCTCTGATTTTTGTGAAGCTATATCTCCTGCCAGTGATGTTATTGATGGTGGAATTGCACTGTTTATGGCGTTGGTAAGTCCCACTATTGAGGACTCGAACAAGTCAAAATCTTTAGATATTTCCAACAGTATTCCAGTATGAACTTGGATGTCTCCCTTTGTTGCCTCAAATACCCCCACCAAGGAATTTCGAACAAAGTTCAAAGCTGTTAAAGTTATCTCGCTAGCCATGAGTTCCTCTGCTGGTGGTCTTCTCATAGGGGGCTGATCGTGAATGTTTGGTGGAGGGCTCAAAGCCGAATGATCCCTTGATTCTCTTCTAATATTTTCTGTTGCATTCAGAAGAGAGCCAGAATCTGGAACATTATGTGGTAAAATGGCAGACAAATTGCTGCCTTCTGAAAGGTCTAGGTTTTCAATTTGGAGGGTGGCATTTCCCATCCCTTCTACAGGTTTACCTTTGTGAAGCAAGGGGGTTTGTAAACCCTCTCCACCATTGGGAAAGTTCCTATGACCTCTTGACTTAAAATATTGGTCTATAGTCCCCTTGATGTTTGTGGTTGTGAGTGTATAGTCCTTTCCTCGTTTGAGCGTAGATACCAAGGAGGAAACTGTATTTCCTGAGTCCTCTCTTCCATTATGATATGTTGTAACGGGATTATGAATTTGAACATGTGTAAGCCCGGTCGGACCAGCGGGAATACTCGTTTGCAAATCATGCCCGATATCATCATGCTGTAATGAAACGTTGTGACTTAACGAGATCTCCCCCTCCTGGACAGTATGTGGTTCTACCAATGGTCCACTTCTCAAATTGTATCTCATTGACATGGTAGTTTCGAAATTGCTTTAAGTAGAATGATATGAAATGTAAGAGCCTAACGGGATCAAAGGGGTCAAAGCCCCAACAGTCTCCCGTGCTCTCTAAAATGGAGCCAAATTTGATTTTCCAGCACTTACCTGCAGGTCTTTTGACCTATCACAGGCGTGTTTCAATGTCTCTTTCCTCTCCCCAGCCCTTTTTTTTGTTTTTTGTTGTTGTTATTATTGGGTTTTTATATTCCGTAGTATTGTCAATGTACTTTTGATCAAGTGGTGTTATATTAGATGGAACTTACTTGGGTTCTCCAAGGACACCAACTTTGTTGCCGAGTTTATGCCGGTGGCTATGGCCCAGGACCAGCCAAACAGCCTAACAGCACCAGCCCTTTTGCCACCAGGGCTTACGCCGCGAGGGTGATTTGGCCAGCAATTTATGTTCAGGTGCGGTCATGTGATACGTCACGTGCGCGTGATAAGCCCCGCCTCCTCCAGGAAGCGGAGAGCAGCAAGAGCTCCTGCTCGCAAGGCTGCTGGGCTCACAGAGTTATAAACAGCCTTCACAAACGCTCGATTCCCAAAGCGCACTTCCACTGGTAGCAGGTGCTACCTCTCCTTTTTACATCTTAATACTTCTTTGGTGCTCTCCCTCAGGAGAATGTCATCTCTTCAGGGATACATCATATAGGGTTTTCTAAGTGGATACCTTGTCTCAAAGGCTTTTCGTGGTATAGGTACCCTTACTGGCATTGCACATGTCAAAATTTCAGGTTTCCAACATATAGGCAAAATAGACCCGAATAGACCAGACGTGGACCCCTTGCTCACTGCTCTTAGAGAGGCACAGCTTCACCTCACTGATGATGCCCAACTAGGCTGAAACATTTGTATGGGGTTGCTGTGGTATTCTTGTTCAGAGGAGGAGTGCCTAGCATTTCGGTGCTGGACTGCCCCTGGGCAGGACAAAGACTGATATGCGGGGAAATGTCTTCTCTGTGAAAAGAACAGTGAGCTAAAGACTTGGTTGAGACTCTCCCAGGGGCCACCCACCCAAGAACAAGTCAATGGGCTGTGTTTGTGCTGGTATACAGTTTCCCAGACCCCCCATCTGCTTTGCCTACCAAGTAACTTTGGGTTTAACCTAAGTTACCAGGGGAATCCAGACGTGGACCCCTTGCTCATTGCTCTTAGAGAGGCGCAGCTTCACCTCACTGATGATGCCCAACTAGGCTGAAACACGTGTATGGGGTTGCTGTGGTACTCTTGTTTAGAGGAGAATTGCCTATCATTCGGTGCTGGACTGCCCATGGGCACGACAAAGACTGATATGCGGGGACATTTCTTCTCTGTGAAAATAACAGTGGGCTGAAGACTTGGTTGAGGTTCTCCCAGGGGCCACCCACCTAAGAACAAGTCAATGGGCTGTGTTTGTGCTGGTATAGAGTTTCCGAGAACCCTCTCTGCTTTGCATACCAAGTAACTTTGGGTCTCACCCTAAATTACCAGGGGAATCCAGACGTGGAGCCCTTGTTCACTGCACTTAGATATGCACAGCTTCACCTCACTGATGATGCCCAACTAGGCTGAAATGTGTGTATGGAGTTGCTGTGGTACTCTTGTTCAGAGGAGAATTGCCTAGTATTTTGGTTCTGGACTGCCCCTGGACAGGACTAAGACTGATATGCTGGGACATTTCTTCTCTGTGAAAAGAACAGTGAGCTAAAGACTTGGTTGAGACTACTCTCCCAGGGGCCACCCACCAAAGAACAAGTCAATGGGCTGTGTTTGTGCTGGTATAGAGTTTCCCAGACCCCCCTCTGCTTTGCATACCAAGTAACTTTGGGTCTCACTCTAAGTTATCAGGGGAATCCAGATGTGGACCCCTTGCTCACTGCTCTTAGAGAGGCACAGCTTCACCTCACTGATGATGCCCAACTAGGCTGAAACATTTGTATGGGGTTTCTGTGGTACTCTTGTTCAGAGGAGAATTGCCTAGCATTTCAGTGCTGGACTGCCACTGGGCAGGACAAAGACTGATATGCTGGGACATTTCTTCTCTGTGAAAAGAACAGTGAGCTAAAGACTTGGTTGAGACTACTCTCCCAGGGGCCACCCACCAAAGAACAAGTCAATGGGCTGTGTTTGTGCTGGTATACAGTTTCCCAGACCCCCCATCTGCTTTGCCTACCAAGTAACTTTGGGTCTCACCCTAAGTTACCAGGGGAATCCAGACGTGGACCCCTTGCTCATTGCTCTTAGAGAGGTGCAACTTCACCTCACTGATGATGCCCAACTAGGCTGAAACACGTGTATGGGGTTGCCTTGGTACTTTTGTTCAGAGGAGAATTGCCTATCATTCGGTGCTGGACTGCCCATGGGCACGACAAAGACTGATATGCGGGGACATTTCTTCTCTGTGAAAAGAACAGTGGGCTGAAGACTTGGTTGAGGTTCTCCCAGGGGCCACCCACCCAAGAACAAGTGAATGGGCTGTGTTTGTGCTGGTAGAGAGTTTCCGAGAACCCCCTCTGCTTTGCATACCAAGTAACTTTGGGTCTCACCCTAAATTACTAGGGGAATCCAGACGTGGACCCCTTGTTCACTGCACTTAGATATGCACAGCTTCACCTCACTGATGATGCCCAACTAGGCTGAAATGTGTGTATGGAGTTGCTGTGGTACTCTTGTTCAGAGGAGAATTGCCTAGGATTTCGGTGCTGGACTGCCCCTGGGCAGGACAAAGACTGATATGCTGGGACATTTCTTCTCTGTGAAAAGAACAGTGAGCTAAAGACTTGGTTGAGACTCTCCCAGACGCCACCCACCCAAGAAGAAGTCAATGGACTGTGTTTGTGCTGGTATGCAGTTTCCCAGACCCCCCTCTGCTTTGCATACCAAGTAACTTTGGGTCTCACCCTAAGTTACCATGGGAATCCAGACGTGGACACTATGCTTAGAGAGGCACAGCTTCTCCTCACTGATGATGCCCAACTAGGCTGAAACACAAGCATGGGGTTGCTGTGGTACTCTTGTTCAGAGGAGAATTGCCTAGCATTTCGGTGCTGGACTGCCCCTGGGCAGGACAAAGACTGATATGCGGGGAAATGTCTTCTCTGTGAAAAGAACAGTGAGCTAAAGACTTGGTTGAGACTCTCCCAGGGGCCACCCACCCAAGAATAAGTCAATGGGCCGTGTTTGTGCTGGTAGAGAGTTTCCAAGACCCCCCTCTGCGTTGTATACCAAGTAACTTTGGGTCTCACCCTAAGTTACGAGGGGAATGCCGACGTGGATTCCTTGTTCACTGCTTTTACAGAGGCACAGCTTCACCTCACTGATGATGCCCAACTAGGAAGAAACACGTGTATGGGGTTGCTGTGGTACTCTTGTTCAGAGGAGAATTGCCTAGGATTTCGGTGCTGGACTGCCCCTGGGCAGGACAAAGACTGATATGCTGGGAGATTTCTTCTCTGTGAAAAGAACAGTGAGTTAAAGACTTGGTTGAGACTCTCCCGGGGACAACCAACCCAAGAGCGAGTCAATGGGCTGTGTTTGTGCTGGTAGAGAGTTTCCGAGATCCCCCTCTGCTTTGCATATCAAGTAACTTTGGGTCTCACTCTAAGTTATCAGGGGAATCCAGATGTGGACCCCTTGCTCACTGCTCTTAGAGAGGCACAGCTTCACCTCACTGATGATGCCCAACTAGGCTGAAACATTTGTATGGGGTTTCTGTGGTACTCTTGTTCAGAGGAGAATTGCCTAGCATTTCGGTGCTAGACTGCCCCTGGGCAGGACAAAGACTGATATGCTGGGACATTTCTTCTCTGTGAAAAGAACAGTGAGCTTAAGACTTGGTTGAGACTCTCCCAGGGGCCACCCACCCAAGAACAAGTCAATGGGCTGTGTTTGTGCTGGTATACCGTTTCCCAGTCCTCCCTCTGCTTTGCCTACCAAGTAACTTTGCGTCTCACCCTAAATTACCAGGGGAATCCAGACGTGGACCCCTTGCTCATTGCTCTTAGAGAGGCGCAGCTTCACCTCACTGATGATGCCCAACTAGGCTGAAACACCTGTATGGGGTTGCTGTGGTACTCTTGTTCAGAGGAGAATTGCCTAGCATTTCGGTGCTGGACTGCCCCTGGGCAGGACAAAGACTGATATGCTGGGACATTTCTTCTCTGTGAAAAGAACAGTGAGCTAAAGACTTGGTTGAGACTCTCCCAGGGGCCACCCGCCCAAGAACAAGTCAATGGGCTGTGTTTGTGCTGGTATACAGTTTCCCAGACCCCCCCTCTGCTTTGCCTACCAAGTAACTTTGGGTCTCACCCTAAGTTACCAGGGGAATCCAGACGTGGAACCCTTGCTCATTGCTCTTAGAGAGGTGCAGCTTCATCTCACTGATGATGCCCAACTAGGCTGAAACACGTGTATGGGGTTGCCTTGGTACTTTTGTTCAGAGGAGAATTGCCCATCATTCGGTGCTGGACTGCCCATGGGCACGACAAAGACTGATATGCGGGGACATTTATTCGCTGTGAAAAGAACAGTGGGCTGAAGACTTGGTTGAGGTTCTCCCAGGGGCCACCCACCCAAGAACAAGTCAATGGGCTGTGTTTGTGCTGGTAGAGAGTTTCCGAGAACCCCCTCTGCTTTGCATACCAAGTAACTTTGGGTCTCACCCTAAATTACTAGGGGAATCCAGACGTGGACCCTTTGTTCACTGCACTGAGATATGCACAGCTTCACCTCACTGATGATGCCCAACTAGGCTGAAATGTGTGTATGGAGTTGCTGTGGTACTCTTGTTCAGAGGAGAATTGCCTAGGATTTCGGTGCTGGACTGCCCCTGGGCAGGACAAAGACTGATATGCTGGGACATTTCTTCTCTGTGAAAAGAACAGTGAGCTAAAGACTTGGTTGAGACTCTGCCAGACGCCACCCACCCAAGAACAAGTCAATGGGCTGTGTTTGTGCTGGTATGCAGTTTCCCAGACCCCCCTCTGCTTTGCATACCAAGTAACTTTGGGTCTCACCCTAAGTTACCATGGGAATCCAGACGTGGACACTATGCTCACTGCTCTTAGAGAGGCACAGCTTCTCCTCACTGATGATGCCCAACTAGGCTGAAACACATGCATGGGGTTGCTGTGGTACTCTTGTTCAGAGGAGAATTGCCTAGCATTTCGGTGCTGGACTGCCCCTGGGCAGGACAAAGACTGATATGCGGGGAAATGCCTTCTCTGTGAAAAGAACAGTGAGCTAAAGACTTGGTTGAGACTCTCCCAGGGGCCACCCACCCAAGAATAAGTCAATGGGCCGTGTTTGTGCTGGTAGAGAGTTTCCAAGACCCCCCTCTGCGTTGCATACCAAGTAACTTTGGGTCTCACCCTAAGTTACGAGGGGAATGCCGACGTGGATTCCTTGTTCACTGCTTTTACAGAGGCACAGCTTTACCTCACTGATGATGCCCAACTAGGAAGAAACACGTGTATGGGGTTGCTGTGGTACTCTTGTTCAGAGGAGAATTGCCTAGGATTTCGGTGCTGGACTTCCCCTGGGCAGGACAAAGACTGATATGCTGGGAGATTTCTTCTCTGTGAAAAGAACAGTGAGTTAAAGACTTGGTTGAGACTCTCCCGGGGACAACCAACCCAAGAGCGAGTCAATGGGCTGTGTTTGTGCTGGTATACAGTTTCCAAGACCCCCCTGTGCTTTGCATACCAAGTAACTTTGGGTCTCACCCTAAGTTATCAGGAGAATCGAGACATGGACCCCTTGATCACTGCTCTTAGAGAAGCACAGCTTCACCTCACTGATGATGCCCAACTAGGCTGAGACATGTGTATGGGGCTGCTGTGGTACTCTTGTTCAGAGGAGGAGTGCCTAGCATTTCGGTGCTGGACTGCCCTTGGGCAGGACAAAGAATGACATGTGGGGACATTTCATCTCTGTGAAAAGAACATTGAGCTAAAGACTTGGCTGAGGCTCTCCCAGGGGCCACCCACCCAAGAACAAGTCAATGGGCTGTGTTTGTGCTGGTAGAGAGTTTCCGAGATCCCCCTCTGCTTTGCATACCAAGTAACTTTGGGTCTGACTCTAAGTTATCAGGGGAATCCAGATATGGACCCCTTGCTCACTGCTCTTAGAGAGGCACAGCTTCATCTCACTGATGATGCCCAACTAGGCTGAAACATTTGTATGGGGTTTCTGTGGTACTCTTGTTCAGAGGAGAATTGCCTAGCATTTCGGTGCTAGACTGCCCCTGGGCAGGACAAAGACTGATATGCTGGGACATTTCTTCTCTGTGAAAAGAACCGTGAGCTTAAAACTTGCTTGAGACTCTCCCAGGGGCCATCCACCCAAGAACAAGTCAATGGGCTGTGTTTGTGCTGGTATACCGTTTCCCAGACCTCCCTCTGCTTTGCCTACCAAGTAACTTTGCGTCTCACCCTAAGTTACCAGGGGAATCCAGACGTGGACCCCTTGCTCATTGCTCTTAGAGAGGCGCAGCTTCACCTCACTGATGATGCCCAACTAGGCTGAAACACCTGTATGGGGTTGCTGTGGTACTCTTGTTCAGAGGAGAATTGCCTTGCATTTCGGTGCTGGACTGCCCCTGGGCAGGACAAAGACTGATATGCTGGGACATTTCTCCTCTGTGAAAAGAACAGTGAGCTAAAGACTTGGTTGAGACTCTCCCAGGGGCCACCCACCCAAGAACAAGTCAATGGGCTGTGTTTGTGCTGGTATACAGTTTCCCAGACCCCCCCTCTGCTTTGCTACCAAGTAACTTTGGGTCTCACCCTAAGTTACCAGGGGAATCCAGACGTGGACCCCTTGCTCATTGCTCTTAGAGAGGCGCAGCTTCACCTCACTGATGATGCCCAACTAGGCTGAAACACGTGTATGGGGTTGCTGTAGTACTCTTGTTCAGAGGAGAATTGCCTATCATTCGGTGCTGGAATGCCCATGGGCACGACAAAGACTGATATGCGGGGACATTTCTTCTCTGTGAAAAGAACAGTGGGCTGAAGACTTGGTTGAGGTTCTCCCAGGGGCCACCCACCCAAGAACAAGTCAATGGGCTGTGTTTGTGCTGGTAGAGAGTTTCCGAGAACCCTCTGCTTTGCATACCATGTAACTTTGGGTCTCAACCTAAATTACCAGGGGAATCCAGACGTGGACCCCTTGTTCACTGCACTTAGATATGCACAGCTTCACCTCACTGATGATGCCCAACTAGGCTGAAACACCTGTATGGGGTTGCTGTGGTACTCTTGTTCAGAGGAGTATTGCCTAGCATTTTGGTGCTGGACTGCCCCTGGGCAGGACAAAGACTGATATGCTGGGACATTTCTTCTCTGTGAAAAGAACAGTGAGCTAAAGACTTGGTTGAGACTCTCCCAGGGGCCACCCACCCAAGAACAAGTCAATGGGCTGTGTTTGTGCTGGTATACAGTTTCCCAGACCCCCCCTCTGCTTTGCCTACCAAGTAACTTTGGGTCTCACCCTAAGTTACCAGGGGAATCCAGACGTGGACCCCTTGCTCATTGCTCTTAGAGAGGCGCAGCTTCACCTCACTGATGATGCCCAACTAGGCTGAAACACGTGTATGGGGTTGCTGTGGTAATCTTGTTCAGAGGAGAATTGCCTATCATTCGGTGCTGGACTGCCCCTGGGCAGGACAAAGACTGATATGCTGGGAAATGTCTTCTCTGTGAAAAGAAAAGTGAGCTAAAGACTTGTTAGAGACTCTCCCAGGGGCCACCCACCCAAGAACAAGTCAATTGGCTGTGTTCATGCTGGTAGAGAGTTTCCCAGACCCCCCTCTGCTTTGCATACCAAGTAACTTTGGGTCTCACCCTAAGTTACCAGGGGAATCCAGAAGTGGACCCCTTGATCACTGCTCTTGGAGAGGCACAGCTTCACCTCACTGATGATGCCCAACTAGGCTGAAACATTTGTATGGGGTTGCTGTGGTATTCTTGTTCAGAGGAGAATTGCCTAGCATTTCGGTGCTGGACTGGCCCTGGGCAGGACAAAGACTGATATGCTGGTTCATTTCTTCTCTGTGAAAAGAACAGTGAGCTAAAGACTTGGTTGAGACTCTGCCGGGGGCAACCCACCCAAGAACAAGTCAATGGGCTGTGTTTGTGCTGGTAGAGAGTTTCCGAGATCCCCCTCTGCTTTGCATACCAAGTAACTTTGGGTCTCACTCTAAGTTATCAGGGGAATCCAGATATGGACCCCTTGCTCACTGCTCTTAGAGAGGCACAGCTTCATCTCACTGATGATGCCCAACTAGGCTGAAACATTTGTATGGGGTTTCTGTGGTACTCTTGTTCAGAGGAGAATTGCCTAGCATTTCGGTGCTAGACTGCCCCTGGGCAGGACAAAGACTGATATGCTGGGACATTTCTTCTCTGTGAAAAGAACCGTGAGCTTAAAACTTGCTCGAGACTCTCCCAGGGGCCATCCACCCAAGAACAAGTCAATGGGCTGTGTTTGTGCTGGTATACAGTTTCCCAGACCCCCCCTCTGCTTTGCTACCAAGTAACTTTGGGTCTCACCCTAAGTTACCAGGGGAATCCAGACGTGGACCCCTTGCTCATTGCTCTTAGAGAGGCGCAGCTTCACCTCACTGATGATGCCCAACTAGGCTGAAACACGTGTATGGGGTTGCTGTAGTACTCTTGTTCAGAGGAGAATTGCCTATCATTCGGTGCTGGAATGCCCATGGGCACGACAAAGACTGATATGCGGGGACATTTCTTCTCTGTGAAAAGAACAGTGGGCTGAAGACTTGGTTGAGGTTCTCCCAGGGGCCACCCACCCAAGAACAAGTCAATGGGCTGTGTTTGTGCTGGTAGAGAGTTTCCGAGAACCCTCTGCTTTGCATACCATGTAACTTTGGGTCTCAACCTAAATTACCAGGGGAATCCAGACGTGGACCCCTTGTTCACTGCACTTAGATATGCACAGCTTCACCTCACTGATGATGCCCAACTAGGCTGAAACACCTGTATGGGGTTGCTGTGGTACTCTTGTTCAGAGGAGAATTGCCTAGCATTTTGGTGCTGGACTGCCCCTGGGCAGGACAAAGACTGATATGCTGGGACATTTCTTCTCTGTGAAAAGAACAGTGAGCTAAAGACTTGGTTGAGACTCTCCCAGGGGCCACCCACCCAAGAACAAGTCAATGGGCTGTGTTTGTGCTGGTATACAGTTTCCCAGACCCCCCCTCTGCTTTGCCTACCAAGTAACTTTGGGTCTCACCCTAAGTTACCAGGGGAATCCAGACGTGGACCCCTTGCTCATTGCTCTTAGAGAGGCGCAGCTTCACCTCACTGATGATGCCCAACTAGGCTGAAACACGTGTATGGGGTTGCTGTGGTAATCTTGTTCAGAGGAGAATTGCCTATCATTCGGTGCTGGACTGCCCCTGGGCAGGACAAAGACTGATATGCTGGGAAATGTCTTCTCTGTGAAAAGAAAAGTGAGCTAAAGACTTGTTAGAGACTCTCCCAGGGGCCACCCACCCAAGAACAAGTCAATTGGCTGTGTTCATGCTGGTAGAGAGTTTCCCAGACCCCCCTCTGCTTTGCATACCAAGTAACTTTGGGTCTCACCCTAAGTTACCAGGGGAATCCAGAAGTGGACCCCTTGATCACTGCTCTTGGAGAGGCACAGCTTCACCTCACTGATGATGCCCAACTAGGCTGAAACATTTGTATGGGGTTGCTGTGGTATTCTTGTTCAGAGGAGAATTGCCTAGCATTTCGGTGCTGGACTGGCCCTGGGCAGGACAAAGACTGATATGCTGGTTCATTTCTTCTCTGTGAAAAGAACAGTGAGCTAAAGACTTGGTTGAGACTCTGCCGGGGGCAACCCACCCAAGAAGAAGTCAATGGGCTGTGTTTGTGCTGGTATACAGTTTCCAAGACCCCCCTCTGCTTTGCATACCAAGTAACTTTGGGTCTCACCCTAAGTTATCAGGAGAATCGAGACGTGGACCCCTTGATCACTGCTCTTAGAGAGACAAAGCTTCACCTCACTGATGATGCCCAACTAGGCTGAAACACGTGTATGCGGTTGCAGTGGTACTCTTGTTCAGAGTAAAATTGCCTAGCATTTCGGTGCTGGACTGCCCCTGGGCAGGACAAAGACTGATATGCGGGGACATTTCTTCTCTGTGAAAAGAAAAGGGAGCTAAAGACTTGGTTGAGACTCTCCCAGGGGCCACCCTCCCAAGAACAAGTCAATGAGCTTTGTTCGTGCTGGTAGAGATTTTCCCAGACCCCCCTCTGCTTTGTATACCAAGTAACTTTGGGTCTCAACCTAAGTTACCAGTGGAATCCAGACGTGGACCCCTTGAACACTACTCTTAGAGAGGCACAGCTTCACCTCACTGATGATGCCCAACTAGGCTGAAACATTTGTATGGGGTTGCTGTGGTACTCTTGTTCAGAGGAGAATTGCCTAGAGCCCCCTCGCCTTTGCATACCAAGTAACTTTGGATCTCACCCTAAGTTACCAGGGGAATCCAGACATGGACCCCTTGATCACTGCTCTTAGAGAGGCAAAGCTTCACCTCACTGATGATGCCCAACTAGGCTGAAACATTTGTATGGGGTTGCTGTGGTACTCTTGGTCAGAGGAGAATTACCTAGCATTTCGGTGCTGGACTGTCCCTGGGCAGGACAAAGACTGATATGCTGGGACATTTCTTCTCTGTGAAAACAACAGTGAGCTAAATACTTGATTGAGACTCTCCCATGGGCCACCCACCCAAGAACAAGTCAATGGGCTGTGTTTGTGCTGGTATACAGTTCCCCAGACCCCCCTCTGCTTTGCATACCAAGTAACTTCGGGTTTCACTCTAAGTTATCAGGGGAATCCAGTTGGATCCTTTGCTCACTGCTCTTAGAGAGGCACAGCTTCACCTCACTGATGATGCCCAACTAGGCTGAAACACGTGTATGGGGTTGCTGTGGTACTCTTGTTCAGAGGAGAATTGCCTAGTCTTTCGGTGCTGGACTGTCCTTGGGCAGGACAAAGACAGATATGCAGGGAAATTTCTTCGCTGTGAAAAGAACAGTGAGCTAAAGACTTGGTTGAGACTCTCCCAGGGGCCACCCACCCAAGAACAAGTCAATGGATGTGTTCGTGCTGGTAGAGAGTTTCCCAGACCCCCCTCTGCTTTGCATATAGGCAAAATAGGAGCGGGATTTCCTGCAGAGGCTTTCAGCTGATCCTCTTCACAAATGCCAATTTATTTAACCATTTTGAGATCGAGAAACGTACAGTTTTGTTGCATTTTAAAGCTACCTACAAGGCGATTATGTTGTCACAAATTTCATACATATGCGATATATGGGACTCAAGTTCAAATTTAAAAAAATGTTTCTAGCTTCTCCAAAAATGTCCTGTATCTAAAATGAGGCTAGCCGGTTGCTTGGTAAATTAGGCATCTGGATATTATGTTCATAACTATTCATAACTATTATTCTTTTTGAAGAAAGGGAAAACAATCATAGCTCTCCCATGCTATGGCATTCTGAAATTAAAGTGACCTCTCCCGATCTGTAATGAGGAGGGGAATATTAATATCTATATATTATGGCATTTATTAGTGAGCTACTTAAATTTGCCATGCAGAGAATGTTTGAGAAAAAAAAATGTCATTTAAAAAATGCAATTGATAGGTCTGTACACTTCTGGTTCTTGGGAGGAGGGAGAGAGAATGATCCTCCAATGGGAAAGTTAGCACCAATAAACTGGCTCCTACTAATTGCAATAATTGGAGGCATGGCTGAGACATAAAATAGCACTTGCTACATGGAGAAGGGGGTAATTTGGAGGGAGCAGACTTCTGAATATTAGGGGAGCTGCCTAAAAACCCCATCTGAACACAGGATCTCAATCAACTGGTGGATAAGCTGAAGGAATGTGGCTGAAGGTAACATTGGCAGGATGGATGCCTAGCAATTTTCTGGGTGCTACTTTTGAAAGGTGTATTGAGATTTAACCTTGCCCGGGAGGACAGCCATTGGGGAAGCCTACAGCTGAGGGGAGCCAAAAAGAGAGAGGAAGTTTGTGCCTGCCTTTGACTAAAGTATCAGGATCAGATCCCTCTGTTCCAACAAGAGAACACCCTGGAATCTGGCTGACTTTCCTGTCCACCAAACCCAGAGAAATCCCATGTAAGTAACTTGCCCAAAATGAAATATAGGGGCTGATTCATGGAATTTGTGCACTGAAAAACGGTGATTTGTGCGCCATACTGCCCGCAATTCCCCATTTGTTAAACTGGGATTTACAGTCATAATGGTGCACAAATCCCCGTTTTTCGGAGCACAAATTCCATGAATCAGCCCCTAAGTCTGGGGCAGAGGTCTGCTTGCCTTAATATTCTTCCCATAATAGTGGGTGGAGGGCAAATTGTGTAGACCCTTAGCACATTTAACTCAATATTAATTTAATTAATTCCCAAATAGATTAATTTAGGGGGAGTTTGAAAACCCAAACTCTTTCCTAGCGGGAACATACATTATAGTAATTTAAACAAATTGGGGTGCCTTGATTATTCCTGTTCACCCCTGACTTCTCTAATGAAAAGTGGTGTCCTTCTCTAAAACAAAATCCCCAATTGTCACTTTTCCTTAAATATTGTATTTAAATACCAGGTCCTTGTCCCTCAAATGAAAATCCCAATTGATACCCCTTCCCAAAACTTGCTTTAAATAAACAAAAGTCTGAATTGACACCACTCCTTAAACATTGTATTAAACAAAAAGGGGTGCCGTTAGCCCCAAATGAAATTCCTAAACTGACCCCACTCCCTAGATCTGGCCTTTAAACAGAGTTGTGCTGAATATCACTGATGTCTGGGTTTTTGGTACTGGGATAGAGGCATTTTGCCAAGTGAAATGACTGTACTTTCCATTGAACAATATACCCTCTCTCTTGAAAGTGAGTAAGTGACCCTGCTAGCAAGACACATTTAGATTGTTTTAGGGTGTAAAGGAGCGAGGGTGCGATTAGCCATATGCATTTGTCCAAGTCTGTGTTTCCAAAACTGCAAGCATTTTACGACTTGGAATGTAAATGGATTCAAGGTCATGGCGCGATTGTGGAGATCTAGGGCTGACATTGTTTTTCTGCAGGAAACACACTTGATTTATGAAACCACACAATGGCTGGTCAATTCAAAATATTCAAAAGAGTTGTCGAATTGTTTCTCTTCTAATTCTAGGGGAGTAAGTATTTTGTTCAGGAAAGGGCTGCAGTATATAGTGGAGAGAGTGGCGATGGATTCAGAAGGGCGAATGATTTTTGCTGATATAATTTGTAGGGGTGAGATGATTACATTAGGTTGTGTTTATGGTCCTTGTGTTTCTGGTAAAGATTTGTTTGATAACATTTCGGAGATGTTGAATGGAATGAAAGGTGAAACAATAATTCTGGGACGTGATTTCAATTGTGTTAGGGATTTCAAGCTGGATAGGATCAGTACATGTAGGTATACTAATATGAATATTTGTAGGGAATTTGATCATTTTCTTGATAAATTTGATTTGATTGATATATGGAGGGAATTACAACCATTGAAGAAAACGTTTACTTTCTTTTCTCCAGTGCATGATTCATTCACCAGGCTAGATTATATCTTTGTTAACAAGGCTTTATTGGATAGAACTTGTGCAGTTAATATAAGTGAAAGAGGAATTTCTGATCATGCTTCGGTAGACCTTTGTTTGCGGATGGATGTGGCAGTCCAGTCTTTCAGGAAAAGGAGATTGAAAACGGGAATTTTTGAGGAAAAAGAGGTGTTGGGGGATTTATTGTCACGCATGACTGATTTTTTTAACTGAATGAAGGATCTGCTGATGAAGGGGTAGTGTGGGGTAGTTTTAAGGCTACAATCAGGGGTTTTCTGATTGATTGGACCTCGCGTCTTCGTAAAAAATCTTTGAAACATCTTAATGTACTGGAATCACAATTGTCTGGTCTGCAGCAGAGATATGCCCGGAGTGAAAAGATAGAGGATAGAACTGAAATGAATAAAATTCGGGAGAGATTAAATAATGCAAATAGTCTGTTGGCGGAGAGGGGCCTTTTTTTTTTCAAAACAAAAATATTGGGAGGCTGGTGATAGGAGTGGAAGATTGCTGGCGAATAGATTGAGGGGAATGCATAATGAGACTTTTATTAAAGGGATTAATGATAATGAATATCTATTGTGGAAGAATAAGGATATTTGTTCTAGTTTTAGGGACTACTACAGAAAGTTATATTCGGAAGATGCATCAATAGCCAGGATGGATTTGGAAAATCTATTTGAGGATATACCTATTAAGAACTTATCTGTTGATGATAAAATAGGATTGCAAGCAAGCATAGATGTTGATGAGGTTCTTTTAGCGATTGGACAAATGCAGTTGGGAAAGTCTCCGGGGTTAGATGGGTTGCCCATTGAGTTTTATAAGAAGTTTGATTCTTTCCTAGCTCCAAAGTTGTGTACTTTTGTGTCAGTCAATGACTGAAGCCATGATTTCTGTAATTTCTAAAGTAGGGAAGGATAGTAAACAATGTAAGAATTATAGGCCTATCTCTTTGTTAAATATTGATCTTAAACTTTTTACAAAAATATTAGCAAATAGATTAGGTAGATGTTTTGGGTCTGTTATTCATGAGTCTCAGGTCGGGTTTATGAGGGGTAGGTCGGGTTATGATAACATCAGAACATTGACAGATATAATAAGTCTTCATGGTGGTGGGAATGTTGACACTGCCTTGGTCTTTATGGATGCTGAAAAAGCATTTGATAGGGTAAACTGGAATGTTCTGGACTTTACTATGGAGAAAATGGGTTTTGGGGTTAGATTCAGAGAGACGATTCGTAATCTTCAGAATTCGGCTACGGCACGAGTTTGGGTCAACAATGTTATGTCGGAAACTTTCTCTCTTCATAGAGGTACGAGACAAGGATGTCCTTTATCGCCTTTTTTGTTTAATATTGCTCTTGAGCCCTTGGTAACGCTGATTCGTAACGAGAGGAGAATATGTGTTTGACATTCGGGACTAAAGAAGTTAAAACGCTCTCTTATGCGGATGATATGGTGGTGGTGCTCTCAGATCCTGGCAAGGGGAGTATGGTTCTTAAGGAGATTATTGAAAAAGTTGTTAAGTTTTCGGGTTATAGAATTAATTGGGACAAGACTGAGGTCTTCCCACTCTCGACTGCGGTCAGAAGGGAAGATTTTGCAGAATGGAAGTGTACGTGGTCTGAGAACAGTGTGAAATATTTGGGGGGTTTTCTGATTAAGGATGTGCGAAAGATGGTTCAATTTAACGTAACTAGACTGTTGAATACACTCAGGAGAGATACTAAGAAGTGGTCCAGATTAGATTTAGGAATCTGGGCTAAGGTTAATACTATTAAAATGTCACTTCTGTCTAAAGTTTTATAAGTTATGCAGTCAATCCCTGAGTTTTTCAAAGAAATTACTTAAGAACATCGATCGGGTATTCCAGGATTTTCTTTGGGGTGAAAAAAAGGCTCCTAGGATTCTGAGGTATATTTTGCAGAGGGATGCTAAGGAAGGGGGATTTGGATATCCTAATTTGGGGAAATATTATAGGGGTTTTGTTTTGAAGAAGGCTGCCCAATATGTGAAATCAGAGACTGTGGAGGAGCCAATTTGGTTGACTATAGAGAGAAATGCTTTAATGCCCTTCAAGTTGGATAATGTTTTTTCCATGGGGACACTACCTAGGGGTTCTAATAAGTTGCCAACTATTAAATTATCTAAAGACTCAATGACATGGTGGGTGCTTAACTTTAAGGGTTATGTATTTCTGAATCATGTTTCTTCAATTTGGTATAAACCAGCATTGCAAATAAGTAATAGAGTATTGTGTTGGCGAAGCTGGATTTCTAAGGGTTTGTTGACTTTGGGAGATTTGTTGCGAGATGGGGTCTTGAAGTCTTTTGAGGAACTTCAATGTGAGTATTATTTGAGTAGTCGGGAAAAGAATAGATATAGGGGTCTTGAGCGGCTTCTGACACAAGTATTTCATATGATGAATTCAGAACTGGAAAAAGAACCGGCGGGTTGGACTGTGTTCCACTTATTGCCAAATAATGTGTCCACATATCTGAGACTCATAGATCTCAAGCTGTATTTTATACATCAGGAAATTTTGGGAAGGTTGTACTGGACTCCAGTGAGGATGCATGATTTGGGATTACTTGCAGACGATATTTGTTGGGGATGTGGATGTGAGAAGGGATCATTGATTCACATGTTATGAAATTGTTCGAGAGTGTCGACTTTTTTGGATGGAAGTATTAGATAGATTGTATATCACTTTGTCGATTTCCTTTCCAAGGAAACCCTTTCAGGTTCTTTTATTGGCAAAAAGAGGTTGTTGTTTGAAAGCTTGGCGGTAGTGGGTATTGGATAGATAAGATATTGGTACTGGCAGTGAAACAAATTATGAAAATGTGGAAATCTAGGAAGAAACCGACTGTTGAGGATTGGATTAATGATGTGATTGTGTTATCGGAATTTGAGTTAGTTCAATCCAAAAAAATGGGTATAGAAAAGGATTATTGTTTTTTGTGGAAGTCTTTCACTGAATTGTATGGTAATGTGACACAGGATGAGGGAAATTAAATATGAGAAGTTTTTTTTTGTTGTCCTTTTTGTCTAAATGTTTTAGGGTTTTTTTAAATTGTTATTTTTTATTAGATATTTCAATATCATTTGGTTCCTGTTTTTTACCCATTTCTAGGTATTCTGTTATGAGACATGTTTACTGATATGGGCTTATGGGAAGGTTTAAAACTGGTTTTGTTGTACTTCTTATGTTATTATCCTTCATTGTTTGGATTTGTTTGAAATTATAAATAAAGTTATTAAGGTGTGCAGGAAATGAAACAAAGGACCACATGTCCCATGTGTGACGTGTTCTAATTTTAAAACTGTACTTAGTTTTCACTCTAAATTTTATCAAGTACTGTTTAACTGTTTTGTTATTGAAGATGTCTTGTCTGCCACAGAGAAGGTGGTGTGTGTAATAAAGTATGTATTGATTGAGTTTATAATTTCAATAAATATATATTCTTTCTATACCCCAGCCTGGTTCTTGGCTCACTGTTGGCATGGGGCAGGCAGAATTTATGTGGCTCTATATGAGTGGCTCTATATGAGTGGCTCTATATGAGTCCTCAATAGGGTTACTGCTAAAAAACATAAACAACTTATTGTGGGGCACCTTGATTGGGGGGACTCCCCAGGTTAAGGCTGGTCTCTCCATATATATTGTTATGAGGCATTACACACTTCCTTCTGAATAAGGCTCTGTACTTCAGTAATTCCTTTCATGGATGTATATTTCTGGCTGGCATAGCCCAAGGCCACACATTAACTTAAAAGGGAGCACAGCATAGCCTGTGGGAGTGTCACTGTGTACAACGCAACTTGCTACCCAGCTAAAATTGCTCTTTATACATCCTGCACATAGGTATACCGACCCATATACATCAATACAATATGCAATTATGCAGAGATGCATTTAATAACAAAACAAAAAATATCAAAAACACTAGGTCAACGTGTAATATCTAGACTGGTTGTCTGCTGTGCAGATAGTGGAATGTCATTAGGTCATCTACACTCTTATGTGACATCAAGGTTCTTAATCCTACAGTTGGGATCTTCAGGGTGGGAGAGCTTACTGACTGGATGTATCTTGCCTACCTCCTGTCTCATATATATATATATATATATATATATATATATATTTACCTTGTAACTAATAATAAAGCTCATCTACTTTTATAATAATCAGTCTCCAGCATCTTACCTGATCTCCAGTAATGCAGACACTACAAATGGTGACGAGGATGGGATCAGGAGACGTTTTGTTGGTCCCAGATAAACTATGATGAAGCCTGCTGATCCCAAGACATAAAGGACCCACTGGAGAGATGCTGTTTATCCCTTAAATAAATTTATATTAATGCTGGCGGGAAGTCTGTTTACTCCGCCGTGATGAGAATGCTTATGGCAGAGATCCATGATGTGCCCAGCAGTGATTAAGCCCTGCATCAACAGCCAGTACGTTGCCATGAAGTGGTTTCAAATAACTGCACCAAGTATAAGTCCTGTGATGGTGTGAACAGGCAGCCAACACACAGTAGTGGCTGAGAATTGTCCAGTTCGATTATGATTAAGGTACTGTGCATAGTGATACTGGAGTGTTGCAGCGCGGCGCTATTCAAAACTGCGTGAGAGTTCCTCTGCAGTGTTTGTTGTATCGCAATAACTCTCTTGCGTCTGCACGCTGCCATATGAAAATATGTATGTGCACACAGTGTCTGCTACTGCATATTATGGCAACCGCAATGCTGTTATTATGAAGGTGCCGGTGATCCGCACAGGTGTGTCTATCTGGATCAAATGATGACGCATGTGGGCTACATTGGGATATAGTGAACACATGGAACGTTCATGGTCTGTTGTATTCTTCTTCCGTTGTGAGGCAATATGTGTGTGTCCTGTTTCCCCTCTTCGGAACGGGAAGTCATCTGAGGAAAGGACCTTACAATGGGGCTCTGTGCGATGACATTTGCGAAAGGAAAGTCCTTTCTACATTATTGAGTGTATTCTAAAGAAGGCGGTTGGAGTTCAGATCATTGAATGGTAAGTGGGGACTTTTATCCGTAAATGTTTTATTATTACAATTCACCCATTTTCTGTAGTAGTCTCTACAGGCTGTGATGCTGCTGCACGTTCTGAGCCCAGGGAGGTTGAGCGGGTTGGGGTGAATTCCGACCTAGGTTTACATCTAGGTGGTCCTGATAGCGATCAGCGGGGTCCGGTCTCATTAAGAACTTGGGTTTCCAGCCAGTCCCATGCCTATTTGGGTGTGTAAAACAGGTGTGTGGTGTCCTCGTGGTGAACTTTCAGTAGTGCCGGTAAGAAGAGTGCATATTTGAACGACAATGATTGCAGCTTTTTCTTAACAGAGTCGAAGGAACTGGCAAGCTTTCTGGACCTCCTTGGTGTAATCTGGGTAAAACCCAATGTAATATCCGTTGTAGGTGACCGGGCCCTGTGCGCGGGCCATCTGGATGATAGCATCCCGGTCCCGAAAGTTTAAAAGGTGTGCAATGATTGTTCTTGGTGGGGCTCCAGAGATGGGGCATCCAGTGGGGTCTCTGTGCGCCCTTTCGATAGAGAAAAACTTAGAGAGTTTTTTGGGAGCGAAAATGTGGGCAAGCCAGTCTTCGAGGAAGAGTTCAACACTAGGGCCCTCTTCTTTCTCTGGGATCCCATGGGTCCTCAGGTTGTTGCACCGCGCCCTCCCCTCACTGTCTTCTGCACGATATTCAAGTTGGTCGACCTTTTTAGAGATTGCCGCCAGCTGCTTTTCCATCTGACTGACAGAGTCTTCTGTGTCCGATATTCTTTGTTCCAACTCTCCGACTCTAGATGACAGGGTGCGTAGGTCCTGGTGGAGGAAGGACACTTCCACGGACAGACCACCTATTTTCAGTTCTAGAGATGACCTTGAGTTGCCAATTGCCCTCATGATGTCGGCGAGTGAGATAGGAGGGTCCTGGGCTTGGTCCTGTGGATCTTCGTTGCCAGGGGTTTGCATTGTGTGTCTAGGGGGGGTCCATTTTGCTTTGTAAGATCTGTCTTTTGGCCTTCTCCTTGCCCATTGTGCTTCATGCGTTGTCTGGGAGGGACGGTAGGTGCAGGTGCCCGCTTCAGTCCCCAAATGAGTCTGGAGCTTCAAGAGCAAAGCAGATGTCAGAGTTTTATGGGTGCCGATAGGGTGCTGGACATGTTGTCACTCGGGTCTTCGTAAATTATCCTCCGGGTTAGCTCCAAGGGTGGCTCACACCTACGGGAGTGTCCCAGTCTGGCAGCGGTGTCATGGGGCAGCTATCTGGACTATTGCTGCCTAGGGTAGGCTCTTTTGTTGATGATCAAGCCTTTAGGGCCAGGGTTTTTCACTCCTTCCCAGCCTCGTTGTCCCGGGTCAGAGAGACTCGCCAGCTGCCACTCTCCGTGTGTGGCCTAAGAGCCAAATGTTCGTGTTGGCTTATTGCGGTCTGCAAGTGTTTTGGGAGGGGGTGTGTTGACTGTGCCAGTATAGTGTACGGGCCCAAGAGCCCCTAGATCTACTTGGCCGCCTCCCCTATCCACTCATGGTTGTCTCTGCACTATGGCAGTGTGGGTATCTTGTTGCACCTGTTCCCCTCTATCTGCAGTGGACCTGATTCTCCTTATATTTCAGTATCCCCACCTGCGCGGCAGTTACCCGTAAGAAGGATACAAAAAAGGATGCCTACGTCGGACCCCGGGTTATTAGTTTGTGGCCGCCCAGGTTCATCGTGCTGGGGTCAGGGAATTGCTGGTGGCCCCGGTGGTGGCCTGCTCCCCTCTAGGCAGTTTGTCTGCCAGGAGACCAGCACCACCTGTCCGGGGCAGTCTGTAGATGGTCGGGCGTGATATGGTACCCTGTGGCTTTGGAATCAATGGGCAGGCAGAAGGAGGGGGTTTGCATGGAGGGGGGTGGCTCACCTCTAGTCCAAGGGCACACGGCCCCGTGTCTCAGTGGGTCTGGTTCCGAGTCTGCTGTGGCTGGGTCCTCTGGTGGCTTTGGTAGAGACTACCGACCTCCAGGTCTGTGGGTCTGTGTAGGCCCTTTCAGTGCTTGTCAGTGTCCGGGTGTGGATGCTAGGGTCGCACAGTTGTCTGCCGTGCCCCCTCACCGGCTGTGGCGTGGTCCGTAGGCAGTCTTAATGTGGCCGGTAGTTACAGAGTGGTGCGGGTGGCCCATCCCCCCTCTCCTGCTGCTCCTAGTCCCCATGCCAGGAATCGCTGAACTGCCAGCACGCCAGGCGGCGGCTGGCTGGCACAAGGTTGTGGCTGGTTGGCACTTCTGTCAGTCACTGTTGACCCCTTGCAAGGGGTCAACAGAGGAAGTTACTGTTCCTTTGTTTTCCCAGGTTGCCGAGGCGTCTAACCCTTGCCAAACCTGGGGATTTCTTGACATATTTCAAGGTTTATAAAAGATGGCTTGCAAAGTACACAATTCAAGCCATCTTTTATAAAGCTTTGCTGACAAAGACGCCTCAGGCTTTCTCCGTCCTCAAACCTTTATAAAAGATTGATTGAATTGTGTACTTTTCAAGACATCTTTTATAAACATAGAAATGTTTTTAAATGATGGCTTGAAAAGTACGCAAACCGTAAGTTATGCACACAAATATATATAAATGTCATATATTTGTGTGCGTACCTTATTACGGTTTGTGTGCTATGCAAGCTATTTTTTTTAACTCTTTTTATTAGGTTTTATCAAACAAGAAAACAATATGAGTACACATTAGCATTAGGAGCACAGTTAGCGGGGTCGCTGAAAACAGAATAAACATTTGACAATGAATATCAGGATAGGAGCACTGAAGTTCTCAGACACACAGGGTGATAGTCCAGTTATGTCAGGGCGTTCACAGTATTCTGGATTCAATGTTCATTCTTCCCATTTCCCCCATTTTTTCTGAAACTTCCGGGGACACCCCCTTGCGGAGTAGATACGTCGCTCCAGGGAGCCACACCTATTAGTTTTGTTGGACCATCGGTCAATGCTTATCTTGTCTGCAGAGCCCCAGGTGGCGGCCATTAACCTCTTTCCCGCCCCTAGAGGCACTCCCAGGAATGCTTTTTGGTATTTGGTGAAATCAGTTTCTCCCCACACACCCAATAAAATCAATTTGGGGTCTCTTGGAATCGGGTAATCCATTAAGCTGGAGAGACTAGTGAGACACGTCCAAAATTCCTGTAGCACCCCACATTCCCAGATCATGTGGAAGAAGGTGCCCTTCGCTCTTCTACATCAGAGACATTCACTGTCCTCAGTCCCCCCCATCTAGCCATCATTGTTTTGGAGCAATTTGACCTGTGCAGTATTCGAAGCTGTATCAGTCTAAGCTTGGCATCAATGCCTATTTCTCGGGGAGACATCAGTGCCTCCAGCCATTCTTCAGCTTCTAATGCACCCAGGTCCTGTTCTCATTTCCCTCTGAGGCGAGTGAGTTCCTTAGTGCGAAAGGAGTTGATTGCTTGGTAGAGGGTGGAGGTAACTTTCGAGGGAATGCGGTCCGGGAGAACATTTGTCTCAAGGGGGGAGCAGACTGGTATGTCGGTAAGGCACGGTAATTGGGCATTGATAGCATGTGTAAGCTGTGTATGTCTAAATCGGTCCATGGGTAGCAATCCGTGCTTGGTTGCCAGGGTTTTTAAATCTATCAGTCACCCCTCATCTATGATATCTGCCAGTGTGGATATCCCTTTCCTCTCCCAGGTTCCAAAGTGTCTCATCCTCTGAATTTCAGGGAGGTGTGTGTTATGCCACAGGGGTTGGATCAGAGTTGATCTGCCATCCCAAACTATGTGCCTATGTATCTCTTTCCAGATGCGGTGGGTATGCAGTGACCCTCTTGGAACCCCTCTTAGGCACTTGTTATCTTCATATAGTATACAGAGGGGGGAAGGAGAGCCGGTATCTCTCCTTTTGACTCGGGTATGTAGAAGCCTTAGGTCCCCATGTAGCCACTCATTTACTACCCCTGCCTGTGCGGCCCAATAGTACATGTGGATGTTCAGCAGTCCTATCCCACCCTCCCACAATGAGCGTTGGAGCATTTTAAGCGCAATGCAAGGTTGCTTCCCTCCCCAGAGTAATGTGCGTAGAGTCTTATCCATGTCTGAATATTTCGGCGGGGATAGGGAGTGGGGAATTTTGGAAGACATAAAGGAGTTTTGGAAGCATCAACATCTTAAACAGAGCCGCCCTCCTGAGTAGTGATAGTCGGAGAGATTGCCAGTGTGAAACGTCATTCCCGAAATTTTGCACTACCGGTTCCAGGTTTAGCTTGAGGAATTCATCCAGCGTCGCACTGACCCGTATACCCAGGTAGGTGAAGCCCAGTATCGGAACGGGGTATGGACACGGTTCTGGAATTGCTTCATCTCCCCTTTGAACAGGGGAGTAGATTGCTTTTTGCATGTTTACGCCAAGTCCCCCAAAGTGTTGGTATTCCTCAAGGGTTATGGACACAATCGGGCAGGAGATCACTGGTTCACTAGGGTATATAAGGAGATCATCTGCAAACAATGAGACACGTTCCTCACCTCCCTTTGGCCAGACAAACACAGTCCATTACGTATCAGCTCTGAGCCTAATCGCAAGGGGTCCGATCACAAGCAGGAATAGCAGAGGCGAGAAAGGGCAGCCCTGTCTGGTCCCCCTGCCCAACAGGAACGTACTAGATGATTTCCTGTTAAGACGTACAAATGCTTCAGGGAGGGCGTAAAGGAGTTTAACCCATGACATAAAGCTCTGTCCAAATCCCATGCATCTCATGATATCCCATAGGGCGTCCCACCCCACTGAGTCAAAGGCCTTCTCGAAGTTGACCGCAAGGAGGTCCAGCGGGTCTGGCCTTTCAGCTGCTCGATCTAGGGCAATCTGGACCCTGCGGAGGTTCATTCGTGTAGATTTACCCAGCATAAATCTGCACTGATCTGGGTGGATTAGAGATTCGATTAGTCCGAGCATTCTATTGGCTAAGACTCTGGCTAATATTTTGGCTTCCCCATTTATTAATGATATAGGCCAATACAAGGCACAGCGTTCTGGGGGTTTTCTCGCTTTGGGAATTACCACAATACATGTTCTCCGGAGGTCCAGGGGAAGGCTGCCCAGTTCCATGCTGTGGAGGAACATGCGGTCCATGTGTCTCGTTGTTGTCTCCCCCATCCTTTTCCATATCTCTACTGGAAAACCATTAGGGCCTGGAGTCTTCCCAGTCTGCAGCTGTGACACGGCTTCCCCGACCTCGTCTTCGGTAATGTTGCCGTCTAGCTGTAGCCTAGAGAGCTGAGGGATCATGATCGAGTCTAGGAAGTTCGGGGCACTTGATATGTGTTCCCTTGCTGGAAGAGGGTATAATTGCTCATAGTAATTAGCAAAGGCCTCCGCGATCTCTGAGTCACCTGTTAGCATTTCTCCATTCCCGACTTGGATGGCCCGTACTTGCCCCTTTCTCTGTTCACGCCATTCTAACAGGCAAGGGTTTTGCTTGCTTTGTCCCCTCGTTCATATATCTGGCTCTGGACCAACCAGTGGGCCATCCGGGCATTATCTAGGGCAGTGTCTTTCAAGATCTCTTGGGCCGTTACTAGGGCCTCATGCGCTGCATGAGTCCCTTCTTCTAGCAGTTGTTCCTCCCACCTGACCACCTGGGCCTCCAATTCAGTGATTGCCTCTATGTGCCACTTACGATGGGCAGCCACCAAGGATATCGCTTCCCTTTGAAGGACTGTTTTATATGCTTCCCATCTTACAATCGGACAATCTACTGACTCTTCATTTAGGTCGAATTATTCCGACATCTTATTAGAGAGACCTTCCACTATCTCTGGTACCCCCAGATAATAGGTGTTCAAGTGCCAGGAGGGTTCCGGTTGTGTTGTGCACCCTTTAGTTTAATCAGTAGGGGGGAGTGGTCCGATATCCCCCTTGCCAGGAATTCTGCAGACAGTAAGCGATGGGCCATATTCTGGGGGGTGAAGACGAGTCTAAAGAAAGACCTATGTGCATTGGAGTAGAATGAGTAGGCTGTGTCTGATGCATGTATTGCCCTCCACATGTCAGATAGCCCCATTGCTTCAACAAAGGTGCACAGTTTGGTTGGGATGTCTACAGCCCTGTTGCCCCTGTATGATCTATCATAAGTGGTCTCCATGACCTCATTGAAGTGCCCACCTATTGCCCATGAGTTCACTCGTTCCTCTATCATTATGGTTTGCAGCTCGTTGAGGAGTTCCGCTGTCAGCGTGGGAGGTGCATACACTGCTATGAGGCCCCAGATCTCTCCCCATATATCCCCAAGTACCATCAAAAACCTGCCCTTATGATCTGCTCTCTTCTGGATTTGAATGGGACTCGTTTATGCAGAAGGATCATGACACCCCTGGAGTCTCTAGAGAACCCTGCTAGATATGTATATGGGTAGTTGGACTTCTTGAAGAACCCGCATTTGGTGCCTAACAAGTGGGTTTCTGTAATGAAGGCAATATCTGGGGAGTATCGATTAAGATATTGGAGTACCAGTTTTCGTTTTATACCCGACCCCAAGCCATTTACATTCCAGGTCAGCAGGGAGATCTGCCCCATCTGTGTCAAATCTGCGTGTCTCCCATCGTGGGGTTATTTTGAGGGATATGGTGTGTCATTAGAATCTTTACCATGTTAGGCGCCTTGAGGAACCCGGAGCCCTGGTGCCCGTTACCTGCTGCCCCAGCTGCTGCTTCGCATTTGTGCACTTCAGACTCGAACCGTTGAACCCTTAACTGTAAAAGGTAGACTGGAGCAGTGTGAGTGTATGAACCACTGGGAGTGAGATTCCAGCACCACTTGTGCCAAATGTGGGCACCTGTCACCCAAACCAATAGAACCCTCCAACTCCCCACCCTGTACTTCCCCCCAACCTGAAGCACCTGTAACCCGAACCAAGCTCCAACGGGGCGTGTAACATTAACATAAACAATTATAGCGCAGTAGCCCAGACTGAATTGGTGTAGTTCTCCTCATGAAGGCAGCGGCCGCCGGTGTCAAGCCCCCAGTTAAATGCTTGGGAGCCCAGATGTCAGAGTGTGGCTGTGTTCACCCATTTTCTGTAGTAGTCTCTCCAGAGTGTGATGCTGCCGCATATTCTGAGCCCAGGGAGGTTGAGCGGGTTGGGGCGAATTCCGACCTAGGTTTACATCCAGGTGGTCCTGATGGCGATCAGCGGGGTCCGGTCTCATTAAGAACTTGGGTTTCCAGCCAGTCCCATGCCTCTTTGGGTGTGTAAAACAGGTGTGTGGCGTCTTTGTGGTGAACTTTCAGTAGTGCCGGTAAGAAAAGTGCATATTTAATCAACAATGATTGCAGCTTTTTCTTAACAGAGTCGAAGGAACTGGTGAGCTTTCTGGACCTCCTTGGTGTAATCTGAGTAAAACCCAATGCCATATCCGTTGTAGGTGACCGGGCACTGGGCGCGGGCCATCTGGAGGATAGCGTCCTGGTCCCAAAAGTTTAAAAGGCGTGCAATGCTTGTTCTTGGTGGGGCTCTGGGGGTAGGGTGTCCAGTGGGAATTCTGTGCGCCCTTTCGATAGAGAAAAACTTAGAGTTTTTTGGGAGCGAAAATGTGGGCAAGCCAGTCTTCGAGGAAGAGTTCAACACTAGGGCCCTCTTCTTTCTCTGGGATCCCATGGATCCTCAGGTAGTTGCACCGCGCCCTCCCCTCACTGTCCTCTGCACGATATTCAAGTTGGTCGACCTTTTTAGAGATTGCTTCCAGCTGCTTTTTCATCTGACGGTCTGTCCGATATTCTTTGTTCCAACTCTCCAACTCTAGATGACAGGTTGTGTAGGTCCTGGTGGAGGAAGGACACTTTCTCGGACAGACCACCTATTTTCAGTTCTAGAGATGACCTTGAGTTTCCAATCGCCTTCATGATGTCGGTGAGTGAGATAGGAGGGTCCTGGGCTTGGTCCCCGGGATCTTCGTTGCCAATGGGTTGCATTGTGTGTCTAGGGGGGGTCCATTTTGCTTTGTAAGATCTGTCTTTTGGCCTTCTCCTTCCCCATTGTGCTTTGTGCATGGTCTCGGAGGGACGGTAGGTAGAGATGTCCACTTCAGTCCCCAAATGAGTCTGGAGCTTCAAGAGCAACGCAGATGTTAGAGTTTTATGGGTGCCAATAGGGTAATGGCAAAGGGCTGGATGTGTGGTCACTCGGGTCTTCGTAGGTTATCCCCCGGGTTAACTCCAAGTGTGGGTCGCACCTATGGGGGCATCCCAGTCTGGCAGCGGTGTCAGGGGGCAGCTCTCTGGACTATTGCTGCCTGGCGAGGCTCTTTTGTTGATGATTCAAGCCTTTAGGGGCCAGGGTTTTTCACTCCTTCCCAGCCTCGTTGTCCCACTGTCCTGGGTCACAGAGAGTCGCCAGCTGCCACTCTCCATGAGCGGCCTCAGAGCCAAATGTTCGTGTTGGCTTATTGAGGTCTGCAAGTGTTCAGGGAGGGGGTGTGTTGGCTATGCCAGTATAGTGAACGGGCCCAGGAGCCCCTAGATCTACTTGGCTGCCTCCCCACTGCACCCCTGGTTGTCTTGGCACTATGGTGGTGTGGGTATCTTGTCGCACCTGTTCCCCTCTATCTGCAATGGCCCTGATTCTCCTTATATTTCGGTATCCTGTAAGAAGGATGCCGTTATCAGATCCTGGGTTATCCGTTTGTGGCCGCCAGGTTCATCCTGCAGGGGTCAGGGAATTGCTGGTGGCCCCGGTGGTGGCCCGCTCCCTCCTAGGCAGTTTTTCTGCCAGGAGACCGGCACCACCTGTCTGGGGCGGTCTGTAGATAGTCTGGCGTGATATGGTGCCCTGTGGCTTTGGAATCTATGGGCGAGCAGAAGGAGGGGGTTTGCATGGAGGTGGGTGGCTCACCTCTAATCAAAGGGCACACGGCCCCGTGTCTCAGTGGGTCTGGTTCCGAATCTGCTGTCGGCTGGGTCCTCTGGTGGCTCTGTCAGAGACTACCGACCTCCAGGTCCATGGGTCTGTGTAGGCCCTTTCAGTGCTTGTCAGTGTCCGGGTGTGGATGCTAGGGTCTCACAGTTGTCTGCCATGCCCCCTCACCGGCTGTGGCATGGTCTGTAGGCAGTCTTAATGTGGCCGGTAGTTACAGAGTGGTGGGGGCGGCCTGTCCCCCCTCTCCTGCTGCTCCTAGTCCCCGGCGCCAGGAATCGCTGAACTGCCAGCCTGCCAGGGGTGGGGTAGGGGGAGAAAGCCTCTGCCGTCAAGAATCGTGCGGGGGTATCAACACCCAGCCTCTGCACAGGGGAGGGGGGGGATGTTGTACCACGGGCAGTGGACCAGCAGGTTATCACAGGTGCTGGTGGTCGCCTGCCCGGCTCCAGTGCCTCTCAGGATTCACTGGCCCCCTTGTCAGTAGTTATGCAAGCCATCTTGAAGTACACAAACCATAGTAAGGCACGCAAACAAATATATAAATGTAAACATTTATATGTTTATGTCTGTACCTTACATGGTTTGTGTACTTTTCAAGCCATCTTTTATAAACATAGAAATATGTTACATTTTTCTGTTTAGAAAGGATGGCTTGCATAGTACATAAACCATAGTAAGGTACGCACATAAATATATATAATTTATATATGTTTGTGTGCATTCCTCATGGTTTGCGTACTTTTTTAGTCCACAACCTTCCCAAATGGGCCCCCCCTCGATTTTTTACCCCACTTAAAGCCCTGGCTAAGCTCGTTTGTGCCACAAGGGACGGGACACACTTCTGCAAATCCTTTAACCCCCAACTCAACAATAACAGTTTCCTCCCAACTGGTAGACAAAGTCCTGTGCAAGAGATCACAAACAATAGCATAGCCCAGAAATGCCCAGGCCTTCTTTGGCGTCATGCATGAGATGTGGCACGAGTGTATGGTGAGAGTGAGTAAAGGGATCATACACAGATAAATACTGTCTACTAATGGAGCCTCAACAAAGAAAAAGTAATGTGTGACAAATTCTTCACCCACTGGATTTATGTTGCTGCAGGCTCTACCTCTCCCCTCCCTCCCAGACACAATGGGCCTAATGTGATGTTATATGCAGTGGTGTAAATGGAAAAAAAATTGGTGGGGGATCCCACAAGGGCAGGGGTGGGGGCGGAATTTGGGGGGGTGGTGCCCGAGGAGGCAGGGTTAGGGGGGCGGAGCTCGCAATTGATCTCCGATCAAAGCAAATGTCCAAAATAATAGTTTAAAACGGCCCTATTTCTTTCATGATGCTTCTTTTTGAAACTATATATCAATTTCACTTTAAACCACTTCCATGGCACTGGTGATGAGATACTTCACTATGCGGAAAATAGTTTTGACCAGTGTTGCTATTCCTTAAAATGCACAATTTGCATTCCATTTTATTTTAAAAAAACTTCCCCTTGGGTACTTTTCAAACAAAGCGATTTCTGATCGCCATAAGCAACGTTTTCTTTTACTTGAACCACACCCGGCACAGCTCCTGCAGCTCCCCTCTGAAAGCAGTTGGGTGGCTGCATCGTGTGTGATGTTAATAGGGGTATTTATGTATGCAATGTTTGTCGGATACCAGTATATTTATTTATTTATGCAATGTTTGTCGGATACAAGTATCCCACAAACATTGCATGAATAAATAAATAAATAATCTGGGTCCTTGTATCAACAAACATTGCAGAAATAAATAAACCGGGTTGCGGCTGAGGACTGTAACTTCCTCTTGTGACCTTGTGCATGGGGTCAACAGAGGGGTTACATTGTTTGGTCGCGTGTGCTTTTTTTTTCTCCCCAGCGCAGAGCAGAGGTTTGGGCCAGCTGACTCTGGCTGGATCCTGGGATCCAGCTACACATCTGGTGCCGGATCTCGAGAGCCGGCCCAATGACCAGCCAACCCTGGTTATATTGTGCACAAAGATAGCTACAGGAATGAGACGACGGCTATATATGCCATCTCTGTGCTGCCACAGTCTTGACACTAGCAACACACAGAAGAAGTGGTTGCCCTAAAAACTCTCTCTCTCTTCTCTCTCTCTCTCTCTCTCTCCAGGTATACGCGGTAATTGTAGGGACATGCTAGAATTATTCATGGAATAATGTACGTGTAAAACGGGGATTTGCACGCCATTCTGCCCCCAAATCCCTGTTTGGTGAATGGGGATTTGTGGGCGGAATGGCACGCAAATCCCCGTTTTACACGCCAATAATTCCATCAATCAGAGGGGGTCTGAACATCATAACTGAATCCAATACCAGTCGCTGTGACATTCTACCTCTGCAGAGCAACAGTTTACAATCCCACCGCCCCTATTTCATGCTGAGGTTCTGCGCAGTCACGGGGCAGCCTCCACTGACATGGTTTTCGTTGAATTAATGTGAACGCAGTTGTCAAACCCGTATCCTGGGCAGGTTCTGGGAGGTGGCGGGGAATGTTAACATATCTACGAGACATGAAAAAGAAAGTGAAAATAACAGAACAACACAAGGAAAGGGAATCAGCAAAGGACATGAGTAAGACATCAAAGCTGCTGTTCTTCCCAAGTCTGGCAGCTGAGAGCTTCAAATCACTGCAGTGGTGTCAGGGCTTGTCTCCTGCCAGCCAAGCCCCCAGCTATAATCACTCCACTATTCCAAGAGCTGCCTTTCTTGCAGAATATAATTGTAGCCTGGATATTATTGCCTCTCCTGCTCCCCTATTTCCATGAGAAAATATTTCTGGGATACAAATGAAGCAATATGTAGAACAGTGGTATTCAAACTGGGCGGCGCCCCTCCCTTACCCCCAAGGGGGACCCGAGACTCTTTAAAAAAACGTGTTTAAGATGATGGTGTATAATATAAAAAAGGTTTAAGCCGACGGGTTTTATTATAGCTTTATAGACCTGCAGCGGGGGCCATACCGGACGTTATGGGCCCTGAAGACCGAGTTAAAGGCCCTCACTACGAGGTATGAAGGACAATAACGCCCAGTTGCACAGGCGAATCAGCAAGTGTGTTTTCCGGGCTATAATGGGCAGCGTTGGCGGCGACAAAAGGTAAGCGCCTTTAATTACTTTCAAATACCAATTTGTAAAGCCCGCAGATTGGCCAATCAGGTTTCTGGAACACAACTAGGGTGTTCTAATAGAAAATATAAGCAGCAGACAATCAGCTTGTATTTTAAAAGAGCCTGCCCCCTTTACCGCCACCCCCTGGCTATCCTTTGGGCCCCCTATGGGGGCCAACCACTATGTAGGAGGCCCAGAAACATATGTTTACTCAAGGAGGGGGGCTTGGTATGAACACGTTTGAATACCACTGGTGTAGAAGAAACAATGGGGTGGGGGGCTGGAGAGTGTGATAGGGAGAGTGCTGCCCTCTCACCACTCCCAGATCAGTTGCACACTCTCGCCAGTGCCAGGCCTTGATTCAAAAGCTTAGCTCAATACTTTTGTTTTTCACATACATTTTTATTAACATTTGCAAAATACAGAACTGTCCGTCCCCCAGCCCCCTATCCCACTTGTCCCATCCGAAATCCAATGCAGTCTTTCCTTTGCCCTTGTTGGAGTAAAGTCTGGATACCCTTCCCTAAATAAGATAATTTCCCCTTCAGGGTCCTCATCGACATCCTTCCCTCCTTTTGCAGTACCGCGCCCTCTCTTTGTACACCCTCCTCTTAAACCAGACCCAACAGTTTCACTTTTCTCGGGCACCATGCTCCTCGCGAGTCTTTTTGACGGGAACAGGGGTGGTATTTGGGGTGTCGCTCCCACCATCCACACCGCTCACTCCTTTACAACGATAGCCTATTTTACAACATGTTTTTTCAAAGTATATCTAAGAAGCCACTTGGTCTTAAAGGTACATTAGACGATTAGGCTATTCCCTAATTGGTTCTGCATCAATCAAATTGCTAAGCAAAATGTTAATTGATGTTCTATTGCCCTCCCCTAGCCCCCCACCGCCCTGGAAAGAAAAGACAGCACACAGCTGTTCAAGTGTTTCTTTTTGCAAGGTTATCAGGTCTGCACGTGTCTGTTTTAATGTGCCTTTGAAAATTCAAAATAAAATTATCCAATTTTCCACATCCTTGCTTAATGGCCGGTGGGTGCCCAGATCTGCCAGTTGCTCAGTAGATCAGTACGCTGTACAATCGATCGTAACCTCTCACTAATTGCTTAGATGGTCACCTTTCCACACCCACACAGTACTTCGATTTATATCAACCTTCCTTAAACCTCGGTGCGTCTCTCCGCCAGGAAACACTAGCACGCGTCGGGAAGGGCGCCATCACGCAAAGATCAGGTTTACATAATAAATACTCCTTAACAGCACCTCTCAGCACACGCCTAAAGATAACGCAGTTATCTCTATTGCACACTTGCAGACGTGCACAGAGTCTCAATGCACGGAATCTTGCCTCACTACTCCTCAGCATACTCTCAGATTGGCCCAACCGCCAGTGGCCAGCTCACATCAATAACCCCCAGTGAAGAGTGCCAGAATATATAACCGCTAAGTAAGGTTTATACCCCCCCACGTGTCTGCTTAAAGAACCGTAGTGCAGGGCACATCATCATTGCTTGCTTTTGATGGTTTACCCAGCGCTGATTTGAAGCACCACTCCGAAAGCCTCGGGGAATTGCACCATCTCTCAACACCAGGTTCAGGACCCGCTATCTCTGCCCAACGACCCCCGTCGATGGTTTACTAAGCCATTCACCTCTGAACGCTTCCGAGTGCTGGCTTCATCGTCACCCCGCAATAATTGTCAAGGAAGTGCATAGGACAGGGCCTGCAACCCTTGGCTCCGAGGCTGTGGGGCGGCAATCCACCTTGGACTGGACTATAGGGCAATAGGCCCATGACGAACGAAAAACACAAAATCACAAAATGCTGCTCTGGACCAGTTTTTGGGTCAAAGTGGGCCGCTTTTATGGCCAATATAGGCCAGTTTGATGAGTTAATTCACTGTGCGGCTAGTAGGTTTGACAGGTGCTGCTGAATAAATATTCTTTCAAATGCACAATTCACATCACACTTTATTAAAAAACTCTCCTGGTTACTATTCAAACAGTAAGCAAATAAGCACAAACACCGGTGCACACCTATGTTTTGGAAAAAAAAATATTTTAACAAGATGGGTTTATGGTAACCTTGTAGGGATTATGGTATGTTTGTGGAGCAGATCAGTAATTCCGTGTTATTTATATATAATTTCACATTAACAATTTGATGCATAAAATGCAGTCCATAGTTCAGTTGGTGGGGCAGAAAGAGTAAATACCCAGCTCACAGGATTTCATGTAAAAAACAATTCATACATTTATTTATACAGTCTTTTTAGGCCCAAAGATACTAGATTGTGTGCAGGGGACGGGAGTTCCTAAATCTCTAGGAACAACCACATTTTACTATTCAAACAGTGTCACAAAAGGAATGAAGAGCCATTTGCAACAGTGGGGCAGTTTTTAATTGGTGCCCTCGACAATTTTATGGCACAGTCCGACCCTGGCGGCAATAGAATAGAAAAAGCCTCATTGTAACATATGGGACTTCATGCAACTGCCCTTTCCTTGGGCATGGGGCGGGTGGGGGAGTTGCTCCTATCAGCATTGTCAGATTGTCGCGTACTCTGCCCCGCTGCTAGAAGCAACTCCCCCATCGTACTGCAACATACATAATGCCGGCTCCTCCTCTACGTTACTGGACAATGCTGATCTAGATGTGAAGTGGGCAACATCACACAGGGCACACACAAGTTCTCCTTCAGGCTTTCACAGTGGGAAATGTGGGTATCGCCTGAGAGAACCAAATGAAGAGCTTATGCCAAAAACGATTTTTTTACTCGAAAAAAGTGCAGGCTTTTTGCACCTTTTTAAAAATAAATAGATGGGGGTTGGGCAAGCCAATACATTAAGGTGGGGATGTGTGTGGCGGTGGGAGGCTTCAGAGCACTACCCAACATTTCAAAAGAAAAAGCACACAGCGGGGGTGAGGGGGGAATTTGAGTAAAAGAAATTACATTTTCGTTTTTCTGGGACCTCAGCGATTTTTATTTTCTTGGTATTTCAAAGTAGATCCGGACATGAGGGCTAGCAGTAACGCAAACTTTGCATAAATCGAATCCCCACTTTAACACCTAGTGTTCGATGCCATAGTTGGCATTCTGCACTCTACACACCCAATAGGAGGCACTGGGACCAAGGACAGTCTGTATCGAGAAATCTGGGCAGGGTGTCTGTCATGATGAGCACTTAGGGACATAGACACAAAGATGTTTAGACACACAAAGCTTGGGGCAGAAGGTTAGCTTTGGGTACACAGGCAGAGTATGACGCGCTTTGGCACTAAGAGTGCGTATAAATTGAGCCAGAGTGTGTGTGGTGCTCAAACACCCCACTAGACAGAGGAGTTTGAGGTACGTGTGCAGACTACATGGTGTGCTTATGCACTTGAGTGCAGTGTGATTCCAGTAAAGAGTGGTGCTGGAGAAAATGGGCAGCGTAAGGACCTCATAATACAGATACATATATTGTGAACAGTTTGTTTATTAGAAGATAAAGTGGGTGCAGGAATTGGTCTGCTTTTTCTCAGCGCTGGAACGCATCAAACATGGTTTCCCTTGTGTGCGGAATTCATCCATCCGCACGGGGAGTGTGCGCTCGCCTAGGCTTTTAACATTTTTTAATGAAATGGAATGATGGGAGATCAATCTTGGAAAATGTGTGGGGCTGATCCACACACATTTTCCTATGCTCGCCGCACTACAAACCCATAGTCAAGTGTACTCTGGGGGTGACACATCCACATTTAGCTGGAATGTGACAGCTAGGAGTACATGAAAGCATCTCATGAAGGGGGAAGGCAACACCTTCCTCCTGCCATGGCCAGCCTGATTAAATATCAAAGGCTCCATGGATCCGCTGTGCCCATTGTAGTTCTGTGTGGTGGCAGCGCATACTGATGAGAGTTAATTGAGGCAGGCCTGTGAAGAGGCCTGGTCACAGAACAAAAAAAAAAGGCAGGAAATACCAACACATCATTGATATGAAATGTGTCAGTTTGAAGCTTGTTCCCACCCCTTCATATGATATGCACTGAATGCCATGTCTGGGACAACATTTTACAGTAGGCAATCCATGTAAGGGGATCTCATTTCGGAGGGAAGAAGTATGTGATTTGATGGAGACAGAAAGTCTGTTCTTGCCACAAACTGCAAGGGAGACCTACACTTTGATCAGGAGCCAGAAAGATTTCAATTAACCAGAGAGACCCTTTGATCCACAACAGACAGTAAGATGGGTGGGGCTTAGTAGTACATGTTGTCACCCCTTACCTTTCCTGTTGCAAAGCACTCTGGTTATGACCTCACACATAACAGAAGATTGTTGGTGGGGACCCAAGATTGGTTCATTAAGGTAGGCTTAGCCTGCACTGATCACTGGTACCGATTTGGCTTTAAAAGAGGGCTGAGCCCCTCTGTTCGCAGATCATCCGACGACTTCGAAATGAGTAAGAAGGAGGACACATTTGGACACTGGCTGAAGCTACAGTCTGCATTACAGCTTCCACCAGTGAAGGAAGGCCAGGATTTCCAAGAGGGAATCAAGATCCCTCCCCTAAACATCACCTAGGGAACAGAGGGCAATATCAGACTCAGAGGACCCGTCCAGCAGCTGAAGAACCGGTACCCAGCCAGCACACAGCATGTTCTGCTAGGTTCTGGCAACAAGATTCATAGGTGGGAAGTGCCAGAGAGTCTCTGCAAGCAACTGTCTTGTCCTTTGTTCAAACAATCTCCTCAGCTTTGGGGCGTCCTTTAAGAACGACTCAAGCCCTTTGAAGAAGCCAGGAGGAGTAACTGTTGTGCAGACGCAAATTTGTGCGGATTAGCCCCACACATTTTCTGAGGATGATGGCCCATCATTAATTTTCATTAAAAGACTTCAAAAAAGCCAAGGGAAGCGCCCACTCCCCATGCAGATTGTTGAATTCCTCACACGCATCCAGGCTGAGTCTGTCAGGGGCAGCCTGGGGTTGCCCTGATGGTGTTAGGACCCCCTGTAAATACCCCTGGGCTGGGCCATGTATGAGTGGAGAGGCCGGCCACTTGCAGCTGCAGCATGGGGACTCTGCATAGTCCTCTCACCTGGGATGCTGTTCCTGGGCATCCCAGGGAAGAAGAGCAGGCGATCCTAGACGGGAGCTCCACATAAAAACAACAATATGGATGGCCCTGGCCACCGCCGTGATGCGTTGGGATGCATCTACAAGGTAAATCTTTAAATGCGGGTTTGAGCCGAGTGCCAATTAGAAACTCCAGAGTCAAGGTCGGGTCTACTCCAACTCCGACCACCACTCTATACCACGGATCGATTGTTTTTATTTGAAGGTTCCCTCATAAGGAACACACGCTGAAGGAGCCTTCACTAAAAGGTGCACCCAGTTTATTATTTTATTTGTAACAAATGCCTATTAGTGTTAAATCTTTGCCCCAGTTTGACTTTTTTACATTTTGCATTCACAGCGCAAAGAAACCGGACAGCACACTCTGCGGTCTTTCAAAGATATTTTTAACAAATTTATGTGATAAGCAGATTATTTAAAACTGGAGACTATTAAGAATGTTGTATTGAAGGTTTGTGTGCTCAGGACACCTTGAAATAGACCCTAAATTATTCAATGATGTACCACAGCATGTTTTCAACAGGAGGAAACTGAGCAGTCAAAGCATCCCCCAGAAATAATGTTTAGAAATCGATTTCTGATAACCCCTTGCACATGGCTCAAGATCGTTTTAATAAAATGAATCCAACTTTTGCATCTGTGCAATATATATAGCTATTCTTTAATACACAGTGTACTATAAAGTTGCACGCGGGAGAGGGGAGTTGCATAGCGGGAGAGGGAGAAGAGAAACAGAGGAGGAACAGAGAAAGAAAGAAAGGAAAAGATAGTTCACAAAGAGGAGGAAGAGAGAAACACAGGATGAGGAAAATTAGGAAGAGAGAAAAGACAGAAAAAGAGGGGAGAAAAAGGAGGAAGGGAGAAAGAAAAAGACAAAGAGGACGAGAGAAACAGAGGGAGAGATACAATAGGAAGAGAAAAAAGAGAAAGAAAAAGAGGGGAGAAAAAGAGGAGAAAGGGGGAAAGAACAAGACAAAGTGGAGGAAGAGAGAAACAGAAGGAAAGTGAAAATAGGAATAGAGAAAAGAGAGAAAGAAAAAGAGAGGAGACAAAGAGGAGGAAGGGAGTACAATAGAGTGAGTGGAGAAAGAGGACGGGAGAGAGCGAAAAAGAAACCAAGGCAGAGAAAGAGAGGGAGAGGGAATGGTGGAGACAAAGAGGAGGAAGGGAGTACAATAGAGTGAGTGGAGAAAGAGGACGGGAGAGAGCGAAAAAGAAACCAAGGCAGAGAAAGAGAGGGAGAGGGAATGGTGGAGACAAAGAGGAGGAAGGGAGTACAATAGAGTGAGTGGAGAAAGAGGACGGTAGAGAGCGAAAAAGAAACCAAGGCAGAGAAAGAGAGGGCGAGGGAATGGTGGAGGAAGGACGAGGTGAAAGAGGAGGGAGAGGGAGAGATACGAGGAGGGAGGGGGAGAAGGAGGGAGAGAGCAGAGAGGGAAGAGAGGGAAAGAGGTAAAGGAGAAGAACAAGAGCTTACAAGAGAGGAGAGGGAAAGCACGGGTGAGAGTGAAGAGGGAAAGAGAACATAGGAAAGGCAAAGCAAGAGAGGGAAAGAGAGAGGGGCGCGTGAAAGAAGATAGGGAGAGGATGAGGCGAGAGGGAGAAAAGGAGGCGGAGCAGGAGAGAGAGGGATGTAGAGGCTCATTTGTACTGTAAATAGCAGGAGAAGAGGAAGGTGGCAGAGCGCTGCAGGCAGAATGCTGTCTTCCCAACCTTTCATTTCTTTCCTCAAAATGTTCCTCTTTTTTTTAAGGCCAAAAGGGAGTAGTCAGTAAACAAAGCGGGGCTCAGCCTATGTTTTGGGTAGGTACTGACTCAAAAGTGTTTGAGCTTGAGCCAATCCTTTGTCATGGGTTGACCCAGGCTTAAGTCTTCACATCATCCCTCTGCATCACCTATGCAGACCCTATCCCACTTGCTTTTTTAGACCACAGCGCCATCCCATTATGAAATGCTATTTGACATTTGTATAGTGCCTTTTGCCATTTTTGTTTTAAAACTATTTTTATTATTTTAATCAAACAACACTCCAAACATTGCAACCATTTAGGACGTTCAGGATCAATATTAAGACATTACATTTATTAATGCACTTTTACGTCCTCGCCCCTCCCTCCCCAACAACTCGAGCCGTCGTATCCGTGCCATCCACCGGAACCCCTTCGGGTGTCTCAGTTGTCGCCAGTTCACCCCAGTCTTCCGTTTCATAATTGACCTGGTGGGGGTTTGCCATTGAAGCCACAGTTGTCTCCTGGCTTTTAGAGGGCCCACCTCTTCCCCCCCCCTTTAGTGACTGCTTCATACCACACCACAGTTTCTGCTTCAGCCTATTTCAGGAGGTCTTCCCACCACATCTCTACTCTAGGCCGATGGGCCGCCTTCCAGCACATTGCAATTCTACGCTTGGCCAAGATATAGGCCAAATCTTTCATCTTGCTAATATGATTTAAATTACGTGGTCTGGGGAAATTCCCAAGCATACACGCCCAAGCAGACTCCATGTCAAGCACCACCCCTCGACTGGTCATTCTCGTCTTCAATTCTAGCCAGAATCTCTTCACCTCTGGGCAAGCCCAGAACATATGCAACAGCCCATCCACCTCCTCCCCGCACCTGGGGCATTTCTGTACAGCCGAGCCTCCAAACCTGGATATTCTGCCGGGGGTCAGGTAAGCTCTGTGGGTGACATATAGCTGAATCTACTGGAGTCTTTCATTCCGGGACACTTTCTCATGGTACCTTTGGGCTCTATCCTATTGTCGCTCTGTCATAGGTTCGCCCACCTCCCCCTCCCAGTCAAGCTTCAGCTGGAGCAGCTCCTTCCCCGCTTGCGCACTCAGGAGCTCATATATCCGAGATATTTCGTGCCCACCCTCCGAGACATCGTACATCATTTCTACGGTGGCATCGGGTGCTTCTGCCAATACTGTTTCAGGTCACCTTTTCCTCACCCGTTTCATGATCCTGGTGTAAGTGATATATTGGCCCCTATGTGCCCCCGTCTCTTCCTGTAACCCCTGGAATTCCAATGCCTCCCCCTCCTGCCATATGTCTCCAAGGGTGGCCAGGCCCACCAGTTCCCAGTATTTGCGGACCCCTTTAATCAGTTGGGAGTCTTCCCACATAGCACCACCAATGGGACCTGCTGAGAGAGCGGGTATGGGTCACCCACAGTTTTCCATGCCCTGCGCCAGACCTCCCATCCCAGCACCAGCAGTCTCCCCATCCCTGACACTTTCGTTTTGTGCAGCCACACTGTCTCTTTCAGGAAGTATGGGGCAGAGAACCCCTGCAAAAGCCTGGCCTCTGCCGACGACTCCGCAGACAGCCATCTAGCCACATACAATAGTTGTCCCGCCAGGTAATATAATTCAAAATTAGGCAGTTTTTATGCCCCCCTTATCACACAAGTTTTGTAGTTTCCACAGGGCCACCATATTTCTAGAATTGTGCCATATAAAGCCCCTGCATAGGCTATGAAGTCTGACAAAGAAACGTCTGGGGATCAAGTACAGGACATTTACAAAAAAGTTTAACAGTCTGGGCAAGACCACCATTTTGAGCAGCACTGCTCTTCCCATCATGGCAAGGGATAATCTGGACCAAAACACCATGCTATTTTTAATACCTCAACTGCTTTCTCCGTGTTGTGTTTGTGCTCTACCTCTATCTTGTGATATATGCTTATGCCTAGATATCTGAACGTCACAGTCTGCTAGGGAATCCGCAGAATTGGCAGTCTTCCCAGTGGAACACTTTTGTACCTTCCCAAGGGGAACATGCTGGACTTCCCGGGTACCGATATGCCCGAGAGGGAGGCATAGAGGTCCATCACTTCCGGCACGTACTGCAGGTTCTCTTCCGGGAAGCGAAGATAGAGGAGCATGTCATCTGCGTACAGTGATATTGAGTGTGTGTTCCCTGTCGTACAAATCCCCACCTCTCCGTATTGTTGCCTAAACAATGCAAGAATATATAACATGGGCGACCAGGGGCATCCCTGTCTAGTCCCCCTACTGAGCTGCCACTTGTCTGAAATTATAGTGCCTGTTTTGACCCTTGCAATCGGGGAGCTATATAACATCTTGACCCATCCGATATATCCCGGCCCTATCCCGTATCCTTTCAGGGTCGCCATCAACCGTGGCCACCTCACTGAGTCAAAGGCTTTGACCGCGTCCAGCGACACAATGGCCAGCTCGCCCGGGTCTTCCTCAGTTTGCTCAATAATGTGATGTTTCTACCGGGGACATAGCCTGTTTGGTCCGGGTGTATCAATTTGCCAATTACTCGCTTAAGCCTGTTAGCAAGCACTGCTGTGAGTATTTTGCTTTCCTGGTTAAGCATCGATAAGGGCCTATAGGACCCACAGTCCACATTCGGCTTGCCCGGTTTCAGGAGCGGGATGATCACCGCCTCTCGGAGGAATTCCGGCAGCTCCCCTTGTTCGTAGGCCTCATTAAACATGGCCAGCAGTGGCTGGAGTAGCTCCTGCTTATACGCTTTATAGAATGCGCTGGGTAACCCATCCGGCCCGGGCACTTTGCACGTAGGCAGGTGTTTGGATCACCGCCTCCAATTCGTCTGAGGTGATTGGGGCCTCCAGATCCGATCGTTCTAAATCATCTAAAGTGGGCAGCCCTATGTCTTCTATCATTTCCAGAATTTCCTGGCTCATGTCCATACCTGCATTCTCATACACGTGTTTATAATATGTGAGGAATTCCTCCTTTACTCCTTCCTGGGTGTTACGGATCTGGTCTTCCGCGTCTCTGACTTCTCTAATCACCGGCCTGGGTGTCTCATTTTTATATAGCCAGGCCAGTAGTCTGCCAGGCTTGTCTCCTCCTGCATGTTGACTCTGTGTATTTTTTATAATTTAGCTTACAATATCTGTCCCAGAGTTCGCTGCTAGCCTTCTGTAAGTCTCTTATCTTCGCGCTGCCTTCCCGGGTGGTCCCCCCTCTTCGCATCAGGTCCTCTAGCTCTCTTTCAGTTTCCTGCAATTCTCGTTCTACACCCCCTTTGGATTTTGATATGGCTACCCCCCGCACCACCACCTTAAATGCCTCCCATACTGTTCCCATCGAACGTATGCTGCCTGTATTAATGACAAAATATCCCTCGATGGCCTCCCTCAGGTCCTCTCGGAATCTCGAGTCCTGTAGGGCCTCTGCTCTGAGCCTCCACGTCGGGACGTCGGGATTCGTGCCCTTCGGGGTGGTGTCACCACTCCAAGACCAAAGGCGAATGGTCATACAGCACCCTGGCTTTGTATTCTGCGCTCACCATTTCTCCCGCTATCTCAGCGGCGGTGAATACATAGGCCAGCCTAGTATGCAGGTCATGTAGAGCCGCGTAGTGCAAGTATTGCCTGTCCGTTGGGTGCAACCGCCTCCACGCATCCTCCAGTCTGAGGTCTGTCAACAGTGTCCCCAACGCTTTAGCTGCAGGCGCAGGTTTCGCCAGCCTACTATCTGATCCCGGGGTTCAGGGTGCAATTAAATCTCCTCCCCACAATATCGCTCCACCCAGCAGGGACCTAAAAAGGCTGTGGTATCATGATTAGGGGCATATAGGTTTAGGATGTTCACTTCATGTCGAGTCCCGCCACCACCACCATTCTGCCTTCTGGATCTATTGTCGACCGGAGCAGCTGAAACGGCACATGTGGTGCCACCCATGTAACCACCCCTCTTGCCTATGCCGAATATGTGGCTCCCGTGACGCTACCCTTCCATTTTTTCCTAACCACCTTCAGTTTCTCCTTGGTGAGGTGGGTCTCCTGTAGCAGGGCTATATCAATCCTCATCCTCTTTAGATACATCATTACTTTATTACATTTTAGGTAACCATTAAGGCCCCGCACATTCCAGGTCACTACCCCAAGGTTCCCCGAATCTATTGACTTGATGTCCTCTCTCCCCTCTCCATTTCCCATGTCGTTTTCGATGGCTCGTTTTCCGGCTCTTTTCCCTCCCACCCTCAACAACTTCCCCCTCCCCTTCTTCCCCAACTTTACCCCACCGCACACAACTCTTCCCCTCCCCCCTTGCTACCCAACAAATGCCCAGCTCCATCCCTGGGTCTCATGCCCACCCGCGTCTGGCCCTTTTTCGTGAAACCGAGGACTAGGACCCCGTGGGGCGTCACCAAACTAATGGTGACCTAACTAAGCTCCCAGGAGCTCCCACTTATATAATTAGGATTGTTTTGTTCAAACGGATCTTGCAAGCATGTATTTTCCCAACCGCACATTCCCTGTGAGCTTTATTTAATGCTATATTCTAGTCCCAGTGTCTTGTGCTATGTCACCAGAGGTGACACAGCTGCATGTTACTTATCTTCTCCGGCTCCTGTCTGGATACCTGATTCTTGGGGACGACTCTGCATATCCAGCCATTCCATAGCGTCCTCTGGCGTTTCAAAAAACAAAGTTTTGTTCCTGTGGAACGCCTTCAGTTTGGCCGGGTAAAGCAACATATATCTGTGACCAGTTTCCCTCAATCTTCTTTTCACCGCACCGAAGTTCATCCTGCTGCGTTGTACCTGCAAGGTGTAGTCTGGGTATGCTGTGATTTTCGCAGGCCCCCTTTCGATCGTTCCACCCTTCCGGAAGAATTCAAGTGTTTTTTCCCGATCCCAGTAGTTCAGAATCTTTGCAATCAGTGGCCGGGGAGGGGTCCCCGGGGGCGGCTCCCTCGTCAATGCCCTGTGCACCCTTGCAACAGCAAACCCCTGGGTCAGTGCCCCTCCAGTTATTTCCTGCAGTAGCATGGATTCCACGTATTCTGTTGGGTTAGGCCCTTCCATTCCTTCTGGCAATCCAACGATACAGATGTTATTGCGTCTAGCGCGTCTTTCTGCTTCCTCCGCTCTGTTTTCCAGGTTGCCTACACGCTGTACAAGGGCATGGAGTTCCGATCTCTGGGCGGCACATACTTCCATGTTTGGGGCCATCTCCTTTTCCAGGTTTCCAGTGCGCTCCGCAAGCGTTCTCCCGTCTTGTCTCAGCAAGTTCACATCTTCCTGGACCGCTCCGACCTTAAAGTCCAGTGCCACTTTTAGTTCGTTTTTTGCCAAGCCCAGTTTAGTCTCCCAGGCAACTTTCAGGTCTGCAATCACAGCCAGCACCTCCTAGATCGTACACGGAGTCTCCTCTACCACAGTGGTAGTTTTGTCCTTACTCCTGGCCCCCTCTGCCCCTGGAAGTGTCTTGGCATAGGCATCGAGCGTGGGCTGTTTGCCCTTTGGTTTTACCACTTTGTTAGACATTGTACAGTGCCGACCAGGTGTGAGCCAGCAGTGCCACCTTACGCATGAAAGTCCACGTGGTGTCGGGCTTTTCTTGATGTTCAAGGCCCGCTTCGACCGTGTTAGGGGGTACCCCTACTGCGTGCCGCTCTCCTAGAATGGACTGTGTGCTCCCACGTGCTTGCGCTCACACAGTATTATTCTGCTGGCCCCTGCTGTGTTTTCTCCTGTAACTGGTGGTCGGCCGCTTTCGCTGGTTCTACACCCTTCTACTCCAGTACCCTATGGGGCCCCACAGCCATCCGGCCCACAGACTTGTCTTTGACGTTTTTATCCGGCCCCTTGCCGGAACAAGCTTCCCCTTGTGTTTTCCTGGGGTTCAGCAAATGTTCTGGGGTGAGCCACCTTTTTCACCCCTTTCAACTCGTGATAGGGTCCCACAGAATGCGGGTCTTGCTCGGGCGGCCTGTTATGCTGAGTACTCTGTTTGGGCGGTGACGTGGGAGCCACGGCACTAATGGATGGCACCAACTCAGGTGCAACCCTGCTCCGTCCTCAGGCCAGGGTGCACAGTCTGAACTTTCCGCCAACCTATTTATGCTGCACCACCAGCCCGTATGCAGCACATGGCGCACTGTGCTCCCCGGCCGACTCCGGGGTGTTCGCCTCTTCGACAGTGCTTTCTGGCAGTTTGACCCAGATAGAGTCTTCAGCACCCGCTCAAGATCCAGTACCGTCACAAGTTACTCTCTGTGTGCCCCTTTTGAGTGAGCTGTATTGTTCGGCCTCATTACATAGGTGACAGGGTCTTTCAGTGTCAGGACCCCGTCCAGGCAGCTCCTTGGTCTCTCTCCTTCACCTGGTTAGTGGCGTGGGGCCTCATCTTCACGCAAATGTCTCCGGCCCATATGTCACCTCTTCCTGTCTCCAGGCCCAAGCTCTCCTGTTTCCCTTTTCTCCCACCTATGTTGCCAGCTGCAGCTACTCAGCTGCTGTGGATGTCACGCTGTGTGGAGGGTTCGTGCTCATGCACCCACTTAAGGGCCGGATGTGTTTTTACTTGCTTCTGGTGTATGTCGCTGAGGGGCTCAACTGGGCACAACTTCCGATGTTCTCCGGCTACCCGGCAAAGACATCAGCGTTCAGAGAGGCCTCCACCACAGGCCGCTCTGTGTTCCTCTCTGGTGCGCCCCTTCGCTGCACAGCTGACAAGAATGCCCCCCGGGACTCGCCGCGTTCAGACCTCATTGCGGCTGTCCCGCACAGGCCCCGACAAAGTCCACTCGGCAATCTGGGTTCCTCTTTCCCGGCCGTTTGCTTCGGTGTCCCCGGTCTCACTGTGGCTCTCTTTATAGAACGCGCCGTATAAGCCGCACTCTGTGGGGGCTTGCGTTCACATCTGCACCATTGGTCAAAAGAGTCTCTGTATGTTCTCCAGAGAAGCCGTTGTAGGGCCAAGCTGGTCGCCTCGGGGCTTCAAGCGCTCCGGCGCAACGGGTCCCAGGCACATCCAGCCCAGGCTCGTCTCGCCGCCGCCCTGATTAGGCTCTGGTGCAGCAGCCCCCGTCGGAACGATGCGGCGCCGCTCGCTGCATCCTCACCCTCCCCCCGGGCACGGGGGCTGTGGGAGCTTCTGCACTACCCAGGGTCACAAGTTTGTGCGTCGCCGTGAAGGTCTCCAGGCGTTTACGCTTCGGTTGTGTCCCCACCGCAGTCAACCATACGTCCAGGGCCGAAATCCGCCATCGCTCCTTACAATATCACTGGCCGCTGCTTTACTCACTAGTCCAGCGGGGTCCTCCTTCTCACAGGGTCCCCCAGCTGCTCCCGAGCAGGATGACTCACCCCTTGGGCCACCGTTAGTGGCATGATTTGCGCTGTGCTGGACAGCCTGGTCCACCACAGCATCACGCTCCGTTTATGGCCCTTTGTTCACAATTGGCTATCTTGAGTTTTCTTTGGTCGCAGGCATTTCATTACTTGCAACAGCTCCAGTTTCTCCGGCTTGCTGTCAATTGGGCTGTTTTAACGCTTGGTGCGTGCCCCCAGGCTTCATGCTCCTTCAGGTTTGCTGTGGACATGCATGTCTCCCAAAAACCATCGTTTTTCACCAGAATCAATAACGGATCGATGGGAGTACATCCAAGGAACTTCCTCTCAAGTAGCCATTAAGCCACAGCCCCCCCCCCTTTTGCCATTGTTATGATTAGAAAGCGCAGTGGGTTGAACGTTCTCAGGGACCACAGTCCAGGTCAGTAGAGAGTAGTGTAATACAACATTCTTGGGTGCACACTGTATGTGTGCAGCCAGTGTTCAATAAGTGGCGTGTAGATGAATACTAGTGCTAGGTGTGATGAAGTGGTTGTGTAAGATCGGCAGAATGTGTGCAGCAAGACCAATGGAGTACGATTTCTGCATTCTGGTGTCACTTGTGCTTGAGAATTATGTTATGTGCGCAGCTAGGCCGATTTTGAGGGGTATAGCTGTGTTATAAAGACTGTTGAGGTGAACGTGGAAGTTTGTAAGTATGCGTTCAGCTAGGCCAAATTAATCGAGGGGTGTAGCTGCGTTCTATTGTTCTTTGGTGCAGAGACCAGAGTTAGCATAGTGGTGTGTTTGAGTGTCTGTGTGCTTTCCAGAGGTTCTTTGTTAATGTGCAGCTTCCAGTGCTTGTCAAGGGCATGGTATCTCCCCAATTCTTGATGGGTCAGAGAGTTTTGGCAAAGACTGATGGGTGGTGACAGGCAGATCTGTTTCAAAACATGTTACTCCATAGGTGCTAGCGGTGTCCTCTTTCGGCAATTTGCTAAATAGAATCCCCGATAGGTAGTTCTACTAGGACATACCCACATAGTTGGGATCAGCAAAGAATAAGTGCTAGAATGTTCCTTGCTATATAATGCTCCACAGGAATTTTCAGATGTGTAGGGTTAGCAAACAAGGGCATTTGCTGGTTTGATAGCTTAGTGCATATTTGCAGGGTAATGATCAAGTTTATACATGCTATTAGTGCTTGGGTTGCTAGTTCGGCTGGATAGATTATCGGTGGGTAGTTATGCTATATACATTAAATGGTAGGTGGGAATAGCAAATTAACTGCTAGCCGGCCCCCCAGTAGCTAGCTCTGCTCAGGTGCATAGAATTAGCAAGCAAGTGCCTTCTTGGGCTGATTGTGGGGTGCCTCGCAAGTCACACACTCGACTACGGCCCACTAAGGTCAGGCTAAATGCCCTCTCTCTCAACTCCTTCCCGGTCAATGAGCTAGAAGATAAATGTGCAGACCCCCCAACTACAGAGAATGCTTGGGCTTCCTGGAATTATTTAGCAACTCTGCTATGAACTGATGGACACCCATGCACACATAAAATCCAGATGGGCTAAAACCAAACCATCCGCTGCAAGGTACACCCCTGAGCTAAGTTCCAACAAATGCTCAATCAGAGCCCCATAGAGAAACAGTGGTGCAAAAACCATAACCCAGGAGACCTTGCGAACCTCAAATGTCTCTGCACACATGGCAGGATTATGATTACCGATGCCAAAACTGCTTACTACTCCACCACCATTGTGCCAGCCTCTAATAGGCGCAAAACCCTCTTTGAAGTAGTAGAGCATTGTAGCAAACCATCATCCAAACCAGAGGGTTCAAGATATCAGGAAAAATGCGATGGAAACACCACATTTAAAACTGCAAAAAAATAGACCAAATCCGAGAGACCATCCAATCAACCTATCGCAGCATTTCTATCCCCTGCACTCACACTTCCTCTCTGGATAGAATTCTATCCTCTCTGTCCCCCGGATCTCCTAAAAATGATTGCTTCCTTCAAATCAAAGTCCTACTCTGATGCTATAATCCCGGCCTCCATCATTAAACAATTGAGGGGCCCAGCATTCAGTGCGCACCCCAGCATCATTAATGCCTCCCTCACAGAAGGGTGATTCTCAGACACCATCAAGACTGGTCTCATACGCCCTCTTTTGAACAAAACAACCTTAGATCCAGACATCCTGGCCAACTACATGCCCATTACAAACCTCCAATTTATTGGCAAAACCTGGAAAACGTAGTTACCGTAATGCTCACCTTGGCTCTGCGGGGGTATCTGGATACACCGCGAGACACCGCATCCCTGGTTTCTTTTCTCTGGGATGGTTGTTCTGTGGGAGCAAGGACGAAAGGGACAATGAGATTGGAAAAAGTCAAGTGCCTCTAACAGCTCCCTGCACCCTACCGGCAACTCCTTGTCAGTGTTACCACCCGCCCTCTGAGTCTGTCTAAGCTCACCTTATGCATATGAAAAGGAGGCTCTCCGTCCTGCTCTGGCAATGTTGAGCAGGGGCGCGTGAGTTCTTTAAGTCAGTTACTTCACTGACCCCTTCAGAGCCCAGACCTGCTGCGGCTCGAAACGTCTCTGCTGAGATGATTCCAAGTAAGTGGTAGGAAGTTAACAGTTCTCTGCTTCCCATTGTTGTGAGTCCTTATCTCAAAGTCTCCATTGGTTATCCAATATTCAATGTCTTTCTTTGGTTCCCAATACCCAATGTTTAATGTCTTCCTTGATTCCAAATGTCTACTTCCCAATGTCCAATGTCTTCTCCTGTTTTTTCTCCCTTAGGGCATTATGATGGTGGATTGGATGACAGATGGCGTCGGGGAGGAGCAGCTGTGAAATGGAGGCTCGCCGATGCTGCAGAGCCGAAAACAATTCTGTATGGAGGTTGTTTGAAGCTGCGCGAGCCAAGTGACAAGAAGGAGCCACCGGCGCTGTGAGTATGAAGTTGCTGCTGCACGCGAGGAGGGGCCACGGGAGTTGTGGAGTCGAGCGCTGGTAAAAGGAACCGCTGAGAAGCGCTGAAGGACCACCTACTTTGCGTTGCTGGAAGCGGTCGGAGATGGTGCAGGAGAACCCGGATCAGCGGTGAGCGTCTGCTGCTCAGGGCAGATGAAACGCGAAGTGTGGATTCTCGCTGGGGTGTGGCTTATATAGCTAGCCGCACCCCAAGCCCTACAGCAACTAGTTTGTTGTTTCTGGTGCGCTCGCAACTCACCTCTCCCTCCATAATCAATCCTGCAAAGGTGTAAATGGGCAGAACTGGTTCCAAGTGTGCCAAGCCATAGTCCAACTTGGTCTTTTATTGTGCCTGGTGCAAGGAATGGGTGTTAACCTGTGAGAGAGCACTCCTAGTGTGTATGTATGGGCTACTGACCTGGTGGGAGCAAGAACACCTGAGATGGGGGTCGTGACAGTTGCATCAGAACTACTCGCCAGAATCGATCACCTCCACCTACTAAATGACTATCAGTCAGGGTTCTGCCCCAAGTGTAGCACTGACACAGCCACCATCCAGGTGGTGGATGATGATGATGCCCACCAAATCATGGATAAGTGTGACACATGCCTCCTAATCATACATGATCTCTTAGCTGCATTCACCATCGACCACTGCATCCTTCTTTGCCCTCTTTGCTGTGGCACTGTTAGTTTACCTCCTATCTCTCAGGCAGACCCCAGGCTGTTCAGATAAACCTGTTGCATTCTGATCAACTGCAGGTCTCCTTTGGAGTCCCCCAAGCCTCCATCGTCTCACCAGTCCTTTTTAACCTTTGCATGGAGCCTCTGGGCACTCTCCAAAAAGGTCCCAATGTAGCCATCCACCAATACGCAGGTGTACATGAGAGTAAATAGTGCACAGGTCATCATTCATCTCTGCGATTACCTAGCCATCATCCAGAACTGGATGTGGATCGCCTACCTCAAACTAAACCCATCCAAGACTGAATTCGTCCTCATTGGTCTGCCTGCTAAAAAATAACTTGTCCAACAATGGTGCAATGATATGCACCTAGAAGGATTTGATCAACTCTCAGACTCATCAAAATCATTAGGCTTCTCCATTGACAGCAACATGTGTTTCCAGAAACACATAGCCAAGAAAGCCCAAATAAACTTCTCAAAATCTCTGCGCTTCAATAAATCAAACCCTTCATCCTGCCACAAGACCTCCATACAGTAGTGCAGGGCCTGGTGTCTTGCACATCGATGGGGGAAATGCTCTGCTGAGAGGTCTCCCAGCTGTTGACTTGGCTCTCCTAAAAGCAGTTCACCTGACTGCAGCACAACCTATTACGGGAGCATGGAAATGTGACTGAATCACCCCCATGCTGCATAAACTACATTGGCTTCCACTCCAAGCCAGGATACTGTTCAAGATTGCATCTATTATCAACAAAGGCACGAGTAGCACACCAGTTTATCTGGTAGCTAAGCTCCACATATCTGGTGGCACAAGCTCCTCATGCAGCAAATCGACCAACCGTCTTGAATCACAATTCGTTCACAAAGAGAGGACCTACAAACAATCCTTCTCTTGTCATGCACTCACCCACTGAAACTCGATACTGGTTTCGGCTCGGAATGTCCCCACAATTCTCCAATTTCATAAATATCTCAAAATATGGCTCTCACAACACCACCCGACCAAGGACTAATTCCAATGGATGCACATACCGGTGAACAGACCTCACAGTACTGCTCTACTGTTAAAAGATGGCAGTCCAAATGCTGGCTAACCACACACTGTACAGTGCTCCACTGCTCCTGAGCTAGGTCTGCGCTTTAAACACTAGAATTAGTGGGGACAATAGGATGTGGCAAGTCAACAAGAAAGTGTGTATGTTGAGTGATTGTGGACACATGTTTTGTGAATGACTACCCAAGCCCGTGCCCGATCATGCAGTTTATTTTGCTATGTACATTGAGAATACCAGTATAAGCAAAGATTTGTTTAGATTCACATTCCTTAGTATGCTAGTATTTATAGGCTTCCATTCAAGATGGGGAAACAAAGTTACAATTGGGCTATTTTTCACTCAATGAGTTACTATAGTTAAACTTTAAACACCAAGCCGCAGGGCTGTACCAGAAGTTATGTACCCTGAAGACCGAATTACAGGCCTAAGCGCAGCAAGGACGTTTAACAAAGTCTTCAGGGCTCATAACTCTTGGTATGATTCGTGGGTGTGGTTTAGAAATCTATTATGTCCCACAAAAATGGGGAGCTGATAAAACAAAAAGGCAATCTGCCTGAAGTGGTTGCTGGAAACAATATGGTCTCAGCAACCACGTACACAACATCATGAGGAGGGAGGGAGGGGTGAGATTTAAATTTGAGCTGAGCTGTAGCTGGGGGATGTGGGGAAAGATGTTGGTTAGGGCCATGGTGAAGATGCCGGGCTGTGTATGCCAGGTGCGGTTCAGCTAATATATTTTACATTGAAGGGGTTGGGTGCGGAGCCAACCATCCACCCCCCAACTCATTAAAGTAAGAAGTGGTGGTTTGTGTGTGGTTTGATGCCCGGGCCACATCGTTTAGGTTCAGCCAGTGGGAGGCTCTTTACCCTCCAGCATGGCTGTCGGCACGACTCTCCAGTGAACAGATGGAGCGCTGCACCCACCGAGAGCCCTGAGTGGAGAGATGCCGACAATAGGGCTTGCAGCACGGCATGTCCATGATTAGAGGGAGCACCACACTTAGAGCCCTGCTGGCAGCGCACACCCAGGGGGGGAATAATGTGGTATCCCTGTATTGGCCCATTCCCGGCCATATGGGATTTCAGAGACATACTGGCTCGTATGGTCCTGAAATCGGCCATGATTTACATACTGTCAGTTTGTTTATTTGTGTGTAATTTTTGCACTCTTGATGTCCTCTTTATAAAATCTAGTAATAGGGTAGCTTTGAAACATTAATACATGTGCCTACTACCAACTAGAAACGTAAGATGTGCATTCAAGCAAACCCTGGCTTATACACAAAAACACATTTTCTGATCCAGGAAAAAATATTGAATTTCAATCTACCTTTAACTGCCAGAATTATAAATCCCTAGAACTGATTCAGTTTGCAGAGTACATTACGGAAGATTTTTTTTACTAGACTACAGAGTCAGAATGACAAAGCAAAAACTGATGGCTAGTGGATAGTAAAATGTTGATTGTTTCAACATATTCACCATACAAATTAACGTTTGCGTTTCCAAACATGTTGGTCGCCTCGAGCATAATGGTTACATTCCCGGCTGCTAATTGTTAAGAAGAGTTTCCGCAAATTAAAACGGATAAAATCATATTAACGATCTTTAATGGCTGAAGACCTGCTATTGGCACTTGCTATCCTTTCAATCCAGAGAAAAATGATCAAAAAAGTAGATTAGCCAGCAGCAATAAATGCTTCTGAGGCAGCAAAATCTATGAAAGTGATGTTGAGACAATGAGCTTATGCGGTAGGCAATCGAATTCTTTTAGGCAATATTGTTTTATAAATTGCTGTGTCTACTTTTACTCATGAGCACTTTAATTACAAGTGAATAAAAGTAGCTTGTGTTTAAATTGAAATGATCTTATAATGTCGGTGTGGAGTTGTAGTGCAGGGTTTCCAGTCCGGCAGTGGAGCGGGGAGGAGCAGGACGGGCAATGATTATTTGCCCCGATGATGTTTTAGCTAGAATCTGAGCGAGGGGGTACTACTGTGACAGAAGGAGCTGGGGCTGGCAGAAAGGGCCATGCACAAGGCATTGCTACCAGCAGGATGTTAGTGTAAATTTACAAACTGTTTTCATAGGCAGTATTTTCTAAGGCTTATGGCTGGTGCTGTGGTTCCATGTCATTTCATCGTGAGATGATTTTTTGCAGGTTTATTTTTTGTTGTTGGGGGAGGGTTTGGGGGATTACCCCCCCAAACTCCCCATCCCCTTTAAGTTTTTTTTTTTATATTCCCGTACACCCACACCCAATTTATATATTTTTCTACCCCCCCCCCCAAAAAATTCAATTTGTTTTTTCGGCAAAAGAATTGCAGTAAAAAACGCAGCAAAAGAAAATCCCGCGATGAAAGGATGTCGGTGCTGTTACCCCTAGCCAATTCTGTAAAAACTGAGGAGAGCACCGCAGTCCACCAGCTTTATTCCTTTTCCTTGCGATGGATCATAAGCTGAACCATTAGCCCATCTTCCTCGTCAAGACCTTACTTACTTCTAGTCCCACACCTCGAAATGGAGTCTCCCAGTTATCCTTTCCAAACCAACCTGGGAAATCGAGCTTCCCCAATCAAGCTCCCTATTTGCAAACATTGTTTTGTTCCTTTTACCATGAGGCCTTTAGATGCCTTTAGATGCCATTCCTCCCAATCCCTACCCCTGCCTATATCAAGATACAGATCTCCAACTCTTTTTAGAAACAGATAGTGAAGTGGCTGTTATTTCTCTAATTAGGTTGTTGTGTGTGCACACCAGGATTTCTTTCTACAGCTCTGGGTATTGCTGGCCTAACCGCTTCTATTTAGTTTGTTACAGCTGAAGACATACTGCTAGGCAGAAGCTGGTGGCCACAGCTTGGTAGCATTGCCAAGAAGGTTTCCCTCACATGCACTCTTTGCTCAAAATACTGCTGCAAAAGAACCAAGAACATACCACAATGTGCTTAGATTCTGTAACAACAGATGCATCCTCATGTCAACAACTCTTAAGAGCAAGCATTGTTTAATCACTGGAGCCCTTCCAATTTTAGCAAACAGTGACTGCCTACAAGATTGCATTTGCTTTTGATGTGATCTGTTGGAGTTGCTGGGGAGCAATATTAATGCCGGAAACAATAGAGTACTTCAGCAATTTCCTTTCTGTGCAGCAGGAACCCTGCCCTTGCACTACAAAGGTTCACAGAGAAGATTCCTCATGTGGAGACAGAATGCTGGCTAGATCTTCCTCCTCATGTCTCTTCAGTTATTCCCCCTCATCCTCATGCTACATACATTACAATGGAGGAAGGGACTTTTCAGCCGAGTCAAGCTCTTTGAGGGAACAGGCTCTTGCATAGCCACAGTGGGCAGCTGAAAACCCAGTGGCTATAGTGGCATCTGATACACCCCAAAAGAAGGTGTGATAGCTCCCTGGTGAACAGCTTTCAGTGGTGCTACAACATATTAAGAATGCTCAATGAGCCTGATTAGCACCATCAGAACCTAAAGAAAGAAGAACTGTACAGGTAATATATTACCAAGTATCCCCATTCACAAGCCAGTGCGGACAGTTCTGCTCAAGGAGTGGAATCAGATGGAGAGGCCAATCTTTGCCTGCTTCAGACGCTGGCATTGTCCCCTGTTATGGTTCAAGTCTGTGTTCTCTCCAGTACAGTTCGGTTAGATTTTCTAAAGTAAAACTGGTGTGGGACTTCATAAGACATCTCTTGGTATTAGGGACCCAAGTCGTAATATAGGTCTGAAGTGGATGGACCCCAGCCGGCCCATAAGACTGTAGGGTCTCCAAATAGCCCTTTAAGATGATCAGCAGCACCCCTGAGATAGATGGGGATGCAGATTCGTACTCTTGCACCAAACGATAATGACAACTCAATAGTTTGGCAAAGGGAGTCTGTTTATTGACAAGTACAAAAAACGGGGAGTTCAATGAACATCAGCAACCGCTCGATCTTACTTCTCGCTTAAACTCCAATTAATTTCAGAAAAAACACAATATTTATACCAACAACTCATCATCATTGATCCATAATCTTATAAACCTAGCATGCAATGTGATTGGTTATAGGAAGGAAACTTTAACATAAATACTATATCTGTATATGGTAATGGGGACAGGGGATTGGATAATCAATGTTAGGTGGGGCAACTAAGCCCTTCCTTCAAAATGGCCACTGTAAACATTACTAAAAGTACAACATCTCATTGGTCCTACTTACTATAGGACCCTAGATTACACGGTCCACTATGATTGGGTTGGCATCAACACCACTCATACTTTTCCACTTGTGCTTAGCAGCATGCAGAATAACCAGCCAGGTTCAGGGAGTTTGTTTGCACCCCAGCTTCCCTCCAATTATGTTACAATCGTTCATCACCTCAGGGGTTATATGTCAATTACTGCTTTGTAGTTTGGCCTTGAGTCTGCTTCTTGGTCTGAGAAAGTTAAGGAGTATGGGTATGGCAGGGCTCCATGCTTAGGTGTGAGAGTCCCATCCCATCCTGCCTGCTTTGTCACATGATTAGGACACTGTGAAATCGACCTCTTCTTCATGCACTTTTGTCTATTTGATTTAATTCTGCCAGTCTTCTACCATCTGTGGCTTATCTTGACCTTTCTGAACAGGATAATCTGTTCTTTTCTCGTTAATTGTATTAATTGTTGGCCTATTCCAGCCCGATACGACCTTGACTTCTTGGCATGGTTACCTTCAGCTGGATTTCTCTCCGTCTTAATTCTCGATTTGGCTGCTGCAGCACTCTCCTCTTGAGACCTTTATTAACCTTTGTTCAATTCTGCTCATGTGCGTAGTGGATTTTCACTCATCTATAAAGTGCTTTTGAGGTAGATATATGTATAGTTGGCACTTGCCGCAATCTACATTACTACTAAGCATAAGCAAGCTTCACAATTTCTTTGCTTCTTGCGGTTTCTTGCATCTGTACACGTTAAAACTAACTTAATATCTTCATCGTGCATATGGCATACGTTTCTTCATCTTGAAATCAACTGTTTCACCTTAGGCTCAAGATGTCACTTATCCATGGTATTTCGTCTCTTTCTCAGCATTCTCAGGTCATTATATCTTCTATATGTGCGTCAGTCCGATTACTCATGACGTCACCATTCACCTTCCTTTATTATCTTCTTGGCTTCTTCAGGTATTTCACTCTGACAAACGTCATTCCGTCTTGCCTGTAGATATGGTCTTCTCAATGGGTACCTTAATGTCCAGATTTTATTAGGTGTCGGTACTTCAATAGGTGCTGTTATTCTGATAGGCACTGGGCAGAGTCTAACTGTGGCTTTCTGCTGGTTTATCTGTTCTCCATACATCACATATATTGGCGTGAACGTTCCTGGTACCTCGTACGGGGTGGCTGGAGTGGGGATGGTGCTTGGCACTTCCTCTTCAGACCTATACTACACAAGTAGGTAGAGTGACTGAGCAGCCAGGCTTATTTTTGGAGGGAGTATTGCGAGCTGTTGATCAGTACAGTGTAGAGATGGGGCCAAGTACCCCCACCATAACCACGCCACCCATATTACCTATATGTTGGGAACCAGAGTGTGAGACAAGTGCAGTACCAGTAAAAATACTGATACCAAAGAGAATCCTGAAAGCAAGGTTACCATTGAGAAAACCATACTTGCATATGAGACAATATGATGGCCATTTGAATGAAATCCCAGAAGAAGCAGAGCAAGTGACTGGCCAAGATGAATGGGGACATCATGCAGAGTCGAACTGACGTACATAGAAGAGATGCAGAGACAAGAGAATGCAGATATTCTATAAGGCATCACGAAAGTATCAAGGATAGCTGACATCTTGGGACCAAGGTGAAGAATCTTATGCCACAGAACTGACAAAGTTATCAAGCCAGTTTATAAGTGTACAGATGCAAAGAAACACAAGCAGACAAATTATTCTTGAGGCTAGCTTTATTGTGAACAGATTGCAGCATGCGCCAACATATACATATATGCATAAGTGAGTAAAGATTAGATGTTTCCACTACAAACTATAGCAGAGCTGGGCTAAAAAAGGAAGGCCTCTTTTCCAGTGTGCCGCAGTAAGAAAACACATGAATTACAAAGTGAATCTCAGAAAGGGAAGGCTGGATGAGGCATGAAGCCAAGCCAAGAAGCCATGGTCTTCTCAGGCTGGTGTGATCAGACATTGGATACAAATTGTGTGAAAGAACGAAACTCCTTTTCAGAAGATATGAACAAAACAAGGAAGACGTCATAGGTCTATCAGAAAACAGCATTTTAATACACGAGAGGTTCGATCATGTGGTCTTCAGTCACGATGAAGACGATGGTCACAGCTACGCATGAGGGCAGAACGTGCCTTCACTCCCCTGAATTCTCCAAAGCTAAGAACACTCCCAAGGACAAGGTAAAAGTCCTAATTGACAGCAGACCAATAAGGTGATGAAAGATGCATACGCTAAATGGTGGGAAGCTATGGTTAAGATGAGCTCACCAGCACCTGGAAGCCCAGCCTGCGTGCTGCTATCGTAGAAGGAAAAGTACTGATGAAGGTTAGAGTGCCAACCAATTGTAGGGGATCATGTAATCAAGGGTCCTGTAGTTTGTGTAGCCAATAGGACGTTGTATATTTTGTGGCGTTCATGGGGACCTGTTTATGGGGAGGGCTTGTTGCCCCACCTGATGTTAAGAAACCTATCCATTTCTTCCCTCTCTTAGACTATTATGGATAGTATACTTTCTTCAATAGGTTTTGTAGTTTGCCACATAGAGTGAAGTTAGTAAATACGTAGGTTGACGTCACCTATGATGATTTTTTACTATACAATAATGCTTTTTTCTAAGATGCATTGAGAGGATTTGCACTGAGACGTCCTCTGATGTCCGTTGTTTTAGATAATTGATATTAAAACAGTTATCCTTTTTGCCAACTACCTGAGTTGTTTCGATTATTGATGTATGGATAAAGTCTGCCTCCCCATCCATCTCAAGGGTATTGCTACTCATCTTAAAGGTCTGGGGGTCACCCAGTTCAACAGTGAAATCAGTTAACACAGATATCCAAGTAAAAACGTATTCACAAGTTATATCAACATATATTTATTTATGTATACACAAGGCACACAAGCAAATCTAAAAAGCAAATAACATTCAATGGGAAATGGAATCGATTTATATAAGAAACAATAATGCAGGCAAGTAACTTTTTCTATGCTTTACAAATCCAGCACACAGAGTGATGCCAATAAGGTCAGTATCAGCACTTGTCACTTTTGCGAAATTGTAATGGGAGGGAAAGTTTCAAAGTTAGGCAGAACACAACTTGCAAATGCTAATAACAAGTACACTTTCCTAGCGAAATATAGGCAGTCTGTTTCTTAGCAATACAAGTCTTACCAACTAAAACCTATGGATGAACCAGCATTGCTAAAGCCAATAGGATCAAGAAGATGTACCTTTGGGAAACTAGGAAAGCCAAAGTCAAATGGACAGTTCCAGTTCTAATGAAGGTCCTTCAGAGGAAAAGTTAGTTACCAGTCAGCGGTTCTTGAAGAAACACAGGAGCTCAAGGGGAGCCAACCAGCTAGTGTGCAGACACCAAGGCTTGCACAGAGGAGTTGAAACCAATTCTTCATTGAAGAAAACAACACTTCCAAAGCAAGGAAGCACTGACAATTGTACAAGGTAATTACATCCTGAGCCTCACAGTACCTTGAAAGTGTAGAAGACATTGTAGCTAGTTTTCTTCTAGGTGCAACGTTGCAAAACCTGATTCCTGCTCCTTGGTGGTGGTGACAAAAGGGAGAGACTCTGGTGGGATTTTGTGGCAGGACTTGGGAGAAGGGGCCGGCAGCATAGCATTTAGATCACTCCAGCAGCTCTTTGTGGTTTTTGCCCCTTTCTCTTAATGCCAAGAAAAAATGAATATTGCTGGTTGGATTCTCTGAACTCTGGTGAGGGAATATTTGGTATAGAATTCCTGCCTCTGGACTATTACACGGAAGCCTGCAACGTTTTAGCCACATTCAATCGTTGGAAGATGATACACTTGATAATGGTCCAGTTACCCCCGATATTGGTATTAGGCAGCCCAGGAAAGTCGCAGCAAGTCGGGAGATGGGCCAAAATGAAGAAGGTCTTGTGTCTTATTGTTTTGACTAGCCTAAGGGAGGAAGTCATCCACAGGGTCCAGTACAGCTGCAAGGCTTTACCAGTGCTTCTGTGGTCCTGGAAGGTGCTGCTGGCATCTCTGCTCATCATCTGCTTCAGATTCCTGGTTCCAGTAGTCGACTCTGTCTGTGGTCTTGCCTTTTATGCTGGAACCCATTCATTCACACTCATCGAGCTGTCAATTCCCTGGGGGTTAGAAGTCCCCCAGCACAGCCAGCCACACAGTTGTAACTGGTTTCAGCCAGGCATACCTACAAAGCACAGTGAAGTTTTGAGCTCCTCCCTCACCTCCTGACTTCCCAGACACACTGGAGTCTTAGCAGGCTTCAGAGCTGAAGCACGCCATAGGGAAAAATTACAAAGGACTTAAATCTACACTAAAGGATAGAAGGAAAGCCCAAAAGGAACTGACAAATGAAAAATGGTGAAAACAATTGGACGGGGGCATTTTGGGAAATCAGCCAGTAACCTGCGCAAAAGGTAATAAAAAGCAACCAGTGCCACCAGTCATTTAAGTTAGTCAGTGTAACAAAACGTTACATGAAGAGTGGGCGAATGAGTTGTAAGGTAACGCCCCAGCAATCCACATAAGGTGGTGTGTGCTGGACCCACAAACGAAAAGGTAAGATCAAAATTATCTTACTATTCTTGGGAAATGTAGTTCTCACAGGAAAATGTATTTAATCGTAGAGAAGTCCAACACATGTTTCAGTTACATTGCACTTAGGGTGATGGGTGTCACAAAGCAAAAATGCAGATTCCTTTTTTAAACTTATAGAGTCTACCAGACGCCATATAACAGTAATGATACAAATCCCAGTCAGAGAAAAATAATTGCTGAGTGGAAAAAAGTTACACTTGCTCAGAAGATTAGAATTAAAAAAGTCCAGAGTCCAGCAAAAGTGCTTGGGGGGTCTCTCAGATTTAAGGGAATCAGCACAGAAACTGAATATTCTCCCAAACAAGTACCTAGAGGTGACTCTCGGACCTGCAAATGGTCAGTGAAAAATAATTTTCGCTAGGAGAAAGCCATTCCGGGAGACCTCACAGACAAGAAGATTGAATGGTCTTCGAAACATTCCTTCTGAGCCCAAAAATTCATTGTGAGAATGGGGACATAGGCCCTATATTTATCTCAGAATTTGGTCCAGGACTTCAATCAAGTATCTGAAATGATTAAAAACAAAGAAGAGCATTCATCGCTCTTACCAAATTAGAAGTTAAATTGCAAACACTTTTTAGATGTCACATTTTAAGGGGTGTGCACTTCAGCAGGAGCTGCAACATATTCCCTGACCTCCTGTAGGCAGCTCTGGATGGTTATGCTTCATATTCCTTTCTAAGGCTCAAAGATGTTTGGCTCTCAGATTGAGGAAAAGATAATGAAATCAGTGGAGGACTGGAATATAAAACCGATTTGTCCATCATCACTTTGTTTTTTGCATGTGGGCTAGTTTCATCCCCAAGACAAAAGGAAACTACATTTGGCTGATTGAGGCATAAAAATGCAAAGCATTGAACACATTGTGGACTGGCAGAGAAAAGGCCAGCATATCATTTTCAAACTGCAAAACATGAAAACGCTGTTTCCTTTGATAAAACAAGGAGACAATGAAAATGTGTGCCTTCTGCAGCTTGAAACCAGAAAAATGTAAAATGGAACTACACTGCCGAAGTAAATTTAAAAACCACATATTAAGGAAAAGAGCAACTTTACAAAAGCAGAAATAATTAACATGGAAAGGTCTTCATTTTGCAGCTTCAAAGGATGAACACATGGAAAAAGAATCTCCTTTGCCAGAGTAATATGAAAACATATCAGGATGTACAGAGGAACATTGATGGCATGATGGAGGAACAATCTCCATATGACTTGAGGCCATATATGAAAGTAAGCCACATGTGTAAAAGGAATTGCAACATTCAAAAACCCATTTTCTGTGCTTGATGAAAAGGTGTGCTAGCCTGAAATTATATTTTGTCATGAAAGTTGAAGGCCCAGGCACTGATGACCTGCCTCCACCGCCCCCATCAGAGGCAAGGCTTTAAAGCTCTGCTCATCCCTGAAAGTCAATCTCTCTGAAGCCACAACAGTGACCAGGAAGTTATTAATGGGGTTGAAGTGCTAAGCAACATTGTAAATAAAGGCAGCCCTTGAAAGTAAAATCCAAATGTTTGACTCTGCTTGGGCATAATGATAGCAGATCTGTTCCTGAGGGATTTCCCATGAGCATGGAGGTGGTCTTGCCTCTCTGCTCTCAAAGATAAGGACCCTAATGGGCATTAGCCCTGGGAGAACAAATGTTAATGGATTTATACCAGCCTGGGTCAACAAAAAGTAGCAGATGGCTGGACCTTCATCTAAGTGGGGAAATGAAATGTATTGTTTATGGAACTCATAATATATACAATTAAGACAGTTCCATAGGTTTAGATGGATGATCATATTTTGTTAATTTCCTCAGGAAACATAAGATGCACAATAATGGTTCAAACATCATTTTACAGCTTATGAAGAGACTGATCTGTAGTGAAAACTCTCCTAAACGTTCGACATGGGAACAAGAGTTTCAACCTGAAATGTAATCATAACTTCCCAGAATATTTCACAAAGCACAGATTCATGGAGCTAGTAGCCTACTGAATTAATTGTGTGTAAAATTTTGCAACACTGGCTTTTATCGTTTTTGAGTAATTCATGAAAAACTAATTCAAAACTGTAATCTTGTACCGTTACAGGACTCATTTCATTGAAAAGAGGATAGCACAGGGGCAACGTGCTGGTCTTAGAAGCAAGACCATGCAGATCAACAGAGGTTCGAATCCCGGATCCGCACTTAGAAACCAAACTTGGGTATGATATTAGGCGTGTTATAAAAAACAGCCAAAATTAATTAAATTAAGTCCGGCATGATCAGATAAAGGTAAGAATATATACTGCAGGATGTTTATTTTTAAATTTTTAAATTAATTACATTTTTATGCCATGTTGTAGTTTTTCACTGCATATTTGAAACTGAAAATGCTATCCCAGATGGGTGGAGTCATGAATTCACAGAGATGATGCCTTATAACTTCAGGAAACAATTATTACAAAGGGAGTCACAATAGACGTCAAATCCAAATCAAGAGTCAATACGCTGGTACATCCTAATTTTAATAATTTGGGGTTTCATTATGGGTTTAAAAGGAGACACACAATGGAAATAGGAGAGAGCTTTCTGAAATTATCTTGGTTGGAACTGCTGACAGAATTGATGCAGGAAACCAGGTAAATACTGACATGTGGCTGGGATCTATACAAGGAGAGGCAGAGAGGGATTGATGGTGGAGGCTTTTCTTGACCGAACCTGGAGAGGCCTCTAACCAAGTCCTGATGTTTCCCCAGAGTATTCAGAGGGCTTGAGTACTTTTCCTGACGGCAACGCCCAGAGATTCCAAACAAACCTGTCCAAACAAACCATCTCTTATGGGGATCTGTTAGTTTTCCCATTATTGATTGGGTGGCATTCACAGTATATCCCTAGCATATTCTTACCAAGTAGTAATTTAATTAATTCCCCTATAGCCAACTAACACAGGGTGATTTTGTGGAAGTTGGAAATCAACAACATTGCTTCTAGTGTGGATAAAAATATAGTCTGTTAAAGTAATTGGGTACTCCTATTTTGCATTGCCAGCCCGAAAATTCACTAAAGGGATAGAGGTACTTGTCAACTAAATTACTAACTGTTCACTACTCATCAGACCCTGCCTTAAAGTAAAGGGGTGCTGAATATAAACTTAATATCTGGGTTTCGTGCTGGGTGGGGGGTGTATTGCCAAATTAAATGAAGTGAAGTCTCTGATTGAAAAGCATATTATGTACTGAGAGTGTGAACTTAGAAGAGAGATTCTTCATTGCATTCTGTTGAAGGAAGAAGGGCTATATAATATATATATATATATATATATATATATATATATATATATATATATATATATATATACACATATATACACACACACACACACACACATATATATATATAGTGTTCTGTCTTTAAAAGCCTATTGTGCTCCAACACTGCTAGCATTACCAAGTGCGCAGGGAGATTAAAAATACAGTGTGCTGCATGTTTGAAACAGCTTTTGCCAATAAGAAAGTATTGTGTGGTATTTAAATTACATTGTTTGTAAAGTGTATTGCTAAATGTATGATCCAGTCATGTTTCAAACCCCATGCAAAGTTCTTAATTTTTGTGAAAAGAGAATTGTTAGGGAAGGAAAGTGTTTGGGCCACAGAGTGAGGTGGCATGATTTTCGATTTTATACAAATATTAATTATCCTGTAAATAAATATATATTCTTTCTATACGCTGACCTGGTTTTTATCTTACCTATTGCTAAAGGGTTAGAGATGTATGGTGGTCCTATATGAATCACAGACAGAACTATATTGACCATACAAAGAATAATTGTGTGGCACTTTTTATTGGGGAGGGAAATCTTTCCCTGCATTGGTTGTTGCTGCATACATATCAACAAAATAATGTGGCTATAGGCTGGGATCAAGCTTTCTGTTTTTGTTTCATGGCAAGTGCATTGTTAGCAGGCAAGTCACTTTAGTGCAACATCAGTAAGGTTGCTTATGCATTGTTAAAGTACCACAGCAGGCTTCAACTTTTAGAGTTAGGGAGGTGTACAGCAGAATACGATTGTGCAGAGTAATGCAAAAGTAATCTGAATTGGTAGTGATTGTTGAAATGTACCAGGAATAAATTGCACGGTTTTTGTTCCTCTGTAGAGAGAAATTAAAAGGTTACAAAAGCCACCTTTGAAATGAGTGCTATTGAAATAGAAGAAGCCAGGAAATACCTGTAAGCCAAGTAGTTATTTATTCATGGAGATTGGGCAGAGCAGGATACTGAGAGCTGGCAGGCTAGAATGATAGGCTTAAAGGTGGGGAATTTCATAAAGCTCTAGAGGACTTTTACATGATTCAAAATGCATGTGATGTGTGGACTAAAATGGCTCCACTCACGGCGCAGATATATTTCCATTTGCAAATAATTGAAGATCAATTACAAAATAAAAGAGGCCAGTATGCTAAGTCAGAATAGAAACCTTGAAAAATACCAGCAATCACTCAGGCAATTGGAAGTTAAAGTACAACCAATTTACACATTTTTGAATTAAAAATTGAAAATCCCCTTGCGCAACTTCAGAATGAGGTAAAACCCACTTATAGGCTAGCAGAGAGAGAGGAATGGAGTTTGCTGCCCTGCAAGATATATATATATATGTAAAGAGAGTGCAGAAACCAAAAGCCACTTTCATCACCAGTTGAATGATCAGACGATTCACCAAAGAGTGTTGTTGAATGAAATTAACAAACAAGAAAACAGTCAGTTAATTATAAAAGGGGCTAACTACTATAACGACTTTGATCAGATACACTAAGATTTACATATTCTGAAACAGAAAATGAAACTGATTTTGGAAAACTTCATTTTACACCAGGATAACGATGTCCTGTTACAAAAAATTAATCTGATTAAAATAGATGTAGAAAAGGGTCAACCTGATTCTCAGTTCTGACCAGAATCAGGATAGAAAATAGAGATTTTAGGGAGCTCTGGAGACAAGCAGAAGCTGACCTATTACAGACAGCGCATAGTAGAGATGCACAGGAGAGAAAGCATGTCATGTGAAAAGAGAAGAACTATGGACAAATGTGTACATAACGCAAGACTCTCAGACAGAACATGAAATCCTGCAAGAAGAAGTACAGAAAATAAAGGATCGATTGGTGGCTCCGGGCTGTGGGCCTGAACCCAGCGAAGTTCAGTGTAAGAGTTAAAAGCTCAACTCTCTGAAAATAAGCAGGACATCCTGGTGGAGAGAAATAAGAGTGAGAACATAATGAAATCTGATAATATCAACAGGCATTGAGACACCCTGACCAATCAGGGTATGGGATAGGGCCCTTTTACCAAGGAGAGATGCCCCTCCCATCAAGGACCCCATACCAGTTACCTACATCCTCCCATTTACAGATTGGAACTGACCTCATGAATATCATGAATAGAGAACAGGGAAACATGAGGCAGGTAGCCTCACATATTCCTATCCAACCCGGTCAGAAAGGCCAGTCCTTGTCTGACATTGATGAATTTTCACCTCTACTAACCAGAAGGGAAGGTGGCCGGCCCAGTGTCTCATGGGAGACCAGAAATAGTCCTGTGAGTACTTCTGACCCTGAAAACTCATGAGAAAACCATAGAGTTAGATTTGCAGAAAATTATATTGAAAAGAGAACACCTAGCCCGCTTCGCTGAAGGAGAAAAGCTAAATCTTCAGCCTAAAAGGGCATTTTAAAAACCTCCACGTATTCAGGTGAAAGAGTGGATTTCCTCAAGACTACCTGTAAGGAGGGATGGTATCCATTGGCAACAGTCTGAAGAACAGGCTATTCTATCCTGCACCATACGGTGATGACAAGGAAAGTGACCCTAAGTCTTCACCATGGCAAAGGCGAAAGGAGGAGTCCAGATCCCATGTTTCTGTAAGGTATTCCCAATCTCCTAAAGATAAGGAACACTTAGGAGACAGGGGGCCTCATTACGAGGTGGCCGGTAAGGGATACCGGGCACCGGTAAGGAGACCGGTGCCTGTAATCCCTTACCGCCCTATTCCAAGGTCCCTTGGCAGGGACCGTAAGGAACGTGTGGTCTGACCACACGTCCCTTGCGGGTCCCGCTAAGGGACCAGAGTGCGAATAACGGGCTTGCAAGTCGCGAGCTTGTTATTAGCACCCTCCCCATTCCCATTGAGCCCTATGGGGGCTCAAATGGGAATGGGTAATGGTTTGTTCAATGGAGACTTAGCAGTCCCGCCAGGGTCGGACTACAACGGTAAGTCCCCATTGAACAACACCGGACTTGGTCACGGTATGGGAGGCAGCCATGGTACTAATAGCACCATGACTACCGCCCATCTCGTAATGACCCCCAGGGACTGGAGTGCCAATAGCAGCACTGATTCTGAGGGTGAAGGGACTCATGTTCAGGGGTGAAAAAGAAGTAATAAACAACAAAAAGGTTTTGTTAAAGACCCAATCATGCAGATTAAGACCATAAAGTGCTTCATGATCACATACCACAAGAATGCCAAGTATTCGGTATGGGAACATTTGGAACTTTATGAACAAATGGTGTTATCGGAAATAAAAAAAAATGCTGTCAATTGCATAGAGTTTGTGATATGGACGTTTTCCCAGGAGTATGCTAATTTCTTTGCGGGACTGGGACATCAGGAATATAGCAAATGGTCCACCTATAAGGTGCCTTTTTAAAACACTTCTCCACTCACAGTAACCCACAAGAAGCACACAAAGCTGCTGTGTGTAATTTACAATTTGGGGAAGATCAGGCACCTAGGGAGTTTGCACAAGAATTAAAACGTGCATTTGTGCAGACTTCCAGGTGGGTGAAAACGAATAAAAGGGAATCTGTGACCACATACATCCATGCTCTTCCCAAATATATAATTACCCAACTAGTTTGCGATTTCCATGAGCGCATGACACTGGATTGGGTAATAGAACATGCCACCAGGACATATGAGGCCCATAAACCCACTGACAGTAAAAACAACCCTAAAACAACAAAGCCATCTAATGCGCCTGCCAAGGTAGCAGGGTGAAAACTAGCCCTCCTTTGGAGCTGGACACGGGAGGGACCTAGAAATACTCTTCCAGCTGATAGGCAGAATGAGAGGCAGAGGAGACCCTCCTCCCAGACCCAATCGAATGGTAGCAAGGCAGGGTATCAGCAGAGTTAACCATCTGACCCTGCCACATACATATGTTCTTGATATAAGAGTACAAAACCAAACCTGGAGTATGTGTACACCCCCTCCCCGCCACCATTCCCCCCCAGCATAAAGGGGTGGCCCAATCAGGTAAGTCCTTCCCAGGGAAACTTCCCTACACATTTTCCACCAGAGAGAAGAACCACACCACCCCAAAACCTGAATTCTTCCAACAGAGACACTCAAAATCTTAACTTACAAACCAATCCTCCACTTTCTCCCCGGTTCCAGGACAATAGATCCCTGAACCAATGGGAAGGGAGAATCAGAACTGAAAATTATGAGGGAAATGTGTAATACCTGAGCTATTTCACTAGAAGGAACAGTTATCCTTTTAGGGAGCAGCAGAGGTATAAGAAGAGACCTCCCTACAACCTAGAGAAAGTTACCTAAATGGAGCGATAGGTGCGACAACTGACCAATGACCTGAGGTGCATGCTGAGGGCTCAGTTGAACCCTCAACATAACCATGCTTCCAATACCCCCTCACCCCCCCAACACCTGACTGAAGGAAAGTCCTGACAAGCACCAGGTTCCGCAGGATAGAGCCTTGGTCGAAGGGAGCTGCCAAGCCTTTGAGGAAGCTTCCTTTCTTACCAGAACAGAAACTCTAGAAAACTTGCATCCTGATAGTGACTCTCTTACCCCCTGGAAACTAGAACCTGAAGAACAAAGGGTAAGTAGACGAGGTCAACAAATAGCCCACTTTGTGGAGAAGGAAAATAGAATCATCCCCTTTGAAAGAGAAGAATCCACAGATGATTCAGGAAAATAAATCTTCTCTTTCAGGAATGATGGGTTCCCTCCCAAGAGACCCTGAGTCTGACAGGGTAGGTATAGAGACCGATCCCGATCAAGACAGTCCCAGATCCCAACTGCACCAGCCAGATCATATGAGAGACTGTAGATGTATTCTACCCACAAAAAGGTTCAGAGAACTGTCTTAAGACCAAGCGTGACAGCAATTAATCTGTTGTGAAAGAGGATCCCCAAACTATGCAAATTGCCAAAATACTTTCTTCCTTCAGATTCACGATCTCCAACATGGAAAATTGCCCAAGAACAAACAGTGATGGATTTAAATATTTTTAAAAAATGACTGCATAGCTGGCAAATAACACACACTTTCTTTGTAGTCTTGATGAAAAAGAGGGCACATTTTATGCACCGGTGCAGATACAGGGTCATTGTGAATTATTGGCTCTGGTAGATACTGGATCCCAAGCTACTTACCTGTCCAAAAAGGCTTTTGACCAACTGAATTTAGGAAGAGGAGAGCCACTAGATACCCCTCATAACTTTTCCCGGGCAACTCCAAAACTTTGATGGGAACGATATTCCCGTTGAAGCATGGGCGTAATTTTAGGGGGGGAAAGGGGTGTTTGTCCCCCCCAACTTTCATGGCACACCATTTTGTCCCCATTCATTTGACTGGGGCTCCTTTTCTTCAGATGTTATGTACCCCCCAACTTTTTCAGCAAAGTTACTCCACTGCGTTGAAAGGACTGTGGATCTAGAAATAGAAATTAGGTGACATTGTTTAAAAAAACATGATGATAGTCGTGCTTGACTCCAGAGGGCACTCCTTGTTTACTGGGGAATGATTTCCTGCAGAGGTCATCACCTCTGATCGACTGCATGAATCAGATCCTCTCGACCCAGACTAAACGGCCCATCATACTAAAGAGAGGTCCAAATCATGCAACTCTGAATGGAATCTGTCATCTTTTTGACCAGCATGCCGATCAATTGAAATTTGACTTGCAGAACAATCAAGTCCTAGAAAGAACAAACTGGTAATGGGAACTCTTATCAACTCTTGAAAAACAACCTTCCGCCCTGTCTGACCAACACTCAAGAAAAGGGTGAACACTTATTTTTTCGCATTCAGATAAAGGAGGGGAAGAAGCCAGTGCTCGCCTGATCAATGGAAAAACCTTCACCAGTGACGGATTATTCAGGAAACGCCAAAACCATTCCACATTTAAGTTAACTGATAAATAAGAAGTGGGTCTGGAAACACCAAATTCTAAACATTACCTGCCTATGCTTTATTTGAGTATTGATATTCTAAAACGATTCACAATATGTCTAGATTTAATCTTCAAAAAAGTTGTTCATGACTGTAACCCCATGGGCTTTGACAGTGCTCAAAGATCATTCCGGTCAGGTGAATTGCTACCTTATGTGGTTGAAGTTCAGGTGGAGAAGAGGTCACCATCCCAGCACAGGTGCGACAATTCACCATTCCCTTCAAAATTAAGCGACAACAGAACCGCAAATGTAAGGATGCCTATATAAACTTTAACTTTTACAACAAGGTTTATATTTACATCCAACCCCTTTAGTGGATCTAGAACACAACAACATTTGAATATTGGTGGATAACAATGACCCTCAAAATATCACTTTGGGTGTGGACACCTCTATAGGAATGGCAGTTGAGGTCCAACACTTTTCTGTCTTTTTAGGTAATTAAATATTTGGACCAATTCCTCACTACTGTTTTGACGTCAGTGACGGTATTTCTCCAGAAAAGATTTTTACCTGTCATGGAGGGTGGGTGGCGGGATTTCTTGGTGTACTCTTCATGGACTTTTGGGGTGTGTGATAAATGATGATGTCATCACTCCTTTGCCTGAGGTAGCCTCTCCCTATATGGCCTGGGGAGGGCAGCAACTACCTGATCCTGGCCTTGGCGGCGGCTATATGAGGGAGGACCACCTGGGGTGTGGCAACACTCCGGGAAATTATATGACATAATTGGGGAAAATCACATGCCCCCATTTCCCTTTAGGCATGGTACCTCCATGGAATATGGGCCGATGGCCTACTGTAACCCTCTCCCTCACCCACCTGTCATGTCCACTCATAATTTTCACCCATGTTATACAGAGGACAATATGTTAACAACTGGGACAAGGAAGAGGGCAGGGAGCAGTAATGATTACTTCCAATGGCACTCCATCTCAACTTCCTTCACATTATCCGAGGAACAGCATGAACATATGGCCACCGTAAAGGCGATAGTAAAACCTATCTGACTAATGTTAAGGAAAATCAAAATGGCTCCTATGAAAACAAGGTTTTACTCAGGTAGTTTTCTATTAGGTAGAAAGTTCATGTCCTCCTACCAACATCTGAAAATAAGAAGCTGTCTGAATGGCATGGACCGTATGAAATAATTTAACAAACTGGGCCATACACCTAATGAGTATCTCAACAAGAAAGGTGGAATAAAACCCTTATATATTATGTAAACCTCCTTAAGGAGTGGAGAGGGGATCCTATATAGAAAACTACTGTACTGCTCACTAGTCTCTTGACAGAACAGTCAGATGATTGATTCCTTTTCACCCATCACCAACTCAAAAACAAGATCTACAAAACATGTTAGACAGTTTACTGATGTCTTTAAAAATGAACCAGGGAGAAAAAAAATGTTTTTTCTCTACATTGGCTCACCCTAGGGAAGGTTGTCCATTTAAAACCATATCAGATCCCAGAGGCCAGAAAAACGTAGTTATACAAGAAGTGGAGAAGATGCTGCACTCTGATATGATTCAACCATCCCAAGAGCCCTTGGTCTTCTCCGATTTTACTTGTTGCCAAGCCAACAGATCGATTGTGGAGATTCTGTATCGATTACAGAAATGTAAACTGTAATAAAGCTGCTTTCACTTAGGGTCCTTCAGTTAAGCTTTATTATAAGGCTCTTTAAGATGGTATAGAGCGAACCACTGTGTCCCATCACCCAGGCTAACTTGTCCCCATCTTACTAAAGCTGGAACCTTGACAGACATTCACACCCAAACATTCCACTGCAGCACAGCAACATTCTCTCAGCTCATACATACATAGCAAGCATGACACAAAACATCTTGTTCCGTTACAAATGAACAAAATTGAACACAGTCACACCGCTGACTAGCGAACACCATTCACACGCCTTTCATACCTCCCATAAAACTCCACCAGAGAACAGATGCACCCAATCAAGCATAACCAACTTCCTACACAATGTGGCAACAAAACCCAAACACCACATAACTATATAAAACCCTTCATAACAAAAACAAAACTGTTCTTGTCCATTCCTGCCACAAATAGACATCTAGGCTCCCACCTTAGAGTACAAACCTGCCCCTTAATGGGCTACCAAACTACTTTCCTGTGCCACTCATAGACAAAAACATAACACGTTCCATCCATCCATCCCTGCCACAGATGGACCTCCAGCCTGTCACTCCGGAGCACTGCCAAGCCTCTAAATAGACCAGTACACTGCCACATGTGTCTCACCAAGAACTGTACTAACTAAACTAAAATAACACCAACTCCAGTGGAACAGGAAAAGCTGACATGAAGAGGTAGAAACATCAGCTACCCTCACACAATCACATGCACACTCACACTCACACCCACTCAACCAAAAGGGCGTGTTGTATCTCTTCATAATATAATCTGAATACCTTGAATGATACGCTGAGACTGGTTACACATCTATAATCCTTTATTGTTTTTGTCTTTGACTGCCTGCTCTTCACTGCTTTTCCTTCATACCCATTCTAGTTCTATTCCCTCTTCATTCCACAAGCCACAACATCCCCCCCTTGCTTATCATATAAGTTAATTCCCCATCTGTCTAGTAAGATCACCTCCACATCTGCTCAATGAGACGTACAGGTTTACGAGTATTTCTTTGGGGCCGAATATTGACTGTCCCCTGACTTCCCTCACCAGCTACACATGGTGGAGAATGTCCACAGTCTTTAAGTGACATGACATCAACAGGTTCTTCATTTCCCTGTTCCTCATGCACCTCTTCATTTCTTCTCTCCTCATATGCTTCTTCCCCACCTGAACCATCTTGAAACAATGCATGAAAAAACGGATCCCCAGCCAACTAATCTCTCCTGGCAATGACTACAAGCCCTTTAACATCAGTCACAAAGAGAGGCTCTGACTCATCATTAAGGCCCATCTTCTTGACCATCTTCCTTTGTTGCCTTTGACCCCATCGCATCAAATGTTCCTCATGTTCTTCAACTTTCCTCTTACTAGTTGTCCAAACTCTGTCCCACTTTCCTACTTTCCTTTCATTGTCACCATCCTCCTCTCCATTTACACAATTATAATTTTCACACCCTGGGAAACAGTCTTTTCCCTGGTAGCTGACCATTCTTTCACTGAGAACACATCCTATCGCTTTATGGGAACTCCTTTGGTGACTTCTTAGGGTCTCTTCCTGAGATAGCCACTTTCTTCCAACCATTAGTCCTCGATCTGCGGTGGCCACATCCTTCCCCCTTTGTTTCCTCCTGCTCACCTCCCCATTCTCGAAATGCTCCATCATTAGGCATTGTTTCCCATTCAATGTTGACTGGGCATCAGTTCCATAGGTCGACAATAGAGATGTTCTCTCTTTACACTTGTCCGAAAAGTGATTTCTCTGACCACATCCCACACATCTTCGACCAATGGCCGGGCATCGACCTTTGTGTGGAAACCTAAATCCACATCTAGAACACAGCATTCCTTGATCACTTCCGTTCATACCATTTCATGTGACTTGAGAGTATATCCTGCTCGAGTATCAGGACTGTTTTTGCACATTGCATCTGAATCCAGCCAGTGTCTCCAACTTCCATCACTTTCCATATCTGCTGCTGGTTTCTCAAGTGTTTCGTACATTCTCGCCAATTCCAGAATATCTTTCAATGAGAGGGGCACTCTCAGAAGATGTCTCCGCAACTCTGACGATGTGCAGTTTTCAATTATTCTTAACCTAATAGCTTCTTCATCATCAAATTTTGCAAACTCACAATAGGTTGCTTTCTCTTGTAATCGTAATACAAACTGTGCAATTGTCTCCTGTGGCCTCTGTTTGCATTGATTAAACAGATATCGCTCATAATCTTTGTTGGGAGCAATTATCAAGCGTTCCTCTAAAGCAGCAAGAAGAATCTGGTACGATGTTCTCTCCTCAGTTGTTAATGTTCTTATGACACTCCTCATTTCTCCTCCCACCAAATTCATAAATATGTCTAATTTGCTTGGAACATTCTCATTTCCTAGTGCTCTCATGAAGCACCCAAATTCAATTACCCACTCTTGCCACCACCGCCCTTGATCATCATCTGGCTCAGTATTGAATGATTCTGGACAGTGTAGGTAATGAATTCAACTCGAGGATATGGGGGTTTCACACATGTCCCAAGATAGATTTAAATCCTTACTCATATCCTCAGATGACATTTTGAACTGGTAATTTTGCATAGGATATGCAGATTTCTTATTCTGTAGACTATTGTGATAATAATATTGTATCTGCGCTGAAACAGGATCAAACTTTCAGTTTCTATCCATGCACCTCAGCCATTCTGCATGTGTAATCCTCTTGATCCCTTTAACTCTTATTGCTGGTTTTGAATTGACAGTCTGTCTGTCTTGTTTTGATATAGTGCAGCATTATTGATTCTGCTGTACAAGTGTAGGTGTTATGACTTTAATTTTTGTCTGACATTTAATTGCTGCAACTCCGACACTGATGTGTTATGTATTTTTACGCCTATCTAAAACTGCATTACATTGCTATAACTAATCCTTTGTGCTTTTGTCCGTTCATTTGTTATTTCCATTTCTGCTTTCACTCTTACTTTGGATGACATGACTTTATCTGCAGGAATTCTCTTTGATTCAGCGCCTTTAATTATTTAATGTTGTTAGTCCAAGGCTTGAGAATTCTAAATGCTTCGTTATGTGACAAAGAAAATTGTCACAGCAATGTATTCCTTCAAACACTCTCTATATTTATATTTGTTGTGTTGTAATTTGTTTGCACATTTATACATTTGCATTCTGTATTTCTCGTCCTTATCTGTGTGTTTATCTATCTTTGTTTTTACATCTAGGCATTTATTTCCATTAGGCACACTTTCGTTTTTTCATTTCGTTTTTCATTTTCCTCCACCCGCTCTTATTGTCATTACATTTGCATTGGTGTTTTCATGTCACTTCGTTTCTTTTAACACACCATGTTGCTATGGCAACCTCTATCATTCACCCAGTAGTATTCCAAGATGGCGGCACGTTTTTTTTTACGCACCTAGCTCCTTTCTTCTAATGTCCACCTGACATTATTCCATACGTCAGCTGTATCGTGCCATTCCATGCCGCACCTCGAACTTTATACAAGTCTGTTTAGTTACGTTATTTCAAAAAATGCTTTCCCTTCTGGATTAATGTCCATATCTCCGTCCTATTTGCATTGCTTTATGGTTGCATGTTATCATTTCAATATTACACTGTGCAACTGTCCATATGCGATGTGTGCCACATCACACATCTAATCACTGTACTGTCTGCAATGCCCTTTCCATGCAGCATTTGTTGTTGCTAATACGATTTAACATACATACAATCTCATAACTTTCCTTATACCCCAACATTGTAGACTCTGTGTCTAAAACAATATCACTTTCCATCTTGTCGCCAATCACACACTATGCTGCGCATCGCTTCTTAACGATTGTATCTTTGTTTATGTCTTTCTCTATCTGACAGCACTTCACTTCCGCTCACATTTGCATCTGGGTTGCAGTTGCTGTCTATTTGATTCAGTTCATTTTATACTTTAGTTATCAGTCCAGAGTCTCCCTTGACTTGTTATCCTTTGTTTCTTTAGTTTCCTGTTGTGACTTCCTCAGATCATCACTCATATCTTTTTACACTGTTCCAGTATCTCCTATTCCTTTCTTTTCCGACCAGTCTTCTTCCTAGTCTCTTCACACGCGTGGATTAGTGTTCCCTTTGTCGCCAAATGTTGTATCTCTTCATAATATAATCTGAATACCTTGACTAATATGCTGAGACCGGTTGCACATCTATAATCCACACACGACAAACATTGTGCATATTCCACTCACAAACAACCCACATCGATCACACTGTAGTGCAGTTGATTTGTTTAAAAAAAAAAACAAGATCCAATCCATGACTTTAAATCCCAAACTATAAGTCATGAAACTTCTTTCATGCCCACACACGCAAGTTGGCCGGCGGGCACCCCCTACCAAACCATAACCTTTCCAAGATATGCATGTGTAACATCCACCCCATCTAAATTTGGGTCAATTACTGGTGATCACTCAACAGGGTCACCGTACTTATATCTATGCGACCTCCATACATCACTGCCCACTCTAATGAAAGGCGCAACCTCTACACTGTGGCACAATATACTCTCCTTCTCTACCCATTCTCTACATGAAGGCACCACTCTTACCCAACCTTTTTGGGTACACATCTCTTTTCCACACTCACTATGCTTACATCCTTAACAACATTGATCCTAACATTTGTGTGCCAAATATAAGTACTAGCTTACATATCTTCAACATGACTTCATATACAATTTAGGTACATTACTGCCTTAATTTAAATAAGTAACTCAAATGCCTAAAAGTCCTTAGGTGCCTTGCACCTGTAACTTGACAATCCTGAAAAAGGTTAATGCTAAACCATCTCTTAACTTCTCACAGCACTCTGGCACTCCCCAAGCTCTTAAATCCTAAACAACTCTAACACCCATAGGTGCTTTACACCTCTATCCCGGCAAATCCTAGAAAAATGTCAACTTTTAATGCACTTGCATAATGTCACAATATACACTGTGCGCTCACTACGCACAGGTCCTTGGGACCCTTGACATCAGCCACATATATGCACTTCCGAATTCCTCTTTGAACTGTGAAGTACTTTTGCATCAAAAACAAAACGCAGTTAATCGGGAGACTGTCCCCCTATTCCATTTCTTTGACTAGTGCCTTAGATAATCACTGCAGAAATCACATGAAAATCCAATCTTTTGAACACTCTGCATTCCATATCATGGGCCAGTTCTCCTTCAGTTGAGGTGACATCATCGTTCACTTCATGCTCGCCGCAGGGAGAGCATCTCTCCTGCATCATTCGACTTGCAGGGCAACCGCTGTACCAACCATTTTACAAGCATGATCACTGGGTCCCTTTCCCAAAATCACTCTGCTCACTTCCTGGCTTCTTGGGTTAGTGTATTTTCCCACTTGTGCTGCTTTCCCAGCGTTGCAAGCTTCGCTGTATAAACAGGTCCCCCACTCTCCCACTTGTGGGTCTGTCACAGAAGTATTTTCCCTTGCCTTATGCTACACTTCCATTTCTTCAGAGCTTATTCATGCGTCACTTGTATCCCCTTTGTGCTGGGGCTTCCGCTTACTATACTTTTGATCCCTGGTTACAGTGCTGGGGCTTCACTCCCCTCTGGGTACTGGGCCAATCTTCTGCTCCCCAGATTTTTCTTCCCTGGGTACAGCACTGGAGCTTTCACTTCATTTCTTTTCCCCCTAATGCTGCAAATCTTCCTTTTCCCCCCTTTCCTTGGGTGATGGGACTTACTTCTCTTTCGGGGGCAGTGCTTCCTCTTCTTCTCTGCTGCTCACCCCTCAGCAGACTGATTCACATCCTCTTCTTACTTAGTTTCCTAGTCGCCAGTGTAATAAAACTGCTTCTGGACACTCACTTAGGTTCCTTAAGTTTTGCTTTATTGTAAGTCTCTTAAAATGGTACAGAGCGAACCACTGGGTCCCATCACCCAGGCTGACTTGTCCCAACTGACTAAAGCTGGAACATTGACACATCATAAACATCCAAACATTCCACTGCAACACTTCAACATTCTCTCAGCTCATACATACATATCAAGCACAATACAACATAAATTGATTTTATTTTCCAAATTCGAAAGTTATCCTATGCCAAGGATAGACAACCTGATTGATCATCGGGACCCCCTCTTTCCTTTCCATGACTGATCTGACTAATGGTTACTGACAAGTACCCGTCAATCTGGATGACAAGGAGAAAACAGACTTCTCCACTCCAATTGGACTACCAATTCAAGGTGTTACTCGTTGGCTTTTACAGTGCACCAGCCACATTTCAAAGGTTAATGGACCAAGTCCTCGAGTCATATTCCTCTTTTTGTAGAGCCTATATTGATGACATAATTATTCATAGCAAGTTATGGCAAGAACCTATGTGCCACCTCCATTTACTCATCAGAGCCTTGAGGAAAGCTGGCCTTACAGCAAACCCGAAGAAATGTCACTTGTCACAGTCAGCAATGAGGTATCTCGGTTTCTTTGTGGGAAATTGACTTGATCAACCCCAAAGTGAAAAGGTGAAGGGTGTGCATCAAACCCCAATACCCAAGACAAAGAAAGATCTGAGAGCCTTCCTAGAGTTAGTGGGGTATTATAGATGGGTAATTCTAATTCATAGCTATTCTTCTATTACCGCCTGCCTGCTGGATAAACTCAGGAACCTAGAACCTAGATTCTGAAGATCAAATCTGTTTTGACAACATTTGCAAAACCCTATGCAGTGAACCAGTATTAAAAGTGACCAACTTTAAAAAGGAATTTATCCTGGAAACCTAGGCCTCACATGTAGGACTAGGAGCCGTTCTTTACTAAAGTCACAACGGCATCGCACATTCGATAATCTACATATCTATATTGGTAGAAAATTATTCCTTAGGGAAAAATAACTATGCCACATTTGAGCTTGAGGCCCTAGCCATAACGTGGGCAGTATCATAATTAAAATATTATCTCACTGGTAGGAAGTATAAGTTTTTCACCAACCATTCCCCCACTAACGTGGATGAGCCTATATAGAGACACTAATACACAAATCATGCATTGGTTTTGATATATGCAGCTCTATTGATTTAGAGTAGAACACCAGACAGGAAGACACCAGGGGAATGTAGACTTCCTTTACCATTTCCCAGTAAATGCTAACAAAATAGTAGCATTAGGGGCAGGGTATATCATGAATCCGAGGATGCCATCACTCCTTTGCCTGAGGTAGCCTTGACCCATGTGGCCAGGGAACGACAGGTGATCCTGACCCTGGGGGTGGCTATATGAGGGAGGACCACCTGAGGGGGAGGGGACCCTCAGGCAAATGATATGACATCATTAGGGAAAGTCACATGCACCTCCATTTCCTTTTAGGGATGGTACCTCCATGCCACATGTCCTGATGGCCTACTGTAACCCTGTAACCCTCTCCCTCACCCACCTGTCAAATCCACTCATAATATTAACCCATGTTATACAAGAACAATATGTTAACAACTGGGAGAGGAAGAAGCAGGGAGCAGTAATGATTACTCTCAATGACACTCCATCTCAACTTCTTCCACATTACCTGAGGAATGGAATGACATCAACTGGGATGAGAAAGAGGAATGGAGCAATGAAGAAGACTAAGACCGGTAAACCAATGCAGTGGTCTAGTGTCTGGAGATTACTCAATCATGCTGGGAAGTTTAAACGTGCCGCAGCTGGCAGACGTGAAGTCAAGGTAGAGAAGGAACATGAACCAAAGGGGGAGAGAGAGCTGCAGAGGCCGGTAGACATAGCGATCAGCTCCGACACCAGTCAAATCACTAAAAGGAAGGTATGCGATAGCTAGAGGCATAACTGCAAATTCAGAGAGTGAGGAGAGAGACGAGGCAGCTGAAAGCCTGCCGCCTATGACAATTAGGCAGTGGGAATGGCATCCAGTGAAGCAGGACACAGGGAAAGATCAATGGTTAATGGGATGGAGGCCGAGCCAGCAAAACACCAACAAGGTAGCGCAAATGACACCTACAGCATCCAATAAGCCCCGGGAAGTCAAACAGGTTACTAGAAGGTGTATACAGGTACAGGGATGTAATATGAGGAACGCAGAAAGAAGATTGCCAACTGAATAATGTGTTTTACAAGCCTGTTACAGACAGGTCGCTGAACCCATATTTAAAGGGAAGAATACCAAAGTTAATATTGAAACAAACATTGGTGAACAAGAGACAAGAGCCAACATTGATCTAATATTGTTCTACGGTGAAAAAGAGAAAGTGGCTGCATGGAAGTCCAGAGAGTCGAGTATACCAGGTAAAGCCAATAATGTAAAAGAAACTGCAAAACAAAATTGTAAAACACTGTATACTCCATAAAAGCCCTGGCAAGAGAGAACGCAAGGCAAAATCAAGTGTGTGTGATAAGTGAATCGCAAGGAAGATTCTTGCCCTTAGAAATGTTGATGACATGGTGAAGAAAATATTGCATCTAAGACCTGGCAGGAGAATATACCAGGCAAAGTCAAATGTGTGCAACACAGTGAAGAGTATAAAGAGAATCTCACGGGAGAATCATAGCCTTGAGATTATACATTGTTATTAAGGAAGAAAGGAACCTGGCAGGGCAGTATACCAAGTGACCTATGAGTCTGGGACCCACACTCAAATTGTAAACCCAGTGGAAAGGAGAAGCTCAAGGATAGCACATGCCCATGGGACGTTAGTTTAAATTCTTTTGAATATAATGAGAAAACCTGGGGAAGGGACTCATTCCCAGGAACTGTGGAAAAACAAAGAGGAGGGAGGTTCCCTCTTGGATTATAGCAAACTTAATTCTTTTGTTGAACATTTTCATACTGATTAAAGGAATCTGGGGAAGGAAATTATTCCCTTGAACTTTGAACCGTGTCTACTTGGAACCTTTAAGTTGCACTTACACCTTTTTGGTTGGATTTTGACACTTTGACAAACAAAGACTATGGGCCTCATTTCGAGTACGGCGCTAACCAATGGCGCTATTAACGCCTTGGTTGACGCCGTACCCGGACCGGCAGCGCCTTGGTGGATGGCGGAATTACCGCCCCATTCCAAGGTTGACGGGGCGGTAATTCCCCAATCCCCATTTACCCTTCCCCATTCCCATTCTTGCCCCATAGGGCATAATGGGAGTGGGGTAGGCGTTAATTACGCCACCGTAAATTACGGTGGCGTAATTAACATCAAGGTCCCTTAGCGCCATGGTTTTTAACACCTGCTAGAAGCAGGTGTTAAAACCTCCATGGCGCAAAGGGAACTCGGAGTATGGCGGTAAGGGATTATCGCCACCGCTCTAGTTAGCAGTGGCCGCTATCCCTTACCGCCATACTCGGAATGAGGCCCTATACCATTTGCACTGTAGAGTTAGTATTAGAGTGTGAGGGCAGAATAGGATTATGGACACAGGATTTAACTTTATTTTGAACATCTTGACAAAAGAATAATACCCTTTGTTTTTGGTTGAGGAAGGGAAAAACCTCCTGGAGTAGGGATAGGGATTTTCAAACCCCTTTTTCATTTAATAAAAGTTTAAAACCAAAATCATGAGTCCTCTGTGTCTACACCTCATTCCTAGCGCTTCACAGATGGAAGAAGTATACTGTGACATCAGAAGGATAAGGTGGAATTTAGAGTTAACAACAACTACCTTAAATCCATGGAACCTTTTATCATGTTGAACACCATCAAAAGAGATTCCTCCAAACAACTGGAGGATACCACTGAAATGTCTTTCGGGGTCTCAGGCAGATGGATAAATATTGCAGATGCCTGTGAGACTGAGGAGCAGAGACTGAAGCTGAAACAAGTGTTCCTGGACTGCCAGGATACCGTTTCAGTAGATTCATATTTTTTTTTTGTATTTGCAGAGCGCACTACAGCCCAAAGGCATCGAGGCACTGTTCCATGAAATTGTACATAGGCATGATTCATGGTTACATTGGTGGCGGCAATACGTGGGGTTTCTTGGTTACAGATACAGTTGGTAGCACAGATTTAATTACAACAGTGGTGAAAACAGTAAAAGCTTACTTCATTAGCAAATAATAATTTTAAGTGGGTTTTAATGTCAGAGGTGCTAAACATCTAGCCACAATACAGCGAGATGTGGGGAATGAGAGCAGGTGCAGAATCATACACGTCACACAAATAGCCTAGTTTTAATGGCTTTGCGGAAGGCTAAGTGGGAGTCAATCATCCAGTTGCTTAGGACGTACAGGTACCCATTTAATCACCATACCCACAGACACAGAGATGGCTCAAGTATTCGTTAAACAATACTGGTTACTTCTCGTGTCCATGGAGTCACTCACATCTGAGTGACTCTGAAATTTGGAATCCCATGGGGTAATTTGTCCAATCCACAGTACCTTTAACAATCCAGTAATGGGGATACTAAAACCAAATGGCCAATGGAGACAATGTGCAGACCTGAGGTAATTGAACAAACCGGTCCACATGTCAAGATGGCCACTTCCCTAGATCGATCAAGGAATGGCACATATCCAAGGGTCAAAATAATACACATCTATTGATTTGACTAAAGGTTTCTGGATGGTACCTGTGAGTCGTGAGTAGCAAAGACCAATACAAGCTTGCCTTTACCCTTGGGGAACAAATATACACAGACCTGAACACCCTTTGAATATATACACTCTGGAAATTAATTCAATATCTTCCGGCAGAAGGCAATGCCTGATTTGGGCAAAAGGGGAAACCTGGCCTATGTAGATAATGTATTGATAAAGAGCTCAAATGTGGAAGAACATACTAGAGATTTGTTTTGTTCTGGTCCAGTTGAGGAAAACCAGACAAAACTGTCCTTTCACAAGGCACAGTGGTGTAAGCCATCTTCACTGCAATATACTACCAACTGAAAGGGCTGGTGATAATCACTGAGCCGAGTATGTCAGTAATGGGTTTGTTTAACACTGATACACTGGAAGAATCGTGGCATGCTTTGTGGTAGCCATAATTCCTTAAAACATGGCAAACTGATCCATTTGATTGATGATGTGGTGACCTCTAATGGGATGAGCATATATTGGAAAAAGATGAGAGGTAATTAAAAAAAGAGTATCCAGATAAGACTGTGAACACCCTGGCAGACCAGTTGGATAACACTGGAGCTCTGCAGGGGGTTTTCATAGATACAGAATCCCTCCTGGGTGAAATCCAAGTTACACCTTTATCCAGGTCTCAAGTGAATTCTCAACTTCTCAGTGGAGTAAAGGCAACCTAGGTGCAGATTTGATCACTGCACAAAAAGAAGACACTATTATTGGAACATTCCATCAACACATTGAAGACCCAGTGAGTTGTCCTATAACATAATTTGATTATACCGGTAAAGAAGATCTTTGGGTGATGATTACAATTTCCAAAATGTTTTGAATTCAAGACAGTTTGTTGGTAAGGAAATCGATATCTGGATGTGACAGGTAGGTGGTACCTACATCATTCCGCAGCCCGATGTTGAATCACACTCATGACGTGGCCACTGCCGGTCAGGTGGGTTTTGTCATGATCTCTGCTTCCAAAAGGTCAGGGTTTTCCCAACTCCCTTGGAAGCAGATCCATAACCCAGGTTCCGAGTGCTAACCAGTCCCAATTGGGACCTTTTGGACCCAGTCCTGGCGCCAGTGGCACCAGGCTCATAAATATGCCCAGTCCCAGCGCTGGAAGCGCCGGGCTCATAATGCTTGGGTGGATTTACCTGCAGCAGACCATGCTGCTTACTTGCCTGCCAGTTGAGCCTCTGATCCTCTTCTGTTTGGAACTACTTTTCCTGTTGGGTGGGGCAGGAGCCACTCCCTAGATTCAGAACACTGGAACTCTTCTGGAAAGCAGGAACTCTTTTCTTACCTAGGCGTGGCTGTGGAAGGAGACACCTAAGCACTACAGGAGGCTATTTAAACCACACCCGATGGATGAATCTTGCTTTGCGTTATTCTGCATCCTCTGCAGCAGAACGCTCATCGTGTCTTCTGCATCTGATCCTGGGCCTAAGGAAAAAGGCTTACCATCCTGAATCCAGTCTTCAGCAACACCTATAAAGACAAGAAAGAACAGGTTAGCATTACAGTCTTCAGTGACAGCTCTTCACCTGGTCCATCGGCTGTCACCAACGCCTCGCGCTGCATTCCGGCATCTGAAAGACAAAGGCTTACCTACTCTTCGTGCGCTCCGGAGGTCTTCACACTGCATTCCGGCATCTGAAAGACAAAAGCTCACCAACTCTTCGCACGCTCCGGAGGCCTTCGGCGCTGCATCCCGCATCTGAAAGACAAAACAAGGTGCGTTTAAAGACATTGGGGAACTTTAATACTCACGTGCCATTACTCCTTTCCACATCTAACCCAGTGGGTATTCCGGCACCCTGCAGCCGCTCCGAACTTGTACCTGCAAAATAAAAAGACAGTTAGAGCGCATCGTGAAGCAGGCAACAAGCGCTTACTTACGTGCTTCCAGGCGCTTCTATTCATCACACGGGGTCCATCTTCAACTCACTTCAGCCCGTCATCCGCCATCGATGGAACCCTGCAAAACAAGAAACATCATTACTAAAGACTTTAAAGACATTAGAATTACTCGAAACTTACCGTTCGTGCAGTAAACGACAGACAGCAGTCCTCTGAAGTCAAGAGGCCTGCTCCCCTTATCCAGTGAAGAAACTGGTTACAGCACCCTGCCCCGAGGCAGATGGAGAGCACGGCGTTCACTTACCTAAGGTGAGAGCGTTAACCTTTGGGGTTCTACAGGAGAAGAGAAAGGGAAGAAGAGAGAGACATTCAATAACCCAGTTCCTTAATCCCATATTTTCTATCTGCAGACATCTTACCCTTCGAGTCAGACATACATTGCACAGAGGTCCAGCCCAAAGAGCCAGCCGTGTGTTACACATCACCTTTGAAGATACGGTATACGCCCAGTCAAGACCGGCGCCTCTACGGGAATCAGGTGAGCGTTACAGAACGCAAAGCCTACCACAAAACTCCCGTCCAGGCGCTATGGAAACCTCGGATACCGACCAGCTAGCCCAGTTACTTGGGGAACTAAGGGCAGAAGTGCATGCAGCCCGTCAGGAAACGACGCTCTAAGAAGGGAACTGATTATTTCCAAGGAGCGAACAGATGATCTCGCTAGACAATTGCTACAGTCACAAGCCGGACAGATCCCGTTACCCGCATCTGGGGGAAATCTTTCTTCTACATCCTCTATGAATCCAGTGCAGATCAACCTACCTGGGAATGTACCTCTGGCTCTGCCCGAACGATTTTCTGGTGACCCAAAGAGGTTTGCAGTATTTATCAATCAGTGCCAGTTGCATTTCTTATGCCGGCCAGCAGCCTTTCCAACTGATCAAGCTAAAGTAGCTTTCGTGCTTTCGTACCTTAGTGGCAATGCGGCAGACTGGTCGATCCCTCTAGTAAATCAAGATGATCCGGTCCTCCATGATTTTCAAGCTTTTCAGCTCAGTATGGAAAAACTGTTCGCAAGACATTCACAGGGGCAGGCCTTGGACAATGAGCTTCTTTCGTTGCGACAAGGTAATCAAGACCTTTTGGCTTATATTGCGTCTTTCAACAGACTGATAGTGGAAACTCAATGGCCTGAGGACAAAAGGATTATGCTGTTTTATAGAGGTCTACGTGGAGAGCTCAAAGATGTGTTAGCCCAAGTAGTGAATCCCCCACAAGATTGTTCAGACTATATAGACTTAGTCGTTCAAATAGATCACAGACTGCAGAACAGGAAGGCCGATCGTTCCAAGTTTGATGCTCGAGTATTTTCCAAAACGCCAACTCCTTCCAAAGGAGTAGACTCCGGGGAACCCATGCAAATAGGGGGTCTGAAAGGTCCTCTAACACAAAAGGAGCGGGAAAGGAGAAAACAGTTGCAATTATGCCTCTATTGCGGAAACTCAGGGCACTTTCTTCGAGACTGTCCGGTGAAACCTGCCAAGAAGGCAGTAGGAGCTGCAGTTACCAAAGTTACAAACTCTGAGCAGGGAAACAACCTCGCCCGACAAGAATAGAGGTCCTCTTGCCGAGCGTGAAAACCAGTTCCGTGACCTCGCATTTCGTGATACCTATGGTCCTCATTAGCCCTGATAATCCGGATCGATTACATGCAATTGAAGCTTACGTCGACAGCGGTGCCATCGGCAATTATGTGGATCATGAAATGGTTTTGAGGATGAATCTAACTCTTTGTCCCAAGGCTGTAAAGGACGTCATTACTACGGTGGATGGTACGGAGATAGCCTCCGGGCCAGTAACGCATACCACTCAAGAGGTGACGCTAGTAAGTCAAGATGGACACCATGAGAAGATCGTGTTCGATGTGATCAAGGCCCCTCAGTTTCAGATTATTCTAGGAATACCTTGGTTAGAGAAACACAATCCTCTGATCGATTGGCGAGCAAGAACGGTCCAGTTTCCAGAATGTGTCTCTACTTGTCACCCTCCACCTGGTGTTGCACTGGCAGCAATTTCTTCAGAGACTCCCCAGTTACCTCCCGAATACCTAGAATACCAAGATGTTTTCCGGAAGGATCAGGCTAACTCTCTACCTCCTCATAGGTCTTATGACTGCCAGATAGACCTGATACCTGCATCTACTCCTCCTTGTAGTAGAATTTATGCCCTCACCGAGCCTGAGAACCTTCACCTTCGACAATACCTGGATCAATACCTGGCAAATGGGTTTATTCGTCCTTCCAAGTCCCCTGCTTCTTCAGCTTTGTTCTTCGTTCCAAAAAAGGAAGGAGACCTTAGAACTTGTATAGATTATCGCTCCCTGAACCAGATCACCGTTAAGAATAGATATCCGTTACCTTTGATCCCTGAACTCCTGGACCAAGTCAGAAAAGCATGCATATATACAAAGCTGGATCTTAGAGGAGCTTACCACTTGGTACGAGTAAAAGAGGGCGATGAATGGAAGACGGCCTTCCGCACCAAGTATGGGCTATTTGAATATCAGGTCATGCCCTTCGGACTTTGCAATGCCCCGGCCGCCTTTCAATATTTTATGAACGATGTCCTCAGAGAGCTCATAGATGTGTGTGTTGTTGTTTACATTGACGACATCCTTGTTTATTCTTCATCGGAATCTGAACATCGGAAACACGTGAAAATGGTCCTCGAAAGATTGCGTCAACACAAACTTTTCGCTAAGTTGGAAAAATGCGTTTTCAACGTGACTGAAGTTGAATTCTTGGGATTCATATTATCACCTGGCGGAGTGCGTATGGATTCAAAGAAGGTCGATCCAGTTCTCAAATGGCCATCACCATCCTCCGTAAAAGGTGTGCAAAGCATGTTAGGCTTCGCTAACTTTTACCGCAGGTTTATCCCCGAATTCTCTCGAATAGTCCAGCCCATCACTGCCTTGTTAAAGAAAAACAAACGTTTTGAATGGTCTACCGAGGCGGAACAAGCTTTCCAGGATTTGAAGACTAAATTTATCTCTGCACCAATCTTAAAACACCCTCGCCCCGAACTCCCCTACATCGTAGAAACTGATGCTTCAAGCCTTGCCATGGGGGCAGTTCTATCACAAAAGGACCCGGTAACCAATCAGTTGCATCCCGTGGCATTTTGGTCCCGCAAATTCTCGCCTCCTGAAATCAATTACACGATTACTGACAAGGAACTTCTGGCTATCAAGTCTGCCTTTAAGGCTTGGCGGCATTATCTGCTGGGGGCCCGACACACCGTTACTGTGATTACGGATCACCGAAACCTGCAATATTTGAAAACCGCAAAAGCCCAATCCTCTAGACAACTCCGTTGGGCATTATTCTTTGCCGAGTTTGACTTCATAATTACCTATCGACCTGGTACAAAGAACGGTAAAGCTGATGCCCTTTCTCGGATGGGAGTGGAAGAACACTTGATCAACCCTAAACCTGTACCAATCATTCCCGAACAAAGAATTCTGGGTGTAATCGCCACAGAATCCATAGAGGAAGTTAAGGATAAAGCCAGCCAACTCGTAACTCCAGCAGACATACAGAATTGGCATCTGCAGGGAAAGGACTTTGCAGTAAAGGACAACTTATTGTATTTCCAAGAACGATTATACCTACCCAGCACAGATTTACAGAAAAAAGTAATCTCTTGTTATCACGATTCTTTAACGGAAGGACATCCCGGTATGGCCAAGACCTCAGAAAAGATCAAGCGCTACTTCTGGTGGCCGTCTTGTAAAAAAGATATTAGAGACTTTATAATGTCCTGTGGAGTATGCGCCCAAAACAAGAGTCAAAAGGAAAGACCAGCAGGCCTCTTACGCCCTATTGACATCCCACCTCGCCCTTGGCATAGCATTCTATGGACTTCATCACCGATCTACCTCCATGCTCCGGATACAATACGATTCTAGTAATCGTGGACTTATTCTCCAAGATGGCGCATTTCATTCCGCTCAAAGGCTTGCCAACAGCAGCAACTCTGGCCTGAGAATTTCTCGAAAACATCGTCCGACTGCACGGTTTTCCTTCGGTTCTAATTTCGGATCGAGGTAGTCAATTTATTTCTCATTTTTGGCAAAGTTGCTGTCGGTCGGCTAAAATTGATGTGAGACTATCGACCAGTCACCACCCTCAGACCGACGGACAAACCGAGAGGACCAATCAAACTCTGGAACAGTATTTACGCTGCATGCTGCAACAAACTGAAAAAACTTGGAAAGACATCCTTTGGATAGCCGAATATGCCTACAATAACTCTGTCCATTCGGGAACTGGGAAAACCCCGTTTTTTCTTTTGCACGGCAGTCACCCTCGAACCTCGGAGTTGGATCCCCTCCAAGATCTTGAAACACCAGCAGTAGACTACCTGCATTCTACAATCACCCAAGCCTTTAAGGAAGCTGTTTCTCACCTTCAAAGGGCTAAAGAACAATACAAGAAAGGAGCAGATCAACATCGGAAGGAAGCCCCTCAATATCAAGTAGGGGATCAAGTCTGGTTATCCACCAAATATCTACCTCTAAAAGGGCCACGCACATTCAACCCAAGATACCTTGGTCCCTAGTCCATCACTACCATAGTAAACCCAGTAGCGGTCAAGTTGGACTTGCCCCCGCACATGAAGATACATCCGGTCTTCCATGTCTCTCTATTAAAACCCGTGCAACCTCAAACCCGACTAACTAAATCTCCAAAACCTATCCTAGTTGATGGAGAACTCGAGTTTGAAGTCAAAAGCATTCTGGACTCCAAGATCTCCAAATCTAAACTATTTTACCTAATTGACTGGAAAGGCTACGGCCCCAGAGAGATCCTGGGAACCTGCTGAATATGTCCACGCTCCTCGCCTAATCAAAAGATTTCACCGAACATTTCCTGACAAGCCAAAACCCCCGGAGAAGCCCGGTTTGGGAGGGGCCTTGAGGGGGGGGACTGTCATGATCTCTGCTTCCAAAAGGTCAGGGTTTTCCCAACTCCCTTGGAAGCAGATCCATAACCCAGGTTCCGAGTGCCAACCAGTCCCAATTGGGACCTTTTGGACCCAGTCCTGGCGCCAGTGGCACCAGGCTCATAAATATGCCCAGTCCCAGCGCTGGAAGCGCCGGGCTCATAATGCTTGGGTGGACTTACCTGCAGCAGACCATGCTGCTTACTTGCCTGCCAGTTGAGCCTCTGATCCTCTTCTGTTTGGAACTACTTTTCCTGTTGGGTGGGGCAGGAGCCACTCCCTAGATTCAGAACACTGGAACTCTTCTGGAAAGCAGGAACTCTTTTCTTACCTAGGCGTGGCTGTGGAAGGAGACACCTAAGCACTACAGGAGGCTATTTAAACCACACCCGATGGATGAATCTTGATTTGCGTTATTCTGCATCCTCTGCAGCAGAACGCTCATCGTGTCTTCTGCATCTGATCCTGGGCCTAAGGAAAAAGGTTTACCATCCTGAATCCAGTCTTCAGCAACACCTATAAAGACAAGAAAGAACAGGTTAGCATTACAGTCTTCAGTGACAGCTCTTCACTTACCTGGTCCATCGGCTGTCACCAACGCCTCGCGCTGCATTCTGGCATCTGAAAGACAAAGGCTTACCTACTCTTCGTGCGCTCCGGAGGTCTTCACACTGCATTCCGGCATCTGAAAGACAAAAGCTCACCAACTCTTCGCACGCTCCGGAGGCCTTCGGCGCTGCATCCCGCATCTGAAAGACAAAACAAGGTGCGTTTAAAGACATTGGGGAACTTTAATACTCACGTGCCATTACTCCTTTCCACATCTAACCTAGTGGGTATTCCGGCACCCTGCAGCCACTCCGAACTTGTACCTGCAAAATAAAAAGACAGTTAGAGCGCATCGTGAAGCAGGCAACAAGCGCTTACTTACGTGCTTCCAGGCGCTTCTATTCATCACACGGGCTCCATCTTCAACTCACTTCAGCCCGTCATCCGCCATCGCCGGAACCCTGCAAAACAAGAAACATCATTACTAAAGACTTTAAAGACATTAGAATTACTCGAAACTTACCGTTCGTGCAGTAAACGACGGACAGCAGTCCTCTGAAGTCAAGAGGCCTGCTCCCCTTATCCAGGGAAGAAACTGGTTACAGCACCCTGCCCCGAGGCAGATGGAGAGCACGGCGTTCACTTACCTAAGGTGAGAGCGTTAACCTTTGGGGTTCTACAGGAGAAGAGAAAGGGAAGAAGAGAGAGACATTCAATAACCCAGTTCCTTAATCCCATATTTTCTATCTGCAGACATCTTACCCTTCGAGTCAGACATACAGTGCACAGAGGTCCAGCCCAAAGAGCCAGCCGTGTGTTACACATCACCTTTGAAGATACGGTATCCGCCCAGTCTCTACGGGAATCAGGTGAGCGTTACAGGTTTTCACATGACATTGGAAATCTTGCAAGAGGTTGCTTACTGGCCACACATGGGCCAGGACTTCAACATATATTTAAGAGGGGTGTCTTGTGTGTGCACAATTTCAGTCAAATTACCCCACGCTCCAAACTCCCCGACAATAAAGGGGAATGACACTGCCTTGGTCAGATTTGCAAGTCAATTTCATTGGGCCAGTGATTTGCTCCTTTAGAGGAAACAAGTACATTCTGACTGTAAAATGCTTCTTTACAAAGTGGGTAGAATGTCTTCCTGCTCCGAATTGTACGGCAGAGTTAACTGCTGCGTGAATTATCACATCTTCACTTGTTTCGCCCTCCCACAAAGGATTGAGTCAGACCAAGGAGGCCATTTTACCAGTTAGGTGATGACCAATTTGAGGGAGAATCTATGGGTGAAAAGGAAACTATACATTGCCTATCGCATGGCATCGAGTGGAGGCGTTGAAAAATATAATAAAACTATTTTAAGCATAATGAAAATGTTTATGGCTGAATGTAGGCCCAGTTTGGACATTCGATTACCACTTGTCCTGATGGCTATTAGGTGTACACCATCCTCTACAACTAAAATGTCTCAATTTCAGACAATGACTGGACAAAAAATGGTGTACCTCAGTATCTGCTCTATAGAACTCAGGAGCAGATGCGGATACATGTTACCACTAATCATGAGTACATTGAGAACCTAACAAATCATCTCCAGCATGCTTTTGCTTATATGCAATGCAACTTAGAGATGTTGGCTGAAGGGATGAAATCATACTACGACAGTATGAAGTGGGTGACAAGGTTCACCTGTACAACTTCCAGAGAAACCAGACCAAGGAATGGAAATGTCTCCCATCTTGGCACAGTGGTTTTGTAGTTGTGGAAAAAATTTCACCTGTTGTCTATAAGATCTGCATCCTAAAATGAGAACAGACAGGAGAGAAATTAGTCCATATCAATCAGTTAAAAAAGCTGTCACCCCATACTAGCTTTAAGAGTGATTGAGGAAACCACTAAAATTAGAGCCGAGGAACCATCTGAGGAATGAAGGTAAGATCAGAACACCGTATGCAAACACAAATATATAACAGGTAATAACATTTTCATCTAAAATGTTTCATAAAAAAGGGAAAGCTTGTTTTATTGAAAACTTGAAATCCAATCAATGTGTCTCTTTTTACTCCTCTCTGTAGAATATAAACTCCATTTCTTACAGCTTGGGGATACTGCATTTGGCTGACTGAAGCCTAAAAGTGCAGAGCATTGAACACATCATGGACTGGCAGAGAAAAGGACAGCAGTCTATTTTCAAACTGCAAAATATGAAACTGCTGTTTCCTTTGATAAAACAGAGTCCATTGAAATGTGTGCCTTATGTAGCTTGAAACCAGGAACATGGAAAATGAAACTGCACTGCACTACAGAAGTACATTTAAATGCACGTATTACGGAAAAAGGGTTACTTTGCAAAAGCAGGAAAGGTTACAAGGGAAAGGTGTGCATTTTTCAGCTTAGAACAATGATCACATGGAAAACAAATCTCCATTGCCAGAGTAATATGAATATATGTCAGGATGTTAAGATGAACATTGATGGTATGATGCAAAAGAAATCTATAGATAACTTGAGGCCAAATATTAAAGTAGCCCAAAATGACATTTCACATGTGATTAGAAGTCCCAGGTACTTGTCACCTTTCCGCCCTACCACAGGCAAGGCTAAAAGGTCAATCCATTTGAAGCCACAGCAGCGACCAGGTAGGAATTTATGGGGTTGAGGTAGTAAACAACTGTGTAAATAAAGGCCACCATTAATGGGTTGAATGCTGAATAATCCTTGAAAATCAAATCAGAATTAGTGTCCCTCCAATGAGATAATGATAGCAGACCTGCCCCAGAGGGATTTGCCATGAATACTGCGGTGGAGATTGCCTCTCTGCTCTCAGAGATAATGACCCAAATGGGCATGATTCCTGGGAGAAAGAATGTTAATGGATTTATGCCAGCCTGGGTCAACAAAAAGAAACAGATGGCTGGATCTTAATCTAAGTTGAGAAATGAAATGCACTGTTTATGGAACTCATAGTATGTATAATTAAGAGATTGCCACATGTTTAGATGGATGATCATATTTTGTTCATTTTCTCAAGAACCAAATGTCATACAATAATGGTTCAAGCATCATTAAACACCCGATGAACACACATTTATGTAGTGATAACTCCCCTAAAAATCTCAACAAGAGTTTCAAACTGAAATGTGATTATGACTTCCCAGAAAATGTCACAAAGCAGAGATTCGGAGAGATAGTAGCTTAGTGAATTATTTAACTATGTACAAGTTTGTGACACTAACTTTGATCATCTTTGAGTAATTCACAAAAAACTGTCTTTTGAACCTGCTACCTTGTGCCATCACGGGACACATTTCATTAAGCCTGGTATAATCAGACAAAGCCAAACATATATATTGTTGGATGTTTATATGTAAATTAAAGTTTCTGCCATGTTGTAGTTTTTCACAGCATATTTGAATCTGTGAAAATGCTATCCCAGATGCATGGAGTCACAAATTTACAGGGATGATGCCTTCTAACTTCAGGAACCAATCATTGCAATGTGAGTCACAATAGAGGTCTAATCCAAATCAAGAGACAATAAGCTGTCACATCCTAACTTTAATAATTTGGGGTGTGATTATGGGTTATCAGGAGACGCACAATAGAAATAGGCAAGAGCTGTCATAAATCATTAGGTTGGAACTGCTGACAAAATTGCTGGAGGAAACCAGAAAAAGACTTACATCTGGTTGGGATCTATACAAGCAGAGGCAGATAAAGGGATTAATGCTGGAGACTATTCTTGACTGAACCTCAGGAGGCTACATCTGGTTGGGATCTATACAAGCAGAGGCAGATAAAGGGATTAATGCTGGAGACTATTCTTGGCTGAACCTCAGGAGGCCTCTAACCAAGTCCTGATGTTTCCCCGAAGTATCCAGAGGCCTTGACGACTTTCTCGAGGGCAAAACCCAGAGATTCTAAGGAAATAAACTTGTCCAACCAAACCAAGTCTTGTGGGGATCTGTTTGATTTAATAGTTTTCCCATTATTGATTAAGTGGGCAGACAAAGTAGATCCCTAACATTTTCTTCCCACGTAATAATTTAAATAATTTGTCTATAGCCAACATAGGGCGATTTTGTTGAAATCCCCATCTCTTCCAGTGTGGATAAAAATATAGGGCCTCATTACACGGTAGGCGGAGAACCGTGGTGCTATTAGCGCCATGGTTCATGCCGGTAAAATACCGGCACCGCCTTGGTGGAAAGGGGAATTACTGCCCCATTCCAAGATTGGCGGGGCGGTAATTCCCCCTTCCACCATTGCCCTTCCCCATTCCCATTTTTGCCCCATAGGGCTCAATGGGAATGGGGAAGGCGCTAATTACGGCACTGCAAATTGCGGTACCGTAATTAGCTCCCTGGGTCCCTTTGCGGGTTGGTTTTTAACGCCTGCAAAAAGCAGGCGTTAAATTCCCCAACCCGCAAAAGGACCTCGTAGTAAGGCGGTAAGGATTTACCGGTAACGGTAAAATACTGGTAGCGGTAAACCCTTACCACCTACTGTGTAATGAGGCCCATAGACTTTTAAAGAAATTGGGTACTCCTAATTTGCATTGCCAACCCCAAAATTCCCTAAATGCAAAGGGGTACTCAAATCAGAGTGATGCTGAATGTAAACTCAATATCTGGGTTTTTATGTTGGGACAGAGAGGTGTCTTGCCAAATAAAATGAGCTGAAGTCCCTGATTGAAAAGCATACTCTCCTCAGAGTGGGAACAGGACTCCAGTACAATTTGGTTATCAGAATTTTTACCAAATTTGTCATCCGAGTTATATATATATATATGTATATATATATATATGTATATATATATATATCTTTACTGAAAAAACCTTTAGTTAATGTGTAGTTAAGTTGAGCAGATTTAACGCAACAAACCCCTTGAAATTCAATGGCTGTGGGAAGTCCTCTTGCAAAGCACATGACCACACTCATATTATAAGAAAATTAAGTCACAATAACATACAAAATGCATTATGGGGCACATAGCAAAACTGGGGAACTTCAAATGGAACAAACCAAGTTAAGCTGATCATGACTTCCTTCCCACGGCCAATGAATTTCAAGGGTTTTGTTGCATTAAATATTCTCAACTTAAGTACACTTTAAAGTTTTTTCTGTGAAGTTCAAGGGTTTTGTTATACAATTTTATTTTTACAGTTCATTAGCCCTGGCCTTTAGCTAGGGCCAGTGGCCCTGGTGTTCAGCCTTGTCCGGTGTACATGTTCCCCCAATATATTTCTTTTGGACTCACTAGATGGCCATGGGATTTGGCTATGGCCACTACGCATGTCTTTTGGGCCCACTATGCAGAGCCTTCCACCCTGGCCACTGAGCACAACCCTCGGATATGTTCACTGTATCTTCTAAAACACAACCTTTCTTTCCCGCTCACTAGCCCTGACCTTCGCCCATGACCATTGGCTTTGGCCAATGTCATTGGCCATGGCCCATTTAAATGTTGCCCCAATAGCTTTCTTCTGGACCCACTAGCCATAGCCTTCAGCCATGCCCAGTGCCCATGGCCTTGTGCTCTGGCCACTCTACATATTGCTCCAATAGGTTTTCTAAATTCCAAAATGGGGTCACTAGCCATTGCGTTCAGCCATGACTAGTGGCCCCGGCCTTCAGCCGTGGCTACATGTAAGGAACTCAAGGTGGCAACATTAAAGACAGACAGAAGTGATCACAGTTAAAGGGTGTTTATTAAGCTGTATAAATGGATGTGAAAAACACCTAATCTAAAGCTAAATCTAGGATGGGAGCAAGCTATGATCATCAAATAATAATAAGGCAGTCCTAATTGGGTTTTGTCAAATTAAAAAGGGCCTATTCTAAAAACAAAAACAAATGCCAATCCTTGCAAAGTTACAAAATAGTGTGGGATAATGTTCACCAAAAATGAAAGAGGTGTTTACAAAATGGTAAATCAGCATGATATAACAAGGGGTCTCCCTTCCCCCCGTTTTTTGCACAGGATAAGGCAAGACTCTCGAGCCCAGCACACTCCTGGGCTTCTCCAGCACAAGCCTACAGTTCATTTCCAAAGTATCAGGGCCTTCTGTGGCCAAGTGTTTTTTACACCAGGACTCTTGCATCAGAAGGCCTGATGTGCTATAAACAACAAAACAAAAGTTCCTTTCTGAAATGTTCCTGTCAGCTGATTTCCCTTCACAAGTGAAACCCCCTCAACTAGGATTCGATCTTTTTGCAACGTTGGCCTCCCTAAGTCGAGTTCACTACAACCTTTAGTTCAAGATATATGCAATTTGTAACAGTCAAAGGTCTCAATGTCTTTGTGGACATCACTTAACCGGGCTCACACAATGTTTACAGGGTGTTAAGTTTTTCTCTCATTTGCAGGCATCCCTCAGCCGGGTTCACATTTGCCAGTTTCACACACTTCACTTATTCTTAATACCTTGCAGGATTCACTTTCCTTAGCTTTTTCTAGACCCCAGTCAGGCTTTCCACATTTATCGTTCATACAGCGTTTCCCTCAGCTGGGTGCACATGCCTGTTTCACAATGTCAAAACTTTGGTAATTTGTTAAGGACTTTCGGATGTACAAGGGATTTTGGCTCAACCCTTGTATGACCACCTTAACTCTTTATGCCTGTCTTTACTATGGCCTCTTGTTACTATAATGTTCAAAAGAAAAGGGAACCAGCCAGAGTCTTTTGAATGGATGCCCAGGTTCGCCCGACCACTCTGCAGCTGGTCTTTCCCTGCACTTTAAAAGTTAAGTAGAACACAAGTTCTTTATTCAGATCTTGTTGCCGTTTGCAACCTTCACTCAACACTGTCCAGTTTACTATCGGTTCTTCCTCTGACCCACCGGCTGTGCTGAACTCCTTGTCATTTCTTGTCTCTGGACTACAGGATAGTACCACGGTAGCATGTGTGACTCCCTGCCTCTATTATTAGTGCAGGAGGCTCCTGTGCACCGTTGACATCTGTCACACCACACGTCAGCTGTAGTTTCCGGTCTTATGATTCCTTTGACAGAGGCTTAACGGGTCTGGGTCAAAAAGGGCAAGGGCACTTACCTCCTTGTTGTCCTTTCAAGTCTCACTGTCTTTCTTCTCCGTCTGAACTGCCATCCTGAAATAGCTGCGTCCTCATGCATTTTTCATTGCTCAAAGTGTGCTCTCGTGATCCGCCTTTTATCCCTGTGGGAACGGGAAATAGCTGTTAGGTGTGTGCTGTTATGTCAATTGCCTGACCCTTGTATTGGGACACGTCAGGTAAATGTCTCTGGTGTTAGTCCATTGTCTTTCACGGTGTAAGAACGTGTTTGTGTCGGAAGGGGGGAAGGACTTCTAAGTATCCTATGGGGTGATCCTCCCCCACTAGTCCATCCCCAGGAACTGGATCGAATAGAGATGGCTGTGTCCTGGCCTCCTGGATGACAGATTTCTGTGGACTAGCGGAAATCGCTTGGTGCCGTGGTGCCGTCCTTGACTCCTGAGACAAGAAACTCCAACAGTTCAGCACAGCCTTTGAGTTGGAGAAGACTGTAAAACTGAACTGTGCTGGGCCCAAGGTTGCTTTAAAGGAACCCTAGTAGAAGGTTCAGAAGCAGAGTGGTCATTCGTCACAGGGACCTCATTCAAAGGACTCAGACTGAAGCCTGTGTGGGTTGTGTTGTGTGTCGAAACTATGAGAATCAAGAAGAGAGGCCAGTGTGGAGTGTCAAAGTGGTCCTATTAGGGTCGAGTAAAAACCCCTGGTACACTCGAAAGTCTTTGACACATTAGAGAACACTGATTGAACTGTGAATGTGTGAAGCCTGACTGGAGACTGGAAAACCAAGGGAAGTGAATTCCACATAGTGTTAACACACCTATGAACATTGTAGCGACAAGTGTGAACCTGGCTGAGGGTTGCCCACAATGAACAGTTGTTGAAAAAGACATTGAAACTTTTTTTAATTATACCATTTTTAGTGAAAGGCCATAGTGAACCCGATTGAGCGAGGCTAACTTTACAGGAACGATCAAAGCCCGGCTGACAGGGATCCAAGGAGTGATGAGCAATTGCCCAATGTGAAGGAATACAAAAGGAACTTTTGCTTTGTTTATTGTTTATCGTTCAGCAGGACATCGAAAACAAGAGACTTTGCAGGAGAGAGACTTGGCCCAACAAGGTCCTGGCATTGTTAAAAGGTAACTGTAACCTTGTGCTGGTGAGACCCAGGAGTGCGCTGTGCTCAAAGGTCTGGCCTTGTCCTGTGCTAAAAGCGAGGGGAAGGGAGAGACCAGTCCTACCATCCTGAATTGTTATTTGGCAAACACTTCTTTCTTTTCTTGTGAATATTATCCCACACTACTTTGTAATTTAGTTGTAAGGATTCGTAGATAAGGCCCTTTTTATTTGACAAGACACCACTAGAATGGCCTCATTATTATTTGATGGTCATAGCTTGTTCCCATCTTAGATTTAGGTTTAGATTAGGTGGTTTTCTCACCCATTATGCAGTTCATTATAAAGTTTAATATACACCCTTGAACTCTGATCATTTGTGTCTGTTTCTGAATGCTGGAATTTGTTCTTGGTCTCAATTGGAATTGTACAACAGTAAAAACATTCTTTAACATCTATTTTTACTTTTAGAAGCACAAGGAGTCAAAGTATTGTTACTATAAGGCTTTGTTTCACATTTTCCCAGACACTGTCCTCGTGAGGCCCCTTTGGGCTCCATGTCACTTCGCCAGCAGTAATTACTTTGTGGTAATTTGCCACAAAGTAATTACTCCTAAATCTTTAATCAATTTGATATTTTGTATTTGGGGTGGCCCACCCATGCCCACTTTATTACTGCCCCTAACCCAAACACTCCCCACCCCTTTTTTACCTGCTACCCACAAATACCTATATTTTTTTAATGACATTGAAGTAATTATTTCTTGGTAAATTACCACAAAGTAATTAATGTCATCAAAAAAACAGGATACCACCACTTTGAGCAGGTGCACAACCGTGATCTCGGTTTGCTTCTTTGTCAGACAATTAGCCCCTTAGCCACCCTGGGCTGTGTGGCACTCTGCAGACATTGCCTAGCTGCTTGATACCTCCAGGAAGAATTTTGGGCACTTCAAACTTTTCAGCTGAAATGGGCACCGAGACCAAGAGGGCCCCCCGGAGCAGCTACCCAATGATGGCAAACGTCAGACCTATGAAACTGCAGCAAACTCCTTTCCTTCAGGACTTTAAGTATGCGCTTTCCAGTGCATACATTGCAAGCTAAATTTGCAGGAACCCTTCTGGCCTTTACCTCTATCAGGCCTCTGTAGTGTCCAGAAACACTTATCTCCTCAATGCCTCTTTACTTTGGTTTTATCTACATTTTCCCCTTGCTGACAAAGACTAATTAATAGTTTAATTTAGTGGAGAGTTACAGTTTCAGCTGCCACTGGCAGCCTGCGCTGTGATAATCTGCAGATATTATCCCCCAGGTATTTCGTTGTATCATAATGTATGCCCTGCAAGGGTTCTCGAGACTGTTTTTCCTTCTCTATGCAAAGGGGGCCCAAAACATGTTGATCTGTGACACATCTTCAGTCCGCCCTGGGTATACCTGTGTCCCACTGGCCTGTGGTGAGGAGTGATGGGCTGCATGTGCCAGTCTAACTACCGACGGTTTAGCTCAGATTGGACGGGGAAAGTCAGAACATTGGTGTGGTCTTCGAGAGGGAGGAATAACATAAGTAGATCTG